>NC_140579.1:1083155858-1084392525 GCF_964204655.1 Triturus cristatus | reverse complement strand
ACTCTCACATACACTCTCTTACAGACTCTCAAAGACACTCTTTTACAGACTCTCACAGACACTCTCTCACAGACTCTCATAGACTCTCATAGACACTCTCTCACAGATTCTCAAAGACTCTCACAGACACTCCTTCACGGACACTCTCTCAGACTCTCACAGACACTCTCTCACAGACACTCTCACAGACACTCTCACAGACACTCTCAGACACTTTCACAGACTCTTACAGACACTCTCACAGACTCTCACAGACACTCTCTTACAGACGCTCACAGACTCTCACAGACTCATACTCTCTCAAAGACACTCTCTCAGACTCTCACAGACACTCTCCCATAGACACTCTCACAGACACTCTCACAGACACTCTCACAGACACTCTCAGACACTCTCACAGCCTCTCACAGACACTCTCACAGACTCTCACAGACACTCTCTTATAGACTCTCACAGATATTCTCTCATAGACTCTCATAGACTCCCACTCTCTCACAGACACTCTCTCACAGACTCTCACACTCTCTCACAGATACTCTCTTAGAGACTCTCACAGACCCTCTCTCACAGACTCTCACAGACTCTCATAGACTCTCATAGACAATCTCACACTCTCTCACAGACTCACAGACACTCTCTCAGACTCTCACAGACACTCTGTCACAGACACTCTGTCACAGACACTCTCTCACAGACACTCACAGACTCTCTCTCACAGACTCTCTCTCACAGACTCTCTCTCACAGACACTCTCTCACAGACACTCACAGACACTTTCAGACTCTCACACTCTCTCACAGACTCTCATAGACAATATCACAGATACTCTCTCACAGACACGATCTCACAAACTCTCACAGACTCAGACACTCTCGCACAGACACTCTCTCACACTCTCTCACAGACTCACAGACACTCTCTTACAGACTCTCACTTACACTCTCTCACAGAGTCTCACAGACACTCTTACAGACTCTCACATACACTCTCATACAGACTCTCAAAGACACTCTCTTACAGCCTTTCACAGACACTCTCTCACAGACACTCTCTCACGGACACTCTCTCAGACTCTCACAGACATTCTCTCACAGACACTCTCACAGACACTCTCACAGACATGTTCACAGACTCTCACAGACACTCTCACAGACTCTCACAGACACTCTCTTACAGACTCTCACAGACTCTCACACTCTCTCAAAGACACTCTCTCAGACACTCACAGACATGCTCCCATAAACACTCTCACAGACACTCTCACAGACACTCTCACAGACACTCTCAAACACTCTCACAGACTCTCACAGACACTCTCACAGACTCTCACAGACACTCTCTTATAGACTCTCACACTCTCTCACAGATACTCTCTTAGAGACACTCACAGACCCTCTCTCACAGACTCTCACAGACACTCTCTTACGGACTCTCACAGACACTCTCTTACAGACTCTCACAGACTCTCATAGACACTCTCTCACAGACTCTCATAGACACTCTCACAGACACTCTCCCATAGACACTCTCACAGACACTCTCAGAGATACTCTCAGACACTCTCACAGACTCTCACAGACACTCTCACAGACTCTCACAGACAATCTCTTATAGACTCTCACAGACATTCTCTCACAGACTCTCACTGACTCACACTCTCTCACAGACACTCTCTCAGAGACTCTCACACTCTCTCACAGATACTCTCTTAGAGACACTCACAGACCCTCTCTCACAGACTCTCACAGACACTCTCTTACGGACTCTCACAGACACTCTCTTACAGACTCTCACAGACTCTCATAGACACTCTCTCACAGACTCTCACAGAGACTCTCACAGACTCACAGATACTCTCACAGACTCACAGATACTCTCTCAGACACTCTCTCTCACAGACACTCTCTCTCAGACTCTCACAGACTCACAGATACTCTCTCAGACTCTCACAGACACTCTCTCACAGACACTCTCTCACAGACACTCTCTCACAGACACTCACAGACTCTCTCTCACAGACTCTCTCTCACAGACTCTCTCTCACAGACACTCTCTCACAGACACTCACAGACACTTTCAGACTCTCACACTCTCTCACAGACTCTCACAGACAATCTCACAGATACTCTCTCACAGACACGATCTCACAAACTCTCACAGACTCAGACACTCTCGCACAGATAATCTCTCACACTCTCTCACAGACTCACAGACACTCTCTTACAGACTCTCACTTACACTCTCTCACAGACTCTCACAGACACTCTTACAGACTCTCACATACACTCTCGTACAGACTCTCAAAGACACTCTCTTACAGACTCTCACAGACACTCTCTCACAGACACTCTCTCACGGACACTCTCTCAGACTCTCACAGACACTCTCTCACAGACACTCTCACAGACACTCTCACAGACACTCTCAGACACTTTCACAGACTCTCACAGACACTCTCACAGACTCTCACAGACACTCTCTTACAGACTCTCACAGACTCTCACACTCTCTCAAAGACACTCTCTCAGACACTCACAGACATGCTCCCATAGACACTCTCACAGACACTCTCACAGACACTCTCACAGACACTCTCAGACACTCTCACAGACTCTCACAGACACTCTCACAGACTCTCACAGACACTCTCTTATAGACTCTCACAGACATTCTCTCACAGACTCTCACAGACTCACACTCTCTCACAGACACTCTCTCACAGACTCTCACACTCTCTCACAGATACTCTCTTAGAGACACTCACAGACCCTCTCTCACAGACTCTCACAGACACTCTCTTACGGACTCTCACAGACACTCTCTTACAGACTCTCACAGACTCTCATAGACACTCTCTCACAGACTCTCACAGACACTCTCACAGACTCACAGATACTCTCTCAGACACTCTCTCTCACAGACACTCTCTCAAAGACACTCTCTCAGACTCTCACAGACACTCTCCCATAGACACTCTCACAGACACTCTCACAGACACTCTCAGAGACACTCTCAGACACTCTCACAGACTCTCACAGACACTCTCACAGACTCTCACAGACACTCTCTTATAGACTCTCACAGACATTCTCTCAGAGACTCTCATAGACTCCCACTCTCTCACAGACACTCTCTCACAGACTCTCACACTCTCTCACAGATACTCTCTTAGAGACTCTCACAGACCCTCTCTCACAGACTCTCACAGACTCTCATAGACTCTCATAGACACTCTCACACTCTCTCACAGACTCACAGACACTCTCTCAGACTCTCACAGACACTCTCTCACAGACTCTTGAAGACTATCATAGACACTCTCACACTCTCTCACAGACTCTCACAGACACTGTCTCAGACTCTCACAGACACTCACTCAGACTATCACAGGCACTATCTCACAGACACTCTCTCTCAGACACTCTCTCACAGACACTCTCTCACAGACTCTCATAGACTCTCATAGACACTCTCTCACAGATTCTCACAGACTCTCACAGACACTCCTTCACGGACACTCTCTCAGACTCTCACAGACACTCTCTCACAGACACTCTCTCACAGACACTCTCACAGACTCTCTCTCACAGACTCTCTCTCACAGACTCTCTCTCACAGACACTCTCTCACAGACACTCACAGACACTTTCAGATGCTCACACTCTCTCACAGACTCTCACAGACAATATCACAGATACTCTCTCACAGACACGATCTCACAAACTCTCACAGACTCAGACACTCTCGCACAGACACTCTCTCACACTCTCTCACAGACTCACAGACACTCTCTTACAGACTCTCACTTACACTCTCTCACAGACACTCTTACAGACTCTCACATACACTCTCATACAGACTCTCAAAGACACTCTCTTATAGACTCTCACAGACTCTCACACTCTCTCAAAGACACTCTCTCAGACACTCACGGACATGCTCCCATAGACACTCTCACAGACACTCTCACAGACACTCTCACAGACTCTCACAGACACTCTCACAGACACTCTCTTATAGACTCTCATAGACATTCTCTCACAGACTCACACTCTCTCACAGACACTCTCTCACAGACTCTCACACTCTCTCACAGATACTCTCTTAGAGACACTCACAGACCCTCTCTCACAGACACTCTCTTACGGACTCTCACAGACACTCTCTTACAGACTCTCACAGACTCTCATTGACACTCTCTCACAGACTCTCACAGACACTCTCACAGACTCACAGATACTCTCTCAGACACTCTCTCTCACAGACACTCTCTCAAAGACACTCTCTCAGACTCTCACAGACACTCTCCCATAGACACTCTCACAGACACTCTCACAGACACTCTCAGAGACACTCTCAGACACTCTCACAGACTCTCACAGACACTCTCACAGACTCTCACAGACACTCTCTTATAGACTCTCACAGACATTCTCTCAGAGACTCTCATAGACTCCCACTCTCTCACAGACACTCTCTCACAGACTCTCACACTCTCTCACAGATACTCTCTTAGAGACTCTCACAGACCCTCTCTCACAGACTCTCACAGACTCTCATAGACTCTCATAGACACTCTCACACTCTCTCACAGACTCACAGACACTCTCTCAGACTCTCACAGACACTCTGTCACAGACACTCTGTCACAGACACTCTCTCACAGACACTCACAGACTCTCTCTCACAGACTCTCTCTCACAGACTCTCTCTCACAGACACTCTCTCACAGACACTCACAGACACTTTCAGACTCTCACACTCTCTCACAGACTCTCACAGACAATATCACAGATACTCTCACAGACACGATCTCACAAACTCTCACAGACTCAGACACTCTCGCACAGACACTCTCTCACACTCTCTCACAGACTCACAGACACTCTCTTACAGACTCTCACTTACACTCTCTCACAGACTCTCACAGACACTCTTACAGACTCTCACATACATTCTCGTACAGACTCTCAAATACACTCTCTTACAGACTCTCACAGACACTCTCTCACAGACACTCTCTCATGGACACTCTCTCAGACTCTCACAGACACTCTCTCACAGACACTCTCACAGACACTCTCACAGACACTCTCTTATAGACTCTCACAGACTCTCACACTCTCTCAAAGACACTCTCTCAGACACTCACAGACATGCTCCCATAGACACTCTCACAGACACTCTCACAGACACTCTCACAGACACTCTCAGACACTCTCACAGACTCTCACAGACACTCTCACAGACTCTCACAGACACTCTCTTATAGACTCTCACAGACATTCTCTCACAGACTCTCACAGACTCACACTCTCTCACAGACACTCTCTCACAGACTCTCACACTCTCTCACAGATACTCTCTTAGAGACACTCACAGACCCTCTCTCACAGACTCTCACAGACACTCTCTTACGGACTCTCACAGACACTCTCTTACAGACTCTCACAGACTCTTATAGACACTCTCTCACAGACTCTCACAGACACTCTCACAGACTCACAGATACTCTCTCAGACACTCTCTCTCACAGACACTCTCTCACAGACACTCTCTCACAGACTCTCACAGACACTCTCTTATAGACTCTCACAGACTCTCACACTCTCTCAAAGACACTATCTCAGACACTCACAGACATGCTCCCATAGACACTCTCACAGACACTCTCACAGACACTCCCACAGACACTCTCAGACACTCTCACAGACTCTCACAGACACTCTCACAGACTCTCACAGACACTCTCTTATAGACTCTCACAGACATTCTCTCACAGACTCTCACAGACTCACACTCTCTCACAGACACTCTCTCACAGACTCTCACACTCTCTCACAGATACTCTCTTAGAGACACTCACAGACCCTCTCTCACAGAGTCTCACAGACACTCTCTTACGGACTCTCACAGACACTCTCTTACAGACTCTCACAGACTCTCATAGACACTCTCTCACAGACTCTCACAGACACACTCACAGACTCACAGATACTCTCTCAGACACTCTCTCTCACAGACACTCTCTCACAGACACTCTCTCACAAACTCTCACACTCTCTCACAGATACTCTCTTAGAGACACTCACAGACCCTCTCTCACAGACTCTCACAGACACTCTCTTACGGACTCTCACAGACACTCTCTTACAGACTCTCACAGACTCTCATAGACACTCTCTCACAGACTCTCACAGACACTCTCACAAACTCACAGATACTCTCTCAGACACTCTCTCTCACAGACACTCTCTCACAGACACTCTCACAGACTCTCACAGACACTCTCTCACACCCTGTCACAGACACTCTCTCAGACACTCTCTCTCAGACACTCTCTCACAGACACTCTCTCACACCCTGTCACAGACACTCTCTCAGACACTCTCTCTCAGACACTCTCTCACAGACTCACAGACACTATCACAGACTCTCTCACAGACACTATCTCACAAACTCTCACAGACTCAGACACTCTCGCACAGACACTCTCTCACAGACTCACAGACACTCTCTTATAGACTCTCACAGACACTCTCTCACAGACTCTCACAGACTCTCACATACACTCTCTTACAGACTCTCAAAGACACTCTCTTACAGACTCTCACAGACACTCTCTCACAGACACTCTCTCACAGACTCTCATAGACTCTCATAGACACTCTCTCACAGATTCTCAAAGACTCTCACAGACACTCCTTCACGGACACTCTCTCAGACTCTCACAGACACTCTCTCACAGACACTCTCACAGACACTCTCACAGACACTCTCAGACACTTTCACAGACTCTTACAGACACTCTCACAGACTCTCACAGACACTCTCTTACAGACGCTCACAGACTCTCACAGACTCACACTCTCTCAAAGACACTCTCTCAGACTCTCACAGACACTCTCCCATAGACACTCTCACAGACACTCTCACAGACACTCTCACATACACTCTCAGACACTCTCACAGCCTCTCACAGACACTCTCACAGACTCTCACAGACACTCTCTTATAGACTCTCACAGATATTCTCTCACAGACTCTCATAGACTCCCACTCTCTCACAGACACTCTCTCACAGACTCTCACACTCTCTCACAGATACTCTCTTAGAGACTCTCACAGACCCTCTCTCACAGACTCTCACAGACTCTCATAGACTCTCATAGACAATCTCACACTCTCTCACAGACTCACAGACACTCTCTCAGACTCTCACAGACACTCTGTCACAGACACTCTGTCACAGACACTCTCTCACAGACACTCACAGACTCTCTCTCACAGACTCTCTCTCACAGACTCTCTCTCACAGACACTCTCTCACAGACACTCACAGACACTTTCAGACTCTCACACTCTCTCACAGACTCTCATAGACAATATCACAGATACTCTCTCACAGACACGATCTCACAAACTCTCACAGACTCAGACACTCTCGCACAGACACTCTCTCACACTCTCTCACAGACTCACAGACACTCTCTTACAGACTCTCACTTACACTCTCTCACAGAGTCTCACAGACACTCTTACAGACTCTCACATACACTCTCGTACAGACTCTCAAAGACACTCTCTTACAGACTTTCACAGACACTCTCTCACAGACACTCTCTCACGGACACTCTCTCAGACTCTCACAGACATTCTCTCACAGACACTCTCATAGACACTCTCACAGACATGTTCACAGACTCTCACAGACACTCTCACAGACTCTCACAGACACTCTCTTACAGACTCTCACAGACTCTCACACTCTCTCAAAGACACTCTCTCAGACACTCACAGACATGCTCCCATAAACACTCTCACAGACACTCTCACAGACACTCTCACAGACACTCTCAGACACTCTCACAGACTCTCACAGACACTCTCACAGACTCTCACAGACACTCTCTTATAGACTCTCACACTCTCTCACAGATACTCTCTTAGAGACACTCACAGACCCTCTCTCACAGACTCTCACAGACACTCTCTTACGGACTCTCACAGACACTCTCTTACAGACTCTCACAGACTCTCATAGACACTCTCTCACAGACTCTCATAGACACTCTCACAGACACTCTCCCATAGACACTCTCACAGACACTCTCAGAGATACTCTCAGACACTCTCACAGACTCTCACAGACACTCTCACAGACTCTCACAGACAATCTCTTATAGACTCTCACAGACATTCTCTCACAGACTCTCACTGACTCACACTCTCTCACAGACACTCTCTCAGAGACTCTCACACTCTCTCACAGATACTCTCTTAGAGACACTCACAGACCCTCTCTCACAGACTCTCACAGACACTCTCTTACGGACTCTCACAGACACTCTCTTACAGACTCTCACAGACTCTCATAGACACTCTCTCACAGACTCTCACAGAGACTCTCACAGACTCACAGATACTCTCACAGACTCACAGATACTCTCTCAGACACTCTCTCTCACAGACACTCTCTCTCAGACTCTCACAGACTCACAGATACTCTCTCAGACTCTCACAGACACTCTCTCACAGACACTCTCTCACAGACACTCACAGACTCTCTCTCACAGACTCTCTCTCACAGACTCTCTCTCACAGACACTCTCTCACAGACACTCACAGACACTTTCAGACTCTCACACTCTCTCACATACTCTCACAGACAATCTCACAGATACTCTCTCACAGACACGATCTCACAAACTCTCACAGACTCAGACACTCTCGCACAGATACTCTCTCACACTCTCTCACAGACTCACAGACACTCTCTTACAGACTCTCACTTACACTCTTTCACAGACTCTCACAGACACTCTTACAGACTCTCACATACACTCTCGTACTGACTCTCAAAGACACTCTCTTACAGACTCTCACAGACACTCTCTCACAGACACTCTCTCACGGACACTCTCTCAGACTCTCACAGACACTCTCTCACAGACACTCTCACAGACACTCTCACAGACACTCTCAGACACTTTCACAGACTCTCACAGACACTCTCACAGACTCTCACAGACACTCTCTTACAGACTCTCACAGACTCTCACACTCTCTCAAAGACACTCTCTCAGACACTCACAGACATGCTCCCATAGACACTCTCACAGACACTCTCACAGACACTCTCACAGACACTCTCAGACACTCTCACAGACTCTCACAGACACTCTCACAGACTCTCACAGACACTCTCTTATAGACTCTCACAGACATTCTCTCACAGACTCTCACAGACTCACACTCTCTCACAGACACTCTCTCACAGACTCTCACACTCTCTCACAGATACTCTCTTAGAGACACTCACAGACCCTCTCTCACAGACTCTCACAGACACTCTCTTACGGACTCTCACAGACACTCTCTTACAGACTCTCACAGACTCTCATAGACACTCTCTCACAGACTCTCACAGACACTCTCACAGACTCACAGATACTCTCTCAGACACTCTCTCTCACAGACACTCTCTCAAAGACACTCTCTCAGACTCTCACAGACACTCTCCCATAGACACTCTCACAGACACTCTCACAGACACTCTCAGAGACACTCTCAGACACTCTCACAGACTCTCACAGACACTCTCACAGACTCTCACAGACACTCTCTTATAGACTCTCACAGACATTCTCTCAGAGACTCTCATAGACTCCCACTCTCTCACAGACACTCTCTCACAGACTCTCACACTCTCTCACAGATACTCTCTTAGAGACTCTCACAGACCCTCTCTCACAGACTCTCACAGACTCTCATAGACTCTCATAGACACTCTCACACTCTCTCACAGACTCACAGACACTCTCTCAGACTCTCACAGACACTCTGTCACAGACACTCTGTCACAGACACTCTCTCACAGACACTCACAGACTCTCTCTCACAGACTCTCTCTCACAGACTCTCTCTCACAGACACTCTCTCACAGACACTCACAGACACTTTCAGACTCTCACACTCTCTCACAGACTCTCACAGACAATATCACAGATACTCTCACAGACACGATCTCACAAACTCTCACAGACTCAGACACTCTCGCACAGACACTCTCTCACACTCTCTCACAGACTCACAGACACTCTCTTACAGACTCTCACTTACACTCTCTCACAGACTCTCACAGACACTCTTACAGACTCTCACATACATTCTCGTACAGACTCTCAAATACACTCTCTTACAGACTCTCACAGACACTCTCTCACAGACACTCTCTCATGGACACTCTCTCAGACTCTCACAGACACTCTCTCACAGACACTCTCACAGACACTCTCACAGACACTCTCACAGACACTCTCTTATAGACTCTCACAGACTCTCACACTCTCTCAAAGACACTCTCTCAGACACTCACAGACATGCTCCCATAGACACTCTCACAGACACTCTCACAGACACTCTCACAGACACTCTCAGACACTCTCACAGACTCTCACAGACACTCTCACAGACTCTCACAGACACTCTCTTATAGACTCTCACAGACATTCTCTCACAGACTCTCACAGACTCACACTCTCTCACAGACACTCTCTCACAGACTCTCACACTCTCTCACAGATACTCTCTTAGAGACACTCACAGACCCTCTCTCACAGACTCTCACAGACACTCTCTTACGGACTCTCACAGACACTCTCTTACAGACTCTCACAGACTCTCATAGACACTCTCTCACAGACTCTCACAGACACTCTCACAGACTCACAGATACTCTCTCAGACACTCTCTCTCACAGACACTCTCTCACAGACACTCTCTCACAGACTCTCACAGACACTCTCTTATAGACTCTCACAGACTCTCACACTCTCTCAAAGACACTATCTCAGACACTCACAGACATGCTCCCATAGACACTCTCACAGATACTCTCACAGACACTCCCACAGACACTCTCAGACACTCTCACAGACTCTCACAGACACTCTCACAGACTCTCACAGACACTCTCTTATAGACTCTCACAGACATTCTCTCACAGACTCTCACAGACTCACACTCTCTCACAGACACTCTCTCACAGACTCTCACACTCTCTCACAGATACTCTCTTAGAGACACTCACAGACCCTCTCTCACAGAGTCTCACAGACACTCTCTTACGGACTCTCACAGACACTCTCTTACAGACTCTCACAGACTCTCATAGACACTCTCTCACAGACTCTCACAGACACACTCACAGACTCTCAGACTCTCTCTCAGACTGTCACAGACACTATCACAGACTCTCTCACAGACCCTATCTCACAAACTCTCACAGACTCTCTCAGACACTCTTGAACAGACTCTCTCACAGACTCACAGACACTATCACAGACACTCTCAGACACTATCTCACAGACTCTCACAGACACTCTCTCACAGACTCTCACAGACTCTCACAGACACTCTCACAGACTCTCACAGACACTCTCTCATAGACTCTCCCAAACACTCTCACAGACACTCTCACACATTCTCTCGCAGATTCTCACTCACAAACTCACACTCTCTCAAATACACTCTCAGACTCTCACAGACACTCTCTCACAGACTCTTACAGACACTCTTACCGACTCTCACAGACTCTCTTGCAGACTCTCATAGACACTCTCTCACAGACTCTCACAGATACTCTCTCACAGACACTCTCACACACTCACAGACTCACAGACTCTCTCTCACAGACAATCTCTCACACTCTCACAGACTCTCTCTTAAGACTCTCACAGACACTATCACAGACACTCTCTCACAGACTCTCACAGACTCTCACAGACACTCTCTCACAGACTCTCATAGACTCTCAGACACTCTCTCATGGACTCTCACAGATACTCTCTCAGACTCTCACAGACACACTCTCTCAGACACTCTCACAGACACTCTCTCACAGACTCTCACAGACACTTACAAACTCACACTCTCGCACTCTCTCACAGACACTCTCTCAGACACTCTCTCACAGACACTCTCTCACAGACTCTCAGACTCTCTCACAGACTGTCATAGACACTATCACAGACTCTCTCACAGACCCTATCTCACAAACTCTCACAGACTCTCTCTGACACTCTTGCACAGACTCTCTCACAGACTCACAGACACTGTCTTACAGACTCCCACAGACACTCTCTCACAGACTCTCACAGAACCTCTCTCACAGACACTCTCTCACAGACAGTCTCAGACACTATCACAGACACTCTCAGACACTATCTCACAGACTCTCACAGACACTCTAACACAGACTCTCACAGACTCTCACAGACACTCTCACAGACTCTCACAGACACTCTCTCATAGACTCTCACAAACACTCTCACAGACTCTCTCACACACTCTCTCACATATTCTCAGACACTCACAAACTCACACTCTCTCAAATACACTCTCAGACTCTCACAGACACTCTCTCACAGACTCTTACAGACACTCTTACTGACTCTCACAGACTCTCTTACAGACTCTCGTAGAAACTCTCTCACAGACTCTCACAGACACTCTCTCACAGACACTCTCACAAACTCACAGACTCTCTCTCACAGACACTCTCTCACACTCTCACAGACACTCTCTTAAGACTCTCACAGATACTATCACAGACACTCTCTCAGAGACTCTCACAGACACTCTCTCACAGACTCTCATAGACTCTTAGACACTCTCTCACGGACTCTCACAGACACTCTCTCAGACTCTCACAGACACGCTCTCACAGACACTCTCTAACAGACTCTCATATATTCTCATACACTCTCTCACAGACACTCTCTCAGACTCTCACAGATACTCTCCCACAGACTCTCACAGACAGTCTCTCACAGACTCTTTCAGACACTCTCTCACAGACACTCTCAGACACTCTCACAGACACTCTCTCACAGACTCTGACAGACACTCACAGACTCACACTCTCACACTCTCTCACATTCACTCTCTCAGACTCTCACAGACACTCTCTTACAGACTCTCACAGACTCTCTCACAGACTCTCACAGACACTCTCTCACAGACACTCTCTCAGACACTCTCTCACAGACACTCTCTCACAGACTCTCAGACTCTCTCACAGACTGCCACAGACACAATCACAGACTCTCTCAGACACTCTCGCACAGACACTCTCACAGACTCACAGACACTCTCTTACAGACTCTCACAGACACTCTCTCACAGACTCTCACAGACACTCTCACAGACACTCTTACAGACTCTCACAGACACTCTCTCACAGACACTCTCTCACAGACTCTCGAAGACTATCATAGACACTCTCACACTCTCTCACAGACTCTCACAGACACTGTCTCAGACTCTCATAGACACTCACTCATACTATCACAGGCACTATCTCACAGACACTCTCTTTCAGACACTCTCTCACAGACACTCTCTCACAGACTCTCATAGACTCTCATAGACACTCTCTCACAGATTCTCACAGACTCTCACAGACACTCCTTCACGGACACTCTCTCAGACTCTCACAGACACTCTCTCACAGACACTCTCTCACAGACACTCTCACAGACTCTCTCTCACAGACTCTCTCTCACAGACTTTCTCTCACAGACACTCTCTCACAGACACTCACAGACACTTTCAGATGCTCACACTCTCTCACAGACTCTCACAGACAATATCACAGATACTCTCTCACAGACACGATCTCACAAACTCTCACAGACTCAGACACTCTCGCACAGACACTCTCTCACACTCTCTCACAGACTCACAGACACTCTCTTACAGACTCTCACTTACACTCTCTCACAGACACTCTTACAGACTCTCACATACACTCTCATACAGACTCTCAAAGACACTCTCTTATAGACTCTCACAGACTCTCACACTCTCTCAAAGACACTCTCTCAGACACTCACGGACATGCTCCCATAGACACTCTCACAGACACTCTCACAGACACTCTCACAGACTCTCACAGACACTCTCACAGACACTCTCTTATAGACTCTCATAGACATTCTCTCACAGACTCACACTCTCTCACAGACACTCTCTCACAGACTCTCACACTCTCTCACAGATACTCTCTTAGAGACACTCACAGACCCTCTCTCACAGACACTCTCTTACGGACTCTCACAGACACTCTCTTACAGACTCTCACAGACTCTCATTGACACTCTCTCACAGACTCTCACAGACACTCTCACAGACTCACAGATACTCTCTCAGACACTCTCTCTCACAGACACTCTCTCAAAGACACTCTCTCAGACTCTAACAGACACTCTCCCATAGACACTCTCACAGACACTCTCACAGACACTCTCAGAGACACTCTCAGACACTCTCACAGACTCTCACAGACACTCTCACAGACTCTCACAGACACTCTCTTATAGACTCTCACAGACATTCTCTCAGAGACTCTCATAGACTCCCACTCTCTCACAGACACTCTCTCACAGACTCTCACACTCTCTCACAGATACTCTCTTAGAGACTCTCACAGACCCTCTCTCACAGACTCTCACAGACTCTCATAGACTCTCATAGACACTCTCACACTCTCTCACAGACTCACAGACACTCTCTCAGACTCTCACAGACACTCTGTCACAGACACTCTGTCACAGACACTCTGTCACAGACACTCACAGACTCTCTCTCACAGACTCTCTCTCACAGACTCTCTCTCACAGACACTCTCTCACAGACACTCACAGACACTTTCAGACTCTCACACTCTCTCACAGACTCTCACAGACAATATCACAGATACTCTCACAGACACGATCTCACAAACTCTCACAGACTCAGACACTCTCGCACAGACACTCTCTCACACTCTCTCACAGACTCACAGACACTCTCTTACAGACTCTCACTTACACTCTCTCACAGACTCTCACAGACACTCTTACAGACTCTCACATACATTCTCGTACAGACTCTCAAATACACTCTCTTACAGACTCTCACAGACACTCTCTCACAGACACTCTCTCATGGACACTCTCTCAGACTCTCACAGACACTCTCTCACAGACACTCTCACAGACACTCTCACAGACACTCTCTTATAGACTCTCACAGACTCTCACACTCTCTCAAAGACACTCTCTCAGACACTCACAGACATGCTCCCATAGACACTCTCCCAGACACTCTCACAGACACTCTCACAGACACTCTCAGACACTCTCACAGACTCTCACAGACACTCTCACAGACTCTCACAGACACTCTCTTATAGACTCTCACAGACATTCTCTCACAGACTCTCACAGACTCACACTCTCTCACAGACACTCTCACACAGACTCTCACACTCTCTCACAGATACTCTCTTAGAGACACTCACAGACCCTCTCTCACAGACTCTCACAGACACTCTCTTACGGACTCTCACAGACACTCTCTTACAGACTCTCACAGACTCTCATAGACACTCTCTCACAGACTCTCACAGACACTCTCACAGACTCACAGATACTCTCTCAGACACTCTCTCTCACAGACACTCTCTCACAGACACTCTCTCACAGACTCTCACAGACACTCTCTTATAGACTCTCACAGACTCTCACACTCTCTCAAAGACACTATCTCAGACACTCACAGACATGCTCCCATAGACACTCTCACAGACACTCTCACAGACACTCCCACAGACACTCTCAGACACTCTCACAGACTCTCACAGACACTCTCACAGACTCTCACAGACACTCTCTTATAGACTCTCACAGACATTCTCTCACAGACTCTCACAGACTCACACTCTCTCACAGACACTCTCTCACAGACTCTCACACTCTCTCACAGATACTCTCTTAGAGACACTCACAGACCCTCTCTCACAGAGTCTCACAGACACTCTCTTACGGACTCTCACAGACACTCTCTTACAGACTCTCACAGACTCTCATAGACACTCTCTCACAGACTCTCACAGACACACTCACAGACTCACAGATACTCTCTCAGACACTCTCTCTCACAGACACTCTCTCACAGACACTCTCTCACAAACTCTCACACTCTCTCACAGATACTCTCTTAGAGACACTCACAGACCCTCTCTCACAGACTCTCACAGACACTCTCTTACGGACTCTCACAGACACTCTCTTACAGACTCTCACAGACTCTCATAGACACTCTCTCACAGACTCTCACAGACACTCTCACAAACTCACAGATACTCTCTCAGACACTCTCTCTCACAGACACTCTCTCACAGACACTCTCACAGACTCTCACAGACACTCTCTCACACCCTGTCACAGACACTCTCTCAGACACTCTCTCTCAGACACTCTCTCACAGACACTCTCTCACACCCTGTCACAGACACTCTCTCAGACACTCTCTCTCAGACACTCTCTCACAGACTCACAGACACTATCACAGACTCTCTCACAGACACTATCTCACAAACTCTCACAGACTCAGACACTCTCGCACAGACACTCTCTCACAGACTCACAGACACTCTCTTATAGACTCTCACAGACACTCTCTCACAGACTCTCACAGACTCTCACATACACTCTCTTACAGACTCTCAAAGACACTCTCTTACAGACTCTCACAGACACTCTCTCACAGACACTCTCTCACAGACTCTCATAGACTCTCATAGACACTCTCTCACAGATTCTCAAAGACTCTCACAGACACTCCTTCACGGACACTCTCTCAGACTCTCACAGACACTCTCTCACAGACACTCTCACAGACATTCTCACAGACACTCTCATACACTTTCACAGACTCTTACAGACACTCTCACAGACTCTCACAGACACTCTCTTACAGACGCTCACAGACTCTCACAGACTCACACTCTCTCAAAGACACTCTCTCAGACTCTCACAGACACTCTCACAGACACTCTCACAGACACTCTCACAGACACTCTCAGACACTCTCACAGCCTCTCACAGACACTCTCACAGACTCTCACAGACACTCTCTTATAGACTCTCACAGATATTCTCTCACAGACTCTCATAGACTCCCACTCTCTCACAGACACTCTCTCACAGACTCTCACACTCTCTCACAGATACTCTCTTAGAGACTCTCACAGACCCTCTCTCACAGACTCTCACAGACTCTCATAGACTCTCATAGACAATCTCACACTCTCTCACAGACTCACAGACACTCTCTCAGACTCTCACAGACACTCTGTCACAGACACTCTGTCACAGACACTCTCTCACAGACACTCACAGACTCTCTCTCACAGACTCTCTCTCACAGACTCTCTCTCACAGACACTCTCTCACAGACACTCACAGACACTTTCAGACTCTCACACTCTCTCACAGACTCTCATAGACAATATCACAGATACTCTCTCACAGACACGATCTCACAAACTCTCACAGACTCAGACACTCTCGCACAGACACTCTCTCACACTCTCTCACAGACTCACAGACACTCTCTTACAGACTCTCACTTACACTCTCTCACAGAGTCTCACAGACACTCTTACAGACTCTCACATACACTCTCGTACAGACTCTCAAAGACACTCTCTTACAGACTTTCACAGACACTCTCTCACAGACACTCTCTCACGGACACTCTCTCAGACTCTCACAGACATTCTCTCACAGACACTCTCACAGACACTCTCACAGACATGTTCACAGACTCTCACAGACACTCTCACAGACTCTCACAGACACTCTCTTACAGACTCTCACAGACTCTCACACTCTCTCAAAGACACTCTCTCAGACACTCACAGACATGCTCCCATAAACACTCTCACAGACACTCTCACAGACACTCTCAGACACTCTCACAGACTCTCACAGACACTCTCACAGACTCTCACAGACACTCTCTTATAGACTCTCACACTCTCTCACAGATACTCTCTTAGAGACACTCACAGACCCTCTCTCATAGACTCTCACAGACACTCTCTTACGGACTCTCACAGACACTCTCTTACAGACTTTCACAGACTCTCATAGACACTCTCTCACAGACTCTCATAGACACTCTCACAGACACTCTCCCATAGACACTCTCACAGACACTCTCAGAGATACTCTCAGACACTCTCACAGACTCTCACAGACACTCTCACAGACTCTCACAGACAATCTCTTATAGACTCTCACAGACATTCTCTCACAGACTCTCACTGACTCACACTCTCTCACAGACACTCTCTCAGAGACTCTCACACTCTCTCACAGATACTCTCTTAGAGACACTCACAGACCCTCTCTCACAGACTCTCACAGACACTCTCTTACGGACTCTCACAGACACTCTCTTACAGACTCTCACAGACTCTCATAGACACTCTCTCACAGACTCTCACAGAGACTCTCACAGACTCACAGATACTCTCACAGACTCACAGATACTCTCTCAGACACTCTCTCTCACAGACACTCTCTCTCAGACTCTCACAGACTCACAGATACTCTCTCAGACTCTCACAGACACTCTCTCACAGACACTCTCTCACAGACACTCTCTCACAGACACTCACAGACTCTCTCTCACAGACTCTCTCTCACAGACTCTCTCTCACAGACACTCTCTCACAGACACTCACAGACACTTTCAGACTCTCACACTCTCTCACAGACTCTCACAGACAATCTCACAGATACTCTCTCACAGACACGATCTCACAAACTCTCACAGACTCAGACACTCTCGCACAGATACTCTCTCACACTCTCTCACAGACTCACAGACACTCTCTTACAGACTCTCACTTACACTCTCTCACAGACTCTCACAGACACTCTTACAGACTCTCACATACACTCTCGTACAGACTCTCAAAGACACTCTCTTACAGACTCTCACAGACACTCTCTCACAGACACTCTCTCACGGACACTCTCTCAGACTCTCACAGACACTCTCTCACAGACACTCTCACAGACACTCTCACAGACACTCTCAGACACTTTCACAGACTCTCACAGACACTCTCACAGACTCTCACAGACACTCTCTTACAGACTCTCACAGACTCTCACACTCTCTCAAAGACACTCTCTCAGACACTCACAGACATGCTCCCATAGACACTCTCACAGACACTCTCACAGACACTCTCACAGACACTCTCAGACACTCTCACAGACTCTCACAGACACTCTCACAGACTCTCACAGACACTCTCTTATAGACTCTCACAGACATTCTCTCACAGACTCTCACAGACTCACACTCTCTCACAGACACTCTCTCACAGACTCTCACACTCTCTCACAGATACTCTCTTAGAGACACTCACAGACCCTCTCTCACAGACTCTCACAGACACTCTCTTACGGACTCTCACAGACACTCTCTTACAGACTCTCACAGACTCTCATAGACACTCTCTCACAGACTCTCACAGACACTCTCACAGACTCACAGATACTCTCTCAGACACTCTCTCTCACAGACACTCTCTCAAAGACACTCTCTCAGACTCTCACAGACACTCTCCCATAGACACTCTCACAGACACTCTCACAGACACTCTCAGAGACACTCTCAGACACTCTCACAGACTCTCACAGACACTCTCACAGACTCTCACAGACACTCTCTTATAGACTCTCACAGACATTCTCTCAGAGACTCTCATAGACTCCCACTCTCTCACAGACACTCTCTCACAGACTCTCACACTCTTTCACAGATACTCTCTTAGAGACTCTCACAGACCCTCTCTCACAGACTCTCATAGACTCTCATAGACACTCTCACACTCTCTCACAGACTCACAGACACTCTCTCAGACTCTCACAGACACTCTGTCACAGACACTCTGTCACAGACACTCTCTCATAGACACTCACAGACTCTCTCTCACAGACTCTCTCTCACAGACTCTCTCTCACAGACACTCTCTCACAGACGCTCACAGACACTTTCAGACTCTCACACTCTCTCACAGACTCTCACAGACAATATCACAGATACTCTCTCACAGACACGATCTCACAAACTCTCACAGACTCAGACACTCTCGCACAGACACTCTCTCACACTCTCTCACAGACTCACAGACACTCTCTTACAGACTCTCACTTACACTCTCTCACAGACTCTCAGACACTCTTACAGACTCTCACATACACTTTCGTACAGACTCTCAAAGACACTCTCTTACAAACTCTCACAGACACTCTCTCACAGACACTCTCTCACGGACACTCTCTCAGACTCTCACAGACACTCTCTCACAGACACTCTCACAGACACTCTCACAGACACTCTCAGACACTTTCACAGACTCTCACAGAGACTCTCAAAGACTCTCACAGACACTCTCTTATAGACTCTCACAGACTCTCACACTCTCTCAAAGACACTCTCTCAGACACTCACAGACATGCTCCCATCGACACTCTCACAGACACTCTCACAGACACTCTCACAGACACTCTCAGACACTCTCACAGACTCTCACAGACACTCTCACAGACTCTCACAGACACTCTCTTATAGACTCTCACAGACATTCTCTCACAGACTCACACTCTCTCACAGACACTCTCTCACAGACTCACACTCTCTCACAGATACTCTCTTAGAGACACTCACAGACCCTCTCTCACAGACTCTCACAGACACTCTCTCACAGACACTCACAGACTCTCTCTCACAGACTCTCTCTCACAGACACTCTCTCACAGACACTCACTCACAGTCCCTCACAGATACTTTCAGACTCTCACACTCTCTCACAGACTCTCACAGACAATATCACAGATACTCTCTCACAGACACGATCTCACAAACTCTCACAGACTCAGACACTCTCGCACAGACACTCTCTCACATTCTCTCACAGACTCACAGATGCTCTCTTACAGACTCTCACTTACACTCTCTCACAGACTCTCACAGACACTCTTACAGACTCTCACATACACTCTCGTACAGACTCTCAAAGACACTCTCTTACAGACTCTCACAGACACTCTCTCACAGACACTCTCTCACGGACACTCTCTCAGACTCTCACAGACACTCTCTCACAGACACTCTCACAGACACTCTCACAGACACTCTCAGACACTTTCACAGACTCTCACAGACACTCTCACAGACTCTCACAGACACTCTCTTACAGACTCTCACAGACTCTCACACTCTCTCAAAGACACTCTCTCAGACACTCACAGACATGCTCCCATAGACACTCTCACAGACACTCTCACAGACACTCTCACAGACACTCTCAGACACTCTCACAGACTCTCACAGACACTCTCACAGACTCTCACAGACACTCTCTTATAGACTCTCACAGACATTCTCTCACAGACTCTCACAGACTCACACTCTCTCACAGACACTCTCTCACAGACTCTCACACTCTCTCACAGATACTCTCTTAGAGACACTCACAGACCCTCTCTCACAGACTCTCACAGACACTCTCTTACGGACTCTCACAGACACTCTCTTACAGACTCTCACAGACTCTCATAGACACTCTCTCACAGACTCTCACAGACACTCTCACAGACTCACAGATACTCTCTCAGACACTCTCTCTCACAGACACTCTCTCAAAGACACTCTCTCAGACTCTCACAGACACTCTCCCATAGACACTCTCACAGACACTCTCACAGACACTCTCAGAGACACTCTCAGACACTCTCACAGACTCTCACAGACACTCTCACAGACTCTCACAGACACTCTTATAGACTCTCACAGACATTCTCTCAGAGACTCTCATAGACTCCCACTCTCTCACAGACACTCTCTCACAGACTCTCACACTCTCTCACAGATACTCTCTTAGAGACTCTCACAGACCCTCTCTCACAGACTCTCACAGACTCTCATAGACTCTCATAGACACTCTCACACTCTCTCACAGACTCACAGACTCACAGACACTCTCTCAGACTCTCACAGACACTCTGTCACAGACACTCTGTCACAGACACTCTCTCACAGACACTCACAGACTCTCTCTCACAGACTCTCTCTCACAGACTCTCTCTCACAGACACTCTCTCACAGACACTCACAGACACTTTCAGACTCTCACACTCTCTCACAGACTCTCACAGACAATATCACAGATACTCTCACAGACACGATCTCACAAACTCTCACAGACTCAGACACTCTCGCACAGACACTCTCTCACACTCTCTCACAGACTCACAGACACTCTCTTACAGACTCTCACTTACACTCTCTCACAGACTCTCACAGACACTCTTACAGACTCTCACATACATTCTCGTACAGACTCTCAAATACACTCTCTTACAGACTCTCACAGACACTCTCTCACAGACACTCTCTCATGGACACTCTCTCAGACTCTCACAGACACTCTCTCACAGACACTCTCACAGACACTCTCACAGACACTCTCTTATAGACTCTCACAGACTCTCACACTCTCTCAAAGACACTCTCTCAGACACTCACAGACATGCTCCCATAGACACTCTCACAGACACTCTCACAGACACTCTCACAGACACTCTCAGACACTCTCACAGACTCTCACAGACACTCTCACAGACTCTCACAGACACTCTCTTATAGACTCTCACAGACATTCTCTCACAGACTCTCACAGACTCACACTCTCTCACAGACACTCTCTCACAGACTCTCACACTCTCTCACAGATACTCTCTTAGAGACACTCACAGACCCTCTCTCACAGACTCTCACAGACACTCTCTTACGGACTCTCACAGACACTCTCTTACAGACTCTCACAGACTCTCATAGACACTCTCTCACAGACTCTCACAGACACTCTCACAGACTCACAGATACTCTCTCAGACACTCTCTCTCACAGACACTCTCTCACAGACACTCTCTCACAGACTCTCACAGACACTCTCTTATAGACTCTCACAGACTCTCACACTCTCTCAAAGACACTATCTCAGACACTCACAGACATGCTCCCATAGACACTCTCACAGACACTCTCACAGACACTCCCACAGACACTCTCAGACACTCTCACAGACTCTCACAGACACTCTCACAGACTCTCACAGACACTCTCTTATAGACTCTCACAGACATTCTCTCACAGACTCTCACAGACTCACACTCTCTCACAGACACTCTCTCACAGACTCTCACACTCTCTCACAGATACTCTCTTAGAGACACTCACAGACCCTCTCTCACAGAGTCTCACAGACACTCTCTTACGGACTCTCACAGACACTCTCTTACAGACTCTCACAGACTCTCATAGACACTCTCTCACAGACTCTCACAGACACACTCACAGACTCTCAGACTCTCTCTCAGACTGTCACAGACACTATCACAGACTCTCTCACAGACCCTATCTCACAAACTCTCACAGACTCTCTCAGACACTCTTGAACAGACTCTCTCACAGACTCACAGACACTATCACAGACACTCTCAGACACTATCTCACAGACTCTCACAGACACTCTCTCACAGACTCTCACAGACTCTCACAGACACTCTCACAGACTCTCACAGACACTCTCTCATAGACTCTCCCAAACACTCTCACAGACACTCTCACACATTCTCTCGCAGATTCTCACTCACCAACTCACACTCTCTCAAATACACTCTCAGACTCTCACAGACACTCTCTCACAGACTCTTACAGACACTCTTACCGACTCTCACAGACTCTCTTGCAGACTCTCATAGACACTCTCTCACAGACTCTCACAGATACTCTCTCACAGACACTCTCACACACTCACAGACTCACAGACTCTCTCTCACAGACAATCTCTCACACTCTCACAGACTCTCTCTTAAGACTCTCACAGACACTATCACAGACACTCTCTCACAGACTCTCACAGACTCTCACAGACACTCTCTCACAGACTCTCATAGACTCTCAGACACTCTCTCATGGACTCTCACAGATACTCTCTCAGACTCTCACAGACACACTCTCTCAGACACTCTCACAGACACTCTCTCACAGACTCTCACAGACACTTACAAACTCACACTCTCGCACTCTCTCACAGACACTCTCTCAGACACTCTCTCACAGACACTCTCTCACAGACTCTCAGACTCTCTCACAGACTGTCATAGACACTATCACAGACTCTCTCACAGACCCTATCTCACAAACTCTCACAGACTCTCTCTGACACTCTTGCACAGACTCTCTCACAGACTCACAGACACTGTCTTACAGACTCCCACAGACACTCTCTCACAGACTCTCACAGAACCTCTCTCACAGACACTCTCTCACAGACAGTCTCAGACACTATCACAGACACTCTCAGACACTATCTCACAGACTCTCACAGACACTCTAACACAGACTCTCACAGACTCTCACAGACACTCTCACAGACTCTCACAGACACTCTCTCATAGACTCTCACAAACACTCTCACAGACTCTCTCACACACTCTCTCACATATTCTCAGACACTCACAAACTCACACTCTCTCAAATACACTCTCAGACTCTCACAGACACTCTCTCACAGACTCTTACAGACACTCTTACTGACTCTCACAGACTCTCTTACAGACTCTCGTAGAAACTCTCTCACAGACTCTCACAGACACTCTCTCACAGACACTCTCACAAACTCACAGACTCTCTCTCACAGACACTCTCTCACACTCTCACAGACACTCTCTTAAGACTCTCACAGACACTATCACAGACACTCTCTCAGAGACTCTCACAGACACTCTCTCACAGACTCTCATAGACTCTTAGACACTCTCTCACGGACTCTCACAGACACTTTCTCAGACTCTCACAGACACGCTCTCACAGACACTCTCTAACAGACTCTCATATATTCTCATACACTCTCTCACAGACACTCTCTCAGACTCTCACAGATACTCTCTCACAGACTCTCACAGACAGTCTCTCACAGACTCTTTCAGACACTCTCTCACAGACACTCTCAGACACTCTCACAGACACTCTCTCACAGACTCTGACAGACACTCACAGACTCACACTCTCACACTCTCTCACATTCACTCTCTCAGACTCTCACAGACACTCTCTTACAGACTCTCACAGACTCTCTCACAGACTCTCACAGACACTCTCTCACAGATACTCTCTCACAGACACTCTCTGAGACACTCTCTCACAGACACTCTCTCACAGACTCTCAGACTCTCTCACAGACTGCCACAGACACAATCACAGACTCTCTCAGACACTCTCGCACAGACACTCTCACAGACTCACAGACACTCTCTTACAGACTCTCACAGACACTCTCTCACAGACTCTCACAGACACTCTCACAGACACTCTTACAGACTCTCACAGACACTCTCTCACAGACACTCTCTCACAGACTCTCGAAGACTATCATAGACACTCTCACACTCTCTCACAGACTCTCACAGACACTGTCTCAGACTCTCACAGACACTCACTCAGACTATCACAGGCACTATCTCACAGACACTCTCTCTCAGACACTCTCTCACAGACACTCTCTCACAGACTCTCATAGACTCTCATAGACACTCTCTCACAGATTCTCACAGACTCTCACAGACACTCCTTCACGGACACTCTCTCAGACTCTCACAGACACTCTCTCACAGACACTCTCTCACAGACACTCTCACAGACTCTCTCTCACAGACTCTCTCTCACAGACTCTCTCTCACAGACACTCTCTCACAGACACTCACAGACACTTTCAGATGCTCACACTCTCTCACAGACTCTCACAGACAATATCACAGATACTCTCTCACAGACACGATCTCACAAACTCTCACAGACTCAGACACTCTCGCACAGACACTCTCTCACACTCTCTCACAGACTCACAGACACTCTCTTACAGACTCTCACTTACACTCTCTCACAGACACTCTTACAGACTCTCACATACACTCTCATACAGACTCTCAAAGACACTCTCTTATAGACTCTCACAGACTCTCACACTCTCTCAAAGACACTCTCTCAGACACTCACGGACATGCTCCCATAGACACTCTCACAGACACTCTCACAGACACTCTCACAGACTCTCACAGACACTCTCACAGACACTCTCTTATAGACTCTCATAGACATTCTCTCACAGACTCACACTCTCTCACAGACACTCTCTCACAGACTCTCACACTCTCTCACAGATACTCTCTTAGAGACACTCACAGACCCTCTCTCACAGACACTCTCTTACGGACTCTCACAGACACTCTCTTACAGACTCTCACAGACTCTCATTGACACTCTCTCACAGACTCTCACAGACACTCTCACAGACTCACAGATACTCTCTCAGACACTCTCTCTCACAGACACTCTCTCAAAGACACTCTCTCAGACTCTAACAGACACTCTCCCATAGACACTCTCACAGACACTCTCACAGACACTCTCAGAGACACTCTCAGACACTCTCACAGACTCTCACAGACACTCTCACAGACTCTCACAGACACTCTCTTATAGACTCTCACAGACATTCTCTCAGAGACTCTCATAGACTCCCACTCTCTCACAGACACTCTCTCACAGACTCTCACACTCTCTCACAGATACTCTCTTAGAGACTCTCACAGACCCTCTCTCACAGACTCTCACAGACTCTCATAGACTCTCATAGACACTCTCACACTCTCTCACAGACTCACAGATACTCTCTCAGACTCTCACAGACACTCTGTCACAGACACTCTGTCACAGACACTCTCTCACAGACACTCACAGACTCTCTCTCACAGACTCTCTCTCACAGACTCTCTCTCACAGACACTCTCTCACAGACACTCACAGACACTTTCAGACTCTCACACTCTCTCACAGACTCTCACAGACAATATCACAGATACTCTCACAGACACGATCTCACAAACTCTCACAGACTCAGACACTCTCGCACAGACACTCTCTCACACTCTCTCACAGACTCACAGACACTCTCTTACAGACTCTCACTTACACTCTCACACAGACTCTCACAGACACTCTTACAGACTCTCACATACATTCTCGTACAGACTCTCAAATACACTCTCTTACAGACTCTCACAGACACTCTCTCACAGACACTCTCTCATGGACACTCTCTCAGACTCTCACAGACACTCTCTCACAGACACTCTCACAGACACTCTCACAGACACTCTCTTATAGACTCTCACAGACTCTCACACTCTCTCAAAGACACTCTCTCAGACACTCACAGACATGCTCCCATAGACACTCTCACAGACACTCTCACAGACACTCTCACAGACACTCTCAGACACTCTCACAGACTCTCACAGACACTCTCACAGACTCTCACAGACACTCTCTTATAGACTCTCACAGACATTCTCTCACAGACTCTCACAGACTCACACTCTCTCACAGACACTCTCTCACAGACTCTCACACTCTCTCACAGATACTCTCTTAGAGACACTCACAGACCCTCTCTCACAGACTCTCACAGACACTCTCTTACGGACTCTCACAGACACTCTCTTACAGACTCTCACAGACTCTCATAGACACTCTCTCACAGACTCTCACAGACACTCTCACAGACTCACAGATACTCTCTCAGACACTCTCTCTCACAGACACTCTCTCATAGACACTCTCTCACAGACTCTCACAGACACTCTCTTATAGACTCTCACAGACTCTCACACTCTCTCAAAGACACTATCTCAGACACTCACAGACATGCTCCCATAGACACTCTCACAGACACTCTCACAGACACTCCCACAGACACTCTCAGACACTCTCACAGACTCTCACAGACACTCTCACAGACTCTCACAGACACTCTCTTATAGACTCTCACAGACATTCTCTCACAGACTCTCACAGACTCACACTCTCTCACAGACACTCTCTCACAGACTCTCACACTCTCTCACAGATACTCTCTTAGAGACACTCACAGACCCTCTCTCACAGAGTCTCACAGACACTCTCTTACGGACTCTCACAGACACTCTCTTACAGACTCTCACAGACTCTCATAGACACTCTCTCACAGACTCTCACAGACACACTCACAGACTCACAGATACTCTCTCAGACACTCTCTCTCACAGACACTCTCTCACAGACACTCTCTCACAAACTCTCACACTCTCTCACAGATACTCTCTTAGAGACACTCACAGACCCTCTCTCACAGACTCTCACAGACACTCTCTTACGGACTCTCACAGACACTCTCTTACAGACTCTCACAGACTCTCATAGACACTCTCTCACAGACTCTCACAGACACTCTCACAAACTCACAGATACTCTCTCAGACACTCTCTCTCACAGACACTCTCTCACAGACACTCTCACAGACTCTCACAGACACTCTCTCACACCCTGTCACAGACACTCTCTCAGACACTCTCTCTCAGACACTCTCTCACAGACACTCTCTCACACCCTGTCACAGACACTCTCTCAGACACTCTCTCTCAGACACTCTCTCACAGACTCACAGACACTATCACAGACTCTCTCACAGACACTATCTCACAAACTCTCACAGACTCAGACACTCTCGCACAGACACTCTCTCACAGACTCACAGACACTCTCTTATAGACTCTCACAGACACTCTCTCACAGACTCTCACAGACTCTCACATACACTCTCTTACAGACTCTCAAAGACACTCTCTTACAGACTCTCACAGACACTCTCTCACAGACACTCTCTCACAGACTCTCATAGACTCTCATAGACACTCTCTCACAGATTCTCAAAGACTCTCACAGACACTCCTTCACGGACACTCTCTCAGACTCTCACAGACACTCTCTCACAGACACTCTCACAGACACTCTCACAGACACTCTCATACACTTTCACAGACTCTTACAGACACTCTCACAGACTCTCACAGACACTCTCTTACAGACGCTCACAGACTCTCACAGACTCACACTCTCTCAAAGACACTCTCTCAGACTCTCACAGACACTCTCCCATAGACACTCTCACAGACACTCTCACAGACACTCTCACAGACACTCTCAGACACTCTCACAGCCTCTCACAGACACTCTCACAGACTCTCACAGACACTCTCTTATAGACTCTCACAGATATTCTCTCACAGACTCTCATAGACTCCCACTCTCTCACAGACACTCTCTCACAGACTCTCACACTCTCTCACAGATACTCTCTTAGAGACTCTCACAGACCCTCTCTCACAGACTCTCACAGACTCTCATAGACTCTCATAGACAATCTCACACTCTCTCACAGACTCAAAGACACTCTCTCAGACTCTCACAGACACTCTGTCACAGACACTCTGTCACAGACACTCTCTCACAGACACTCACAGACTCTCTCTCACAGACTCTCTCTCACAGACTCTCTCTCACAGACACTCTCTCACAGACACTCACAGACACTTTCAGACTCTCACACTCTCTCACAGACTCTCATAGACAATATCACAGATACTCTCTCACAGACACGATCTCACAAACTCTCACAGACTCAGACACTCTCGCACAGACACTCTCTCACACTCTCTCACAGACTCACAGACACTCTCTTACAGACTCTCACTTACACTCTCTCACAGAGTCTCACAGACACTCTTACAGACTCTCACATACACTCTCGTACAGACTCTCAAAGACACTCTCTTACAGACTTTCACAGACACTCTCTCACAGACACTCTCTCACGGACACTCTCTCAGACTCTCACAGACATTCTCTCACAGACACTCTCACAGACACTCTCACAGACATGTTCACAGACTCTCACAGACACTCTCACAGACTCTCACAGACACTCTCTTACAGACTCTCACAGACTCTCACACTCTCTCAAAGACACTCTCTCAGACACTCACAGACATGCTCCCATAAACACTCTCACAGACACTCTCACAGACACTCTCACAGACACTCTCAGACACTCTCACAGACTCTCACAGACACTCTCACAGACTCTCACAGACACTCTCTTATAGACTCTCACACTCTCTCACAGATACTCTCTTAGAGACACTCACAGACCCTCTCTCACAGACTCTCACAGACACTCTCTTACGGACTCTCACAGACACTCTCTTACAGACTCTCACAGACTCTCATAGTCACTCTCTCACAGACTCTCATAGACACTCTCACAGACACTCTCCCATAGACACTCTCACAGACACTCTCAGAGATACTCTCAGACACTCTCACAGACTCTCACAGACACTCTCACAGACTCTCACAGACAATCTCTTATAGACTCTCACAGACATTCTCTCACAGACTCTCACTGACTCACACTCTCTCACAGACACTCTCTCAGAGACTCTCACACTCTCTCACAGATACTCTCTTAGAGACACTCACAGACCCTCTCTCACAGACTCTCACAGACACTCTCTTACGGACTCTCACAGACACTCTCTTACAGACTCTCACAGACTCTCATAGACACTCTCTCACAGACTCTCACAGAGACTCTCACAGACTCACAGATACTCTCACAGACTCACAGATACTCTCTCAGACACTCTCTCTCACAGACACTCTCTCTCAGACTCTCACAGACTCACAGATACTCTCTCAGACTCTCACAGACACTCTCTCACAGACACTCTCTCACAGACACTCTCTCACAGACACTCACAGACTCTCTCTCACAGACTCTCTCTCACAGACTCTCTCTCACAGATACTCTCTCACAGACACTCACAGACACTTTCAGACTCTCACACTCTCTCACAGACTCTCACAGACAATCTCACAGATACTCTCTCACAGACACGATCTCACAAACTCTCACAGACTCAGACACTCTCGCACAGATACTCTCTCACACTCTCTCACAGACTCACAGACACTCTCTTACAGACTCTCACTTACACTCTCTCACAGACTCTCACAGACACTCTTACAGACTCTCACATACACTCTCGTACAGACTCTCAAAGACACTCTCTTACAGACTCTCACAGACACTCTCTCACAGACACTCTCTCACGGACACTCTCTCAGACTCTCACAGACACTCTCTCACAGACACTCTCACAGACACTCTCACAGACACTCTCAGACACTTTCACAGACTCTCACAGACACTCTCACAGACTCTCACAGACACTCTCTTACAGACTCTCACAGACTCTCACACTCTCTCAAAGACACTCTCTCAGACACTCACAGACATGTTCCCATAGACACTCTCACAGACACTCTCACAGACACTCTCACAGACACTCTCAGACACTCTCACAGACTCTCACAGACACTCTCACAGACTCTCACAGACACTCTCTTATAGACTCTCACAGACATTCTCTCACAGACTCTCACAGACTCACACTCTCTCACAGACACTCTCTCACAGACTCTCACACTCTCTCACAGATACTCTCTTAGAGACACTCACAGACCCTCTCTCACAGACTCTCACAGACACTCTCTTACGGACTCTCACAGACACTCTCTTACAGACTCTCACAGACTCTCATAGACACTCTCTCACAGACTCTCACAGACACTCTCACAGACTCACAGATACTCTCTCAGACACTCTCTCTCACAGACACTCTCTCAAAGACACTCTCTCAGACTCTCACAGACACTCTCCCATAGACACTCTCACAGACACTCTCACAGACACTCTCAGAGACACTCTCAGACACTCTCACAGACTCTCACAGACACTCTCACAGACTCTCACAGACACTCTCTTATAGACTCTCACAGACATTCTCTCAGAGACTCTCATAGACTCCCACTCTCTCACAGACACTCTCTCACAGACTCTCACACTCTCTCACAGATACTCTCTTAGAGACTCTCACAGACCCTCTCTCACAGACTCTCACAGACTCTCATAGACTCTCATAGACACTCTCACACTCTCTCACAGACTCACAGACACTCTCTCAGACTCTCACAGACACTCTGTCACAGACACTCTGTCACAGACACTCTCTCATAGACACTCACAGACTCTCTCTGACAGACTCTCTCTCACAGACTCTCTCTCACAGACACTCTCTCACAGACGCTCACAGACACTTTCAGACTCTCACACTCTCTCACAGACTCTCACAGACAATATCACAGATACTCTCTCACAGACACGATCTCACAAACTCTCACAGACTCAGACACTCTCGCACAGACACTCTCTCACACTCTCTCACAGACTCACAGACACTCTCTTACAGACTCTCACTTACACTCTCTCACAGACTCTCAGACACTCTTACAGACTCTCACATACACTTTCGTACAGACTCTCAAAGACACTCTCTTACAAACTCTCACAGACACTCTCTCACAGACACTCTCTCACGGACACTCTCTCAGACTCTCACAGACACTCTCTCACAGACACTCTCACAGACACTCTCACAGACACTCTCAGACACTTTCACAGACTCTCACAGAGACTCTCACAGACTCTCACAGACACTCTCTTATAGACTCTCACAGACTCTCACACTCTCTCAAAGACACTCTCTCAGACACTCACAGACATGCTCCCATCGACACTCTCACAGACACTCTCACAGACACTCTCACAGACACTCTCAGACACTCTCACAGACTCTCACAGACACTCTCACAGACTCTCACAGACACTCTCTTATAGACTCTCACAGACATTCTCTCACAGACTCACACTCTCTCACAGACACTCTCTCACAGACTCACACTCTCTCACAGATACTCTCTTAGAGACACTCACAGACCCTCTCTCACAGACTCTCACAGACACTCTCTCACAGACACTCACAGACTCTCTCTCACAGACTCTCTCTCACAGACACTCTCTCACAGACACTCACTCACAGTCCCTCACAGATACTTTCAGACTCTCACACTCTCTCACAGACTCTCACAGACAATATCACAGATACTCTCTCACAGACACGATCTCACAAACTCTCACAGACTCAGACACTCTCGCACAGACACTCTCTCACACTCTCTCACAGACTCACAGATGCTCTCTTACAGACTCTCACTTACACTCTCTCACAGACTCTCACAGACACTCTTACAGACTCTCACATACACTCTCGTACAGACTCTCAAAGACACTCTCTTACAGACTCTCACAGACACTCTCTCACAGACACTCTCTCACGGACACTCTCTCAGACTCTCACAGACACTCTCTCACAGACACTCTCACAGACACTCTCACAGACACTCTCAGACACTTTCACAGACACTCTCTTACAGACTCTCATAGACTCTCACACTCTCTCAAAGACACTCTCTCAGACACTCACAGACATGCTCCCATAGACACTCTCACAGACACTCTCACAGACACTCTCACAGACACTCTCAGACACTCTCACAGACTCTCACAGACACTCTCACAGACTCTCACAGACACTCTCTTATAGACTCTCACAGACATTCTCTCACAGACTCTCACAGACTCACACTCTCTCACAGACACTCTCTCACAGACTCTCACACTCTCTCACAGATACTCTCTTAGAGACACTCACAGACCCTCTCTCACAGACTCTCACAGACACTCTCTTACGGACTCTCTCAGACACTCTCTCACAGACACTCTCTCACAGACACTCTCTCACACTCTCTCACAGACTCACAGACACTATCACAGACTCTCTCACAGACACTATCTCACAAACTCCCACAGACTCAGACACTCTCGCACAGACACTCTCTCACAGACTCACAGACACTCTCTTATAGACTCTCACAGACACTCTCTCACAGACTCTCACAGACACTCTTACAGACTCTCACATACACTCTCTTACAGACTCTCAAAGACACTCTCTTACAGACTCTCACAGACACTCTCTCACAGACACTCTCTCACAGACTCTCATAGACTCTCATAGACACTCTCTCACAGATTCTCAAAGACTCTCACAGACACTCCTTCACGGACACTCTCTCAGACTCTCACAGACACTCTCTCACAGACACTCTCACAGACACTCTCACAGACATTCTCAGACACTTTCACAGACTCTTACAGACACTCTCACAGACTCTCACAGACACTATCTTACAGACTCTCACAGACTCTCACAGACTCTCACACTCTCTCAAAGACACTCTCTCAGACTCTCACAGACACTCTCCCATAGACACTCTCACAGACACTCTCACAGACACTCTCACAGACACTCTCAGACACTCTCACAGCCTCTCACAGACACTCTCACAGACTCTCACAGACACTCTCTTATAGACTCTCACAGATATTCTCTCACAGACTCTCATAGACTCCCACTCTCTCACAGACACTCTCTCACAGACTCTCACACTCTCTCACAGATACTCTCTTAGAGACTCTCACAGACCCTCTCTCACAGACTCTCACAGACTCTCATAGACTCTCATAGACACTCTCACACTCTCTCACAGACTCACAGACACTCTCTCAGACTCTCACAGACACTCTGTCACAGACACTCTCTCACAGACACTCTCTCACAGACACTCACAGACTCTCTCTCACAGACTCTCTCTCACAGACTCTCTCTCACAGACACTCTCTCACAGACACTCACAGACACTTTCAGACTCTCACACTCTCTCACAGACTCTCACAGACAATATCACAGATACTCTCAGAGACACTCTCAGACACTCTCACAGACTCTCACAGACACTCTCACAGACTCTCACAGACACTCTCTTATAGACTCTCACAGACATTCTCTCAGAGACTCTCATAGACTCCCACTCTCTCACAGACACTCTCTCACAGACTCTCACACTCTCTCACAGATACTCTCTTAGAGACTCTCACAGACCCTCTCTCACAGACTCTCACAGACTCTCATAGACTCTCATAGACACTCTCACACTCTCTCACAGACTCACAGACACTCTCTCAGACTCTCACAGACACTCTGTCACAGACACTCTGTCACAGACACTCTCTCACAGACACTCACAGACTCTCTCTCACAGACTCTCTCTCACAGACTCTCTCTCACAGACACTCTCTCACAGACACTCACAGACACTTTCAGACTCTCACACTCTCTCACAGACTCTCACAGACAATATCACAGATACTCTCACAGACACGATCTCACAAACTCTCACAGACTCAGACACTCTCGCACAGACACTCTCTCACACTCTCTCACAGACTCACAGACACTCTCTTACAGACTCTCACTTACACTCTCTCACAGACTCTCACAGACACTCTTACAGACTCTCACATACATTCTCGTACAGACTCTCAAATACACTCTCTTACAGACTCTCACAGACACTCTCTCACAGACACTCTCTCATGGACACTCTCTCAGACTCTCACAGACACTCTCTCACAGACACTCTCACAGACACTCTCACAGACACTCTCTTATAGACTCTCACAGACTCTCACACTCTCTCAAAGACACTCTCTCAGACACTCACAGACATGCTCCCATAGACACTCTCACAGACACTCTCACAGACACTCTCACAGACACTCTCAGACACTCTCACAGACTCTCACAGACACTCTCACAGACACTCTCTTATAGACTCTCACAGACATTCTCTCACAGACTCTCACAGACTCACACTCTCTCACAGACACTCTCTCACAGACTCTCACACTCTCTCACAGATACTCTCTTAGAGACACTCACAGACCCTCTCTCACAGACTCTCACAGACACTCTCTTACGGACTCTCACAGACACTCTCTTACAGACTCTCACAGACTCTCATAGACACTCTCTCACAGACTCTCACAGACACTCTCACAGACTCACAGATACTCTCTCAGACACTCTCTCTCACAGACACTCTCTCACAGACACTCTCTCACAGACTCTCACAGACACTCTCTTATAGACTCTCACAGACTCTCACACTCTCTCAAAGACACTATCTCAGACACTCACAGACATGCTCCCATAGACACTCTCACAGACACTCTCACAGACACTCCCACAGACACTCTCAGACACTCTCACAGACTCTCACAGACACTCTCACAGACTCTCACAGACACTCTCTTATAGACTCTCACAGACATTCTCTCACAGACTCTCACAGACTCACACTCTCTCACAGACACTCTCTCACAGACTCTCACACTCTCTCACAGATACTCTCTTAGAGACACTCACAGACCCTCTCTCACAGAGTCTCACAGACACTCTCTTACGGACTCTCACAGACACTCTCTTACAGACTCTCACAGACTCTCATAGACACTCTCTCACAGACTCTCACAGACACACTCACAGACTCACAGATACTCTCTCAGACACTCTCTCTCACAGACACTCTCTCACAGACACTCTCTCACAAACTCTCACACTCTCTCACAGATACTCTCTTAGAGACACTCACAGACCCTCTCTCACAGACTCTCACAGACACTCTCTTACGGACTCTCACAGACACTCTCTTACAGACTCTCACAGACTCTCATAGACACTCTCTCACAGACTCTCACAGACACTCTCACAAACTCACAGATACTCTCTCAGACACTCTCTCTCACAGACACTCTCTCACAGACACTCTCACAGACTCTCACAGACACTCTCTCACACCCTGTCACAGACACTCTCTCAGACACTCTCTCTCAGACACTCTCTCACAGACACTCTCTCACACCCTGTCACAGACACTCTCTCAGACACTCTCTCTCAGACACTCTCTCACAGACTCACAGACACTATCACAGACTCTCTCACAGACACTATCTCACAAACTCTCACAGACTCAGACACTCTCGCACAGACACTCTCTCACAGACTCACAGACACTCTCTTATAGACTCTCACAGACACTCTCTCACAGACTCTCACAGACTCTCACATACACTCTCTTACAGACTCTCAAAGACACTCTCTTACAGACTCTCACAGACACTCTCTCACAGACACTCTCTCACAGACTCTCATAGACTCTCATAGACACTCTCTCACAGATTCTCAAAGACTCTCACAGACACTCCTTCACGGACACTCTCTCAGACTCTCACAGACACTCTCTCACAGACACTCTCACAGACACTCTCACAGACACTCATACACTTTCACAGACTCTTACAGACACTCTCACAGACTCTCACAGACACTCTCTTACAGACGCTCACAGACTCTCACAGACTCACACTCTCTCAAAGACACTCTCTCAGACTCTCACAGACACTCTCCCATAGACACTCTCACAGACACTCTCACAGACACTCTCACAGACACTCTCAGACACTCTCACAGCCTCTCACAGACACTCTCACAGACTCTCACAGACACTCTCTTATAGACTCTCACAGATATTCTCTCACAGACTCTCATAGACTCCCACTCTCTCACAGACACTCTCTCACAGACTCTCACACTCTCTCACAGATACTCTCTTAGAGACTCTCACAGACCCTCTCTCACAGACTCTCACAGACTCTCATAGACTCTCATAGACAATCTCACACTCTCTCACAGACTCACAGACACTCTCTCAGACTCTCACAGACACTCTGTCACAGACACTCTGTCACAGACACTCTCTCACAGACACTCACAGACTCTCTCTCACAGACTCTCTCTCACAGACTCTCTCTCACAGACACTCTCTCACAGACACTCACAGACACTTTCAGACTCTCACACTCTCTCACAGACTCTCATAGACAATATCACAGATACTCTCTCACAGACACGATCTCACAAACTCTCACAGACTCAGACACTCTCGCACAGACACTCTCTCACACTCTCTCACAGACTCACAGACACTCTCTTACAGACTCTCACTTACACTCTCTCACAGAGTCTCACAGACACTCTTACAGACTCTCAAAGACACTCTCTTACAGACTTTCACAGACACTCTCTCACAGACACTCTCTCACGGACACTCTCTCAGACTCTCACAGACATTCTCTCACAGACACTCTCACAGACACTCTCACAGACATGTTCACAGACTCTCACAGACACTCTCACAGACTCTCACAGACACTCTCTTACAGACTCTCACAGACTCTCACACTCTCTCAAAGACACTCTCTCAGACACTCACAGACATGCTCCCATAAACACTCTCACAGACACTCTCACAGACACTCTCACAGACACTCTCAGACACTCTCACAGACTCTCACAGACACTCTCACAGACTCTCACAGACACTCTCTTATAGACTCTCACAGACACTCTCTTACAGACTCTCACAGACTCTCATAGACACTCTCTCACAGACTCTCATAGACACTCTCATAGACACTCTCCCATAGACACTCTCACAGACACTCTCAGAGATACTCTCAGACACTCTCACAGACTCTCACAGACACTCTCACAGACTCTCACAGACAATCTCTTATAGACTCTCACAGACATTCTCTCACAGACTCTCACTGACTTACACTCTCTCACAGACACTCTCTCAGAGACTCTCACACTCTCTCACAGATACTCTCTTAGAGACACTCACAGACCCTCTCTCACAGACTCTCACAGACACTCTCTTACGGACTCTCACAGACACTCTCTTACAGACTCTCACAGACTCTCATAGACACTCTCTCACAGACTCTCATAGACACTCTCATAGACACTCTCCCATAGACACTCTCACAGACACTCTCAGAGATACTCTCAGACACTCTCACAGACTCTCACAGACACTCTCACAGACTCTCACAGACAATCTCTTATAGACTCTCACAGACATTCTCTCACAGACTCTCACTGACTTACACTCTCTCACAGACACTCTCTCAGAGACTCTCACACTCTCTCACAGATACTCTCTTAGAGACACTCACAGACCCTCTCTCACAGACTCTCACAGACACTCTCTTACGGACTCTCACAGACACTCTCTTACAGACTCTCACAGACTCTCATAGACACTCTCTCACAGACTCTCACAGAGACTCTCACAGACTCACAGATACTCTCACAGACTCACAGATACTCTCTCAGACACTCTCTCTCACAGACACTCTCTCTCAGACTCTCACAGACTCACATATACTCTCTCAGACTCTCACAGACACTCTCTCACAGACACTCTCTCACAGACACTCTCTCACAGACACTCACAGACTCTCTCTCACAGACTCTCTCTCACAGACTCTCTCTCACAGACACTCTCTCACAGACACTCACAGACACTTTCAGACTCTCACACTCTCTCACAGACTCTCACAGACAATCTCACAGATACTCTCTCACAGACACGATCTCACAAACTCTCACAGACTCAGACACTCTCGCACAGATACTCTCTCACACTCTCTCACAGACTCACAGACACTCTCTTACAGACTCTCACTTACACTCTCTCACAGACTCTCACAGACACTCTTACAGACTCTCACATACACTCTCGTACAGACTCTCAAAGACACTCTCTTACAGACTCTCACAGACACTCTCTCACAGACACTCTCTCACAGACACTCTCTCACGGACACTCTCTCAGACTCTCACAGACACTCTCTCACAGACACTCTCACAAACACTCTCACAGACACTCTCAGACACTTTCACAGACTCTCACAGACACTCTCACAGACTCTCACAGACACTCTCTTACAGACTCTCACAGACTCTCACACTCTCTCAAAGACACTCTCTCAGACACTCACAGACATGCTCCCATAGACACTCTCACAGACACTCTCACAGACACTCTCACAGACACTCTCAGACACTCTCACAGACTCTCACAGACACTCTCACAGACTCTCACAGACACTCTCTTATAGACTCTCACAGACATTCTCTCACAGACTCTCACAGACTCACACTCTCTCACAGACACTCTCTCACAGACTCTCACACTCTCTCACAGATACTCTCTTAGAGACACTCACAGACCCTCTCTCACAGACTCTCACAGACACTCTCTTACAGACTCTCACAGACACTCTCTTACAGACTCTCACAGACTCTCATAGACACTCTCTCACAGACTCTCACAGACACTCTCACAGACTCACAGATACTCTCTCAGACACTCTCTCTCACAGACACTCTCTCAAAGACACTCTCTCAGACTCTCACAGACACTCTCCCATAGACACTCTCACAGACACTCTCACAGACACTCTCAGAGACACTCTCAGACACTCTCACAGACTCTCACAGACACTCTCACAGACTCTCACAGACACTCTCTTATAGACTCTCACAGACATTCTCTCAGAGACTCTCATAAACTCCCACTCTCTCACAGACACTCTCTCACAGACTCTCACACTCTCTCACAGATACTCTCTTAGAGACTCTCACAGACCCTCTCTCACAGACTCTCACAGACTCTCATAGACTCTCATAGACACTCTCACACTCTCTCACAGACTCACAGACACTCTCTCAGACTCTCACAGACACTCTGTCACAGACACTCTGTCACAGACACTCTCTCATAGACACTCACAGACTCTCTCTGACAGACTCTCTCTCACAGACTCTCTCTCACAGACACTCTCTCACAGACGCTCACAGACACTTTCAGACTCTCACACTCTCTCACAGACTCTCACAGACAATATCACAGATACTCTCTCACAGACACGATCTCACAAACTCTCACAGACTCAGACACTCTCGCACAGACACTCTCTCACACTCTCTCACAGACTCACAGACACTCTCTTACAGACTCTCACTTACACTCTCTCACAGACTCTCAGACACTCTTACAGACTCTCACATACACTTTCGTACAGACTCTCAAAGACACTCTCTTACAAACTCTCACAGACACTCTCTCACAGACACTCTCTCACGGACACTCTCTCAGACTCTCACAGACACTCTCTCACAGACACTCTCAGAGACACTCTCACAGACACTCTCAGACACGTTCACAGACTCTCACAGAGACTCTCACAGACTCTCACAGACACTCTCTTATAGACTCTCACAGACTCTCACACTCTCTCAAAGACACTCTCTCAGACACTCACAGACATGCTCCCATCGACACTCTCACAGACACTCTCACAGACACTCTCACAGACACTCTCAGACACTCTCACAGACTCTCACAGACACTCTCACAGACTCTCACAGACACTCTCTTATAGACTCTCACAGACATTCTCTCACAGACTCACACTCTCTCACAGACACTCTCTCACAGACTCACACTCTCTCACAGATACTCTCTTAGAGACACTCACAGACCCTCTCTCACAGACTCTCACAGACACTCTCTCACAGACACTCACAGACTCTCTCTCACAGACTCTCTCTCACAGACACTCTCTCACAGACACTCACTCACAGTCCCTCACAGATACTTTCAGACTCTCACACTCTCTCACAGACTCTCACAGACAATATCACAGATACTCTCTCACAGACACGATCTCACAAACTCTCACAGACTCAGACACTCTTGCACAGACACTCTCTCACACTCTCTCACAGACTCACAGATGCTCTCTTACAGACTCTCACTTACACTCTCTCACAGACTCTCACAGACACTCTTACAGACTCTCACATACACTCTCGTACAGACTCTCAAAGACACTCTCTTACAGACTCTCACAGACACTCTCTCACGGACACTCTCTCAGACTCTCACAGACACTCTCTCACAGACACTCTCACAGACACTCTCACAGACACTCTCACAGACACTCTCAGACACTTTCACAGACACTCTCTTACAGACTCTCATAGACTCTCACACTCTCTCAAAGACACTCTCTCAGACACTCACAGACATGCTCCCATAGACACTCTCACAGACACTCTCACAGACACTCTCACAGACACTCTCAGACACTCTCACAGACTCTCACAGACACTCTCACAGACTCTCACAGACACTCTCTTATAGACTCTCACAGACATTCTCTCACAGACTCTCACAGACTCACACTCTCTCACAGACACTCTCTCACAGACTCTCACACTCTCTCACAGATACACTCTTAGAGACACTCACAGACCCTCTCTCACAGACTCTCACAGACACTCTCTTACGGACTCTCTCAGACACTCTCTCACAGACACTCTCTCACAGACACTCTCTCACACTCTCTCACAGACTCACAGACACTATCACAGACTCTCTCACAGACACTATCTCACAAACTCCCACAGACTCAGACACTCTCGCACAGACACTCTCTCACAGACTCACAGACACTCTCTTATAGACTCTCACAGACACTCTCTCACAGACTCTCACAGACACTCTTACAGACTCTCACATACACTCTCTTACAGACTCTCAAAGACACTCTCTTACAGACTCTCACAGACACTCTCTCACAGACTCTCATAGACTCTCATAGACACTCTCTCACAGACACTCTCACAGACACTCTCACAGACACTCTCAGACACTTTCACAGACTCTTACAGACACTCTCACAGACTCTCACAGACACTATCTTACAGACTCTCACAGACTCTCACAGACTCTCACACTCTCTCAAAGACACTCTCTCAGACTCTCACAGACACTCTCCCATAGACACTCTCACAGACACTCTCACAGACACTCTCACAGACACTCTCAGACACTCTCACAGCCTCTCACAGACACTCTCACAGACTCTCACAGACACTCTCTTATAGACTCTCACAGATATTCTCTCACAGACTCTCATAGACTCCCACTCTCTCACAGACACTCTCTCACAGACTCTCACACTCTCTCACAGATACTCTCTTAGAGACTCTCACAGACCCTCTCTCACAGACTCTCACAGACTCTCATAGACTCTCATAGACACTCTCACACTCTCTCACAGACTCACAGACACTCTCTCAGACTCTCACAGACACTCTGTCACAGACACTCTCTCACAGACACTCTCTCACAGACACTCACAGACTCTCTCTCACAGACTCTCTCTCACAGACTCTCTCTCACAGACACTCTCTCACAGACACTCACAGACACTTTCAGACTCTCACACTCTCTCACAGACTCTCACAGACAATATCACAGATACTCTCTCACAGACACGATCTCACAAACTCTCACAGACTCAGACACTCTTGCACAGACACTCTCTCACACTCTCTCACAGACTCACAGACACTCTCTTACAGACTCTCACTTACACTCTCTCACAGACTCTCACAGACACTCTTACAGACTCTCACATACACTCTCGTACAGACTCTCAAAGACACTCTCTTACAGACTCTCACAGACACTCTCTCACAGACACTCTCTCACGGACACTCTCTCACGGACACTCTCTCAGACTCTCACAGACATTCTCTCACAGACACTCTCACAGACACTCTCACAGACATGTTCACAGACTCTCACAGACACTCTCACAGACTCTCACAGACACTCTCTTACAGACTCTCACAGACTCTCACACTCTCTCAAAGACACTCTCTCAGACACTCACAGACATGCTCCCATAAACACTCTCACAGACACTCTCACAGACACTCTCACAGACACTCTCAGACACTCTCACAGACTCTCACAGACACTCTCACAGACTCTCACAGACACTCTCTTATAGACTCTCACAGACATTCTCTCACAGACCCTCACAGACTCACACTCTCTCACAGACACTCTCTCACAGACTCTCACACTCTCTCACAGATACTCTCTTAGAGACACTCACAGACCCTCTCTCACAGACTCTCACAGACACTCTCTTACGGACTCTCACAGACACTCTCTTACAGACTCTCACAGACTCTCATAGACACTCTCTCACAGACTCTCATAGACACTCTCACAGACACTCTCCCATAGACACTCTCACAGACACTCTCAGAGATACTCTCAGACACTCTCACAGACTCTCACAGACACTCTCACAGACTCTCACAGACACTCTCTTATAGACTCTCACAGACATTCTCTCACAGACTCTCACTGACTCACACTCTCTCACAGACACTCTCTCAGAGACTCTCACACTCTCTCACAGATACTCTCTTAGAGACACTCACAGACCCTCTCTCACAGACTCTCACAGACACTCTCTTACGGACTCTCACAGACACTCTCTTACAGACTCTCACAGACTCTCATAGACACTCTCTCACAGACTCTCACAGACACTCTCACAGACTCACAGATACTCTCTCAGACACTCTCTCTCACAGACACTCTCTCAAAGACACTCTCTCAGACTCTCACAGACACTCTCCCATAGACACTCTCACAGACACTCTCACAGACACTCTCAGAGACACTCTCAGACACTCTCACAGACTCTCACAGACACTCTCACAGACTCTCACAGACACTCTCTTATAGACTCTCACAGACATTCTCTCAGAGACTCTCATAGACTCCCACTCTCTCACAGACACTCTCTCACAGACTCTCACACTCTCTCACAGATACTCTCTTAGAGACACTCACAGACCCTCTCTCACAGACTCTCACAGACACTCTCTTACGGACTCTCACAGACACTCTCTTACAGACTCTCACAGACTCTCATAGACACTCTCTCACAGACTCTCACAGAGACTCTCACAGACTCACAGATACTCTCACAGACTCACAGATACTCTCTCAGACACTCTCTCTCACAGACACTCTCTCTCAGACTCTCACAGACTCACAGATACTCTCTCAGACTCTCACAGACACTCTCTCACAGACACTCTCTCACAGACACTCTCTCACAGACACTCACAGACTCTCTCTCACAGACTCTCTCTCACAGACTCTCTCTCACAGACACTCTCTCACAGACACTCACAGACACTTTCAGACTCTCACACTCTCTCACAGACTCTCACAGACAATCTCACAGATACTCTCTCACAGACACGATCTCACAAACTCTCACAGACTCAGACACTCTCGCACAGATACTCTCTCACACTCTCTCACAGACTCACAGACACTCTCTTACAGACTCTCACTTACACTCTCTCACAGACTCTCACAGACACTCTTACAGACTCTCACATACTCACACTCTCTCACAGACACTCTCTCAGAGACTCTCACACTCTCTCACAGATACTCTCTTAGAGACACTCACAGACCCTCTCTCACAGACTCTCACAGACACTCTCTTACGGACTCTCACAGACACTCTCTTACAGACTCTCACAGACTCTCATAGACACTCTCTCACAGACTCTCACAGACACTCTCACAGACTCACAGATACTCTCTCAGACACTCTCTCTCACAGACACTCTCTCAAAGACACTCTCTCAGACTCTCACAGACACTCTCCCATAGACACTCTCACAGACACTCTCACAGACACTCTCAGAGACACTCTCAGACACTCTCACAGACTCTCACAGACACTCTCACAGACTCTCACAGACACTCTCTTATAGACTCTCACAGACATTCTCTCAGAGACTCTCATAGACTCCCACTCTCTCACAGACACTCTCTCACAGACTCTCACACTCTCTCACAGATACTCTCTTAGAGACACTCACAGACCCTCTCTCACAGACTCTCACAGACACTCTCTTACGGACTCTCACAGACACTCTCTTACAGACTCTCACAGACTCTCATAGACACTCTCTCACAGACTCTCACAGAGACTCTCACAGACTCACAGATACTCTCACAGACTCACAGATACTCTCTCAGACACTCTCTCTCACAGACACTCTCTCTCAGACTCTCACAGACTCACAGATACTCTCTCAGACTCTCACAGACACTCTCTCACAGACACTCTCTCACAGACACTCTCTCACAGACACTCACAGACTCTCTCTCACAGACTCTCTCTCACAGACTCTCTCTCACAGACACTCTCTCACAGACACTCACAGACACTTTCAGACTCTCACACTCTCTCACAGACTCTCACAGACAATCTCACAGATACTCTCTCACAGACACGATCTCACAAACTCTCACAGACTCAGACACTCTCGCACAGATACTCTCTCACACTCTCTCACAGACTCACAGACACTCTCTTACAGACTCTCACTTACACTCTCTCACAGACTCTCACAGACACTCTTACAGACTCTCACATACACTCTCGTACAGACTCTCAAAGACACTCTCTTACAGACTCTCACAGACACTCTCTCACAGACACTCTCTCACGGACACTCTCTCAGACTCTCACAGACACTCTCTCACAGACACTCTCACAGACACTCTCACAGACACTCTCAGACACTTTCACAGACTCTCACAGACACTCTCACAGACTCTCACAGACACTCTCTTACAGACTCTCATAGACTCTCACACTCTCTCAAAGACACTCTCTCAGACACTCACAGACATGCTCCCATAGACACTCTCACAGACACTCTCACAGACACTCTCACAGACACTCTCAGACACTCTCACAGACTCTCACAGACACTCTCACAGACTCTCACAGACACTCTCTTATAGACTCTCACAGACATTCTCTCACAGACTCTCACAGACTCACACTCTCTCACAGACACTCTCTCACAGACTCTCACACTCTCTCACAGATACTCTCTTAGAGACACTCACAGACCCTCTCTCACAGACTCTCACAGACACTCTCTTACGGACTCTCTCAGACACTCTCTCACAGACACTCTCTCACAGACACTCTCTCACACTCTCTCACAGACTCACAGACACTATCACAGACTCTCTCACAGACACTATCTCACAAACTCCCACAGACTCAGACACTCTCGCACAGACACTCTCTCACAGACTCACAGACACTCTCTTATAGACTCTCACAGACACTCTCTCACAGACTCTCACAGACACTCTTACAGACTCTCACATACACTCTCTTACAGACTCTCAAAGACACTCTCTTACAGACTCTCACAGACACTCTCTCACAGACACTCTCTCACAGACTCTCATAGACTCTCATAGACACTCTCTCACAGATTCTCAAAGACTCTCACAGACACTCCTTCACGGACACTCTCTCAGACTCTCACAGACACTCTCTCACAGACACTCTCACAGACACTCTCACAGACACTCTCAGACACTTTCACAGACTCTTACAGACACTCTCACAGACTCTCACAGACACTATCTTACAGACTCTCACAGACTCTCACAGACTCTCACACTCTCTCAAAGACACTCTCTCAGACTCTCACAGACACTCTCCCATAGACACTCTCACAGACACTCTCACAGACACTCTCACAGACACTCTCAGACACTCTCACAGCCTCTCACAGACACTCTCACAGACTCTCACAGACACTCTCTTATAGACTCTCACAGATATTCTCTCACAGACTCTCATAGACTCCCACTCTCTCACAGACACTCTCTCACAGACTCTCACACTCTCTCACAGATACTCTCTTAGAGACTCTCACAGACCCTCTCTCACAGACTCTCACAGACTCTCATAGACTCTCATAGACACTCTCACACTCTCTCACAGACTCACAGACACTCTCTCAGACTCTCACAGACACTCTGTCACAGACACTCTCTCACAGACACTCTCTCACAGACACTCACAGACTCTCTCTCACAGACTCTCTCTCACAGACTCTCTCTCACAGACACTCTCTCACAGACACTCACAGACACTTTCAGACTCTCACACTCTCTCACAGACTCTCACAGACAATATCACAGATACTCTCAGAGACACTCTCAGACACTCTCACAGACTCTCACAGACACTCTCACAGACTCTCACAGACACTCTCTTATAGACTCTCACAGACATTCTCTCAGAGACTCTCATAGACTCCCACTCTCTCACAGACACTCTCTCACAGACTCTCACACTCTCTCACAGATACTCTCTTAGAGACTCTCACAGACCCTCTCTCACAGACTCTCACAGACTCTCATAGACTCTCATAGACACTCTCACACTCTCTCACAGACTCACAGACACTCTCTCAGACTCTCACAGACACTCTGTCACAGACACTCTGTCACAGACACTCTCTCACAGACACTCACAGACTCTCTCTCACAGACTCTCTCTCACAGACTCTCTCTCACAGACACTCTCTCACAGACACTCACAGACACTTTCAGACTCTCACACTCTCTCACAGACTCTCACAGACAATATCACAGATACTCTCACAGACACGATCTCACAAACTCTCACAGACTCAGACACTCTCGCACAGACACTCTCTCACACTCTCTCACAGACTCACAGACACTCTCTTACAGACTCTCACTTACACTCTCTCACAGACTCTCACAGACACTCTTACAGACTCTCACATACATTCTCGTACAGACTCTCAAATACACTCTGTTACAGACTCTCACAGACACTCTCTCACAGACACTCTCTCATGGACACTCTCTCAGACTCTCACAGACACTCTCTCACAGACACTCTCACAGACACTCTCACAGACACTCTCTTATAGACTCTCACAGACTCTCACACTCTCTCAAAGACACTCTCTCAGACACTCACAGACATGCTCCCATAGACACTCTCACAGACACTCTCACAGACACTCTCACAGACACTCTCAGACACTCTCACAGACTCTCACAGACACTCTCACAGACTCTCACAGACACTCTCTTATAGACTCTCACAGACATTCTCTCACAGACTCTCACAGACTCACACTCTCTCACAGACACTCTCTCACAGACTCTCACACTCTCTCACAGATACTCTCTTAGAGACACTCACAGACCCTCTCTCACAGACTCTCACAGACACTCTCTTACGGACTCTCACAGACACTCTCTTACAGACTCTCACAGACTCTCATAGACACTCTCTCACAGACTCTCACAGACACTCTCACAGACTCACAGATACTCTCTCAGACACTCTCTCTCACAGACACTCTCTCACAGACACTCTCTCACAGACTCTCACAGACACTCTCTTATAGACTCTCACAGACTCTCACACTCTCTCAAAGACACTATCTCAGACACTCACAGACATGCTCCCATAGACACTCTCACAGACACTCTCACAGACACTCCCACAGACACTCTCAGACACTCTCACAGACTCTCACAGACACTCTCACAGACTCTCACAGACACTCTCTTATAGACTCTCACAGACATTCTCTCACAGACTCTCACAGACTCACACTCTCTCACAGACACTCTCTCACAGACTCTCACACTCTCTCACAGATACTCTCTTAGAGACACTCACAGACCCTCTCTCACAGAGTCTCACAGACACTCTCTTACGGACTCTCACAGACACTCTCTTACAGACTCTCACAGACTCTCATAGACACTCTCTCACAGACTCTCACAGACACACTCACAGACTCACAGATACTCTCTCAGACACTCTCTCTCACAGACACTCTCTCACAGACACTCTCTCACAAACTCTCACACTCTCTCACAGATACTCTCTTAGAGACACTCACAGACCCTCTCTCACAGACTCTCACAGACACTCTCTTACGGACTCTCACAGACACTCTCTTACAGACTCTCACAGACTCTCATAGACACTCTCTCACAGACTCTCACAGACACTCTCACAAACTCACAGATACTCTCTCAGACACTCTCTCTCACAGACACTCTCTCACAGACACTCTCACAGACTCTCACAGACACTCTCTCACACCCTGTCACAGACACTCTCTCAGACACTCTCTCTCAGACACTCTCTCACAGACACTCTCTCACACCCTGTCACAGACACTCTCTCAGACACTCTCTCTCAGACACTCTCTCACAGACTCACAGACACTATCACAGACTCTCTCACAGACACTATCTCACAAACTCTCACAGACTCAGACACTCTCGCACAGACACTCTCTCACAGACTCACAGACACTCTCTTATAGACTCTCACAGACACTCTCTCACAGACTCTCACAGACTCTCACATACACTCTCTTACAGACTCTCAAAGACACTCTCTTAAAGACTCTCACAGACACTCTCTCACAGACACTCTCTCACAGACTCTCATAGACTCTCATAGACACTCTCTCACAGATTCTCAAAGACTCTCACAGACACTCCTTCACGGACACTCTCTCAGACTCTCACAGACACTCTCTCACAGACACTCTCACAGACACTCTCACAGACACTCTCATACACTTTCACAGACTCTTACAGACACTCTCACAGACTCTCACAGACACTCTCTTACAGACGCTCACAGACTCTCACAGACTCACACTCTCTCAAAGACACTCTCTCAGACTCTCACAGACACTCTCCCATAGACACTCTCACAGACACTCTCACAGACACTCTCACAGACACTCTCAGACACTCTCACAGCCTCTCACAGACACTCTCACAGACTCTCACAGACACTCTCTTATAGACTCTCACAGATATTCTCTCACAGACTCTCATAGACTCCCACTCTCTCACAGACACTCTCTCACAGACTCTCACACTCTCTCACAGATACTCTCTTAGAGACTCTCACAGACCCTCTCTCACAGACTCTCACAGACTCTCATAGACTCTCATAGACAATCTCACACTCTCTCACAGACTCACAGACACTCTCTCAGACTCTCACAGACACTCTGTCACAGACACTCTGTCACAGACACTCTCTCACAGACACTCACAGACTCTCTCTCACAGACTCTCTCTCACAGACTCTCTCTCACAGACACTCTCTCACAGACACTCACAGACACTTTCAGACTCTCACACTCTCTCACAGACTCTCATAGACAATATCACAGATACTCTCTCACAGACACGATCTCACAAACTCTCACAGACTCAGACACTCTCGCACAGACACTCTCTCACACTCTCTCACAGACTCACAGACACTCTCTTACAGACTCTCACTTACACTCTCTCACAGAGTCTCACAGACACTCTTACAGACTCTCAAAGACACTCTCTTACAGACTTTCACAGACACTCTCTCACAGACACTCTCTCACGGACACTCTCTCAGACTCTCACAGACATTCTCTCACAGACACTCTCACAGACACTCTCACAGACATGTTCACAGACTCTCACAGACACTCTCACAGACTCTCACAGACACTCTCTTACAGACTCTCACAGACTCTCACACTCTCTCAAAGACACTCTCTCAGACACTCACAGACATGCTCCCATAAACACTCTCACAGACACTCTCACAGACACTCTCACAGACACTCTCAGACACTCTCACAGACTCTCACAGACACTCTCACAGACTCTCACAAACACTCTCTCATAGACTCTCACACTCTCTCACAGATACTCTCTTAGAGACACTCACAGACCCTCTCTCACAGACTCTCACAGACACTCTCTTACGGACTCTCACAGACACTCTCTTACAGACTCTCACAGACTCTCATAGACACTCTCTCACAGACTCTCATAGACACTCTCACAGACACTCTCCCATAGACACTCTCACAGACACTCTCAGAGATACTCTCAGACACTCTCACAGACTCTCACAGACACTCTCACAGACTCTCACAGACAATCTCTTATAGACTCTCACAGACATTCTCTCACAGACTCTCACTGACTTACACTCTCTCACAGACACTCTCTCAGAGACTCTCACACTCTCTCACAGATACTCTCTTAGAGACACTCACAGACCCTCTCTCACAGACTCTCACAGACACTCTCTTACGGACTCTCACAGACACTCTCTTACAGACTCTCACAGACTCTCATAGACACTCTCTCACAGACTCTCACAGAGACTCTCACAGACTCACAGATACTCTCACAGACTCACAGATACTCTCTCAGACACTCTCTCTCACAGACACTCTCTCTCAGACTCTCACAGACTCACAGATACTCTCTCAGACTCTCACAGACACTCTCTCACAGACACTCTCTCACAGACACTCTCTCACAGACACTCACAGACTCTCTCTCACAGACTCTCTCTCACAGACTCTCTCTCACAGACACTCTCTCACAGACACTCACAGACACTTTCAGACTCTCACACTCTCTCACAGACTCTCACAGACAATCTCACAGATACTCTCTCACAGACACGATCTCACAAACTCTCACAGACTCAGACACTCTCGCACAGATACTCTCTCACACTCTCTCACAGACTCACAGACACTCTCTTACAGACTCTCACTTACACTCTCTCACAGACTCTCACAGACACTCTTACAGACTCTCACATACACTCTCGTACAGACTCTCAAAGACACTCTCTTACAGACTCTCACAGACACTCTCTCACAGACACTCTCTCACGGACACTCTCTCAGACTCTCACAGACACTCTCTCACAGACACTCTCACAGACACTCTCACAGACACTCTCAGACACTTTCACAGACTCTCACAGACACTCTCACAGACTCTCACAGACACTCTCTTACAGACTCTCACAGACTCTCACACTCTCTCAAAGACACTCTCTCAGACACTCACAGACATGCTCCCATAGACACTCTCACAGACACTCTCACAGACACTCTCACAGACACTCTCAGACACTCTCACAGACTCTCACAGACACTCTCACAGACTCTCACAGACACTCTCTTATAGACTCTCACAGACATTCTCTCACAGACTCTCACAGACTCACACTCTCTCACAGACACTCTCCCACAGACTCTCACACTCTCTCACAGATACTCTCTTAGAGACACTCACAGACCCTCTCTCACAGACTCTCACAGACACTCTCTTACGGACTCTCACAGACACTCTCTTACAGACTCTCACAGACTCTCATAGACACTCTCTCACAGACTCTCACAGACACTCTCACAGACTCACAGATACTCTCTCAGACACTCTCTCTCACAGACACTCTCTCAAAGACACTCTCTCAGACTCTCACAGACACTCTCCCATAGACACTCTCACAGACACTCTCACAGACACTCTCAGAGACACTCTCAGACACTCTCACAGACTCTCACAGACACTCTCACAGACTCTCACAGACACTCTCTTATAGACTCTCACAGACATTCTCTCAGAGACTCTCATAGACTCCCACTCTCTCACAGACACTCTCTCACAGACTCTCACACTCTCTCACAGATACTCTCTTAGAGACTCTCACAGACCCTCTCTCACAGACTCTCACAGACTCTCATAGACTCTCATAGACACTCTCACACTCTCTCACAGACTCACAGACACTCTCTCAGACTCTCACAGACACTCTGTCACAGACACTCTGTCACAGACACTCTCTCATAGACACTCACAGACTCTCTCTGACAGACTCTCTCTCACAGACTCTCTCTCACAGACACTCTCTCACAGACGCTCACAGACACTTTCAGACTCTCACACTCTCTCACAGACTCTCACAGACAATATCACAGATACTCTCTCACAGACACGATCTCACAAACTCTCACAGACTCAGACACTCTCGCACAGACACTCTCTCACACTCTCTCACAGACTCACAGACACTCTCTTACAGACTCTCACTTACACTCTCTCACAGACTCTCAGACACTCTTACAGACTCTCACATACACTTTCGTACAGACTCTCAAAGACACTCTCTTACAAACTCTCACAGACACTCTCTCACAGACACTCTCTCACGGACACTCTCTCAGACTCTCACAGACACTCTCTCACAGACACTCTCACAGACACTCTCACAGACACTCTCAGACACTTTCACAGACTCTCACAGAGACTCTCACAGACTCTCACAGACACTCTCTTATAGACTCTCACAGACTCTCACACTCTCTCAAAGACACTCTCTCAGACACTCACAGACATGCTCCCATCGACACTCTCACAGACACTCTCACAGACACTCTCACAGACACTCTCAGACACTCTCACAGACTCTCACAGACACTCTCACAGACTCTCACAGACACTCTCTTATAGACTCTCACAGACATTCTCTCACAGACTCACACTCTCTCACAGACACTCTCTCACAGACTCACACTCTCTCACAGATACTCTCTTAGAGACACTCACAGACCCTCTCTCACAGACTCTCACAGACACTCTCTCACAGACACTCACAGACTCTCTCTCACAGACTCTCTCTCACAGACACTCTCTCACAGACACTCACTCACAGTCCCTCACAGATACTTTCAGACTCTCACACTCTCTCACAGACTCTCACAGACAATATCACAGATACTCTCTCACAGACACGATCTCACAAACTCTCACAGACTCAGACACTCTCGCACAGACACTCTCTCACACTCTCTCACAGACTCACAGATGCTCTCTTACAGACTCTCACTTACACTCTCTCACAGACTCTCACAGACACTCTTACAGACTCTCACATACACTCTCGTACAGACTCTCAAAGACACTCTCTTACAGACTCTCACAGACACTCTCTCACAGACACTCTCTCACGGACACTCTCTCAGACTCTCACAGACACTCTCTCACAGACACTCTCACAGACACTCTCACAGACACTCTCAGACACTTTCACAGACACTCTCTTACAGACTCTCATAGACTCTCACACTCTCTCAAAGACACTCTCTCAGACACTCACAGACATGCTCCCATAGACACTCTCACAGACACTCTCACAGACACTCTCACAGACACTCTCAGACACTCTCACAGACTCTCACAGACACTCTCACAGACTCTCACAGACACTCTCTTATAGACTCTCACAGACATTCTCTCACAGACTCTCACAGACTCACACTCTCTCACAGACACTCTCTCACAGACTCTCACACTCTCTCACAGATACTCTCTTAGAGACACTCACAGACCCTCTCTCACAGACTCTCACAGACACTCTCTTACGGACTCTCTCAGACACTCTCTCACAGACACTCTCTCACAGACACTCTCTCACACTCTCTCACAGACTCACAGACACTATCACAGACTCTCTCACAGACACTATCTCACAAACTCCCACAGACTCAGACACTCTCGCACAGACACTCTCTCACAGACTCACAGACACTCTCTTATAGACTCTCACAGACACTCTCTCACAGACTCTCACAGACACTCTTACAGACTCTCACATACACTCTCTTACAGACTCTCAAAGACACTCTCTTACAGACTCTCACAGACACTCTCTCACAGACACTCTCTCACAGACTCTCATAGACTCTCATAGACACTCTCTCACAGACACTCTCACAGACACTCTCACAGACACTCTCAGACACTTTCACAGACTCTTACAGACACTCTCACAGACTCTCACAGACACTATCTTACAGACTCTCACAGACTCTCACAGACTCTCACACTCTCTCAAAGACACTCTCTCAGACTCTCACAGACACTCTCCCATAGACACTCTCACAGACACTCTCACAGACACTCTCACAGACACTCTCAGACACTCTCACAGCCTCTCACAGACACTCTCACAGACTCTCACAGACACTCTCTTATAGACTCTCACAGATATTCTCTCACAGACTCTCATAGACTCCCACTCTCTCACAGACACTCTCTCACAGACTCTCACACTCTCTCACAGATACTCTCTTAGAGACACTCACAGACCCTCTCTCACAGACTCTCACAGACACTCTCTTACGGACTCTCACAGACACTCTCTTATAGACTCTCACAGACTCTCATAGACACTCTCTCACAGACTCTCACAGACACTCTCACAGACTCACAGATACTCTCTCAGACACTCTCTCTCACAGACACTCTCTCAAAGACACTCTCTAAGACTCTCACAGACACTCTCCCATAGACACTCTCACAGACACTCTCACAGACACTCTCAGAGACACTCTCAGACACTCTCACAGACTCTCACAGACACTCTCACAGACTCTCACAGACACTCTCTTATAGACTCTCACAGACATTCTCTCAGAGACTCTCATAGACTCCCACTCTCTCACAGACACTCTCTCACAGACTCTCACACTCTCTCACAGATACTCTCTTAGAGACTCTCACAGACCCTCTCTCACAGACTCTCACAGACTCTCATAGACTCTCATAGACACTCTCACACTCTCTCACAGACTCACAGACACTCTCTCAGACTCTCACAGACACTCTGTCACAGACACTCTGTCACAGACACTCTCTCATAGACACTCACAGACTCTCTCTGACAGACTCTCTCTCACAGACTCTCTCTCACAGACACTCTCTCACAGACGCTCACAGACACTTTCAGACTCTCACACTCTCTCACAGACTCTCACAGACAATATCACAGATACTCTCTCACAGACACGATCTCACAAACTCTCACAGACTCAGACACTCTCGCACAGACACTCTCTCACACTCTCTCACAGACTCACAGACACTCTCTTACAGACTCTCACTTACACTCTCTCACAGACTCTCAGACACTCTTACAGACTCTCACATACACTTTCGTACAGACTCTCAAAGACACTCTCTTACAAACTCTCACAGACACTCTCTCACAGACACTCTCTCACGGACACTCTCTCAGACTCTCACAGACACTCTCTCACAGACACTCTCACAGACACTCTCACAGACACTCTCAGACACTTTCACAGACTCTCACAGAGACTCTCACAGACTCTCACAGACACTCTCTTATAGACTCTCACAGACTCTCACACTCTCTCAAAGACACTCTCTCAGACACTCACAGACATGCTCCCATCGACACTCTCACAGACACTCTCACAGACACTCTCACAGACACTCTCAGACACTCTCACAGACTCTCACAGACACTCTCACAGACTCTCACAGACACTCTCTTATAGACTCTCACAGACATTCTCTCACAGACTCACACTCTCTCACAGACACTCTCTCACAGACTCACACTCTCTCACAGATACTCTCTTAGAGACACTCACAGACCCTCTCTCACAGACTCTCACAGACACTCTCTCACAGACACTCGCAGACTCTCTCTCACAGACTCTCTCTCACAGACACTCTCTCACAGACACTCACTCACAGTCCCTCACAGATACTTTCAGACTCTCACACTCTCTCACAGACTCTCACAGACAATATCACAGATACTCTCTCACAGACACGATCTCACAAACTCTCACAGACTCAGACACTCTCGCACAGACACTCTCTCACACTCTCTCACAGACTCACAGATGCTCTCTTACAGACTCTCACTTACACTCTCTCACAGACTCTCACAGACACTCTTACAGACTCTCACATACACTCTCGTACAGACTCTCAAAGACACTCTCTTACAGACTCTCACAGACACTCTCTCACAGACACTCTCTCACGGACACTCTCTCAGACTCTCACAGACACTCTCTCACAGACACTCTCACAGACACTCTCACAGACACTCTCAGACACTTTCACAGACACTCTCTTACAGACTCTCATAGACTCTCACACTCTCTCAAAGACACTCTCTCAGACACTCACAGACATGCTCCCATAGACACTCTCACAGACACTCTCACAGACACTCTCACAGACACTCTCAGACACTCTCACAGACTCTCACAGACACTCTCACAGACTCTCACAGACACTCTCTTATAGACTCTCACAGACATTCTCTCACAGACTCTCACAGACTCACACTCTCTCACAGACACTCTCTCACAGACTCTCACACTCTCTCACAGATACTCTCTTAGAGACACTCACAGACCCTCTCTCACAGACTCTCACAGACACTCTCTTACGGACTCTCTCAGACACTCTCTCACAGACACTCTCTCACAGACACTCTCTCACACTCTCTCACAGACTCACAGACACTATCACAGACTCTCTCACAGACACTATCTCACAAACTCCCACAGACTCAGACACTCTCGCACAGACACTCTCTCACAGACTCACAGACACTCTCTTATAGACTCTCACAGACACTCTCTCACAGACTCTCACAGACACTCTTACAGACTCTCACATACACTCTCTTACAGACTCTCAAAGACACTCTCTTACAGACTCTCACAGACACTCTCTCACAGACACTCTCTCACAGACTCTCATAGACTCTCATAGACACTCTCTCACAGATTCTCAAAGACTCTCACAGACACTCCTTCACGGACACTCTCTCAGACTCTCACAGACACTCTCTCACAGACACTCTCACAGACACTCTCACAGACACTCTCAGACACTTTCACAGACTCTTACAGACACTCTCACAGACTCTCACAGACACTATCTTACAGACTCCCACAGACTCAGACACTCTCGCACAGACATTCTCTCACAGACTCACAGACACTCTCTTATAGACTCTCACAGACACTCTCTCACAGACTCTCACAGACACTCTTACAGACTCTCACATACACTCTCTTACAGACTCTCAAAGACACTCTCTTACAGACTCTCACAGACACTCTCTCACAGACACTCTCTCACAGACTCTCATAGACTCTCATAGACACTCTCTCACAGACACTCTCACAGACACTCTCACAGACACTCTCAGACACTTTCACAGACTCTTACAGACACTCTCACAGACTCTCACAGACACTATCTTACAGACTCTCACAGACTCTCACAGACTCTCACACTCTCTCAAAGACACTCTCTCAGACTCTCACAGACACTCTCCCATAGACACTCTCACAGACACTCTCACAGACACGCTCACAGACACTCTCAGACACTCTCACAGCCTCTCACAGACACTCTCACAGACTCTCACAGACACTCTCTTATAGACTCTCACAGATATTCTCTCACAGACTCTCATAGACTCCCACTCTCTCACAGACACTCTCTCACAGACTCTCACACTCTCTCACAGATACTCTCTTAGAGACTCTCACAGACCCTCTCTCACAGACTCTCACAGACTCTCATAGACTCTCATAGACACTCTCACACTCTCTCACAGACTCACAGACACTCTCTCAGACTCTCACAGACACTCTGTCACAGACACTCTCTCACAGACACTCTCTCACAGACACTCACAGACTCTCTCTCACAGACTCTCTCTCACAGACTCTCTCTCACAGACACTCTCTCACAGACACTCACAGACACTTTCAGACTCTCACACTCTCTCACAGACTCTCACAGACAATATCACAGATACTCTCTCACAGACACGATCCCACAAACTCTCACAGACTCAGACACTCTCGCACAGACACTCTCTCACACTCTCTCACAGACTCACAGACACTCTCTTACAGACTCTCACTTACACTCTCTCACAGACTCTCACAGACACTCTTACAGACTCTCACATACACTCTCGTACAGACTCTCAAAGACACTCTCTTACAGACTCTCACAGACACTCTCTCACAGACACTCTCTCACGGACACTCTCTCACGGACACTCTCTCAGACTCTCACAGACATTCTCTCACAGACACTCTCACAGACACTCTCACAGACATGTTCACAGACTCTCACAGACACTCTCACAGACTCTCACAGACACTCTCTTACAGACTCTCAAAGACTCTCACACTCTCTCAAAGACACTCTCTCAGACACTCACAGACATGCTCCCATAAACACTCTCACAGACACTCTCACAGACACTCTCACAGACACTCTCAGACACTCTCACAGACTCTCACAGACACTCTCACAGACTCTCACAGACACTCTCTTATAGACTCTCACAGACATTCTCTCACAGACCCTCACAGACTCATACTCTCTCACAGACACTCTCTCACAGACTCTCACACTCTCTCACAGATACTCTCTTAGAGACACTCACAGACCCTCTCTCACAGACTCTCACAGACACTCTCTTATGGACTCTCACAGACACTCTCTTACAGACTCTCACAGACTCTCATAGACACTCTCTCACAGACTCTCATAGACACTCTCACAGACACTCTCCCATAGACACTCTCACAGACACTCTCAGAGATACTCTCAGACACTCTCACAGACTCTCACAGACACTCTCACAGACTCTCACAGACACTCTCTTATAGACTCTCACAGACATTCTCTCACAGACTCTCACTGACTCACACTCTCTCACAGACACTCTCTCAGAGACTCTCACACTCTCTCACAGATACTCTCTTAGAGACACTCACAGACCCTCTCTCACAGACTCTCACAGACACTCTCTTACGGACTCTCACAGACACTCTCTTACAGACTCTCACAGACTCTCATAGACACTCTCTCACAGACTCTCACAGAGACTCTCACAGACTCACAGATACTCTCACAGACTCACAGATACTCTCTCAGACACTCTCTCTCACAGACACTCTCTCTCAGACTCTCACAGACTCACAGATACTCTCTCAGACTCTCACAGACACTCTCTCACAGACCCTCTCTCACAGACACTCTCTCACAGACACTCACAGACTCTCTCTCACAGACTCTCTCTCACAGACTCTCTCTCACAGACACTCTCTCACAGACACTCACAGACACTTTCAGACTCTCACACTCTCTCACAGACTCTCACAGACATTCTCACAGATACTCTCTCACAGACACGATCTCACAAACTCTCACAGACTCAGACACTCTCGCACAGATACTCTCTCACACTCTCTCACAGACTCACAGACACTCTCTTACAGACTCTCACTTACACTCTCTCACAGACTCTCACAGACACTCTTACAGACTCTCACATACACTCTCGTACAGACTCTCAAAGACACTCTCTTACAGACTCTCACAGACACTCTCTCACAGACACTCTCTCACGGACACTCTCTCAGACTCTCACAGACACTCTCTCACAGACACTCTCACAGACACTCTCACAGACACTCTCAGACACTTTCACAGACTCTCACAGACACTCTCACAGACTCTCACAGAGACTCTCTTACAGACTCTCACAGACTCTCACACTCTCTCAAAGACACTCTCTCAGATACTCACAGACATGCTCCCATAGACACTCTCACAGACACTCTCACAGACACTCTCACAGACACTCACAGACACTCTCACAGACACTCTCTCACAGACACTCTCTCATAGACACTCTCTCACAGACACTCTCACAGACTCTCTCTCACAGACACTCTCTCAGACACTCTCACAGACACTCTTTCACAGACTCTCACAGACTCTCAAAGACACTATCACAGACACTCTCTCACAGACACGATCTCACAAACTCTCACAGACTCTCTCAGACACTCTCACACAGACACTATCTCACAGACTCACAGACACTTACAGACTCTCACAGACACTCTCTCACAGACTCTCACAGACACTCTCTTACAGACTCTCACAGACACTCTCTTACCGACTCTCACACACTCTCTTACCGACTCTCACAGACTCTCATAGACTCTCATAGACACTCACAGACTCTCTCACAGACACTCTCTCAGACTCTCACAGATACTCTCTCACAGACACTCTATCACAGACACTCTCTCACAGACACTCACAGACTCTCTCTCACAGACTCTCTCACAAGACTCTCTCTCACAGACACTCTCTCACAGACACTCACAGACACTTTCAGATTCTCACACTCTCTCACAGACTCTCACAGACAATACCACAGATACTCTCTCACAGACACGATCTCACAAACTCCCACAGACTCAGACACTCTCGCAAAGACACTCTCGCACACTCTCTCACAGACTCACAGACACTCTCTTACAGACTCTCACAGACACTCTCTTACAGACTCTCACAGACTCTCATAGACACTCTCTCACAGACTCTCACAGACACTCTCACAGACTCACAGATACTCTCTCAGACACTCTCTCTCACAGACACTCTCTCAAAGACACTCTCTCAGACTCTCACAGACACTCTCCCATAGACACTCTCACAGACACTCTCACAGACACTCTCACAGACACTCTCAGACTCTCACAGACACTCTGTCACAGACACTATCTCACAGACACTCTCTCACAGACTCTCTCTCACAGATACTCTCTCACAGAAACTCACAGACACTTTCAGACTCTCACACTCTCTCACAGACTCTCAGACAATATCACAGATACTCTCTCACAGACACGATCTCACAAACTCTCACAGACTCAGACACTCTCGCACAGACACTCTCTCACACTCTCTCACAGACTCACAGACACTCTCTTACAGACTCTCACTTACACTCTCTCACAGACTCTCACAGACACTCTTACAGACTCTCACATACACTCTCGTACAGACTCTCAAAGACACTCTCTTACAAACTCTCACAGACACTCTCTCACAGACACTCTCTCACGGACACTCTCTCAGACTCTCACAGACACTCTCTCACAGACACTCTCACAGACACTCTCACAGACACTCTCAGACACTTTCATAGACTCTCACAGACACTCTCACAGACTCTCACAGACACTCTCTTATAGACTCTCACAGACTCTCACACTCTCTCAAAGACACTCTCTCAGACACTCACAGACATGCTCCGATAGACACTATCACAGACACTCTCACAGACACTCTCACAGACACTCTCAGACACTCTCACAGACTCTCACAGACACTATCACAGACTCTCACAGACACTCTCTTATAGACTCTCACAGACATTCTCTCACAGACTCTCACAGACTCATACTCTCTCACAGACACTCTCTCACAGACTCACACTCTCTCACAGATACTCTCTTAGAGACACTCACAGACCCTCTCTCACAGACTCTCACAGACACTATCTTACGGACTCTCACAGACACTCTCTTACAGACTCTCACAGACTCTCATAGACACTCTCTCACAGACTCTCACAGACACTCTCACAGACTCACAGATACTCTCTCAGACACTCTCTCTCACAGACACTCTCTCAAAGACACTCTCTCAGACTCTCACAGACACTCTCCCATAGACACTCTCACAGACACTCTCACAGACACTCTCACAGACACTCTCAGACACTCTCACAGCCTCTCACAGACACTCTCACAGACTCTCACAGACACTCTCTTATAGACTCTCACAGATATTCTCTCACAGACTCTCATAGACTCCCACTCTCTCACAGACACTCTCTCACAGACTCTCACACTCTCTCACAGATACTCTCTTAGAGACTCTCACAGACCCTCTCTCACAGACTCTCACAGACTCTCATAGACTCTCATAGACACTCTCACACTCTCTCACAGACTCACAGACACTCTCTCAGACTCTCACAGACACTCTGTCACAGACACTCTCTCACAGACACTCTCTCACAGACACTCACAGACTCTCTCTCACAGACTCTCTCTCACAGACTCTCTCTCACAGACACTCTCTCACAGACACTCACAGACACTTTCAGACTCTCACACTCTCTCACAGACTCTCACAGACAATATCACAGATACTCTCAGAGACACTCTCAGACACTCTCACAGACTCTCACAGACACTCTCACAGACTCTCACAGACACTCTCTTATAGACTCTCACAGACATTCTCTCAGAGACTCTCATAGACTCCCACTCTCTCACAGACACTCTCTCACAGACTCTCACACTCTCTCACAGATACTCTCTTAGAGACTCTCACAGACCCTCTCTCACAGACTCTCACAGACTCTCATAGACTCTCATAGACACTCTCACACTCTCTCACAGACTCACAGACACTCTCTCAGACTCTCACAGACACTCTGTCACAGACACTCTGTCACAGACACTCTCTCACAGACACTCACAGACTCTCTCTCACAGACTCTCTCTCACAGACTCTCTCTCACAGACACTCTCTCACAGACACTCACAGACACTTTCAGACTCTCACACTCTCTCACAGACTCTCATAGACAATATCACAGATACTCTCACAGACACGATCTCACAAACTCTCACAGACTCAGACACTCTCGCACAGACACTCTCTCACACTCTCTCACAGACTCACAGACACTCTCTTACAGACTCTCACTTACACTCTCTCACAGACTCTCACAGACACTCTTACAGACTCTCACATACATTCTCGTACAGACTCTCAAATACACTCTGTTACAGACTCTCACAGACACTCTCTCACAGACACTCTCTCATGGACACTCTCTCAGACTCTCACAGACACTCTCTCACAGACACTCTCACAGACACTCTCACAGACACTCTCTTATAGACTCTCACAGACTCTCACACTCTCTCAAAGACACTCTCTCAGACACTCACAGACATGCTCCCATAGACACTCTCACAGACACTCTCACAGACACTCTCACAGACACTCTCAGACACTCTCACAGACTCTCACAGACACTCTCACAGACTCTCACAGACACTCTCTTATAGACTCTCACAGACATTCTCTCACAGACTCTCACAGACTCACACTCTCTCACAGACACTCTCTCACAGACTCTCACACTCTCTCACAGATACTCTCTTAGAGACACTCACAGACCCTCTCTCACAGACTCTCACAGACACTCTCTTACGGACTCTCACAGACACTCTCTTACAGACTCTCACAGACTCTCATAGACACTCTCTCACAGACTCTCACAGACACTCTCACAGACTCACAGATACTCTCTCAGACACTCTCTCTCACAGACACTCTCTCACAGACACTCTCTCACAGACTCTCACAGACACTCTCTTATAGACTCTCACAGACTCTCACACTCTCTCAAAGACACTATCTCAGACACTCACAGACATGCTCCCATAGACACTCTCACAGACACTCTCACAGACACTCCCACAGACACTCTCAGACACTCTCACAGACTCTCACAGACACTCTCACAGACTCTCACAGACACTCTCTTATAGACTCTCACAGACATTCTCTCACAGACTCTCACAGACTCACACTCTCTCACAGACACTCTCTCACAGACTCTCACACTCTCTCACAGATACTCTCTTAGAGACACTCACAGACCCTCTCTCACAGAGTCTCACAGACACTCTCTTACGGACTCTCACAGACACTCTCTTACAGACTCTCACAGACTCTCATAGACACTCTCTCACAGACTCTCACAGACACACTCACAGACTCACAGATACTCTCTCAGACACTCTCTCTCACAGACACTCTCTCACAGACACTCTCTCACAAACTCTCACACTCTCTCACAGATACTCTCTTAGAGACACTCACAGACCCTCTCTCACAGACTCTCACAGACACTCTCTTACGGACTCTCACAGACACTCTCTTACAGACTCTCACAGACTCTCATAGACACTCTCTCACAGACTCTCACAGACACTCTCACAAACTCACAGATACTCTCTCAGACACTCTCTCTCACAGACACTCTCTCACAGACACTCTCACAGACTCTCACAGACACTCTCTCACACCCTGTCACAGACACTCTCTCAGACACTCTCTCTCAGACACTCTCTCACAGACACTCTCTCACACCCTGTCACAGACACTCTCTCAGACACTCTCTCTCAGACACTCTCTCACAGACTCACAGACACTATCACAGACTCTCTCACAGACACTATCTCACAAACTCTCACAGACTCAGACACTCTCGCACAGACACTCTCTCACAGACTCACAGACACTCTCTTATAGACTCTCACAGACACTCTCTCACAGACTCTCACAGACTCTCACATACACTCTCTTACAGACTCTCAAAGACACTCTCTTAAAGACTCTCACAGACACTCTCTCACAGACACTCTCTCACAGACTCTCATAGACTCTCATAGACACTCTCTCACAGATTCTCAAAGACTCTCACAGACACTCCTTCACGGACACTCTCTCAGACTCTCACAGACACTCTCTCACAGACACTCTCACAGACACTCTCACAGACACTCTCATACACTTTCACAGACTCTTACAGACACTCTCACAGACTCTCACAGACACTCTCTTACAGACGCTCACAGACTCTCACAGACTCACACTCTCTCAAAGACACTCTCTCAGACTCTCACAGACACTCTCCCATAGACACTCTCACAGACACTCTCACAGACACTCTCACAGACACTCTCAGACACTCTCACAGCCTCTCACAGACACTCTCACAGACTCTCACAGACACTCTCTTATAGACTCTCACAGATATTCTCTCACAGACTCTCATAGACTCCCACTCTCTCACAGACACTCTCTCACAGACTCTCACACTCTCTCACAGATACTCTCTTAGAGACTCTCACAGACCCTCTCTCACAGACTCTCACAGACTCTCATAGACTCTCATAGACAATCTCACACTCTCTCACAGACTCACAGACACTCTCTCAGACTCTCACAGACACTCTGTCACAGACACTCTGTCACAGACACTCTCTCACAGACACTCACAGACTCTCTCTCACAGACTCTCTCTCACAGACTCTCTCTCACAGACACTCTCTCACAGACACTCACAGACACTTTCAGACTCTCACACTCTCTCACAGACTCTCATAGACAATATCACAGATACTCTCTCACAGACACGATCTCACAAACTCTCACAGACTCAGACACTCTCGCACAGACACTCTCTCACACTCTCTCACAGACTCACAGACACTCTCTTACAGACTCTCACTTACACTCTCTCACAGAGTCTCACAGACACTCTTACAGACTCTCAAAGACACTCTCTTACAGACTTTCACAGACACTCTCTCACAGACACTCTCTCACGGACACTCTCTCAGACTCTCACAGACATTCTCTCACAGACACTCTCACAGACACTCTCACAGACATGTTCACAGACTCTCACAGACACTCTCACAGACTCTCACAGACACTCTCTTACAGACTCTCACAGACTCTCACACTCTCTCAAAGACACTCTCTCAGACACTCACAGACATGCTCCCATAAACACTCTCACAGACACTCTCACAGACACTCTCACAGACACTCTCAGACACTCTCACAGACTCTCACAGACACTCTCACAGACTCTCACAAACACTCTCTCATAGACTCTCACACTCTCTCACAGATACTCTCTTAGAGACACTCACAGACCCTCTCTCACAGACTCTCACAGACACTCTCTTACGGACTCTCACAGACACTCTCTTACAGACTCTCACAGACTCTCATAGACACTCTCTCACAGACTCTCATAGACACTCTCACAGACACTCTCCCATAGACACTCTCACAGACACTCTCAGAGATACTCTCAGACACTCTCACAGACTCTCACAGACACTCTCACAGACTCTCACAGACAATCTCTTATAGACTCTCACAGACATTCTCTCACAGACTCTCACTGACTTACACTCTCTCACAGACACTCTCTCAGAGACTCTCACACTCTCTCACAGATACTCTCTTAGAGACACTCACAGACCCTCTCTCACAGACTCTCACAGACACTCTCTTACGGACTCTCACAGACACTCTCTTACAGACTCTCACAGACTCTCATAGACACTCTCTCACAGACTCTCACAGAGACTCTCACAGACTCACAGATACTCTCACAGACTCACAGATACTCTCTCAGACACTCTCTCTCACAGACACTCTCTCTCAGACTCTCACAGACTCACAGATACTCTCTCAGACTCTCACAGACACTCTCTCACAGACACTCTCTCACAGACACTCTCTCACAGACACTCACAGACTCTCTCTCACAGACTCTCTCTCACAGACTCTCTCTCACAGACACTCTCTCACAGACACTCACAGACACTTTCAGACTCTCACACTCTCTCACAGACTCTCACAGACAATCTCACAGATACTCTCTCACAGACACGATCTCACAAACTCTCACAGACTCAGACACTCTCGCACAGATACTCTCTCACACTCTCTCACAGACTCACAGACACTCTCTTACAGACTCTCACTTACACTCTCTCACAGACTCTCACAGACACTCTTACAGACTCTCACATACACTCTCGTACAGACTCTCAAAGACACTCTCTTACAGACTCTCACAGACACTCTCTCACAGACACTCTCTCACGGACACTCTCTCAGACTCTCACAGACACTCTCTCACAGACACTCTCACAGACACTCTCACAGACACTCTCAGACACTTTCACAGACTCTCACAGACACTCTCACAGACTCTCACAGACACTCTCTTACAGACTCTCACAGACTCTCACACTCTCTCAAAGACACTCTCTCAGACACTCACAGACATGCTCCCATAGACACTCTCACAGACACTCTCACAGACACTCTCACAGACACTCTCAGACACTCTCACAGACTCTCACAGACACTCTCACAGACTCTCACAGACACTCTCTTATAGACTCTCACAGACATTCTCTCACAGACTCTCACAGACTCACACTCTCTCACAGACACTCTCCCACAGACTCTCACACTCTCTCACAGATACTCTCTTAGAGACACTCACAGACCCTCTCTCACAGACTCTCACAGACACTCTCTTACGGACTCTCACAGACACTCTCTTACAGACTCTCACAGACTCTCATAGACACTCTCTCACAGACTCTCACAGACACTCTCACAGACTCACAGATACTCTCTCAGACACTCTCTCTCACAGACACTCTCTCAAAGACACTCTCTCAGACTCTCACAGACACTCTCCCATAGACACTCTCACAGACACTCTCACAGACACTCTCAGAGACACTCTCAGACACTCTCACAGACTCTCACAGACACTCTCACAGACTCTCACAGACACTCTCTTATAGACTCTCACAGACATTCTCTCAGAGACTCTCATAGACTCCCACTCTCTCACAGACACTCTCTCACAGACTCTCACACTCTCTCACAGATACTCTCTTAGAGACTCTCACAGACCCTCTCTCACAGACTCTCACAGACTCTCATAGACTCTCATAGACACTCTCACACTCTCTCACAGACTCACAGACACTCTCTCAGACTCTCACAGACACTCTGTCACAGACACTCTGTCACAGACACTCTCTCATAGACACTCACAGACTCTCTCTGACAGACTCTCTCTCACAGACTCTCTCTCACAGACACTCTCTCACAGACGCTCACAGACACTTTCAGACTCTCACACTCTCTCACAGACTCTCACAGACAATATCACAGATACTCTCTCACAGACACGATCTCACAAACTCTCACAGACTCAGACACTCTCGCACAGACACTCTCTCACACTCTCTCACAGACTCACAGACACTCTCTTACAGACTCTCACTTACACTCTCTCACAGACTCTCAGACACTCTTACAGACTCTCACATACACTTTCGTACAGACTCTCAAAGACACTCTCTTACAAACTCTCACAGACACTCTCTCACAGACACTCTCTCACGGACACTCTCTCAGACTCTCACAGACACTCTCTCACAGACACTCTCACAGACACTCTCACAGACACTCTCAGACACTTTCACAGACTCTCACAGAGACTCTCACAGACTCTCACAGACACTCTCTTATAGACTCTCACAGACTCTCACACTCTCTCAAAGACACTCTCTCAGACACTCACAGACATGCTCCCATCGACACTCTCACAGACACTCTCACAGACACTCTCACAGACACTCTCAGACACTCTCACAGACTCTCACAGACACTCTCACAGACTCTCACAGACACTCTCTTATAGACTCTCACAGACATTCTCTCACAGACTCACACTCTCTCACAGACACTCTCTCACAGACTCACACTCTCTCACAGATACTCTCTTAGAGACACTCACAGACCCTCTCTCACAGACTCTCACAGACACTCTCTCACAGACACTCACAGACTCTCTCTCACAGACTCTCTCTCACAGACACTCTCTCACAGACACTCACTCACAGTCCCTCACAGATACTTTCAGACTCTCACACTCTCTCACAGACTCTCACAGACAATATCACAGATACTCTCTCACAGACACGATCTCACAAACTCTCACAGACTCAGACACTCTCGCACAGACACTCTCTCACACTCTCTCACAGACTCACAGATGCTCTCTTACAGACTCTCACTTACACTCTCTCACAGACTCTCACAGACACTCTTACAGACTCTCACATACACTCTCGTACAGACTCTCAAAGACACTCTCTTACAGACTCTCACAGACACTCTCTCACAGACACTCTCTCACGGACACTCTCTCAGACTCTCACAGACACTCTCTCACAGACACTCTCACAGACACTCTCACAGACACTCTCAGACACTTTCACAGACACTCTCTTACAGACTCTCATAGACTCTCACACTCTCTCAAAGACACTCTCTCAGACACTCACAGACATGCTCCCATAGACACTCTCACAGACACTCTCACAGACACTCTCACAGACACTCTCAGACACTCTCACAGACTCTCACAGACACTCTCACAGACTCTCACAGACACTCTCTTATAGACTCTCACAGACATTCTCTCACAGACTCTCACAGACTCACACTCTCTCACAGACACTCTCTCACAGACTCTCACACTCTCTCACAGATACTCTCTTAGAGACACTCACAGACCCTCTCTCACAGACTCTCACAGACACTCTCTTACGGACTCTCTCAGACACTCTCTCACAGACACTCTCTCACAGACACTCTCTCACACTCTCTCACAGACTCACAGACACTATCACAGACTCTCTCACAGACACTATCTCACAAACTCCCACAGACTCAGACACTCTCGCACAGACACTCTCTCACAGACTCACAGACACTCTCTTATAGACTCTCACAGACACTCTCTCACAGACTCTCACAGACACTCTTACAGACTCTCACATACACTCTCTTACAGACTCTCAAAGACACTCTCTTACAGACTCTCACAGACACTCTCTCACAGACACTCTCTCACAGACTCTCATAGACTCTCATAGACACTCTCTCACAGACACTCTCACAGACACTCTCACAGACACTCTCAGACACTTTCACAGACTCTTACAGACACTCTCACAGACTCTCACAGACACTATCTTACAGACTCTCACAGACTCTCACAGACTCTCACACTCTCTCAAAGACACTCTCTCAGACTCTCACAGACACTCTCCCATAGACACTCTCACAGACACTCTCACAGACACTCTCACAGACACTCTCAGACACTCTCACAGCCTCTCACAGACACTCTCACAGACTCTCACAGACACTCTCTTATAGACTCTCACAGATATTCTCTCACAGACTCTCATAGACTCCCACTCTCTCACAGACACTCTCTCACAGACTCTCACACTCTCTCACAGATACTCTCTTAGAGACACTCACAGACCCTCTCTCACAGACTCTCACAGACACTCTCTTACGGACTCTCACAGACACTCTCTTATAGACTCTCACAGACTCTCATAGACACTCTCTCACAGACTCTCACAGACACTCTCACAGACTCACAGATACTCTCTCAGACACTCTCTCTCACAGACACTCTCTCAAAGACACTCTCTAAGACTCTCACAGACACTCTCCCATAGACACTCTCACAGACACTCTCACAGACACTCTCAGAGACACTCTCAGACACTCTCACAGACTCTCACAGACACTCTCACAGACTCTCACAGACACTCTCTTATAGACTCTCACAGACATTCTCTCAGAGACTCTCATAGACTCCCACTCTCTCACAGACACTCTCTCACAGACTCTCACACTCTCTCACAGATACTCTCTTAGAGACTCTCACAGACCCTCTCTCACAGACTCTCACAGACTCTCATAGACTCTCATAGACACTCTCACACTCTCTCACAGACTCACAGACACTCTCTCAGACTCTCACAGACACTCTGTCACAGACACTCTGTCACAGACACTCTCTCATAGACACTCACAGACTCTCTCTGACAGACTCTCTCTCACAGACTCTCTCTCACAGACACTCTCTCACAGACGCTCACAGACACTTTCAGACTCTCACACTCTCTCACAGACTCTCACAGACAATATCACAGATACTCTCTCACAGACACGATCTCACAAACTCTCACAGACTCAGACACTCTCGCACAGACACTCTCTCACACTCTCTCACAGACTCACAGACACTCTCTTACAGACTCTCACTTACACTCTCTCACAGACTCTCAGACACTCTTACAGACTCTCACATACACTTTCGTACAGACTCTCAAAGACACTCTCTTACAAACTCTCACAGACACTCTCTCACAGACACTCTCTCACGGACACTCTCTCAGACTCTCACAGACACTCTCTCACAGACACTCTCACAGACACTCTCACAGACACTCTCAGACACTTTCACAGACTCTCACAGAGACTCTCACAGACTCTCACAGACACTCTCTTATAGACTCTCACAGACTCTCACACTCTCTCAAAGACACTCTCTCAGACACTCACAGACATGCTCCCATCGACACTCTCACAGACACTCTCACAGACACTCTCACAGACACTCTCAGACACTCTCACAGACTCTCACAGACACTCTCACAGACTCTCACAGACACTCTCTTATAGACTCTCACAGACATTCTCTCACAGACTCACACTCTCTCACAGACACTCTCTCACAGACTCACACTCTCTCACAGATACTCTCTTAGAGACACTCACAGACCCTCTCTCACAGACTCTCACAGACACTCTCTCACAGACACTCGCAGACTCTCTCTCACAGACTCTCTCTCACAGACACTCTCTCACAGACACTCACTCACAGTCCCTCACAGATACTTTCAGACTCTCACACTCTCTCACAGACTCTCACAGACAATATCACAGATACTCTCTCACAGACACGATCTCACAAACTCTCACAGACTCAGACACTCTCGCACAGACACTCTCTCACACTCTCTCACAGACTCACAGATGCTCTCTTACAGACTCTCACTTACACTCTCTCACAGACTCTCACAGACACTCTTACAGACTCTCACATACACTCTCGTACAGACTCTCAAAGACACTCTCTTACAGACTCTCACAGACACTCTCTCACAGACACTCTCTCACGGACACTCTCTCAGACTCTCACAGACACTCTCTCACAGACACTCTCACAGACACTCTCACAGACACTCTCAGACACTTTCACAGACACTCTCTTACAGACTCTCATAGACTCTCACACTCTCTCAAAGACACTCTCTCAGACACTCACAGACATGCTCCCATAGACACTCTCACAGACACTCTCACAGACACTCTCACAGACACTCTCAGACACTCTCACAGACTCTCACAGACACTCTCACAGACTCTCACAGACACTCTCTTATAGACTCTCACAGACATTCTCTCACAGACTCTCACAGACTCACACTCTCTCACAGACACTCTCTCACAGACTCTCACACTCTCTCACAGATACTCTCTTAGAGACACTCACAGACCCTCTCTCACAGACTCTCACAGACACTCTCTTACGGACTCTCTCAGACACTCTCTCACAGACACTCTCTCACAGACACTCTCTCACACTCTCTCACAGACTCACAGACACTATCACAGACTCTCTCACAGACACTATCTCACAAACTCCCACAGACTCAGACACTCTCGCACAGACACTCTCTCACAGACTCACAGACACTCTCTTATAGACTCTCACAGACACTCTCTCACAGACTCTCACAGACACTCTTACAGACTCTCACATACACTCTCTTACAGACTCTCAAAGACACTCTCTTACAGACTCTCACAGACACTCTCTCACAGACACTCTCTCACAGACTCTCATAGACTCTCATAGACACTCTCTCACAGATTCTCAAAGACTCTCACAGACACTCCTTCACGGACACTCTCTCAGACTCTCACAGACACTCTCTCACAGACACTCTCACAGACACTCTCACAGACACTCTCAGACACTTTCACAGACTCTTACAGACACTCTCACAGACTCTCACAGACACTATCTTACAGACTCCCACAGACTCAGACACTCTCGCACAGACATTCTCTCACAGACTCACAGACACTCTCTTATAGACTCTCACAGACACTCTCTCACAGACTCTCACAGACACTCTTACAGACTCTCACATACACTCTCTTACAGACTCTCAAAGACACTCTCTTACAGACTCTCACAGACACTCTCTCACAGACACTCTCTCACAGACTCTCATAGACTCTCATAGACACTCTCTCACAGACACTCTCACAGACACTCTCACAGACACTCTCAGACACTTTCACAGACTCTTACAGACACTCTCACAGACTCTCACAGACACTATCTTACAGACTCTCACAGACTCTCACAGACTCTCACACTCTCTCAAAGACACTCTCTCAGACTCTCACAGACACTCTCCCATAGACACTCTCACAGACACTCTCACAGACACGCTCACAGACACTCTCAGACACTCTCACAGCCTCTCACAGACACTCTCACAGACTCTCACAGACACTCTCTTATAGACTCTCACAGATATTCTCTCACAGACTCTCATAGACTCCCACTCTCTCACAGACACTCTCTCACAGACTCTCACACTCTCTCACAGATACTCTCTTAGAGACTCTCACAGACCCTCTCTCACAGACTCTCACAGACTCTCATAGACTCTCATAGACACTCTCACACTCTCTCACAGACTCACAGACACTCTCTCAGACTCTCACAGACACTCTGTCACAGACACTCTCTCACAGACACTCTCTCACAGACACTCACAGACTCTCTCTCACAGACTCTCTCTCACAGACTCTCTCTCACAGACACTCTCTCACAGACACTCACAGACACTTTCAGACTCTCACACTCTCTCACAGACTCTCACAGACAATATCACAGATACTCTCTCACAGACACGATCCCACAAACTCTCACAGACTCAGACACTCTCGCACAGACACTCTCTCACACTCTCTCACAGACTCACAGACACTCTCTTACAGACTCTCACTTACACTCTCTCACAGACTCTCACAGACACTCTTACAGACTCTCACATACACTCTCGTACAGACTCTCAAAGACACTCTCTTACAGACTCTCACAGACACTCTCTCACAGACACTCTCTCACGGACACTCTCTCACGGACACTCTCTCAGACTCTCACAGACATTCTCTCACAGACACTCTCACAGACACTCTCACAGACATGTTCACAGACTCTCACAGACACTCTCACAGACTCTCACAGACACTCTCTTACAGACTCTCAAAGACTCTCACACTCTCTCAAAGACACTCTCTCAGACACTCACAGACATGCTCCCATAAACACTCTCACAGACACTCTCACAGACACTCTCACAGACACTCTCAGACACTCTCACAGACTCTCACAGACACTCTCACAGACTCTCACAGACACTCTCTTATAGACTCTCACAGACATTCTCTCACAGACCCTCACAGACTCATACTCTCTCACAGACACTCTCTCACAGACTCTCACACTCTCTCACAGATACTCTCTTAGAGACACTCACAGACCCTCTCTCACAGACTCTCACAGACACTCTCTTATGGACTCTCACAGACACTCTCTTACAGACTCTCACAGACTCTCATAGACACTCTCTCACAGACTCTCATAGACACTCTCACAGACACTCTCCCATAGACACTCTCACAGACACTCTCAGAGATACTCTCAGACACTCTCACAGACTCTCACAGACACTCTCACAGACTCTCACAGACACTCTCTTATAGACTCTCACAGACATTCTCTCACAGACTCTCACTGACTCACACTCTCTCACAGACACTCTCTCAGAGACTCTCACACTCTCTCACAGATACTCTCTTAGAGACACTCACAGACCCTCTCTCACAGACTCTCACAGACACTCTCTTACGGACTCTCACAGACACTCTCTTACAGACTCTCACAGACTCTCATAGACACTCTCTCACAGACTCTCACAGAGACTCTCACAGACTCACAGATACTCTCACAGACTCACAGATACTCTCTCAGACACTCTCTCTCACAGACACTCTCTCTCAGACTCTCACAGACTCACAGATACTCTCTCAGACTCTCACAGACACTCTCTCACAGACCCTCTCTCACAGACACTCTCTCACAGACACTCACAGACTCTCTCTCACAGACTCTCTCTCACAGACTCTCTCTCACAGACACTCTCTCACAGACACTCACAGACACTTTCAGACTCTCACACTCTCTCACAGACTCTCACAGACATTCTCACAGATACTCTCTCACAGACACGATCTCACAAACTCTCACAGACTCAGACACTCTCGCACAGATACTCTCTCACACTCTCTCACAGACTCACAGACACTCTCTTACAGACTCTCACTTACACTCTCTCACAGACTCTCACAGACACTCTTACAGACTCTCACATACACTCTCGTACAGACTCTCAAAGACACTCTCTTACAGACTCTCACAGACACTCTCTCACAGACACTCTCTCACGGACACTCTCTCAGACTCTCACAGACACTCTCTCACAGACACTCTCACAGACACTCTCACAGACACTCTCAGACACTTTCACAGACTCTCACAGACACTCTCACAGACTCTCACAGAGACTCTCTTACAGACTCTCACAGACTCTCACACTCTCTCAAAGACACTCTCTCAGATACTCACAGACATGCTCCCATAGACACTCTCACAGACACTCTCACAGACACTCTCACAGACACTCACAGACACTCTCACAGACACTCTCTCACAGACACTCTCTCATAGACACTCTCTCACAGACACTCTCACAGACTCTCTCTCACAGACACTCTCTCAGACACTCTCACAGACACTCTTTCACAGACTCTCACAGACTCTCAAAGACACTATCACAGACACTCTCTCACAGACACGATCTCACAAACTCTCACAGACTCTCTCAGACACTCTCACACAGACACTATCTCACAGACTCACAGACACTTACAGACTCTCACAGACACTCTCTCACAGACTCTCACAGACACTCTCTTACAGACTCTCACAGACACTCTCTTACCGACTCTCACACACTCTCTTACCGACTCTCACAGACTCTCATAGACTCTCATAGACACTCACAGACTCTCTCACAGACACTCTCTCAGACTCTCACAGATACTCTCTCACAGACACTCTATCACAGACACTCTCTCACAGACACTCACAGACTCTCTCTCACAGACTCTCTCACAAGACTCTCTCTCACAGACACTCTCTCACAGACACTCACAGACACTTTCAGATTCTCACACTCTCTCACAGACTCTCACAGACAATACCACAGATACTCTCTCACAGACACGATCTCACAAACTCCCACAGACTCAGACACTCTCGCAAAGACACTCTCGCACACTCTCTCACAGACTCACAGACACTCTCTTACAGACTCTCACAGACACTCTCTTACAGACTCTCACAGACTCTCATAGACACTCTCTCACAGACTCTCACAGACACTCTCACAGACTCACAGATACTCTCTCAGACACTCTCTCTCACAGACACTCTCTCAAAGACACTCTCTCAGACTCTCACAGACACTCTCCCATAGACACTCTCACAGACACTCTCACAGACACTCTCACAGACACTCTCAGACTCTCACAGACACTCTGTCACAGACACTATCTCACAGACACTCTCTCACAGACTCTCTCTCACAGATACTCTCTCACAGAAACTCACAGACACTTTCAGACTCTCACACTCTCTCACAGACTCTCAGACAATATCACAGATACTCTCTCACAGACACGATCTCACAAACTCTCACAGACTCAGACACTCTCGCACAGACACTCTCTCACACTCTCTCACAGACTCACAGACACTCTCTTACAGACTCTCACTTACACTCTCTCACAGACTCTCACAGACACTCTTACAGACTCTCACATACACTCTCGTACAGACTCTCAAAGACACTCTCTTACAAACTCTCACAGACACTCTCTCACAGACACTCTCTCACGGACACTCTCTCAGACTCTCACAGACACTCTCTCACAGACACTCTCACAGACACTCTCACAGACACTCTCAGACACTTTCATAGACTCTCACAGACACTCTCACAGACTCTCACAGACACTCTCTTATAGACTCTCACAGACTCTCACACTCTCTCAAAGACACTCTCTCAGACACTCACAGACATGCTCCGATAGACACTATCACAGACACTCTCACAGACACTCTCACAGACACTCTCAGACACTCTCACAGACTCTCACAGACACTATCACAGACTCTCACAGACACTCTCTTATAGACTCTCACAGACATTCTCTCACAGACTCTCACAGACTCATACTCTCTCACAGACACTCTCTCACAGACTCACACTCTCTCACAGATACTCTCTTAGAGACACTCACAGACCCTCTCTCACAGACTCTCACAGACACTATCTTACGGACTCTCACAGACACTCTCTTACAGACTCTCACAGACTCTCATAGACACTCTCTCACAGACTCTCACAGACACTCTCACAGACTCACAGATACTCTCTCAGACACTCTCTCTCACAGACACTCTCTCAAAGACACTCTCTCAGACTCTCACAGACACTCTCCCATAGACACTCTCACAGACACTCTCACAGACACTCTCACAGACACTCTCAGACACTCTCACAGACTCTCATAGACGCTCTCACAGACTCTCACAGACACTCTCTTATAGACTCTCACAGACATTCTCTCACAGACTCTCACAGACTCCCACTCTCTCACAGACACTCTCTCACAGACTCTCACACTCTCTCACAGATACTCTCTTAGAGAATCTCACAGACCCTCTCTCACAGACTCTCACAGACACTCTCTCACAGACATTCACAGACACTCTTACAGACTGTCACAAACACTCTCTTACAGACTCTCACAGACACTCTCTCATAGACACTCTCTCACACACACTCAGACACTCTCTCACAGACACTAACACTCTCTCAGACACTCTCTCACAGACTTTCACAGACACTCTCTCACAGATACTCTCTTATAGACTCTCACAGACTCTCATAGACACTCTTTCACAGACTCTCACAGACACTCTCACAGACTCACAGATACTCTCACAGACTCACAGATACTCTCTCAGACACTCTCTCTCACAGACACTCTCTCTCAGACTCTCACAGACTCACAGATACTCTCTCAGACTCTCACAGACACTCTTCACAGACACTCTCTCACAGACACTCTCTCACAGACACTCACAGACTCTCTCTCACAGACTCTCTCTCACAGACACTCTCTCACAGACACTCACAGACACTTTCAGACTCTCACACTCTCTCACAGACTCTCACAGACAATATCACAGATACTCTCTCACAGACACGATCTCACAAACTCTCACAGACTCAGACACTCTCGCACAGACACTCTCTCACACTCTCTCACAGACTCACAGACACTCTCTTACAGACTCTCACTTACACTCTCTCACAGACTCTCACAGACATTCTTACAGACTCTCACATATACTCTTGTACAGACTCTCAAAGACACTCTTACAGACTCTCACAGACACTCTCTCACAGACACTCTCTCACGGACACTCTCTCAGACTCTCACAGACACTCTCTCACAGACATTCTCACAGACACTCTCAGACACTTTCACAGACTCTCACAGACTCTCACAGACTCTCACAGACACTCACAGACTCACAGATATTCTCTCAGTCACTTTCTCTCACAGACACTCTCTCACAGACACTCTCACAGACACTCTCTCACACCCTGTCACAGACACTCTCTCAGACACTCTCTCACAGACACTCTCTCACAGACCCTCTCTCACACTCTCTCACAGACTCACAGACACTATCACAGACTCTCTCACAGACACTATCTCACAAACTCTCACAGACTCACAGACACTCTCTTACAGACTCTCACAGACACTCTCTCAGACTCTCACAGACACTCTTACAGACTCTCACAGACACTCTCTTACAGACACTCACAGACACTCTCTCACAGAGACTCTCTCACAGACACTCTCTCACAGACTCTCACAGACTCTCATAGACACTCTCTCACAGACTCACAGACACTCTCTCAGACTCTCACAGACACTCACAGACACTCTCACAGACACTCTCTCACAGACACTCTCTCATAGACACTCTCTCACAGACACTCTCACAGACTCTCTCTCACAGACACTCTCTCAGACACTCTCACAGACACTCTTTCACAGACTCTCACAGACTCTCACAGACACTATCACAGACACTCTCTCACAGACACGATCTCACAAACTCTCACAGACTCTCACAGACACTCTCACACAGACACTATCTCACAGATTCACAGACACTTACAGACTCTCACAGACACTCTCTCACAGACTCTCACAGACACTCTCTTACAGACTCTCACAGACACTCTCTTACCGACTCTCACAGACACTCTCTTACCGACTCTCACAGACTCTCATAGACTCTCATAGACACTCACAGACTCTCTCACAGACACTCTCTCAGACTCTCAGAGACACTCTCTCACAGACACTCTATCACAGACACTCTCTCACAGACACTCACAGACTCTCTCTCACAGACTCTCTCACAAGACTCTATCTCACAGACACTCACAGACACTTTCAGATTCTCACACTCTCTCACAGACTCTCACAGACAATACCACAGATACTCTCTCACACACACGATCTCACAAACTCCCACAGACTCAGACACTCTCGCACAGACACTCTCGCACACTCTCTCACAGACTCACAGACACTCTCTTACAGACTCTCACAGACACTCTCTCACAGACTCTCACAGACACTCTTACAGACTCTCACATACACTCTCTTACAGAGTCTCACAGACACTCTCTTACAGACTCTCACAGACACTCTCTCACAGACAGTCTCCCACAGACACTCTCTCACAGACTCTCACAGACTCTCATAGACACTCTCTCACACTCTCACAGACTCACAGACACTCTCTTAAGGACTCTCACAGATACTCTCTCAGACTCTCACAGACACTCTTATAGACTCTCACAGACACTCTCTTACAGACTCTCACAGACACTCTCTCACAGACAGTCTCTCACAGACACTCTCATAGACACTCTCTCACAGACACTCTCTCATAGACACTCTCTCACAGACACTCTCACAGACTCTTTCACAGACACTCTCTCACAGACACTCTCTCAGCTCTCACAGATACTCTCTCAGACACTCTCTCACAGACACACTCTCACAGACACTCTCAAAGACTCTCACAGACACTCTCTCACAGACTCTCACAGACACTCTTACAGACTCTCACATACACTCTCTTACAGACTCTCAAAGACACTCTCTTACAGACTCTCACAGACACTCTCTCACAGACTCTCATAGACTCTCATAGACACTCTCTCACAGATTCTCACAGACTCTCACAGACACTCCTTCACAGACACTCTCCCAGACTCTCACAGACACTCTCTCACAGGCTCTCACAGACACTCTCTTACAGACTCTCACAGACACTCTATTACGGACTCTCACATACACTCTCTTACAGACTCTCACAGACTCTCATAGACACTCTCACACTCTCTCACAGACTCACAGACACTCTCTCAGACTCTCACAGACACTCTCTCATAGACTCTCACAGACACTCTTACAGACTCTCACATACACTCTCTTACAGAGTCTCACAGACACTCTCTTACAGACTCTCACAGACACTCTCTCACAGACAGTCTCTCACAGACACTCTCTCACAGACTCTCACAGACTCTCATAGACACTCTCTCACACTCTCACAGACTCACAGACACTCTCTTAAAGACTCTCACAGATACTCTCTCAGACTCTCACAGACACTCTTACAGACTCTCACAGACTCTCTTACAGACTCTCACAGACACTCTCTCACAGACAGTCTCTCACAGACACTCTCTCACAGAAACTATCATAGACACTCTCTCACAGACACTCTCTCATAGACACTCTCTCACAGACACTCTCACAGACTCTTTCACAGACACTCTCTCACAGACACTCTCACAGACACTCTCTCAGCTCTCACAGATACTCTCTCAGACACTCTCTCACAGACACACTCTCACAGACACTCTCAAAGACTCTCACAGACATGCTCCCATCGACACTCTCACAGATACTCTCACAGACACTCTCACAGACACTCTCAGACACTCTCACAGACTCTCACAGACACTCTCACAGACTCTCACAGACACTCTCTTATAGACTCTCACAGACATTCTCTCACAGACTCTCACAGACTCACACTCTCTCACAGACACTCTCTCAGAGACTCTCACACTCTCTCACAGATACTCTCTTAGAGACACTCACAGACCCTCTCTCACAGACTCTCACAGACACTCTCTCACAGACACTCACAGACTCTCTCTCACAGACTCTCTCTCACAGACACTCTCTCACAGACACTCTCTCACAGACCCTCACAGATACTTTCAGACTCTCATACTCTCTCACAGACTCTCACAGACAATATCACAGATACTCTCTCACAGACACGATCTCACAAACTCTCACAGACTCAGACACTCTCGCACAGACACACTCTCACACTCTCTCACAGACTCACAGACACTCTCTTACAGACTCTCACTTACACTCTCTCACAGACTCTCACAGACACTCTTACAGACTCTCACATACACTCTCGTACAGACTCTCAAAGACACTCTCTTACAGACTCTCACAGACACTCTCTCACAGACACTCTCTCACGGACACTCTCTAAGACTCTCACAGACACTCTCTCACAGACACTCTCACAGACACTCTCACAGACACTCTCAGACACTTTCACAGACTCTCACAGACACTCTCAGACACTTTCACAGACTCTCACAGACACTCTCACAGACTCTCACAGACACTCTCTTATAGACTCTCACAGACTCTCACACTCTCTCAAAGACACTCTCTCAGACTCACAGACATGCTCCCATAGACACTCTCAGAGACACTCTCACAGACACTCTCACAGACACTCTCAGACACTCTCACAGACACTCTCACAGACTCTCACAGACACTCTCTTATAGACTCTCACAGACACTCTCTCACAGACACTCTCACAGACTCTCTCTCACAGACACTCTCTCAGACACTCTCACAGACACTCTTTCACAGACTCTCACAGACTCTCACAGACACTATCACAGACACTCTCTCACAGACACGATCTCACAAACTCTCACAGACTCTCACAGACACTCTCACACAGACACTATCTCACAGATTCACAGACACTTACAGACTCTCACAGACACTCTCTCACAGACTCTCACAGACACTCTCTTACAGACTCTCACAGACACTCTCTTACCGACTCTCACAGACACTCTCTTACCGACTCTCACAGACTCTCATAGACTCTCATAGACACTCACAGACTCTCTCACAGACACTCTCTCAGACTCTCAGAGACACTCTCTCACAGACACTCTATCACAGACACTCTCTCACAGACACTCACAGACTCTCTCTCACAGACTCTCTCACAAGACTCTCTCTCACAGACACTCACAGACACTTTCAGATTCTCACACTCTCTCACAGACTCTCACAGACAATACCACAGATACTCTCTCACACACACGATCTCACAAACTCCCACAGACTCAGACACTCTCGCACAGACACTCTCGCACACTCTCTCACAGACTCACAGACACTCTCTTACAGACTCTCACAGACACTCTCTCACAGACTCTCACAGACACTCTTACAGACTCTCACATACACTCTCTTACAGAGTCTCACAGACACTCTCTTACAGACTCTCACAGACACTCTCTCACAGACAGTCTCTCACAGACACTCTCTCACAGACTCTCACAGACTCTCATAGACACTCTCTCACACTCTCTCAGACTCACAGACACTCTCTTAAGGACTCTCACAGATACTCTCTCAGACTCTCACAGACACTCTTATAGACTCTCACAGACACTCTCTTACAGACTCTCACAGACACTCTCTCACAGACAGTCTCTCACAGACACTCTCATAGACACTCTCTCACAGACACTCTCTCATAGACACTCTCTCACAGACACTCTCACAGACTCTTTCACAGACACTCTCTCACAGACACTCTCTCAGCTCTCACAGATACTCTCTCAGACACTCTCTCACAGACACACTCTCACAGACACTCTCAAAGACTCTCACAGACACTCTCTCACAGACTCTCACAGACACTCTTACAGACTCTCACATACACTCTCTTACAGACTCTCAAAGACACTCTCTTACAGACTCTCACAGACACTCTCTCACAGACTCTCATAGACTCTCATAGACACTCTCTCACAGATTCTCACAGACTCTCACAGACACTCCTTCACAGACACTCTCCCAGACTCTCACAGACACTCTCTCACAGGCTCTCACAGACACTCTCTTACAGACTCTCACAGACACTCTATTACGGACTCTCACATACACTCTCTTACAGACTCTCACAGACTCTCATAGACTCTCATAGACACTCTCACACTCTCTCACAGACTCACAGACACTCTCTCAGACTCTCACAGACACTCTCTCACAGACTCTCACAGACACTCTTACAGACTCTCACATACACTCTCTTACAGAGTCTCACAGACACTCTCTTACAGACTCTCACAGACACTCTCTCACAGACAGTCTCTCACAGACACTCTCTCACAGACTCTCACAGACTCTCATAGACACTCTCTCACACTCTCACAGACTCACAGACACTCTCTTAAAGACTCTCACAGATACTCTCTCAGACTCTCACAGACACTCTTACAGACTCTCACAGACTCTCTTACAGACTCTCACAGACACTCTCTCACAGACAGTCTCTCACAGACACTCTCTCACAGACACTCTCATAGATACTCTCTCACAGACACTCTCTCATAGACACTCTCTCACAGACACTCTCACAGACTCTTTCACAGACACTCTCTCACAGACACTCTCACAGACACTCTCTCAGCTCTCACAGATACTCTCTCAGACACTCTCTCATAGACACACTCTCACAGACACTCTCAAAGACTCTCACAGACATGCTCCCATCGACACTCTCACAGATACTCTCACAGACACTCTCACAGACACTCTCAGACACTCTCACAGACTCTCACAGACACTCTCACAGACTCTCACAGACACTCTCTTATAGACTCTCACAGACATTCTCTCACAGACTCTCACAGACTCACACTCTCTCACAGACACTCTCTCAGAGACTCTCACACTCTCTCACAGATACTCTCTTAGAGACACCCACAGACCCTCTCTCACAGACTCTCACAGACACTCTCTCACAGACACTCACAGACTCTCACAGACTCTCTCTCACAGACACTCTCTCACAGACACTCTCTCACAGACCCTCACAGATACTTTCAGACTCTCATACTCTCTCACAGACTCTCACAGACAATATCACAGATACTCTCTCACAGACACGATCTCACAAACTCTCACAGACTCAGACACTCTCGCACAGACACACTCTCACACTCTCTCACAGACTCACAGACACTCTCTTACAGACTCTCACTTACACTCTCTCACAGACTCTCACAGACACTCTTACAGACTCTCACATACACTCTCGTACAGACTCTCAAAGACACTCTCTTACAGACTCTCACAGACACTCTCTCACAGACACTCTCTCACGGACACTCTCTAAGACTCTCACAGACACTCTCTCACAGACACTCTCACAGACACTCTCACAGACACTCTCAGACACTTTCACAGGCTCTCACAGACACTCTCAGACACTTTCACAGACTCTCACAGACACTCTCACAGACTCTCACAGACACTCTCTTATAGACTCTCACAGACTCTCACACTCTCTCAAAGACACTCTCTCAGACTCACAGACATGCTCCCATAGACACTCTCAGAGACACTCTCACAGACACTCTCACAGACACTCTCAGACACTCTCACAGACACTCTCACAGACTCTCACAGACACTCTCTTATAGACTCTCACAGACATTCTCTCACAGACTCTCACAGACTCACACTCTCACAGACACTCTCTCACAGACTCTCACACTCTCTCACAGATACTCTATTAGAGACACTCACAGACCCTCTCTCACAGACTCTCACAGACACTCTTACGGACTCTCACAGACACTCTCTTATAGACTCTCACAGACTCTCATAGACACTCTCTCACAGACTCTCACAGACACTCTCACAGACTCACAGATACTCTCACAGACTCACAGATACTCTCTCAGACACTCTCTCTCACAGACACTCTCTCTCAGACTCTCACAGACTCACAGATACTCTCTCAGACTCTCACAGACACTCTGTCACAGACACTCTCTCACAGACACTCTCTCACAGACACTTACAGACTCTCTCTCACAGACTCTCTCTCACAGACTCTCTCTCACAGACACTCTCTCACAGACACTCACAGACACTTTCAGACTCTCACACTCTCTCACAGACTCTCACAGACAATATCACAGATACTCTCTCACAGACACAATCTCACAAACTCTCACAGACTCAGACACTCTCGCACAGACACTCTCTCACACTCTCTCACAGACTCACAGACACTCTCTTACAGACTCTCACTTACACTCTCTCACAGACTCTCACAGACATTCTTACAGACTCTCACATATACTCTTGTACAGACTCTCAAAGACACTCTTACAGACTCTCACAGACACTCTCTCACAGACACTCTCTCACGGACACTCTCTCAGACTCTCACAGACACTCTCTCACAGACATTCTCACAGACACTCTCAGACACTTTCACAGACTCTCACAGACACTCTCACAGACTCTCACAGACACTCTCTTACAGACTCTCACAGACTCTCACACTCTCTCAAAGACACTCTCTCAGACACTCACAGACATGCTCCCATAGACACTCTCAAAGAAACTCTCACAGACACTCTCATAGACATTCTCAGACACTCTCACAGACTCTCACAGACACTCTCACAGACTCTCACAGACACTCTCTTATAGACTCTCACAGACATTCTCTCACAGACTCTCACAGACTCACACTCTCTCACAGACACTCTCTCACAGACTCTCACACTCTCTCACAGATACTCTCTTAGAGACACTCACAGACCCTCTCTCACAGACTCTCACAGACACTCTCTTACGGACTCTCACAGACACTCTCTTACAGACTCTCACAGACTCTCATAGACACTCTCTCACAGACTCTCACAGACACTCTCACAGACTCACAGATACTTTCTCAGACACTCTCTCTCACAGACACTCTCTCAAAGACACTCTCTCAGACTCTCACAGACACTCTCCCATAGACACTCTCACATACACTCTCACAGACACTCTCAGAGACACTCTCAGACACTCTCACAGACTCTCACAGACACCCTCACAGACTCTCACAGACACTCTCTTATAGACTCTCACAGACATTCTCTCACAGACTCTCATAGACTCCCACTCTCTCACAGACACTCTCTCACAGACTCTCCTACTCTCTCACAGATACTCTCTTAGAGACTCTCACAGACCCTCTCTCACAGACTCTCACAGACTCTCATAGACTCTCATAGACACTCTCACACTCTCTCACAGACTCACAGACACTCTCTCAGACTCTCACAGACACTCTGTCACAGACACTCTCTCACAGACACTCTCTCACAGACACTCACAGACTCTCTCCCACAGACTCTCTCTCACAGACACTCTCTCACAGACACTCTCTCACAGACACTCACAGACACTTTCAGACTCTCACACTCTCTAACAGACTCTCACAGACAATATCACAGATACTCTCTCACAGACACGATCTCACAAACTCTCACAGACTCAGACACTCTTGCACAGACACTCTCTCACACTCTCTCACAGACTCACAGACACTCTCTTACAGACTCTCACTTACACTCTCTCACAGACTCTCACAGACACTCTTACAGACTCTCACATACACTCTCGTACAGACTCTCAAAGACACTCTCTTACAAACTCTCACAGACACTCTCTAACAGACACTCTCTCACGGACACTCTCTCAGACTCTCACAGACACTCTCTCACAGACACTCTCACAGACACTCTCACAGACACTCTCACAGACTCTCTTACAGACACTCTCTTAGAGACTCTCACAGACTCTCACACTCTCTCAAAGACACTCTCTCAGACACTCACAGACATGCTCCCATAGACACTCTCACAGACACTCTCACAGACACTCTCACAGACACTCTCAGACACTCTCACAGACTCTCACAGACACTCTCACAGACTCTCACAGACACTCTCTTATAGACTCTCACAGACATTCTCTCACAGACTCTCACAGACTCACACTCTCTCACAGACACTCTCTCACAGACTCTCTCACAGATACTCTCTTAGAGACACTCACAGACCCTCTCTCACAGACTCTCACTGACACTCTCTTACGGACTCTCACAGACACTCTCTTACAGACTCTCACAGACTCTCATAGACACTCTCTCACAGACTCTCACAGACACTCTCACAGACTCACTGATACTCTCTCAGACACTCTCTCTCACAGACACTCTCTCAAAGACACTATCTCACACTCTCACAGACACTCTCCCATAGACACTCTCACAGACACTCTCACAGACACTCTCAGAGACACTCTCAGACACTCTCACAGAGTCTCACAGACACTCTCACAGACTCTCACACATACTCTCTTATAGACTCTCACAGACATTCTCTCACAGACTCTCATAGACTCCCACTCTCTCACAGACACTCTCACAGACACTCTCAGACACTCACAGACTCTCACAGACACTTTCACAGACTCTCACAGACACTCTCTTATAGACTCTCACAGACACTCTCTCAAAGACTCTCACAGACTCACACTCTCTCACAGACACTCTCTCACAGACACTCTCTCTCAGACACTCTCGTAGAGACTCTCACAGACCCTCTCTCACAGACTCTCACAGAGACTCTCTCACAGACACTCACAGACACTCTCTCGCAGACTCTCACAGACTCACACTCTCTCACAGACACTCTCTCTAAGACTCTCACAGATACTCTCTCACAGATACTCTCACAGACCCTCTCTCACAGACTCTCACAGACAGTCTCACAGACGCTCACAGACACTCTAATAGACTCTCACATACACTCACTTACAGACTCTCACAGACACTCTCTCACAGACACTCAGACACTCTCTCACAGACTCTCACAGATACTCACACTCTCTCAGACACTCTCTCACAGACTCTCACAGACACTCTCTCACAGACACTCTCTCACAGACTCTCATAGACACTCTCACAGACTCTCACAGACTCTCACAGACACTCACAGACTCACAGATATTCTCTCAGTCACTTTCTCTCACAGACACTCTCTCACAGACACTCTCACAGACACTCTCTCACACCCTGTCACAGACACTCTCTCAGACACTCTCTCACAGACACTCTCTCACAGACCCTCTCTCACACTCTCTCACAGACTCACAGACACTATCACAGACTCTCTCACAGACACTATCTCACAAACTCTCACAGACTCACAGACACTCTCTTACAGACTCTCACAGACACTCTCTCAGACTCTCACAGACACTCTTACAGACTCTCACAGACACTCTCTTACAGACACTCACAGACACTCTCTCACAGAGACTCTCTCACAGACACTCTCTCACAGACTCTCACAGACTCTCATAGACACTCTCTCACAGACTCACAGACACTCTCTCAGACTCTCACAGACACTCACAGACACTCTCACAGACACTCTCTCACAGACACTCTCTCATAGACACTCTCTCACAGACACTCTCACAGACTCTCTCTCACAGACACTCTCTCAGACACTCTCACAGACACTCTTTCACAGACTCTCACAGACTCTCACAGACACTATCACAGACACTCTCTCACAGACACGATCTCACAAACTCTCACAGACTCTCTCAGACACTCTCACACAGACACTATCTCACAGATTCACAGACACTTACAGACTCTCACAGACACTCTCTCACAGACTCTCACAGACACTCTCTTACAGACTCTCACAGACACTCTCTTACCGACTCTCACAGACACTCTCTTACCGACTCTCACAGACTCTCATAGACTCTCATAGACACTCACAGACTCTCTCACAGACACTCTCTCAGACTCTCACAGACACTCTCTCACAGACACTCTATCACAGACACTCTCTCACAGACACTCACAGACTCTCTCTCACAGACTCTCTCACAAGACTCTCTCTCACAGAAACTCTCTCACAGACACTCACAGACACTTTCAGATTCTCACACTCTCTCACAGACTCTCACAGACAATACCACAGATACTCTCTCACACACACGATCTCACAAACTCCCACAGACTCAGACACTCTTGCACAGACACTCTCGCACACTCTCTCACAGACTCACAGACACTCTCTTACAGACTCTCACAGACACTCTCTCACAGACTCTCACAGACACTCTTACAGACTCTCACATACACTCTCTTACAGAGTCTCACAGACACTCTCTTACAGACTCGCACAGACACTCTCTCACAGACAGTCTCTCACAGACACTCTCTCACAGACTCTCACAGACTCTCATAGACACTCTCTCACACTCTCACAGACTCACAGACACTCTCTTAAAGACTCTCACAGATACTCTCTCAGACTCTCACAGACACTCTTATAGACTCTCACAGACACTCTCTTACAGACTCTCACAGACACTCTCTCACAGACAGTCTCTCACAGACACTCTCATAGACACTCTCTCACAGACACTCTCTCAAAGACACTCTCTCACAGACACTCTCACAGACTCTTTCACAGACACTCTCTCACAGACACTCTCACAGACACTCTCTCAGCTCTCACAGATACTCTCTCAGACACTCTCTCACAGACACACTCTCACAGACACTCTCAAAGACTCTCACAGACACTCTCTCACAGACTCTCACAGACACTCTTACAGACTCTCACATACACTCTCTTACAGACTCTCAAAGACACTCTCTTACAGACTCTCACAGACACTCTCTCACAGACACTCTCTCACAGACTCTCATAGACTCCCATAGACACTCTCTCACAGATTCTCACAGACTCTCACAGACACTCCTTCACGGACACTCTCCCAGACTCTCACAGACACTCTCTCACAGGCTCTCACAGACACTCTCTTACAGACTCTCACAGACACTCTATTACGGACTCTCACATACACTCTCTTACAGACTCTCACAGACTCTCATAGACTCTCATAGACACTCTCACACTCTCTCACAGACTCACAGACACTCTCTCAGACTCTCACAGACACTCTCTCACAGACTCTCACAGACACTCTTACAGACTCTCACATACACTCTCTTACAGAGTCTCACAGACACTCTCTTACAGACTCTCACAGACACTCTCTCACAGACAGTCTCTCACAGACACTCTCTCACAGACTCTCACAGACTCTCATAGACACTCTCTCACACTCTCACAGACTCACAGACACTCTCTTAAAGACTCTCACAGATACTCTCTCAGACTCTCACAGACACTCTTACAGACTCTCACAGACTCTCTTACAGACTCTCACAGACACTCTCTCACAGACAGTCTCTCACAGACACTCTCTCACAGACACTCTCATAGACACTCTCTCACAGACACTCTCTCATAGACACTCTCTCACAGACACTCTCACAGACTCTTTCACAGACATTCTCTCACAGACACTCTCACAGACACTCTCTCAGCTCTCACAGATACTCTCTCAGACACTCTCTCACAGACACACTCTCACAGACACTCTCAAAGACTCTCACAGACATGCTCCCATCGACACTCTCACAGATACTCTCACAGACACTCTCACAGACACTCTCAGACACTCTCACAGACTCTCACAGACACTCTCACAGACTCTCACAGACACTCTCTTATAGACTCTCACAGACATTCTCTCACAGACTCTCACAGACTCACACTCTCTCACAGACACTCTCTCAGAGACTCTCACACTCTCTCACAGATACTCTCTTATATACACTCACAGACCCTCTCTCACAGACTCACAGACACTCTCTCACAGACACTCACAGACTCTCTCTCACAGACTCTCTCTCACAGACACTCTCTCACAGACACTCTCTCACAGACCCTCACAGATACTTTCAGACTCTCATACTCTCTCACAGACTCTCACAGACAATATCACAGATACTCTCTCACAGACACGATCTCACAAACTCTCACAGACTCAGACACTCTCGCACAGACACTCTCTCACACTCTCTCACAGACTCACAGACACTCTCTTACAGACTCTCACTTACACTCTCTCACAGACTCTCACAGACACTCTTACAGACTCTCACATACACTCTCGTACAGACTCTCAAAGACACTCTCTCACAGACACTCTCTCACAGACACTCTCTCACAGACACTCTCTCACGGACACTCTCTAAGACTCTCACAGACACTCTCTCACAGACACTCTCACAGACACTCTCACAGACACTCTCAGACACTTTCACAGACTCTCACAGACACTCTCAGACACTTTCACAGACTCTCACAGACACTCTCACAGACTCTCACAGACACTCTCTTATAGACTCTCACAGACTCTCACACTCTCTCAAAGACACTCTCTCAGACTCACAGACATGCTCCCATAGACACTCTCAGAGACACTCTCACAGACACTCTCACAGACACTCTCTCACACCCTGTCACAGACACTCTCTCAGACACTCTCTCACAGACACTCTCTCACAGACCCTCTCTCACACTCTCTCACAGACTCACAGACACTATCACAGACTCTCTCACAGACACTATCTCACAAACTCTCACAGACTCTCACAGACTCACAGACACTCTCTTACAGACTCTCACAGACACTCTCTCAGACTCTCACAGACACTCTTACAGACTCTCACAGACACTCTCTTACAGACACTCACAGACACTCTCTCACAGAGACTCTCTCACAGACACTCTCTCACAGACTCTCACAGACTCTCATAGACACTCTCTCACAGACTCACAGACACTCTCTCAGACTCTCACAGACACTCACAGACACTCTCACAGACACTCTCTCACAGACACTCTCTCATAGACACTCTCTCACAGACACTCTCACAGACTCTTTCACAGACACTCTCTCACAGACACTCTCACAGACACTCTCTCAGCTCTCACAGATACTCTCTCAGACACTCTCTCACAGACACACTCTCACAGACACTCTCAAAGACTCTCACAGACATGCTCCCATCGACACTCTCACAGATACTCTCACAGACACTCTCACAGACACTCTCAGACACTCTCACAGACTCTCACAGACACTCTCACAGACTCTCACAGACACTCTCTTATAGACTCTCACAGACATTCTCTCACAGACTCTCACAGACTCACACTCTCTCACAGACACTCTCTCAGAGACTCTCACACTCTCTCACAGATACTCTCTTAGAGACACTCACAGACCCTCTCTCACAGACTCTCACAGACACTCTCTCACAGACACTCACAGACTCTCTCTCACAGACTCTCTCTCACAGACACTCTCTCACAGACACTCTCTCACAGACCCTCACAGATACTTTCAGACTCTCATACTCTCTCACAGACTCTCACAGACAATATCACAGATACTCTCTCACAGACACGATCTCACAAACTCTCACAGACTCAGACACTCTCGCACAGACACACTCTCACACTCTCTCACAGACTCACAGACACTCTCTCACAGACTCTCACTTACACTCTCTCACAGACTCTCACAGACACTCTTACAGACTCTCACATACACTCTCGTACAGACTCTCAAAGACACTCTCTTACAGACTCTCACAGACACTCTCTCACAGACACTCTCTCACGGACACTCTCTAAGACTCTCACAGACACTCTCTCACAGACACTCTCACAGACACTCTCACAGACACTCTCAGACACTTTCACAGACTCTCACAGACACTCTCAGACACTTTCACAGACTCTCACAGACACTCTCACAGACTCTCACAGACACTCTCTTATAGACTCTCACAGACTCTCACACTCTCTCAAAGACACTCTCTCAGACTCACAGACATGCTCCCATAGACACTCTCAGAGACACTCTCACAGACACTCTCACAGACACTCTCAGACACTCTCACAGACACTCTCACAGACTCTCACAGACACTCTCTTATAGACTCTCACAGACATTCTCTCACAGACTCTCACAGACTCACACTCTCACAGACACTCTCTCACAGACTCTCACACTCTCTCACAGATACTCTATTAGAGACACTCACAGACCCTCTCTCACAGACTCTCACAGACACTCTTACGGACTCTCACAGACACTCTCTTATAGACTCTCACAGACTCTCATAGACACTCTCTCACAGACTCTCACAGACACTCTCACAGACTCACAGATACTCTCACAGACTCACAGATACTCTCTCAGACACTCTCTCTCACAGACACTCTCTCTCAGACTCTCACAGACTCACAGATACTCTCTCAGACTCTCACAGACACTCTGTCACAGACACTCTCTCACAGACACTCTCTCACAGACACTTACAGACTCTCTCTCACAGACTCTCTCTCACAGACTCTCTCTCACAGACACTCTCTCACAGACACTCACAGACACTTTCAGACTCTCACACTCTCTCACAGACTCTCACAGACAATATCACAGATACTCTCTCACAGACACAATCTCACAAACTCTCACAGACTCAGACACTCTCGCACAGACACTCTCTCACACTCTCTCACAGACTCACAGACACTCTCTTACAGACTCTCACTTACACTCTCTCACAGACTCTCACAGACATTCTTACAGACTCTCACATATACTCTTGTACAGACTCTCAAAGACACTCTTACAGACTCTCACAGACACTCTCTCACAGACACTCTCTCACGGACTCTCTCAGACTCTCACAGACACTCTCTCACAGACATTCTCACAGACACTCTCAGACACTTTCACAGACTCTCACAGACACTCTCACAGACTCTCACAGACACTCTCTTACAGACTCTCACAGACTCTCACACTCTCTCAAAGACACTCTCTCAGACACTCACAGACATGCTCCCATAGACACTCCCACAGAAACTCTCACAGACACTCTCATAGACATTCTCAGACACTCTCACAGACTCTCACAGACACTCTCACAGACTCTCACAGACACTCTCTTATAGACTCTCACAGACATTCTCTCACAGACTCTCACAGACTCACACTCTCTCACAGACACTCTCTCACAGACTCTCACACTCTCTCACAGATACTCTCTTAGAGACACTCACAGACCCTCTCTCACAGACTCTCACAGACACTCTCTTACAGACTCTCACAGACACTCTCTTACAGACTCTCACAGACTCTCATAGACACTCTCTCACAGACTCTCACAGACACTCTCACAGACTCACAGATACTTTCTCAGACACTCTCTCTCACAGACACTCTCTCAAAGACACTCTCTCAGACTCTCACAGACACTCTCCCATAGACACTCTCACAGACACTCTCACAGACACTCTCAGAGACACTCTCAGACACTCTCACAGACTCTCACAGACACCCTCACAGACTCTCACAGACACTCTCTTATAGACTCTCACAGACATTCTCTCACAGACTCTCATAGACTCCCACTCTCTCACAGACACTCTCTCACAGACTCTCCTACTCTCTCACAGATACTCTCTTAGAGACTCTCACAGACCCTCTCTCACAGACTCTCACAGACTCTCATAGACTCTCATAGACACTCTCACACTCTCTCACAGACTCACAGACACTCTCTCAGACTCTCACAGACACTCTGTCACAGACACTCTCTCACAGACACTCTCTCACAGACACTCACAGACTCTCTCCCACAGACTCTCTCTCACAGACACTCTCTCACAGACACTCTCTCACAGACACTCACAGACACTTTCAGACTCTCACACTCTCTCACAGACTCTCACAGACAATATCACAGATACTCTCTCACAGACACGATCTCACAAACTCTCACAGACTCAGACACTCTCGCACAGACACTCTCTCACACTCTCTCACAGACTCACAGACACTCTCTTACAGACTCTCACTTACACTCTCTCACAGACTCTCACAGACACTCTTACAGACTCTCACATACACTCTCGTACAGACTCTCAAAGACACTCTCTTACAAACTCTCACAGACACTCTCTAACAGACACTCTCTCACGGACACTCTCTCAGACTCTCACAGACACTCTCTCACAGACACTCTCACAGACACTCTCACAGACACTCTCACAGACTCTCTTACAGACACTCTCTTACAGACTCTCACAGACTCTCACACTCTCTCAAAGACACTCTCTCAGACACTCACAGACATGCTCCCATAGACACTCTCACAGACACTCTCACAGACACTCTCACAGACACTCTCAGACACTCTCACAGACTCTCACAGACACTCTCACAGACTCTCACAGACACTCTCTTATAGACTCTCACAGACATTCTCTCACAGACTCTCACAGACTCACACTCTCTCACAGACACTCTCTCACAGACTCTCTCACAGATACTCTCTTAGAGACACTCACAGACCCTCTCTCACAGACTCACACTGACACTCTCTTACGGACTCTCACAGACACTCTCTTACAGACTCTCACAGACTCTCATAGACACTCTCTCACAGACTCTCACAGACACTCTCACAGACTCACTGATACTCTCTCAGACACTCTCTCTCACAGACACTCTCTCAAAGACACTCTCTCAGACTCTCACAGACACTCTCCCATAGACACTCTCACAGACACTCTCACAGACACTCTCAGAGACACTCTCAGACACTCTCACAGAGTCTCACAGACACTCTCACAGACTCTCACAGATACTCTCTTATAGACTCTCACAGACATTCTCTCACAGACTCTCATAGACTCCCACTCTCTCACAGACACTCTCTCACAGACTCTCACACTCTCTCACAGATACTCTCTTAGAGACTCTCACAGACCCTCTCTCACAGACTCTCACAGACTCTCATAGACTCTCATAGACACTCTCACACTCTCTCACAGACTCACAGACACTCTCTCAGACTCTCACAGACACTCTGTCACAGACACTCTCTCACAGACACTCTCTCACAGACACTCACAGACTCTCTCTCACAGACTCTCTCTCACAGACTCTCTCTCACAGACACTCTCTCACAGACACTCACAGACACTTTCAGACTCTCACACTCTCTCACAGACTCTCAGACAATATCACAGATACTCTCTCACAGACACGATCTCACAAACTCTCACAGACTCAGACACTCTCGCACAGACACTCTCTCACACTCTCTCACAGACTCACAGACACTCTCTTACAGACTCTCACTTACACTCTCTCACAGACTCTCACAGACACTCTTACAGACTCTCACATACACTCTCGTACAGACTCTCAAAGACACTCTCTTACAAACTCTCACAGACACTCTCTCACAGACACTCTCTCACGGACACTCTCTCAGACTCTCACAGACACTCTCTCACAGACACTCTCACAGACACTCTCACAGACACTCTCGGACACTTTCATAGACTCTCACAGACTCTCACAGACACTCTCACAGACTCTCACAGACACTCTCTTATAGACTCTCACAGACATTCTCTCACAGACTCTCACAGACTCATACTCTCTCACAGACACTCTCTCACAGACTCTCACACTCTCTCACAGATACTCTCTTAGAGACACTCACAGACCCTCTCTAACAGACTCTCACAGACACTATCTTACGGACTCTCACAGACACTCTCTTATAGACTCTCACAGACTCTCATAGACACTCTCTCACAGACTCTCACAGACACTCTCACAGACTCACAGATACTCTCTCAGACACTCTCTCTCACAGACACTCTCTCAAAGACACTCTCTCAGACTCTCACAGACACTCTCCCATAGACACTCTCACAGACACTCTCACAGACACTCTCACAGACACTCTCAGACACTCTCACAGACTCTCATAGACGCTCTCACAGACTCTCACAGACACTCTCTTATAGACTCTCACAGACATTCTCTCACAGACTCTCACAGACTCCCACTCTCTGACAGACACTCTCTCACAGACTCTCACACTCTCACAGATACTCTCTTAGAGAATCTCACAGACCCTCTCTCACAGACTCTCACAGACACTCTCTCACAGACACTCACAGACACTCTTACAGACTCTCACAAACACTCTCTTACAGACTCTCACAGACACTCTCTCATAGACACTCTCTCACAGACACTCAGACACTCTCTCACAGACACTAACACTCTCTCAGACACTCTCTCACAGACTTTCACAGACACTCTCTCACAGATACTCTCTTATAGACTCTCACAGACACTCTCTCACAGACACTCTCACAGACACTCACAGACACTCACAGACACTCTCTCAAAGACACTCTCAGACACTGTCTCACAGACACTCTCAGACACTCTCACAGACACTCTCTCACACACTCAGACACTCACAAACTCACACTCTCACACTCTCTCACATACACTCTCTCAGACTCTCACAGACACTCTCTCACTGACTCTCACAGACACTCTTACAGACTCTCACAGACACTCTCTTACAGACTCTCACACTCTCTCACAGACTCTCACAGATACTCTCTCAGAAACTCTCTCTCACAGACACTCTCTCACAGACACTCTCTCACAGACACTCTCACAGACTCTCACAGACACTCTCACACTCTCTCACAGATACTCTCTTAGAGAATCTCACATACTCTCACAGACACTCTCTCACAGGCACTCACAGACACTCTCTCACAGACACTAACACTCTCTCAGACACTCTTTCACAGACTTTCACAGACCCTCTCTCACAGATACTCTCTTATAGACTCTCACAGACACTCTCTTACCGACTCTCACAGACACTCTCTTACCGACTCTCACAGACTCTCATAGACTCTCATAGACACTCACAGACTCTCTCACAGACACTCTCTCAGACTCTCACAGACACTCTCTCACAGACACTCTATCACAGACACTCTCTCACAGACACTCACAGACTCTCTCTCACAGACTCTCTCACAAGACTCTCTCTCACAGAAACTCTCTCACAGACACTCACAGACACTTTCAGATTCTCACACTCTCTCACAGACTCTCACAGACAATACCACAGATACTCTCTCACACACACGATCTCACAAACTCCCACAGACTCAGACACTTTCGCACAGACACTCTCGCACACTCTCTCACAGACTCACAGACACTCTCTTACAGACTCTCACAGACACTCTCTCACAGACTCTCAGACACTCTTACAGACTCTCACATACACTCTTTTACAGAGTCTCACAGACACTCTCTTACAGACTCTCACAGACACTCTCTCACAGACAGTCTCTCACAGACACTCTCTCACAGACTCTCATAGACACTCTCTCACACTCTCACAGACTCACAGACACTCTCTTAAAGACTCTCACAGATACTCTCTCAGACTCTCACAGACACTCTTATAGACTCTCACAGACACTCTCTTACAGACTCTCACAGACACTCTCTCACAGACAGTCTCTCACAGACACTCTCATAGACACTCTCTCACAGACACTCTCTCATAGACACTCTCTCACAGACACTCTCACAGACTCTTTCACAGACACTCTCTCACAGACACTCTCACAGACACTCTCTCAGCTCTCACAGATACTCTCTCAGACACTCTCTCACAGACACACTCTCACAGACACTCTCAAAGACTCTCACAGACACTCTCTCACAGACTCTCACAGACACTCTTACAGACTCTCACATACACTCTCTTACAGACTCTCAAAGACACTCTCTTACAGACTCTCACAGACACTCTCTCACAGACACTCTCTCACAGACTCTCATAGACTCTCATAGACACTCTCTCACAGATTCTCACAGACTCTCACAGACACTCCTTCACGGACACTCTCCCAGACTCTCACAGACACTCTCTCACAGGCTCTCACAGACACTCTCTTACAGACTCTCACAGACTCTCATAGACTCTCATAGACACTCTCACACTCTCTCACAGACTCACAGACACTCTCTCAGACTCTCACAGACACTCTCTCACAGACTCTCACAGACACTCTTACAGACTCTCACATACACTCTCTTACAGAGTCTCACAGACACTCTCTTACAGACTCTCACAGACACTCTCTCACAGACAGTCTCTCACAGACACTCTCTCACAGACTCTCACAGACTCTCATAGACACTCTCTCACACTCTCACAGACTCACAGACACTCTCTTAAAGACTCTCACAGATACTCTCTCAGACTCTCACAGACACTCTTACAGACTCTCACAGACTCTCTTACAGACTCTCACAGACACTCTCTCACAGACAGTCTCTCACAGACACTCTCTCACAGACACTCTCATAGACACTCTCTCACAGACACTCTCTCATAGACACTCTCTCACAGACACTCTCACAGACTCTTTCACAGACACTCTCTCACAGACACTCTCACAGACACTCTCTCAGCTCTCACAGATACTCTCTCAGACACTCTCTCACAGACACACTCTCACAGACACTCTCAAAGACTCTCACAGACATGCTCCCATCGACACTCTCACAGATACTCTCACAGACACTCTCACAGACACTCTCAGACACTCTCACAGACTCTCACAGACACTCTCACAGACTCTCACAGACACTCTCTTATAGACTCTCACAGACATTCTCTCACAGACTCTCACAGACTCACACTCTCTCACAGACACTCTCTCAGAGACTCTCACACTCTCTCACAGATACTCTCTTAGAGACACTCACAGACCCTCTCTCACAGACTCTCACAGACACTCTCTCACAGACACTCACAGACTCTCTCTCACAGACTCTCTCTCACAGACACTCTCTCAAAGACACTCTCTCACAGACCCTCACAGATACTTTCAGACTCTCATACTCTCTCACAGACTCTCACAGACAATATCACAGATACTCTCTCACAGACACGATCTCACAAACTCTCACAGACTCAGACACTCTCGCACAGACACTCTCTCACACTCTCTCACAGACTCACAGACACTCTCTTACAGACTCTCACTTACACTCTCTCACAGACTCTCACAGACACTCTTACAGACTCTCACATACACTCTCGTACAGACTCTCAAAGACACTCTCTTACAGACTCTCACAGACACTCTCTCACAGACACTCTCTCACGGACACTCTCTAAGACTCTCACAGACACTCTCTCACAGACACTCTCACAGACACTCTCACAGACACTCTCAGACACTTTCACAGACTCTCACAGACACTCTCAGACACTTTCACAGACTCTCACAGACACTCTCACAGACTCTCACAGACACTCTCTTATAGACTCTCACAGACTCTCACACTCTCTCAAAGACACTCTCTCAGACTCACAGACATGCTCCCATAGACACTCTCAGAGACACTCTCACAGACACTCTCACAGACACTCTCAGACACTCTCACAGACACTCTCACAGACTCTCACAGACACTCTCTTATAGACTCTCACAGACATTCTCTCACAGACTCTCACAGACTCACACTCTCTCACAGACACTCTCTCACAGACTCTCACACTCTCTCACAGATACTCTCTTATAGACTCTCACAGACACTCTCTCACAGACACTCTCACAGACACTCACAGACACTCACAGACACTCTCTCAAAGACACTCTCAGACACTGTCTCACAGACACTCTCAGACACTCTCACAGACACTCTCTCACACACTCAGACACTCACAAACTCACACTCTCACACTCTCTCACATACACTCTCTCAGACTCTCACAGACACTCTCTCACTGACTCTCACAGACACTCTTACAGACTCTCACAGACACTCTCTTACAGACTCTCACACTCTCTCACAGACTCTCACAGACTCTCACAGATACTCTCTCAGAAACTCTCTCTCACAGACACTCTCTCATAGACACTCTCTCACAGACACTCTCACAGACTCTCACAGACACTCTCACACTCTCTCACAGATACTCTCTTAGAGAATCTCACAGACTCTCACAGACACTCTCTCACAGGCACTCACAGACACTCTCTCACAGACACTAACACTCTCTCAGACACTCTTTCACAGACTTTCACAGACACTCTCTCACAGATACTCTCTTATAGACTCTCACAGACACTCTCTCACAGACACTCTCACAGACACTCACAGACACTCTCTCAAAGACACTCTCAGATACTCTCTCACAGACACTCTCAGACCCTCTCACAGACACTCTCTCACAGACTCTCAGACACTCACAGACTCACACTCTCTCATAGACACTCTCTCACAGACTCTCACAGATACTCTCTCACAGATACTCTCACAGACCCTCTCTCACAGACTCTCACAGACACTCTCACAGACACTCACAGACACTCTAATAGACTCTCACATACACTCACTTACAGACTCTCACAGACACTCTCTCACAGACACTTAGACACTCGATCACAGACTCTCACAGATACTCACACTCTCTCAGACACTCTCTCACAGACTCTCACAGACACTCTCTCACAGACACTCTCTCACAGACTCTCATAGACACTCTCACAGACTCTCACAGACTCTCACAGACACTCACAGACTCACAGATATTCTCTCAGACACTTTCTCTCACAGACACTCTCTCACAGACACTCTCACAGACACTCTCTCACACCCTGTCACAGACACTCTCTCAGACACTCTCTCACAGACACTCTCTCACAGACTCTCACAGACTCTCATAGACTCTCATAGACACTCTCACACTCTCTCACAGACTCACAGACACTCTCTCAGACTCTCACAGACACTCTCTCACAGACTCTCACAGACACTCTTACAGACTCTCACATACACTCTCTTACAGAGTCTCACAGACACTCTCTTACAGACTCTCACAGACACTCTCTCACAGACAGTCTCTCACAGACACTCTCTCACAGACTCTCACAGACTCTCATAGACACTCTCTCACACTCTCACAGACTCACAGACACTCTCTTAAAGACTCTCACAGATACTCTCTCAGACTCTCACAGACACTCTTACAGACTCTCACAGACTCTCTTACAGACTCTCACAGACACTCTCTCACAGACAGTCTCTCACAGACACTCTCTCACAGACACTCTCATAGACACTCTCTCACAGACACTCTCTCATAGACACTCTCTCACAGACACTCTCACAGACTCTTTCACAGACACTCTCTCACAGACACTCTCACAGACACTCTCTCAGCTCTCACAGATACTCTCTCAGACACTCTCTCACAGACACACTCTCACAGACACTCTCAAAGACTCTCACAGACATGCTCCCATCGACACTCTCACAGATACTCTCACAGACACTCTCACAGACACTCTCAGACACTCTCACAGACTCTCACAGACACTCTCACAGACTCTCACAGACACTCTCTTATAGACTCTCACAGACATTCTCTCACAGACTCTCACAGACTCACACTCTCTCACAGACACTCTCTCAGAGACTCTCACACTCTCTCACAGATACTCTCTTAGAGACACTCACAGACCCTCTCTCACAGACTCTCACAGACACTCTCTCACAGACACTCACAGACTCTCTCTCACAGACTCTCTCTCACAGACACTCTCTCAAAGACACTCTCTCACAGACCCTCACAGATACTTTCAGACTCTCATACTCTCTCACAGACTCTCACAGACAATATCACAGATACTCTCTCACAGACACGATCTCACAAACTCTCACAGACTCAGACACTCTCGCACAGACACTCTCTCACACTCTCTCACAGACTCACAGACACTCTCTTACAGACTCTCACTTACACTCTCTCACAGACTCTCACAGACACTCTTACAGTCTCTCACATACACTCTCGTACAGACTCTCAAAGACACTCTCTTACAGACTCTCACAGACACTCTCTCACAGACACTCTCTCACGGACACTCTCTAAGACTCTCACAGACACTCTCTCACAGACACTCTCACAGACACTCTCACAGACACTCTCAGACACTTTCACAGACTCTCACAGACACTCTCAGACACTTTCACAGACTCTCACAGACACTCTCACAGACTCTCACAGACACTCTCTTATAGACTCTCACAGACTCTCACACTCTCTCAAAGACACTCTCTCAGACTCACAGACATGCTCCCATAGACACTCTCAGAGACACTCTCACAGACACTCTCACAGACACTCTCAGACACTCTCACAGACACTCTCACAGACTCTCACAGACACTCTCTTATAGACTCTCACAGACATTCTCTCACAGACTCTCACAGACTCACACTCTCTCAGACACTCTCTCATAGACTTTCACAGACACTCTCTCACAGATACTCTCTTATAGACTCTCACAGACACTCTCTCACAGACACTCTCACAGACACTCACAGACACTCACAGACACTCTCTCAAAGACACTCTCAGACACTGTCTCACAGACACTCTCAGACACTCTCACAGACACTCTCTCACACACTCAGACACTCACAAACTCACACTCTCACACTCTCTCACATACACTCTCTCAGACTCTCACAGACACTCTCTCACTGACTCTCACAGACACTCTTACAGACTCTCACAGACACTCTCTTACAGACTCTCACACTCTCTCACAGACTCTCACAGACTCTCACAGATACTCTCTCAGAAACTCTCTCTCACAGACACTCTCTCACAGACACTCTCTCACAGACACTCTCACAGACTCTCACAGACACTCTCACACTCTCTCACAGATACTCTCTTAGAGAATCTCACAGACTCTCACAGACACTCTCTCACAGGCACTCACAGACACTCTCTCACAGACACTAACACTCTCTCAGACACTCTTTCACAGACTTTCACAGACACTCTCTCACAGATACTCTCTTATAGACTCTCACAGACACTCTCTCACAGACACTCTCACAGACACTCACAGACACTCTCTCAAAGACACTCTCAGATACTCTCTCACAGACACTCTCAGACCCTCTCACAGACACTCTCTCACAGACTCTCAGACACTCACAGACTCACACTCTCTCATAGACACTCTCTCACAGACTCTCACAGATACTCTCTCACAGATACTCTCACAGACCCTCTCTCACAGACTCTCACAGACACTCTCACAGACACTCACAGACACTCTAATAGACTCTCACATACACTCACTTACAGACTCTCACAGACACTCTCTCACAGACACTTAGACACTCGATCACAGACTCTCACAGATACTCACACTCTCTCAGACACTCTCTCACAGACTCTCACAGACACTCTCTCACAGACACTCTCTCACAGACTCTCATAGACACTCTCACAGACTCTCACAGACTCTCACAGACACTCACAGACTCACAGATATTCTCTCAGACACTTTCTCTCACAGACACTCTCTCACAGACACTCTCACAGACACTCTCTCACACCCTGTCACAGACACTCTCTCAGACACTCTCTCACAGACACTCTCTCACAGACCCTCTCTCACACTCTCTCACAGACTCACAGACTCTCTCACAGACACTATCTCACAAACTCTCACAGACTCTCACAGACTCACAGACACTCTCTTACAGACTCTCACAGACACTCTCTCAGACTCTCACAGACACTCTTACAGACTCTCACAGACACTCTCTTACAGACACTCACAGACACTCTCTCACAGAGACTCTCTCACAGACACTCTCTCACAGACTCTCACAGACTCTCATAGACACTCTCTCACAGACTCACAGACACTCTCTCAGACTCTCACAGACACTCACAGACACTCTCACAGACACTCTCTCACAGATACTCTCTCATAGACACTCTCTCACAGACACTCTCACAGACTCTCTCTCACAGACACTCTCTCAGACACTCTCACAGACACTCTTTCACAGACTCTCACAGACTCTCACAGACACTATCACAGACACTCTCTCACAGACACGATCTCACAAACTCTCACAGACTCTCTCAGACACTCTCACACAGACACTATCTCACAGACTCACAGACACTTACAGACTCTCACAGACACTCTCTCACAGACTCTCACAGACACTCTCTTACAGACTCTCACAGACACTCTCTTACCGACTCTCACAGACACTCTCTTACCGACTCTCACAGACTCTCATAGACACTCACAGACTCTCTCACAGACACTCTCTCAGACTCTCACAGACACTCTCTCACAGACACTCTATCACAGACACTCTCTCACAGACACTCACAGACACTTTCAGATTCTCACACTCTCTCACAGACTCTCACAGACAATACCACAGATACTCTCTCACAGACACGATCTCACAAACTCCCACAGACTCAGACACTCTCGCACAGACACTCTCGCACACTCTCTCACAGACTCACAGACACTCTCTTACAGACTCTCACAGACACTCTCTCACAGACTCTCACAGACACTCTTACAGACTCTCACATACACTCTCTTACAGAGTCTCACAGACACTCTCTTACAGACTCTCACAGACACTCTCTCACAGACAGTCTCTCACAGACACTCTCTCACAGACTCTCACAGACTCTCATAGACACTCTCTCACACTCTCACAGACTCACAGACACTCTCTTAAAGACTCTCACAGATACTCTTTCAGACTCTCACAGACACTCTTACAGACTCTCACAGACTCTCACAGACACTATCTTACAGACTCTCACAGACACTCTCTCACAGACAGTCTCTCACAGACACTCTCTCACAGACACTCTCATAGACACTCTCTCACAGACACTCTCTCATAGATACTCTCTCACAGACACTCTCACAGACTCTTTCACAGACACTCTCTCACAGACACTCTCACAGACACTCTCTCAGCTCTCACAGATACTCTCTCAGACACTCTCTCACAGACACACTCTCACAGACACTCTCAAAGACTCTCACAGACACTCTCTCACAGACTCTCACAGACACTCTTACAGACTCTCACATACACTCTCTTACAGACTCTCAAAAACACTCTCTTACAGACTCTCACAGACACTCTCTCACAGACACTCACTCACAGACTCTCATAGACTCTCATAGACACTCTCTCACAGATTCTCACAGACTCTCACAGACACTCCTTCACGGACACTCTCCCAGACTCTCACAGACACTCTCTCATAGGCTCTCACAGACACTCTCTTACAGACTCTCACATACACTCTATTACGGACTCTCACATACACTCTCTTACAGACTCTCACAGACTCTCATAGACTCTCAAAGACACTCTCACACTCTCTCACAGACTCACAGACACTCTCTCAGACTCTCACAGACACTCTCTCACAGACACTCTCTCACAGACACTCTCTTACAGACACTCACAGACTCTCTCTCACAGACTCTCTCTCACAGACACTCTCTCACAGACACTTTCAGATTCTCACACTCTCTCACAGACTCTCACAGATAATATCACAGATACTCACTCACAGACACAATCTCACAAACTCTCACAGACTCAGACACTCTCACACAGACACTCTCTCACACTCTCTCACAGACTCACAGACACTCTCTTACAGACTCTCACAGACACTCTCTCACAGACTCTCACAGACACTCTTATAGACTCTCACATACACTCTCTTACAGACTCTCAAAGACACTCTCTTACAGACTCCCACAGACACTCTCTTTCACAGACACTCTCTCACAGACTCTCACAGACACTCTCTCACAGACACTCTCACAGACACTCTCAGACACTCTCACAGACTCTCACAGACACTCTCACAGACTCTCACAGACACTCTCGTATAGACTCTCACAAACACTCTCTCACAGACTCTCACAGACTCACACTCTCTCACAGACACTCTCTCACAGACACTCTCTTAGAGACTCTCACAGACCCTCTCTCACAGACTCTCACAGAAACTCTCTCACAGACACTCACAGACACTCTCTCGCAGACTCTCACAGACTCACACTCTCTCACAGACACTCTCTCACAGACTCTCACAGACACTCTCTCACAGATACTCTCTTAGAGACTCTCACAGACCCTCTCTCACAGACTCTCACAGACACTCTCACAGACACTCACAGACACTCTAATAGACTTTCATAGACACTCTCTTACAGACTCTCACAGACACTCTCACAGACACTCAGACACTCTCACAGACTCTCACAGACACTCACTCTCTCAGACACTCTCTCACAGACTCTCACAGACACTCTCAAACAGATAATCTCTTATAGACTCTCACAGACACTCTCAGACACTCTCTCACAGACACTCTCATATACTCTCATAGACACTCTCTCACAGACTCTACCAGACACTCACAAACTCACACACTCTCACACTCTCTCACATACACTCTCATACTCTCTCACAGACACTCTCTCACAGACACTCTCTCTCAGACACTCTCTTAGAGACTCTCACAGACCCTCTCTCACAGACTCTCACAGAAACTCTCTCACAGACACTCACAGACACTCTCTTGCAGACTCTCACAGACTCATACTCTCTCACAGACACTCTCTCACAGACTCTCACAGATATTCTCTCACAGATACTCTCACAGACCCTCTCTCACAGACTGTCACAGACACTCTCACAGACACTCACAGACACTCTAATAGACTCTCACATACACTCACTTACAGACTCTCACAGACACTCTCTCACAGACACTCAGACACTCTCTCACAGACTCTCACAGATACTCACACTCTCTCAGACACTCTCTCACAGACTCTCACAGACACTCTCTCACAGACACTCTCTCAGAGACTCTCATAGACACTCTCACAGACTCTCACAGACTCTCACAGACACTCACAGACTCACAGATATTCTCTCAGACACTTTCTCTCACACACACTCTCTCACAGACACTCTCACAGACACCCTCTCACACCCTGTCACAGACACTCTCTCAGACACTCTCTCACAGAAACTCTCTCACAGACCCTCTCTCACACTCTCTCACAGACTCACAGACACTATCATAGACTCTCTCACAGACACTATCTCACAAACTCTCATAGACACTATCTCACAAACTCTCACAGACTCTCACAGACTCACAGACACTCTCTTACAGACTCTCACAGACACTCTCTCAGACTCTCACAGACACTCTTACAGACTCTCACAGATACTCTCTTACAGACTCTCACAGACACTCTCTCACAGAGACTCTCTCACAGACACTCTCTCACAGACTCTCACAGACTCTCATAGACACTCTCTCACACTCTCTCACAGACTCACAGACACTCTCTCAGACTCTCACAGACACTCACAGACACTCTCACAGACACTCTCTCACAGACACTCTCTCATAAACACTCTCTCACAGACACTCTCACAGACTCTCTCTCACAGACACTCTCTCAGACACTCTCACAGACACTCTTTCACAGACTCTCACAGACTCTCACAGACACTATCACAGACACTCTCTCACAGACACGATCTCACAAACTCTCACAGACTCTCTCAGACACTATCACACAGACACTATCTCACAGACTCATAGACACTTACAGACTCTCACAGACACTCTCTCACAGACTCTCACAGACACTCTCTTACAGACTCTCACAGACACTCTCTTACCGACTCTCACAGACACTCTCTTACCGACTCTCACAGACTCTCATAGACACTCTCAGACTCTCTCACAGACACTCTCTCAGACTCTCACAGACACTCTCTCACAGACACTCTATCACAGACACTCTCTCACAGACACTCACAGACTTTCTCTCACAGACTCTCTCACAAGACTCTCTCTCACAGACACTCTCTCACAGACAGTCACAGACACTTTCAGATTCTCACACTCTCTCACAGACTCTCACAGACAATACCACAGATACTCTCTCACAGACACGATCTCACAAACTCTCAAAGACTCAGACACTCTCGCACAGACACTCTCGCACAGACACTCTCACACACTCTCTCACAGACTCACAGACACTCTCTTACAGACTCTCACAGACACTCTCTCACAGACTCTCACAGACACTCTTACAGACTCTCACATACACTCTCTTACAGAGTCTCACAGACACTCTCTTACAGACTCTCACAGACACTCTCTCACAGACAGTCTCTCACAGACACTCTCTCACAGACTCTCACAGACTCTCATAGACACTCTCTCACACTCTCACAGACTCACAGACACTCTCTTAAAGACTCTCACAGATATTCTCTCAGACTCTCACAGAAACTCTTACAGACTCTCACAGACACTCTCTTACAGACTCTCACAGACACTCTCTCACAGACAGTCTCTCACAGACACTCTCTCACAGACACTCTCTCACAGACACTCACAGACACTCTCACAGACACTCTCTCACAGACACTCTCTCATAGACACTCTCTCACAGACACTCTCACAGACTCTTTCACAGACACTCTCTCACAGACACTCTCACAGACACTCTCTCAGCTCTCACAGATACTCTCTCAGATACTCTCTCACAGACACACTCTCACAGACACTCCCAAATACTCTCACAGACACTCTCTCACAGACTCTCACAGACACTCTTACAGACTCTCACATACACTCTCTTACAGACTCTCAAAGACACTCTCTTACAGACTCTCACAGACACTCTCTCACAGACTCTCATAGACTCTCATAGACACTCTCTCACAGATTCTCACAGACTCTCACAGACACTCCTTCACGGACACTCTCCCAGACTCTCACAGACACTCTCTCACAGGCTCTCACAGACACTCTCTTACAGACTCTCACAGACACTCTATTACGGACTCTCACAGACACTCTCTTACAGACTCTCACAGACTCTCATAGACTCTCATAGACACTCTCACACTCTCTCACAGACTCACAGACACTCTCTCAGACGCTCACAGATACTCTCTCACAGACACTCTCTCACAGACACTCTCTCACAGACACTCACAGACTCTCTCTCACAGACTCTCTCTCACAGACACTCTCTCACAGACACTCACAGACACTTTCAGATTCTCACACTCTCTCACAGACTCTCACAGATAATATCACAGATACTCACTCACAGACACGATCTCACAAACTCTCACAGACTCAGACACTCTCACACAGACACTCTCTCACACTCTCTCACAGACTCACAGACAGTCTCTTACAGACTCTCACAAACACTCTCTCACAGACTCTCACAGACACTCTTATAGACTCTCACATACACTCTTACAGACTCTCAAAGACACTCTCTTACAGACTCCCACAGACACTCTCTTGAACAGACACTCTCTCACAGACTCTCATAGACTCTCATAGACACTCTCTCACAGACACTCTCACAGACACTCTCAGACACTCCAACAGACTCTCACAGACACTCTCACAGACTCCCACAGACACTCTCTTTCACAGACACTCTCTCACAGACTCTCATAGACTCTCATAGACACTCTCTCACAGACACTCTCACAGACACTCTCAGACACTCCAACAGACTCTCACAGACACTCTCACAGACTCTCACAGACACTCTCGTATAGACTCTCACAAACACTCTCTCACAGACTCTCACAGACTCACACTCTCTCACAGACACTCTCTCACAGACACTTTCTTAGAGACTCTCACAGACCCTCTCTCACAGACTCTCACAGAAACTCTCTCACAGACACTCACAGACACTCTCTCGCAGACTCTCACAGACTCACACTCTCTCACAGACTCTCACAGACACTCTCTCACAGATACTCTCTTAGAGACTCTCACAGACCCTCTCTCACAGACTCTCACAGACACTCTCACAGACACTCACAGACACTCTAATAGACTCTCATAGACTCTCTCTTACAGACTCTCACAGACACTCTCTCACAGACACTCTCTCACAGACTCTCACAGGCACTCTCTCACAGATAATCTCTTATAGACTCTCATGGACACTCTCAGACACTCTCTCACAGACACTCTCATATACTCTCATAGACACTCTCTCACAGATACTCTCTTAGAGACTCTCACAGACCCTCTCTCACAGACTCTCACAGACACTCTCACAGACACTCACAGACACTCTAATAGACTCTCATAGACACTCTCACAGACTCTCACAGACACTCACTCTCTCAGACACACTCTCACAGACTCTCACAGACACTCTCTCACAGATAATCTCTTATAGACTCTCACAGACACTCTCAGACACTCTCTCACAGACACTCTCATATACTCTCATAGACACTCTCTCACAGACTCTACCAGACACTCACAAACTCACACACTCTCACACTCTCTCACATACACTCTCTCACACTCTCACAGACACTCTCACAGACTCTCACAGACACTCCTACAGACTCTCACAGACACTCTCTTACAGACTCTCACACTCTCTCACAGACTCTCACATACACTCACACTCTCTCACAGACACTCTATCCCAGACTCTCACAGACACTCTCTCACAGATACTCTCTTAGAGACTCTCACAGACACTCTCTCACAGACTCTCACAGACACTCTCTCACAGACACTCTCTCACAGACACTCGCTCACAGACACTCTCTCACACTCTCACAGATACTCTCACAGACTCTCACAGACACTCCTACAGACTCTCACAGACACTCTCTTACAGACTCTCACACTCTCTCACAGACTTTCACATACACTCTCTCAGACTCACACTCTCTCACAGATACTCTTAGAGAATCTCACAGACACTCTCTCACAGACTCTCATAGACACTCTCTCACAGACTCTCACAGACACTCTCACAGACTCACAGATACTCTCTCAGACACACTCTCTCACAGACACTCTCTCACAGACACTCTCTCACAGACACTCTCACAGACTCTCACAGACACTCTCTCACACCCTGTCACAGACACTCTCTCAGTTACTCTCTCTCAGACACTCTCTCACAGACACTCTCTCACAGACACTCTCTCATACTCTCTCACAGACTCACAGACACTATCACAGACTCTCTCATAGACACTATCTCACAAACTCTCACATACTCAGACACTATCGCACAGACACTCTCTCACACTCTCTCACAGACTCACAGACACTCTCTTACAGACTCTCACAGACACTCTCTCACAGACTCTCACAGACACTCTTACAGACTCTCACATACACTCTCTTACAGACTCTCAAAGACACTCTCTTACAGACTCTCACAGACACTCTCTCACAGACTCTCATAGACTCTCATAGACACTCTCTCACAGATTCTCACAGACTCTCACAGACACTCCTTCACAGATACTCTCTCAGACTCTCACAGACAATCTCTCACAGACACTCTCACAGACACTCTCACAGAAACTCTCAGACACTTTCACAGACTCTTACAGACACTCTCACAGACTCTCACAGACACTCTCTTACAGACTCTCACAGACTCTCACAGACTCTCACACTCTCTCAAAGACACTCTCTCAGACTCTCACAGACACTCTCCCATAGACACTCTCACAGACACTCTCACAGACACTCTCACAGACACTCTCAGATACTCTCACAGACTCTCACAGACACTCTCTTATAGACTCTCACAGACATTCTCTCACAGACTCACACTCTCTCACAGACACTATCTCACAGACTCTCACAGATACTCTCTTAGAGACTCTCACAGACCCTCTCTCACAGACTCTCACAGATACTCTCTTACGGACTCTCACAGACACTCTCTTACAGACTCTCACAGACTCTCATAGACTCTCATAGACACTCTCACACTCTCTCACAGACTCACAGACACTCTCTCAGACTCTCACAGACACTCTGTCACAGACACTCTCTCACAGACACTCTCTCACAGACACTCACAGACTCTCTCTCACATACTCTCTCTCACAGACTCTCTCTCACAGACACTCTCTCACAGACACTCACAGACACTTTCAGACTCCCACACTCTCTCACAGACAATATCACAGATACTCTCTCACAGACACGATCTCACAAACTCTCACAGACTCAGACACTCTCACACAGACACTCTCTCACACTCTCTCACAGACTCACAGACACTCTCTTACAGACTCTCACAGACACTCTCTCACAGACTATCACAGACACTCTTACAGACTCTCACATACACTCTCTTATAGACTCTCAAAGACACTCTCTTACAGACTCTCACAGACACTCTCTCACAGACTCTCATAGACTCTCATAGAAACTCTCTCACAGATTCTCACAGGCTCTCACAGACACTCCTTCACGGACACTCTCTCAGACTCTCACAGACATTCTCTCACAGACACTCTCACAAACACTCTCACAGACACTCTCAGACACTTTCACAGACTCTCACAGACACTCTCACAGACTCTCACAGACACTCTCTTACAGACTCTCACAGACTCTCACACTCTCTCAAAGACACTCTCTCAGACTCTCACAGACACTCTCCAAGAGACACTCTCACAGACACTCTCACAGACACTCTCACAGATACTCATAGACACTCTCATAGACTCTCACAGACACTCTCACAGACTCTCACAGACACTCTCTTATAGACTCTCACAGACTCACGCTCTCTCACAGACACTCTCTCACAGACTCTCACACTCTCTCACAGATACTCTCTTAGAGACTCTCACAGACCCTCTCTCACAGACTCTCACAGACACTCTCTCACAGACACTCACAGACAATCTTACAGACTCTCACAGTCACTCTCTTACAGACTCTCACAGACACTCTCTCATAGACACTCTCTCACAGACACTCAGACACTCTCTCACAGACACTCACCCTCTCTCAGACACTCTCTCACAGACTGTCACAGACACTCACTCACAGATACTCTCTTATAGACTCTCACAGACACTCTCTCACAGACACTCTCACAGACACTCACAGACACTCACAGACACTCTCCAAAAGACCCTCTCAGACACTCTCTCACAGACACTCTCAGCCACACTCACAGACACTCTCTCACAGACTCTTAGACACTCACAAACTCACACTCTCACACTCTCTCACATACACTCTCTCAGACTCTCACAGACAGTCTCTCACAGACTCTCACAGACACTCTTACAGACTCTCACAGACACTCTCTTACAGACTCTCACACTCTCTCACAGACTCTCAGAGACACTCTCTCAGACTCTCACACTCTCTCACAGATACTCTTAGAGAATCTCACAGACACTCTCTCACAGACTCTCATAGACACTCTCTCACAGACTCTCACAGACACTCTCACAGACTCTCACAGATACTATCTCAGAAACTCTCTCTCACAGACACTCTCTCACAGACATTCTCTTACAGACACTCTCACAGACTCTCACATACACTCTCTCCCACCCTCTCACAGACCCTCTTAGACACTCTCACACAGACACTCTCACAGACTCTCACAGACACTCTCTCACAGATACTCTCTTATAGACTCTCACAGACACTCTCTCACAGACACTCTCACAGACACTCACAGACTCTCTCTCACAGACTCTCTCACAAGACTCTCTCTCACAGACACTCTCTCACAGACAGTCACAGACACTTTCAGATTCTCACACTCTCTCACAGACTCTCACAGACAATACCACAGATACTCTCTCACAGACATGATCTCACAAACTCTCACAGACTCAGACACTCTCGCACAGAAACTCTCGCACACTCTCTCACAGACTCACAGACACTCTCTTACAGACTCTCACAGACACTCTCTCACAGACTCTCACAGACACTCTTACAGACTCTCACATACACTCTCTTACAGAGTCTCACAGACACTCTCTTACAGACTCTCACAGACACTCTCTCACAGACAGTCTCTCACAGACACTCTCTCACAGACTCTCACAGACTCTCATAGACACTCTCTCACACTCTCACAGACTCACAGACACTCTCTTAAAGACTCTCACAGATACTCTCTCAGACTCTCACAGACACTCTTACAGACTCTCACAGACACTCTCTTACAGCCTCTCACAGACACTCTCTCACAGACAGTCTCTCACAGACACTCTCTCACAGACACTCTCTCACTGACACTCACAGACACTCTCACAGACACTCTCTCACAGACACTCTCTCATAGACACTCTCTCACAGACACTCTCACAGACTCTTTCACAGACACTCTCTCACAGACACTCTCACAGACACTCTCTCAGCTCTCACAGATACTCTCTCAGACACTCTCTCACAGACACACTCTCACAGACACTCTCAAAGACTCTCACAGACACTCTCTCACAGACTCTCACAGACACTCTTACAGACTCTCACATACACTCTCTTACAGACTCTCAAAGACACTCTCTTACAGACTCTCACAGACACTCTCTCACAGACACTCTCTCAGAGACTCTCATAGACACTCTCTCACAGATTCTCACAGACTCTCACAGACACTCCTTCACGGACACTCTCCCAGACTCTCACAGACACTCTCTCACAGGCTCTCACAGACACTCTCTTACAGACTCTCACAGACACTCTATTACGGACTCTCACAGACACTCTCTTACAGACTCTCACAGACTCTCATAGACTCTCATAGACACTCTCACACTCTCTCACAGACTCACAGACACTCTCTCAGACTCTCACAGACACTCTCTCACAGACACTCTCTCACAGACACTCTCTCACAGACACTACCAGACTCTCTCTCACAGACTCTCTCTCACAGACACTCTCTCACAGACACTCACAGACACTTTCAGATTCTCACACTCTCTCACAGACTCTCACAGATAATATCACAGATACTCACTCACAGACACGATCTCACAAACTCTCACAGACTCAGACACTCTCACACAGACACTCTCTCACACTCTCTCACAGACTCACAGACACTCTCTTACAGACTCTCACAGACACTCTCTCACAGACTCTCACACTCTTATAGACTCTCACATACACTCTCTTACAGACTCTCAAAGACACTCTCTTACAGACTCCCACAGACACTCTCTTTCACAGACACTCTCTCACAGACTCTCATAGACTCTCATAGACACTCTCTCACAGACACTCTCACAGACACTCTCAGACACTCCAACAGACTCTCACAGACACTCTCACAGACTCTCACAGACACTCTCGTATAGACTCTCACAAACACTCTCTCACAGACTCTCACAGACTCACACTCTCTCACAGACACTCTCTCACAGACACTTTCTTAGAGACTCTCACAGACCCTCTCTCACAGACTCTCACAGAAACTCTCACAGACACTCACAGACACTCTCTCGCAGACTCTCACAGACTCACACTCTCTCACAGACCCTCTCTCACAGACTCTCACAGACACTCTCACAGACACTCACAGACACTCTAATAGACTCTCATAGACTCTCTCTTACAGACTCTCACAGACACTCTCTCACAGACACTCTCTCACAGACTCTCACAGACACTCTCCCACAGATAATCTCTTATAGACTCTCATGGACACTCTCAGACACTCTCTCACAGACACTCTCATATACTCTCATAGACACTCTCTCACAGATACTCTCTTAGAGACTCTCACAGACCCTCTCTCACAGACTCTCACAGACACTCTCACAGACACTCACAGACACTCTAATAGACTCTCATAGACACTCTCACAGACTCTCACAGACATTCACTCTCTCAGACATACTCTCACAGACTCTCACAGACACTCTCTCACAGATAATCTCTTATAGACTCTCACAGACACTCTCAGACACTCTCTCACAGACACTCTCATATACTCTCATAGACACTCTCTCACAGACTCTCACAGACACTCCTACAGACTCTCACAGACACTCTCTTACAGACTCTCACACTCTCTCACAGACTCTCACATACACTCTCTCAGACTCACACTCTCTCACAGATACTCTTAGAGAATCTCACAGACACTCTCTCACAGACTCTCATAGACACTCTCTCACAGACTCTCACAGACACTCTCACAGACTCACAGATACTCTCTCAGACACACTCTCTCACAGACACTCTCTCACAGACACTCTCACAGACTCTCACAGACACTCTCTCACACCCTGTCACAGACACTCTCTCAGTTACTCTCTCTCAGACACTCTCTCACTGACACTCTCTCACAGACACTCTCTCATACTCTCTCACAGACTCACAGACACTATCACAGAATCTCTCACAGACACTATCTCACAAACTCTCACATACTCAGACACTATCGCACAGACACTCTCTCACACTCTCTCACAGACTCACAGACACTCTCTTACAGACTCTCACAGACACTCTCTCACAGACTCTCACAGACACTCTTACAGACTCTCACATACACTCTCTTACAGACTCTCAAAGACATTCTCTTACAGACTCTCACAGACACTCTCTCACAGACTCTCATAGACTCTCATAGACACTCTCTCACAGATTCTCACAGACTCTCTCAGACTCTCACAGACAATCTCTCACAGACACTCTCACAGACACTCTCACAGAAACTCTCAGACACTTTCACAGACTCTTACAGACACTCTCACAGACTCTCACAGACACTCTCTTACAGACTCTCACAGACTCTCACAGACTCTCACACTCTCTCAAAGACACTCTCTCAGACTCTCACAGACACTCTCCCATAGACACTCTCACAGACACTCTCACAGACACTCTCACAGACACTCTCACAGACACTCTCAGACACTCTCACAGACTCTCACAGACACTCTCACAGACTCTCACAGACACTCTCTTATAGACTCTCACAGACATTCTCTCACAGACTCACACTCTCTCACAGACACTATCTCACAGACTCTCACAGATACTCTCTTAGAGACTCTCACAGACCCTCTCTCACAGACTCTCACAGATACTCTCTTACAGACTCTCACAGACACTCTCTTACAGACTCTCACAGACTCTCATAGACTCTCATAGACACTCTCACACTCTCTCACAGACTCACAGACACTCTCTCAGACTCTCACAGCCACTCTGTCACAGACACTCTCTCACAGACACTCTCTCACAGACACTCACAGACTCTCTCTCACAGACTCTCTCTCACAGACTCTCTCTCACAGACACTCTCTCACAGACACTCACAGACACTTTCAGACTCCCACACTCTCTCACAGACAATATCACAGATACTCTCTCACAGACACGATCTCACAAACTCCCACAGACTCAGACACTCTCACACAGACACTCTCTCACACTCTCTCACAGACTCACAGACACTCTCTTACAGACTCTCACAGACACTCTCTCACAGACTCTCACAGACACTCTTATAGACTCTCACATACACTCTCTTATAGACTCTCAAAGACACTCTCTTACAGACTCTCACATACACTCTCTCACAGACTCTCATAGACTCTCATAGAAACTCTCTCACAGATTCTCACAGGCTCTCACAGACACTCCTTCATGGACACTCTCTCAGACTCTCACAGACACTCTCTCACAGACACTCTCACAAACACTCTCACAGACACTCTCAGACACTTTCACAGACTCTCACAGACACTCTCACAGACTCTCACAGACACTCTCTTACAGACTCTCACAGACTCTCACACTCTCTCAAAGACACTCTCTCAGACTCTCACAGACACTCTCCCAGAGACACTCTCACAGACACTCTCACAGACACTCTCACAGACACTCATAGACACTCTCATAGACTCTCACAGACACTCTCACAGACTCTCACAGACACTCTCTTATAGACTCTCACAGACTCACGCTCTCTCACAGACACTCTCTCACAGACTCTCACACTCTCTCACAGATACTCTCTTAGAGACTCTCACAGACCCTCTCTCACAGACTCTCACAGACACTCTCTCACAGACACTCACAGACAATCTTACAGACTCTCACATTCACTCTCTTACAGACTCTCACAGACACTCTCTCATAGACACTCTCTCACAGACACTCAGACACTCTCTCACAGACACTCACCCTCTCTCAGACACTCTCTCACAGACTGTCACAGACACTCACTCACAGATACTCTCTTATAGACTCTCACAGACACTCTCTCACAGATACTCTCACAGACACTCACAGACACTCACAGACACTCTCTCAAAGACCCTCTCAGACACTCTCTCACAGACACTCTCAGCCACACTCACAGACACTCTTTCACAGACTCTTAGACACTCACAAACTCACACTCTCAGACTCTCTCACATACACTCTCTCAGACTCTCACAGGCAGTCTCTCACAGACTCTCACAGACACTCTTACAGACTCTCACAGACACTCTCTTACAGACTCTCACACTCTCTCACAGACTCTCAGAGACACTCTCTCAGACTCTCACACTCTCTCACAGATACTCTTAGAGAATCTCACAGACACTCTCTCACAGACTCTCACAGACACTCTCTCACAGACTCTCACAGACACTCTCACAGACTCTCACAGATACTATCTCAGAAACTCTCTCTCACAGACACTCTCTCACAGACATTCTCTCACAGACACTCTCACAGACTCTCACAGACACTCTCTCACACCCTCTCACAGACCCTCTTAGACACTCTCACACAGACACTCTCACAGACTCTCACAGACACTCTCTCACAGATACTCTCTTATAGACTCTCACAGACACTCTCTCACAGACACTCTCACAGACACTCACAGACACTCACAGACACTCTCTCAAAGACACTCTCAGACACTCTCTCACAGACACTCTCAGACACCCTCACAGACACTCTCTCACAGACTCTCAGACACTCACAAACTCACACTCTCACACTCTCTCACATATACTCTCTCACAGACTCTCACAGACACTCTTACAGACTCTCACAGACACTCTCTTATAGACTCTCACACTCTCACACAGACTCTCACAGACACTCTCTCAGACTCTCACACTCTCTCACAGATACTCTTAGAGAATCTCACAGACACTCTCTCACAGACTCTCATAGACACTCTCTCACAGACTCTCATAGACTCTCACAGACACTCTCACAGACTCTCACAGATACTCTCTCAGAAACTCTCTCTCACAGACACTCTCTCACAGACTCTCACAGACACTCTCACAGACTCTCACAGACTCTCTCACAACCTCTCATAGACACTCTTAGACACTCTCACACAGACACTCTCTCTCACAGACTCACAGACACTCTCTTACAGACTCTCACAGATACTCTCTCAGACTCTCACAGACACTCTTACAGACTCTCACGGACACTCTCTTACAGACTCTCACAGACAGTCTCTCACAGACACTCTCGCACAGACACTCTCTCACAGACTCTCATAGACACTCTCTCACAGACTCACAGACACTCTCTTACAGACTCTCACAGATACTCTCTCAGACTCTCACAGACACTCTTACAGACTCTCACAGACACTCTCTAACAGACTCTCACGGACACTCTCTCACAGACAGTCTCTCACAGACACTCTCTAACAGACACTCTCTCACACACACTCACAGACACTCTCACAGACACTCTCTCACAGACACTCTCTCATAGACACTCTCTCACAGACACTCTCACAGACACTCTCTCATACTCTCACAGATACTCTCTCAGACACTCTCTCTCACAGACACTCTCTCACAGACACTCTCTCACAGACACTCTCACAGACTCTCTCAGACACTCTCTCACACCCTGTCACAGACACTCTCTCAGACACTCTCTCAGACACTCTCTCACAGACACTCTCTCACAGACACTCTCTCACAGACTGTCACAGACACTATCACAGACTCTCTCACAGACACTATCTCACAAACTCTCACAGACTCTCACAGACACTCCCACTCAGACACTTTCTCACACTCTCTGACAGACTCACAGCCACTCTCTTACAGACTCTCACAGACACTCTCTCAGACACTCTTACAGACTCTCACAGACACTCTCTTACAGACTCTCACAGACACTCTCTTACAGACTCCCACAGACACTCTCTTTCACAGACACTCTCTCACAGACTCTCATAGACTCTCATAGACACTCTCTCACACTCTCTCACACTCACAGACACTCTATTACAGACTCTCACAGACACTCTCTCACAGACTCTCACAGACACTCTTACAGACTCTCACATACACTCTCTTACAGACTCTCAAAGACACTCTCTTACAGACTCCCACAGACACTCTCTTTCACAGACACTCTCTCACAGACTCTCATAGACTCTCACAGACACTCTCTCACAGACACTCTCACAAACACTCTCAGACACTCTCACAGACTCTCACAGACACTCTCACAGACACTCTCTTATAGACTTCCACAAACACTCTCTCACAGACCCTCACAGACTCACACTCTCTCACAGATACTCTCTCACAGACACTCTCTCACAGACACTCTCTTAGAGACTCTCACAGACCCTCTCTCACAGACTCTCACAGAATCTCTCTCACAGACACTCACAGACTCTCTCTTGCAGACTCTCACAGACTCACACTCTCTCACAGACACTCTCTCACAGACTCTCACAGACACTCTCTCACAGATACTCTCTTAGAGACTCTCACAGACCCTCTCTCACAGACTTTCACATACACTCTCACAGACACTCACAGACACTCTAATAGACTCTCACAGACACTCTCTTATAGACTCTCACAGACACTCTCTCATAGACACTCTCTCACAGACACTCAGACACTCTCTCACAGACACTCACCCTCTCTCAGACACTCTCTCACAGACTGTCACAGACACTCACTCACAGATACTCTCTTATAGACTCTCACAGACACTCTCTCACAGATACTCTCACAGACACTCACAGACACTCACAGACACTCTCTCAAAGACCCTCTCAGACACTCTCTCACAGACACTCTCAGCCACACTCACAGACACTCTTTCACAGACTCTTAGACACTCACAAACTCACACTCTCACACTCTCTCACATACACTCTCTCAGACTCTCACAGACAGTCTCTCACAGACTCTCACAGACACTCTTACAGACTCTCACAGACACTCTCTTACAGACTCTCACACTCTCTCACAGACTCTCAGAGACACTCTCTCAGACTCTCACACTCTCTCACAGATACTCTTAGAGAATCTCACAGACACTCTCTCACAGACTCTCATAGACACTCTCTCACAGACTCTCACAGACACTCTCACAGACTCTCACAGATACTATCTCAGAAACTCTCTCTCACAGACACTCTCTCACAGACATTCTCTCACAGACACTCTCACAGACTCTCACAGACACTCTCTCACACCCTCTCACAGACCCTCTTAGACACTCTCACACAGACATTCTCACAGACTCTCACAGACACTCTCTCACAGATACTCTCTTATAGACTCTCACAGACACTCTCTCACAGACACTCTCACAGACACTCACAGACACTCACAGACACTCTCTCAAAGACACTCTCAGACACTCTCTCACAGACACTCTCAGACACCCTCACAGACACTCTCTCACAGACTCTCAGACACTCACAAACTCACACTCTCACACTCTCTCACATATACTCTCTCACAGACTCTCACAGACACTCTTACAGACTCTCACAGACACTCTCTTACAGACTCTCACACTCTCACACAGACTCTCACAGACACTCTCTCAGACTCTCACACTCTCTCACAGATACTCTTAGAGAATCTCACAGACACTCTCTCACAGACTCTCATAGACACTCTCTCACAGACTCTCATAGACTCTCACAGACACTCTCACAGACTCTCACAGATACTCTCTCAGAAACTCTCTCTCACAGACACTCTCTCACAGACTCTCACAGACACTCTCACAGACTCTCACAGACTCTCTCACACCCTCTCATAGACACTCTCACACAGACACTCTCTCTCACAGACTCACAGACACTCTCTTACAGACTCTCACAGATACTCTCTCAGACTCTCACAGACACTCTTACAGACTCTCACGGACACTCTCTTACAGACTCTCACAGACAGTCTCTCACAGACACTCTCGCACAGACACTCTCTCACAGACTCTCATAGACACTCTCTCACAGACTCACAGACACTCTCTTACAGACTCTCACAGATACTCTCTCAGACTCTCACAGACACTCTTACAGACTCTCACAGACACTCTCTAACAGACTCTCACGGACACTCTCTCACAGACAGTCTCTCACAGACACTCTCTAACAGACACTCTCTCACAGACACTCACAGACACTCTCACAGACACTCTCTCACAGACACTCTCTCATAGACACTCTCACAGACACTCTCACAGACACTCTCTCAGACTCTCACAGATACTCTCTCAGACACTCTCTCTCACAGACACTCTCTCACAGACACTCTCTCACAGACACTCTCACAGACTCTCTCAGACACTCTCTCACACCCTGTCACAGACACTCTCTCAGACACTCTCTCAGACACTCTCTCACAGACACTCTCTCACAGACACTCTCTCACAGACTGTCACAGACACTATCACAGACTCTCTCACAGACACTATCTCACAAACTCTCACAGACTCTCACAGACACTCCCACTCAGACACTTTCTCACACTCTCTGACAGACTCACAGCCACTCTCTTACAGACTCTCACAGACACTCTCTCAGACACTCTTACAGACTCTCACAGACACTCTCTTACAGACTCTCACAGACACTCTCTTACAGACTCCCACAGACACTCTCTTTCACAGACACTCTCTCACAGACTCTCATAGACTCTCATAGACACTCTCTCACACTCTCTCACACTCACAGACACTCTATTACAGACTCTCACAGACACTCTCTCACAGACTCTCACAGACACTCTTACAGACTCTCACATACACTCTCTTACAGACTCTCAAAGACACTCTCTTACAGACTCCCACAGACACTCTCTTTCACAGACACTCTCTCACAGACTCTCATAGACTCTCACAGACACTCTCTCACAGACACTCTCACAAACACTCTCAGACACTCTCACAGACTCTCGTAGACACTCTCACAGACACTCTCTTATAGACTTCCACAAACACTCTCTCACAGACCCTCACAGACTCACACTCTCTCACAGATACTCTCTCACAGACACTCTCTCACAGACACTCTCTTAGAGACTCTCACAGACCCTCTCTCACAGACTCTCACAGAATCTCTCTCACAGACACTCACAGACTCTCTCTTGCAGACTCTCACAGACTCACACTCTCTCACAGACACTCTCTCACAGACTCTCACAGACACTCTCTCACAGATACTCTCTTAGAGACTCTCACAGACCCTCTCTCACAGACTTTCACATACACTCTCACAGACAATCACAGACACTCTAATAGACTCTCACAGACACTCTCTTATAGACTCTCACAGACACTCTCTCACAGACACTCAGACACTCTCTCACAGACTCTCACAGACACTCACACTCTCTCAGACACTCTCTCACAGACTCTCACAGACACTCTCTCACAGATAATCTCTTATAGACTCACACAGACACTCTCAGACACTCTCTCACAGACACTCTCATATACTCTCACAGACACTCTCTCACAGACTCTACCAGACACTCACAAACTCACACACTCTCACACTCTCTCACATACACTCTCTCACACTCTCACAGATACTCTCACAGACTCTCACAGACACTCCTACAGACTCTCACAGACACTCTCTTACAGACTCTCACACTCTCTCACAGACTTTCACATACACTCTCTCAGACTCACACTCTCTCACAGATACTCTTAGAGAATCTCACAGACACTCTCTCACAGACTCTCATAGACACTCTCTCACAGACTCTCACAGACACTCTCACAGACTCACAGATACTCTCTCAGACACACTCTCACAGAAACTCTCTCACAGACACTCTCACCGACTCTCACAGACACTCTCTCACACCCTGTCACAGAAACTCTCTCAGACACTCTCTCTCAGACACTCTCTCACAGACACTCTCTCACAGACACTCTCTCACACTCTCTCACAGACTCACAGACACTATCACAGACTCTCTCACAGACACTATCTCACAAACTCTCACATACTCAGACACTCGCACAGATACTCTCTCACACTCTCTCACAGACTCACAGACACTCTCTTACAGACTCTCACAGACACTCTCTCACTGACTCTCACAGACACTCTTACAGACTCTCACATACACTCTCTTACAGACTCTCAAAGACACTCTCTTACAGACTCTCACAGACACTCTCTCACAGACACTCTCTCACAGATTCTCATAGACACTCTCTCACAGATTCTCATAGACTCTCACAGACACTCCTTCATGGACACTCTCTCAGACTCTCACAGACACTCTCTCACAGACACTCTCACAGACACTCTCACAGACACTCTCAGACACTTTCACAGACTCTCACAGACACTCTCTTACAGACTCTCACAGACTCTCACACTCTCCCAAAGACACTCTCTCAGACTCTCACAGACACTCTCCCATGGACACTCTCATAGACACTCTCACAGACACTCTCACAGACACTCTCAGACACTCGCACAGACTCTCACAGACACTCTCACAGACTCTCACAGACACTCTCTTATAGACTCTCACAGACATTCTCTCACAGAATCTCACAGACTCACACTCTCTCACAGACAATCTCTCACAGACTCTCACACTCTCTCACAGATACTCTCTTAACGACTCTCACAGACCCTCTCTCACAGACACTCTATTATGGACTCTCACAGACACTCTCTTACAGACTCTCACAGACTCTCATAGACTCTCATAGACACTCTCACACTCTCACAGACTCACAGACACTCTCTCAGACTCTCACAGACACTCTGTCACAGACACTCTCTCACAAACACTCTCTCACAGACACTCACAGACTCTCTCTCACAGACTCTCTCTCACAGACTCTCTCTCACAGACACTCTCTCACAGACACTCACAGACACTTTCAGACTCCCACACTCTCCCACAGACTCTCACAGACAATATCACAGATACTCTCTCACAGACACAAACTCACAAACTCTCACAGACTCAGACACTCTCGCACAGACACTCTCTCACACTCTCTCACAGACTCACAGACACTCTCTTACAGACTCTCACAGACACTCTCTAACAGACTATCACAGACACTCTTACAGACTCTCACATACACTCTCTTACAGACTCTCAAAGACACACTCTTACAGACTCTCACAGACACTCTCTCACAGACACTCTCTCACAGACTCTCATAGAAATTCTCTCACAGATTCTCACAGGCTCTCACAGACACTCCTTCACGGACACTCTCTCAGACTCTCACAGACACTCTCTCACAGACACTCTCACAAACACTCACAGACACTCTCAGACACTTTCACAGACTCTCACAGACACTCTCACAGACTCTCACAGACACTCTCCTACAGACTCTCACAGACTCTCACACTCTCTCAAAGACACTCTCTCAGACTCCCACAGACACTCTCCCATAGACACTCTCACAGACACTCTCACAGACTCTCACAGACACTCATAGACACTCTCACAGACTCTCACAGACACTCTCACAGACTTTCACAGACACTCTCTTATAGACTCTCACAGACATTCTCTCACAGACTCACACTCTCTCACAGACACTCTCTCACAGACTCTCACACTCTCTCACAGATACTCTCTTAGAGACTCTCACAGACCCTCTCTCACAGACTCTCACAGACACTCTCTCACAGACACTCACAGACACTCTTACAGACTCTCACAGACACTCTCTTACAGACTCTCAGAGACACTCTCTCATAGACACTCTCTCACAGACACTCAGACACTCTCTCACAGACACTCACCCTCTCTCAGACACTCTCTCACAGACTCTCACAGACACTCTCTCACAGATACTCTCTTATAGACTCTCACAGACGCTCTCTCACAGACACTCACAGACACTCTCTCAAAGACCCTCTCAGACACTCTCTCACAGACACTCAGACACTCTCACAGACACTCTCTCACAGACTCTTAGACACTCAAAAACTCACACTCTCACACTCTCTCACATACACTCTCTCAGACTCTCACAGACACTCTCTCACAGACTCTCACAGACACTCTTACAGACTCTCACAGACACTCATAGACACTCTCACAGACTCTCACAGACACTCTCACAGACTTTCACAGACACTCTCTTATAGACTCTCACAGACATTCTCTCACAGACTCACACTCTCTCACAGACACTCTCTCACAGACTCTCACACTCTCTCACAGATACTCTCTTAGAGACTCTCACAGACCCTCTCTCACAGACTCTCACAGACACTCTCTCACAGACACTCACAGACACTCTTACAGACTCTCACAGACACTCTCTTACAGACTCTCAGAGACACTCTCTCATAGACACTCTCTCACAGACACTCAGACACTCTCTCACAGACACTCACCCTCTCTCAGACACTCTCTCACAGACTCTCACAGACACTCTCTCACAGATACTCTCTTATAGACTCTCACAGACGCTCTCTCACAGACACTCACAGACACTCACAGACACTCTCTCAAAGACCCTCTCAGACACTCTCTCACAGACACTCAGACACTCTCACAGACACTCTCTCACAGACTCTTAGACACTCAAAAACTCACACTCTCACACTCTCTCACATACACTCTCTCAGACTCTCACAGACACTCTCTCACAGACTCTCACAGACACTCTTACAGACTCTCACAGACACTCTCTTACAGACTCTCACAGACTCTCAGAGACACTCTCTCAGACTCTCACACTCTCTCATAGATACTATTAGAGAATCTCACAGACACTCTCTCACAGACTCTCATAGACACTCTCTCACAGACTCTCACAGACACTCTCACAGACTCTCACAGATACTCTCTCAGAAACTCTCTCTCACAGACACTCTCTCACAGACTCTCATAGACACTCTCTCACAGACTCTCACAGACACTCTCACAGACTCTCACAGATACTCTCTCAGAAACTCTCTCTCACAGACACTCTCTCACAGACATTCTCTCACAGACACTCTCACAGACTCTCACAGACACTCTCTCACACCCTCTCACAGACACTCTCAGACACTCTCACACAGACACTCTCACAGACTCTCACAGACACTCTCTCACAGATACTCTCTTATAGACTCTCACAGACACTCTCTCACAGACACTCTCACAGACACTCACAGACACTCTATCAAAGACACTTTCAGACACTCTCTCACAGACACTCTCAGACCCTCTCACAGACACTCTCTCACAGACCCTCAGACACTCACAAACTCACACTCTCACACTCTCTCACATACACTCTCTCACAGACTCTCACAGACACTCTTACAGACTCTCACAGACATTCTCTTACAGACTCTCACACTCTCAGACAGACTCTCACAGACACTCTCTAAGACTCTCACACTCTCTCACAGATACTCTTAGAGAATCTCACAGACACTCTCTCACAGACTCTCATAGACACTCTCTCACAGACTCTCATAGACACTCTCTCACAGACTCTCACAGACTCTCACAGACACTCTCACAGACTCTCACAGATACTCTCTCAGAAACTCTCTCTCACAGACACTCTCTCACAGACTCTCACAGACACTCTCACAGACTCTCACAGACACTCTCTCACACCCTCTCACCGACCCTCTTAGACACTCTCATACAGACACTCTCTCACAGACTCACAGACACTCTCTTACAGACTCTCACAGATACTCTCTCACACTCTCACAGACACTCTTACAGACTCTCACAGACACTCTCTTACAGACTCTCACAGACACTCTCTCACAGACAGTCTCTCACAGACACTCTCTCACAGACACTCTCTCACAGACTCTCACAGACTCTCATAGACACTCTCTCACACTCTCTCACAGACTCAAAGACACTCTCTTACAGACTCTCACAGATACTCTCTCAGACTCTCACAGACACTCTTACAGACTCTGAAAGACACTCTCTTACAGACTCTCACAGACACTCTCTCACAGACAGTCTCTCACAGACACTCTCTCACAGACACTCTCTCACAGACACTCAGACACTCTCACAGACACTCTCTCACAGACACTCTCTCATAGACACTCTCTCACAGACACTCTCTCACAGACACTCTCACAGACACTCTCTCAGACTCTCACAGATACTCTCTCAGACACTCTCTCTCACAGACACTCTCACAGACACTCTCACAGACTCTCACAGACACTCTCTCACACCCTGTCACAGACACTCTCTCAGACACTCTCTCAGACACTCTCTCCCAGACACTCTCTCACAGACACTCTCTCACAGACACTCTCTCAGACTCTCACAGACTCTCATAGACACTCTCTCACACTCTCTCACAGACTCAAAGACACTCTCTTACAGACTCTCACAGATACTCTCTCAGACTCTCACAGACACTCTTACAGACTCTGAAAGACACTCTCTTACAGACTCTCACAGACACTCTCTCACAGACAGTCTCTCACAGACACTCTCTCACAGACACTCTCTCACAGACACTCACAGACACTCTCACAGACACTCTCTCACAGACACTCTCTCATAGACACTCTCTCACAGACACTCTCTCACAGACACTCTCACAGACACTCTCTCAGACTCTCACAGATACTCTCTCAGACACTCTCTCTCACAGACACTCTCACAGACACTCTCACAGACTCTCACAGACACTCTCTCACACCCTGTCACAGACACTCTCTCAGACACTCTCTCAGACACTCTCTCCCAGACACTCTCTCACAGACACTCTCTCACAGACACTCTCTCAGACTCTCACAGACTCTCATAGACACTCTCTCACACTCTCTCACAGACTCACAGACACTCTCTTACAGACTCTCACAGACACTCTTACAGACTCTCACATACACTCTCTTACAGACTCTCAAAGACACTCTCTTACAGACTCCCACAGACACTCTCTTTCACAGACACTCTCTCACAGACTCTCATAGACTCTCACAGACACTCTCTCACAGACACTCTCACAAACACTCTCAGACACTCTCACAGACTCTCACAGACACTCTCACAGACTCTCAAAGACACTCTCTTATAGACTCTCACAAACACTCTCTCACAGACTCTCACAGACTCACACTCTCTCACAGACACTCTCTCACAGACACTCTCTCACAGACTCTCACAGACTCACACTCTCTCACAGACACTCACTCACAGACTCTCACAGACACTCTCTCACAGATACTCTCTTAGAGACTCTCACAGACCCTCTCTCACAGACTCTCACAGACACTCTCACAGACACTCACAGACACTCTAATAGACTCTCACAGACACTCTCTTACAGACTCTTACAGGCACTCTCACAGACACTCAGACACTCTCTCACAGACTCTCACAGACACTCACACTCTCTCAGACACTCTCTTACAGACTCTCTCTCACAGACACTCTCTCATAGACACTCTCTCACAGACACTCTCACAGACACTCTCTCACAGACACTCTCAAAGACACTCTCTCAGACTCTCACAGACTCTCACAGACACTATCACAGACACTCTCACAGACACTCTCACAGACACGATCTCACAAACTCTCACAGCCTCTCTCAGACACTCTCACACAGACACTCTCTCACAGACTCACAGACACTTATATACTCTCACAGACACTCTCTCACAGACTCCCAGACACTCTCTCACAGACTCTCACAGACACTCTCTCATTGACACTTTCTCACAGACTCTCACAGACTCTCATAGACTCTCATAGACACTCTCACAGATTCCCACAGACACTCCTTCATCGACACTCTCTCAGACTCTCACAGACACTCTCTCACAGACACTCTCTCACAGACACTCTCTCACAGACACTCACAGACACTCTCACAGACTCTCACAGACACTTTTACAGACTCTTGCACAGACACTCTCGCCCACTCTCTCACAGACTCACAGACACTCTTACAGACTCTCACAGACACTCTTTCACAGAATCTCACAGCCACTCTCTCACAGACACTCTCACAGACACTCTCTCACAGACTCTCATAGACACTTTCACACTCTCACAGACTCACAGACACTCTCTCAGACTCTCATAGACACTCTCTCATAGACACTCTCTCACAGACACTCTCACAGACACTCTCTCACAGACTCTCTCTCACAGACTCTCTCTCACAGACACTCTCTCACAGACACTCACAGACACTCTCAGACTCTCACACTCTCTCACAGACTCTCACAGACACTATCACAGATACTCTCTCACAGACACAATCTCACAAACTCTCACAGACTCAGACACTCTCGCACAGACACTCTCTTACAGACTTTCACAGACACTCTCTCACAGACACTCTCTCACAGACACTCTCACAGACTCTCACAGACACTCTCTCACACCCTGTCACAGACACTCTCTCAGACACTCTCTCAGATACTCTCTCGCAGACACTCTCTCACAGACACTCTCTCACAGACTGTCACATACACTATCACAGACTCTCTCACAGACACTATCTCACAAACTATCACAGACTCTCACAGACACACCCACTCAGACACTTTCTCACACTCTCTGACAGACTCACAGCCACTCTCTTACAGACTCTCACAGACACTCTCTCAGACTCTCACAGACACTCTTACAGACTCTCACAGACACTCTCTTACAGACTCTCATAGACACTCTCTCACAGACACTCTCTCACAGACTCTCACAGACTCTCATAGACACTCTCTCACACTCTCTCACAGACTCACAGACACTCTCTCAGACTCTCACAGACACTCACAGACACTCTCACAGACACTCTCTCACAGACACTCTCTCACAGACACTCTCTCATAGCCACTCTCTCACCGACACTCTCACAGACTCTCTCACAGACACTCTCTCACAGACACTCTCACAAACACTCTTTCACAGACTCTCACAGACACTATCACAGACACTCTCTCACAGACACGATCTCACAAACTCTCACAGACTCTCTCAGACACTATCACACAGACACTCTCTCACAGACTCACAGACACTTACAGACTCTCACAGACACTCTCTCACAGACTCTCACAGACACTCTCTCACAGACTCTCACAGACACTCTCTCACAGACTCTCACAGACTCTCATAGACTCTCATAGACACTCTCACAGATTCCCACAGACACTCCTTCATGGACACTCTCTCAGACTCTCACAGACACTCTCTCACAGACACTCTCTCACAGACACTCTCTCACAGACACTCACAGACACTCTCACAGACTCTCACAGACACTTTTACAGACTCTCGCACAGACACTCTCGCCCACTCTCTCACAGACTCACAGACACTCTTACAGACTCTCACAGACACTCTCTCACAGAATCTCACAGCCCCTCTCTCACAGACACTCTCTCACAGACACTCTCTCACAGACTCTCATAGACACTCTCACACTCTCACAGACTCACAGACATTCTCTCAGACTCTCACAGACACTCTCTCATAGACACTCTCTCACAGACACTCTCATAGACACTCTCTCATAGACTCTCTCTCACAGACTCTCTCACAGACTCTCTCTCACAGACTCTCTCTCACATACACTCTCTCACAGACTCTCACAGACACTATCACAGATACTCTCTCACAGAACGATCTCACAAACTCTCACAGACTCAGACACTCTCGCACAGACACTCTCTTACAGTCTTTCACAGACACTCTCTCACAGACACTCTCTCACAGACACCCTTACAGACTCTCACATACACTCTCTTACAGACTCTCAAAGACACTCTCCTACAGACTCTCATAGACACTCTCTCAGAGATTCTCACAGACTCTCACAGACACTCCTTCACAGACACTCTCTCAGATTCTCACTGACACTGTCTCACAGACACTCTCACAGACACTCTCAGACACTTTCACAGACTCTCACAGACACTCTCACAGACTCTCACAGACACTCTCTTACAGACTCTCACAGACTCTCACACTCTCTCAAAGACACTCTCTCAGACTCTCACAGATACTCTCTCACAGACACTCTCACAGACACTTTCACAGCCACTCTCACAGCCACTCTGACAGACACTCTCAGACACTCTCACACACTCTCACCGACACTCTCACAGACTCTCACAGACACTCTCTTATAGATTCTCACAGACACTCTCTCACAGACTTTCACAGACTCACACTCTCACACTCTCTTACAGACTCTCACAGACACTCTCTCACAGATACTCTCTTAGAGACTCTCACAGACCCTCTCTCACAGACTCTCACAGACACTCTCTCACAGACACTCAGACACTCTCTCCCAGACTCTCACAGACCCTCACACTCTCTCAGACACTCTCTCAGACTCTCGCAGACACTCTCTCACAGATACTCTCTTATAGACTCTCACAGACACTCTCTCACAGACACTCTCACAGACACTCACAGACACTCTCTCAAAGACACTCTCAGACACTCTCTCACAGACACTCTCAGACACTCTCACAGACACTCTCTCACAGACTCTCAGACACTCACAAACTCATACACTCTCTCACATACACTCTCTCAGACTCTCACAGACACTCTCTCACAGACTCTCACAGACACTATTACAGACTCTCACAGACACTCTCTTACAGATTCTCACACTCTCTCACAGACTCTCACAGACACTCTCTCAGACTCTCACACTCTCTCACAGATACTCTTAGAGAATCTCACAGACACTCTCTCACAGACTCTCATAGACACTCTCTCACAGACTCTCACAGACACTCTCACAGACTCTCACAGATACTCTCTCAGAAACTCTCTCTCACAGACACTCTCTCACAGATACTCTCTCAAAGACACTTTCTCACAGACTCTCACAGACACTCTCACAGACTCTCACAGACACTCTCTCACACCCTCCCTCAGACCCTCTCAGACACTCTCACACAGACACTCTCTCACACTCTCTCACAGACTCAGACACTCTTTTACAGACTCTCACAGACACTCTCTCAGACTCTCACAGACACTCTTACAGACTCTCACAGACACTCTCTTACAGACTCTCACAGACACTCTCTCACAGACACTCTCTCACAGACACTCTCTCACAGACACTCTCTCACAGACTCTCATAGACACTCTCTCACACTCTCTCACCGACTCACAGACTCTCTCTCAGACTCTCAGAAACTCACAGACACTCTCACAGACACTCTCTCACAGACACTCTCTCATAGACACTCTCTCACAGACACTCTCTCACAGACTCTCTCTCACAGACACTCTCTCACAGACACTCTCACAGACACTCTCTCACAGACTCTCACAGACTCTCACAGACATTATCACAGACACTCTCTCACAGACACAATCTCACAAACTCTCACAGACTCTCTCAGACACTCTCACACAGACACTCTCTCACAGACTCACAGACACTTACAGACTCTAACAGACACTCTCTCACAGACTCTCACAGACTCTCATAGACTCTCATAGACACTCTCACAGACTCTCACAGACACTCTTACAGACTCTCACAGACACTCTCTCACAGACTCACACAGACTCTCATAGACACTCTCTCACACTCTCTCACAGACTCACAGATACTCTCTCAGACTCTCACAGACACTCACAGACACTCTCACAGACACTATCTCACAGACACTCTCTCACAGACACTCTCTCACAGACACTCTCTCACAGACTTTCTCTCACAGACACTCTGTCACAGAGACTCTCACAGACACTCTTTCACAGACTCTCACAGACTCTCACAGACACTATCACAGACACTCTCTCACAGACACGATCTCACAAACTCTCACAGACTCTCTCAGACATTCGCACACAGACACTCTCTCACAGACTCTCAGACACTTACAGACTCTCTGTCGCTCTCTCACAGACTCTCACAGACACTCTCTCACAGACACTCTCTCACAGACACTCTATTACAGACACTCTCATAGACTCTCACAGACACTCTTACAGACTCTCGCAGACACTCTCGCACAGACACTCTCTCACACTCTCTCACAGACCCACAGACACTCTTACAGACTCACAGACATTCTCTCACAGTCTCTCACAGACATTCTCTCACAGACACTCTCTCACAGACTCTCACAAACTCTCATAGACACTCTCACACTCTCTCACACACTCACAGACACTCTCTCAGACTCTCACGGACACTCTCTCACAGACACTCTCTCACAGACACTCTCACAGACTCTCTCTCACAGACTCTCTCTCACAGACTCTCTCTCACAGACACTCTCTCACAGACACTCACAGACACACTCAGACTCTCACACTCTCTCACAGACTCTCACAGACACTATCACAGATACTCTCTCACAGACACAATCTCACAAACTCTCACAGACTCAGACACTTTCACACAGACACTCTCACACTATCTCACAGACTCACAGACACTCTCTTACAGACTCTCACAGACACTCTCTCACAGACACTCTCTCACAGACTCTCAAAGACTCTCATAGACACTCTCTCATAGATTCTCACAGACTCTCACAGACACTCCTTCACGGACACTCTCTCAGACTCTCACAGACACTCTCTCACAGACACTCTCACAGACCCTCTCACAGACACTCTCCGACACTTTCACAGACTCTCACAGACACTCTCACAGACTCTCATAAACACTCTCTTACAGACTCTCACAAATTCTCACAGACTCTCACACTCTCTCAAAGACACCCTCTCAGACTCTCACAGACACTCTCTCATAGACACTCTCACAGATACTCTCAGACACTCTCACAGACTCTCACAGACACTCTCACAGACTCTCACAGACACTCTCTTATAGACTCTCACAGACACTCTCTCACAGACTCTCACAGACTCACACTCTCACAGACACTCTCTCACAGACTCTCACAGACACTCTCTCACAGATATTCTCTTAGAGACTCTCACAGACCCTCTCTCACAGACTCTCACAGACACTCTCTCACAGACACTCTTACAGACTCTCACAGACACTCTCTTACAGACTCTCACAGACACTCTCTCACAGACACTCAGACACTCTCTCACAGACACACACTCTCTCAGACACTCTCTCACAGACTCTCACAGACACTCTCTCACAGATACTCTCTTATAGACTCTCACAGACACTCTCTCACAGACACTCTCACAGACACTCACAGACACTCTCTCAAAGACACTCTCAGACACTCTCTCACAGACACTCTCAGACACTCTCACAGACACTTTCACAGACACTCTCAGACACTCTCACAGACTCTCACAGACACTCTCTTATAGACTCTCACAGACACTCTCTCACAGACTCTCACAGACACACTCTCTCACAGACACTCTCTCACAGACACTCTCTCACAGATACTCTCTTAGAGACTCTCACAGACCCTCTCTCACAGACTCTCACACTCTCTCACAGACACTCACAGACACTCTTACAAACTCTCACAGACACTCTCTTACAGACTCTCACAGACACTCTCACAGACACTCAGACACTCTCTCACAGACTCTCACATACACTCACACTCTCTCAGACACTCTCTCACAGACTCTCACAGACACTCTCTCACAGATACTCTCTTATAGACTCTCACAGACACTCTCACACAGACACTCTCACAAACACTCCCAGACACTCACAGACACTCTCAAAGACACTCTCAGACACTCTCTCACAGACACTCTGTTGGACTTGGCCCTTTTTGCAGGGTCATCCCTAAACTTTTTGCCTTCCTCCTGTATTTTTTCTGAGCTGGTGTTGGCTGTTTTATGACTCTGGGCACCTTACCACTGCTGACCAGTGCTAAGGTGCATATGCTCTCCCTATGGTAAAATGTATTATGTGAATTGACTTCCATGTTTGGCTTATTTGGTTTACTAGCAGTCCCTAGTAGAGTGCACCACGGGTGCCAAGGGCTTGTATATCCAAATGCTGCTAGTGGGCTTGCAGCACTGGTTGTGCCACCCACAGAAGCAGTCTGGTAAAATGTGTCTAAGGTCTGCCATTGCAGAACCTGCATGCAGTCTGGTACTGTCATGCTGACTGGGCAAGTGTCCCCACTTGCCAGTCCCTAAACCTTCCCTTACCTTCATGTTAGTCACCCCTATGGTAGGCCCTAGGGCAGGGTGCATTGTAAGGATAAGGTAGGACATGCCATGAGGTGTGTGGCATGTCCTAATAGTGAATTACAGCCATTTTCGTTTTTCACTATTGAAGGCTACCTGCTCTCCATAGGCCAGAATGGGCTGCTGGAATTACTACACGCTGTAATCCCAGTGGACTCAGAGAGCATGGTAGAAAGTCAAGTTTAGTATGCCTGAACTCAGAATAATAAAATACTTCTTTTAGTAAAGTTTATTTTAATATCCTGTGTTTGTAAATACTACTTTTAGAAAGTTAGTATTTACTGACCTGGCCATTTCAGTCTGCCTCTGCTGTGTGTGTGTGTTCTGCCTAGTAACAGTAAAGGAGCAGGGCTGGGGAATTCCAGGAGACAGGCTGGCTGCCAGGTGGTGGGTAGAGAGATTACACCAGGATGGGTGGGAGGAGTAGACCTTTGACTCTGAATAGACCTGTGCTCTGCCACCACAATGCCTGCTCCGCCCCCTGTGGAGCGGCTGATGTCTCTGCCCTGCTGCTGAAAGGAAAGAGCAGAGATACCACAACAAAGTGCTCCAAAACTGGACTGAGCCAGGCCCAGGCCCCCTGGCGACAAAGAACAAAAGAATTGTGCTATAAAAGAAGGAGCCCTGCTCCCAAGAAATCAGATCCTGATTGAACCACGAAGAAACTCTGCCTGACTAGAAGGACCTGGAAGAAGCTGAAGGAGGAGTAACTTTCCCTGACCTGGGGGATTGGCCTGCAGTTGGTGCCTTGCTGAGAAAGGAGGGGAAAAGACTGAAAGAGACTTTGCACTTTGTTTTTCAACTATCTCCAAGGGCTTGGAAGACGAGCTTGCCCCCTGAACTGAGTCCCAGGACCATTGGGCTCATCTGCCTTCAAAAATTGAGTTGCCCGGACGATTTGTGCTTGTTTCCCGCTGGATTTGGCCCCAGTACGCCTCGTACACCATCCGCCGCGAAGCCGTGTCTTTGCCGCCCGGCACCGTGCATCTACGCTCATCCTAAAGCGTTAGTACGCGCCGTATCCCTCCCGGCTGCATTGTACCTTACCTTCCCCGCCGATTCAAGACGTACATCACTGGCTGCCGAACCCTGTATGCCGGACCCAAGTTCCATCATCCCGCAGGTACGGTCCGTACGCTGCTAACGTACTGCACCGTGCCGTACTCAGAGCCGAGAAGCCGCAGTACGCTGATCCTCCCCGTACGCTGTACGGCGCCGAGAAGTGTCGCCGCCTATCCGCACCGAAGGTACGGCTCAAACGCCGAATGCCACGGACTCTGCAAGCTGATCCGGGCCATCCTCACATATCCCTGAAGGTCCCGTACCAACGCCGCGTACCGACGCCGCGACCCGACCAGACCGAATACGCTGCCGAACTACGACCCGGACCCATCAACTTGTCCCGCACTGTCCGTTGCGGACCCCACGAACTTAAGGTACTTTGTTCTGTTTGCACCGCAGCGTGCATGTTACGGACCCCAGAGTCCGCACCGATTGTTTGACTCGTACTTTCCTTGTTTTTAATGCGGATGAGTCGCACAGCCAGGTACGAACAGTACAGAGCCTGAAAAGAAGCAGAATTGACTAAAAGAAGCCTATTTTTGCATTTCAAGCCTTTTTTACAAGAACATTGAACTTTAAAATAATACTGTGGTCCTTTTAAACGTTATTCTGGTCTTGTGCTAAGCCTTATATAAAGAAACCTATTTTTGATATAACCTTGAATGGTGTCCATTTGTGGTGTGTCATTGCATTACTGTATGTGTTCACAAATGCTTAACCTATGACACCCTGAGAATAGTCTTGACTGCTTGCACCACACTACCTAAAGGGTGAGCAGGGGTTATTTGAAAAGGTGATCCCCTTACTCTGACTTAGAATTGAGAGTCCCTGCTTGTCGCAAGTGCATACCTGTGCCAACTAGAGAATCCCAATTCTAACATTGGTGGTCAGCGGTGAGGATTTGAATTTGCATTTGTGATTCATGTACAGTGGTTGAGTGAACGCCACGTAGTGAGTTCAGACCGATAACGCAGCCACACAGTATTGATTTTTGTTTTGCTGAAGAATCTCCACTTTAAGAAACCATGCCTAGCTCAGTCAATGGAGGCGGGGCGTCCTCTATATTCTCTGGGGTTGATGACATAGATTGGGAGGAGAGGGCACTGCTGAAGTGCACGAATAAAGTCTTGAAAAGATACCTCTCCAAGTACAGAATTAACCAAACTGGATTGAAAAACAAGGAGCAGCATACCAAGGCGCTGAAGGCCTGGTACAAATCCAAGTTCCCAGAGAATGTGCTGGAGGTGATACCCCCAGAAGGTGCTTCTAAGCCTGGCAGAGGCCTGTCGCCAGAGGAAATGGCCGACAGGAGGGCTGCAAGAGCACATGAAGTGGAGATGGCAAAACTGAGAATGGAAATGGAAAGACAAAGGCTGGCCATGGAGCATGAAGTAAGACTGAGGGAGTTGGATCTCGAGGCCAGGAGTTTAGACAACTCTCCCTCTGGTGGCAGCAATATTGAGTTTTCTAGTGCTGAGAGAGTAGTACGCACACCCAGAGATGTGGCGCCTGACTTGAAGGAGGGGGTTAACATACACCAGGAGGTTCAAGGGCATGAGGTAGCTCCAGTAGTGCGCAGTATCCCTGAAGGGAATAGGGTAACTGGCACAGGGGTTCATGGTCCTAGTAGCGAGAGGGACACTCTACTGACTCTAGCTGAGAGGTGCAGGGAGAGGGGTTCCCCCAAAATTGAAGTCCTGGTGGGTGAGTGTGAAGACCGCCCAGAAGAGTGTGGGTTGTGTGACAGAGACAGTCAGATACTGTCTTGCCAGTCTCAGGAGAGTGGTGTGGAGTACGTGTGTGAGGCACTGGATGGTAAGGAGAAGGATAGTTTGGTTAACCCTGCTAGGGGGCTCTGTGATCCAATTGTGGGAGAGCATATTGTAAGTCCCTGTTTTCCAGAGCTATGCCAACACCTGTGTGAGGGTGAGTTCTCTGACCGCAGAGAGCCCACATTGGAGGCAGACCTTTTGGTGGATTCCAGAGGGTCTGGAGAGGCATTGGGGAGTAACCCCGTGGGGAGTGGCTCAGGTATCTTCCAACCCAGAGTGGTGGAAGTGGTGCAGAGTAGCCCAGCTAGGTCCCCTGGTAGTGGGAGGGGTGTAGGGGCTCACGTCCGGTCTCAGAGGAGAAGGAGTGAGTGTGGGGCTGCGTGCCCCCCGGTGCCCGAAACCCAGTCTCAGAGCCTGGATGGTTCTTTAAGGGAACACCAGGCGGCGAGCGTAGGCTGTCCTGATGGTCCGCCCGTTGAGGGGGATCCCCTAGTGTCTAGTGGACGGGGAGTGTCTGTAAGCAGGCCTCCCTCGGTTCTGGTGTCTGGCAGTACCGCTCCAGTTGGGAGGGTGCGGAAGTCCAGAGTGAGGGGTGAGAGGGGGAAAGAGTCCCCAGTGGAAGAACCAGTGGGTCAGGGGCCAGCCAAAAGGGCTGCGTCACCAGTGAATGGCCATGGTGACACCACTTCTGTCCTGGGGGATCTTCAGGCACTGTCAGATGGACAGGGGTCGGGAGATCAGCGCCAGGCAGACTGTCACACGACACATGAGTTATGTGTCACCCTCAGGGGGGGCATGCGTGCTCCCCGGGAAGTCCTGGTGCGCCAGGCAAGCGTTCAACCGCAGGGGTTGGTCCCAGGGTTGGGAAGCCAGGTTCAGGTGTTGTCTGACCTGGAGGGTGGGACCACTGTAAGCAGTGTCCTGACCCATGTTGCTTCTAGGGGTACCACGCCAGTTGGGAGTGGGCAGTACTCTGGAAGGGGGTGCAGAGGGAGGGAGTCCTCGCCTCTGACCCCGGCTCAACTGAAGGGTTTAGACCCTAGGTTGGAGGGCCAGGTTCAGGGTGTCCCCCGTGACCTGGACGCCCAGTTGCAGGATAGAACCCCTGAACTGGTGGGTGAATTGTGCTGGACACCTGCCCCAGGTGCCCTGGCAAATCTGGAAGGGGGTACCACTCCAGGTGGGAGGGTATAGAGCCCCAGGGAGGAGGACCGGGTGTGGGAGAGGCCACCCCAGTCTTTGGTCCAGTCGCCGGGTACAGGCCTGGGGCTGGTGGGTCAGTGCCAGGATGTCATACCTGACCTGACAGGAGGGAGAATGGACAAAGTGTGCCAAGCACCTGGGGCTGCTGCCCCCCGCTCCCTGGCACCACAGAGGTTTGAGAGCCCCGAGAGGCATACGGCCTGGGTCTCATCCCTGACTACTGTCAGTGGCCACTGTAGCATTTTGCTGTCTGTCTGTTGGGACACACCTGTGGGCCAGTTAAGGTTAGGTGTTGCACAGGTGGTGTCCACAGGTGAGGAGAAGGGTTCCCCATGGATTGGCTTGGTGGGCCCTGAGAGTATGGACAGAGGGATGCCAATAGGTTCAGATTGGAGTTGAACTGGAGTCTGCCCCTGCAGTTGCGGGCCAGGTCCTTGTTCTATCGCCCCAAGCAGGGAAGACCATCACGGTGGTGAGTAGTCTACCCTGCGTTTTGGCTGGAAGGGGGTTGTGTTGGACTTGGCCCTTTTTGCAGGGTCATCCCTAAACTTTTTGCCTTCCTCCTGTATTTTTTCTAACCTGGTGTTGGCTGTTTTATGACTCTGGGCAATTTACCACTGCTGACCAGTGCTAAGGTGCATATGCTCTCCCTATGGTAAAATGTATTATGTGAATTGACTCCCATATTTGGCTTATTTGGTTTACTATCAGTCCCTAGTAGAGTGCACCAGGGGTGCCTAGGGCTTGTATATCCAAATGCTGCTAGTGGGTTTGCAGCACTGGTTGTGCCACCCACAGAAGCAGTCTGGTAAAATGCGTCTAAGGTCTGCCATTGCAGAACCTGCATGCAGTCTGGTACTGTTATGCTGACTGAGCAAGTGTCCCCACTTGCCAGTCCCTAAATCTTCCCTTACCTTCATGCTAGTCACCCCTATGGTAGGCCCTAGGGCAGGGTGCATTGTAAGGATAAGGTAGGACATGCCCTGAGGTGTGTGGCATGTCCTAATAGTGAATTACAGCCATTTTCGTTTTTCACTATTGAAGGCTACCTGCTCTCCATAGGCCAGAATGGGCTGCTGGAATTACTACACGCTGTAATCCCAGTGGACTCAGAGAGCATGGTAGAAAGTCAAGTTTAGTATGCCTGAACTCAGAATAATAAAATACTTCTTTTAGTAAAGTTTATTTAAAATATCCTGTGTTTGTAAATACTACTTATAGAAAGTTAGTATTTACTGACCTGGCCATTTCAGTCCGCCTCTGCTGTGTGTGTGTGTTCTGCCTAGTAACAGTAAAGGAGCAGGGCTGGGGAATTCCAGGAGACAGGCTGGCTGCCAGGTGGTGGGTAGAGAGATTACACCAGGATGGGTGGGAGGAGTACACCTTTGACTCTGAATAGACCTGTGCTCTGCCACCACAATGCCGGCTCCGTCCCCTGTGGAGCGGCTGATGTCTCTGCCCTGCTGCTGAAAGGAAAGAGCAGAGTCACCACAACAAAGTGCTCCAAAACTGGACTGAGCCAGGCCCAGGCCCCCTGGCGACAAAGAACAAAAGAATTGTGCTATAAAAGAAGGAGCCCTGCTCCCAAGAAATCAGATCCTGATTGAACCACGAAGTAACTCTGCCTGACTAGAAGGACCTGGAAGAAGCTGAAGGAGGAGTAACTTTTCCTGACCTGGGGGATTGGCCTGCAGTTGGTGCCTTGCTGAGAAAGGAGGGGAAAAGACTGAAAGAGACTTTGCACTTTGTTTTTCAACTATCTCCAAGGGCTTGGAAGAAGAGCTTGCCCCCTGAACTGAGTCCCAGGACCATTGGACTCATCTGCCTTTAAAAATTGAGTTGCCTGGATGATTTGTGCTTGTTTCCTGCTGGATTTGGCCCCAGTACGCCTCGTACACCATCCGCCACGAAGCCGTGTCTTTGCCGCCCGGCACCGTGCATCTACACTGATCCTAAAGCGTTAGTACGCACCGTATCCCTCCCAGCTGCATTGCACCTAACCATCCCCGCCGATTTGAGACGTACATCACTGCCTGCCGAACCCTGTACGCCGGACCCAAGTTCCATCGTCCCGCAGGTACGGTCCCTACGCTGCTAACGTACTGCACCGTGCCGTACTCAGAGCCGAGAAGCCGCAGTACGCTGATCCTCCCCGTACGCTGTACGGTGCCAAGAAGTGTCGCAGCCTATCCGCACCGAAGGTACGGCTCGAACGCCGAACGCCACGGACTCTGCAAGCTGATCCAGGCCATCCGCACGTATCCCTGAAGGTCCCGTACCGACGCCGGGTACCGACGCAGTGACCTGACCAGACCGAATACGCTGCCGAACTACGACCCGGACCCATCAACTTGTCCCGCACTGTCCGTGGCGGACCCCACGAACTTAAGGTACTTTGTTCTGTTTGCACCGCAGCATGCATGTTACGGACCCCGGAGTCCGCACGGATTGTTTGACTCGTACTTTCCTTGTTTGTAATGCGGACGAGTCGCACAGCCAGGTACGAACCGTACAGAGCCTGAAAAGAAGCAGAATTGACTAAAAGAAGCCTATTTTTGCATTTTAAGCCTTTTTAAAAGAACATTGAACTTTAAAATAATACTGTGGTCATTTTAAACGTTATTCTGGTCTTGTGCTAAGCCTTATATAAAGAAACCTATTTTTGATACAACCTTGACTGGCGTCCATTTGTGGTGTGTCATTGCATTACTGTATGTGTTCACAAATGCTTAACCTATGACGCCCTGAGAATAGTCTTGACTGCTTGTGCCACACTACCTAAAGGGTGAGCAGGGGTTATTTGAAAGGGTGATCCCCTTACCCTGACTTAGAATTGAGAGTCCCTGCTTGTCGCAAGTGCATACCTGTGCCAACTAGAGAATCCCAATTCTAACACACTCTCAGACACTCTCACAGACACTCTCTCACAGACTCTCAGACACTCATAAACTCACACACTCTCACACTCTCTCACATACACTCTCTCAGACTCTCACAGACACTCTCTCACAGACTCTCACAGACACTCTTACAGACTCTCACAGACACTCTCTTACAGACTCTCACACTCTCTCACAGACTCTCACAGACACTCTCTCAGACTCTCACACTCTCTCACAGATACTCTTAGAGAATCTCACAGACGCTCTCTCACAGACTCTCATAGACACTCTCTCACACACTCTCACAGACTCTCACAGACACTCTCACAGACTCTCACAGATACTCTCTCAGAAACTCTCTCTCACAGACACTCTCTCACAGACACTCTCTCACAGACTCTCACAGACACTCTCACAGACTCTCACAGACACTCTCTCACACCCTCTCACAGACTCTCTCAGACACTCTCACACAGACACTCTCACACTCTCTCACAGACTCACAGACACTCTCTTACAGACTCTCACAGACACTCTCGCAGACTCTCACAGACACTCTTACAGACTCTCACAGACACTCTCTTACAGACTCTCACAGACACTCTCTCACAGACACTCTCTCACAGACACTCTCACAGACTCTCACAGACTCTCATAGACACTCTCTCACACTCTCACAGACTCACAGACACTCTCTCAGACTCTCACAGACACTCTCACAGACTCTCACAGACAGTCTCTCACACCCTCTCACAGACTCTCTCAGACACTCTCACACAGACACTCTCACACTCTCTCACAGACTCAGACACTCTCTTACAGACTCTCACAGACACTCTCGCAGACTCTCACAGACACTCTTACAGACTCTCACAGACACTCTCTTACAGACTCTCACAGACACTCTCTCACAGACACTCTCTCACAGACACTCTCACAGACTCTCACAGACTCTCACCGACTCTCATAGACACTCTCTCACACTCTCACAGACTCACAGACACTCTCTCAGACTCTCACAGATACTCATAGACACTCTCACAGACACTCTCTCACAGACACTCTCTCACAGACACTCTCTCATAGACACTCTCTCACAGACTCTCTCTCACAGACTCTCTCTCACAGACACTCTCACAAACACTCTCTCACAGACTCTCACAGACACTCACAGACACTATCACAGACACTATCACAGACACTCTCTCATAGACACAATCTCACAAACTCTCACAGACTCTCAGACACTCTCACACAGATACTCTCTCACAGACTCACAGACACTCTCTCACAGACTCTCACAGACACTCTCTTACAGACTCTCACAGACACTCTCTTACAGACTCTCACAGACACTCTCTCACAGACACTCTCTCACAGACTCTCACAGACTCTCATAGACTCTCATAGACACTCTCACAGATTCTCACAGACACTCCTTCATGGACACTCTCTCAGACTCTCACAGACACTCTCTCATAGACACTCGCTCACAGACACTCTCAGAATATCTCACAGACTCTCACAGAAACTCTTACAGACTCTCACAGACACTCTCTTACAGACTCTCACACTCTCTCACAGACTCTCACAAACACTCACACTCTCTCACAGACACTCTATCCCAGACTCTCACAGACACTCTCTCACAGATACTCTCTTAGAGACTCTCACAGACCCTCTCTCACAGACTCTCACAGACACTCTCTCACAGACACTCACAGACACTCTTACAGACACTCTCTCACAGACACTCTCTCACAGACACTCTCTCACAGACACTCCCTCACAGACACTCCCTCACAGACTCTCACAGACACTATCACAGATACTCTCTCACAGACACGATCTCACAAACTCTCACAAACTCAGACACTCTCACACAGACACTCTCTCACACTCTCTCAGACTCACAGACACTCTCTTACAGACTCTCACAGACACTCTCTCACAGACTTTCACAGACACTCTTACAGACTCCCACATGCACTCTCTTACAGACTCTCAAAGACTCTCTTACAGACTCTCACATACACTCTCTCACATACACTCTCTCACAGACTCTCAGCCTCTCATAGACACTCACTCACAGTCTCTCACAGACACTCTCTCACATACACTCTCTCACAGACTCTCAGACTCTCATAGACACTCTCTCACAGACTCTCACAGATACTCCTTCACGGACACTCTCTCAGACTCTCACAGACACTCTCTCACAGACACTCTCACAGACACTCTCAGACACTTTCACAGACTCGTACAGACACTCTCACAGACACTCTCTTACAGACTCTCACAGACACTCTCTCACAGACACTCTCTCACAGACTCTCACAGACTCTCATAGACTCTCATAGACACTCTCACAGATTCTCACAGACACTCCTTCATGGACACTCTCTCAGACTCTCACAGACACTCTCTCACAGACACTCTCTCACAGACACTCTCAGACACTCTCACAGACTCTCACAGACACTCTTACAGACTCTCACAGACACTCTCTTACAGACTCTCACAATCTCACAGAATCTCACAAACACTCACACTCTCTCACAGACACTCTATCCCAGACTCTCACAGACACTCTCTCACAGACACTCTCTCACAGACACTCTCTCACAGACTCTCACAGACACTATCACAGATACTCTCTCACAGACACGATCTCACAAACTCTCACAGACTCAGACACTCTCACACAGACACTCTCTCACACTCTCTCAGACTCACAGACACTCTCTTACAGACTCTCACAGACACTCTCTCACAGACTTTCACAGACACTCTTACAGACTCCCACATGCACTCTCTTACAGACTCTCAAAGACTCTCTTACAGACTCTCACATACACTCTCTCACATACACTCTCTCACAGACTCTCAGCCTCTCATAGACACTCACTCACAGACTCTCCCAGACACTCTCTCACATACACTCTCTCACAGACTCTCAGACTCTCATAGACACTCTCTCACAGACTCTCACAGACACTCCTTCACGGACACTCTCTCAGACTCTCACAGACACTCTCACAGACACTCTCAGACACTTTCACAGACTCTCACAGACACTCTCACAGACACTCACAGACACTCTTTTACAGACTCTCACAGACACTCTTACAGACTCTCACACTCTCTCAAAGACACTCTCTCAGACTCTCACAGACACTCTCTCACAGACACTCTCACAGACACTCTCACAGACACTCTCAGACACTCTCACAGACTCTCACAGACACTCTCACAGACTCTCACAGAAACTCTCTTATAGAATCTCACAGACATTCTCTCCCAGACTCTCACAGACTCACACACACTCTCTCACAGACTCTCACAGACACTCTCTCACAGATACTCTCTTAGAGACTCTCACAGACCCTCTCTCACAGACTCTCACAGACACTCTCTCACAGACACTCACAGACACTCTTACAGACTCTCACAGACACTCTCTTACAGACTCTCACAGACACTCTCTCACAGACACTCTCTCACAGATACTCAGACACTCTCTCACAGACTCTCACAGACACTCACACTCTCTCAGACACTCTCACAGACACTCTCTCACAGACTCTCACAGATACTCACAAACTCACACACTCTCACACTCTCTCATATACACTCTCTTAGACTCTCACAGACACTCTCTCACAGACTCTCACAGACACTCTTACAGACTCTCACAGACACTCTCTTATAGACTCTCACACTCTCTCACAGACTCTCACAGACACTCTCTCAGACTCTCACAGATACTCTTAGAGAATCTCACAGACAATATCTCACAGACTCTCATAGACACTCTCTCACAGACTCTCACAGACACTCTCACAGACTCTCACAAATGCTCTCTCAGACACACTCTCTCACAGACAGTCTCTCACAGACACTCTCTCACAGACACTCTCTCACAGACACTCTCACAGACTCTCACAGACACTCTCACACCCTCTCACAGACACTCTCTCAGACACTCTCTCTCAGACACTCTCTCACAGACACTCTCACAGACACTCTCTCACAGACTCTCACAGACTCTCTCAGGCACTCTCACACTCTCTCACAGATACTCTCTTAGAGACTCTCACAGACACTCTCTCACAGACTCTCACAGACTCTCTCACAGACACTCACTCACAGACACTCTCTCACAGACATTCACACTCTCACAGACACCCTCTCACAGTCACTCTCTCACAGACTTTCAGACACTCTCTCACATACACTCTCTCACAGACACTCTCTCAGTTTCAGACACTCACTCAGAGATTCTCACAGACACTCTCTCAGACTCTCACACACTCTCACACACTCTCACAGACACTATCACAGACATTCTCTCACAGACACTATCTCACAAACTCTCACAGACTCTCACAGACACTCTCATAGATACTCTCAGACTCACTGACACTCTCTCACACTCTCTCACAGACTCACAGACACTCTCATACAGACTCTCATAGACACTCTCACAGACACTCTCTCACAGACACTCTCTCACAGACACTCTCTCACACTCTCTCATAGATTCTCACAGACTCTCACACAGACTCTGACACTCTCTCACAGACTCTTACACACTCTCACAGATACTCACAGACACTCTCTCATAGACTCTCACACTCTGTCACAGACACTCTGTCACAGACACTCACAGACACTCTCTTACAGACTCTCACAGACACTCTCTCACAGACACTCTCCCACAGACACTCAGACACTCTCACACTCTCTCACAGACACTCTCTCACCGATACTCTCTCACAGACTTTCATAGACACTCTTACAGATACTCTCACGGACACTCAGACTCTCTCACAGACTCTCCCACGACACTCTCTCACAGACTATCACAAACACTCTCACAGACACTCTCACAGACACTCTCACAGACACTCTCACAGACACTCTCACAGACACTCTCTCACAGATACTTTCACAAACACACACTCACAGACACTCTCTCACAGACACTCTCACAGACATTCACACAGACTCTCTCTCACACACACTCTCACAGACTCTCACACAGACTCTCACACATACACTCTCACACGGACTCTCACAGACACTCTCTCACAGACACTCTTTCACAGACACTCTCTCACAGACACTCTCTCACAGACACTCTCTCACAGACACTCACAGACACTCTTACAGACACTCTCTCACAGACACTCTCTCACAGACACTCTCTCACAGACACTCTCTCACAGACTCTCACAGACACTATCACAGATACTCTCTCACAGACACGATCTCACAAACTCTCACAGACTCAGACACTCTCACACAGACACTCTCTCACACTCTCTTAGACTCGCAGACACTCTCTTACAGACTCTCACAGACACTCTCTCACAGACTTTCACAGACACTCTTACAGACTCCCACATGCACTCTCTTACAGACTCTCAAAGACTCTCTTACAGACTCTCACATACACTCTCTCACATACACTCTCTCACAGACTCTCAGCCTCTCATAGACACTCACTCACAGACTCTCACAGACACTCTCTCACATACTCTCTCACAGACTCTCAGACTCTCATAGACACTCTCTCACAGACTCTCACAGATACTCCTTCACGGACACTCTCTCAGACTCTCACAGACACTCTCTCACAGACACTCTCACAGACACTCTCAGACACTTTCACAGACTCTCACAGACACTCTCACAGACACTCTCTTACAGACTCTCACAGACACTCTCTCACAGACACTCTCTCACAGACTCTCACAGACTCTCATAGACTCTCATAGACACTCTCACAGATTCTCACAGACACTCCTTCATGGACACTCTCTCAGACTCTCACAGACACTCTCTCACAGACACTCTCTCACAGACACTCTCAGACACTCTCACAGACTCTCACAGACACTCTTACAGACTCTCACAGACACTCTCTTACAGACTCTCACAATCTCACAGAATCTCACAAACACTCACACTCTCTCACAGACACTCTATCCCGGACTCTCACAGACACTCTCTCACAGACTCTCACAGACACTCTCTCACAGACACTCTCTCACAGACACTCTCTCATAGACTCTCACAGACACTATCACAGATACTCTCTCACAGACACGATCTCACAAACTCTCACAGACTCACACACTCTCACACAGACACTCTCTCACACTCTCTCAGACTCACAGACACTCTCTTACAGACTCTCACAGACACTCTCTCACAGACTTTCACAGGCACTCTTACAGACTCCCACATGCACTCTCTTACAGACTCTCAAAGACTCTCTTACAGACTCTCACATACACTCTCTCACATACACTCTCTCACAGACTCTCAGCCTCTCATAGACACTCACTCACAGACTCTCACAGACACTCTCTCACATACACTCTCTCACAGACTCTCAGACTCTCACATACACTCTCTCACATACACTCTCTCACAGCCTCTCAGCCTCTCATAGACACTCACTCACAGACTCTCCCAGACACTCTCTCACATACACTCTCTCACAGACTCTCAGACTCTCATAGACACTCTCTCACAGACTCTCACAGACACTCCTTCACGGACACTCTCTCAGACTCTCACAGACACTCTCACAGACACTCTCAGACACTTTCACAGACTCTCACAGACACTCTCACAGACACTCACAGACACTCTTTTACAGACTCTCACAGACACTCTTACAGACTCTCACACTCTCTCAAAGACACTCTCTCAGACTCTCACAGACACTCTCTCACAGACACTCTCACAGACACTCTCACAGACACTCTCAGACACTCTCACAGACTCTCACAGACACTCTCACAGACTCTCACAGAAACTCTCTTATAGAATCTCACAGACATTCTCTCCCAGACTCTCACAGACTCACACACACTCTCTCACAGACTCTCACAGACACTCTCTCACAGATACTCTCTTAGAGACTCTCACAGACCCTCTCTCACAGACTCTCACAGACACTCTCTCACAGACACTCACAGACACTCTTACAGACTCTCACAGACACTCTCTTACAGACTCTCACAGACACTCTCTCACAGACACTCTCTCACAGATACTCAGACACTCTCTCACAGACTCTCACAGACACTCACACTCTCTCAGACACTCTCACAGACACTCTCTCACAGACTCTCACAGATACTCACAAACTCACACACTCTCACACTCTCTCATATACACTCTCTTAGACTCTCACAGACACTCTCTCACAGACTCTCACAGACACTCTTACAGACTCTCACAGACACTCTCTTATAGACTCTCACACTCTCTCACAGACTCTCACAGACACTCTCTCAGACTCTCACAGATACTCTTAGAGAATCTCACAGACAATATCTCACAGACTCTCATAGACACTCTCTCACAGACTCTCACAGACACTCTCACAGACTCTCACAAATGCTCTCTCAGACACACTCTCTCACAGACAGTCTCTCACAGACACTCTCTCACAGACACTCTCTCACAGACACTCTCACAGACTCTCACAGACACTCTCACACCCTCTCACAGACACTCTCTCAGACACTCTCTCTCAGACACTCTCTCACAGACACTCTCACAGACACTCTCTCACAGACTCTCACAGACTCTCTCAGGCACTCTCACACTCTCTCACAGATACTCTCTTAGAGACTCTCACAGACACTCTCTCACAGACTCTCACAGACTCTCTCACAGACACTCACTCACAGACACTCTCTCACAGACATTCACACTCTCACAGACACCCTCTCACAGTCACTCTCTCACAGACTTTCAGACACTCTCTCACATACACTCTCTCACAGACACTCTCTCAGTTTCAGACACTCACTCAGAGATTCTCACAGACACTCTCTCAGACTCTCACACACTCTCACACACTCTCACAGACACTATCACAGACATTCTCTCACAGACACTATCTCACAAACTCTCACAGACTCTCACAGACACTCTCATAGATACTCTCAGACTCACTGACACTCTCTCACACTCTCTCACAGACTCACAGACACTCTCATACAGACTCTCATAGACACTCTCACAGACACTCTCTCACAGACACTCTCACAGACACTCTCTCACACTCTCTCATAGATTCTCACAGACTCTCACACAGACTCTGACACTCTCTCACAGACTCTTACACACTCTCACAGATACTCACAGACACTCTCTCATAGACTCTCACACTCTGTCACAGACACTCTGTCACAGACACTCACAGACACTCTCTTACAGACTCTCACAGACACTCTCTCACAGACACTCTCCCACAGACACTCAGACACTCTCACACTCTCTCACAGACACTCTCTCACCGATACTCTCTCACAGACTTTCATAGACACTCTTACAGATACTCTCACGGACACTCAGACTCTCTCACAGACTCTCCCACGACACTCTCTCACAGACTATCACAAACACTCTCACAGACACTCTCACAGACACTCTCACAGACACTCTCACAGACACTCTCACAGACACTCTCTCACAGATACTTTCACAAACACACACTCACAGACACTCTCTCACAGACACTCTCACAGACATTCACACAGACTCTCTCTCACACACACTCTCACAGACTCTCACAGACTCACAGACACTCTCTTACAGACTCTCACAGACACTCTCTCAGACTCTCACAGACACTCTTACAGACTCTCACAGACACTCTCTTACAGACACTCACAGACACTCTCTCACAGAGACTCTCTCACAGACACTCTCTCACAGACTCTCACAGACTCTCATAGACACTCTCTCACAGACTCACAGACACTCTCTCAGACTCTCACAGACACTCACAGACACTCTCACAGACACTCTCTCACAGATACTCTCTCATAGACACTCTCTCACAGACACTCTCACAGACTCTCTCTCACAGACACTCTCTCAGACACTCTCACAGACACTCTTTCACAGACTCTCACAGACTCTCACAGACACTATCACAGACACTCTCTCACAGACACGATCTCACAAACTCTCACAGACTCTCTCAGACACTCTCACACAGACACTATCTCACAGACTCACAGACACTTACAGACTCTCACAGACACTCTCTCACAGACTCTCACAGACACTCTCTTACAGACTCTCACAGACACTCTCTTACCGACTCTCACAGACACTCTCTTACCGACTCTCACAGACTCTCATAGACACTCACAGACTCTCTCACAGACACTCTCTCAGACTCTCACAGACACTCTCTCACAGACACTCTATCACAGACACTCTCTCACAGACACTCACAGACACTTTCAGATTCTCACACTCTCTCACAGACTCTCACAGACAATACCACAGATACTCTCTCACAGACACGATCTCACAAACTCCCACAGACTCAGACACTCTCGCACAGACACTCTCGCACACTCTCTCACAGACTCGCAGACACTCTCTTACAGACTCTCACAGACACTCTCTCACAGACTTTCACAGACACTCTTACAGACTCCCACATGCACTCTCTTACAGACTCTCAAAGACTCTCTTACAGACTCTCACATACACTCTCTCACATACACTCTCTCACAGACTCTCAGCCTCTCATAGACACTCACTCACAGACTCTCACAGACACTCTCTCACATACTCTCTCACAGACTCTCAGACTCTCATAGACACTCTCTCACAGACTCTCACAGATACTCCTTCACGGACACTCTCTCAGACTCTCACAGACACTCTCTCACAGACACTCTCACAGACACTCTCAGACACTTTCACAGACTCTCACAGACACTCTCACAGACACTCTCTTACAGACTCTCACAGACACTCTCTCACAGACACTCTCTCACAGACTCTCACAGACTCTCATAGACTCTCATAGACACTCTCACAGATTCTCACAGACACTCCTTCATGGACACTCTCTCAGACTCTCACAGACACTCTCTCACAGACACTCTCTCACAGACACTCTCAGACACTCTCACAGACTCTCACAGACACTCTTACAGACTCTCACAGACACTCTCTTACAGACTCTCACAATCTCACAGAATCTCACAAACACTCACACTCTCTCACAGACACTCTATCCCGGACTCTCACAGACACTCTCTCACAGACTCTCACAGATACTCTCTCACAGACACTCTCTCACAGACACTCTCTCATAGACTCTCACAGACACTATCACAGATACTCTCTCACAGACACGATCTCACAAACTCTCACAGACTCACACACTCTCACACAGACACTCTCTCACACTCTCTCAGACTCACAGACACTCTCTTACAGACTCTCACAGACACTCTCTCACAGACTTTCACAGGCACTCTTACAGACTCCCACATGCACTCTCTTACAGACTCTCAAAGACTCTCTTACAGACTCTCACATACACTCTCTCACATACACTCTCTCACAGACTCTCAGCCTCTCATAGACACTCACTCACAGACTCTCACAGACACTCTCTCACATACACTCTCTCACAGACTCTCAGACTCTCATAGACACTCTCTCACAGACTCTCACAGACACTCCTTCACAGACACTCTCTCAGACTCTCACATACACTCTCACAGACACTCTCAGACACTTTCACAGACTCTCACAGACACTCTCACAGACACTCTCTTACAGACTCTCACAGACACTCTCACAGACTCACACACTCTCTCAAAGACACTCTCTCAGACTCTCACAGACACTCTCTCACAGACACTCTCACAGACACTCTCACAGACACTCTCAGAAACTCTCACAGACTCTCACAGACACTCTCACAGACTCTCACAGAAACTCTCTTATAGACTCTCACAGACACTCTCTCCCAGACTCTCACAGACTCACACACACTCTCTCACAGACTCTCACAGACACTCTCTCACAGATACTCTCTTAGAGACTCTCACAGACCCTCTCTCACAGACTCTCACAGACACTCTCTCACACTCACAGACACTCTTACAGACTCTCACAGACACTCTCTTACAGACTCTCACAGACACTCTCTCACAGACACTCTCTCACAGATACTCTCTCACAGATACTCAGACACTCTCTCACAGACTCTCACAGACACTCACACTCTCTCAGACACTCTCACAGACACTCTCTCACAGACTCTCACAGACACTCACAAACTCACACACTCTCACACTCTCTCATATACACTCTCTTAGACTCTCACAGACACTCTCTCACAGACTCTCACAGACACTCTTACAGACTCTCACAGACACTCTCTTATAGACTCTCACACTCTCTCACAGACTCTCACAGACACTCTCTCAGACTCTCACAGATACTCTTAGAGAATCTCACAGACAATATCTCACAGACTCTCATAGACTCTCTCTCACAGACTCTCACAGACACTCTCACAGACTCTCACAAATGCTCTCTCAGACACACTCTCTCACAGACACTCTCTCACAGACACTCTCTCACAGACACTCTCTCACAGACACTCTCACAGACTCTCACAGACACTCTCACACCCTCTCACAGACACTCTCTCAGACACTCTCTCTCAGACACTCTCTCACAGACACTCTCACAGACACTCTCTCACAGACTCTCACAGACTCTCTCAGGCACTCTCACACTCTCTCACAGATACTCTCTTAGAGACTCTCACAGACACTCTCTCACAGACTCTCACAGACTCTCTCACAGACACTCACTCACAGACACTCTCTCACAGACATTCACACTCTCACAGACACCCTCTCACAGTCACTCTCTCACAGACTTTCAGACACTCTCTCACATACACTCTCTCACAGACACTCTCTCAGTTTCAGACACTCACTCAGAGATTCTCACAGACACTCTCTCAGACTCTCACACACTCTCACACACTCTCACAGACACTATCACAGACATTCTCTCACAGACACTATCTCACAAACTCTCACAGACTCTCACAGACACTCTCATAGATACTCTCAGACTCACTGACACTCTCTCACACTCTCTCACAGACTCACAGACACTCTAATACAGACTCTCATAGACACTCTCACAGACACTCTCTCACAGACACTCTCTCACAGACACTCTCTCACACTCTCTCATAGATTCTCACAGACTCTCACACAGACTCTGACACTCTCTCACAGACTCTTACACTCTCTCACAGATACTCACAGACACTCTCTCACAGACTCTCACACTCTGTCACAGACACTCTGTCACAGACACTCACAGACACTCTCTTACAGACTCTCACAGACACTCTCTCACAGACACTCTCTCACAGACACTCAGACACTCTCACACTCTCTCACAGACACTCTCTCACCGATACTCTCTCACAGACTCTCATAGACACTCTTACAGATACTCTCACGGACACTCAGACTCTCTCACAGACTCTCACAGACACTCTCTCACAGACTATCACAGACACTCTCACAGACACTCTCGCAGACACTCACAGACACTCTCACAGACACTCTCACAGACACTCTCTCACAGATACTTTCACAAACACACACTCACAGACACTCTCTCACAGACACTCTCACAGACATTCACACAGACTCTCTCTCACACACACTCTCACAGACTCTCACACAGACTCTCACACATACACTCTCACACAGACTCTCACAGACACTCTCTCACAGACACTCTTTCACAGACACTCTCTCACAGACACTCTCTCACAGACACTCTCTCACAGACATTCACACTCTCCCAGACACCCTCTCACAGACACTCTCTCACAGACTTGCACAGACACTCTCTCACATACACTCTCTCACACTCTCGCAGTTTCAGACACTCACTCAGAGATTCTCACAGACACTCTCTCAGACTCTCACACACTCTCACACACTCTCACAGACACTATCACAGACATTCTCTCACAGACACTATCTCAAAAACTCTCACAGACACTCATAGACACTCTCAGACTCACTGACACTCTCTCACACTCTCTCACAGACACTCTCATACAGACTCTCACAGATACTCTCACAGACACTCTCTCACAGACACTCTCTCACAGACACTCTCTCATACTCTCTCATACATTCTCACAGACTCTCACACAGACTCTGACACTCTCTCACAGACTCTTACACTCTGTCACAGACACTCTCTCACAGACACTCACAGACACTCTCTCACAGACTCTCACACTCTGTCACAGACACTCTGTCACAGACACTCACAGACACTCTCTTACAGACTCTCACAGACACTCTCTCACAGACACTCTCTCACAGACACTCAGACACTATCACACTCTCTCACAGACACTCTCTCACTGATACTCTCTCACAGACTCTCACAGACACTCTCACAGACACTCTCACGGACACTCAGACTGTCTCACAGACTCTCACAGACACTCTCACAGACACTCTCACAGACACTCTCGCAGACACTCTCACAGACACTCTCGCAGACACTCACAGACACTCTCACAGACACTCTCACTGACACTTTCTCACAGATACTTTCACAAACACACACTCACAGACACTCTCTCACAGTCACTCTCACAGACATTCACACAGACTCTCTCTCACACACACTCTCACAGACTCTTACACAGACTCTCACACATACACTCTCACACAGACTCTCAAAGACACTCTCTTACAGTCACTCTCACAGACACTCTCTCACAGACACTCTCTCACAGATACTCTCTCACAGTCTTTCACAGAATCTCACACAGACTCTCACACAGAATCTCATGCAGACTCTCACACAGACTCTCACACAGACTCTCACACAGACTTTTACAGAGACTCTCACACAGACGCTCACACAGACTCTCACACAGACACTCTCTCACACAGACACTCTCTCACACAGACACACTCTCTCACAGACACTCTCACACAGAATCTCATACAGACTCTCACACAGACTCACACAGACACTCTCACAGACACTCTTTCACAGACACTCTCTCACAGACACTCTCTCACAGACATTCACACTCTCACAGATACCCTCTCACAGACACTCTCTCACAGACTTGCACAGACACTCTCTCACATACACTCTCTCACACTCTCTCAGTTTCAGACACTCACTCAGAGATTCTCACAGACACTCTCAGACTCTCACACACTCTCACAGACACTATCACAGACATTCTCTCACAGACACTATCTCACAAACTCTCACAGACTCTCAAAGACACTCTCAAAGAAACTCTCAGACTCACTGACACTCTCTCACACTCTCTCACAAACTCACAGACACTCTCATACAGACTCTCACAGACACTCTCACAGACACTCTCTCACAAACTCACAGACACTCTCATACAGTCTCTCACAGACACTCTCACAGACACTCTCTTACAGATACTCTTTCACAGAGACTCTCTCACAGACTCTCTCTCACAGACACTCTCTCACAGATTCTCACAGACTCTCACACTCTCTCACAGACTCTGACATTCTCTCACAGACTCTTACACTCTCTCAGAGACACTCTCTCACAGACACTCTCTCACAGACACTCACAGACACTCTTACAGACTCTCACAGACACTCTCTCACAGACTCTCACACTCTGTCACAGACACTCTGTCACATACACTCACAGACACTCTCTTACAGACTCTCACAGACACTCTCTCACAGACACTCTCTCACAGACACTTAGACACTCTCATACTCTCTCACAGACACTCTCTCACTGATACTCTCTCACAGACTCTCACAGACACTCTCACAGACACTCTCACGGACACTCAGGCTAACTCACAGACTCTCACAGACACTATCACAGACACTCTCACAGACTATCACAGACTCTCACAGACACTCTCACAGACACTCTCACAGACACTCTCACTGAAACTTTCTCACAGATACTTTCACAAACACACACTCACAGACACTCTCTCACAGTCACTCTCACAGACATTCACACAGACTCTCTCTCAAACACACTCTCAGACTCTCACACAGACTCTCACACATACACTCTCACACAGACTCTCAAAGACACTCTCTCACAGACACTCTTTCACAGACACTCTCTCACAGTCACTCTCACAGACACTCTCTCACAGACACTCTCTCACAGATACTCTCACAGTCTCTCACAGAATCACACACAGACTCTCACACAGAATCTCATGCAGACTCTCACACAGACTCTCACACAGACTCTCACACAGACTTTCACAGAGACTCTCACACAGACGCTCACACAGACTCTCACACAGACACTCTCTCACACAGACACTCTCTCACACAGACACACTCTCTCACAGACACTCTCACATAGAATCTCACACAGACTCTCACACAGACTCATACAGACTCTCACACAGACTTTCACACAGACACTCTCTCACTCAGACACTCAAACAGGCACACTCACAGACACACTCTGACAAAGACACTCGCACAGACACTCTCACAGACACTCTCACAGACACTCTCACATACACTCTCACAGACTCTCAGAGACACTCTCTCAGACTCTCATAGACACTCACTCATAGTCTCTCGTAGACACTCTCCCGCAGACACTCTCAGACCCTCACAGACTCTCTCTCACAGACACTCTCACACTCTCTCACACTCTTTCACAGACACTCTCTCAGACTCTCACAGACACTCTCTTAAGACTCTCAGACACTCTCTCACAGACTCAGAGACACTAACACAGACACTCTCTCACAGACTCTCACAGACAATCTCTCACAGACTCTCACAGACACTCTCACAGACTCTCACAGACACTCTCTCACACCCTCTCACAGACTCTCTCAGACACTCTCACAAAGACACACTCACACTCTCTCACAGACTCACAGACACTCTCTTACAGACTCTCACGGACACTCTCGCAGACTCTCACAGACACTCTTACACTCTCACAGACACTTTCTTACAGACTCTCACAGACACTCTCTCACAGACACTCTCTCACAGACACTCTCACAGACTCTCACAGACTCTCATAGACACTCTCTCACACTCTCACAGACTCACAGACACTCTCGCAGACTCTCACAGACACTCACAGACACTCTCACAGACACTCTCTCACAGACACTCTCTCACAGACACTCTCTCATAGACACTCTCTCACAGAAACTCTCTCACAGACACTCTCTCACAGACCCTCTCTCACGGACCCTCTCACAGACTCTCACAGACACTCACAGACACTATCACAGACACTATCACAGACACTCTCTCACAGACACGATCTCACAAACTCTCACAGACTCTCTCAGACACTCTCACACAGATACTCTCTCACAGACTCACAGACACTCTCTCACAGACTCTCACAGACAATCTCTTACAGACTCTCACAGACACTCTCTTACAGACTCTCACAGACACTCTCTCACAGACACTCTCTCACAGACTCTCATAAACTCTCATAGACACTCTCACAGATTCTCACAGATACTCCTTCATGGACACTCTCTCAGACTCTCACAGACACTCTCTCACAGACACTCTCTCACAGACACTCTCACAGACACTCTCAGACACTCTCACAGACTCTCACAGACACTCTTACAGACTCTCACAGACACTCTCTTACAGACTCTCACACTCTCTCACAGACTCTCACAAACACTCACACTCTCTCACAGACACTCTATCCCAGACTCTCACAGACACTCTCTCACAGATACTCTCTTAGAGACTCTCACAGACACTCTCTCACAGACTCTCACAGACACTCTCTCACAGATACTCTCTCACAGACACTCTCTCACAGACACTCTCTCACACACTCTCACAGACACTATCACAGATACTCTCTCACAGACACGATCTCACAAACTCTCACAGACTCAGACACTCTCACACAGACACTCTCTCACACTCTCTCAGACTCACAGACACTCTCTTACAGACTCTCACAGACACTCTCTCACAGACTTTCACAGACACTCTTACAGACTCTCACATGCACTCTCTTACAGACTCTCAAAGACTCTCTTACAGACTCTCACATACACTCTCTCACAGACTCTCAGACTCTCATAGACACTCACTCACAGACTCTCACAGACACTCTCTCACATACACTCTCTCACAGACTCTCAGACTCTCATAGACACTCTCTCACAGACTCTCACAGACACTCCTTCACGGACACTCTCTCAGACTCTCACAGACACTCTCTCACAGACACTCTCACAGACACTCTCAGACACTTTCACAGACTCTCAGAGACACTCTCACAGACACTCACAGACACTCTCTTACAGACTCTCACAGACACTCTCACAGACTCTCACACTCTCTCAAAGATACTCTCTCAGACTCTCACAGACACTCTCACAGACACTCTCACAGACACTCAGACTGTCTCACAGACTCTCACAGACACTATCACAGACACTCTCACAGACACTCTCGCAGACACTCTCACAGACACTCTCGCAGACACTCACAGACACTCTCACAGACACTCTCACTGACACTTTCTCACAGATACTTTCACAAACACACACTCACAGACACTCTCTCACAGTCACTCTCACAGACATTCACACAGACTCTCTCTCACACACACTCTCACAGACTCTTACACAGACTCTCACACATACACTCTCACACAGACTCTCAAAGACACTCTCTTACAGTCACTCTCACAGACACTCCCTCACAGACACTCTCTCACAGATACTCTCTCACAGTCTTTCACAGAATCTCACACAGACTCTCACACAGAATCTCATGCAGACTCTCACACAGACTCTCACACAGACTCTCACACAGACTTTTACAGAGACTCTCACACAGACGCTCACACAGACTCTCACACAGACACTCTCTCACACAGACACTCTCTCACACAGACACACTCTCTCACAGACACTCTCACACAGAATCTCACACAGACTCTCACACAGACTCACACAGACACTCTCACAGACACTCTTTCACAGACACTCTCTCACAGACACTCTCTCACAGACACTCTCTCACAGACATTCACACTCTCACAGATACCCTCTCACAGACACTCTCTCACAGACTTGCACAGACACTCTCTCACATACACTCTCTCACACTCTCTCAGTTTCAGACACTCACTCAGAGATTCTCACAGACACTCTCTCAGACTCTCACACACTCTCACAGACACTATCACAGACATTCTCTCACAGACACTATCTCACAAACTCTCACAGACTCTCAAAGACACTCTCATAGAAACTCTCAGACTCACTGACACTCTCTCACACTCTCTCACAAACTCACAGACACTCTCATACAGACTCTCACAGACAGTCTCACAGACACTCTCTCACAAACTCACAGACACTCTCATACAGTCTCTCACAGACACTCTCACAGACACTCTCTTACAGACACTCTTTCACAGAGACTCTCTCACAGACTATCTCTCACAGACACTCTCTCACAGATTCTCACAGACTCTCACACTCTCTCCCAGACTCTGACATTCTCTCACAGACTCTTACACTCTCTCAGAGACACTCTGTCACAGACACTCTCTCACAGACACTCACAGACACTCTTACAGACTCTCACACACACTCTCTCACAGACTCTCACACTCTGTCACAGACACTCTGTCACAGACACTCACAGACACTCTCTTATAGACTCTCACAGACACTCTCTCACAGACACTCTCTCACAGACACTTAGACACTCTCATACTCTCTCACAGATACTCTCTCACTGATACTCTCTCAAAGACTCTCACAGACACTCTCACAGACACTCTCACGGACACTCAGACTAACTCACAGACTCTCACAGACACTATCACAGACACTCTCACAGACTATCACAGACTCTCACAGACACTCTCACAGACACTCTCACAGACACTCTCACTGAAACTTTCTCACAGATACTTTCACAAACACACACTCACAGACACTCTCTCACAGTCACTCTCACAGACATTCACACAGACTCTCTCTCAAACACACTCTCAGACTCTCACACAGACTCTCACACATACACTCTCACACAGACTCTCAAAGACACTCTCTCACAGACACTCTTTCACAGACACTCTCTCACAGTCACTCTCACAGACACTCTCTCACAGACACTCTCTCACAGATACTCTCACAGTCTCTCACAGAATCACACACAGACTCTCACACAGAATCTCATGCAGACTCTCACACAGACTCTCACACAGACTCTCACATAGAATTTCACAGAGACTCTCACACAGATGCTCACACAGACTCTCACACAGACACTCTCTCACACAGACACTCTCTCACACAGACACACTCTCTCACAGACACTCTCACATAGAATCTCACACAGACTCTCACACAGACTCACACAGACTCTCACACAGACTTTCACACAGACACTCTCTCACTCAGACACTCAAACAGGCACACTCACAGACACACTCTGACAAAGACACTCGCACAGACACTCTCACAGACACTCTCACAGACACTCTCACAGACACTCTCACATACACTCTCACAGACTCTCAGAGACACTCTCTCAGACTCTCATAGACACTCACTCATAGTCTCTCGTAGACACTCTCCCGCAGACACTCTCAGACCCTCACAGACTCTCTCTCACAGACACTCTCACACTCTCTCACACTCTTTCACAGACACTCTCTCAGACTCTCACAGACACTCTCTTAAGACTCTCAGACACTCTCTCACAGACTCAGAGACACTAACACAGACACTCTCTCACAGAGTCTCACAGACACTCTCTCACAGACTCTCACAGACACTCTCACAGACTCTTACTGAAACTCTCTCACACCCTCTCACAGACTCTCTCAGACACTCTCACAAAGACACACTCACACTCTCTCACAGACTCACAGACACTCTCTTACAGACTCTCACAGACACTCTCGCAGACTCTCACAGACACTCTTACACTCTCACAGACACTCTCTTACAGATTCTCACAGACACTCTCTCACAGACACTCTCTCACAGACACTCTCACAGACTCTCACAGACTCTCATAGACACTCTCTCACACTCTCACAGACTCACAGACACTCTCGCAGACTCTCACAGACACTCACAGACACTCTCACAGACACTCTCTCACAGACACTCTCTCACAGACACTCTCTCATAGACACTCTCTCAGAGACACTCTCTCACAGACACTCTCTCACAGACCCTCTCTCACAGACCCTCTCTCACAGACTCTCACAGACACTCACAGACACTATCACAGACACTATCACAGACACTCTCTCACAGACACGATCTCACAATCTCACACAGATACTCTCTCACAGACACTCTCTCACAGACTCTCACAGACAATCTCTTACAGACTCTCACAGACACTCTCTTACAGACTCTCACAGACACTCTCTCACAGACACTCTCTCACAGACTCTCATAAACTCTCATAGACACTCTCACAGATTCTCACAGACACTCCTTCATGGACACTCTCTCAGACTCTCACAGACACTCTCTCACAGACACTCTCTCACAGACACTCTCACAGACACTCTCAGACACTCTCACAGACTCTCACAGACACTCTTACAGACTCTCACAGACACTCTCTTACAGACTCTCCCACTCTCTCACAGACTCTCACAAACACTCACACTCTCTCACAGACACTCTATCCCAGACTCTCACAGACACTCTCTCACAGATACTCTCTTAGAGACTCTCACAGACACTCTCTCACAGACTCTCACAGACACTCTCTCACAGATACTCTCTCACAGACACTCTCTCACAGACACTCTCTCACACACTCTCACAGACACTATCACAGATACTCTCTCACAGACACGATCTCACAAACTCTCACAGACTCAGACACTCTCACACAGACACTCTCTCACACTCTCTCAGACTCACAGACACTCTCTTACAGACTCTCACAGACACTCTCTCACAGACTTTCACAGACACTTTTACAGACTCTCACATGCACTCTCTTACAGACTCTCAAAGACTCTCTTACAGACTCTCACATACACTCTCTCACATACACTCTCTCACAGACTCTCAGACTCTCATAGACACTCACTCACAGACTCTCACAGACACTCTCTCACATACACTCTCTCACAGACTCTCAGACTCTCATAGACACTCTCTCACAGACTCTCACAGACACTCCTTCACGGACACTCTCTCAGACTCTCACAGACACTCTCTCACAGACACTCTCACAGACACTCTCAGACACTTTCACAGACTCTCAGAGACACTCTCACAGACACTCACATACACTCTCTTACAGACTCTCACAGACACTCTCACAGACTCTCACACTCTCTCAAAGATACTCTCTCAGACTCTCACAGACACTCTCTCACAGACACTCTCACAGACACTCTCACACACACTCTCAGACACTCTCACAGACTCTCACAGACACTCTCACAGACTCTCACTGAAACTCTCTTATAGACTCTCACAGACACTCTCTCCCAGACTCTCACAGACTCACACTCTCTCACAGATACTCTCTCACAGACTCTCACAGACACTCTCTCACAGATACTCTCTTAGAGACTCTCACAGACCCTCTCTCACAGACTCTCACAGACACTCTCTCACAGACACTCACAGACACTCTTACAGACACTCTCTCACAGACACTCTCACTGACACTTTCTCACAGATACTTTCACAAACACACTCACAGACACTCTCTCACAGTCACTCTCACAGACATTCACACAGACTCTCTCTCACACACACTCTCACAGACTCTCACACAGACTCTCACACATACACTCTCACACAGACTCTCAAAGACACTCTCTCACAGACACTCTTTCACAGACACTCTCTCACAGTCACTCTCACAGACACTCTCTCACAGACAGTCTCTCACAGATACTCTCTCACAGTCTCTCACATAATCTCACACAGACTCTCACACAGAATCTCATGCAGACTCTCACACAGACTCTCACACAGACTCTCCAGACTTTTACAGAGACTCTCACACAGACGCTCACACAGACTCTCACACAGACACTCTCTCACACAGACACTCTCTCACACAGACACACTCTCTCACAGACACTCTCACACAGAATCTCACACAGACTCTCACACAGACTCACACAGACACTCTCTCACAGACACTCTTTCACAGACACTCTCTCACAGACACTCTCTCACACTCTCTCACAGACATTCACACTCTCACAGACACCCTCTCACAGACACTCTCTCACAGACTTGCACAGACACTCTCTCACATACACTCTCTCACACTCTCTCAGTTTCAGACACTCACTCAGAGATTCTCACAAACACTCTCTCAGACTCTCACACACTCTCACAGACACTATCACAGACATTCTCTAACAGACACTATCTCACAAACTGTCACAGACTCTCAAAGACACTCTCACAGAAACTCTCAGACTCACTGACACTCTCTCACACTCTCTCACAAACTCACAGACACTCTCATACAGACTCTCACAGACACTCTCATAGACACTCTCTCACAAACTCACAGACACTCTCATACAGACTCTCACAGACACTCTCACAGACACTCTCTTACAGACACTCTCTCACAGAGACTCTCTCACAGACTCTCTCACAGACACTTTCTCACAGATTCTCACAGACTCTCACACTCTCTCACAGACTCTGACATTCTCTCACAGACTCTTACACTCTCTCACAGACACTCTCTCACAGACACTCTCTCACAGACACTCACAGACACTCTTACAGACTCTCACAGACACTCTCTCACAGACTCTCACACTCTGTCACAGACACTCTGTCACAGACACTCACAGACACTCTCTTACAGACTCTCACAGACACTCTCTCACAGACACTCTCTCACAGACACTCAGACACTCTCACACTCTCTCACAGACACTCTCTCACTGATACTCTCTCACAGACTCTCACAGACACTCTCACAGACACTCTCATGGACACTCAGATTGTCTCACAGATTCTCACAGACACTATCACAGACACTCTCACAGACTATCACAGACACTCTCACAGACACTCTCACAGACACTCTCACTGAAAATTTCTCACAGATACTTTCACAAACACACACTCAGAGACACTCTCTCACAGTCACTCTCACAGACATTCACACAGACTCTCTCTCACACACACTCTCCCAGACTCTCAGCCAGACTCTCACACATACACTCTCTCACAGACACTCTCTCACAGTCACTCTCACAGACACTCTCTCACAGACACTCTCTCACAGATACTCTCTCACAGTCTCTTATAGAATCTCACACACTCTCACACAGAATCTCATGCAGACTCTCACACAGACTTTCACAGAGACTCTCACACAGACGCTCACACAGACTCTCACACAGACACTCTCTCACACAGACACTCTCTCACACAGACACACTCTGCCACAGACACTCTCACACAGAATCTTACACAGACTCTCACACAGACTCACACAGACTCTCACACAGACTTTCACACAGACAATCTCTCACACAGACACTCAAACAGACACACTCACAGACACACTCTCACACAGACACTCGCACAGACACTCTCACAGACACTCTCACAGACACTCTCACATACACTCTCACAGACTCTCAGAGACACTCTCTCAGACTCTCATAGACACTCACTCATAGTCTCTCGTAGACACTCTCCCACAGACACTCTCAGACCCTCACAGACTCTCTCTCACAGACACTCTCACACTCTCTCACACTCTTTCACAGACACTCTCTCAGACTCTCACAGACACTCTCTTAAGACTCTCAGACACTCTCTCAAAGACTCAGAGACACTAACACAGACACTCTCTCACAGACTCTCACAGACACTCTCTCACAGACTCTCACAGACACTCTCACAGACTCTAACAGACACTCTCTCACACCCTCTCACAGACTCTCTCAGACACTCTCACACAGACACACTCACACTCTCTCACAGACTCACAGACACTCTCTTAAAGACTCTCACAGACACTCTCGCAGACTCTCACAGACACTCTTACAGACTCCCACAGACACTCTCTTACAGACTCTCACAGACACTCTCTTACAGACTCTCACAGACACTCTCACAGACTCTCACAGACTCTCATAGACACTCTCTCACACTCTCACAGACTCACAGACACTCTCCCAGACTCTCACAGACACTCACAGACACTCTCACAGACACTCTCTCACAGACACTCTCTCACAGACACTCTCTCATAGACACTCTCTCACAGACACTCTCTCACAGACTCTCTCTCATAGACACTCTCACAGACACTCTCTCACAGACTCTCACAGACACTCACAGACACTATCAAAGACACTATCACAGACACTCTCTCACAGACACGATCTCACAAACTCTTACAGACTCTCTCAGACACTCTCACATAGATACTCTCTCACAGACTCACAGACACTCTCTCACAGACTCTCACAGACACTCTCTTACAGACTCTCACAGACACTCTCTTACAGACTCTCACAGACACTCTCTCACAGACACTCTCTCACAGACTCTCACAGACTCTCATAGACACTCTCACAGATTCTCACAGACACTCCTTCATGGACACTCTCTCAGACTCTCACAGACACTCTCTCACAGACACTCTCTCATAGACACTCTCTCACAGACACTCTCAGACACTCTCACAGACTCTCACAGACACTCTTACAGACTCTCACAGACACTCTCTTACAGACTCTCACACTCTCTCACAGACTCTCACAAACACTCACACTCTCTCACAGACACTCTATCCCAGACTCTCACAGACACTCTCTCACAGATACTCTCTTAGAGACTCTCACAGACACACTCTCACAGACACTCTCTCACAGACACTCTCTCACAGACACTCGCTCACAGACACTCTCTCACACACTCTCACAGACACTATCACAGATACTCTCTCACAGACATGATCTCACAAACTCTCACAGACTCAGACACTCTCACACAGACACTCTCTCACACTCTCTCAGACTCACAGACACTCTCTTACAGACTCTCACAGACACTCTCTCACAGACTTTCACAGACACTCTTACAGACTCTCACATGCACTCTCTTACAGACTCTCAAAGACTCTCTTACAGACTCTCACATACACTCTCTCACATACACTCTCTCACAGACTCTCAGACTCTCATAGACACTCACTCACAGACTCTAACAGACACTCTCTCACATACACTCTCTCACAGACTCTCAGACTCTCATAGACACTCTCTCACAGACTTTCACAGATACTCCTTCACGGACACTCTCTCAGACTCTCACAGACACTCTCTCACAGACACTCTCACAGACACTCTCAGACACTTTCACAGACTCTCACAGACACTCTCACAGACACTCACAGACACTCTCTTACAGACTCTCACAGACACTCTCAAAGACTCTCACACTCTCTCAAAGACACTCTCTCAGACTCTCACAGACACTCTCTCACAGACACTCTCACAGACACTCTCAGACACTCTCACAGACTCTCACAGACACTCTCACAGACTCTCACAGAAACTCTCTTATAGACTCTCACAGACACTCTCTCCCAGACTCTCACAGACTCATACTCTCTCACAGATACTCTCTCACAGACTCTCACAGACACTCTCTCACAGATACTCTCTTAGAGACTCTCACATACCCTCTCTCACAGACTCTCACAGACACTCTCTTACAGAGACTCTCTCACAGACTCCCTCTCACAGACACTCTCTCACAGATTCTCACAGACTCTCACACTCTCTCACAGACTCTGACATTCTCTCACAGACTCTTACACTCTCTCACAGACACTCTCTCACAGACACTCTCTCACAGACACTCACAGACACTCTTACAGACTCTCACAGACACTCTCTCACAGACTCTCACACTCTGTCACAGACACTCTGTCACAGACACTCACAGACACTCTCTTACAGACTCTCACAGACACTCTCTCACAGACACTCTCTCACAGACACTCAGACACTCTCACACTCTCTCACAGACACTCTCTCACTGATACTCTCTCACAGACTCTCACAGACACTCTCACAGACACTCTCACGGACACTCAGACTGTCTCACAGATTCTCACAGACACTATCACAGACACTCTCACAGACTATCACAGACACTCTCACAGACACTCTCACAGACACTCTCACTGAAAATTTCTCACAGATACTTTCACAAACACACACTCAGAGACACTCTCTCACAGTCACTCTCACAGACATTCACACAGACTCTCTCTCACACACACTCTCACAGACTCTCAGCCAGACTCTCACACATACACTCTCACACAGACTCTCAAAGACACTCTCTCACAGACACTCTTTCACAGACACTCTCTCACAGTCACTCTCACAGACACTCTCTCACAGACATTCTCTCACAGATACTCTCTCACAGTCTCTCACAGAATCTCACACAGACTCTCACACAGAATCTCATGCAGACTCTCACACAGACTCTCACACAGACTCTCACACAGACTTTCACAGAGACTCTCACACAGACACTCACACAGACTCTCACACAGACACTCTCTCACACAGACACTCTCTCACACAGACACACTCTCTCACAGACACTCTCACACAGAATCTCACACAGACTCTCACACAGACTCACACAGACACTCTCTCACAGACACTCTCTCACAGACACTCTCTCACAGACACTCTCTCACAGACATTCACACTCTCACAGACACCCTCTCACAAACACTCTCTCACAGACTTGCACAGACACTCTCTCACATACACTCTCTCACACTCTCTCAGTTTCAGACACTCACTCAGAGATTCTCACAGACACTCTCTCAGACTCTCATACACTCTCACAGACACTATCACAGACATTCTCTCACAGACACAATCTCACAAACTCTCACAGACTCTCAAAGACACTCTCACAGAAACTCTCAGACTCACTGACACTCTCTCACACTCTCTCACAAACTCACAGACACTCTCATACAGACTCTCACAGACACTCTCACAGACCCTCTCTTACAGACACTCTCTCACAGAGACTCTCTCACAGACTCTCTCTCACAGACACTCTCTCACAGATTCTCACAGACTCTCACACTCTCTCACAGACTCTGACATTCTCTCACAGACTCTTACACTCTCTCACAGACTCTCTCTCACAGACACTCTCTCACAGACACTCACAGACACTCTTACAGACTCTCACAGACACTCTCTCACAGACTCTCACACTCTGTCACAGACACTCTGTCACAGACACTCACAGACACTCTCTTACAGACTCTCACAGACACTTTCTCACAGACACTCTCTCACAGACACTCAGACACTCTCACACTCTCTCACAGACACTCTCTCACTGATACTCTCTCACAGACTCTCACAGACACTCTCACAGACACTCTCATGGACACTCAGACTGTCTCACAGACTCTCACAGACACTATCACAGACACTCTCACAGACTATCACAGACACTCTCACAGACACTCTCGCAGACACTCTCACAGACACTCTCGCAGACACTTACAGACACTCTCACAGACACTCTCACAGACATTCACACAGACTCTCTCTCACACACATACTCACAGACTCTCACACAGACTCTCACACATACACTCTCACACAGACTCTTAAAGACACTCTCTCACAGACACTCTTTCACAGACACTCTCTCACAGTCACTCTCACAGACACTCTCTCACAGACACTCTCTCACAGATACTCTCTCACAGTCTCTCACAGAATCTCACACAGACTCTCACACAGAATCTCATGCAGACTCTCACACAGACTCTCACACAGACTCTCACACAGACTTTCACAGAGACTCTCACACAGACACTCACACAGACTCTCACACAGACACTCTCTCACAGACACTCTCTCACACAGACACACTCGCTCACAGACACTCTCACACAGAATCTCACACAGACTCTCACACAGACTCACACAGACTCTCACACAGACTTTCACACAGACAAGCCCTCACAGAGACACTCAAACAGACACACTCACAGACACACTCTCACACAGACACTCTCTCACACAGACACTCTCACAGACACTCTCACAGACACTCTCACAGACACTCTCACATACACTCTCACAGACTCTCAGAGACACTCTCTCAGACTCTCATAGACACTCACTCATAGTCTCTCGTAGACACTCTCCCACAGACACTCTCAGACCCTCACAGACTCTCTCTCACAGACACTCTCACACTCTCTCACACTCTTTCACAGACACTCTCTCAGACTCTCACAGACACTCTCTTAAGACTCTCAGACACTCTCTCACAGACTCAGAGACACTAACACAGACACTCTCTCACAGACTCTCACAGACACTCTCTCACAGACTCTCATAGACTGTCAGACGCTCTCTCACAGACTCTCATAGACTCTCAGACACTCTCTCACGGACTCTCACAGACACTCTCTCAGACTCGCACAGACTCTCTCACAGACACTCTCTAACAGACTCTCATAGACTCTCATACACTCTCTCACAGACACTCTCTCACAGACACTCTCTCACAGACACTCTCTCACAGACCCTCTCTTACAGACACATCTCACAGACACTCTCAGACACTATCAGACACTCTCTCACAGACTCTCACAGACACTCTCTCATAGACACTATCACAGACACTCTCTCACAGACTCTCACAGACTCTCACAGACACTCTCTCACAGACTCTCACAGACACTGTCTCACAGACTCTCTCACACACTCTCTCACAGACTCTCAGACACTCTCACAGACACTCTCTCACAGACTCTCACAGACACTCACAAACTCACACTCTCACATACACTCTCTCGGACTCACACAGACACTCTCTCACAGACACTCTCACAGATACTCACAGACACTCTCTCACAGATACTTACAGACACTTTCACAGACACTCTCTCACAGACACTCTCACAGACACTCTCTCACAGACATTCTCACAGACACTCTCTCACAGTCTCTCTTACAGACACTCACAAACTCACTCTCACACTCTCTCACATACACTCTCTCAGACTCTTACAGAAACTCTCACAGACTCTCACAGACACTCTCACAGACTCAGACACTCTCTCACAGACTCACAGACACTCTCTCACAGACTCGGACAGACTCTCAAAGACACTCCCTCACAGACTCTCATAGACACTCACTCACAGACTCTCGTAGACGCTCACTCACAGACTTGCGCAGACACTCTCAGACTCTCACAGACTTTCTCTCACAGACATTCTCTCACATACACACAGACTCTCACAGACACTCTATTAAGACTCTCACAGACACTCTCTCAGACTCACAGACACTATCACAGACACTCTCTCACAGACTCTCAGACACTCTCTCACAGACTCTCACAGACACTCTCTCACAGACACTCTCTCAAAGACTCTCACAGACACTCTCTCACAGACTCTCACAGACACTCTCCCACAGACACTCTCTCAAAGACACTCTCACACACTCTCATGGACTCTCACATATACTTTCTCACAGACTCTCAGACACTCTCACAGACACTCTCACAGACTCTCACAGACACTCACAAACTCACACTCTCTCACACTCTCACATACACTCAGACTCTCACAGACACTCTCTCACAGACTCTCTCACAGACACTCTCACAGACATTCTCTCAAAGACACTCTCTCACAGTCACTCTCTCACAGTCTCTCTCACAGACACTCACAAACTCAGTCTCACACTCTCTCACATACACTCTCTCAGACTCTTACAGACACTCTCACAGACTCTCACAGACACTCTCACAGACTCAGACACTCTCTCACAGACTCACAGACACTCTCTTATAGACTCGGACAGACTCTCAGAGACACTCACTCACAGACAGACTCTCATAGACACTCACTCGCAGACTCTCATAGACACTCACTAACAGACTCGCACAGACACTCTCAGACTCTCACAGACTTTCTCTCACAGACACTCTCTCACACACTCACAGACTCTCACAGACACTCTCTTAAGACTCTCACAGACACTCTCTCACAGACTCACAGACACTATCACAGACACTCTCTCACAGACTCTCAGGCACTCTCTCACAGACTCTCAAAGACACTCTTTCAGACTCGCACAGATACTCTCTCACAGAGACTCTCTAACAGACTCTCATATACTCTCTCACAGACTCTCACAGATACTCTCTCACAGACTCTCACAGACACTCTCTCACAGACTACCTCACAGACACTCTCTCACAGACTCTCTCACAGACACTCTCTCACAGACACTCTCTCACAGACATTCGCTCACAGACACTCTCAGATACTATCACAGACACTCTCAGACACTCTTTCACACTCTCTCTCATAAACTCTCACAGACACTCTCACAGACACTATCACAGACACTCTCTCACAGACTCTCACAGACACTCTCTCACATACTCTCAAAGACACTCTCTCACAGACACTCTCAGACTCTCACAGACACTCTCTCAGACTCTCACAGACACTCTCTCACAGACTCTCACAGACTCTCACAGACACTCTTACAGACTCTCACAGACACTGTCTCACAGACTCTCACAGACACTCTCTTACAGACTCTCTCACAGACTCCCTCACAGACACTCTCACAGACTCTCTCAGACTCTCACAGACACTCTCTCACACACACTCTCTCACAGATACTCTCTTAGAGACTCTCACAGACACTCTCTCACAGACTCTCAGACACTCTCTCACTGACTCTCACAGACACTCTCTTACAGACAGACTCTCACAGACACTCTCTCACAGACACTCTCTCACATACACTCTCTCACAGACACTCTCTCACACACTCTCACGGACTCTCACTTATACTCTCTCAGAGACACTCTCTCACAGACACTCTCACAGACTTTCACAGACACTCTCTCACAGACACTCTCTCACATACACTCTCAGTTTCAGACACTCTCTCACAGACTTTCACACTCTCTCACAGACTCTCACATACACTATCACACACACTCTCTCACAGACATTCTCTCACACTCTCTCACAGACTCACAGGCACTTTCTTACAGACTCTAACAGACACTCTCTCACAGACTCTCACAGACACTCCCTTACAGACTCTCACAGACACTCTCTCACAGACTCTCAGACTCTCATAGACACTCTCTCACACACACTCTCTCACATATACTCTCTTAGAGACTCTCACAGACACTCTCAGAGACTCTCACAGACACTCTCTCACAGACACTCTCTCACAGACTCTCACAGACACTCTCTTACAGACTCTCTCACAGACACTATCACAGACACTCTCTCACAGACTCTCACAGACACTATCTCACAGACTCTCACAGACCCTCTCTCACAGACCCTCTCTCACAGACACTCTCTCACAGACACTCTCTCACAGACACTCTCAGGCACTCTCTCACAGACACTCTCAGACACTCTCTCACAGACACTCAGACACTCTCTCACCGACACTCTCTCATAGACACTCTCAGACACTCACTCACCGATACTCTCTCACAGACACTCTCAGACACTCACTCACTGACACTCTCTCACTCTCTCACAGACACTCTCTCACAGACACTCTCTTACAGACACTCTCTCACAGACACTCTCACAGACTCTCACACAGACTCTCACACAGACTCTCACACAGACACACTTTCTCATAGACACTCTCTCACAGACACTCTCTCAGACACAGAAACTCTCTCACAAACACTCTCAGACACTCTCTCACAGACACTCTCAGACACTCTCTCACAGACACTCTCAGACACTCTCTCACAGACACTCTCAGACACTCTCTCACAGACTCTCACAGACACTCTCACAGACACTCTCACAGACTCACTCTCTCTGACTCACTCTCTCACAGACTCACTCTCTCACAGACACACTCTCACAGACACTCTCTCAGACACTCTCTCACAGACACTCTCTCACAGACTCTCACAGACACTCTCTCACAGACTCTCACAGACACTCTCTCACAGACACTCTCACAGACACTCTCTCAGACACTCTCACAGACTCTCGCTCACAGACTCTCTCTCACAGACTTTGACACTCTCTCACACTCTCTCACACACACTCTCACAGACAGACTCTCACAGACACTCCCTCACAGACTCCCACAAACACTCTCTCACAGACACTCTCTCACAGACTCCCACAGACACTCTCTCACAGACACTCTCACAGACACTCTCTCACAGACACTCTCACAGACACTCTCATAGCTTCTGACACTCTCTCACAGACTCTCACACTCTGTCACAGACACTCTGTCACAGACACTCACAGACACTCTCTTACAGACTCTCACAGACACTTTCTCACAGACACTCTCTCACAGACACTCAGACACTCTCACACTCTCTCACAGACACTCTCTCACTGATACTCTCTCACAGACTCTCACAGACACTCTCACAGACACTCTCATGGACACTCAGACTGTCTCACAGACTCTCACAGACACTATCACAGACACTCTCACAGACTATCACAGACACTCTCACAGACACTCTCGCAGACACTCTCACAGACACTCTCGTAGACACTTACAGACACTCTCACAGACACTCTCACTGACACTTTCTCACAGATACTTTCACAAACACACACTCACAGACACTCTCTCACAGTCACTCTCACAGACATTCACAAAGACTCTCTCTCACACACATACTCACAGACTCTCACACATACACTCTCACACAGACTCTTAAAGACACTCTCTCACAGACACTCTTTCACAGACACTCTCTCATAGTCACTCTCACAGACACTCTCTCACAGACACTCTCTCACAGATACTCTCTCACAGTTTCTCACAGAATCTCACACAGACTCTCACACAGAATCTCATGCAGACTCTCACACAGACTCTCACACAGACTCTCACACAGACTTTCATAGAGACTCTCACACAGACACTCACACAGACTCTCACACAGACACTCTCTCACAGACACTCTCTCACACAGACACACTCGCTCACAGACACTCTCACATAGAATCTCACACAGACTCTCACACAGACTCACACAGACTCTCACACAGACTTTCACACAGACAATCTCTCACAGAGACACTCAAACAGACACACTCACAGACACACTCTCACACAGACACTCTCTCACACAGACACTCTCACAGACACTCTCACAGACACTCTCACAGACACTCTCACATACACTCTCACAGACTCTCAGAGACACTCTCTCAGACTCTCATAGACACTCACTCATAGTCTCTCATAGACACTCTCGCACAGACACTCTCAGACCCTCACAGACTCTCTCTCACAGACACTCTCACACTCTCTCACACTCTTTCACAGACACTCTCTCAGACTCTCACAGACACTCTCTTAAGATTCTCAGACACTCTCTCACAGACTCAGAGACACTAACACAGACACTCTCTCACAGACTCTCACAGACACTCTCTCACAGACTCTCATAGACTGTCAGACACTCTCTCACAGACTCTCATAGACTCTCAGACACTCTCTCACGGACTCTCACAGACACTCTCTCGGACTCGCACAGACTCTCTCACAGACACTCTCTAACAGACTCTCATAGACTCTCATACACTCTCTCACAGACACTCTCTCACAGACACTCTCTCACAGACACTCTCTCACAGACCCTCTCTTATAGACACATCTCACAGACACTCTCAGACACTATCAGACACTCTCTCACAGACTCTCACAGACACTCTCTCATAGACACTATCACAGACACTCTCTCACAGACTCTCACAGACTCTCACAGACACTCTCTCACAGACTCTCACAGACACTGTCTCACAGACTCTCTCACACACTCTCTCACAGACTCTCAGACACTCTCACAGACACTCTCTCACAGACTCTCACAGACACTCACAAACTCACACTCTCACATACACTCTCTCGGACTCACACAGACACTCTCTCACAGACACTCCCACAGATACTCACAGACACTCTCTCACAGATACTTACAGACACTTTCACAGACACTCTCTCACAGACACTCTCACAGACACTCTCTCACAGACATTCTCACAGACACTCTCTCACAGTCTCTCTTACAGACACTCACAAACTCACTCTCACACTCTCTCACATACACTCTCTCAGACTCTTACAGAAACTCTCACAGACTCTCACAGACACTCTCACAGACTCAGACACTCTCTCACAGACTCACAGACACTCTCTCACAGACTCGGACAGACTCTCAAAGACACTCACTCACAGACTCTCATAGACACTCACTCACAGACTCTCGTAGACGCTCACTCACAGACTTGCGCAGACACTCTCAGACTCTCACAGACTTTCTCTCACAGACATTCTCTCACACACACACAGACTCTCACAGACACTCTATTAAGACTCTCACAGACACTCTCTCAGACTCACAGACACTATCACAGACACTCTCTCACAGACTCTCAGACACTCTCTCACAGACTCTCACAGACACTCTCTCACAGACACTCTCTCAAAGACTCTCACAGACACTCTCTCACAGACTCTCACAGACACTCTCCCACAGACACTCTCTCAAAGACACTCTCACACACTCTCATGGACTCTCACATATACTCTCTCACAGACTCTCAGACACTCTCACAGACACTCTCACAGACTCTCACAGACACTCACAAACTCACACTCTCTCACACTCTCACATACACTCAGACTCTCACAGACACTCTCTCACAGACTCTCTCACAGACACTCTCACAGACATTCTCTCACAGACACTCTCTCACAGTCACTCTCTCACAGTCTCTCTCACAGACACTCACAAACTCAGTCTCACACTCTCTCACATACACTCTCTCAGACTCTTACAGACACTCTCACAGACTCTCACAGACACTCTCACAGACTCAGACACTCTCTCACAGACTCACAGACACTCTCTTATAGACTCGGACAGACTCTCAGAGACACTCACTCACAGACAGACTCTCATAGACACTCACTCACAGACTCTCATAGACACTCACTAACAGACTCGCACAGACACTCTCAGACTCTCACAGACTTTCTCTCACAGACACTCTCTCACATACTCACAGACTCTCACAGACACTCTCTTAAGACTCTCACAGACACTCTCTCACAGACTCACGGACACTATCACAGACACTCTCTCACAGACTCTCAGGCACTCTCTCACAGACTCTCAAAGACATTCTTTCAGACTCGCACAGATACTCTCTCACAGAGACTCTCTAACAGACTCTCATATACTCTCTCACAGACTCTCACAGATACTCTCTCACAGACTCTCACAGACACTCTCTCACAGACTACCTCACAGACACTCTCTCACAGACTCTCTCACAGACACTCTCTCACAGACACTCTCTCACAGACATTCTCTCACAGACACTCTCAGATACTATCACAGACACTCTCAGACACTCTTTCACACTCTCTCATAAACTCTCACAGACACTCTCACAGACACAATCACAGACACTCTCTCACAGACTCTCACAGACACTCTCTCACATACTCTCAAAGACACTCTCTCACAGACACTCTCAGACTCTCACAGACACTCTCTCAGACTCTCACAGACACTCTCTCACAGACTCTCACAGACTCTCACAGACACTCTTACAGACTCTCACAGACACTGTCTCACAGACTCTCACAGACACTCTCTTACAGACTCTCTCACAGACTCCCTCACAGACACTCTCACAGACTCTCTCAGACTCTCACAGACACTCTCTCACACACACTCTCTCACAGATACTCTCTTAGAGACTCTCACAGACACTCTCTCACAGACTCTCAGACACTCTCTCACTGACTCTCACAGACACTCTCTTACAGACAGACTCTCACAGACACTCTCTCACAGACACTCTCTCACAGACACTCTCTCACAGACACTCTCTCACACACTCTCACAGACTCTCACATATACTCTCTCAGAGACACTCTCTCACAGACGCTCTCACAGACTTTCACAGACACTCTCTCACAGACACTCTCTCACATACACTCTCAGTTTCAGACACTCTCTCACAGACTTTCACACTCTCTCACAGACTCTCACATACACTATCACACACACTCTCTCACAGACATTCTCTCACACTCTCTCACAGACTCACAGACACTTTCTTACAGACTCTCACAGACACTCTCTCACAGACTCTCACAGACACTCCCTTACAGACTCTCACAGACACTCTCTCACAGACTCTCAGACTCTCATAGACACTCTCTCACACACACTCTCTCACATATACTCTCTTAGAGACTCTCACAGACACTCTCAGAGACTCTCACAGACACTCTCTCACAGACACTCTCACAGACTCTCACAGACACTCTCTTACAGACTCTCTCACAGACACTATCACAGACACTCTCTCACAGACTCTCACAGACACTATCTCACAGACTCTCACAGACCCTCTCTCACAGACCCTCTCTCACAGACACTCTCTCACAGACACTCTCTCACAGACTCTCTCAGGCACTCTCTCACAGACACTCTCAGACACTCTCTCACAGACACTCAGACACTCTCTCACCGACACTCTCTCATAGACACTCTCAGACACTCACTCACCGATACTCTCTCACAGACACTCTCAGACACTCACTCACTGACACTCCCTCACTCTCTCACAGACACTCTCTCACAGACACTCTCTTACAGACACTCTCTCACAGACACTCTCACAGACTCTCACACAGACTCTCACACAGACTCTCACACAGACACACTTTCTCATAGACACTCTCTCACAGACACTCTCTCAGACACAGAAACTCTCTTACAAACACTCTCAGACACTCTCTCACAGACACTCTCAGACACTCTCTCACAGACACTCTCAGACACTCTCTCACAGACACTCTCAGACACTCTCTCACAGACTCTCACAGACACTCTCACAGACACTCTCACAGACTCACTCTCTCTGACTCACTCTCTCACAGACTCACTCTCTCACAGACACACTCTCACAGACACTCTCTCAGACACTCTCTCACAGACACTCTCTCACAGACTCTCACAGACACTCTCTCACAGACTCTCACAGACACTCTCTCACAGACACTCTCACAGACACTCTCTCAGACACTCTCACAGACTCTTGCTCACAGACTCTCTCTCACAGACTTTGACACTCTCTCACACTCTCTCACACACACTCTCACAGACAGACTCTCACAGACACTCCCTCACAGACTCCCACAAACACTCTCTCACAGACACTCTCTCACAGACTCCCACAGACACTCTCTCACAGACACTCTCACAGACACTCTCTCACAGACACTCTCACAGACACTCTCATAGCTTCTGACACTCTCTCACAGACTCTCTCACAGACTCTCACAGACACTCTCTCACAGACACTCTCCTACAGACACTCTCACAGACACTCTCTCACAGACACTCTCTCACAGACACTCACAGACACTCTCTCACAGACACTCTCTCACAGACACTCTCACAGACACTCTCGCAGACACTCTCTCACAGACACTCTCACAGACACTCTCACAGACACTCTCACGGACACACTCTCACAGACACTCACAGATACTCTCTCACAGACACTCTCTCACAGACACTCTCACAGACACACTCTCACAGACACTCACAGACACTCTCTCACAGACTCCCACAGACACTCTCTCACAGACACTCTCTCACAGATACTCTCTCACAGACACTCTCTTGCAGACACTCTCACAGACTCACACACTCTCACAGACACTCTCTCACAGACTCTGACACTCTCAAAGACTCTCTCACAGACTCTCACAGACACGCTCTCACAGATACCATCTTAGAGACTCTCACAGACACTCTCTCACAGACTCTCACAGACACTCTCTCACAGACACTCACAGACACTCTTACAGACACTCTCTCACAGACACTCTCACTGACACTTTCTCACAGATACTTTCACAAACACACACTCACAGACACTCTCTCACAGTCACTCTCACAGACATTCACACAGACTCTCTCTCACACACACTCTCACAGACTCTCACACAGACTCTCACACATACACTCTCACACAGACTCTCAAAGACACTCTCTCACAGACACTCTTTCACAGACACTCTCTCACAGTCACTCTCATAGACACTCTCTCACAGACACTCTCTCACAGATACTCTCTCACAGTCTCTCACAGAATCTCACAGAGACTCTCACACAGACTCACACACAGACGCTCACACAGACTCTCACACAGACACTCTCTCACACAGACACTCTCTCACACAGACACACTCTCTCACAGACACTCTCACACAGAATCTCTCACAGACACTCTCACAGACTTTCACAGACACTCTCTCACAGACACTCTCTCACATACACTCTCAGTTTCAGACACTCTCTCACAGACTTTCACACTCTCTCACAGACTCTCACATACACTATCACACACACTCTCTCACAGACATTCTCTCACACTCTCTCACAGACTCACAGGCACTTTCTTACAGACTCTCACAGACACTCTCTCACAGACTCTCACAGACACTCCCTTACAGACTCTCACAGACACTCTCTCACAGACTCTCAGACTCTCATAGACACTCTCTCACACACACTCTCTCACATATACTCTCTTAGAGACTCTCACAGACACTCTCAGAGACTCTCACAGACACTCTCTCACAGACACTCTCTCACAGACTCTCACAGACACTCTCTTACAGACTCTCTCACAGACACTATCACAGACACTCTCTCACAGACTCTCACAGACACTATCTCACAGACTCTCACAGACCCTCTCTCACAGACCCTCTCTCACAGACACTCTCTCACAGACACTCTCTCACAGACACTCTCAGGCACTCTCTCACAGACACTCTCAGACACTCTCTCACAGACACTCAGACACTCTCTCACCGACACTCTCTCATAGACACTCTCAGACACTCACTCACCGATACTCTCTCACAGACACTCTCAGACACTCACTCACTGACACTCTCTCACTCTCTCACAGACACTCTCTCACAGACACTCTCTTACAGACACTCTCTCACAGACACTCTCACAGACTCTCACACAGACTCTCACACAGACTCTCACACAGACACACTTTCTCATAGACACTCTCTCACAGACACTCTCTCAGACACAGAAACTCTCTCACAAACACTCTCAGACACTCTCTCACAGACACTCTCAGACACTCTCTCACTGACACTCTCAGACACTCTCTCACAGACACTCTCAGACACTCTCTCACAGACTCTCACAGACACTCTCACAGACACTCTCACAGACTCACTCTCTCTGACTCACTCTCTCACAGACTCACTCTCTCACAGACACACTCTCACAGACACTCTCTCAGACACTCTCTCACAGACACTCTCTCACAGACTCTCACAGACACTCTCTCACAGACTCTCACAGACACTCTCTCACAGACTCTCACAGACACTCTCTCACAGACACTCTCTCACAGACACTCTCAGGCACTCTCTCACAGACACTCTCAGACACTCTCTCACAGACACTCAGACACTCTCTCACCGACACTCTCTCATAGACACTCTCAGACACTCACTCACCGATACTCTCTCACAGACACTCTCAGACACTCACTCACTGACACTCTCTCACTCTCTCACAGACACTCTCTCACAGACACTCTCTTACAGACACTCTCTCACAGACACTCTCACAGACTCTCACACAGACTCTCACACAGACTCTCACACAGACACACTTTCTCATAGACACTCTCTCACAGACACTCTCTCAGACACAGAAACTCTCTCACAAACACTCTCAGACACTCTCTCACAGACACTCTCAGACACTCTCTCACAGACACTCTCAGACACTCTCTCACAGACACTCTCAGACACTCTCTCACAGACTCTCACAGACACTCTCACAGACACTCTCACAGACTCACTCTCTCTGACTCACTCTCTCACAGACTCACTCTCTCACAGACACACTCTCACAGACACTCTCTCAGACACTCTCTCACAGACACTCTCTCACAGACTCTCACAGACACTCTCTCACAGACTCTCACAGACACTCTCTCACAGACACTCTCACAGACACTCTCTCAGACACTCTCACAGACTCTCGCTCACAGACTCTCTCTCACAGACTTTGACACTCTCTCACACTCTCTCACACACACTCTCACAGACAGACTCTCACAGACACTCCCTCACAGACTCCCACAAACACTCTCTCACAGACACTCTCTCACAGACTCCCACAGACACTCTCTCACAGACACTCTCACAGACACTCTCTCACAGACACTCTCACAGACACTCTCATAGCTTCTGATACTCTCTCACAGACTCTCACACTCTGTCACAGACACTCTGTCACAGACACTCACAGACACTCTCTTACAGACTCTCACAGACACTTTCTCACAGACACTCTCTCACAGACACTCAGACACTCTCACACTCTCTCACAGACACTCTCTCACTGATACTCTCTCACAGACTCTCACAGACACTCTCACAGACACTCTCATGGACACTCAGACTGTCTCACAGACTCTCACAGACACTATCACAGACACTCTCACAGACTATCACAGACACTCTCACAGACACTCTCGCAGACACTCTCACAGACACTCTCGCAGACACTTACAGACACTCTCACAGACACTCTCACTGACACTTTCTCACAGATACTTTCACAAACACACACTCACAGACACTCTCTCACAGTCACTCTCACAGACATTCACACAGACTCTCTCTCACACACATACTCACAGACTCTCACACATACACTCTCACACAGACTCTTAAAGACACTCTCTCACAGACACTCTTTCACAGACACTCTCTCACAGTCACTCTCACAGACACTCTCTCACAGACACTCTCTCACAGATACTCTCTCACAGTTTCTCACAGAATCTCACACAGACTCTCACACAGAATCTCATGCAGACTCTCACACAGACTCTCACACAGACTCTCACACAGACTTTCACAGAGACTCTCACACAGACACTCACACAGACTCTCACACAGACACTCTCTCACAGACACTCTCTCACACAGACACACTCGCTCACAGACACTCTCACATAGAATCTCACACAGACTCTCACACAGACTCACACAGACTCTCACACAGACTTTCACACAGACAATCTCTCACAGAGACACTCAAACAGACACACTCACAGACACACTCTCACACAGACACTCTCTCACACAGACACTCTCACAGACACTCTCACAGACACTCTCACAGACACTCTCACATACACTCTCACAGACTCTCAGAGACACTCTCTCAGACTCTCATAGACACTCACTCATAGTCTCTCATAGACACTCTCGCACAGACACTCTCAGACCCTCACAGACTCTCTCTCACAGACACTCTCACACTCTCTCACACTCTTTCACAGACACTCTCTCAGACTCTCACAGACACTCTCTTAAGACTCTCAGACACTCTCTCACAGACTCAGAGACACTAACACAGACACTCTCTCACAGACTCTCACAGACACTCTCTCACAGACTCTCATAGACTGTCAGACACTCTCTCACAGACTCTCATAGACTCTCAGACACTCTCTCACGGACTCTCACAGACACTCTCTCGGACTCGCACAGACTCTCTCACAGACACTCTCTAACAGACTCTCATAGACTCTCATACACTCTCTCACAGACACTCTCTCACAGACACTCTCTCACAGACACTCTCTCACAGACCCTCTCTTACAGACACATCTCACAGACACTCTCAGACACTATCAGACACTCTCTCACAGACTCTCACAGACACTCTCTCATAGACACTATCACAGACACTCTCTCACAGACTCTCACAGACTCTCACAGACACTCTCTCACAGACTCTCACAGACACTGTCTCACAGACTCTCTCACACACTCTCTCACAGACTCTCAGACACTCTCACAGACACTCTCTCACAGACTCTCACAGACACTCACAAACTCACACTCTCACATACACTCTCTCGGACTCACACAGACACTCTCTCACAGACACTCCCACAGATACTCACAGACACTCTCTCACAGATACTTACAGACACTTTCACAGACACTCTCTCACAGACACTCTCACAGACACTCTCTCACAGACATTCTCACAGACACTCTCTCACAGTCTCTCTTACAGACACTCACAAACTCACTCTCACACTCTCTCACATACACTCTCTCAGACTCTTACAGAAACTCTCACAGACTCTCACAGACACTCTCACAGACTCAGACACTCTCTCACAGACTCACAGACACTCTCTCACAGACTCGGACAGACTCTCAAAGACACTCACTCACAGACTCTCATAGACACTCACTCACAGACTCTCGTAGACGCTCACTCACAGACTTGCGCAGACACTCTCAGACTCTCACAGACTTTCTCTCACAGACATTCTCTCACACACACACAGACTCTCACAGACACTCTATTAAGACTCTCACAGACACTCTCTCAGACTCACAGACACTATCACAGACACTCTCTCACAGACTCTCAGACACTCTCTCACAGACTCTCACAGACACTCTCTCACAGACACTCTCTCAAAGACTCTCACAGACACTCTCTCACAGACTCTCACAGACACTCTCCCACAGACACTCTCTCAAAGACACTCTCACACACTCTCATGGACTCTCACATATACTCTCTCACAGACTCTCAGACACTCTCACAGACACTCTCACAGACTCTCACAGACACTCACAAACTCACACTCTCTCACACTCTCACATACACTCAGACTCTCACAGACACTCTCTCACAGACTCTCTCACAGACACTCTCACAGACATTCTCTCACAGACACTCTCTCACAGTCACTCTCTCACAGTCTCTCTCACAGACACTCACAAACTCAGTCTCACACTCTCTCACATACACTCTCTCAGACTCTTACAGACACTCTCACAGACTCTCACAGACACTCTCACAGACTCAGACACTCTCTCACAGACTCACAGACACTCTCTTATAGACTCGGACAGACTCTCAGAGACACTCACTCACAGACAGACTCTCATAGACACTCACTCACAGACTCTCATAGACACTCACTAACAGACTCGCACAGACACTCTCAGACTCTCACAGACTTTCTCTCACAGACACTCTCTCACATACTCACAGACTCTCACAGACACTCTCTTAAGACTCTAACAGACACTCTCTCACAGACTCACAGACACTATCACAGACACTCTCTCACAGACTCTCAGGCACTCTCTCACAGACTCTCAAAGACACTCTTTCAGACTCGCACAGATACTCTCTCACAGAGACTCTCTAACAGACTCTCATATACTCTCTCACAGACTCTCACAGATACTCTCTCACAGACTCTCACAGACACTCTCTCACAGACTACCTCACAGACACTCTCTCACAGACTCTCTCACAGACACTCTCTCACAGACACTCTCTCACAGACATTCTCTCACAGACACTCTCAGATACTATCACAGACACTCTCAGACACTCTTTCACACTCTCTCATAAACTCTCACAGACACTCTCACAGACACAATCACAGACACTCTCTCACAGACTCTCACAGACACTCTCTCACATACTCTCAAAGACACTCTCTCACAGACACTCTCAGACTCTCACAGACACTCTCTCAGACTCTCACAGACACTCTCTCACAGACTCTCACAGACTCTCACAGACACTCTTACAGACTCTCACAGACACTGTCTCACAGACTCTCACAGACACTCTCTTACAGACTCTCTCACAGACTCCCTCACAGACACTCTCACAGACTCTCTCAGACTCTCACAGACACTCTCTCACACACACTCTCTCACAGATACTCTCTTAGAGACTCTCACAGACACTCTCTCACAGACTCTCAGACACTCTCTCACTGACTCTCACAGACACTCTCTTACAGACAGACTCTCACAGACACTCTCTCACAGACACTCTCTCACAGACACTCTCTCACAGACACTCTCTCACACACTCTCACAGACTCTCACATATACTCTCTCAGAGACACTCTCTCACAGACGCTCTCACAGACTTTCACAGACACTCTCTCACAGACACTCTCTCACATACACTCTCAGTTTCAGACACTCTCTCACAGACTTTCACACTCTCTCACAGACTCTCACATACACTATCACACACACTCTCTCACAGACATTCTCTCACACTCTCTCACAGACTCACAGACACTTTCTTACAGACTCTCACAGACACTCTCTTACAGACTCTCACAGACACTCCCTTACAGACTCTCACAGACACTCTCTCACAGACTCTCAGACTCTCATAGACACTCTCTCACACACACTCTCTCACATATACTCTCTTAGAGACTCTCATAGACACTCTCAGAGACTCTCACAGACACTCTCTCACAGACACTCTCACAGACTCTCACAGACACTCTCTTACAGACTCTCTCACAGACACTATCACAGACACTCTCTCACAGACTCTCACAGACACTATCTCACAGACTCTCACAGACCCTCTCTCACAGACCCTCTCTCACAGACACTCTCTCACAGACACTCTCTCACAGACTCTCTCAGGCACTCTCTCACAGACACTCTCAGACACTCTCTCACAGACACTCAGACACTCTCTCACCGACACTCTCTCATAGACACTCTCAGACACTCACTCACCGATACTCTCTCACAGACACTCTCAGACACTCACTCACTGACACTCCCTCACTCTCTCACAGACACTCTCTCACATACACTCTCTTACAGACACTCTCTCACAGACACTCTCACAGACTCTCACACAGACTCTCACACAGACTCTCACACAGACACACTTTCTCATAGACACTCTCTCACAGACACTCTCTCAGACACAGAAACTCTCTCACAAACACTCTCAGACACTCTCTCACAGACACTCTCAGACACTCTCTCACAGACACTCTCAGACACTCTCTCACAGACACTCTCAGACACTCTCTCACAGACTCTCACAGACACTCTCACAGACACTCTCACAGACTCACTCTCTCTGACTCACTCTCTCACAGACTCACTCTCTCACAGACACACTCTCACAGACACTCTCTCAGACACTCTCTCACAGACACTCTCTCACAGACTCTCACAGACACTCTCTCACAGACTCTCACAGACACTCTCTCACAGACACTCTCACAGACACTCTCTCAGACACTCTCACAGACTCTCGCTCACAGACTCTCTCTCACAGACTTTGACACTCTCTCACACTCTCTCACACACACTCTCACAGACAGACTCTCACAGACACTCCCTCACAGACTCCCACAAACACTCTCTCACAGACACTCTCTCACAGACTCCCACAGACACTCTCTCACAGACACTCTCACAGACACTCTCTCACAGACACTCTCACAGACACTCTCATAGCTTCTGACACTCTCTCACAGACTCTCTCACAGACTCTCACAGACACTCTCTCACAGACACTCTCCTACAGACACTCTCACAGACACTCTCTCAGAGACACTCTCTCACAGACACTCACAGACACTCTCTCACAGACACTCTCTCACAGACACTCTCACAGACACTCTCACAGACACTCTCGCAGACACTCTCTCACAGACACTCTCACAGACACTCTCACAGACACTCTCACGGACACACTCTCACAGACACTCACAGATACTCTCTCACAGACACTCTCTCACAGACACTCTCACAGACACACTCTCACAGACACTCACAGACACTCTCTCACAGACTCCCACAGACACTCTCTCACAGACACTCTCTCACAGATACTCTCTCACAGACACTCTCTTGCAGACACTCTCACAGACTCACACACTCTCACAGACACTCTCTCACAGACTCTGACACTCTCAAAGACTCTCTCACAGACTCTCACAGACACGCTCTCACAGATACCATCTTAGAGACTCTCACAGACACTCTCTCACAGACTCTCACAGACACTCTCTCACAGACACTCACAGACACTCTTACAGACACTCTCTCACAGACACTCTCACTGACACTTTCTCACAGATACTTTCACAAACACACACTCACAGACACTCTCTCACAGTCACTCTCACAGACATTCACACAGACTCTCTCTCACACACACTCTCACAGACTCTCACACAGACTCTCACACATACACTCTCACACAGACTCTCAAAGACACTCTCTCACAGACACTCTTTCACAGACACTCTCTCACAGTCACTCTCATAGACACTCTCTCACAGACACTCTCTCACAGATACTCTCTCACAGTCTCTCACAGAATCTCACAGAGACTCTCACACAGACTCACACACAGACGCTCACACAGACTCTCACACAGACACTCTCTCACACAGACACTCTCTCACACAGACACACTCTCTCACAGACACTCTCACACAGAATCTCTCACAGACACTCTCACAGACTTTCACAGACACTCTCTCACAGACACTCTCTCACATACACTCTCAGTTTCAGACACTCTCTCACAGACTTTCACACTCTCTCACAGACTCTCACATACACTATCACACACACTCTCTCACAGACATTCTCTCACACTCTCTCACAGACTCACAGGCACTTTCTTACAGACTCTCACAGACACTCTCTCACAGACTCTCACAGACACTCCCTTACAGACTCTCACAGACACTCTCTCACAGACTCTCAGACTCTCATAGACACTCTCTCACACACACTCTCTCACATATACTCTCTTAGAGACTCTCACAGACACTCTCAGAGACTCTCACAGACACTCTCTCACAGACACTCTCTCACAGACTCTCACAGACACTCTCTTACAGACTCTCTCACAGACACTATCACAGACACTCTCTCACAGACTCTCACAGACACTATCTCACAGACCCTCTCTCACAGACCCTCTCTCACAGACACTCTCTCACAGACACTCTCTCACAGACACTCAGACACTCTCTCACCAACACTCTCTCATAGACACTCTCAGACACTCACTCACCGATACTCTCTCACAGACACTCTCAGACACTCACTCACTGACACTCTCTCACTCTCTCACAGACACTCTCTCACAGACACTCTCTTACAGACACTCTCTCACAGACACTCTCACAGACTCTCACACAGACTCTCACACAGACTCTCACACAGACACACTTTCTCATAGACACTCTCTCACAGACACTCTCTCAGACACAGAAACTCTCTCACAAACACTCTCAGACACTCTCTCACAGACACTCTCAGACACTCTCTCACTGACACTCTCAGACACTCTCTCACAGACACTCTCAGACACTCTCTCACAGACTCTCACAGACACTCTCACAGACACTCTCACAGACTCACTCTCTCTGACTCACTCTCTCACAGACTCACTCTCTCACAGACACACTCTCACAGACACTCTCTCAGACACTCTCTCACAGACACTCTCTCACAGACTCTCACAGACACTCTCTCACAGACTCTCACAGACACTCTCTCACAGACACTCTCACAGACACTCTCTCAGACACTCTCACAGACTCTCGCTCACAGACTCTCTCTCACAGACTTTGACACTCTCTCACACTCTCTCACACACACTCTCACAGACACTCCCTCACAGACTCCCACAAACACTCTCTCACAGACACTCTCTCACAGACTCCCACAGACACTCTCTCACAGACACTCTCACAGACACTCTCTCACAGACACTCTCACAGACACTCTCATAGCTTCTGACACTCTCTCACAGACTCTCACACTCTGTCACAGACACTCTGTCACAGATACTCACAGACACTCTCTTACAGACTCTCACAGACACTTTCTCACAGACACTCTCTCACAGACACTCAGACACTCTCACACTCTCTCACAGACACTCTCTCACTGATACTCTCTCACAGACTCTCACAGACTCTCACAGACACTCTCTCACAGACTCTCACAGACACTGTCTCACAGACTCTCTCACACACTCTCTCACAGACTCTCAGACACTCTCACAGACACTCTCTCACAGACTCTCACAGACACTCACAAACTCACACTCTCACATACACTCTCTCGGACTCACACAGACACTCTCTCACAGACACTCTCACAGATACTCACAGACACTCTCTCACAGATACTTACAGACACTTTCACAGACACTCTCTCACAGACACTCTCACAGACACTCTCTCACAGACATTCTCACAGACACTCTCTCACAGTCTCTCTTACAGACACTCACAAACTCACTCTCACACTCTCTCACATACACTCTCTCAGACTCTTACAGAAACTCTCACAGACTCTCACAGACACTCTCACAGACTCAGACACTCTCTCACAGACTCACAGACACTCTCTCACAGACTCGGACAGACTCTCAAAGACACTCCCTCACAGACTCTCATAGACACTCACTCACAGACTCTCGTAGACGCTCACTCACAGACTTGCGCAGACACTCTCAGACTCTCACAGACTTTCTCTCACAGACATTCTCTCACATACACACAGACTCTCACAGACACTCTATTAAGACTCTCACAGACACTCTCTCAGACTCACAGACACTATCACAGACACTCTCTCACAGACTCTCAGACACTCTCTCACAGACTCTCACAGACACTCTCTCACAGACTCTCACAGACACTCCCTTACAGACTCTCACAGACACTCTCTCACAGACTCTCAGACACTCTCTCACAGACTCTCACAGACACTCTCTCACAGACTCTCACAGACACTCTCTCACAGACACTCTCTCAAAGACTCTCACAGACACTCTCTCACAGACTCTCACAGACACTCTCCCACAGACACTCTCTCAAAGACACTCTCACACACTCTCATGGACTCTCACATATACTTTCTCACAGACTCTCAGACACTCTCACAGACACTCTCACAGACTCTCACAGACACTCACAAACTCACACTCTCTCACACTCTCACATACACTCAGACTCTCACAGACACTCTCTCACAGACTCTCTCACAGACACTCTCACAGACATTCTCTCAAAGACACTCTCTCACAGTCACTCTCTCACAGTCTCTCTCACAGACACTCACAAACTCAGTCTCACACTCTCTCACATACACTCTCTCAGACTCTTACAGTCACTCTCACAGACTCTCACAGACACTCTCACAGACTCAGACACTCTCTCACAAACTCACAGACACTCTCTTATAGACTCGGACAGACTCTCAGAGACACTCACTCACAGACAGACTCTCATAGACACTCACTCGCAGACTCTCATAGACACTCACTAACAGACTCGCACAGACACTCTCAGACTCTCACAGACTTTCTCTCACAGACACTCTCTCACACACTCACAGACTCTCACAGACACTCTCTTAAGACTCTCACAGACACTCTCTCACAGACTCACAGACACTATCACAGACACTCTCTCACAGACTCTCAGGCACTCTCTCACAGACTCTCAAAGACACTCTTTCAGACTCGCACAGATACTCTCTCACAGAGACTCTCTAACAGACTCTCATATACTCTCTCACAGACTCTCACAGATACTCTCTCACAGACTCTCACAGACACTCTCTCACAGACTACCTCACAGACACTCTCTCACAGACTCTCTCAAAGACACTCTCTCACAGACACTCTCTCACAGACATTCGCTCACAGACACTCTCAGATACTATCACAGACACTCTCAGACACTCTTTCACACTCTCTCTCATAAACTCTCACAGACACTCTCACAGACACTATCACAGACACTCTCTCACAGACTCTCACAGACACTCTCTCACATACTCTCAAAGACACTCTCTCACAGACATTCTCAGACTCTCACAGACACTCTCTCAGACTCTCACAGACACTCTCTCACAGACTCTCACAGACTCTCACAGACACTCTTACAGACTCTCACAGACACTGTCTCACAGACTCTCACAGACACTCTCTTACAGACTCTATCACAGACTCCCTCACAGACACTCTCACAGACTCTCTCAGACTCTCACAGACACTCTCTCACACACACTCTCTCACAGATACTCTCTTAGAGACTCTCACAGACACTCTCTCACAGACTCTCAGACACTCTCTCACTGACTCTCACAGACACTCTCTTACAGACAGACTCTCACAGACACTCTCTCACAGACACTCTCTCACATACACTCTCTCACAGACACTCTCTCACACACTCTCACAGACTCTCACATATACTCTCTCAGAGACACTCTCTCACAGACACTCTCACAGACTTTCACAGACACTCTCTCACAGACACTCTCTCACATACACTCTCAGTTTCAGACACTCTCTCACAGACTTTCACACTCTCTCACAGACTCTCACATACACTATCACACACACTCTCTCACAGACATTCTCTCACACTCTCTCACAGACTCACAGGCACTTTCTTACAGACTCTCACAGACACTCTCTCACAGACTCTCACAGACACTCCCTTACAGACTCTCACAGACACTCTCTCACAGACTCTCAGACTCTCATAGACACTCTCTCACACACACTCTCTCACATATACTCTCTTAGAGACTCTCACAGACACTCTCAGAGACTCTCACAGACACTCTCTCACAGACACTCTCTCACAGACTCTCACAGACACTCTCTTACAGACTCTCTCACAGACACTATCACAGACACTCTCTCACAGACTCTCACAGACACTATCTCACAGACTCTCACAGACCCTCTCTCACAGACCCTCTCTCACAGACACTCTCTCACAGACACTCTCTCACAGACACTCTCAGGCACTCTCTCACAGACACTCTCAGACACTCTCTCACAGACACTCAGACACTCTCTCACCGACACTCTCTCATAGACACTCTCAGACACTCACTCACCGATACTCTCTCACAGACACTCTCAGACACTCACTCACTGACACTCTCTCACTCTCTCACAGACACTCTCTCACAGACACTCTCTTACAGACACTCTCTCACAGACACTCTCACAGACTCTCACACAGACTCTCACACAGACTCTCACACAGACACACTTTCTCATAGACACTCTCTCACAGACACTCTCTCAGACACAGAAACTCTCTCACAAACACTCTCAGACACTCTCTCACAGACACTCTCAGACACTCTCTCACAGACACTCTCAGACACTCTCTCACAGACACTCTCAGACACTCTCTCACAGACTCTCACAGACACTCTCACAGACACTCTCACAGACTCACTCTCTCTGACTCACTCTCTCACAGACTCACTCTCTCACAGACACACTCTCACAGACACTCTCTCAGACACTCTCTCACAGACACTCTCTCACAGACTCTCACAGACACTCTCTCACAGACTCTCACAGACACTCTCTCACAGACACTCTCACAGACACTCTCTCAGACACTCTCACAGACTCTCGCTCACAGACTCTCTCTCACAGACTTTGACACTCTCTCACACTCTCTCACACACACTCTCACAGACAGACTCTCACAGACACTCCCTCACAGACTCCCACAAACACTCTCTCACAGACACTCTCTCACAGACTCCCACAGACACTCTCTCACAGACACTCTCACAGACACTCTCTCACAGACACTCTCACAGACACTCTCATAGCTTCTGACACTCTCTCACAGACTCTCACACTCTGTCACAGACACTCTGTCACAGACACTCACAGACACTCTCTTACAGACTCTCACAGACACTTTCTCACAGACACTCTCTCACAGACACTCAGACACTCTCACACTCTCTCACAGACACTCTCTCACTGATACTCTCTCACAGACTCTCACAGACACTCTCACAGACACTCTCATGGACACTCAGACTGTCTCACAGACTCTCACAGACACTATCACAGACACTCTCACAGACTATCACAGACACTCTCACAGACACTCTCGCAGACACTCTCACAGACACTCTCGCAGACACTTACAGACACTCTCACAGACACTCTCACTGACACTTTCTCACAGATACTTTCACAAACACACACTCACAGACACTCTCTCACAGTCACTCTCACAGACATTCACACAGACTCTCTCTCACACACATACTCACAGACTCTCACACAGACTCTCACACATACACTCTCACACAGACTCTTAAAGACACTCTCTCACAGACACTCTTTCACAGACACTCTCTCACAGTCACTCTCACAGACACTCTCTCACAGACACTCTCTCACAGATACTCTCTCACAGTCTCTCACAGAATCTCACACAGACTCTCACACAGAATCTCATGCAGACTCTCACACAGACTCTCACACAGACTCTCACACAGACTTTCACAGAGACTCTCACACAGACACTCACACAGACTCTCACACAGACACTCTCTCACAGACACTCTCTCACACAGACACACTCGCTCACAGACACTCTCACATAGAATCTCACACAGACTCTCACACAGACTCACACAGACTCTCACACAGACTTTCACACAGACAATCTCTCACAGAGACACTCAAACAGACACACTCACAGACACACTCTCACACAGACACTCTCTCACACAGACACTCTCACAGACACTCTCACAGACACTCTCACAGACACTCTCACATACACTCTCACAGACTCTCAGAGACACTCTCTCAGACTCTCATAGACACTCACTCATAGTCTCTCGTAGACACTCTCGCACAGACACTCTCAGACCCTCACAGACTCTCTCTCACAGACACTCTCACACTCTCTCACACTCTTTCACAGACACTCTCTCAGACTCTCACAGACACTCTCTTAAGACTCTCAGACACTCTCTCACAGACTCAGAGAAACTAACACAGACACTCTCTCACAGACTCTCACAGACACTCTCTCACAGACTCTCATAGACTGTCAGACACTCTCTCACAGACTCTCATAGACTCTCAGACACTCTCTCACGGACTCTCACAGACACTCTCTCAGACTCGCACAGACTCTCTCACAGACACTCTCTAACAGACTCTCATAGACTCTTATACACTCTCTCACAGACACTCTCTCACAGACACTCTCTCACAGACACTCTCTCACAGACCCTCTCTTACAGACACATCTCACAGACACTCTCAGACACTATCAGACACTCTCTCACAGACTCTCACAGACACTCTCTCATAGACACTATCACAGACACTCTCTCACAGACTCTCACAGACTCTCACAGACACTCTCTCACAGACTCTCACAGACACTGTCTCACAGACTCTCTCACACACTCTCTCACAGACTCTCAGACACTCTCACAGACACTCTCTCACAGACTCTCACAGACACTCACAAACTCACACTCTCACATACACTCTCTCGGACTCACACAGACACTCTCTCACAGACATTCCCACAGATACTCACAGACACTCTCTCACAGATACTTACAGACACTTTCACAGACACTCTCTCACAGACACTCTCACAGACACTCTCTCACAGACATTCTCACAGACACTCTCTCACAGTCTCTCTTACAGACACTCACAAACTCACTCTCACACTCTCTCACATACACTCTCTCAGACTCTTACAGAAACTCTCACAGACTCTCACAGACACTCTCACAGACTCACAGACACTCTCTCACAGACTCGGACAGACTCTCAAAGACACTCACTCACAGACTCTCATAGACACTCACTCACAGACTCTCGTAGACGCTCACTCACAGACTTGCGCAGACACTCTCAGACTCTCACAGACTTTCTCTCACAGACATTCTCTCACACACACACAGACTCTCACAGACACTCTATTAAGACTCTCACAGACACTCTCTCAGACTCACAGACACTATCACAGACACTCTCTCACAGACTCTCAGACACTCTCTCACAGACTCTCACAGACTCTCTCACAGACACTCTCTCAAAGACTCTCACAGACACTCTCTCACAGACTCTCACAGACACTCTCCCACAGACACTCTCTCAAAGACACTCTCACACACTCTCATGGACTCTCACATATACTCTCTCACAGACTCTCAGACACTCTCACAGACACTCTCACAGACTCTCACAGACACTCACAAACTCACACTCTCTCACACTCTCACATACACTCAGACTCTCACAGACACTCTCTCACAGACTCTCTCACAGACACTCTCACAGACATTCTCTCACAGACACTCTCTCACAGTCACTCTCTCACAGTCTCTCTCACAGACACTCACAAACTCAGTCTCACACTCTCTCACATACACTCTCTCAGACTCTTACAGACACTCTCACAGACTCTCACAGACACTCTCACAGACTCAGACACTCTCTCACAGACTCACAGACACTCTCTTATAGACTCGGACAGACTCTCAGAGACACTCACTCACAGACAGACTCTCATAGACACTCACTCACAGACTCTCATAGACACTCACTAACAGACTCGCACAGACACTCTCAGACTCTCACAGACTTTCTCTCACAGACACTCTCTCACATACTCACAGACTCTCACAGACACTCTCTTAAGACTCTCACAGACACTCTCTCACAGACTCACAGACACTATCACAGACACTCTCTCACAGACTCTCAGGCACTCTCTCACAGACTCTCAAAGACACTCTTTCAGACTCGCACAGATACTCTCTCACAGAGACTCTCTAACAGACTCTCATATACTCTCTCACAGACTCTCACAGATACTCTCTCACAGACTCTCACAGACACTCTCTCACAGACTACCTCACAGACACTCTCTCACAGACTCTCTCACAGACACTCTCTCACAGACACTCTCTCACAGACATTCTCTCACAGACACTCTCAGATACTATCACAGACACTCTCAGACACTCTTTCACACTCTCTCATAAACTCTCACAGACACTCTCACAGACACAATCACAGACACTCTCTCACAGACTCTCACAGACACTCTCTCACATACTCTCAAAGACACTCTCTCACAGACACTCTCAGACTCTCACAGACACTCTCTCAGACTCTCACAGACACTCTCTCACAGACTCTCACAGACTCTCACAGACACTCTTACAGACTCTCACAGACACTGTCTCACAGACTCTCACAGACACTCTCTTACAGACTCTCTCACAGACTCCCTCACAGACACTCTCACAGACTCTCTCAGACTCTCACAGACACTCTCTCACACACACTCTCTCACAGATACTCTCTTAGAGACTCTCACAGACACTCTCTCACAGACTCTCAGACACTCTCTCACTGACTCTCACAGACACTCTCTTACAGACAGACTCTCACAGACACTCTCTCACAGACACTCTCTCACAGACACTCTCTCACAGACACTCTCACACACTCTCACAGACTCTCACATATACTCTCTCAGAGACACTCTCTCACAGACACTCTCACAGACTTTCACAGACACTCTCTCACAGACACTCTCTCACATACACTCTCAGTTTCAGACACTCTCTCACAGACTTTCACACTCTCTCACAGACTCTCACATACACTATCACACACACTCTCTCACAGACATTCTCTCACACTCTCTCACAGACTCACAGACACTTTCTTACAGACTCTCACAGACACTCTCTCACAGACTCTCACAGACACTCCCTTACAGACTCTCACAGACACTCTCTCACAGACTCTCAGACTCTCATAGACACTCTCTCACACACACTCTCTCACATATACTCTCTTAGAGACTCTCACAGACACTCTCAGAGACTCTCACAGACACTCTCTCACAGACACTCTCACAGACTCTCACAGACACTCTCTTACAGACTCTCTCACAGACACTATCACAGACACTCTCTCACAGACTCTCACAGACACTATCTCACAGACTCTCACAGACCCTCTCTCACAGACCCTCTCTCACAGACACTCTCTCACAGACACTCTCTCACAGACTCTCTCAGGCACTCTCTCACAGACACTCTCAGACACTCTCTCACAGACACTCAGACACTCTCTCACCGACACTCTCTCATAGACACTCTCAGACACTCACTCACCGATACTCTCTCACAGACACTCTCAGACACTCACTCACTGACACTCCCTCACTCTCTCACAGACACTCTCTCACAGACACTCTCTTACAGACACTCTCTCACAGACACTCTCACAGACTCTCACACAGACTCTCACACAGACTCTCACACAGACACACTTTCTCATAGACACTCTCTCACAGACACTCTCTCAGACACAGAAACTCTCTCACAAACACTCTCAGACACTCTCTCACAGACACTCTCAGACACTCTCTCACAGAGACTCTCAGACACTCTCTCACAGACACTCTCAGACACTCTCTCACAGACTCTCACAGACACTCTCACAGACACTCTCACAGACTCACTCTCTCTGACTCACTCTCTCACAGACTCACTCTCTCACAGACACACTCTCACAGACACTCTCTCAGACACTCTCTCACAGACACTCTCTCACAGACTCTCACAGACACTCTCTCACAGACTCTCACAGACACTCTCTCACAGACACTCTCACAGACACTCTCTCAGACACTCTCACAGACTCTCGCTCACAGACTCTCTCTCACAGACTTTGACACTCTCTCACACTCTCTCACACACACTCTCACAGACAGACTCTCACAGACACTCCCTCACAGACTCCCACAAACACTCTCTCACAGACACTCTCTCACAGACTCCCACAGACACTCTCTCACAGACACTCTCACAGACACTCTCTCACAGACACTCTCACAGACACTCTCATAGCTTCTGACACTCTCTCACAGACTCTCTCACAGACTCTCACAGACACTCTCTCACAGACACTCTCCTACAGACACTCTCACAGACACTCTCTCACAGACACTCTCTCACAGACACTCACAGACACTCTCTCACAGACACTCTCTCACAGACACTCTCACAGACACTCTTACAGACACTCTCGCAGACACTCTCTCACAGACACTCTCACAGACACTCTCACAGACACTCTCACGGACACACTCTCACAGACACTCACAGATACTCTCTCACAGACACTCTCTCACAGACACTCTCACAGACACACTCTCACAGACACTCACAGACACTCTCTCACAGACTCCCACAGACACTCTCTCACAGACACTCTCTCACAGATACTCTCTCACAGACACTCTCTTGCAGACACTCTCACAGACTCACACACTCTCACAGACACTCTCTCACAGACTCTGACACTCTCAAAGACTCTCTCACAGACTCTCACAGACACGCTCTCACAGATACCATCTTAGAGACTCTCACAGACACTCTCTCACAGACTCTCACAGACACTCTCTCACAGACACTCACAGACACTCTTACAGACACTCTCTCACAGACACTCTCACTGACACTTTCTCACAGATACTTTCACAAACACACACTCACAGACACTCTCTCACAGTCACTCTCACAGACATTCACACAGACTCTCTCTCACACACACTCTCACAGACTCTCACACAGACTCTCACACATACACTCTCACACAGACTCTCAAAGACACTCTCTCACAGACACTCTTTCACAGACACTCTCTCACAGTCACTCTCATAGACACTCTCTCACAGACACTCTCTCACAGATACTCTCTCACAGTCTCTCACAGAATCTCACAGAGACTCTCACACAGACTCACACACAGACGCTCACACAGACTCTCACACAGACACTCTCTCACACAGACACTCTCTCACACAGACACACTCTCTCATAGACACTCTCACACAGAATCTCTCACAGACACTCTCACAGACTTTCACAGACACTCTCTCACAGACACTCTCTCACATACACTCTCAGTTTCAGACACTCTCTCACAGACTTTCACACTCTCTCACAGACTCTCACATACACTATCACACACACTCTGTCACAGACATTCTCTCACACTCTCTCACAGACTCACAGGCACTTTCTTACAGACTCTCACAGACACTCTCTCACAGACTCTCACAGACACTCCCTTACAGACTCTCACAGACACTCTCTCACAGACTCTCAGACTCTCATAGACACTCTCTCACACACACTCTCTCACATATACTCTCTTAGAGACTCTCACAGACACTCTCAGAGACTCTCACAGACACTCTCTCACAGACACTCTCTCACAGACTCTCACAGACACTCTCTTACAGACTCTCTCACAGACACTATCACAGACACTCTCTCACAGACTCTCACAGACACTATCTCACAGACTCTCACAGACCCTCTCTCACAGACCCTCTCTCACAGACACTCTCTCACAGACACTCTCTCACAGACACTCTCAGGCACTCTCTCACAGACACTCTCAGACACTCTCTCACAGACACTCAGACACTCTCTCACCGACACTCTCTCATAGACACTCTCAGACACTCACTCACCGATACTCTCTCACAGACACTCTCAGACACTCACTCACTGACACTCTCTCACTCTCTCACAGACACTCTCTCACAGACACTCTCTTACAGACACTCTCTCACAGACACTCTCACAGACTCTCACACAGACTCTCACACAGACTCTCACACAGACACACTTTCTCATAGACACTCTCTCACAGACACTCTCTCAGACACAGAAACTCTCTCACAAACACTCTCAGACACTCTCTCACAGACACTCTCAGACACTCTCTCACTGACACTCTCAGACACTCTCTCACAGACACTCTCAGACACTCTCTCACAGACTCTCACAGACACTCTCACAGACACTCTCACAGACTCACTCTCTCTGACTCACTCTCTCACAGACTCACTCTCTCACAGACACACTCTCACAGACACTCTCTCAGACACTCTCTCACAGACACTCTCTCACAGACTCTCACAGACACTCTCTCACAGACTCTCACAGACACTCTCTCACAGACACTCTCACAGACACTCTCTCAGACACTCTCACAGACTCTCGCTCACAGACTCTCTCTCACAGACTTTGACACTCTCTCACACTCTCTCACACACACTCTCACAGACACTCCCTCACAGACTCCCACAAACACTCTCTCACAGACACTCTCTCACAGACTCCCACAGACACTCTCTCACAGACACTCTCACAGACACTCTCTCACAGACACTCTCACAGACACTCTCATAGCTTCTGACACTCTCTCACAGACTCTCACACTCTGTCACAGACACTCTGTCACAGATACTCACAGACACTCTCTTACAGACTCTCACAGACACTTTCTCACAGACACTCTCTCACAGACACTCAGACACTCTCACACTCTCTCACAGACACTCTCTCACTGATACTCTCTCACAGACTCTCACAGACACTCTCACAGACACTCTCATGGACACTCAGACTGTCTCACAGACTCTCACAGACACTATCACAGACACTCTCACAGACTCTCACAGACACTCTCACAGACACTCTCGCAGACACTCTCACAGACACTCTCGCAGACACTTACAGACACTCTCACAGACACTCTCACTGACACTTTCTCACAGATACTTTCACAAACACACACTCACAGACACTCTCTCACAGTCACTCTCACAGACATTCACACAGACTCTCTCTCACACACATACTCACAGACTCTCACACAGACTCTCACACATACACTCTCACACAGACTCTTAAAGACACTCTCTCACAGACACTCTTTCACAGACACTCTCTCACAGTCACTCTCACAGACACTCTCTCACAGACACTCTCTCACAGATACTCTCTCACAGTCTCTCACAGAATCTCACACAGACTCTCACACAGACTCTCACACAGAATCTCATGCAGACTCTCACACAGACTCTCACACAGACTCTCACACAGACTTTCACAGAGACTCTCACACAGACACTCACACAGACTCTCACACAGACACTCTCTCACAGACACTCTCTCACACAGACACACTCGCTCACAGACACTCTCACACAGAATCTCACACAGACTCTCACACAGACTCACACAGACTCTCACACAGACTTTCACACAGACAATCTCTCACAGAGACACTCAAACAGACACACTCACAGACACACTCTCACAGACACTCTCTCACACAGACACTCTCACAGACACTCTCACAGACACTCTCACAGACACTCTCACATACACTCTCACAGACTCTCAGAGACACTCTCTCAGACTCTCATAGACACTCACTCATAGTCTCTCGTAGACACTCTCCCACAGACACTCTCAGACCCTCACAGACTCTCTCTCACAGACACTCTCACACTCTCTCACACTCTTTCACAGACACTCTCTCAGACTCTCACAGACACTCTCTTAAGACTCTCAGACACTCTCTCACAGACTCAGAGACACTAACACAGACACTCTCTCACAGACTCTCACAGACACTCTCTCACAGACTCTCATAGACTGTCAGACACTCTCTCACAGACTCTCATAGACTCTCAGACACTCTCTCACGGACTCTCACAGACACTCTCTCAGACTCACACAGACTCTCTCACAGACACTCTCTAACAGACTCTCATAGACTCTCATACACTCTCTCACAGACACTCTCTCACAGACACTCTCTCACAGACACTCTCTCACAGACCCTCTCTTACAGACACATCTCACAGACACTCTCAGACACTATCAGACACTCTCTCACAGACTCTCACAGACACTCTCTCATAGACACTATCACAGACACTCTCTCACAGACTCTCACAGACTCTCACAGACACTCTCTCACAGACTCTCACAGACACTGTCTCACAGACTCTCTCACACACTCTCTCACAGACTCTCAGACACTCTCACAGACACTCTCTCACAGACTCTGACAGACACTCACAAACTCACACTCTCACATACACTCTCTCGGACTCACACAGACACTCTCTCACAGACACTCTCACAGATACTCACAGACACTCTCTCACAGATACTCTCATAGCTTCTGACACTCTCTCACAGACTCTCACACTCTGTCACAGACACTCTGTCACAGATACTCACAGACACTCTCTTACAGACTCTCACAGACACTTTCTCACAGACACTCTCTCACAGACACTCAGACACTCTCACACTCTCTCACAGACACTCTCTCACTGATACTCTCTCACAGACTCTCACAGACACTCTCACAGACACTCTCATGGACACTCAGACTGTCTCACAGACTCTCACAGACACTATCACAGACACTCTCACAGACTCTCACAGACACTCTCACAGACACTCTCGCAGACACTCTCACAGACACTCTCGCAGACACTTACAGACACTCTCACAGACACTCTCACTGACACTTTCTCACAGATACTTTCACAAACACACACTCACAGACACTCTCTCACAGTCACTCTCACAGACATTCACACAGACTCTCTCTCACACACATACTCACAGACTCTCACACAGACTCTCACACATACACTCTCACACAGACTCTTAAAGACACTCTCTCACAGACACTCTTTCACAGACACTCTCTCACAGTCACTCTCACAGACACTCTCTCACAGACACTCTCTCACAGATACTCTCTCACAGTCTCTCACAGAATCTCACACAGACTCTCACACAGACTCTCACACAGAATCTCATGCAGACTCTCACACAGACTCTCACACAGACTCTCACACAGACTTTCACAGAGACTCTCACACAGACACTCACACAGACTCTCACACAGACACTCTCTCACAGACACTCTCTCACACAGACACACTCGCTCACAGACACTCTCACACAGAATCTCACACAGACTCTCACACAGACTCACACAGACTCTCACACAGACTTTCACACAGACAATCTCTCACAGAGACACTCAAACAGACACACTCACAGACACACTCTCACAGACACTCTCTCACACAGACACTCTCACAGACACTCTCACAGACACTCTCACAGACACTCTCACATACACTCTCACAGACTCTCAGAGACACTCTCTCAGACTCTCATAGACACTCACTCATAGTCTCTCGTAGACACTCTCCCACAGACACTCTCAGACCCTCACAGACTCTCTCTCACAGACACTCTCACACTCTCTCACACTCTTTCACAGACACTCTCTCAGACTCTCACAGACACTCTCTTAAGACTCTCAGACACTCTCTCACAGACTCAGAGACACTAACACAGACACTCTCTCACAGACTCTCACAGACACTCTCTCACAGACTCTCATAGACTGTCAGACACTCTCTCACAGACTCTCATAGACTCTCAGACACTCTCTCACGGACTCTCACAGACACTCTCTCAGACTCACACAGACTCTCTCACAGACACTCTCTAACAGACTCTCATAGACTCTCATACACTCTCTCACAGACACTCTCTCACAGACACTCTCTCACAGACACTCTCTCACAGACCCTCTCTTACAGACACATCTCACAGACACTCTCAGACACTATCAGACACTCTCTCACAGACTCTCACAGACACTCTCTCATAGACACTATCACAGACACTCTCTCACAGACTCTCACAGACTCTCACAGACACTCTCTCACAGACTCTCACAGACACTGTCTCACAGACTCTCTCACACACTCTCTCACAGACTCTCAGACACTCTCACAGACACTCTCTCACAGACTCTGACAGACACTCACAAACTCACACTCTCACATACACTCTCTCGGACTCACACAGACACTCTCTCACAGACACTCTCACAGATACTCACAGACACTCTCTCACAGATACTTACAGACACTTTCACAGACACTCTCTCACAGACACTCTCACAGACACTCTCTCACAGACATTCTCACAGACACTCTCTCACAGTCTCTCTTACAGACACTCACAAACTCACTCTCACACTCTCTCACATACACTCTCTCAGACTCTTACAGAAACTCTCACAGACTCTCACAGACACTCTCACAGACTCAGACACTCTCACAGACTCACAGACACTCTCTCACAGACTCGGACAGACTCTCAAAGACACTCACTCACAGACTCTCATAGACACTCACTCACAGACTCTCGTAGACGCTCACTCACAGACTTGCGCAGACACTCTCAGACTCTCACAGACTTTCTCTCACAGACATTCTCTCACACACACACAGACTCTCACAGACACTCTATTAAGACTCTCACAGACACTCTCTCAGACTCACAGACACTATCACAGACACTCTCTCACAGACTCTCAGACACTCTCTCACAGACTCTCACAGACACTCTCTCACAGACACTCTCTCAAAGACTCTCACAGACACTCTCTCACAGACTCTCACAGACACTCTCCCACGGACACTCTCTCAAAGACACTCTCACACACTCTCATGGACTCTCACATATACTCTCTCACAGACTCTCAGACACTCTCACAGACACTCTCACAGACTCTCACAGACACTCACAAACTCACACTCTCTCACACTCTCACATACACTCAGACTCTCACAGACACTCTCTCACAGACTCTCTCACAGACACTCTCACAGACATTCTCTCACAGACACTCTCTCACAGTCACTCTCTCACAGTCTCTCTCACAGACACTCACAAACTCAGTCTCACACTCTCTCACATACACTCTCTCAGACTCTTACAGACACTCTCACAGACTCTCACAGACACTCTCACAGACTCAGACACTCTCTCACAGACTCACAGACACTCTCTTATAGACTCGGACAGACTCTCAGAGACACTCACTCACAGACAGACTCTCATAGACACTCACTCACAGACTCTCATAGACACTCACTAACAGACTCGCACAGACACTCTCAGACTATCACAGACTTTCTCTCACAGACACTCTCTCACACACTCACAGACACTATCACAGACACTCTCTCACAGACTCTCAGGCACTCTCTCACAGACTCTCAAAGACACTCTTTCAGACTCGCACAGATACTCTCTCACAGAGACTCTCTAACAGACTCTCATATACTCTCTCACAGACTCTCACAGATACTCTCTCACAGACTCTCACAGACACTCTCTCACAGACTACCTCACAGACACTCTCTCACAGACTCTCTCACAGACACTCTCTCACAGACACTCTCTCACAGACATTCTCTCACAGACACTCTCAGATACTATCACAGACACTCTCAGATACTCTCTCACACTCTCTCATAAACTCTCACAGACACTCTCACAGACACTACCACAGACACTCTCTCACAGACTCTCACAGACACTCTCTCACATACTCTCAAAGACACTCTCTCACAGACACTCTCAGACTCTCACAGACACTCTCTCAGACTCTCACAGACACTCTCTCACAGACTCTCACAGACTCTCACAGACACTCTTACAGACTCTCACAGAATATCACAGACACTCTCTTACAGACTCTCTCACAGACTCCCTCACAGACACTCTCACAGACTCTCTCAGACTCTCACACACACTCTCTCACAGATACTCTCTTAGAGACTCTCACAGACACTCTCTCACAGACTCTCAGACACTCTCTCACTGACTCTCACAGACACTCTCTTACAGACAGACTCTCACAGACACTCTCTCACAGACACTCTCTCACAGACACTCTCTCACAGACACTCTCGCACACACTCTCACAGACTCTCACATATACTCTCTCACAGACACTCTCTCACAGACACTCTCACAGACTTTCACAGACACTCTCTCACAGACACTCTCTCACATACACTCAGTTTCAGACACTCTCTCACAGACTTTCACACTCTCTCACAGACTCTCACATACAATTCAATTCAATTCAAAGAATCTTTATTCGGATTATAACAATTCATAAAAGCACATCATATATTCACATCAAAGAAAAAACAAATTCCCCAATAATACATATGAGTTAAAATACATCATTATTTACATTTCCATAGTTCTGCGCGCATAGACAGCTGTTTTTAAAAAACTACAAACACGGAAGATTATTTCCTCGTTTCCAAGTGCTAACAATACCTCATAAGATTTGGTTAAACTAATTGGTCTAAATTTTTTAAAATAAGGGATTAAGAACCGCTTTGTATACATTAAGTAAAAATTACAGAGAAAAAAGAAGTGCAAATCGCTTTGTTTACTTTGCCCATTACAGGGACAGCTCGTCATAAGTGCAGTTTCTTGGTACCCCAAAGGGAAATTTAAAAGATACCTAATAGTCCCAGCCCTCAGGCGACATAGAAGACTTCTTTCCCAGTTTGTCAATTGTATAGTAAGATATAATGGGAAGGGATTTCTGGTGGCTGCTATTTCCATATACCTTATAACTGTTGGTTTCTCTTTTTCCCTCCTAAGTCTTTTTTGGCAGAACAGTGCGCTTAGTGCCTCTTTTAATTCAGATTTTTTAATTTTACTGGCATGTGTAGGGTTAATAAAAATATTATCCATGCCTATTTCTCGCAGGTTTGTGTTTATGTAAGATATCCACGGGATCTTCAGCCCCCTATCACAATTTAAACAATCAGTTATTATCTCTTGTGTGAGTAGCGCGGATTTGTTTGTCCAGACCGAGTGCCAAAATAGTACTGGTCGTGAACTAACAAAATCTGAGATAAAATTTAAATCTAATTCATTATGTGTGATGAGATTGGATGTGAAAATTGGCACATTTAATAATCTCCTGCAAAACCGGTTCTCTACCCGCTGGATGGAGATGCTGTTCCCGATGCCCCAGACTTCAGCTCCATAAGTTGCCACTGGCACACATTGGAGTTTGAAGATCTTAGCAATTGCCTTTGTTACTCCCGACCTCTTAGGTTTCGGGATGCTTAAAATTGAGTTTGCGGCCTTTGAGAATTTGCTCGTGGCCTGGGCCAAATGCCCAGACCACGAGCCATTTGCAGCAAAGGTCACACCCAAATACGGGAAAGTATTGGTTGCGATAAGTTTTTCTCCCCCGACTTGTATGGGGCTCAGTCGCCGTTTCCCTGGCCCACATGCCATTATGAAAGATTTTTTAAAATTGACTCTTAAGTCCAAATTATCCATAAATACAGTAAAATTAAGAACCAGAGAACGGAGCGAGTTCGGTGTGCGGCCCATTAGCACCGCATCGTCTGCGTACAGAAGAGTAGGTATTGCTTTGCCATTTATTAGGGGTACGTCTGGTTTGGACTTTGCAAGGTAGTTACTAAGCCTGTTTATATAAATAATAAAAAGCAGGGGTGCTAAAACGCACCCCTGTCTAACTCCTCTTCCAATTTCAATGGGTCCAGACAATTCCCCGCCTACGCCTATTCTCACTCTAGATTTTAGGTCCGTATGTAAAAAAGCTAAAAAGTGGACCAGGGTCGTGTCCATCCCATACTCTAATAAAATAGTCCAGAGTTTAGACCGATTAACCAAATCAAAGGCGGATGACAAATCCATAAAAGCTAAATAAATAGGGACAGTGCGGGCAATATTATATTTATCAATAATTAGTTTGAGGTTGAGGCATTGTTCCACTGTGCCGACCCTTGATCTGAATCCTAGTTGGCAGGGGGATAATATCCCAGTTTCCTCTGACCATGTAATCAATCTATTGTAGATGACACGACCTAATATCTTCAGTGTGTTATCTAACAATGAGATTGGTCTGTAGTTTACAGGATCCGACCTATCCCCTTTCTTATAAATTGGGACTATTATACTAGTACTCCATGTTTCAGGCATTGGGGATTCAGGAAGACTGTTAAAAACATTCACTAGTATGGGTGCCCAGAGATCAGGTTGCCATTTAATAAGATCTATTGGGAGACCATCTGGGCCGGGGGCCTTGTTACCAAGGCTCTGTGCAATTGCCTCCTCTACTTCTCCTTCGGTTATTTTTAAATTAACAGGTATTTCAGGAATATTGATAAGTGGGTCTTTTCCCGGGGCAGCATAAATTTTTGCAAAATGTAGTTCCCAGGAACTAGCAGAGATAGTACAGCTGATTGGTGTAAGTTGTTGGCCCATATTCCGAAGTTCTTTTACTGCTGGCCAAAATAGATTGCTCAATTTACTTCCGGCGGTCAGAGCCAGGGCTTCCCAGCGTTCGCCCAGGAGCATAGATTTCCTTTTCTCTAGGGCTACACATACACTATCACACACACTCTCTCACAGACATTCTCTCACACTCTCTCACAGACTCACAGACACTTTCTTACAGACTCTCACAGACACTCTCTCACAGACTCTCACAGACACTCCCTTACAGACTCTCACAGACACTCTCTCACAGACTCTCAGACTCTCATAGACACTCTCACACACTCTCTCACATATACTCTCTTAGAGACTCTCACAGACACTCTCAGAGACTCTCACAGACACTCTCTCACAGACACTCTCTCACAGACTCTCACAGACACTCTCTTACAGACTCTCTCACAGACACTATCACAGACACTCTCTCACAGACTCTCACAGACACTATCTCACAGACTCTCACAGACCCTCTCTCACAGACACTCTCTCACAGACACTCTCTCACAGACACTCTCAGGCACTCTCTCACAGACACTCTCAGACACTCTCTCACAGACACTCAGACACTCTCTCACCGACACTCTCTCATAGACACTCTCAGACACTCACTCACCGATACTCTCTCACAGACACTCTCAGACACTCACTCACTGACACTCTCACACTCTCACAGACACTCTCTCACTCTCTCACAGACACTCTCTCACAGACACTCTCTTACAGACACTCTCTCACAGACACTCTCACAGACTCTCACACAGACTCTCACACAGACTCTCACACAGACACACTTTCTCATAGACACTCTCTCACAGACACTCTCTCAGACACAGAAACTCTCTCACAAACACTCTCAGACACTCTCTCACAGACACTCTCAGACACTCTCTCACAGACACTCTCAGACACTCTCTCACAGACACTCTCAAACACTCTCTCACAGACTCTCACAGACACTCTCACAGACACTCTCACAGACTCACTCTCTCTGACTCACTCTCTCACAGACTCACTCTCTCACAGACACACTCTCACAGACACTCTCTCAGACACTCTCTCACAGACACTCTCTCACAGACTCTCACAGACACTCTCTCACAGACACTCTCTCACAGACTCTCACAGACACTCTCTCACAGACACTCTCACAGACACTCTCTCAGACACTCTCACAGACTCTCGCTCACAGACTCTCTCTCACAGACTTTGACACTCTCTCACACTCTCTCACACAGACGCTCACACAGACTCTCACACAGACACTCTCTCACACAGACACTCTCTCACACAGACACACTCTCTCACAGACACTCTCACACAGAATCTCACACAGACTCTCACACAGACTCACACAGACACTCTCTCACAGACACTCTTTCACAGACACTCTCTCACAGACACTCTCTCACACTCTCTCACAGACATTCACACTCTCACAGACACCCTCTCACAGACACTCTCTCACAGACTTGCACAGACACTCTCTCACATACACTCTCTCACACTCTCTCAGTTTCAGACACTCACTCAGAGATTCTCACAGACACTCTCTCAGACTCTCACACACTCTCACAGACACTATCACAGACATTCTCTAACAGACACTATCTCAAAAACTGTCACAGACTCTCAAAGACACTCTCACAGAAACTCTCAGACTCACTGACACTCTCTCACACTCTCTCACAAACTCACAGACACTCTCATACAGACTCTCACAGACACTCTCGCAGACACTCTCTCACAAACTCACAGACACTCTCATACAGACTCTCACAGACACTCTCACAGACATTCTCTTACAGACACTCTCTCACAGAGACTCTCTCACAGACTCTCTCTCACAGACACTCTCTCACAGATTCTCACAGACTCTCACACTCTCTCACAGACTCTGACATTCTCTCACAGACTCTTACACTCTCTCACAGACACTCTCTCACAGACACTCTCTCACAGACACTCACAGACACTCTTACAGACTCTCACAGACATTCTCTCACAGACTCTCACACTCTGTCACAGACACTCTGTCACAGACACTCACAGACACTCTCTTACAGACTCTCACAGACACTCTCTCACAGACACTCTCTCACAGACACTCAGACACTCTCACACTCTCTCACAGACACTCTCTCACTGATACTCTCTCACAGACTCTCACAGACACTCTCACAGACACTCTCATGGACACTCAGATTGTCTCACAGATTCTCACAGACACTATCACAGACACTCTCACAGACTATCACAGACACTCTCACAGACACTCTCACAGACACTCTCACTGAAAATTTCTCACAGATACTTTCACAAACACACACTCAGAGACACTCTCTCACAGTCACTCTCACAGACATTCACACAGACTCTCTCTCACACACACTCTCACAGACTCTCAGCCAGACTCTCACACATACACTCTCACACAGACTCTCAAAGACACTCTCTCACAGACACTCTTTCACAGACACTCTCTCACAGTCACTCTCACAGACACTCTCTCACAGACACTCTCTCACAGATACTCTCTCACAGTCTCTCACAGAATCTCACACAGAATCTCATGCAGACTCTCACACAGACTTTCACAGAGACTCTCACACAGACGCTCACACAGACTCTCACACAGAAACTCTCTCACACAGACACTCTCTCACACAGACACACTCTCTCACAGACACTCTCACATAGAATCTCACACAGACTCTCACACAGACTCACACAGACTCTCACACAGACTTTCACACAGACAATCTCTCACACAGACACTCAAACAGACACACTCACAGACACACTCTCACACAGACACTCGCACAGACACTCTCACAGACACTCTCACAGACACTCTCACAGACACTCTCACATACACTCTCACAGACTCTCAGAGACACTCTCTCAGACTCTCATAGACACTCACTCATAGTCTCTCGTAGACACTCTCCCACAGACACTCTCAGACCCTCACAGACTCTCTCTCACAGACACTCTCACACTCTCTCACACTCTTTCACAGACACTCTCTCAGACTCTCACAGACACTCTCTTAAGACTCTCAGACACTCTCTCACAGACTCAGAGACACTAACACAGACACTCTCTCACAGACTCTCACAGACACTCTCTCACAGACTCTCACAGACACTCTCACAGACTCTCACAGACACTCTCTCACACCCTCTCACAGACTCTCTCAGACACTCTCACACAGACACACTCACACTCTCTCACAGACTCACAGACACTCTCTTACAGACTCTCACAGACACTCTCGCAGACTCTCACAGACACTCTTACAGACTCTCACAGACACTCTCTTACAGACTCTCACAGACACTCTCTCACAGACACTCTCTCACAGACACTCTCACAGACTCTCATAGACACTCTCTCACACTCTCACAGACTCACAGACACTCTCCCAGACTCTCACAGACACTCACAGACACTCTCACAGACACTCTCTCACAGACACTCTCTCACAGACACTCTCTCATAGACACTCTCTCACAGACACTCTCTCACAGACTCTCTCTCATAGACACTCTCACAGACACTCTCTCACAGACTCTCACAGACACTCACAGACACTATCAAAGACACTATCACAGACACTCTCTCACAGACACGATCTCACAAACTCTTACAGACTCTCTCAGACACTCTCACACAGATACTCTCTCACAGACTCACAGACACTCTCTCACAGACTCTCACAGACACTCTCTTACAGACTCTCACAGACACTCTCTTACAGACTCTCACAGACCATCTCTCACAGACACTCTCTCACAGACTCTCACAGACTCTCATAGACACTCTCACAGATTCTCACAGACACTCCTTCATGGACACTCTCTCAGACTCTCACAGACACTCTCTCACAGATACTCTCTCACAGACACTCTCTCACAGACACTCTCAGACACTCTCACAGACTCTCACAGACACTCTTACAGACTCTCACAGACACTCTCTTACAGACTCTCACACTCTCTCACAGACTCTCACAAACACTCACACTCTCTCACAGACACTCTATCCCAGACTCTCACAGACACTCTCTCACAGATACTCTCTTAGAGACTCTCACAGACACTCTCTCACAGACTCTCACAGACACTCTCTCACAGACACTCTCTCACAGACACTCGCTCACAGACACTCTCTCACACACTCTCACAGACACTATCACAGATACTCTCTCACAGACATGATCTCACAAACTCTCACAGACTCAGACACTCTCACACAGACACTCTCTCACACTCTCTCAGACTCACAGACACTCTCTTACAGACTCTCACAGACACTCTCTCACAGACTTTCACAGACACTCTTACAGACTCTCACATGCACTCTCTTACAGACTCTCAAAGACTCTCTTACAGACTCTCACATACACTCTCTCACATACACTCTCTCACAGACTCTCAGACTCTCATAGACACTCACTCACAGACTCTCACAGACACTCTCTCACATACACTCTCTCACAGACTCTTAGACTCTCATAGACACTCTCTCACAGACTCTCACAGATACTCCTTCACGGACACTCTCTCAGACTCTCACAGATACTCTCTCACAGACACTCTCACAGACACTCTCAGACACTTTCACAGACTCTCACAGACACTCTCACAGACACTCACAGACACTCTCTTACAGACTCTCACAGACACTCTCACAGACTCTCACACTCTCTCAAAGACACTCTCTCAGACTCTCACAGACACTCTCTCACAGACACTCTCACAGACACTCTCACAGACACTCTCAGACACTCTCACAGACTCTCACAGACACTCTCACAGACTCTCACAAAAACTCTCTTATAGACTCTCACAGACACTCTCTCCCAGACTCTCACAGACTCATACTCTCTCACAGATACTCTCTCACAGACTCTCACAGACACTCTCTCACAGATACTCTCTTAGAGACTCTCACATACCCTCTCTCACAGACTCTCACAGACACTCTCTTACAGAGACTCTCTCACAGACTCCCTATCACAGACACTCTCTCACAGATTCTCACAGACTCTCACACTCTCTCACAGACTCTGACATTCTCTTACAGACTCTTACACTCTCTCACAGACACTCTCTCACAGACACTCTCTCACAGACACTCTTACAGACTCTCACAGACACTCTCTCACAGACTCTCACACTCTGTCACAGACACTCTGTCACAGACACTCACAGACACTCTCTTACAGACTCCCACAGACACTCTCTCACAGACACTCTCTCACAGACACTCAGACACTCTCACACTCTCTCACAGACACTCTCTCACTGATACTCTCTCACAGACTCTCACAGACACTCTCACAGACACTCTCACGGACACTCAGCCTGTCTCACAGATTCTCACAGACACTATCACAGACACTCTCACAGACTATCACAGACACTCTCACAGACACTCTCACAGACACTCTCACAGACACTCTCACTGAAAATTTCTCACAGATACTTTCACAAACACACACTCAGAGACACTCTCTCACAGTCACTCTCACAGACATTCACACAGACTCTCTCTCACACACACTCTCACAGACTCTCAGCCAGACTCTCACACATACACTCTCACACAGACTCTCAAAGACACTCTCTCACAGACACTCTTTCACAGACACTCTCTCACAGTCACTCTCACAGACACTCTCTCACAGACACTCTCTCACAGATACTCTCTCACAGTCTCTCACAGAATCTCACACAGACTCTCACACAGAATCTCATGCAGACTCTCACACAGACTCTCACACAGACTCTCACACAGACTTTCACAGAGACTCTCACACAGACGCTCACACAGACTCTCACACAGACACTCTCTCACACAGACACTCTCTCACACAGACACACTCTCTCACAGACACTCTCACACAGAATCTCACAGACTCTCACACAGACTCACACAGACTCTCACACAGACTTTCACACAGACAATCTCTCACACAGACACTCAGACACACTCACAGACACACTCTCACACAGACACTCGCACATACACTCTCACAGACTCTCAGAGACACTCTCTCAGACTCTCATAGACACTCACTCATAGTCTCTCGTAGACACTCTCCCACAGACACTCTCAGACCCTCACAGACTCTCTCTCACAGACACTCTCACACTCTCTCACAGACTCTCTCTCACAGACACTCTCTCAGACTCTCACAGACACTCTCTTAAGACTCTCAGACACTCTCTCACAGACTCAGAGACACTAACACAGACACTCTCTCACAGACTCTCACAGACACTCTCTCACAGACTCTCACAGACACTCTCACAGACTCTCACAGACACTCTCTCACACCCTCTCACAGACTCTCTCAGACACTCTCACACAGACACACTCACACTCTCTCACAGACTCACAGACACTCTCTTACAGACTCTCAGACACTCTCGCAGACTCTCACAGACACTCTTACAGACTCTCACAGACACTCTCTTACAGACTCTCACAGACACTCTCTCACAGACACTCTCTCACAGACACTCTCACAGACTCTCACAGACTCTCATAGACACTCTCTCACACTCTCACAGACTCACAGACACTCTCCCAGACTCTCACAGACACTCACAGACACTCTCACAGACACTCTCTCACAGACACTCTCTCACAGACACTCTCTCATAGACACTCTCTCACAGACACTCTCTCACAGACTCTCTCTCATAGACACTCTCACAGAAACTCTCTCACAGACTCTCACAGACACTCACAGACACTATCAAAGACACTATCACAGACACTCTCTCACAGACACGATCTCACAAACTCTCACAGACTCTCTCAGACACTCTCACACAGATACTCTCTCACAGACTCACAGACACTCTCTCACAGACTCTCACAGACACTCTCTTACAGACTCTCACAGACACTCTCTTACAGACTCTCACAGACACTCTCTCACAGACACTCTCTCACAGACTCTCACAGACTCTCATAGACACTCTCACAGATTCTCACAGACACTCCTTCGTGGACACTCTCTCAGACTCTCATAGACACTCTCTCACAGACACTCTCTCACAGACACTCTCTCACAGACACTCTCAGACACTCTCACAGACTCTCACAGACACTCTTACAGACTCTCACAGACACTCTCTTACAGACTCTCACACTCTCTCACAGACTCTCACAAACACTCACACTCTCTCACAGACACTCTATCCCAGACTCTCACAGACACTCTCTCACAGATACTCTCTTAGAGACTCTCACAGACACTCTCTCACAGACTCTCACAGACACTCTCTCACAGACACTCGCTCACAGACACTCTCTCACACACTCTCACAGACACTATCACAGATACTCTCTCACAGACACGATCTCACAAACTCTCACAGACTCAGACACTCTCACACAGACACTCTCTCACACTCTCTCAGACTCACAGACACTCTCTTACAGACTCTCACAGACACTCTCTCACAGACTTTCACAGACACTCTTACAGACTCTCACATGCACTCTCCTACAGACTCTCAAAGACTCTCTTACAGACTCTCACATATACTCTCTCACATACACTCTCTCACAGACTCTCAGACTCTCATAGACACTCACTCACAGACTCTCACAGACACTCTCTCACATACACTCTCTCACAGACTCTCAGACTCTCATAGACACTCTCTCACAGACTCTCACAGACACTCCTTCACGGACACTCTCTCAGACTCTCACAGACACTCTCTCACAGACACTCTCACAGACACTCTCAGACACTTTCACAGACTCTCACAGACACTCTCACAGACACTCACAGACACTCTCTTACAGACTCTCACAGACACTCTCACAGACTCTCACACTCTCTCAAAGATACTCTCTCAGACTCTCACAGACACTCTCTCACAGACACTCTCACAGACACTCTCACAGACACTCTCAGACACTCTCACAGACTCTCACAGACACTCTCACAGACTCTCACAGAAACTCTCTTATAGACTCTCACAGACACTCTCTCCCAGACTCTCACAGACTCACACTCTCTCAAAGATACTCTCTCACAGACTCTCACAGACACTCTCTCACAGATACTCTCTTAGAGACTCTCACAGACCCTCTCTCACAGACTCTCACAGACACTCTCTCACAGACACTCACAGACACTCTTACAGACACTCTCTCACAGACACTCTCACTGACACTTTCTCACAGATACTTTTACAAACACACACTCACAGACACTCTCTCACAGTCACTCTCACAGACATTCACACAGACTCTCTCTCACACACACTCTCACAGACTCTCACACAGACTCTCACACATACACTCTCACACAGACTCTCAAAGACACTCTCTCACAGACACTCTTTCACAGACACTCTCTCACAGTCACTCTCATAGACACTCTCTCACAGACACTCTCTCACAGATACTCTCTCACAGTCTCTCACAGAATCTCACAGAGACTCTCACACAGACTCACACACAGACGCTCACACAGACTCTCACACAGACACTCTCTCACACAGACACTCTCTCACACAGACACACTCTCTCACTGACACTCTCACACAGAATCTCACACAGACTCTCACACAGACTCACACAGACACTCTCTCACAGACACTCTCTCACAGACACTCTCTCACAGACACTCTCTCACAGACATTCACACTCTCACAGACACCCTCTCACAGACACTCTCTCACAGACTTGCACAAACACTCTCTCACATACACTCTCTCACACTCTCTCAGTTTCAGACACTCACTCAGAGATTCTCACAGACACTCTCTCAGACTCTCACACACTCTCACAGACACTATCACAGACATTCTCTCACAGACACTATCTCACAAACTCTCACAGACTCTCAAAGACACTCTCACAGAAACTCTCAGACTCACTGACACTCTCTCACACTCTCTCACAAACTCACAGACACTCTCATACAGACTCTCACAGACACTCTCACAGACACTCTCTTACAGACACTCTCTCACAGAGACTCTCTCACAGACTCTCTCTCACAGACACTCTCTCACAGATTCTCACAGACTCTCACACTCTCTCACAGACTCTGACATTCTCTCACAGACTCTCACACTCTCTCACAGACTCTCTCTCACAGACACTCTCTCACAGACACTCACAGACACTCTTACAGACTCTCACAGACACTCTCTCACAGACTCTCACACTCTGTCACAGACACTCTGTCACAGACACTCACAGACACTCTCTTACAGACTCTCACAGACACTTTCTCACAGACACTCTCTCACAGACACTCAGACACTCTCACACTCTCTCACAGACACTCTCTCACTGATATTCTCTCACAGACTCTCACAGACACTCTCACAGACACTCTCATGGACACTCAGACTGTCTCACAGACTCTCACAGACACTATCACAGACACTCTCACAGACTATCACAGACACTCTCACAGACACTCTCGCAGACACTCTCACAGACACTCTCGCAGACACTCACAGACACTCTCACAGACACTCTCACTGCCACTTTCTCACAGATACTTTCACAAACACACACTCACAGACACTCTCTCACAGTCACTCTCACAGACATTCACACAGACTCTCTCTCACACACATACTCACAGACTCTCACACAGACTCTCACACATACACTCTCACACAGACTCTCAAAGACACTCTCTCACAGACACTCTTTCACAGACACTCTCTCACAGTCACTCTCACAGACACTCTCTCACAGACACTCTCTCACAGATACTCTCTCACAGTCTCTCACAGAATCTCACACAGACTCTCACACAGAATCTCATGCAGACTCTCACACAGACTCTCACACAGACTCTCACACAGACTTTCACAGAGACTCTCACACAGACACTCACACAGACTCTCACACAGACACTCTCTCACAGACACTCTCTCACACAGACACACTCGCTCACAGACACTCTCACACAGAATCTCACATAGACTCTCACACAGACTCACACAGACTCTCACACAGACTTTCACACAGACAATCTCTCACAGAGACACTCAAACAGACACACTCACAGACACACTCTCACACAGACACTCTCTCACACAGACACTCTCACAGACACTCTCACAGACACTCTCACATACACTCTCACAGACTCTCAGAGACACTCTCTCAGACTCTCATAGACACTCACTCATAGTCTCTCGTAGACACTCTCCCACAGACACTCTCAGACCCTCACAGACTCTCTCTCACAGACACTCTCACACTCTCTCACACTCTTTCACAGACACTCTCTCAGACTCTCACAGACACTCTCTTAAGACTCTCAGACACTCTCTCACAGACTCAGAGACACTAACACAGACACTCTCTCACAGACTCTCACAGACACTCTCTCACAGACTCTCATAGACTGTCAGACACTCTCTCACAGACTCTCATAGACTCTCAGATACTCTCTCACGGACTCTCACAGACACTCTCTCAGACTCGCACAGACTCTCTCACAGACACTCTCTAACAGACTCTCATAGACTCTCATACACTCTCTCACAGACACTCTCTCACAGACACTCTCTCACAGACACTCTCTCAAAGACCCTCTCTTACAGACACATCTCACAGACACTCTCAGACACTATCAGACACTCTCTCACAGACTCTCACAGACACTCTCTCATAGACACTATCACAGACACTCTCTCACAGACTCTCACAGACTCTCACAGACACTCTCTCACAGACTCTCACAGACACTGTCTCACAGACTCTCTCACACACTCTCTCACAGACTCTCAGACACTCTCACAGACACTCTCTCACAGACTCTCACAGACACTCACAAACTCACACTCTCACATACACTCTCTCGGACTCACACAGACACTCTCTCACAGACACTCTCACAGATACTCACAGACACTCTCTCACAGATACTTACAGACACTTTCACAGACACTCTCTCACAGACACTCTCACAGACACTCTCTCACATACATTCTCACAGACACTCTCTCACAGTCTCTCTTACAGACACTCACAAACTCACTCTCACACTCTCTCACATACACTCTCTCAGACTCTTACAGAAACTCTCACAGACTCTCACAGACACTCTCACAGACTCAGACACTCTCTCACAGACTCACAGACACTCTCTCACAGACTCAGACAGACTCTCAAAGACACTCACTCGCGACTCTCATAGACACTCACTCACAGACTCTCGTAGACGCTCACTCACAGACTTGCGCAGACACTCTCAGACTCTCACAGACTTTCTCTCACAGACATTCTCCCAGACACACACAGACTCTCACAGACACTCTATTAAGACTCTCACAGACACTCTCTCAGACTCACAGACACTATCACAGACACTCTCTCACAGACTCTCAGACACTCTCTCACAGACTCTCACAGACACTCTCTCACAGACACTCTCTCAAAGACTCTCACAGACACTCTCTCACAGACTCTCACAGACACTCTCCCACAGACACTCTCTCACAGACACTCTCACACACTCTCACGGACTCTCACATATACTCTCTCACAGACTCTCAGACACTCTCACAGACACTCTCACAGACTCTCACAGACACTCACAAACTCACACTCTCTCACACTCTCACATACACTCAGACTCTCACAGACACTCTCTCACAGACTCTCTCACAGACACTCTCTCACAGTCACTCTCTCACAGTCTCTCTCACAGACACTCACAAACTCAGTCTCACACTCTCTCACATACACTCTCTCAGACTCTTACAGACACTCTCACAGACTCTCACAGACACTCTCACAGACTCAGACACTCTCTCACAGACTCACAGACACTCTCTTATAGACTCGGACAGACTCTCAGAGACACTCACTCACAGACAGACTCTCATAGACACTCACTCACAGACTCTCATAGACACTCACTAACAGACTCTCACAGATACTCTCTCACAGACTCTCACAGACACTATCTCACAGACTACCTCACAGACACTCTCTCACAGACTCTCTCACAGACATTCTCTCACAGACACTCTCAGATACTATCACAGACACTCTCAGACACTCTTTCACACTCTCTCATAAACTCTCACAGACACTCTCACAGACACTATCACAGACACTCTCTCACAGACTCTCACAGACACTCTCTCACATACTCTCAAAGACACTCTCTCACAGACACTCTCAGACTCTCAGACACTCTCTCAGACTCTCACAGACACTCTCTCACAGACTCTCACAGACTCTCACAGACACTCTTACAGACTCTCATAGACACTGTCTCACAGACTCTCACAGACACTCTCTTACAGACTCTCTCACAGACTCCCTCACAGACACTCTCACAGACTCTCTCAGACTCTCACAGACACTCTCTCACACACACTCTCTCACACATACTCTCTTAGAGACTCTCACAGACACTCTCTCACAGACTCTCAGACACTCTCTCACTGACTCTCACAGACACTCTCTTACAGACAGACTCTCAAAGACTCTCACAGACACTCTCTCACACACACTCTCTCACAGATACTCTCTTAGAGACTCTCACAGACACTCTCTCACAGACTCTCAGACACTCTCTCACAGACTCTCACAGACACTCTCTTACAGACAGACTCTCAAAGACTCTCACAGACACTCTCTCACAGACTCTCACAGACACTCTCCCACAGACACTCTCTCACAGACACTCTCACACACTCTCACGGACTCTCACATATACTCTCTCACAGACTCTCAGACACTCTCACAGACACTCTCACAGACTCTCACAGACACTCACAAACTCACACTCTCTCACACTCTCACATACACTCAGACTCTCACAGACACTCTCTCACAGACTCTCTCACAGACACTCTCTCACAGTCACTCTCTCACAGTCTCTCTCACAGACACTCACAAACTCAGTCTCACACTCTCTCACATACACTCTCTCAGACTCTTACAGACACTCTCACAGACTCTCACAGACACTCTCACAGACTCAGACACTCTCTCACAGACTCACAGACACTCTCTTATAGACTCGGACAGACTCTCAGAGACACTCACTCACAGACAGACTCTCATAGACACTCACTCACAGACTCTCATAGACACTCACTAACAGACTCGCACAGACACTCTCAGACTCTCACAGACTTTCTCTCACAGACACTCTCTCACACACTCACAGACTCTCACAGACACTCTCTTAAGACTCTCACAGACACTCTCTCACAGACTCACAGACACTATCACAGACACTCTCTCACAGACTCTCAGGCACTCTCTCACAGACTCTCAAAGACACTCTTTCAGACTCGCACAGATACTCTCTCACAGAGACTCTCTAACAGACTCTCATATACTCTCTCACAGACTCTCACAGATACTCTCTCACAGACTCTCACAGACACTATCTCACAGACTACCTCACAGACACTCTCTCACAGACTCTCTCACAGACACTCTCTCACAGACACTCTCTCACAGACATTCTCTCACAGACACTCTCAGATACTATCACAGACACTCTCAGACACTCTTTCACACTCTCTCATAAACTCTCACAGACACTCTCACAGACACTATCACAGACACTCTCTCACAGACTCTCACAGACACTCTCTCACATACTCTCAAAGACACTCTCTCACAGACACTCTCAGACTCTCACAGACACTCTCTCAGACTCTCACAGACACTCTCTCACAGACTCTCACAGACTCTCACAGACACTCTTACAGACTCTCATAGACACTGTCTCACAGACTCTCACAGACACTCTCTTACAGACTCTCTCACAGACTCCCTCACAGACACTCTCACAGACTCTCTCAGACTCTCACAGACACTCTCTCACACACACTCTCTCACAGATACTCTCTTAGAGACTCTCACAGACACTCTCTCACAGACTCTCAGACACTCTCTCACTGACTCTCACAGACACTCTCTTACAGACAGACTCTCACAGACACTCTCTCACAGACACTCTCTCACAGACACTCTCTCACAGACACTCTCTCACACACTCTCACAGACTCTCACATATACTCTCTCAGAGACACTCTCTCACAGACACTCTCACAGACTTTCACAGACACTCTCTCACAGACACTCTCTCACATACACTCTCAGTTTCAGACACTCTCTCACAGACTTTCACATTCTCTCACAGACTCTCACATACACTATCACACACACTCTCTCACAGACATTCTCTCACACTCTCTCACAGACTCACAGACACTTTCTTACAGACTCTCACAGACACTCTCTCACAGACTCTCACAGACACTCCCTTACAGACTCTCACAGACACTCTCTCACAGACTCTCAGACTCTCATAGACACTCTCTCACACACACTCTCTCACATATACTCTCTTAGAGACTCTCACAGACACTCTCAGAGACTCTCACAGATACTCTCTCACAGACACTCTCTCACAGACTCTCACAGACACTCTCTTACAGACTCTCTCACAGACACTATCACAGACACTCTCTCACAGACTCTCACAGACACTATCTCACAGACTCTCACAGACCCTCTCTCACAGACCCTCTCTCACAGACACTCTCTCACAGACACTCTCACAGACACTCTCAGGCACTCTCTCACAGACACTCTCAGACACTCTCTCACAGACACTCAGACACTCTCTCACTGACACTCTCTCATAGACACTCTCAGACACTCACTCACCGATACTCTCTCACAGACACTCTCAGACACTCACTCACTGACACTCTCACACTCTCACAGACACTCTCTCACTCTCTCACAGACACTCTCTCACAGACACTCTCTTACAGACACTCTCTCACAGACACTCTCACAGACTCTCACACAGACTCTCACACAGACTCTCACACAGACACACTTTCTCATAGACACTCTCTCACAGACACTCTCTCAGACACAGAAACTCTCTCACAAACACTCTCAGACACTCTCTCACAGACACTCTCTCACAGACACTCTCAGACACTCTCTCACAGACACTCTCAGACACTCTCTCACAGACTCTCACAGACACTCTCACAGACACTCTCTCTGACTCACTCTCTCACAGACTCACTCTCTCACAGACACACTCTCACAGACACTCTCTCAGACACTCTCTCACAGACACTCTCTCACAGACTCTCACAGACACTCTCTCACAGACTCTCACAGACACTCTCTCACAGACACTCTCACAGACACTTTCTCAGACACTCTCACAGACTCTCGCTCACAGACTCTCTCTCACAGACTTTGACACTCTCTCACACTCTCTCACACACACTCTCACAGACAGACTCTCACAGACACTCCCTCACAGACTCCCACAAACACTCTCTCACAGACACTCTCTCACAGACTCCCACAGACACTCTCTCACAGACACTCTCACAGACACTCTCTCACAGACACTCTCACAGACACTCTCACAGCTTCTGACACTCTCTCACAGACACTCTCACAGACACTCTCTCACAGACACTCTCAGACACTCTCTCACAGACTCTCACAGACACTCTCACAGACACTCTCTCTGACTCACTCTCTCACAGACTCACTCTCTCACAGACACACTCTCACAGACACTCTCTCAGACACTCTCTCACAGACACTCTCTCACAGACTCTCACAGACACTCTCTCACAGACTCTCACAGACACTCTCTCACAGACACTCTCACAGACACTTTCTCAGACACTCTCACAGACTCTCGCTCACAGACTCTCTCTCACAGACTTTGACACTCTCTCACACTCTCTCACACACACTCTCACAGACAGACTCTCACAGACACTCCCTCACAGACTCCCACAAACACTCTCTCACAGACACTCTCTCACAGACTCCCACAGACACTCTCTCACAGACACTCTCACAGACACTCTCTCACAGACACTCTCACAGACACTCTCACAGCTTCTGACACTCTCTCACAGACTCTCTCACAGACTCTCACAGACACTCTCTCACAGACACTCTCTTACAGACACTCTCACAGACACTCTCTCACAGACACTCTCTCACAGACACTCACAGACACTCTCTCACAGACACTCTCACAGACACTCTCACAGACACTCTCACAGACACTCTCTCACAGACACTCTCACAGACACTCTCACAGACACTCTCACGGACACACTCTCACAGACACTCACAGATACTCTCTCACAGACACTCTCTCACAGACACTCTCACAGACACACTCTCACAGACACTCACAGACACTCTCTCACAGACTCCCACAGACACTCTCTCACAGACACTCTCTCACAGATACTCTCTCACAGACACTCTCTCGCAGACACTCTCACAGACTCACACACTCTCACAGACACTCTCTCACAGACTCTGACACTCTCTCAAAGACTCTCTCACAGACTCTCACAGACACCCTCTCACAGATACTCTCTTAGAGACTCTCACAGACACTCTCTCACAGACTCTCACAGACACTCTCTCACAGACACTCACAGACACTCTTACAGACACTCTCTCACAGACACTCTCACTAACACTTTCTCACAGATACTTTCACAAACACACACTCACAGACACTCTCTCACAGTCACTCTCACAGACATTCACACAGACTCTCTCTCACACACACTCTCACAGACTCTCACACAGACTCTCACACATACACTCTCACACAGACTCTCAAAGACACTCTCTCACAGACACTCTTTCACAGACACTCTCTCACAGTCACTCTCATAGACACTCTCTCACAGACACTCTCTCACAGATACTCTCTCACAGTCTCTCACAGAATCTCACAGAGACTCTCACACAGACTCACACACAGACGCTCACACAGACTCTCACACAGACACTCTCTCACACAGACACTCTCTCACACAGACACACTCTCTCACAGACACTCTCACACAGAATCTCACACAGACTCTCACACAGACTCACACAGACACTCTCTCACAGACACTCTCTCACAGACACTCTCTCACAGACATTCACACTCTCACAGACACCCTCTCACAGACACTCTCTCACAGACTTGCACAGACACTCTCTCACATACACTCTCTCACACTCTCTCAGTTTCAGACACTCACTCAGAGATTCTCACAGACACTCTCTCAGACTCTCACACACTCTCACAGACACTATCACAGACATTCTTTCACAGACACTATCTCACAAACTCTCACAGACTCTCAAAGACACTCTCACAGAAACTCTCAGACTCACTGACACTCTCACACTCTCTCACAAACTCAGACACTCTCATACAGACTCTCACAGACACTCTCACAGACACTCTCTTACAGACACTCTCTCACAGAGACTCTCTCACAGACTCTCTCTCACAGACACTCTCTCACAGATTCTCACAGACTCTCACACTCTCTCACAGACTCTGACATTCTCTCACAGACTCTTACACTCTCTCACAGACTCTCTCTCACAGACACTCTCTCACAGACACTCACAGACACTCTTACAGACTCTCACAGACACTCTCTCACAGACTCTCACACTCTGTCACAGACACTCTGTCACAGACACTCACAGACACTCTCTTACAGACTCTCACAGACACTTTCTCACAGACACTCTCTCACAGACACTCAGACACTCTCACACTCTCTCACAGACACTCTCTCACTGATACTCTCTCACAGACTCTCACAGACACTCTCACACTCTCACAGACACTCAGACTGTCTCACAGACTCTCACAGACACTATCACAGACACTCTCACAGACTATCAAAGACACTCTCACAGACACTCTCGCAGACACTCTCACAGACACTCTCGCAGACACTCACAGACACTCTCACAGACACTCTCACTGACACTTTCTCACAGATACTTTCACAAACACACACTCACAGACACTCTCTCACAGTCACTCTCACAGACATTCACACAGACTCTCTCTCACACACACTGTCACATACTCTCACACAGACTCTCACACATACACTCTCACACAGACACTCAAAGACACTCTCTCACAGACACTCTTTCACAGACACTCTCTCACAGTCACTCTCACAGACACTCTCTCACAGACACTCTCTCACAGATACTCTCTCACAGTCTCTCACAGAATCTCACACAGACTCTCACACAGAATCTCATGCAGACTCTCACACAGACTCTCACACAGACTCTCACACAGACTTTCACAGAGACTCTCACACAGATGCTCACACAGACTCTCACACAGACACTCTCTCACACAGACACTCTCTCACACAGACACACTCTCTCACAGACACTCTCACACAGAATCTCACACAGACTCTCACACAGACTCACACAGACTCTCACACAGACTTTCACAAAGACAATCTCTCACACAGACACTCAAACAGACACACTCACAGACACACTCTCACACAGACACTCTCACAGACACTCTCACAGACACTCTCACATACACTCTCACAGACTCTCAGAGACACTCTCTCAGACTCTCATAGACACTCACTCATAGTCTCTCGTAGACACTCTCCCACAGACACTCTCAGACCCTCACAGACTCTCTCTCACAGACACTCTCACACTCTCTCACACTCTTTCACAGACACTCTCTCAGACTCTCACAGACACTCTCTTAAGACTCTCAGACACTCTCTCACAGACTCAGAGACACTAACACAGACACTCTCTCACAGACTCTCACAGACACTCTCTCACAGACTCTCACAGACACTCTCACAGACTCTCACAGACACTCTCTCACACCCTCTCACAGACTCTCTCGGACACTCTCACACAGACACACTCACACTCTCTCACAGACTCACAGACACTCTCTTACAGACTCTCACAGACACTCTCGCAGACTCTCACAGACTCTCTTACAGACTCTCACAGACACTCTCTTACAGACTCTCACAGACACTCTCTCACAGATACTCCCTCACAGACACTCTCACAGACTCTCACAGACTCTCATAGACACTCTCTCACACTCTCACAGACTCACAGACACTCTCTCAGACTCTCACAGACACTCACAGACACTCTCACAGACACTCTCTCACAGACACTCTCTCACAGACACTCTCTCATAGACACTCTCTCACAGACACTCTCTCACAGACTCTCTCTCACAGACACTCTCACAGACACTCTCTCACAGACTCTCACAGATACTCACAGACACTATCACAGACACTATCACAGACACTCTCTCACAGACACGATCTCACAAACTCTCACAGACTCTCTCAGACACTCTTACACAGATACTCTCTCACAGACTCACAGACACTCTCTCACAGACTCTCACAGACACTCTCTTACAGACTCTCACAGACACTCTCTTACAGACTCTCACAGACACTCTCTCACAGACACTCTCTCACAGACTCTCACAGACTCTCATAGACTCTCATAGACACTCTCACAGATTCTCACAGACACTCCTTCATGGACACTCTCTCAGACTCTCACAGACACTCTCTCACAGACACTCTCTCACAGACACTCTCTCACAGACACTCTCAGACACTCTCACAGACTCTCACAGACACTCTTACAGACTCTCACAGACACTCTCTTACAGACTCTCACACTGTCTCACAGACTCTCACAACCACTCACACTCTCTCACAGACACTCTATCCCAGACTCTCACACACTCTCTCACAGATACTCTCTTAGAGACTCTCACAGACACTCTCTCACAGACTCTCACAGACACTCTCTCACAGACACTCTCTCACAGACACTCTCTCACACACTCTCACAGACACTGTCACAGATACTCTCTCACAGACACGATCTCACAAACTCTCACAGACTCAGACACTCTCACACAGACACTCTCTCACACTCTCTCAGACTCACAGACACTCTCTTACAGACTCTCACAGACACTCTCTCACAGACTTTCACAGACACTCTTACAGACTCTCACATGCACTCTCTTACAGACTCTCAAAGACTCTCTTACAGACTTTCACATACACTCTCTCACATACACTCTCTCACAGACTCTCAGACTCTCATAGACACTCACTCACAGACTCTCACAGACACTCTCTCACATACACTCTCTCACAGACTCTCAGACTCTCATAGACACTTTCTCACAGACTCTCACAGACACTCCTTCACGGACACTCTCTCAGACTCTCACAGACACTCTCTCACAGACACTCTCACAGACACTCTCAGACACTTTCACAGACTCTCACAGACACTCTCACAGACACTCACAGACACTCTCTTACAGACTCTCACAGACACTCTCACAGACTCTCACACTCTCTCAAAGACACTCTCTCAGACTCTCACAGACACTCTCTCACAGACACTCTCACAGACACTCTCACAGACACTCTCAGACACTCTCACAGACTCTCACAGACACTCTCACAGACTCTCACAGAAACTCTCTTGTAGACTCTCACAGACACTCTCTCCCAGACTCTCACAGACTCACACTCTCTCACAGATACTCTCTCACAGACTCTCACAGACACTCTCTCACAGATACTCCCTTAGAGACTCTCACAGACCCTCTCTCATAGACTCTCACAGACACTCTCTCACAGACTCTCACAGACACTCTCTCACAGACACTCTCTCACAGATACTCAGACACTCTCTCACAGACTCTCACAGACACTCACACTCTCTCAGACACTCTCACAGATGCTCTCTCACAGACTCTCACAGACACTCACAAACTCACACACTGTCACACTCTCTCACATACACTCTCTTAGACTCTCACAGACACTCTCTCACAGACTCTCACAGACACTCTTACAGACTCTCACAGACACTCTCTTACAGACTCTCACACTCTCTCACAGACTCTCACAGACACTCTCTCAGACTCTCACAGATACTCTTAGAGAATCTCACAGATAATCTCTCACAGACTCTCATAGATACTCTCTCACAGACTCTCACAGACACTCTCACAGACTCTCACAAATACTCTCAGATACTCTCTCTCACAGACACTCTCTCACAGACACTCTCTCACAGACACTCTCTCACAGACACTCTCTCACAGACACTCTCACAGACTCTCACAGACACTCTCACACCCTCTCACAGACACTCTCTCAGACACTCTCTCTCAGACACTCTCTCACTGACACTCTCACAGACACTCTCTCACAGACTCTCACAGACTCTCAGACACTCTCACACTCTCTCACAGACACTCTCTCACAGATACTCTCTTAGAGACTCTCACAGACACTCTCTCACAGACTCTCACAGACTCTCTCACAGACACTCACTCACAGACAATCTCTCACAGACACTCTCTCACAGACACTCTCTCACAGACATTCACACTCTCACAGACACCCTCTCACAGACACTCTCTCACAGACTTTCAGACACTCTCTCACATACACTCTCTCATAGACACTCTCTCAATTTCAGACACTCACTCAGAGATTCTCAAAGACACTCTCTCACAGACACTCACAGACACTCTTACAGACTCTCACAGACACTCTCTCACAGACTCTCACACTCTGTCACAGACACTCTGTCACAGACACTCACAGACACTCTCTTATAGACTCTCACAGACACTCTCTCACAGACACTCAGACACTCTCACACTCTCTCACAGACACTCTCTCACTGATACTCTCTCACAGACTCTCACAGACACTCTCATGGACACTCAGACTGTCTCACAGACTCTCACAGACACTATCACAGACACTCTCACAGACTATCACAGACACTCTCACAGACACTCTCGCAGACACTCTCACAGACACTCTCACAGACACTCTCACTGACACTTTCTCACAGATACTTTCACAAACACACACTCACAGACACTCTCTCACAGTCACTCTCACAGACATTCACACAGACTCTCTCTCACACACACACTCACAGACTCTCACACAGACTCTCACACATACACTCTCACACAGACTCTCAAAGACACTCTCTCACAGACACTCTTTCACAGACACTCTCTCACAGTCACTCTCACAGACACTCTCTCACAGACACTCTCTCACAGATACTCTCTCACAGAATCTCACACAGACTCTCACACAGAATCTCATGCAGACTCTCACACAGACTCTCACACAGACTCTCACACAGACTTTCACAGAGACTCTCACACAGACACTCACACAGACTCTCACACAGACACTCTCTCACACAGACACTCTCTCACACAGACACACTCGCTCACAGACACTCTCACACAGAATCTCACACAGACTCTCACACAGACTCACACAGACTTTCACACAGACAATCTCTCACACAGACACTCAAACAGACACACTCTCACACAGACACTCTCTCACACAGACACTCTCACAGACACTCTCACAGACACTCTCACAGACACTCTCATAGACTCTCAGAGACACTCTCTCAGACTCTCATAGACACTCACTCATAGTCTCTCGTAGACACTCTCCCACAGACACTCTCAGACCCTCGCAGACTCTCTCTCACAGACACTCTCATACTCTCTCACACTCTTTCACAGACACTCTCTCAGACTCTCACAGACACTCTCTTAAGACTCTCAGACACTCTCTCACAGACTCAGAGACACTAACACAGACACTCTCTCACAGACTCTCAGAGACACTCTCTCAGACTCTCATAGACACTCACTCATAGTCTCTCGTAGACACTCTCCCACAGACACTCTCAGACCCTCACAGACTCTCTCTCACAGACACTCTCACACTCTCTCACACTCTTTCACAGACACTCTCTCAGACTCTCACAGACACTCTCTTAAGACTCTCAGACACTCTCTCACAGACTCAGAGACACTAACACAGACACTCTCTCACAGACTCTCACAGACACTCTCTCACAGACTCTCACAGACACTCTCACAGACTCTCACAGACACTCTCTCACACCCTCTCACAGACTCTCTCAGACACTCTCACACAGACACACTCACACTCTCTCACAGACTCACAGACACTCTCTTACAGACTCTCACAGACACTCTCGCAGACTCTCACAGACTCTCTTACAGACTCTCACAGACACTCTCTTACAGACTCTCACAGACACTCTCTCACAGATACTCCCTCACAGACACTCTCACAGACTCTCACAGACTCTCATAGACACTCTCTCACACTCTCACAGACTCACAGACACTCTCTCAGACTCTCACAGACACTCACAGACACTCTCACAGACACTCTCTCACAGACACTCTCTCACAGACACTCTCTCATAGACACTCTCTCACAGACACTCTCTCACAGACTCTCTCTCACAGACACTCTCACAGACACTCTCTCACAGACTCTCACAGATACTCACAGACACTATCACAGACACTATCACAGACACTCTCTCACAGACACGATCTCACAAACTCTCACAGACTCTCTCAGACACTCTTACACAGATACTCTCTCACAGACTCACAGACACTCTCTCACAGACTCTCACAGACACTCTCTTACAGACTCTCACAGACACTCTCTTACAGACTCTCACAGACACTCTCTCACAGACACTCTCTCACAGACTCTCACAGACTCTCATAGACTCTCATAGACACTCTCACAGATTCTCACAGACACTCCTTCATGGACACTCTCTCAGACTCTCACAGACACTCTCTCACAGACACTCTCTCACAGACACTCTCTCACAGACACTCTCAGACACTCTCACAGACTCTCACAGACACTCTTACAGACTCTCACAGACACTCTCTTACAGACTCTCACACTGTCTCACAGACTCTCACAACCACTCACACTCTCTCACAGACACTCTATCCCAGACTCTCACACACTCTCTCACAGATACTCTCTTAGAGACTCTCACAGACACTCTCTCACAGACTCTCACAGACACTCTCTCACAGACACTCTCTCACAGACACTCTCTCACACACTCTCACAGACACTGTCACAGATACTCTCTCACAGACACGATCTCACAAACTCTCACAGACTCAGACACTCTCACACAGACACTCTCTCACACTCTCTCAGACTCACAGACACTCTCTTACAGACTCTCACAGACACTCTCTCACAGACTTTCACAGACACTCTTACAGACTCTCACATGCACTCTCTTACAGACTCTCAAAGACTCTCTTACAGACTTTCACATACACTCTCTCACATACACTCTCTCACAGACTCTCAGACTCTCATAGACACTCACTCACAGACTCTCACAGACACTCTCTCACATACACTCTCTCACAGACTCTCAGACTCTCATAGACACTCTCTCACAGACTCTCACAGACACTCCTTCACGGACACTCTCTCAGACTCTCACAGACACTCTCTCACAGACACTCTCACAGACACTCTCAGACACTTTCACAGACTCTCACAGACACTCTCACAGACACTCACAGACACTCTCTTACAGACTCTCACAGACACTCTCACAGACTCTCACACTCTCTCAAAGACACTCTCTCAGACTCTCACAGACACTCTCTCACAGACACTCTCACAGACACTCTCACAGACACTCTCAGACACTCTCACAGACTCTCACAGACACTCTCACAGACTCTCACAGAAACTCTCTTGTAGACTCTCACAGACACTCTCTCCCAGACTCTCACAGACTCACACTCTCTCACAGATACTCTCTCACAGACTCTCACAGACACTCTCTCACAGATACTCCCTTAGAGACTCTCACAGACCCTCTCTCATAGACTCTCACAGACACTCTCTCACAGACACTCTTACAGACTCTCACAGACACTCTCTTACAGACTCTCACAGACACTCTCTCACAGACACTCTCTCACAGATACTCAGACACTCTCTCACAGACTCTCACAGACACTCACACTCTCTCAGACACTCTCACAGATGCTCTCTCACAGACTCTCACAGACACTCACAAACTCACACACTGTCACACTCTCTCACATACACTCTCTTAGACTCTCACAGACACTCTCTCACAGACTCTCACAGACACTCTTACAGACTCTCACAGACACTCTCTTACAGACTCTCACACTCTCTCACAGACTCTCACAGACACTCTCTCAGACTCTCACAGATACTCTTAGAGAATCTCACAGATAATCTCTCACAGACTCTCATAGATACTCTCTCACAGACTCTCACAGACACTCTCACAGACTCTCACAAATACTCTCAGATACTCTATCTCACAGACACTCTCTCACAGACACTCTCTCACAGACACTCTCTCACAGACACTCTCTCACAGACACTCTCACAGACTCTCACAGACACTCTCACACCCTCTCACAGACACTCTCTCAGACACTCTCTCTCAGACACTCTCTCACTGACACTCTCACAGACACTCTCTCACAGACTCTCACAGACTCTCAGACACTCTCACACTCTCTCACAGACACTCTCTCACAGATACTCTCTTAGAGACTCTCACAGACACTCTCTCACAGACTCTCACAGACTCTCTCACAGACACTCACTCACAGACAATCTCTCACAGACACTCTCTCACAGACACTCTCTCACAGACATTCACACTCTCACAGACACCCTCTCACAGACACTCTCTCACAGACTTTCAGACACTCTCTCACATACACTCTCTCATAGACACTCTCTCAATTTCAGACACTCACTCAGAGATTCTCAAAGACACTCTCTCACAGACACTCACAGACACTCTTACAGACTCTCACAGACACTCTCTCACAGACTCTCACACTCTGTCACAGACACTCTGTCACAGACACTCACAGACACTCTCTTATAGACTCTCACAGACACTCTCTCACAGACACTCAGACACTCTCACACTCTCTCACAGACACTCTCTCACTGATACTCTCTCACAGACTCTCACAGACACTCTCACAGACACTCTCATGGACACTCAGACTGTCTCACAGACTCTCACAGACACTATCACAGACACTCTCACAGACTATCACAGACACTCTCACAGACACTCTCGCAGACACTCTCACAGACACTCTCACAGACACTCTCACTGACACTTTCTCACAGATACTTTCACAAACACACACTCACAGACACTCTCTCACAGTCACTCTCACAGACATTCACACAGACTCTCTCTCACACACACACTCACAGACTCTCACACAGACTCTCACACATACACTCTCACACAGACTCTCAAAGACACTCTCTCACAGACACTCTTTCACAGACACTCTCTCACAGTCACTCTCACAGACACTCTCTCACAGACACTCTCTCACAGATACTCTCTCACAGAATCTCACACAGACTCTCACACAGAATCTCATGCAGACTCTCACACAGACTCTCACACAGACTCTCACACAGACTTTCACAGAGACTCTCACACAGACACTCACACAGACTCTCACATAGACACTCTCTCACACAGACACTCTCTCACACAGACACACTCGCTCACAGACACTCTCACACAGAATCTCACACAGACTCTCACACAGACTCACACAGACTCTCACACAGACTTTCACACAGACAATCTCTCACACAGACACTCAAACAGACACACTCTCACACAGACACTCTCTCACACAGACACTCTCACAGACACTCTCACAGACACTCTCACAGACACTCTCATAGACTCTCAGAGACACTCTCTCAGACTCTCATAGACACTCACTCATAGTCTCTCGTAGACACTCTCCCACAGACACTCTCAGACCCTCGCAGACTCTCTCTCACAGACACTCTCACACTCTCTCACACTCTTTCACAGACACTCTCTCAGACTCTCACAGACACTCTCTTAAGACTCTCAGACACTCTCTCACAGACTCAGAGACACTAACACAGACACTCTCTCACAGACTCTCACAGACACTCTCTCACAGACTCTCATAGACTGTCAGACACTCTCTCACAGACTCTCATAGACTCTCAGACACTCTCTCACGGACTCTCACAGACACTCTCTCAGACTCGCACAGACTCTCTCACAGACACTCTCTAACAGACTCTCATAGACTCTCATAGACTCTCTCACAGACACTCTCTCACAGACACTCTCTCACAGACACTCTCTCACAGACACTCTCTTACAGACACATCTCACAGACACTCTCAGACACTATCAGACACTCTCTCACAGACTCTCACAGACACTCTCTCATAGACACTATCACAGACACTCTCTCACAGACTCTCACAGACTCTCACAGACACTCTCTCACAGACTCTCACAGACACTCTCTCATAGACACTATCACAGACACTCTCTCACAGTCTCTCACAGACTCTCACAGACACTCACAGACTCTCACAGACACTGTCTCACAGACTCTCCCACACACTCTCTCACAGACTCTCAGACACTCTCACAGACACTCTCTCACAGACTCTCACAGACACTCACAAACTCACACTCACATATACTCTCTCGGACTCACACAGACACTCTCTCACAGACACTCTCACAGATACTCACAGACACTCTCTCACAGATACTTACAGACACTTTCACAGACACTCTCTCACAGACACTCTCACAGACACTCTCTCACAGACATTCTCACAGACACTCTCTCACAGTCTCTCTTACAGACACTCACAAACTCACTCTCACACTCTCTCACATACACTCTCTCAGTCACTTACAGAAACTCTCACAGACTCTCACAGACACTCTCACAGACTCAGACACTCTCTCACAGACTCACAGACACTCTCCTATAGACTCGGACAGACTCTCAAAGACACTCACTCACAGACTCTCATAGACACTCACTCACAGACTCTCGTAGACCCTCACTCACAGACTTGCGCAGACACTCTCAGACTCTCACAGACTTTCTCTCACAGACATTCTCTCACACACACACAGACTCTCACAGACACTCTCTCACAGACACTCTCTCACAGATACTCAGACACTCTCTCACAGACTCTGACAGACACTCACACTCTCTCAGACACTCTCACCGACGCTCTCTCACAGACTCTCACAGACACTCACAAACTCACACACTGTCACACTCTCTCACATACACTCTCTTAGACTCTCACAGACACTCTCTCACAGACTCTCACAGACACTCTTACAGACTCTCACAGACACTCTCTTACAGACTCTCACACTCTCTCACAGACTCTCACAGACACTCTCTCAGACTCTCACAGATACTCTTAGAGAATCTCACAGACAATCTCTCACAGACTCTCATAGACACTCTCTCACAGACTCTCACAGACACTCTCACAGACTCTCCCAAATACTCTCTCAGACACTCTCTCTCACAGACACTCTCTCACAGACGCTCTCTCACAGACACTCTCTCACAGACACTCTCTCACCCTCTCACAGACACTCTCTCAGACACTCTCTCTCAGACACTCTCTCACTGACACTCTCTCACAGACTCTCACAGACTCTCTCAGACACTCTCACACTCTCTCACAGACACTCTCTCACAGATACTCTCTTAGAGACTCTCACAGACACTCTCTCACAGACTCTCACAGACTCTCTCACAGACACTCACTCACAGACAATCTCTCACAGACACTCTCTCACAGACACTCTCTCACAGACATTCACACTCTCACAGACACCCTCTCACAGACACTCTCTCACAGACTTTCAGACACTCTCTCACATACACTCTCTCACAGACACTCTCTCAGTTTCAGACACTCACTCAGAGATTCTCACAGACACTCTCTCAGACTCTTACACACTCTCACACACTCTCACAGACACTATCACAGATATTCTCTCACAGACACTATCTCATAAACTCTCACAGGCTCTCACAAACACTCTCATAGACACTCTCAGACTCACTGACACTCTCTCACACTCTCTCACAGACTCACAGACACTCTCATACAGACTCTCACAGACACTCTCACAGACACTCTCTCACAGACACTCTCTCACACTCTCTCATAGATTCTCACAGACTCTCACACAGACTCTGACACTCTCTCACAGACTCTTACACTCTCTCACAGACACTCTCTCACAGACACTCACAGACACTCTCTCACAGACTCTCACACTCTGTCACAGACACTCTGTCACAGACACTCACAGACACTCTCTTACAGACTCTCACAGACACTCTCTCACAGACACTCTCTCACAGACACTCAGACACTCTCACACTCTCTCACAGACACTCTCTCACAGATACTCTCTCACAGACTCTCATAGACACTCTTACAGATACTCTCACGGACACTCAGACTCTCTCACAGACTCTCACAGACACTCTCTCACAGACTATCACAGACACTCACACAGACACTCTCGCAGACACTCTCACAGACACTCTCGCAGACACTCACAGACACTCTCACAGACACTCTCACAGACACTCTCACAGACACTCTCTCACAGATACTTTCACAAACACACACTCACAGACACTCTCTCACAGACACTCTCACAGACATTCACACAGACTCTCTCTCACACAGACTCTCACAGACTCTCACACAGACTCTCACACATACTCTCTCACACAGACTCTCACAGACATTCTCTCACAGACACTCTTTCACAGACACTCTCTCACATACACTCTCTCACAGACACTCTCTCACAGACATTCACACTCTCACAGACACCCTCTCACAGACACTCTCTCACAGACTTGCACAGACACTCTCTCACAGACACTCTCTCACACTCTCTCAGTTTCAGACACTCACTCAGAGATTCTCACAGACACTCTCTCAGACTCTCACACACTCTCACAGACACTATCACAGATATTCTCTCACAGACACTATCTCACAAACTCTCACAGACTCTCAAAGACACTCTCACAGAAACTCTCAGACTCACTGAAACTCTCTCACACTCTCTCACAAACTCACAGACACTCTCATACAGACTCTCACAGACACTCTCACAGACACTCTCTTGTAGACACTCTCTCACAGAGACTCTCTCACAGACTCTCTCTCACAGACACTCTCTCACAGATTCTCACAGACTCTCACACTCTCTCACAGACTCTGACATTCTCTCACAGACTCTTACACTCTCTCACAGACACTCTCTCACAGACACTCTCTCACAGACACTCACAGACACTCTTACAGACTCTCACAGACACTCTCTCACAGACTCTCACACTCTGTCACAGACAGTCTGTCACAGACACTCACAGACACTCTCTTATAGACTCTCACAGACACTCTCTCACAGACACTCAGACACTCTCACACTCTCTCACAGACACTCTCTTACTGATACTCTCTCACAGACTCTCACAGACACTCTCACAGACACTCTCATGGACACTCAGACTGTCTCACAGACTCTCACAGACACTATCACAGACACTCTCACAGACTATCACAGACACTCTCACAGACACTCTCGCAGACACTCTCACAGACACTCTCGCAGACACTCACAGACACTCTCACAGACACTCTCACTGACACTTTCTCACAGATACTTTCACAAACACACACTCACAGACACTCTCTCACAGTCACTCTCACAGACATTCACACAGACTCTCTCTCACACACATACTCACAGACTCTCACACAGACTCTCACACATACACTCTCACACAGACTCTCAAAGACACTCTCTCACAGACACTCTTTCACAGACACTCTCTCACAGTCACTCTCACAGACACTCTCTCACAGACACTCTCTCACAGATACTCTCTCACAGTCTCTCACAGAATCTCACACAGACTCTCACACAGAATCTCATGCAGACTCTCACACAGACTCTCACACAGACTCTCACACAGACTTTCACAGAGACTCTCACACAGACACTCACACAGACTCTCACACAGACACTCTCTCACACAGACACTCTCTCACACAGACACACTCGCTCACAGACACTCTCACACAGAATCTCACACAGACTCTCACACAGACTCACACAGACTCTCACACAGACTTTCACACAGACAATCTCTCACAGAGACACTCAAACAGACACACTCACAGACACACTCTCACACAGACACTCTCTCACACAGACACTCTCACAGACACTCTCACAGACACTCTCACAGACACTCTCACAGACTCTCAGAGACACTCTCTCAGACTCTCATAGACACTCACTCATAGTCTCTCGTAGACACTCTCCCACAGACACTCTCAGACCCTCGCAGACTCTCTCTCACAGACACTCTCACACTCTCTCACACTCTTTCACAGACACTCTCTCAGACTCTCACAGACACTCTCTTAAGACTCTCAGACACTCTCTCACAGACTCAGAGACACTAACACAGACACTCTCTCACAGACTCTCACAGACACTCTCTCACAGACTCTCATAGACTGTCAGACACTCTCTCACAGACTCTCATAGACTCTCAGACACTCTCTCACGGACTCTCACAGACACTCTCTCAGACTCGCACAGACTCTCTCACAGACACTCTCTAACAGACTCTCATAGACTCTCATACACTCTCTCACAGACACTCTCTCACAGACACTCTCTCACAGACACTCTCTCACAGACACTCTCTCACAGACCCTCTCTTACAGACACATCTCACAGACACTCTCAGACACTATCAGACACTCTCTCACAGACTCTCACAGACACTCTCTCATAGACACTATCACAGACACTCTCTCACAGACTCTCACAGACTCTCACAGACACTCTCTCACAGACTCTCACAGACACTGTCTCACAGACTCTCTCACACACTCTCTCACAGACTCTCAGACACTCTCACAGACACTCTCTCACAGACTCTCACAGACACTCACAAACTCACACTCTCACATACACTCTCTCGGACTCACACAGACACTCTCTCACAGACACTCTCACAGATACTCACAGACACTCTCTCACAGATACTTACAGACACTTTCACAGACACTCTCTCACAGACATTCTCACAGACACTCTCTCACAGTCTCTCTTACAGACACTCACAAACTCACTCTCACACTCTCTCACATACACTCTCTCAGACTCTTACAGAAACTCTCACAGACTCTCACAGACACTCTCACAGACTCAGACACTCTCTCACAGACTCACAGACACTCTCTCACAGACTCGGACAGACTCTCAAAGACACTCACTCACAGACTCTCATAGACACTCACTCACAGACTCTCGTAGACGCTCACTCACAGACTTGCGCAGACACTCTCAGACTCTCACAGACTTTCTCTCACAGACATTCTCTCACACACACACAGACTCTCACAGACACTCTATTAAGACTCTCACAGACACTCTCTCAGACTCACAGACACTATCACAGACACTCTCTCACAGACTCTCAGACACTCTCTCACAGACTCTCACAGACACTCTCTCACAGACACTCTCTCAAAGACTCTCACAGACACTCTCTCACAGACTCTCACAGACACTCTCCCACAGACACTCTCTCACAGACACTCTCACACACTCTCACGGACTCTCACATATACTCTCTCACAGACTCTCAGACACTCTCACAGACACTCTCACAGACTCTCACAGACACTCACAAACTCACACTCTCTCACACTCTCACATACACTCAGACTCTCACAGACACTCTCTCACAGACTCTCTCACAGACACTCTCACAGACATTCTCTCACAGACACTCTCTCACAGACACTCTCTCACAGTCTCTCTCACAGACACTCACAAACTCAGTCTCACACTCTCACATACACTCTCTCAGACTCTTACAGACAGTCTCACAGACTCTCACAGACACTCTCACAGACTCAGACACTCTCTCACAGACTCACAGACACTCTCTTATAGACTCGGACAGACTCTCAGAGACACTCACTCACAGACAGACTCTCATAGACACTCACTCACAGACTCTCATAGACACTCACTAACAGACTCGCACAGACACTCTCAGACTCTCACAGACTTTCTCTCACAGACACTCTCTCACACACTCACAGACACTATCACAGACACTCTCTCACAGACTCTCAGGCACTCTCTCACAGACTCTCAAAGACACTCTTTCAGACTCGCACAGATACTCTCTCACAGAGACTCTGTAACAGACTTTCATATACTCTCTCACAGACTCTCACAGATACTCTCTCACAGACTCTCACAGACACTCTCTCACAGACTACCTCACAGACACTCTCTCACAGACTCTCTCACAGACACTCTCTCACAGACACTCTCTCACAGACATTCTCTCACAGACACTCTCAGATACTATCACAGACACTCTCAGACACTCTCTCACACTCTCTCATAAACTCTCACAGACACTCTCACAGACACTATCACAGACACTCTCTCAGAGACTCTCACAGACACTCTCTCACATACTCTCAAAGACACTCTCTCACAGACACTCTCAGACTCTCACAGACACTCTCTCAGACTCTCACAGACACTCTCTCACAGACTCTCACAGACTCTCACAGACACTCTTACAGACTCTCACAGACACTGTCTCACAGAATCTCACAGACACTCTCTTACAGACTCTCTCACAGACTCCCTCACAGACACTCTCACAGACTCTCTCAGACTCTCACAGACACTCTCTCACACACACTCTCTCACAGATACTCTTAGAGACTCTCACAGACACTCTCTCACAGACTCTCAGACACTCTCTCACTGACTCTCACAGACACTCTCTTACAGACAGACTCTCACAGACACTCTCTCACAGACACTCTCTCACAGACACTCTCTCACAGACACTCTCACACACACTCTCACAGACTCTCACATATACTCTCTCACAGACACTCTCTCACAGACACTCTCACAGACTTTCACAGACACTCTCTCACAGACACTCTCTCACATACACTCAGTTTCAGACACTCTCTCACAGACTTTCACACTCTCTCACAGACTCTCACATACACTATCACACACACTCTCTCACAGACATTCTCTCACACTCTCTCACAGACTCACAGACACTTTCTTACAGACTCTCACAGACACTCTCTCACAGACTCTCACAGACACTCCCTTACAGACTCTCACAGACACTCTCTCACAGACTCTCAGACTCTCATAGACACTCTCACACACACTCTCTCACATATACTCTCTTAGAGACTCTCACAGACACTCTCAGAGACTCTCACAGATACTCTCTCACAGACACTCTCTCACAGACTCTCACAGACACTCTCTTACAGACTCTCTCACAGACACTATCACAGACACTCTCTCACAGACTCTCACAGACACTATCTCACAGACTCTCACAGACCCTCTCTCACAGACACTCTCTCACAGACACTCTCTCACAGACACTCTCAGGCACTCTCTCACAGACACTCTCAGACACTCTCTCACAGACACTCAGACACTCTCTCACCGACACTCTCTCATAGACACTCTCAGACACTCACTCACCGATACTCTCTCACAGACACTCTCAGACACTCACTCACTGACACTCTCACACTCTCACAGACACTCTCTCACTCTCTCACAGACACTCTCTCACAGACACTCTCTTACAGACACTCTCTCACAGACACTCTCACAGACTCTCACACAGACTCTCACACAGACTCTCACACAGACACACTTTCTCATAGACACTCTCTCACAGACACTCTCTCAGACACAGAAACTCTCTCACAAACACTCTCAGACACTCTCTCACAGACACTCTCAGACACTCTCTCACAGACACTCTCAGACACTCTCTCACAGACACTCTCAAACACTCTCTCACAGACTCTCACAGACACTCTCACAGACACTCTCACAGACTCACTCTCTCTGACTCACTCTCTCACAGACTCACTCTCTCACAGACACACTCTCACAGACACTCTCTCAGACACTCTCTCACAGACACTCTCTCACAGACTCTCACAGACACTCTCTCACAGACACTCTCTCACAGACTCTCACAGACACTCTCTCACAGACACTCTCACAGACACTCTCTCAGACACTCTCACAGACTCTCGCTCACAGACTCTCTCTCACAGACTTTGACACTCTCTCACACTCTCTCACACACACTCTCACAGACAGACTCTCACAGACACTCCCTCACAGACTCCCACAAACACTCTCTCACAGACACTCTCTCACAGACTCCCACAGACACTCTCTCACAGACACTCTCACAGACACTCTCTCACAGACACTCTCACAGACACTCTCACAGCTTCTGACACTCTCTCACAGACTCTCTCACAGACTCTCACAGACACTCTCTCACAGACACTCTCTTACAGACACTCTCACAGACACTCTCTCACAGACACTCTCTCACAGACACTCTCACAGACACTCTCACAGACACTCTCACAGACACTCACAGACACTCTCTCACAGACACTCTCACAGACACTCTCACAGACACTCTCACAGACACACTCTCACAGACACTCACAGATACTCTCTCACAGACACTCTCTCACAGACACTCTCACAGACACACTCTCACAGACACTCACAGACACTCTCTCACAGACTCCCACAGACACTCTCTCACAGACACTCTCTCACAGATACTCTCTCACAGACACTCTCTCACAGACACTCTCACAGACTCACACACTCTCACAGACACTCTCTCACAGACTCTGACACTCTCTCAAAGACTCTCTCACAGACTCTCACAGACACGCTCTCACAGACACTCTCTCACAGACTCCCACAGACGCTCTCTCACAGACACTCTCTCACAGACTCCCTCTCACAGACTCCCTCACAGGCTCTCTCTCACAGACTCCCTCTCACAGACTCCCTCTAACAGACTCCCTCTCACAGACTCCCCCTCCCACTCTCTCTCACTGACTCCCTCTCACTGACTGACTCACTCTCTCTCACTGACTGACTCACTCTCTCTCACTGACTGACTCTCTCCCACTGACTCTCTCTCACTGACTCTCTCTCACTGACTCAGCACCACCACAGCATCACTCAGCAACACCACAGCATCACTCAGCAACACCACAGCATCACTCACGCCTACACAGCATCACTCACGGCCAACACAGCATCACTCAACACCAACACTGCATCACTCAGCACCACCACAGCATCACTCAGCACCACCACAGCATCACTCAGGGCCACAACAATATCACTCAGCGCCACCACAGCAACACTCAGCACCACCACAGCATCACTCAGCACCACCACAACATCACTCAACACCACATCAGTATCACCTCAGCATTGTCTCAGCACCAGTCACCACCACCACCACCACTTACACCTCAACATCACTCAACACCACCTCAGCCTGCTCTCGGAATCTGCCATCTGTTGATTCTCCCCTAGCGTCTGGCCGCTGCTAGAGTTATAATACAGGTGCTAGTTCACAACCTTCAACCTCCAATTGTTTATGCCCCCTCAAAAAAAAAACTTTAACAAGCTTTGTAAGAACAAAAGAAATATGAGGACTTTTTATTGTACATACATTTTTTAATATGGTCGTTCTGTTGGACATGATGCCTTTCTGGGTCATATATAAGGTAACAAAAATGCTTCTGGCACTTTTTTATTACAACTTTTCAGCATGCTGCACAGCAGCCACACTTCTCTACAGCACAGCTTAAACACATTGGTAAAGTCTACAGCTCTGCCTAAACACTTATAAGGCCCCAAAGGCGAGACCTAATGACTATACCAATGCTTGTTTCATTAAATGTCCAGTGCGTATCAATTGGGATGCAGTATTCCTGCATGATTTATGATTTATGATTCTTGCCGAATCAGGAACCATCCTTGGAAGGAGAGCTTTATAGACTTAGCTCACTGTAGTCTCTTCTTTGGAAATAACTATACACCTTGATCAGTTTTAACGCTAGCATATTACTTCAGCCGCTGTCATTGCAGATAGGGCTGACTTGGTTTATTATACATATTGCATTTAACCATGGCCAGGCTCTTCCGTAGAGTCCCATCTGATTGTACTCCACGGGACATCTCATTTTGGATATTCTTATAACTCCCGACATATTCAAGAACCTCCAACCCTGCAGCTCTAATCTAGTCAGCACAAGATCAGCTCTTGTTGATCAGATCCACAGCAACAAAATGTGTTCTTCTTCTAGTGAGCTCCTCTTTGTCAGACTCAAACCCTAAAAAGAACATCAATGCAACATTGCTCGATCTTAAGTGCCTTAATAGTGGGACTGCTAGTAAAGTGGCTAGATAGAACCATCGATGAACCATGGGATTGTTCATACCTGAAAATGGAATATTTGATAGCCGTGTCTGATGGTTCAGTGGACTACTCAGCCTTTCATCAATCTGGGGTCAATAAAATGAGTACCATTGAGTTGGGTAACAGTAAAGATCTGTTATTCAGCGCCAGGATACCCTTCTGGGTGAGCGTGTGCTTTACAAATGCACACGTTATGTTATGCATAACAACAGAGTGGTGACCCTGCTCCTGTCGGTGTAAAAAATGTGTGGAGGATTCCTTAAGGCCTCACACCCGTGCAGAGTTTGGGAAACATTTGAGGTTACCGCACCAGTATAGGGCTAATTCAATAATTCCTCCAACCTGTATAACACCTCGCTGTAGCTTTAATGTGCTTGACAGAAGTCCCCTAATTCCTTGCTCATATAACATGGTGATCTAAGTTACCGCTCCCTCTTTTTTACCTGTTGTCATGTGAGTGAGTCTACTTTTTTTGTTAGTCTCATCACTCTTCATCAGTTTACCACTCCCTCCATCTCTTACTGGTGCTGCTTCTTTTCTAACTCCGTCTGCGATGCTTCCCTCTCAGCCAGGATCCTAGATACCTCTTGTGGTATCTCGCTCTGTCCCTCAGTTTCTCTTCACGTCTCCTCAATTTGGGTTTTTATATGAATCCATACCAGGCGTCCACTTGTGTCTTCCCTTGTATGGACGCCCGCGATTGGGTATTTCAGCTCTTTTGGCTGAGTGAAAGTGGATGAAAACTTCAACTACCAGCAGGCATTGGGTGTTAACATGAAGGCCAGGACCTGACCTTGCAGGCCCATGCTTCTTCACACAGTCTAACTCACTTACTCTCCTATTCAACTGCCCTATGCCTGTGCCTGCTTAAGCACTGCACTGCTCTGTCTATCTCTAGTTTGCAACCCCTGCCTGCTGCCTACCTCCACCCACCAATGAGGCCTCTTCCCGCCTGAATGCACCACTCCTGAAGCTCGGATCAAACTACCGCATGCCTTCCTGGAGAGAGCCTCCCTGGGGCTGAAGTCCGGGGTAATTACAGGAGACAGCTGCCTGCCTGCGCTGCCATAACGGCTCCTAATGGGACATGAAATATGCTAATCATTCGCGAAACGGCCCCCATTACTGTCTCACTCGGACACATTAGTCAAACAAACAGAGGCGGGGTGGGTGCTGACACCAGGGGAGAAGACGGAAATTGGACTTGTACCAAAACCTACCCCTGAAATATTTTACACCATCGCTAACTAGTCTTCTAATGGCCAAGCTAGAAAGTGCTCACGAACACTTATGAGAAACACAGTCAGAATATATAACAAGTCAGTATTTATATATATATTTCAAGAAAGGATGGAACCAAATAAGCACAGACAAAGCCAATATATCTGACCTTGTCAAGTTGATGTGGTGTGCTTTTTATTTTATTCATACAGGCATATGTCACAAAAAATACAATGAAGAATAAAAAGAAAAAAATAATCTTATCTGTGCAAAGAAAGGTACTATTGGCTTTGAATTACTGTAACCTGAAGACAGAGTATACACATACAAGGAATAACACACACAATGGAAAGGAAAAAAGGATTGTCAAGGCAAAGGACTGGCCCACAAGCCCTGGCACTGCCAGGCACTTCTTTTTAGGTGGGTGGATACAAGCGATCAATCAAAATGCAATCACTCACAGTATGAGAGACCCAAAGGCTGGACATGGCTCCCTAATTGCCCTATGCATTATGATGTAGTGGGCGGAAGTAAAGTGTGAATGACAAAGAAACCAATGTATGAACAAAAATCTATCTATGCATGTGTGTGTGTGTGTATATATATAGAGAGAGAGATAAATATAAATATATACATATACATATATGCATAGAGAAGTTTTGCTTCAGCTGTCTTCATTCATTGGTTTATTTACCTGTCATTCACACTTTACATTTGCCCACTGCAAGTCAGCGATAGAGAAAGAGAGAGAGAGAGAGAGAGAGTGTGTGTGTATTGCAATGCATGCTGGTCACTGTAGTGCAAGAATCAGCAAAACAGGGACTCTAACCACGCAAACTCGGACATTTAAATAAAAAAAGAATATTGTGTAGAGAAGTTATGGTACAGTCCAAGGATAGAATGAAAATACATTGTGACTGGTGCCCCTTTAAAACCAGTGGACTGCATATGATTGTCCTTCTTCAATGTTTTTAACTGCAGTGTATTTAAACTCAGAGCTAGTTTTTCCTCACACGTGCATATGATTAAAACAGAGGACGGTTGAAATGCATCATGCTATTGCTATTGAGCTGCCTGCTTAAATAAAATCAACTTGACTCTCTTAAATGGATGGGCTTGATTTTGTGCTGCGAAGGCAGCGTGATTCCTCGTATGGAATATATATATATATATATACACACACACACACATATATATCTATACATACATATATATATATATATGTATATATGTATACATATCAACGATTCGACAAATCATGAATTTACACATATACCCTATTGGGGTGAATCGTTGGTTTTCACATCTGACCTTGAATTATCACTCAGTTTTTAACACTTGCATTGTAATTTTCATAGTATAATGTTTCTGCACATTTCTTTTATTTTTATTTTTAGCACTACAGTGAGGGAGCATACCATTAAGGTCCAAATCTCGGTATAGAGTCGCATTATGGCAACTCAGGGCACGAATCAATTGCTAACTCGCTATTGACATGATATGCAAATGTCATGATATATTGTTTCACTAAGATTTTAGCATTTTAACTTGTGTCATGTACATATGTCTTTAAGCAGCCGCAAGGCGCACATAAGTCTTTTTACCTTGTCTATGCTTACCTCATTGCACTGTCACTTTAAATATTGTAAGGTTACGCTGTACCCCTGTCATGTGATCAAGGTTCATTTTCGAACCGAAACGCGTCAGACCGAACGAGCTAAATAAATCACGCATTTTGGCACTTAACTGTGGTCCGTCTCCGTCTTTGGCGCGAAGCTGCAGATGGACGGTGTAATTTGATATTTCAAGTCGATGAACCTCCGACGACTATCGACGGACCCCCTCCCTGGATTTGGTCAATGCTAGCAAGGAGGAGTCTGGCAACGAGGCAACCCGGAACCAGAATCAGCGGTACTTCCTGTGAAGGAATCGAGCATTCGACCCCCCAAAGCCTGACTATCACCATAATTCCTGTTTAATCTACGATTCACCGCGAGTCGGAGGACCCGAGGTGTGGAGCAGTTTACCAGGTAGGATTGATTGCGGCAATATTGGGGTAGAGAGGTGTGCCAACAGAGGGGGTTTATCAAGCTAACTGTGTTTGGTGAAGACGCTAGCAATCAGCGCTGTCTTCCCCCTCACACCACGACGATTTCAACTTTTAGCCATGTCGGATGACACGGTACGGAGCAGAGAAGCGGCGGCAATAGACATCTTCAGCGATTCAACACCAGCCGCCGAATGTCAAGACACGACAGTCAGATCAAAGACCAACTTTTCCAATACTTTAAAGGATAAATTTAAAATTTTAGAAAAAAAGAGCAAGGCTGAGCAAAGCAAATGGTGGGAATCCCGATCACTCCAACGTTACATCGATGTAGGGAGAGTCCCGCGTGGATTAAGGATTTTTTTGGCACCAAGTTATGAAAACCCGAATGTAGAAATGATGCGAGAATGGGCAGAATGCAACCTTGAATCCTCAAAACGTCTCATTTTGATACTAATCAAGTATGCAGATATTGACAGAGCCACTTTACTCGAGGAAATTAATAAACTGAATGAGGAAATAGAGGAAATGGACACTATTGAAGAACGCAACAAACTACGCAAAGAAATGACAACAAGGTTAATCAAAGAGGAGGAGCTGATAAAGGAACGTAAAAAATATAAATTTAACCGCGACAAAAATGACTATGAACGAGGTCAAATTTTTACGTTCGCCAAAAGATATGAAGCATTGTGCACATCAAAAGACAAAACTGTAATACCACCTAAAATTGGAATAACTGCAAGCGGCACTGCAGGCTCCAATTCAACAATTTCAGACCTCAGTTCCCCTGCTGAAAGTGGCTCAGATAACGAAACCTCAGGTATTACAGGAAACAATACTGCTAAACCCAACACCCTGGTACAAGAGCTGTCTTTTTTATACCAAGATCGGAGGCAAACTTTGTGCCCCAGGAAACAGCGGAGCAACGAAGAAGAATCAAGAACCACAGGAGGAGACAAAGAAGACAAGCGAACAGGCAAAGGGCCAAGAACCAGGCAACAAAGAGGACGCCGCTGGTAAACAATGTCACTGATACTGTTGACAAGACCATCATCAATCTGTCCAACATTAACCTTAACAACGAAGAAAAAAAGATCTTGGGTTTGGGCTTATCATACTGCCCTATGAACAATTTCAATTATGCAAGAACTCGCACAGACATCTACAAAACAGTGAGGAAGCTCAAATTAAGAAAATTTCACAAGACAGCCACCAAAACCAAAATACCATCTCTTGGAGAAACACTGAAGGAGGTAACACAGAGTGACGGTCCCCTAGAGGAGATTCTGGAAGAACTTTGGATTTAACCACAGCACATGTCTGAAACAGTGGCAACACAAATATCCACTATGAGTCCGGAGACAGCTATTGCTTCTAACAGACCAACAAAACACAGAACGAATTTCAGACCGAAATCTACTTTTAATCCTGTTATGCTTAGAGATTCCATCGATGTCTTCCATGAACTAGTAACTGAACAAATCAAAAAACTTAACTACAGAATTCAAGGTCAACAAAGGAAGTATCGGTGGCAAGATCAAAAATACAATGAGCTCATGACTAAACTTAAAGAGAATAAAGCCATAATCATACGCAATTCTGACAAAGGAGGCAACATTGTGATTTGGAGCAAAACTGAATACAACAAAGAGGCGTACACCCAATTAAATGATAGGGAATGCTATACTAGAATCAGCAGCACCAATTTAAAAATGATTTATGAACAATATCATCAGATGCTACGTGCATGGCACAAACAGGATCTTATAACGACTCAGGAATATACATTTCTAAGGAATGAACATCCAGTGACACCATCAATTTACTTTATTCCCAAAACTCACAAGGATCCTTTGAAACCGCCCGGACGCCCCATCATTTCAGCACGTAACAGTTTGCTTGAACACACATCACAATATGTTGATCATTTCCTCCAGCTGCATGTAAAATCACTTCCTTCCTATATACGAGACACCAGTGACTTCCTTAACAATCTACAAGATATTGTATGGGACCAAGCATACATCATGATGGCGCTGGACGTGTCTTCCTTATACACCAGTATAAGACACGAAGATGGTATTACAGCAATCGAACATTATTTGAACAAAGAACAAGACCACTGTTTAAAACACCAAACAATGCTAATAGAAATGATACGTTTCTGTCTTGAGAATAACATCTTCATGTTTAATAATGTATTGTATCGGCAGACAAGAGGTGTAGCCATGGGGGCCAGCTTTTCCCCAAGCTACGCCTGTCTCCATATGGGCAGATGGGAAGAGCTGGTCCTCAACAAACTACTACAAAACAATTTGGGAGTGACAACATGGCTTAGATACATAGACGATTTGTTCGTTATATGGAGGGGAACCAAAGAGTCAGCAATACAACTTGTATCAGATATCAACAACAATGATCTCAACTTACACTTCACTGCCACTATCAGTGAGCAATCAGTGACTTTTCTAGACACTGAGATTTACATCGAACATAACAAGATAGAGACCAAATTCTTCCGAAAGCCCACCTCAGGGAACTCAACTCTCCATGCAGGGAGCGCACATCCGCAGCACCTCATCCATAGTATTCCATATGGTGAGATGTTGCGGATGAGCAGGCTCCACAGCAATGACAAGGATCTCAAACAAGCCCAAGAAGACAGTAGATTGAGGTTTTTGGCGAGGGGTTACACACACAATAACATTGAAGCCACAATTAAGAAATCTATGCTTCAATCACGAGCTGAATTACTTAAGGTTAAAGATAACCATACATGCGAGAATCTCACTACATCAGACACTGAGAACATCACTACAGAACCTAACACATTGAGAGTAGTTCTACAATACAGCAGACAGCACAAAGAAATCAAAACAATTCTACAGAAGAATTGGCCATTGGTGGTAAATGATCCAATTATTGGACCTGAATTACCGTCTAGAGTGTTGGTAACTTACAGCAGAGGGCCATCCATGAGAGACCGATTAGTCTCAACAAATCCTGAAACAATTGAGAATTCCAGTTGGCTTTCTCAACATAAGGGTTTCTTTCGCTGCAAAACGTGCAAGGCATGCCAACAAGGCATTAACATGACAGAATACAAAACCCCTTTCAGTGACAAAAAACGTGTTATACGAAAACTGCTTACATGCAAAACTGACCATGCAGTTTACGTTCTTATTTGCCCCTGCAATTTATCATATGTAGGCAGCACCAAGCTCCCTGCACATAAACGCATATTACAACATCTCAGGGCAATTAACAACCAAGACAACACGTATCCTGTTGCACGCCACTTTAAAGAACACCACTCATCGAACAACAAAGAACTGAAATACTTTTTGATCGATGCTATACCCCCTAGCAGGCGCGGCGGCAACAGAGAGATTGCCCTTAGACGTTTGGAAACACAGTATATCCTCGAACTAGACACCAAACAACCCAATGGTTTGAACATTACGGAGGACCTGTACACCTGTCTTTAAAAAAACAATGAGTGTACCTAAGCCTTTCACTAATCCATAGACAACTTATGGCACAATACACAAAGTCAGCATAAACCAGTATTGTTAGAATAAATGATCTATCCCTAGACACGAGTATAGGTAACATATGCCTTAGCAGTGATGTATGTCATAGTACAATTCTGGCACATGTGGAAGTTCAATTCAATGGAGGAATATAGCAATGCATATAAAGTATACATTGATTATTCATTATGATAGCTAATTTTATAACATTGGGATTTTAGGATTATTTATTATAAATAATGTATTAGGTTTTAAATATTTACCTGTATACCATGTTATTTAATAATTTATTATTATTTATTGCTATTTCTTGTCATTGTACAAATATTGCACTTTTTGTAGATCTACATTCCTCCAAATACAATCAACACTGTGCCATTACATGACAACAGGGAACACACTGCATTTAAATATGGTCTATGTTCAGTACTTGCAAAAATCTCCATATTCATGTATTTTACACATACATATCAACGATTCGACAAAGTTTAAGTTTTCCTTCCGTGCACCCGGTCACAATTTATCATACTAACGATCAGTTACATGAATTAAACTTGTTATAAACTCAACTACAACGTTTGTACCTTCTTCAAAAGCGGGTTACCCGCAGTTTGAGTGCTATCGTGAGGACGTCTTTCCTTAAGACGCTGTTTGACATGACATGCAGACTAAAACATGCACTTTCAATACCAGCAGCAGACTTCCCTGGTGAGCAGTAGCTTTACTACAGTGATCTAATAAGCAACTAGAGTGCTAACATTCTGAATTTATGGCAAATGTGTGACACATCTCTGAATGCCATCTTGATGGAATCAAAGTAAAAAACTGAAAGTATTTCCTACTGAGGAGACTGTAGTAAATGAGGAAATTAGGAAACATCATAACAAATAAGTCTCTCAAAATGGCCACCAGAGACAAAAGAGCCCAAATGTAGCTCAAATATCACCCAGATGTAGCCCAAGTATAGTCCAATGACAGAATGTCCCAGAGTGTTCTAACGAACAACTAGAGCGCTAACAGTCTTACTTATGACAAAAGTATGGCACACCTGAAGCCATCTTGATTGGAATAAAGTGGTAACACTTAAAACATTTAATTTACAAAGGAACAAAATTAGGGGGTTCATTTTGCCATAGAAATTATGATTAGTGCTGCAGAAAGATAAATTAGGGCACATTTTGACTTCTCAAATCCTCTTCTATTTCATAAACAAATTCTGACATGCAGACTGAAACATGCACTTTGAATACCAGCAGCAGACTTCCCCGGTGAGCAGTAGCTTTACTACAGTGATCTAATGAGCAACTAGAGTGCTAACATTCAGAATTTATGGCAAATGTGTGACACATCTGAATGCCTTCTTGATGGAACCAAAGTAAAAAACTGAAAGTATTTCCTACTGAGGAGACTGCAGTAAATGAGGAAATTAGGAAACTTCATAACAAATAAATCTCCCAAGATGGCCACCAGAGACAAAAGAGCCCAAATGTAGCCCAAATATCACCCAGATGTAGCCCAAGTATAGCCCAATGACAGAATGTCCCAGAATGTTCTAACGAACAACTAGAGCGCTAACAGTCTTACTTAGGACAAAAGTATGGCACACCTGAAGCCATCTTGATTGGAATAAAGTGGTAACACTTAAAACATTTAATTTACAAAGGAACAAAATGAGGGGGTTCATTTTGCCATTGAAATTATGATTAGTTCTGCAGAAAGAAAAATTAGGGCACATTTTCACTTCTCAAATCCTCTTCTATTTCATAAACAAATTCTGACATGCAGACTGAAACATGCACTTTGAATACCAGCAGCAGACTTCCCTGGTGAGCAGTACTTTTACTACAGTGATCTAATGAGCAACTAGAGTGCTAACATTCAGAATTTATGGCAAATGTGTGACACATCTGAATGCCTTCTTGATGGAACCAAAATAAAAAACTTAATGTATTCCCACTGAGGAGACTGCAGTAAATGAGGAAATTAGGAAACTTCATAACAAATAAATCTCCCAAGATGGCCACCAGAGACAAAAGAGCCCAAATGTAGCCCAAATATCACCCAGATGTAGTCCAAGTATAGCCCAATGACAGAATGTCCCAGAGTGTTCTTAGGAACAACTAGAGCGCTTACTGTCTTACTTATGACAAAAGTATGGCACACCTGAAGCCATCTTGAATGGAATAAACTGGTAACACTTAAAACATTTAATTTAAAAAGGAACACAATGAGGGGGTTCATTTTGCCATAGAAATTATGATTAGTGCTGAAGAAAGAAAAATTAGGGCACATTTTGAGTGACTTCTCAAATCCTCTTCTATTTCAATAAAATATTCTGATATGCAGACTGAAACATGCACTTTTAATACCAGCAGCAGACTTGCGTGGTGAGCAGTAGCTTTACTACAGTGATCTAATGAGCAACTAGAGTGCTAACATTCAGAATTTATGGCAAATGTGTGACATATCTGAATACCTTCTTGATGGAATCAAAGTAAAAAACTGAAAGCATTTCCTACTGAGGAGACGGCAGTAAATGAGGAAATTAGGAAACTTCATAACAAATAAATCTCCCAAAATGGCCACCAGAGACAAAAGAGCCCAAATGCAGCACAAATATCACCCAGATGTAGCCCACATGTAGCCCACTGACAGAAGTGTGCAAAACACTTATTTTTTGTGTATTTGCAGTTTTATATAGTGCAGACTTGTCAGGTATTGGAGTGCTTTACATGAGCATTAGTTACATCACACAAGATCAAATTCATTTTGGTTGTAGACATGGGGAGATTAAGTGATTTGACCAGAATCACAGAATGTTGAGCTGGAGCAGAAACTGCAACCTGGTTCCCCAGTTGCAAAGTCTGCAGCTCTGGAAGTAACACCACATCCTCTCCCCTAGGTGCAACATTTAATCAAGTGGTCAACTGGATAAAAAAAATAAAGATTACAAATAATTTAAAAGTTCTTTGTCGCTATTTAAAAACTCAGAAAATATGTCCTCATTTTAGTTTTTCAGAGCACTAACCATAATTTTGATGCAAATAAGAGCCTCTCATATATGTAATTTCTAAAGGAAATGCTCTAGGTATTACAGTTTTGATTACACCAAGATGACGTCAGGTGTTCCACACTTTTGTAATAAATATAGAATGTTAGCAATCTAGTTGTTCATTGGGATACTGTTGAGAGGCAGAGGCCAGGGGCACGGACTCTGAAAATTGAAGGCAGGTAGGAGAGTGCAGAGGCAACAATTTTAAAACACTGGGCAGGCAGGAAGGACAGTGGCAGCACAACAGACTATGGAGGGCAGTGGAAAGGGGGGCAGGGGCAACAAACCAACAATACAGGACTGGCAAGAGAGGCTGTGGCAATATAATAGACCATTGTGGGCAGAAGGAAGAGGCAGTGGTAGTACAACCATACATGCCAACAGACCCGTTTCAGCCAGGAAACGTCCAATGTTTTTAAGCTCAAATGGGCTTTATTTGATCGGTCTCCTGTCTACAATCTCCTCTTTTTCAATGTAACTCAAAGGGGAAAATCAATACCCCAGTTTTTTTTCAAAATCTCCCTCTTACCAAGTTCAAAATGTTCGCAAGTATGGTACATTGGATCATGGTAGGCAGGAGGAATTGGGGTAGGGACATGGACTCGGATAGCAGAGTACAGGAGGAACATGGAGAGGTGCACCAAACTGACCCTACAGGGCAGGCATCAGGGTTTGCAGCAGCACAATACACCACACAGCGCATGCGGAACGGGAGTGCAGCACAATAATCCATAGAAAGAAATAGGGAAGGGACAGGACCATGCACATGGACAACAGAGAACAGAGGGGAAAGAGGCAATGGTAGCTAGCTCACCATAATGGACAGACAGGAGAGAAAGCTGCATCATAACAGACCATAAAGGGCAGGAGGGACGGATCAGGGGCATTACAATGGAACAGACAAGCAAGGAGGGAGGGAATAAGGGTTTGCACATAGAAACAGAGGGCTGGGGGCAAGGGGGCAGGGCAGGAGCAGCAAGATGACCATGGAGGTCAGGCAGGATGGGCACTAGAAATAAGACACACCATGGAGAGCAACAATGAGACTATGATGGCATACACACAGACCATGGAGGGAAGGTGGGAGGGGGTCAGGGGCAGCTAGCTGACCACACAGGGAAGGTGGGAGGGGTCATGGCAGCACAGAAGACCATGCATGGCAAGCGGGAGGGTTAGTGGCAGCACAATGGCTATGATGGGCAAGAAGGAGGGTGCAGGGGCATGCACAAAGGACCATGGAGGATAGAAGGGAGGGTCAGGACCTGGGCACAGACAAGAGAGTTCAGGGGAAGGGGCCTAACAACAGACCGCGTGGGGCAGGCAGGAGCAGCAGTTGCAGCACAACAGACCAGGGAGGGCAGAAGGGTGTGGCAGTAAAATGGACCATGGAGGAAAGGAGGTAGGGGCATGGCATGTGGACAGGCAGGGTGGAGGTGGCAGGGACAGGTTACAGTCATCTGACAATGCCAGGCAGGTGGAAGGGGAGTGGCAGCTCAACAGAACACTCAGAGTAGATAGGAGTGACAGGTCCATGGAACATGGTGGGCAAAAAAGATTGAGCAGGGGCATGCTCAAAGACATCGGAGGGCAGGGGGAAGGAGAATAGGGGCAGCAAGCTAAGCACAGAGGCTAAGCAGGTCAATGATGGGCCATAGAATTGGGCAATGGAGGGCAGGAGGAGTGGAGAGGTACATCATGCTTAATGGAGGACAGTGGCAGCACATCAGACCATGCATGGCAGGAGGGAGGAGGCTAGTCCATGGATTCAGACAACAGAGGATAGGGAGGAAGTGGATGGGGCAGCAAGCTAACTGTTCAGAGAAGGTGGGTATTAGGAACTTTATTGTTTTTAAAATGTGTGTCTGTGCGAACTACTTAAAATATGAACAAGTATGCAGCATAATCTCACTTTTATTCAGGAAGAAGAGGACGTTTGTGACTGTGACTCCGGGCTCACTTGGCAGAAACACCCCCTGACCCTCCACCCCCATCGCAAAATGAATTGCCCGTGAAAAGGGTAGGTGGACGCAGTGTTATATAGAACATAGTCCTGAGAGCTCGATTGAAAATGAAAACTAGATATGGTATATGGTATAAACTATGCACCAAAAAGTGTGATATAAGATGAACCGGGGCGTGAAATATAATATGCAATACATTGTGCGCAATGACAGATTCATTGGAGAGCGCGAGATAGCACAGGCACTAGCGCGTGCTATGCGATATGCGCCTTGGAGTGTAATATGCACAGGGCAGTGTTGTGTAATTTAACTAGTCTCTAAAGTTGTAATATAATATATGTGCTGGGGAGTGTAACGTTGCATATGCACTGTGACAAAGATATGGATCCCAGATTGTAATATGTATGGCATAGCGCTGTGCGTTATAACATAGGCATCGAGGAAGGCACGTTAGATAGGGCAATATAACCCGTGCGAAGGCAAGTGTGGCATGACATATTCACGGGGTGGTGTTACAGTGCACATGGGCTAGAGAGTGTCATAGCATACGCACTAGCTGGTGAAATACAACACAGAGGTGTGAGGCACTCGGCGGGCACTGGTGGGTGTAACACAGCATTGGGCTCAGCCCGGAGCACGCTGTGACTCTCAAGTGAGGTTTGTCTCCTTTCCAGAGAGTAAAATAAAAAGTATTACACATCCGGCTGTGGATGTGTATTTCATTAACCGTGAGGGGGGTTTCTTGCATAGTTTGGTCGAATTTTTGTCGAATCCCCTTTGAATGGCTTGGTGTGCGTGTATATTAAATGTGCCCGTCAATAGCTACCCATGTTTGTAGAAATAAACGACAAGGGTGTCTACTTGGAGAGTACCCACCGGCGGGGGCGCCGGGATTAGGCACGGTAGGGCGTCAGACACGTCAGAGCTTCACTAGCGGTGTAAATACATTCCATGTGGATTCATTCTATGTATAGTCGCCTTTTAATGAATATCACGCAAATCGTCATGGTGATAGGTACATACGGTTTGTCCAGCAAGTTCTAGGTGTTTCTATAAATATATATTTTTTTTAAATAATAAAAAACAAAGGCCGGCCCCGGGGTATGGGGTCCCCGGGGCCATAAGTGGCCTGAGGAGGGAGGCAACGCAGCCCCCTCCTAAAGATTTTTTTTTTTTAAAAAGGCCATGACCCGGTGGTTGGGGTCCCTGGGGCCGATTAAGGCCTTCGGAGGGCCAAATTAATTTTTTTCAACAACAAAAAATTAGGGTGCAGGCCCTGGGTGATGGGGTCCAGAGGGCCAGTAAATTAGAAAAAGAAGGGGGGCCACACAGCCCTCCTTCTTAAAAAAACAAAAAAAATAAGAGACCGGCATCGCGCCGGAGGCCACGCCCCCTCCTTGCAGCACTCTGCAAACGCGCCCCCTGGCCAGTTGTAAGTTGGGGAATTAATTCCCCTTCAATACTGAGGGTCCCTCAGGGCCAACTAGCCCAAAAGGTATCTCCAGTATGCGCCAGGGAGCTGTGTTGCAGACAGGTAAATTGTAAATTGATACTTGTATAGCGCACTACTCACCCACAAGGGTCTCAAGGCGCTTGTACGAATACCGCTGTGGAACCCATCCTGGCTTTCCCTGTGAGGTGTCCACTCCTGGGCACCCCCAAGGTGGAGGCCAGGCATTCTTAGCGTTGTGGGGGCCGTTGTGGAGATTAAGCAAGCTATTGCCCAGAGTTGCAAAGTGGGACTCCATGATTGGAATAGGCACCGAGGCAAGAATTGTCAGGTCCGTGGAACTTTGAGCCCAAGACCCGCCGAGGTTGGGAATTGAACCCTGGTCCCGGACCAGACCTCTGCATCAGGGTCTGCCGCTCTAACCATTGAGCCACACTTCTCCACAGACAGGTGTTCTGAGGCCATGCCCCTTTTTACACCTCTATGCAACGCAGCTCTGTGGCGCCTACTGGAGGTACCTAGTGGGCTAGTTTGACCCTAGGGACCCTTAGGATTCAAGGGGACTCAATCTCTCAACTTAGAACGGCCACAGGGCGCGTTTACACAGTGGTGAAGGGAGGGGACGGGGCCTGAGGTGACGTGTGCAAACACGCCCTGTGGCGCGTTTTAAGTTGGGGAAATAATTCTCTTTCAATCCTGAGGGACCCTGGGGGCCAACTAGCCCACCAGGTGCTTCCAGTAAGTGCCACTGCTCTGCGTTGCAGAGAGGTGGTGCAGGCCGTGCCCCTTTTTACACCTCTCTGCAATGGCGCTTACTGGACGTACCTAGTGGGCTATTTTACCCCTAGGGATCCTCAGGATTCAAGGGGACTTAATCTCCCAACTTAAAAAACGGCCACAGGGCGTGTTTACACAGTGGGGAAGCGGGGGACGGGGCCTGAGGTAACGTGTGCAAACACGCCCTATGGCGCGTTTTAAGTTGGGGAAATAATTCCCCTTTAATCCTGAGGGCCCCTGGGGGCTAACTAGCCCACCAGGTGCTTCCAGTAAGCGCCACTGAGCTACGTTGCAGAGAGGTGGTCCAGGCCGTGCCACTTTTTACACCTCTCTGAAAAGCAGCTCTGTGGCGCGTACTGGAGGTACCTAGTGGGCTAGTTGGACCCTAGGGACCCACAGGAGTCAAATGAACTTAATCTCACAACTAAAAACGACCACAGGGCATGTTTATACAGTGGTGAAGGGAGGGGACGGGGCCTGAGTTAACGTGTGCAAACAAGCCCTGTGGCGCGTTTTAAGTTGGGGAAATAATTCCCCTTCAATCCTAAGGGACCCTGGGGGCCAACTAGCCCACCAGGTGCTTCCAGTAAGCGCCATTGCGCTGCGTTGCAGAGAGGTGGTCTAGGCCGGGCCCCTTTTTACATCTCTCTGCAACGCAGCTCTGTGGTGCTTACTGGAGGTACCTAGTGGTCTAGTTGGACCCTAGGGACCCTCAGGATTCAAGGGGACTTAATCTCCCAACTCAAAACGGCCACAGGGCGTGTTTACACAGTGGGGAAGTGAGGGGACGGGGCCTGAGGTGACATGTGCAAACACGCCCTGTGGCGCGTTTTTAGAGGTAGTTTTAATCCCCTGCCCTATTATATACTAGGGGCTTACAGAGGAGGTCATGCTGATCACAGGGGGACCCCAACGCATAGTGTTCCCTAGTGTATGTAGGTGTTTTCACTGTATTCTGAATGTCTTTTAATATAGCACTGGCTCTAGGACTGGTTAGTCAGACTCAGTTACCACCAGTATCCGTCTGAAAAAGTTGAGGGTACAGGATCATTTTGCAACAAGGGTTCTTTCTGCTCTTCTGTTTGTTCTTTCTGCACGTTATCCTTCTTCCTGCACTTTTCTTCGTCTTTGAGGACTTCTGTTGCTTCTATCTGCATTTCTTTTTTTTCTTTCTGTGCGTTTTTTCTTCTTTCTTCACATGTCCTATCTCTGTAGCCATAGTTAGAAATTAGCATTTAAAAAACCTTTGAAATTCCCTGAAAAAACCATAGGTTTCAGGCACGTTATAGTTAGGAATTAGCATTTAAAAAACCTTAGAAATTCACTGAAAAAACCATAGGTTTCAGGGGCGTTATAGTTAGCTGGACTTTTCACTCGTACAAAACCATTGAAATTCTCCCGTTATAGTTAGTTCAGCTAACTATATTTCGCGCCCCCGCAATGCACTGCTGATGACGTCACATATTACATCACTCATGACATGGTCAGTGACATCACTCATGACATCACTGAAGACATCTCAAATGACATCACTGATGACATCATCCTTGTGATAGAGTGGCAGACCTCCTCTCCCCCTAATATAACCTTTGATACACACATTCAAAAATAGAAACTAACATTTTCAAAACAATGGACATACCAATATCAGTTACAACAACCTATTCAGTAATTCTAAGATCCACATACACATCCACTCATTCACCAACAGTCCTATACAGTCACTCATACATGTACTCACTCATCATATGTACTCATACACCTATACATCCTGTTACACCACGCCACTCATCCATAGAGTTACTCACACACATAGTCACTCATGCTAATAAAGAATCAAACATCCATTTACTTGCACATACAGTTATACACATACCACCACACTTACTTCTACAGAAACTTACACATACTTAGTCTTTTAAACAATTACTTATAGAAACACATACTTATTCATACAGGAACTCTTTCAATCTCTCACTCTCACATATACTCACTTATATACACCAATAGTCACATATACTAGTTTAAAACATATGTAGTTACTCATAAAGACACTATTGAGACAGTCATTCACTCACTAACACACCCATGCACACACTCATCCACCCATACAGTCCTGCACACATGCTGTCTTCAACACATACAAACAGTGAGTCACTCATTCATGCACCTATGCACTACATAATACCCCCCACCGAACCATACAGACACTCAGACACTCATACTGATACTGAAAAAAACAACGAATAACCTATATCGACACTCATGTAGCTACTCACCAAACCATGCAGCCACTTATACACAAAGTGAGAGACTGATACCGATATTTACATATATAAACATTACTCACTAAGCCATGTATTCACTAAGATACACTTAATCAGTCAGTTATACAATCAATTTTTCAAAAACAAATCATCCATTTAGACACTTATATACCCATTTATTCTTCCATCGACCTTGAGATATACATATATAAAACATATGTAATTTTCAGAAAAACACACATTCACTGGATGATGTCATCAGTGATGTCATCAGTGATGTCATTTGAGATGTCATCAGTGATGTCATGAGTGATGTCACTGACCATGTCATGAGTGATGTAATATGTGACATCATCAGCAGTGAATTGCGGGCGCACGAGTTATAGTTAGCTGAACTAACTATAACAGGGGAATTTCAATGGTTTTGTACGAGTGAAAAGTCAGCTAACTATAACGCCCCTGAAACCTATGGTTTTTTCAGTGAATTTCTAAGGTTTTTCAAATGCTAATTCCTAACTATAACGTGCCTGAAACCTATGGTTTTTTCAGTGAATATATATATATATACACATACATGTACACATACATATAAATACGTATATATACACACACACACATATATATATATATATATACATACACACACACATATATATATATATATATAATTCACTTAAAAAACCATAGGTTTCACACATGTTATAGTTAGCTGGACATTTCACTCGTAAAAAAACAATGAAATTCCCCCGTTATAGTTAGTGCAGGCAACTATAACTCACGCGACCGCAATCCTCTGATGATGACGTCAGATATTACATCACTGATTACATATGTGTCTTAATGAAAAATAAATATTTGTAGTATATGTATAGCTAAAGATTAATGGAAGAAGACATGGGTAAATAGGTGTCTAAATACAGTGATGTAATATCTGACGTCATCAGCAGAGGATTGCGGTCGCGTGAGTTATAGTTGCTTGCACTAACTATAACGGGGGAATTTCATTGGTTTTTTATGAGGGAAATGTCCAGCTAACTATAACATGTGTGAAACCTATGGTTTTTTAAGTGAATTTTCAAGGTTTTTTAAATGCTAATTCCTAACTATAACGTGTGTGAAACCTATGGTTTTTTAAGTGAATTTGTACGGTCTTTTAAATGCTAAGTTATGTATTTATTAATAATTTTCGTTTTCAGGTTTTTCACTGTGCGCGCACCGTGCATGCCCGGTGCGCTTCGCACACCGTGCGCGCGCTGTGGGCACTCGGTGCGCTTCGCGCACCGAGCTCCCACGATGCGTTGTGCGTGCCGTGCGCGCACGGTGCGCGCACCCTGCCCTTTTTCGTAAAAAAAAACAACGTTTTTTCCACCCTTGGGGGTCCTTCAGTGACCCCCTGACAAAGGCTAGGGGGTCAGGAACTGTCCACCCTGCCTCCTTTTCACGTTCTCCACCTTTGTTTTTCACTGCCTCAGACTGCGAGAGACAAAATGGCGGACGACACTTCCTGATTTCGACCGATTCGAATGTTTACTGACATCTAACAACCAATCAGAATTGCACTCGCGCTCGTCACCGTGCGCGCACGGTGCGCGCTTATAGATATATATGTACTTTTAACTGAAATTTTCTCAGGAACTACTGAACAGATTGACTCCAGATATTCAAAAGGCACATCCCTGACCTGAGGACTACCTCTCTGCCAAATTTCAAGTAATTCTGTTCAGCCGTTCGCGCTGTACCTTGGACTAAAGGTCCCTATGGAAAAATGCATGGGGAAAACGCGTTTTGGGACCCCCTTTTTTCTCGCCCCCCGCTTGACTAATCACCCCGAGACTTTCAGGGTAGGAGCAGAGCGGAGCGCCCCATCTATTTTGAAAATTTGCGAGGATTCGTCAACCGGCGCCAAAGTTATTCAAAATAGAATTTTCAGATTTCCTATGGAAACACGGTCCTAACTATAACTATCTACTGGCGACCGCCAGTAGATAATATACACATATATATTATCTACTGGCGGTCGCCAGTAGATAGTTATAGTTAGGACCTATTTTCCATAGGAAATCCGCAACATTCTATTCCCAATAAGTCTGTCGCCGGTTGATGAATCCTCGCAAAATTTTCCAAACTTTTGGCCAGCTCTGCTCCTACCCTGAAAGTTTCGTGGAGATTCGTCAAGCGGGGGCCGAGAAAAAAGGGGGGTCCCAAAACACGTTTTACCCATGCAATTTCCCATAGGATCTGTTGTCGCAGCTACAGCCCGAACCGCTGAACGGAATGACATCAAATTTGGCAAAGAGGTAGTCCTCAGTTCAGGCTCATGCCTTTTGCATAAATGGTGTGAATCTGTTCAGTAGTTCCTGAGAAAATTAGAGTTAAAAGTACATATATATCTATGGCCGGGGAGGATCTGCGGACCCTACCCGCACCGTAAGCGCACCCTCCTCAAACCGAGCGCGCACCCTCCCGATCAGGTGCTGAATGCTAATTGGCTGTTGAGTGTCTGTCTACATTCGAAACCAGGAACTGTTGGGGGCCATTTTCTGCTTCGGTAGAAGCGAGGCTGAAGAAGCAAGGGGAATAAGTGTGTAAAACATATAAAGGGAGCAGAGTGGAAATACTCTGACCCTCTAGAGGTGCTTAGGGGGTCCCAGAAGGACACCCTGGGGACCCTTTTTTTAAAAAAAAACATCGAAATGCGCGCACGGTACGCACATCCTATCGCGTCGGGTGCACGGACTCTCTCGCGTTGGGTGCGCGGATCCAAGGGAAAAAAAATTGAAATTGTTGGGAGATAAAGATCAAGCTTAATTGTTTTGTTCTTGAGTAGCTATAAAAAGAGCCGTTGTGTTCATTGAGAGTTTTTGGTAATTATAAGTAAGTACCTATACAGAGTCTAAAGTTGTTGAGGAAGACTCTGTTTTCTTCATCAGTAAAGTGTACTCCATCTCTCCAATACATCTCTTGCATATGAAAGCGTAGATTGTTATTGTAAATGGACCCCATTCTATAGTCTCGGAGAAAAGTAGAAACAGATTTATTCACATGTTTCCTAGCTTTCTCAATTTGTGGACAAAAATGATCGGACCAGTTCCATTTCTGCCTTTGGCATATGTTAGAATACACAAAGGTAGTTTTGGGGAAAAGTGAAATCAGTTCTGCAAAGGTGTCCTTCATAAGCATTTGCAGACCTACCCCAGTCAAAGTGCCTAGGTCATTGCCACCACCGTGCACTATTATGAGGTCAAGGTGTTGGATATGCATGAAGGATTTCACCAATGGCATCAATTGGTGCCACTTTAACCCTCTCTTTCTAATCCATTTAAGGTCTACATTTGGCAAACCTAGGTCTTTGTGAATGCCTTTGTTTTCTGCATACCTTTGGCTCCAGAAAATATAGCTGTGTCCCACAATCCACACTCTACGCATCTTGAAAGGAGGTCTGGATGCACTCAGATGGTCTCTGTAAATGAAATGGCAGTTTGGAAAGTAAGATGTTTCTAAAATGGTGGCTAAGATGCAATTTTGAAAAAAGACAAGAAATCATTGGTTGTTTGACAACCTTCTACAGTGAAAGGTAGGGTGCATGTTTCTGTTTTTTAAATGCATGATTCTTATTGGTTAACAAAAACTGATTGTAAGGAACATTATATATGATAAGCTGATACGTTGAAAAGTCAAGTACACTTGCTGTCTTGATTAGCAACATTGTGTGCTGAACTTGTGACCTGTGTGCTCAGTACAGTGTTCCATGACCTGTTGCTATGATAACGGGCAGAAGGCAGATTGGGGGAATGGTTCAAATTGATGTCATTTGGAAAGGGTTGAAATGTTTAACCAATAGAAATGTGTGTTTGCTTTTGAATTTATGTGGGAAGGAATGTGATTTGATGTTTACATGTCTATGTGTGGAAAATGAGAGGGAAACTTTGCCATTCTTTGGTTCTGCTGACAGGTGAACAGTGCAGAGATTCTGTATGAGAAAATCTGGTGTGTGACTGATATCTGGTGTGTGACTGATATACTTCTTAATCTACAAAACAACTTGAAAGGTGAGTTATTTAATTGTGAGGGGATGTATGTAGACTATTTTGATTTTAATCAGACTAATGTATTTCTCCTGCTAAAGTGTAGGGAGTACTTTTTTTCTCTACAATCTTATTGACAGTGTGTGTGCATGTAGAAACCATTCTGTGATAAGCATTTGTGTTTTTCATGTGTTTGTAGACAGATAACTGTGCTGTTTTAATATTTTGGTAGAATTAGAAACCAGTCATTGTTTATGAATTTGTGAAATGAGTTATGTTTCTACACTAAAATGTAGTATTCTTTCTAGATGAAGAAATGTGTTTTGGTATGGTGCAAGGAATAGTGTTGTTTGTCTAGAATCACACTGTGAGTCTGTGTGCATTTGGGAACCACTGTGAGAGAAGCATTTGGTATTTTAAAACCTGTCATGTTGTCAAGTTTTAGTAGCATTAGAAGCCAGTCTTTGCTTTTGCGTTGATTAAATGAGTCAGGCTTTGACACAAAAGTGTAGTCCTGAAATATGTACATTGTGTGCAGTTCCCTTACCACTTCCACAGTAGTGAAGGACTTTTGGTAAACTCCTAGGTATAGTGGTTGTTGTCTAGAATCACACTGTGAGTCTGTGTGCATTTGGGAACCACTGTGAGAGAAGCATTTGGTAACATTGTGTATTTGCTGACAGATAATTGTTTTAAAACCTGTCTTGTTGTCAAGTTTTAGTAGCATTAGAAGGCAGTTTTTGCTTATGCTTTGATTAAATGAGTCAGGCTTTGACACAAAAGTGCAGTCCTGAAATGTGTAGATTGTGTGCACTTCCCTTACCACTTCTACTGTAGTGAATGAGTTTTGGTTAACTCCTAGGGATAGTGGTGCTTGTCTAGAATCACACTGTGAGTCTGTGTGCATTTGGGAACCACTGTGAGAGAAGCATTTGGTAACATTGTGTATTTGCTGACAGATAACTGTTTTAAAACCTGTCATGTTGTCACTTTTTAGTAGCATTAGAAGACAGTTATGGCTTATCCTTTGATTAAATGAGTCAGGCATTGACACTAAAGTGCAGTCCTGAAATATGTAGATTGTGTGCAGTTTCCTTACCACTTCCACTGTAGTGAATGAGTTTTGGTAAACTCCTAGTGATAGTGGTGCTTGTCTAGAATCACACTGAGTGTGTGTGCATTAGGGAACCACTGTGAGAGAAGGATTGGGTAACATCGTGTATTTTCTGACAGATAACTCTTCTTTTAAAACCGGTCATATTGTCAAGTTTTAGTAGCATTAGAAGCTAGTCTTTGCTTCTGCATTGATAAAATGAGTCAGGGTTTGACACTAAGGTGCAGTACCATGTACTCTTCACTGTGCCAGAACTGAAAATTTAAAAGTTTTACCCAGGCACTGTCCTAGCAGTAGTCTGATGATTTAGTCAGTTTCTAAGTACTTATGTTGTGAACCATACATTACCACATAGACTGCTTCAAATGTCTATGCAGTATGCATGCAGTCTTCTAACATACTATACACTTGTCTTTCACACCTTCAATTCCCTAGTCAGTATCCATACAGTCCAGCAAACATCATGTCACTCCCTTTGCACTCCTCTAGTGACCCATTCAGTACCAAGTACTAATCCATTCCCTGCGCCAAAAGCCTACCACGTATAAATTCACCCAGGCACTCTCCTTGCTGTACTCTAATCATTCAGTCAGTACCCAAGTACTCATGCAGTGAGCCAGGCCTTAGCACATGGACTGCTTCAAATGCCTATCCACTATGCATGCAGTCCTCTAATCACCTACACAGTTGTCTTTCATACCTTCAATTCCCCAGTTAGTATTCATACACTTCTAGCAAACACCCTGTTACTCACCCAGTGTGTCTCCTTATAGTACTGTAATCATTCAGTCAGTTAGCATGTAGTCGTTTACTGAGGTAGGCTTTAGGGCATGAACTGCTTCAAAGTAGTATGCACTGTGTATGTAGTGTTTTAACCATCGTCACACTTGTGGTTCAGGGCTATAGTTTCTTAGTCAGTTTTTATATAAAATGTGTTTGTACAGTAATGGAATAGTATAAATTTCAAAGTTATTAATATACATTTATTTGTGATTCTTTTTTACAGATACTGTTTTTCAACGTTAAAATAGAGAAATCATGCCAGAAAAAAAAAGAAAAAGAAAAGAACAGAGGCAGGAGGATTGTTTGAATAAACATCAACCACAAGTATTGAATGTACAAGATAATGTGGCTAAAAGGAAAAAATCTTCTGATAAGATCACGAAGCAATTTATTAAAAATGTTAGTAGGAGCAAACAGAATGTAGATAATGCTGGAACTACTGAGAATTTTCAAGTAAGAAAAAAATTCAAAATAAGAGGAAAAGTAAAAAAGCAAATGGTCAGTCAAAGGAGATAAAGTATGGTAAAAGAAGGCAAAATCAGTATAAGGAATTACGCAAAAAATATTTTACAAGAGAGCAGTGCATAATTTGCTGAAAGATGTGAAGAAATATAAAAAGAGAGCTTTATTTTATAAAAAGAAGAAGCATATTGAAAACATTGTGGAAAAGGCTTTTGAAGTAAAAAGGAAACTGTTTATTTTAGTGTTAAACAGAATTCGATCACTAGATAAACAAATACATGTAATGAAGGCCAAAAGTAGGAGGAAAAGAGTTATTAATAAAAAAAACATTTGTGATGTTTTTTTGGGAGAATGGAAACACAGTTCCAGTTCAGAGCCTTTTTTTAATGAAGAGAGTTATTCACTGAGCGAAAAATTATTGTATGCAGTTGACACCAGTGGTAGAGGTTATGAGGTTAGCGACGGTTGTCCAATTGAGAAAGAGAAAATGGTTGAAAGAAATGCAGAAGAAGTGATAGCTGATGAAGTTTTAGGGAGACGTGCTAACAACCCTGTGTACACTTGGGATTGCAGTAGTGTTTGCAGTGTACGACAGGAATCTATTGAAAAATTACGTAGTTTTTTACGAACCTATACTAAAAAAAGAGTAAAACAAAAGATTAAGCTGTTGCAAGGACTAGACCCTTGCAGAGTGAGAAAACATACTGGTTTGCAAGGTCATTCTCTGGCTTGTCTTTCTAGGAAAGTTTGTCAAAGTGTTTTTCACCCTTTCAGGATGCTGGCAGTACATCATACTCAAATGCGGAAGTTAGTGAGAAGATTGTATTATGCGAAAAGTCCAGCACTAAAGTTAAGTGAGTTGAACAGTGCTCTTTTGCGTGGGTCAGTATCAGATGTGAAGCAGTTCTGTGATGATATTGAGGTTTGTTACTTTAGTTCTCCGCAACAGAGTGAAGAAACTGACACATTAGTAGAACAAAATGTTGAAGACAATGTACAACTCGTAATTACAGAAAAATTTGAGGATGAAATCACAAAGTTTAAGGTAATTTCAGGTGAAAGACCAAATGTTTCTAATATTTGTTGTCGGCGAAGTCACTATAAAAATCAGACTAGGGGTGTCAATCTGTATTTAAAAAGTGAAATAGAAGATATTGATAAGTGGATAGAATTTGCAACTTATTTGCTGGTAGAGGATTGTTTTGATTTGGGATGTGAGCAGCATATTTGCAAATATTGTTATAACAAATTAGATGAGAATAAAATGCCTGCTAGAGCTGTTCATAATAATCTAGAGTTGGTTGCTAATCCTCCAGAGCTGATAGATTTAAATACGTATGAGTCTATTCTCATACAATGAGTTCACCCATTTCAGGCTATTGTTCGTATGGAGCCCAAAACAAGTAAATTACCTCCATCAGAGTTGCAAAGAGGATTGAAAGGAAGAGTTGTGTATTTACCGTTAGATTTAAGGAAACATATTGAAACTATTGGTGTAGACCATGCAGAAAATGAGCCACTAGTCATTCTAGTTAATGGTGTTCCTACTAAGAATAAGAAAATCTGGCAAGAGTTACTGGATGTTAGAAAAGTGCAAAAGGCGTCATTGTATCTGTTAAAAAATAATGAGTACTATAGAAATGTGTTTGTCGGAGAAGAATAAATAGATTTAGCAGAAGATACTGAAACATTAAGTGGACAAATTGAAAAAGTGGACATGTCCAGATGTGAAGAGATCTATGAACATTACAGTGTACATCCACTTCATTCCAAAGAGGTGATGGGGAATACAATTGAGTTGTTTCAAATGAAAAAAGCAACAGGAAGTCCCATGAGTGTATGGGAAGAGAGCTTGGAAGCTCGTTGTTTCCCGCAGTTGTTTCCAAAAGGAAAAGGTGGACGATATGATGAACGTCCTGTGCAGATTCCTGCATCTGAATATCGGACAACAAGATTATATGCTGAAGATCCAAGATTTCGACAATGTATCCCTTATATGTTTCATCTTCTGTTTGAAAGTGACTTGTCTGGACTTTCATATGCAGTAAATCACATATTAAAAACTGGAATGCATCTTCAAAATGTATCTGCAAAGGATTTTATGGATAAAGTGCATCAGAGAGATGATCATTTAGAATCTCAGTTGATTAATCTGATGGCATGTCAGCGTGGGACTAATGAATATTGGTACCGTCGACATGGAGAACTGAAATGTATGCTATGGAACTTGGGAACTCCTACATGGTTCATTACACTAAGCTGTGCTGAGTATGCTTGGGATGATTTACTTGAATTTCTTCGAGAGGCAAATTCCAATATAAAAAATATTGAATACAAGACACCTGGAGAATTGTGCTCTTTGGATCCCGTCAATGTATGCAGATATTTCAATCATAGATTTGAAGCTATGATGTCTTTCATCTGCAATAAAAAGAATCCTCCTCTTGGAGAAGTTGTGGATTTCTTTTGGAGAAAGGAGTATCAAGCAAGAGGTGCTCCTCACATACATGTGTTGTTATGGGTCAAGGACGCCCCCAAATTTGGAACAGATTCAGATGAAACAGTTTTGTCTTTCATTGAAGATTATGCTACATGTGCTCTTCCAAATAGCAGAGAAGACAAAAACTTAAAACAACAAGTCTTACGATTTCAAAGCCACAGGTGTGGAAAATACTGTCGACGAAAGTACAAGTCAAAGGATAAGTTCTATACCAAATGTCGTTTTGGATTTCCACGTCCTGTGTTATCCAAAGGAAGAGTGAACAGTGTTATGTCAGCTATACGACATACCATCACAAGAAGGTCTCCGAAAAACACCTACAACTTAAGAAGAAGCGAAGAATCAAAATGCATAAATGACTACAATCCAGTTATTTTATCCATGTGGAACGCTAACATGGATATTTAGTATGTTGCGGACAATTCCATTGCTGTTGCTCGATATGTAACGTCTTACATTACTAAATCAGAAAAGACTGAATTGAAAGAAAAGTGGGAAGAGATTTCTCACGAGAAGACTCTACGTAAGAAATTATACAGTTTCAGTTTGAAGATGTTATCGCATCGTGAAATTGGAGCATATGAATGTTCAGATCGGTTATCATCTGCAAGTCTATATTCCAAAAGTAGAAGAATCATTTGGGTGAGTCTAGGTCTTGCAGAGATGCGAAATCGGGTACTGAGATCTGTTCAAGAAATTGAATATTTAGCAGAAAATGACCCAGAAAGTACATATATTTTGAAAACAAATATGTTGGACACATACTATCCAAATAGAAGTCATCATCTTGAGAACATGTGTCTCTATGAAGTGCTGCAAAACTACACTTTTAAACGGAATACTACAGAGAATATCAACGATGGAAAATATGGAGTGATTGGTTCCGAAGGATGTCTGGTGAAACAAAGGAAAGGAAATTTAATTAATCACAGGACACTGAGTTGCGACACTGCTGACAAAAGGGAATTTTACTATTTAGCCCTTTTGCAAATGTTCAAACCATGGCGTTCAGAACTGGAATTACTTGGAGATTTTCCCAGCTATGAAGATTCATTTAATGCTTGTAAAGATAGCATACAATGCAGTGCTTTCGCAAATTATGTCAAAATGTTGAATGATGAAAATGATCAAGAAGCTATAATTGCAGTTGAGATTGCTAGAGACAGTTCTCAAGACAGTCAAAGTTCTGCTGCACTGAGTCAAGATCCACTAGGACAACCAATTGTTGAAAATAAAGCAGCGATTGCAATGAATGAGGTGGAAACAGCAATGTGTCAAGCTCAAGAAGATGTAATACAGTTAGGACACTTGGAAGAGCAACTAAATGTTGAACAGAAACAAATATATCAACAAATGAAAGAGCAGATTGACCATGGATTACTTCATGAAAAGAGAGGGTGCTCATGTACATCATTTCAACCTATCCGAATGTATGTGAGTGGTCAAGCTGGAACAGGAAAAAGTTTCTTAATTAAAGTAATTACAAGTTATCTGCAGAAAACAACTGAGTCGCATTTGTCTTGTGTTGTCACTGTTCTAACTGGGTTGGCAGCTCATAACATTAAAGGAATTACTTTACATCGTTTACTGATGCTGCCAGTAGAGTAAGAGAACAAATTGGAATACCACAAGCTATCTGGAGAAGCTTGTTGTGAAGTTTCAAGAGTCCTGAAGAAAATGAAACTTCTCATTATTGATGAGGTGAGCATGGTCTCAAACTTGATGCTTGCCTTTGTGCATTTAAAAATGCAGCACATTCTTAAAACAGAGTATGAAGTGTTATTTGGAGGAAAACACGTCATAGTTTTTGGAGATCTACTGCAACTGACTCCGGTAAAAGGACAACCGGTATTTAAAACACTTGCCCATGAAGCTACCAGAAAGTCTCTTGGCAGTGTTGGTAATGTGAACATTTGGAGTAATTTTGAATACAAAGAACTGACAACAAATATGCGACAGGCAAATGATGCTGAATATGGAAGTATTCTTCAAGATATAAGGAATGGAATTCTTTCAAAACAAGGGAAAGAAGCTTAATGCCAACACTGCGTGAGTGTTCAATATTCAACGAAGAATTATTTTAAAACTGGAAAATGAAGAAATTGTAAAAATGGAAAGCCATCGATAAAATACTGCATGACGGAATCACTATTATTTTGACGGGAAAGTTGAGATCAAAACTGGATTGTTTAGAAAAAAAAATATCTAAAACTGCTGGTTTAGAAAAGACACTATATGCGTGTGTAAACTGTCGGGTAATTTTAAGCCGTAATTTGGATGTAGAGAAAGGTTTAGTTAATGGTGCAATGGGTAAAGTGGTGGATTTTGTGAATTATCAGAAAAAAGAAGGAATTGAATTTTTAAAAATTAAATTTGATCAGATTGATGAAGTTAAAGAAATTGGTCGTTGTTCAGTTCGTTTTTTGTTTGTTAAAGATTTATATGTCCGTAGGAAACAATTTCCATTTTCTCTGGCATATGCAGTAACTATTCATAAATCTCTAGGATTAAGTGCATTGGTGAACATTGGATCTACCGTATTTAAAGAGGGTATGACATATGTTGCTTTGTCGCGAGTCAGAACATCATCTGGTTTGTTTTTGATTGATTTTGATGAGACAAAGATTACTGCAGATGCAAACTGTGTAAAAGAGTATAATAGGTTAAGAAGGGTGTATGCTCCAAATTTAGGTCAATATCCTGTATTTGAAAAGCGTGTGGTTGGTCGAAAAAGAAGGTTAGAGAATATCTGTTCTGAATGTGTCAAGAAGGGAAAAGAACAAGATAATGTTGTGATTGCAGGTAAAAACAAATTGGACACTGTTGGAGAGATTGTTGGTTATCAGTTTGAAAATAGTTTTGGTGTCAACTGTTATGCTAATGTAGTGGTCAATGTTTTTTATCTTGAAGGCTTGCAAGAACAAATTATGCAGAATCGGCAAAAAAGATTTTGTTCTCTGTTGCATTCTGTTTATGAAAAATTGACAACAGATAGAAGTAAAATACAATCTGTTTCAGATGTTCGTAGTCTTTTGGATGTGTGTTCTGGTTCTACACAATTTACACAAAATATCCAACAAGATGCTCAGGAATTTTTAATGTATATGCTTATCATTTTTGAAAATGAAGGTGTAGAAATAGAAACTATTTTTGGCCTTTCTTACAAATGGGAACATTATTGTGAAAATTGCATGTATACATGTAGCACCAATGTAGACACTGAGAGATTTCTGTATTTAACATTACCAGACTGTAAATCAGTGTCTTTCAAAAAATTAGTTAAAGGTGCAATTCAAAACATGGAGTGTAGCCAATGTAAATCAGAAATGTTATCCACATTATTCTTAACAAAATATGGAAAATACAGAATTTTAATGATGCAACGTTGTACAGCTGACGGAAGAAAATTGGATACTTTAATAAAGCAATTTTTAGCAGCACAACTATCAATATCAGGAAGGACTTTTGTAGCAATTGCAATAATTTTCCATGATGGTCCTTCCACAACATCTGGACATTACACTGCCTATCTAAAATGTGACAAAGGCTGGACACTTTGTAATGATGCCCAGTTGGTTTTCAAACAACGTTTGCCTAGTGAATTACCAAATTCCTACCTAATATTTTTAAAGCCAAAGTTTTAGGAAGATAATTCACTCTCTGAGTATTTTATTATTATAATTTAATAGGACTACCATTGGACAATTTACATAAAGAAGGAGTGCAAAAATACCATTTGGCCTCAAGGAAAGGTATCTTTTTGAATTATGGACTTTTTGGTGGTCATTTATTCGGTGATTATTTTAATGCGGCAACATTTACAGTTTTTATAAGTTAAAGTTATAAGAGTTTGTAAGCTGTAAGCATTTCATATATGTGTGATTTGTATTTTCTGGTATTTTACTGAGAATAGTATGTTGTTGTTTTTTTAACAATCTTTCTGATTGTTTTTTTTTTGCCCGCTGTTAAGTGATGGGTACGATTGAAATCACTATTTCTAGTGAAATTCAATATATTCTGAGAACAGCAAAAAAGGCAAACAAATTACTTTGTGGAAATTATGCTGTGTTGTAAAAAACTGTATTATTACATGTTATAATTTTTTTTTCTTTTCTTTCACAGATCCAAATTTTTAAATAAGCAATTTATATGTATTTATATTGCAATGAAAATATGAAAAAAATGTATACCATTTTTTATTCCTATTACTGTGAAGGTAAGTTTAACGAAGTCTCAATATGCAGAATGACGAGGTATGCAAGAAGCTACAAAGTTGAAACACTTTTCTTAAAACACTCTGTTTATACCTATGTAGTTTTGAAATCAGACTTTAATCAGATATCATGTGACCTGCAAAAAAAGAGATTTGAGGGGTTCATAATATTTCCCATTGTACCTATTGAAGGACCGCAATCATTTCAATCATTCTTCTTTGAGCATCTTTGCAGACAAAACTCTGTGCTTACCTTCTATCATTCGCAAGGAATTTTAAAACTGGAAATATGTCACTTTTTGTAACATAGTTATTGCGCAAGACACTCGTTTATATTTACAAAGAGAGAAAAAGGCACTCTGTGTACTTTTTCTACTCCATGTAAATACAACCTCATCATACACACCACTTTGCGTTGAAAGGGTGTTCTATAAGTGTTGTGCATGATTGCACTGAATGCTCATAGAACAAGATATATCTCTAGATTTATCATAAATCATAAATCTCGATATATATGTGAATGCTGCACCATTCTAAAATTGGTGTAAGAAAGTACAATAAGGAACATTATTTTTATTTCTCCACATTTTTATATCTTCAATGCATGCTAAAATGTTCAGCATGCATTGAAGGAGAAAAATGCTTTTTCTCATTGTTTTTGTGCAGGAAGGTATGTCTTCCTGCAGAAAAACAAACAGCACATGACACAGATATCCTTGCACTATGGTGCAAGGGTGCCTGTGTCACCACATGGCTGCAGTTTAAGCAGCCGTGCAGAGAGAAGCATAGATTTGCAACATATTTATGGACATATGTTGCATCCCTATGCTTCAGAAGTACTACAGCACACTGTAGTTAAAGAGGTTACTGTGTGATGCTGCAGCACTTCCTCATAGTTCTGCACTTATACATTCACCATACGCTACTAATGCATTCATTCACTCAATTGGGTACTACACATACATTCATCTAAACTTTCACACACTAACAAAGAAATTTAGCTCTTTTTTTAAACCAGGAAAGTTAGTTCTTACAAGAACTTTTTTTTTTCTTCATTCTTCTTTCATATATTTTTTTTTTTGGTTTTTCTAACAGTTTTGTGATTTTTGGGGGTTTTCTGGAAAAAAACAAAAAACAAAAAACAAAACAGGAAGACCCAAACAATGAACTTCAGGGAACAAAAACATTTTTTTTTTTAAACTAGCAAATGTGACTTTCTGGCCGGCGGCAGATCAGATCGATCGACTGCTCACCATAGCACAGAGTCGCATTGCACTTAGTGCAGAGCACTTTTAAATATTGAAATTGAGGACGGATGTCCAAGTTTTGGGCTGATGGATGCACTCTTGAAGTGCTCGGCTGCGATGAGGTGGAAGGCGCAGGAGCAGGAGTGTTTCTCATCCGTCGGCACTCTTGTCGTGCAAGATTGTTCGGATGAAGGTTCCTCAGGTGCTTCATCATACTTGCCGTACCGCACAAGTATTTCTTGTTAGGATCCCCTCGCGACACCACTGTTTTGCAAATCTTGCACGTGACCAAGGTGGCATTGGTCTTATTCTGCCCCTCGGGAAAAGTAAAATATGTCCACACCACTGAAGAAAAACGTTCTTTGGGTGGTGCCTCCACTAAAACTTCATCCTCAGATGAATGAGGAGATGCAGGTGATGCCTGCTGCCCTGAAGCCATTTTTAGTTGAAAAAAGTTAGAGCTAAGTGTAAACTTAGTCTAAAAAATCTTCTTCTCTGCAAAGAGATGCTCCTCCAAAGAAGGTCAAAGAAGAATGATTCAATTGGGTGGGGTCTTTCAATAGTTAGAACAGGAAATGTAATGAACCAATCAAATCACTTTTTTTGCAGGTCACATGGGATCCATGCACCCTGCGCATACGCAGCACGCACCCAGCGCGGATTCACGAAATTGAATTAAAAATAATTATAGGATTAGATGTAAAAATATATTAGTTTTAAGACTATTTTAGTTTGTCTTCAATTAATATTCACATGAAATATATATATATGTTTTTTTAAATGTTAAATATTTCGCGGGATCCGCACACCTACCGCGTCATAGACACATATGACGCATCGCAGAAGCGCGTAAACGTCGCGATACGTACATCGAACATGTCGCGTATAGGCTGGGAGTCGCGTACCAGTCGCATTGCAATCGCGCACTAAACACGTACCCAAAGCATACCATGCGTGGATGCTATCGCATAGGGATCGAGAAAGGTGCGCGTAGGGTGCGCGGATCCAAAAAACATGGAAACAAATATATAAAATAAAGTTTTGAACATATAGTTAAAAATATTTTGAAAAATATAAAAAAATATCTTTGAAAAACCCATTAAATTCAAATCATATTTTTTAATTTTTAAAAGAATTAATTGAAAAAATAAGTTTAAAAAATGGTGATAAAAAAGTATTTTAAAAAATACATAATTAATGAAATTGACACACTGAATTTGAAAAATATAGAAATCCAATCAAAATCATTAAACATGATATCTTCAGAGATAAGTTAAAGATAGGAATTAGCATTTAAAAAACCTTTGAAATTCACTGAAAAAACATAGGTTTCATGCACGTTATAGTTAGGGATTGGCATTTAAAAAACCTTTGAAATTCACTGAAAAAACCAAAGGTTTCAGGGGCGTTATAGTTAGGAATTGGCATTTAAAAAACCTTAGAAATTCACTGAAAAAACCATAGGTTTCAGGGGCGGTATAGTTAGCTGGACATTTCCCACGTACAAAACCCTAGAAATTCCCCTGTTATAGTTAGTTCAGCTAACTATAACTCGCGCGCCTGCAATGCACTGCTGATGATGTCACATAGTACATCACTCATGACATGGTCAGTGATATCACTGATGACATCACTGATGACATCTCAAATGACATCACTGATGACATCACTGATGATGTCATCCAGTGACTGTGTGTTTCTGTAAAGTTTAAATATATTTTATATATTTATAGTGAAAGGCCTGTGGAAGAATGAGTGGATGTACAAGTGTGTGACTGGATGATTTTCTAGGTGCGTAACTGACTCTATAAGCGAGTCATTAAATGTATATTACTAAAGACTAGTGACTAAACTGTGTGAAAGTCTGTATGTGTCTGTGTGTAGGTGTATAAGTGGCTGCATGGTTTTGTGAATAGCTATCTGAGTGTCTATATGGGTTATTGATTGGGTGTCTGAGTATCTGTATGGGTACCTGAGTGTTTGTGTGGGTAGGGTGTGTGTGACTCTATGCATAGATGTGTGAGTGGGTGATTCTATGGGTGCATGGTTTTAAGAGTGCATCTGTGATGGACTGAATGGTTGGGTGAGTGTATGTATGGGTGTGTTAGGGATTGAATGTATATCTCAGTGGTACATGTGTGACTAACTACATATGTGAAAGGCAGTATATATGTGTGTAAGAGTATATAAGTGGGTATATGTGAGAGTGTGTGATTGTGAGAGTGGCTGTATGGATGAGTGTGTGCTTGTATCAATGATTGTAGAAGAGCGTAAGAATGTGGTACTATTTTTATGATTAAGTGAACTTGAGTGTGTTTAACTGTATAGGTGAGTAAATTGGACTGTGTTTAATTACTTGCACGACTGACTAGGTGTGTCAGTACCTCAATGGATGATTGGCGGTGTGTGAGTGTCTATATAGGTGTATAAATGCATATGATAGTCTTGTACGAAGTGACTGTAAGTATGAGTGACTGTACAGGTGAGTGAGTGGAGGTGTATGTAGACCTAAGAGTTAATGAATGGGTATGTAGTTATTGGTATTGGAGTATCTATGGTTTTCAAAATGGCTGTCCGAAATTTTGAGTCGGTGTATCAAAGGTTATATTAGGGTGTGAGAAGATGTACTAATTTATCACGTGGATGATGTCATGAGTGATGTCATGAGTGATGTCATTTGAGATGTCATCAGTGATGTCATCAGTGATGTCACTGACCATGTCATGAGTGATGTAATATATGACGTCATCAGCAGTGCATTGCAGGTGCGCGAGTTATAGTTAGCTGAACTAACTATAACAGGGGAATTTCTAGGGTTTTGTACGAGGGAAATGTCCAGCTAACTATAACGCCCCTGAAACCTATGGTTTTTTCAGTGAATATATATATATACACACATATATATATATATATATATTATCTACTGGCGGTCGCCAGTAGATAGTTATAGTTACAACCTAGTTTCCATAGGAAATCTCAAAATTCTATTTTGAATAACTTTGGCGCCGGTTGACGAATCCTCGCGAAATTTTCAAAACTAATGGGGCGCTCCGTTCAGCTCCTACCCTGAAAGTCTCGGGGTGATTCGTCAAGTGGGGGCCGAGAAAAAAGGGGGGTCCCAAAACGCATTTTCCCCATGCATTTTTCCATAGGACCTTTAGACACAGCTACAGCCAGAACGGCTGAACAGAATTACTTGAAATTTGGCAAAGAGGTAGTCCTCAGGTCAGGCATGTGCCTTTTGCATATATGGTGTAAATCCGTTCAGTAGTTCCTGAGAAAATCAAAAGTAAAATCATATACATATCTGGGCGGAGCCTAACCACACATCTCATTGTGAGATCTGATTGGCTGTCAGCACTTCATCCAAGAAGTGTTGGCAGCCATCTTGGGACCAATATACATGATAGCACCTCATTAAAAAGCATTGCAGTTAATAGAAGGTTTTAAGACTTTAGTTACATTATAAATCATTTGTTGATGGTACCATACTCATTTTAGGAATTGTAGTATGTTCTAAGGTGATTTTACCATGTGAAAAAGCCTTCTGCTGGGATATCATGAATCATGTTTGAGAGAAAACTATTTTCACATGCTTTTCCCACAGAGGTTTGGAAGGTGATCTATAAGCTAAACTGAGAGCATATTTTCTGTAAATTCACATTATCTTTCTCAGTCATGTGAGAATGAAGTCTGACATTCTCAGTAAAACATGTACATCCAACAAGGGCAGAGACTGTCAGTTGATTCCTTTATGTTCTACTGCAGCTTCCCAGAGTGTTCCAAAGAACAACTAGAGCGCTAACAGTCTTACTTATGACAAAGGTATGGCACAGCTGAAGCCATCTTGATTGGAATAAAGTGGTAACATTTAAAACATTTAATTTAAAAAGGAACAAAATGAGAGGGTTCATTTTGCCATAGAATGTATGATTAGTGCTGCAGAAAGAAAAATTAGGGCACATTTTGAGTGATTTCTCAAATCCTCTTCTATTTCATTAAAGAATTCTGACATGCAGACTGAAACATGCACTTTTAATACCAGTAGCAGACTTCCCTGGTGAGCAGTAGCTTTACTACAGTGATCTAATGAGCAACTAGACTGCTAACATTCTGAATTTATGGCAAATGTGTGACACATCTGAATGCCTTCTTCATTGAATCAAAGTAAAAAAAACTGACAGTATGCCTACTGAGGAGACTGCAGTAAATGAGGAAATTAGGAAACTTCATAACAAGTCTCCCAAGATGGCCACCAGAGACAAAAGAGCCCAAATGTAGCACAAATATCACCGAGATGTAGCCCAAGTATAGCCCAATGACAGAAATCCCAGAGTGTTTTAAAGAACAACTAGAGCGCTAACAGTCTTACTTATGACAAAGGTATGGCACACCTGCAGCCATCTTGATTGGAATAAAGTAGTAACATTTAAAACATTTAATTTGCAAAGGAACAAAATGAGGGGGTTCATTTTGCCATAGAAATTATGACTAGTGCTGCAGAAAGAAAACTTAGGGCACATTTTGACTTCTCAAATACTCTTCTATTTCATTAAAAAGTTCTGACATGCAGACTGAAACATGCACTTTGAATACCAGCAGCAGACTTCCCTGGTGAGCAGTAGCTTTACTACAGTGATCTAATGAGGAACTAGAGTGCTACCATTCAGAATTTATGGCAAATGTGTCACATCTGAATGCCTTCTTGATGGAACCAAAGTAAACAAGCATTGAAAATGCAATAGGTCTCGCCCTCGTTTAAGTTAAAGCAATTCTGTTTGTAATTAGGTGGCTTTTTAGCTTTGCTTTTATTAGTGCTTTTCAAAATTTCATGTAAATAACATGCATATCTGTATATGTATGCATGCATTTATATTTGTATTTATATAGATATGCAGATTATATATATGTTTATATATGTACGTATATACATATATATACACATACATATATATAAATGCATATATGTGCATATGTGTGCGTGTAGAGAGAGGTAGAGAGGTAGAGATGTAGAGGTAGAGACGTAGAGGTAGAGAGGTAGAGGTAGAGAGGTAGAGGTAGAGAGGTAGAGAGTAGTAGAGAGAGAGGTAGAGAAAGGTAGAGGGGCAGAGAGTAGAGGATGAGTAATAGAGAGTAGAGAGAGAGTAGTAGAGAGAGTAGTAGAGAGTAGTAGAGAGAGTAGCAGAGAGTGAGTAGGAGAGAGTAGTAGTGAGTAGTAGAGAGTGAGTAGTAGAGAGTAGTAGCGAGTGAGAAGTAGAGAGTAGTAGAGAGTAGTAGAGAGTGAGTAGTAGAGGGTGTAGTAGAGAGTAGTAGAGAGTGAGTAGTAGAGGGAGTAGTAGAGAGTGAGTATTAGAGAGTGAGTAGTAGAGAGTAGTAGAGAGTGAGTAGTGGAGACTGAGTAGCAGAGAGAGAGTAGTAGAGAATGAGTAGTAGAGTGAGTAGTAGAGAGTAGTAGAGAGTGAGTAGTAGAGAGTAGTAGAGAGTGAGTAGTAGAGAGTAGTAGAGAGTAGTAGAGAGAGAGTAGTAGAGAGTGAGTAGTAGAGAGTGAGTAGTAGAGAGTGAGTAGTAGAGAGAGAGTAGTAGAGAGAGTGAGTAGTAGAGAGTAGTAGAGAGAAAAGTAGAGAGTAGTACAGAGTGAGTAGTAGAGAGTGATTAGTAGAGAGTAGTGGAGAAGTAGAGAGTGAGTAGTAGAGAGTAGTAGAGAGTGAGTAGTAGAGTGAGTAGTAGGGAGTAGTAGGGAGTAGTAGAGAGTGAGTAGTAGAGTGAGTAGTAGAGTGAGTAGTAGAGAGCAAGTAGTAGAGAGTGTGTAGTAGAGAGAGAGTAGTAGAGAGTAGTAGAGGGTGAGTAGTAGAGAGTGAGAAGTAGAGAGAGTAGTAGAGAGTAGTAGAGTAGTAGAGAGTGAGTAGTAGAGAGTGAGTAGTAGAGAGTGAGTAGTAGAGAGTAGTAGAAAGTGAGTAGCAGAGAGAGTAGTAGAGAGTAGTGGAGAGTAGTAGAGTGAGTAGTAGAGAGTGAGTAGTAGAGAGAGAGAGTAGTAGAGAGTGAGTGGTAGAGAGTAGTAGAGTGAGTAGTAGAGTGAGTAGTAGAGAGAGTAGTAGAGTGAGTAGTTGAGATTGAGTAGTAGAGAGTAGTAGAGAGTAGTAGAGAGTAGTAGAGAGCAGTAGAGAGTGAGTAGTAGAGAGTGAGTAGTAGAGAGAGTAGTAGAGAGGGAGTAGTAGAGAGAGAGAGTAGTAGAGAGAGAGTAGTAGAGAGTAGTAGAGAGTGAGTAGTAGAGTAGTAGAGAGTGAGTGGTAGAGAGTAGTAGAGAGTAGTAGAGAGTGAGTAGTAGAGAGTGAGTAGTAGAGAGTAGTAGAGTAGTAGAGAGTAGTAGAAAGTGAGTAGTAGAGAGTGAGTAGTAGAAAGTAGTAGCGAGTGAGTAGTAGAGAGTGAGTAGTTTAATTTAAAAGAAACACAATGAGGAGGTTCATTTTGCCATAGAAATTATGATTAGTGAGGAAAAAAGAAAAATTAGGGCACATTTTGAGTGACTTAGCAAATTCTCTTCCATTTCATTAAAAAATTCTGACATGCAGACTGAAACATGCACTTTCAATACCAGCAGCAGACTTCCCTGGTGAGCAGTAGCTTTACTACAGTGATCTAATGAGCAACTAGAGTGCTACCATTCAGAATTTATGGAAAATGTGGGACACATCTGAATGCCTTCTTGATGGAATCAAAGTAAACAAGCATTGAAAATGCAATAGGTCTCGCCCTCGTTTAAGTTAAAGCAATTCTGTTTGTAATTAGGTGGCTTTTTAGCTTTGCTTGTATTAGAGTTTTTCAAACTTCCATGTACATACCATGCATATGTATGCATATATGTATATGTTTGCATGAATTTATATTTATATAGATATGCAGATTATATTTATATGTTTATATATTCACTGAAAAAACCATAGGTTTCACACACGTTATAGTTACGAATTAGCATTTAAAAAACCTTGCAAATTCACTTAAAAAACCATAGGTTTCACACATGTTATAGTTGGTTGGACATTTCACTCGTAAAAAAACAATGAAATTCCCCCGTTATAGTTAGTGCAGGCAACTATAACTCACGCGACCTCAATCCTCTGCTGATGACGTCAGATATTACATCACTGTATTTAGACACTTATTTACCCATGTCTTCTTCCATTAATCTTTAGCTATACATATATTACAAATATTTATTTTTCATAAAGACACATATGTCATCAGTGATGTAATATCTGACGTCATCAGCAGAGGATTGCGGTCGCGTGAGTTATAGTTACCTGCACTAACTATAACGGGGGAATTTCATTGGTTTTTTACGAGTGAAATGTCCAGCTAACTATAACATGTGTGAAACCTATGGTTTTTTAAGTGAATATATATATATATATCCATATATATATATTCCCTCGTTGTCCTCGAGCATTCCTTGCCCCTCAAAAGCGAGAGTTGCGTCGTCTATTAGACTCCTCGAGATGAGTCGCATAAATATCTCAAATGAATGATGACGACGCCTTGTGCGGTTTTAACTTTTATTTTCTGCCGTTACCGGTAACGGCAGAAAATAAAAGTTAAAACCGCACAAGGCGTCGTCATCGTTCATTTGAAATAAATAAATAAATATGTATATATATATATATATATATATATATATATATATATATATATATATATATATATATATATATATATATATATATATATATATATACTATCTACTGGCGGTCGCCAGTAGATAGTTATAGTTATGACCGTGTTTCCATAGGGAAATCCGCAACATTCTATTTGGAATAACTTTAGCGCCGGTTGAGGAATCCTCGCAAAATTTTCAAAATAGGTGGGGCGCTCCGCTCCGCTCCTACCCTGAAAGTCTCGGGGGGATTCGTCAAGCGGGGGCTGAGAAAAAAGGGGGGTCCCAAAACGCGTTTTCCCCATGCAATTTTCCATAGGGACCTTTAGTCCAAGGTACAGCCCGAACGGCTGAACAGAATTACTTGAAATTTGGCAGAGAGGTAGTCCTCAGGTCAGGGATGAGCCTTTTGCAGGTCTGGTGTCAATCTTTTCAGTAGTTCCTGAGAAAATCAAAAGTAAAATCATATATATATGTGGGCGGAGCCTAACCACACATCTCATCCTGAGATCTGATTGGCTGTCAGCACTTCATCCAAGAAGTGTTGGCAGCCATCTTGGGACCAATATACATGATAGCACCTCATTAAAAAGTATTGCAGTTAATAGAAGGTTTTAAGACTTTAGTTATATTATAAATCATTTGTTGATGGTACCATACTCATTTTAGGAATTGTTGTATGTTCTAAGGTGATTTCACCATGTGAAAAAGCCTTCTGCTGGGATATCATGATTGAGAGAAAGATATGTTCTCATGCTTTTCCCACAGAGGTTTGGAAGGTGATCTATAAGCTAAACTGAGAGCTTATTTTCTGTAAATTCACATTATCTTTCTCAGTCATGTGAGAATGAAGTCTGACATTCTCAGTAAAACATGTACACCCAACAAGGGCAGAGCCTGTCAGTTGATTCCTTTGTGTTCTACTGCATCTTCCCAGAGTGTTCCAAAGAACAACTAGAGCGCTAACAGTCCTACTTATGATAAACGTATGGCACACCTGAAGCCATCTTGCTTGGATTAAAGTGGTAACTCTTAAAACATTTAATTTAAAAAGGAACAAAATGAGGGGGTTCATTTTCCATAAAAAGTATGATTAGTGCTGCAGAAAGAAAAATTAGGGCACATTTTGAGTGACTTCTCAAATCCTCTTCTATTTCATTAAAAAATTCTGATATGCAGACTGAAACATGCACTTTCAATACCAGCAGCAGTTTTCCCTGGTGAGCAGTAGCTTTACTACAGTGATCTAATGAGAAAAAAGAGTGCTAACGTTCTGAATTTATGGCAAATGTGTGACACATCTGAATGCCTTTGGAATCAAAGTAAAAACTGAAAGTATTTCCTACTGAGGAGACTGCAGTAAATGAGGAAATTAGGAAACTTCATAACAAATAAGTCTGCCAAGATGGCCACCAGAGACAAAAGCGCCCAAATGTAGCCCAAATATCACCCAGATGTAGCCCAAGAATAGCCCAATGACAGAATGTCCCAGAGTGTTCTTAAAAACAACTAGAGCGCTTACTGTCTTCATTATGACAAAAGTATGGCACACCTGAAGCCATCTTGATTGGAATAAACTGGTAACACTTAAAACATTTAATTTAAAAAGGAACACAATGAGGGGTTCATTTTGCCATAGAAATTATGATTAATGCTGAAGAAAGAAAATGAGGGCACATTTTGAGTGACTTCTCAAATCCTCTTCTATTTCATTAAAAAATTCTGACATGCAGACTGAAACATGCACTTTTAATACCAGGAGCAGACTTCCATGGTGAACAGTAGTTTTACTACAGTGATCTAATGAGCAACTAGAGTGCTAACATTCAGAATTTATGGCAAATGTGTGACATATCTGAATACCTTCATGATGGAATCAAAGTAAAAAACTGAAAGCATTTCCTACTGTGGAGACTGCAGTACATGAGGAAATTAGGAAACTTCATAACAAATAAATCTCCCAAGATGGCCACCGGAGACAAAAGAGCCCAAATGTAGCCCAAAATCACCCAGATGTAGCCCAAATATAGCCCAATGACAGAAGTGTGCAAAACACTTATTATTTTGTGTTTTTGCAGTGTTATATAGTGCAGACTTGTCAGGTATTGGAGTGCTTTACATGAGCATTGGTTACATCACACAAGAACAAATTCATGTTGGTTGTAGACATGGGGAGACTAAGTGATTTGACCACAATCACAGAATGTCGAGCTGAAGCAGAAACTCCAACCTGGTTCCCCAGTTGCAAAGTCTGCAGTTCTGGAAGTAACACCACATCCTCTCCCCTAAGTGCAACATTTAATCAAGTGGTCAACTGGATAAAAAAACATAAAGGTAACAAATAATTTAAAAGTGCTTTCTCGCTATTTAAAAACTCAGAAAATATGTCCTTATTTTAGTCTTTTAGAGCACTAACCATAATTTTGATGCCAATAAGACCCTCTCATATATGTAATTTCTAAAGGAAATGCTCTAGGTATTACAGTTTTGATTACATTAAGATGACGTCAGGCGTTCCACACTTTTGTAATAAATATAGAATGTTAGCAATCTAGTTGTTCATTAGGATACTGTTGAGAGGCAGAGGCCAGGGGCACGGACTCTGAAAATTGAAGGCAGGTAGGAGGGTGCAAAGGCAACAATTTAACCACACTGAGCAGGCAGGAAGGGCCGTGGCAGCACAACAGACTATGGAGGGCAGTGGAAAGGGGGGCAGGGGCAACGAACCAACAATACAGGACTTGCAAGAGAGGCTGTGGCAATGTAATAGACCATTGTGGGCAGAAGGAAGAGGCAATGTTAGTACAACTATACATGCCAACAGACCCGATTCAGCCAGGAAACGTCCAATGTTTTTAAGCTCAAATGGGTTTTATTTTATCTGTCTCATGTCTACAATCTCCTCTTTTTCAATGTAACTCAAAGGGGAAAATCAATACCCCAGTTTTTTTTCAAAATCTCCCTCTTACCAAGTTCAAAATGTTCGCAAGTATGGTACATTGGATCATGGAAGGAAATGGGGTAGGGACATGGACTTGGATAACAGAGGACAGGAGGGACATGGAGAGGTGCACCAAACTGACCCTGCAGGGCAGGCTTCAGGGTTTGCAGCAACACAATACACCACACAGGGCATGCGGGACGGGAGTGCAGCACAACAATCCATAGAAAGCAAGAGGGAGGGGACAGGACCATGCACATGGACAACAGAGAACAGAGGGGCAAGAGGCAGGACCATAATGGACAGACAGGAGAGAAAGCTGCAGCATAATAGACCATAAAGGGCAGGAGGGATGGATCAGGGGCATTACAATGGAACAGACAAGCCAGGCGGGAGGGAGTAGGGGTCTGCACATGTAAACAGAGGGCTGGGGGCAAGGGGGCAGGGCAGGAGCAGCAAGATAGCCATGGAGGTCAGGCAGGATGGGCACTAGAAGCAAGACACACCATGAAGAGCAACAGTGAGACTGTGATGGCATACACACAGACCATGGAGGGAAGGTGGGAGGGGTTCAGGGGCAGCTAACTGACCACACAGGGAAGGTGGGAGGGGCCATGGCAGCACAGAAGACCATGCATGGCAAGTGGGAGGGTTAGTGGTAGCACAATGGCTATGATGGGCAAGAAGGAGGGTGCAGGGGCATGCACAAAGGACGATGGAGGATAGAAGGGAGGGTCAGGACCTGTGTACAGACAAGAAAGTTCAGGGGAAGGGGCCTCACAACAGACCGCACGGGGCAGGCAGGAGGAGCAGTTGCAGCACAACAGACCAGGGAGGGCAGAAGGGTGTGGCAGTACAATGGACCATGTAGGACAGGAGGAAGAGGATAGGGGCATGGCATGTGGACAGGCAGGGTGGAGGTGGCAGGGACAGGTTACAGTCATCTGACAATGCTAGGCAGGTGGGAGGGGAGTGGCAGCTCAACAGAACACTCAGAGTAGATAGGAGTGGCAGGTCCATGGAACATGGTGGGCAAAAAGGATGGAGCAGGGGCATGCACAAAGACATCGGAGGGCAGGGGGAAGGAGAATAGGGGCAGCAAGCTAAGCACAGAGTTTAAGCAGGAGGTCAATGATGGGGCATAGAATTGGGCAATGGAGGGCAGGAGGAGTGGACTGGTACATCATACTAAATTGAGGGCAGTGTCAGCACATCAGACCATGCATGGCAGGAGGGAGGAGGCTAGTCCATGGATTCACACAACAGAGGATAGGGAGGAGGGGGATGGGGCAGCGAGCGAACTGTTCAGAGAAGGCGGGTATTAGGAACTTTATTGTTTTTAAAACGTGTGTCTGTGCGAACTATTTAAAATATGAACAAGTATGCAGCATAATCTCACTTTTATTCAGGAAGAAGAGGACGTTTGTGACTGTGACTCGGGGCTCACTTGGCAGAAACACCCCCTGACCCTTCACCCCCTATCGCAAAATGTAATGCCCGTGAAAAGGGTAGGTGAACACAGTGTTATATAGAACATAGTCCTGAGAGCACGATTGAAAATGAAAACTAGATATAGTGTATGGTATAAACTATGCACCAAAAAGTGTGATATAAGATGAACCGGGCGTGAAATATAATATGCAATACATTGTGCGCAATGACAGATTCATTGGAGAGCGCGAGATAGCACAGGCACTAGCACGAGCTATGCGATATGCGCCTTGGAGTGTAATATGCACAGGGAAGTGTTGTGTAACCTAACTAGTCTCTAAAGTTGTAATATAAAATATGTGCTGGGGAGTGTAACGTTGCATATGCACTGTGACAAAGATATGGATCCCAGATTGTAATATGTATGGCATAGCACTGTGCGTTATAACATAGGCATCGAGGAAGGCACGTTAGATGGGGCAATATAACCCGTGCGAAGACAAGTGTGGCATGACATATTCACGGGGTGGTGTTACAGTGCACATGGGCTAGAGAGTGTCATAGCATATGCACTAGCTAGTGGAATACAACACAGAGGTGTGTGGCACTCAGCAGGCAATGGTGGGTGTAACACAGCATTGGGCTCTGTCAGGAGCGCGCTGTGACTCTCAAGTGATGTTCGTCCCCTTTCCAGAGAGTAAAATAAAAAGTATTACACATCCGGCAGTGGATGTGTGTTTTATTAACCGTGAGGGGGATTTCTTGCATAGTTTTAGTCGAATTTTTGTCGAATCCCCTTTGAATGGCTTGGTGTGCATGTGTATTAAATGTGCCCGTCAATAGCTACCCATGTTTGTATAAATAAACGACAAGGGTGTCTACCGGGATTATGCACGGGAGGGCATCAGACATGTCAGAGCTTCACTAGTGGTGTAAATACATTCCACGTGGATTCATTGTATGCATAGTCGCCTTTTAATGAATATCACGCAAATCGTCATGGTGATAGGTACGTACGGTTTTTCCAGCATGTCCTAGGTGTGTCTATAAATATATATTTTTTTTAAATAATAAAAAACAGTGGCCGGCCCTGGGGATTGGGGTCAAAAAAATATAATTAGGAGACAGGCCCTGGGGGATGGGGTCATCAGGGCCAATAAATTAGAATAAGAAGGGGAACCACACAGCCCCCCTTCTTAAAAAATTAAAATAAATAAAAGACTGGCATCGTGCTGGAGGCCACGCCCCCTCCTTGCAGCACTCTGCAAACGCGCCCCCTGGCGAGTTGTAAGTTGGGGAATTAATTCCTCTTCAATACTGAGGGTCCCTGAGGGCCAACTAGCCCAACAGGCATCTCCAGTATGCACCAGGGAGCTGCGCTGCAGACAGGTGTTCTGAGGCCAAGCCCCTTTTTACACCTCTCTGCAACGCAGCTCTGTGGCGCTTACTGGAGGTACCTAGTGGTCTAGTTTGACCCTAGGGACCCTTAGGATTCAAGGGGACTTAATCTCTCAACTTAGAACAGCCACAGGGCGCGTTTACACAGTGGTAAAGGGAGGGGACGGGGCCTGAGGTGACGTGTGCAAACACGCACTATGGCACGTTTTAAATTGGGGATATAATTTTCCTTCAATACTGAGGGCCCCTGGGGGCTAACTAGCCCACCAAGTGCTCCCAGTAAGCGCCACTGAGCTGCATTGCAGAGAGGTGGTCCAGGCCGTGCCAATTTTTACACCTCTCTGCAACGCAGCTCTGTGGCACTTACTGGAGGTACCTAGTGGGCTAGTTGGACCCTAGGGACCCTCAGGATTCAAATGAACTTAATCTCCCAACTAAAAACGGACACAGGGCGTGTTTACACAGTGGTGAAGGGAGGGGACGGGGCCTGAGTTAACGTGTGCAAAAATGCCCTGTAGCCTGTTTTAAGAGGTAGTTTTAATCCCCCTGCCCTATTATATACTAGGGGCTTACAGAGGAGGTCATGCTAATCACAGGGGGACCCCAACGCATAATGTTCCCTAGTGTATGTAGGTGTTTTCACTGTATTCTAAGTGTCTTTTAACATAGCACTGGCTCTAGGACTGGTTAGTCAGACTCAGTTACCACCAGTATCCGATTGAAAAAGTTGAGGGTACAGGATGATTTTGCAACAAGGCTTCTTTCTGCTCTTATTTTTGTTCTTTCTGCACGTTATCCTTCTTCCTGCACTTTTCTTCGTCTTTGAGGACTTCTGTTGCTTCTTTCTGCACTTCTTTTTTTTCTTTCTGTACATTTTTTCTTCTTTCTTCACATGTCCTCTCTCTGTAGGCATAGTTAGAAATTAGCATTTAAAAAACCTTTGAAATTCACACAAAAAACCATAGGTTTCAGGCACGTTATAGTTAGGAATTAGCATTTAAAAAACCTCAGAAATTCACTGAAAAAACCATAGGTTTCAGGGGTGTTAGAGTTAGCTGGACTTTTCACTTCTACAAAACCATTGAAATTCCCCCGTTATAGTTAGTTCAGCTAACTATAACTCACGCGCCCGCAATGCACTGCTGATGACGTCACATATTACATCACTCATGACATGGTCAGTGACATCACTCATGACATCACTGATGACATCTCAAATGACATCACTGATGACATCACTGATGACGTCATCCTTGTGATAGAGTGGCAGACCTCCTCTCATCCTAATATAACCTTTGATACACACATTCAAAAATAGAGACTAAACTTTTCAAAACAATGGACATACCAATACCAGTTACAACAACCTCTTCAGTAATTGTAAGATCCACATACACATCCACTCATTCACCAACAGTCCTATACAGTCACTCATACATGTATTCACTCATCATATGTACTCATACACCTATACATCCTGTTACACAATGCCACTCATCCATAGAGTTACTCACACACATAGTCACTCATGCTAATAAAGAATCAAACATACATTTATTTGCATATACAGTTATACACACACCACCACACTTACTTCTACGGAAACTTACACATACTTAGTCTTTTAAACAATCACTTATAGAAACACATACTTATTCATACAGGAACTCTTTCAATCTCTCACTCTCACATATACTCACTTATATACAGCAATAGTCATATATACTAGTTTAAAACATATGTAGTTACTCATAAAGACACTATTGAGACAGTCATTCACTCACTAACACACCCATACACACACTCATCCACCCATACAGTCCTGCACACATGCTGTCTTCAACACATACAAAGAGTGAGTCACTCATTCATGCACCTATGCACTACGTAATACCCCCCACCGAACCATGCAGACACTCAGACTGATACTCAAAAAACCAACTAATAACCTATATAGACACCCATGTAGCTACTCACCAACCCATGCAGCCACTTATACACAAAGTGAGAGACTGATACAGATATTTACATATTTAAACATTACTCACTAAGCCATGTATTCACTATGATACACTTAATCAGTCAGTTACACAATCAATTTTTCAAAAACAAATCATCCATTTAGACACTTATATACCCATTTATTCTTCCATCGACCTTGAGATATACATATATAAAACATATTTAATTTTCAGAAAAACACACATTCACTGGATGATGTCATCAGTGATGTCATTTGAGATGTCATCAGTGATGTCATTAGTGATGTCACTGACCATGTCATGAGTGATGTAATATGTGACGTCATCAGCAGTGCATTGCGGGTGCGCGAGTTATAGTTAGCTGAACTAACTATAACGGGGGAATTTCAATGGTTTTGTAGAAGTGAAAAGTCCAGCTAACTATAACACCCCTGAAACCTATGGTTTTTTCAGTGAATTTCTGAGGTTTTTTAAATGCTAATTCCTAACTATAACGTGCCTGAAACCTATGGTTTTTTCTGTGAATATATATATATATATATATATATATATATATATATATATATATATATATATATATATATATATATATTCACTGAAAAAACCATAGGTTTCACACATGTTATAGTTAGCGGAAATTTTACTGATAAAAAACCAATGAAATTCCCCCGTTATAGTTAGTGCAGGCAACTATAACTCACGCGACCGCAATCCTCTGCTGATGCTAATACTGTATTTAGACACTTATTTGCCCATGTCTTCTTCCATACATTTTTAGCTATACATATATTACAAATATTTTTTTTTTCATAAAGACACATATGTCATCAGCAGAAGATTGCGGTCGCGTGAGTTATAGTTGCCTGCACTAACTATAACGGGGGAATTTCATTGGTTTTTTATCAGTAAAATTTCCGCTAACTATAACATGTGTGAAACCTATGGTTTTTTCAGTGAATTTGCAAGGTTTTTTAAATGCTAATTCCTAAATATAACGTGTGTGAAACCTATGGTTTTTTCAGTGAATTTGTACGGTTTTTTAAATGCTAAGTTACTTTACGCCATTCGTGGCGTGCACGCCCACTTAACGCAGTTCGTTCCGTGCGCGCACGGTGTGCTTCGCGCACCGTGCGCGCACAGTGAGCACGCGGTGCGCTTCGCGCACCGCGCGCCCAGTTTACGCAGTTAGTGCCGTACACGCAAGGTGGGCACGCGGTGCGCGTAGCGCACCGTGCGCACATGGAGGACATATTATGCGCTTCCTTGTGATAGGTAATCTGTTAAATTTAATTTGTAAGTGATGACAATAATACGCCATGCACAGAGAGTGTTTTTTTTTTTATTAAAATTTTTAGCGTAAGCGCACCGTACGCGTACGGTAAGCGTAATCGGCGAAATTTTCAAAAAATAAAAATTTACCGTTTTTGGCCTTAGGGGATCTTTGAGGACTCAACTAACATGGCTATGTGCATGGGCGCTGTCTAAACAGCCCCTTTATATGTTTTTTGCCTTTGTTTACAGCCCCCCCTCAGAGTGCGAGAGAGAAAATGGCGGCCGCCGCTTCCTGGTTTCGACCGATTCGAATGTTTACTTAGATGTAACAGCCAATCAGAATCGCGCTCGCGCACGCCACCGTACGCGTACGGTAAGCTTACGGTAAGCGTACCGTAAGCTGGCTCAGATATATATATTGATTTAAAGGCTATTTTCTCAGAATCTACTGAACAGATTTACACCAAACCTACAAAAGGCACTTCCTTGACCTAGGGACTACCTCTCTGCCAAATTTCTAGTAATTCTGTTCAGCCGTTCGGGCTGTAGCCCTGTCTAAAGGTCCTATGGAAAAATGCATGGGAAAAACGCGTTTTGGGACCCCCCTTTTATCTCAGCCCCCGCTTGACGAATCCCCCCGAGACTTTCAGGGTAGGAGCGGAGCGTAGCGCCCCACCTATTTTGAGAAATTCGCGAGGATTCGTCAACCGGCGCCAAAGTTATTCAAAATAGAATTTTGCGGATTTCCTATGGAAAAGGGGTCCTAACTATAACTACCTACTGGCGACCGCCAGTAGGTAATATATATATATATATATATATATATATATATATATATATATATATATATATATATATATATATATATATATATATAAAAAAGAGGGACCAGAGACCAGATGCCTGTTTGCAAAGGTAAAAAAAACTACTCAGGAAAATTAATACAGAAATCTCTACGTTTATGGTAACTTTGATGGATTATCACAAATTACAAAATTTTCCAAATTTTTTCACATGTGCAGAAGTATGGAAAGTTAAGCACAAGATTGTGAGCGGTAAGCAAACAAAGGAAATTTATAGAAGCTTAATGATGGTTGCAATCTATATGTTCTATAGAAGGGGAAAGCAATTACTGCAACTGTAAACACAAAAGAGATGTGTTAAAAGGCAGACCGCTATTCAGACCATGAAAACAAATTCACATCTTTGCCTAATTAATTTTGATTGCATTCCATCCTAAATACCAAACCACAAGCTTCTCTACTAGCTTAAAATGAATCCTTTAACAAAGAGGCAGCCGCAAGTCTTCAGGGGGCTACTAGCTGTAAAAGTATATTTCCATTCACAATAAGAATATTCTAAACCACCAAGTTCTTTAAATTCCTCTCAGCTTTTCTCCCCCTCTTCCTGATACAGGCTAGCATCTTCCTCCTCACAGAGAAACCTCTCATTCAAAATGTAGTTGTTGACAATAAATTTAATGAATCTTCCTCATCTACCACCATCACCAACAGTCTCAATTCGTAGACGAGTACTCCACTCTATGGAGCAACATCATGCCCAAACCATGAAAGAAGCCTTCATATAGTCAATCAACGCCACGAGTTTTGCCTCCCATGTACCAGTACCATCAAACTTTGAAGCACAGATGAGACCTTATCCATCATCTGTTTAACACTCATTGCTTAGCTGCCTTCATTTCTGTCTCTAGACTGGACCAAATACTGTTGTGACCGATTCAACAGCTAACTTAATTTCCACTCCAAAAAGGTCCACAAAGGTCATACAAAAAACATAATGAGAGACTCACTGTGCTCTGATTCACCTCAAAGCATAACACTGACAATGTGCACTATCACCAGCATCTACAATCCCCTCTGCATCTTCTGCCTCAATATACTGCCATCTGCCAACATCCAGCCAAAAACTGCTAACAAGAGAGTAGTTTGGAAACTTCAAAAACGTTGGCAAAATGATATGCAATGGAAAACCTGCAACACTACCATTCAAACAGAATATCACCAAAGCCAAACTTGACATCTACATTTGCATCATTTTATAGGGTCAAGTGCAAATGACAAGAGCAGTAACCTTTCATGGTCAGCAACAATTATATATACATTCACCCCCATATCGCTCACCGACAACAAATGTAAATATCAAATGACATCAAAAACTTTTAACCAAATCAACACATCGTACACAGCAAACATGTTATAAAATTCCAACAACAACCCAAAAATTACACCTTGTGACATTTCTTGGCATCACTCCTTAAATCCTGTGTCCAGGCAGTCCTTGGTTGGCAACAGTTATTTAGTAAAACATCTTCTTTTATGATGACGGCAGACCCTCCCTCAAATACCGAATCAGTGGGACACAGTGAACTCCCATCCTCAACATTACCAATTCCTCCATCATTCCACTCCTTACTAGAATTGTGTCAGATAAACTAGAATGTGGAAAAACACACAGGCAAAACTAGCCAACTGCTGCCACACTACTTATCTCCCCTTTGTGGGTAATATATTGGAGAAAGTCCTCCCACGCTGAAACACAGAAACAGAACATGAAAAAATACCAGCTGTTGACAATGTGTTCAGAATCACATGCTAAGGCTCCTGAACATGCGAGTAATGCCTGGCACCGTGGATCACCTATGCATCGCCCACACATTCTCTGATTCCTGCATGATAGCTCCATTCCCTTCTTGCTCGGTGATCTGTGCTGGTGTCCCTGGGGTTGTTATCATTAATCACAACACCTCCACACATCACCGTGCAGATGCCATGCCTCTCTTCCTCGTATTACCTTTGCAATGAGATCCAGCGGATGAGAGCTTTCTTCAACACCACCTAGATGTGGATGTCTATAACGTGCCTAAAGCTGACCACCACAAAAAGGGAGTTTATCCACACCAGGTGTGACCACTCTTCTTCCATATTAGAAAAAACCGCTCTCTGACATACACCTGGTTGATTTCCGTCATTTACTATTCAAGTTCTTTGGGCTTCTATGTGGATTTCAGCCAGGCATATAAAAACTATGTAAGCAGAAAACCCAAAGCATCTCTGCTTCTATCTCTCCTAGGCGCTTTATGGGTAATTTTTCCCCGGTTGATCTGCCTAGTACTTTGAAAATCAGGTTCACCAGCAGACCCTTGCCCCGCCAGACTGATGGCATCTGTAGCGGCAGTTGTTAATCCTGAGGTTAACATTATCATAAATTACTCTCTGCAAGAAGCCCGAGTCCCGGATGATTGGAAGAAGGCTAAAATTCTTCCCTGACTAAAAAAGCCGACCCTCAATCCCTTGATTCCTGAGAATTATAGACCCATTTCTCTCCTACCCAGTCTCGCCAAAGTCTGTGAAAAGGTTGTAAATAGACAGTTGACTGAGTTTGTGGAGAGAGCGGACATCCTGCACCCATCTCAGTCAGGCTTTCGGTCGTCTCAGTACTGAATTGGCGCTGGTGGAAATGTCTGAGGCCATTCGAGAGTGCCTTGATGCTGGCGGGAGAGCAGCCTTAGTGCTTGACCTGTCGGCTGCTTTTGACATGGTTCCTCATTCCTTATTGCTTGCCCGTCTCGCGGAGATTGGTGTCTCTGGGTCAGTCTGGGGCTGGATTAGGTCCTTTCTGGCGGGCCGGGTACAACAAGTCTGGCTGTCACCGGCTGCTTCTGCCTCTCTGCCAGTTACTACTGGGGTCCCACAGGGGTAGTGCCTAAGCCCTCTTCTGTTTAATATCTATCTTACTCCTCTAGTCATATTGGCTGAGGAGCTGGGGGCTAAGGTGATCGCCTATGCTGACGATACCCAGCTACTTTTTACCTGGAAAAAGGATGAGGACTCCGTGGCTTTGGTTCAATTCTGCCTGTCCTCTATATTTAAGTGGCATGCTGGCGCTCAATTAAAATGCAATGAGGACAAGTCAGAGATAGTCTTGCATGGCAATTTTCCCTTGGGTTTTAGAGATCTGATTTGGCCGTCAGAGTATCTGCCACCATCTTCCACCAGCAGTTTTGCTAAGACTTGGGAGTCTGGTTTGAGGATAACTTATCTTTTGCCACCCAAGTGAAGCGACTCTCTGGGTGTTGCTTTGCTCTTCTCAAAATCTTGAGAAGATTTCTTCCACTTCTCCCACAGGCGGCGAAAGAAACTGTAATCCGCGCGCTCATTCTCTCCCGCCTTGATTATGCTAACGCGCTTTATGTGGGGATTCCAGCCTACTCTCTTAACAAACTTCAAGTAGTGCAAAATGCGGCGGCACGGCTTTTGGGAGAGATTCCTCTAAGAAGTAGTGTGTAAGGTTATCTCCGCTCCCTTCATTGGCTACCTATGGCGGCCCGGGTGAAATTTAAATCTATTACTATTGCCCACCGCGCCCTGCATGGCCTTGGGCCTACTTACCTGCAGAATCGGTTTTCCTTTTATGTTCCGGGGAGACTGTTACGCTCCTCCGCTCTTTGCTTGGCAAAGATTCCCTGCTTTCATCGGCAAAGGTTGGGTGGCTGTTCTCTTGCTGTCTTGGCGGCCCAGGCCTCGAACGATTTGCTGCCTGCGCTTCGCAACACTGAAGATCCTGTGGCTTTTAAAAAACTGCTAAAAACGTATCTTTTTGCTTAGTCTGGTTGTGCTTTCAGTCCCCTGTGCTCGCGCCGGGACACTCCTTGGAGTAGCTGTGCGCGTTAGAAAATTAACATAACATAAACCGATCACACCCTACCTGCAGCGCAGGTGCTTCTCCTTCTACTTTTGCACATTGACAGTGGCCATACATTTCTCACTGTCTACAAAATGCCACCCTGGTAGCAGCTAAGGGTCTCTTCGTCCTGTCCATTCATCTCGTTATAAGTACGAGAAATAATTATGATGAAACACTAAACCTATGAGTAGTCCAGCCACTCCACTTTCCAGCTTGCATCCAACTCAATACACTGTTCCTTATCTTCAAGGTTAAATACCGAGAAGGATTCCTGCATCTCTGATTGATTCTGCACCACTTAGGGTACCACTCTGGCCAGACTTGTGGTCCGGAAAACCCCAAACAGTAGCATAAGGAGGACAGCCTTCCTCAGCTATGCAAAAAGACTCAGGAATGAGTTACCCCATACAATCGAGACAGGCCCCTTGCGATGACATTGGGTCAGAGGTTCTGGTGCAAACTCCATGCACTCAGCCCATCTCAAAGAGGTGTCAAGAGACCTTTTAGCAGTGGCAACTGGCTTGTATCAAGGGTGGTGAGGCAGGTGGGGGCACAAAAAATAAATAAATTGACTCCCTCGGGTATCTTCAGGAAGCACCAAAAGCAGGAAATTGCACTACTCAATCCTGGCTCTGCTCTCACAGCATGAGAGCAGCACCAGGATTGGATAGAGCAGGCTCCCTCATCGCTCCTTGGATCACTGGAGGCCTGCACTTTCTCTAACCCAGCTGTCTAACACAGCTAGGTTAGAGAACTTTAAGATGAGCATGACTAGCTGGCCGTTCCAAGAAGTCTGGCCAAAGAGACATTTGCCTTTTAAAGCGCACAGCTCCCTGCTGCTGTCACTCGGCAGTGCTGGTTGTGCCCTGTTTGGGACAGGTTGCTGAAAAATAAAGTGGTAATAAATAAATGTTATTGCCATTTTATTTTTGAGCTCTGGGGCTCATTGGAGGAGCCGCCCATGCCTTTTAGGGGAGAGGCCAAAGGCTAAGGAAGACAGTAAGGTAGAAGATGGTAAGAATCAGATTGGTTGAACTATACATTTCCGGGTTAATTTAGATAGCTGCAACACCAAATTACATCTCATTATGCACTCATTCCCTTCAACCTGTGCACCTGCATTAGTGTTCCCTCTTGTTACAGTTCGCATACCGGCCTCCGTAGGCCTCACCTTCGTTTTGTTTTCCTATCAGTCCCCTCTTTCTCTATCCTCCCAGTTCCTTGCCTTCCACACTTGTACTGTTGTTTTGGATCTCTGCTCCTTTTCCATTTGCGGCCATTCTTCAACTTTTGTGCAGATGCTGGAAAGTCTCCTGCTGTTTTTTGCGACTCATCAGCTGCCGGCTTCTTTCAGAGGCTGGTAAAGAGCCAAAGTCAAAGTCAAAAAAGACTTTTATTGATTCTTTAAAAATCGTAAAAGGATGGAAAACCATCATAAAATACTGATTCTGAACATTAAATGAGCATATGTATATTAAAAACGATTATTACTTAAAAATCTTTTTTTTTTTTTGTTTTCAGACATTGATCATGAAGAGAACTGTAGAAAACCATGATCACAGTAAAAAGTCAGCCAACGGGTTGTATTATTGCTACTTGGCTTGAGGAAATTTTGTCCAATTCTTTTGCAGCTGTTTTCCAGAATTTTATGGCGCTACGGGAGAGGGGAGTAAAAAGCCCTCCAAGACATCTAATGACAGCAGCTCTACATGTTATGATCTGTTCTTTCCTTAAAGTCTCCCGAAGAATGGATTTGCGTTTTTTCAATAAAAAAGGGCATATGCATAATAAATGTAATAGTAACTCCTCCCCTTGACAGCAAAGGCGACATTCCTTCGATGGCCATACGAATTTCCTTTGCGGAGTTAAATCTTTTTAGGGGAAAGATCCCAGTCGTAGCACCATCAGGTAATGCTTTTTATGGTAAGAGATATGTTCGGTCAGGTACCGTTGCGGTTTTAGCCTCTGATATGTCTGTATCACAGCCCAAGCGTGGTATTTTTTTGAAAAAGTATTTTTATCAGATAGTAGGGAGTTCCTCTTTATTGCGGAATTCACCGCATTTTTAAATCCAGAATACATAACTGGTGTTGACCAGGCCTCCTCTAACTGTAATGCCGACAAGGATTCCTGTAGGATTCTCGTCATCGAGTTAGCTTGTCGAGCTTGACTTTCAATCTCCACCCAACAACGATGGGCTAGAGTATTATCTTCTGCCTCCCTCATCCTCCAGTAGTACTTCACTAAAGCACCTTGTCTGGCCATAATCTGGTTTTTTCATCCAAATTCTAAACGGATTTGGTCTTGTGAGATATGTGGCAGGATTGAAAACAGTCTTTTGAAAAATACAGATTGTGCTGTATTTAAGGTGATTGCATCTTTGACATTCAGGATTTCTGAGCCATACGAAATGGAGGGTAAACATTTTGCGGCTATCACATGTAGCAGATGACTGGTAGAACAACCTGTGAGCTTTTTTTTCAAGACTTTGAAGGTGAACAACAGTTGTTTTGCTTTTATACTTGCTATCTAGCAAGAAACCTAGATATTTATAGGAGGTAACGTAGGCCAATGGTTGTTCGCCCAATTTCCAGGAGAAAGTATGCCTGGACGAGTGCAACGATTAAAGCTGATCCCAAATAAGGAGTCCAGAGATCAATCCATGGATAAAGAGGTTTATTTCCGAGCATAAGTAAAAGACCACCAGTCCAGACAGCAGTTACCAATCCAACTGCCTGCACCCAGTATTCTCAGCCTCCTCAGCATTCTGTTGCCATGCTATGACCACATAGAATGTAATGCATAACTTGACAACAGAGGCAAAAGAAGCAAGACCAAAATACACATAACTACAAAGTAGAAATAAACCCACAACACATCTCCCTCCCAAACATGAGGAACCCCACAAGGAGAACACCCTTATACAATATGTATAAAACAATAACTAAAAAAACATACTTAACTAAGCATTTCATAGTCTTTGTGCCAAGATGGCCTAAATCTCAACCTTCGTTGGCCATCACATTTCAGAACATACTTAACTAAACATTTCATAATCTTTGTGCCAAGATGGTCTAAATCTCAACCTTCGTTGGCCATCACGTTTCGGAACAATAGGAACATTGCTTTGAATTTCAGAATTAAAACTGTTACGGCTAATTCCTGGTGTCCACTCAACCAACCGAGACATGCTCCATACTTCACCAGAATCTAAAACAACTACATTCTTCTTAACCTCCACAATAGTGAAAGGACCAGTAAAACGTGATTGACCTTTCCTCAGAAGACCAGGCCTTTTGATCAACACCTCATCACCCACCTTCCAGCACTTGAGAAAAGAGGAATGCCATGAATCAAAGTTTTTTTTATATCTATCCTGATATAGATTACGTTTCAAAACAGCCTGGTCACTCATTCGTACTTCAACATCCAAGTTTAGCCAGGCCGGGCTCAATTTGTCATGTGGCTTCCTTCCTCTCAAGATAGAGAAAGGCGAAACCGAAGTCCCACAATTAGGAGTGTTGCGGTGAGCCCACCACGTTTCTCTAAGCATTTTTTTCAGCGAAGATCTTGTTTGTAATGCTCTCTGGGCACAAGATTTTACAATCCTATTCATTCTTTCCGCTAAACCATTTGCTTGTGGAGAATACAAGGCTGTTTTAAGATGTGTAATAGACAACTCCTTCAAAAACCCTTTCATCTCTTGGGAGACAAACTGAACCCCATTGTCAGTAATGAGATGCTTTGGAATTCCTTCCCTCGAAAACTCATCTGAAAGAAACTCTACAACAGTTCTGGAATTTACCACAGGCACACACTTCGTAACTACCCATTTAGAGGTATAATCCACTAGCAAAAGCACATAGCGCTCATCATAAGCAAAAGACTCAAATGGACCAGCAATATCCAATCCTAACTTGGTCCAGGGCTCAATGGGAACTTCAACAGGTGATAGTGGTGCAGTACGAGTTTTCTTACTTTTATCACTATTAGCACATTCCCAACAATCCTTAACAACTTCTTATACTTGTCTATCCATAGTCGGCCACCAATACCATTCGCGTACCCTGGCCTTGGTCAAATTCCTGCCAAGATGACCTTCATGAGCTAAATTAATAACTTTTTCTCTAAGTTTACATGGAGGAATTACACGATTCCCCCTCAACACTTTCTCCTCAAAAACACACAAATCATCTCTTACATTGAGGAAACCCCTCATGCACTCAGGTAAATCCTTTTCAGCTGGCCATCCTTCAACAATGAATTTCTTGCACATGTCCAATTCTTTATCATCACGAGAGGCCAGCGACCACTCATCCAACTCAACGGCTGATTCATGTACCCATCCAACCAGAGAATTGTCTACTTCCACACCAGACTGATTCAGAGGTAATCTCGAGAGACAATCTGCAACGACATTCAATGATCCGGGAACATATTCAACAACAAAATTGAACTCTGACAGTCCTTCAATCCAACGCTTGATTCTGGGAGAGACATTATTAATGTCTCTACATGAGAAAATTTGACACAAGGGACGATGATCAGTCCTCACTACTACAGGCAAACCCCAAAGATAAAATTTAAAATTATGAATAGCCTAGTAAACCGCGAGCGCCTCCCGCTCGATCACTGAATAACGTTCTTCTGCCCCTCTGAGTGATTGCGAGGCAAACGCAACAATCCTGGACTCTCTGTCCACCACTTGAGACAATACCGCTCCCAACCCGAACATGCTAGCATCAGTGGACAAAACTGTTTTTTTCTTTGTGTCAAAATGTCCCAAAGTGGGTATCTGACTAATGACCTCCTTGATAGAGCTGAAAGCTGACGAACACTCATCTGACAACGTGAATGAAGTACCCTTTTTAAGCAGAACCCTAAGAGGAGAAGAAACACAAGCAAAATTAGGAATGAATTTCGAACAAAATTCAGCCAAACCTAAAAACGAACGAACTTGATCTTTACTGACTGGTGTAGGAGCCTTCACAATACTTTCCACAATATCAAGTTTAGGACTAATCCCCTCTGCGGAAATAGTGTGCCCCAAATAATCCACCGATGACACCCGAAACTTGCACTTTTCCTTCTTAATCACAAGACCAACTTCCTCCAACCGCTGTAGAACTCAGAGCATTCAGTTTCTTCAATCACACCTGCACCGAGTAATTTCTTGAGTTCTGCGTCCAAGGGTTCCATTAACATATGCGGAACTTTCCTGACCTTACTGACAAAAGGTTGGGCATTGTCTTTCAAAATAATTTTGTGTTGAAAATTCTTCAACAACCCCAACTGTTCACAAAAAACCTTCGGAAATTGTGAACATACATCTGATGACAAACTGGGAGACAAAAGCAGAACCTTTTGTGGCGAATTGGGATCCAACTTGATCCCCATGTTCCTCTGGTGCCTCCACCCAAGGAGATTATCTCCCCTCCTAGCCACATACACTTTTCCCATTGTCTCCCTATCCTTGAACTGTATCTTCATTACGACAAACCCCAAAACATCAATTCTAACCCCCCCATAACCTACAGGATTAATGTCCGGGGGTAATAATTTAGTTCCATCCAATACATAAACTGCATCCCAATTAGCATCTCCAACCATTGTGTAAGGTGAACCTGAATCCGCAAGAACAGTGAATTGCTGTCCACCAATCAACACATCACACTCAGGCATCTCTAGCTCATCATCATCAACAGTACCATCATGCTTAATGCTACAAATGAAACGTCTTTCTTGCTCGACCAGCTGTACGGGATGAATCCCCCCATTACGACACACCCGTGCATAATGACCTCTCTTCCCACACTTGTTGCATACCACAGACCTGGCAAAACAATTCGGACTGAAACATTTAAAACCACTCTTGTTATGTCTGAAGCCTGAATGTTCAGAATCAGAAGACTTAAATCTAGGATGAGGTTGTTCTGGGACAGAAACCTTCTTATCATTCTCACCCAGACTTGCTTTCAACATATTTTTAGAGTCATCCTTTCTAACCTCATTCTTTTTTATCTCATGAATAGCCTTATCATCATTACAGGTATCAGGATTCTTTTCGACCTTCATCTCACGTACCCACATATTAGTATTTTCCATACCCTCAACAATAGATAACGTGTCTCTAAGATCAGGATTCTTGGCTAGTAGTTTTTGTTGAACTTTCGGATCATTAGTACACCTAACAATTTGATCCCTTATTAGGGAATCCGTAAGCTGTTCAAATTCACAGGTGCGAGCTAATGTTTTCAGCGTGGCCACATAACTGGTAATTTTCTCTTGTTTACCTTGGATCCTGGAGAAGAATTTATGACGCTCTAACACAACATTAATTTTGGAACCAAAATGGTTTTCTAGCATTAAAACAGACATGTCATAAATGTTTTCAGGTTCACCCTCACCACGCCCTAATGGAATCTCATCTAAGCTGTCGTAGGCATGCCTACCCTCTACTCCCAAGTTATGCAAGAGCGTGGCTTGTTTTCGTAATGCCGAAAATTTCTCTCTTCCAATTGCTAGGAGGTACAAATCAAACAGAGGTTTCCACCTCTTCCAAGGCAAAGCAGGATCACTGACATCAGTAAGGAATTGCGGCGGTTGAGACATCCCAGTAGCAGCCATCACTTTAAAGCAAAATATCAAACAGTTGCACCAAAAGAAATAAGAAGGTAGAAGTGTAACCTTAAAATAAATTCCTAATGTAGATGCCCACAAAACAATAAACACTAAGGGTAAATGCCTGAAGAATTAAAAATGTGTAACATATCTAAACTATAGGAGGCGAAGACGTGTGTAACACAGACACAGTGTCCACTCGAAGAACAGTAACATCAAAACCTCCAAGAATGTGCAAAACGTATTCCACCAAATAATATAGTTTATACTGTGAGAGACGAAAGTGTGTGTATCACTGATACACTCTGGAACTCAATCCGATGTGGAGAACACTAGCTCCAAAGCGTTAAAAAAAAATGTACACGTGGCAATCCAAAACTCTACTACACAGTATTATAAATTTACTTGAAATTACGAGTGATCCCCACAAAGCAAAAGTGTGTGTATCACTGATACACTGTGGAACACGATTCAATGTTCTTGCAGAAGGTACCGCTTTGTGAACGTTTCATAAACCGCACTCGAAATAGAAACCTCCCGTAAAATCCAAGATGGCGGCACGTTGCGTGAAAGTCCCTGGACGTCACACGGATGGCTCACGGCACGTAAATGTCACTCCCAAGATGAGGATGGTAGGACGAAGCCAGCGCGTCCCGCCACAGCTCTCGAGCCCAGGTACAGTAAACTTTTGAAATGGCAACTGTTTGTTTCAAATTTAAATATGGTACCTTGAGTTCGTATCGAAGTTCAAACACGGCGCACTCCGCATGACACAATCAGTGCAATACAGCCATGTTTCCAATGTGTCCGCGGACTGACCAATAGTCCAGTTTTAAATTACACGCTTTCCTCCATCAGCGATGCGTGCATGCACACAGTGGCTTGATGTCGTTTCCTCACTCTGAAACGCGTAAACTCAAACATCCATTCCCTCACTCTGGGAACGTGTTGCTCGTAACCTTGTTGTAATCGTCTCTCATTCACCACGGCAGAGCCAGTGAATTTACTTACTAGTGTCCATAAAATCAATGGGTTCGTTTATGGGGAGACTGGTGGTCATGGAATCCTGTCCCCAAGCAGGTCAACTCGTCGCCAGTTTAACGATTAAAGCTGATCCCAAATAAGGAGTCCAGAGATCAATCCATGGATTAAGAGGTTTATTTCCGAGCATAAGTAAAAGACCACCAGTCCAGACAGCAGTTACCAATCCAACTGCCTGCACCCAGTATTCTCAGCCTCCTCAGCATTCTGTTGCCATGCTATGACCACATAGAATGTAATGCATAACTTGACAACAGAGGCAAAAGAAGCAAGACCGAAATACACATAACTACAAAGTAGAAATAAACCCACAACAACGAAGTTTTATTATGTTTTGAAAAACGCATTACTTTAGTCTTTTGGTGATTGATCGTAAATTGGTTTGAGGTGGTGTAGGCTCCTAATGGTAAAGAGCCTTTCAACTGACGTATTCATGTTTCACCGAAGTGCTGGTATTTTAGTCATCTTCTATACTTCATTAAGTGAGAAGGCCTTCATTCCACTAAAGTGAAGCTCTCCACGGCATGAGAGAGATGCCTGTGACCGTGCCAGAACCAAGGAATACTGTTCTTCTCGCTCTCGTGCCTCTAACCTTCACTTTCCTCAGATTGCTTCTTCTGGTAGCAGTTCACCCTCCTGCAGGTATAGGGACTTGGGGAAGGTTGGGATGCTCGTTGGGTTCAAGGCTTAGCATCCTCAAACCTGACACCCCTCTCTATGGTTATCTCTATGGCAGCCGCGAACAACACATATCTGTAGTCTGGTATGGGATTGGTATCACTTCGTGCATAACATACTTGTCCATACGAAACCATAGAATTCTCCAAAAAGTGCAGGAGTTGGCAGACTGCAAAGGGTGAAGGAACACTGACAGAGTGAACGTGTAGGGTTGACAAGGAAGTGGGAGGGGCCAGTCATTCAGAAGGGCAGACAGTGGAACAGGATTGACCCGCGGGTGTGTCAAATGGATTTAGCAAGAGATTATTAAAAAGGATTTTGGCATGGGGTGGGGAAACACATTTGAAAGCTAGCAGAAAGAGAAGGTGATTGGGCATGGGAGCAGAATGTGGAATGGAATGTCCAGGCAGAGGGTGATGTACAGCAGCCATATGCGAAATTTCATTTACATCAGCGTAATCTTACATAATTTCCGGCATTTTACATTTTGATTGCTACGTGAAAGGCCTGAGATTACACTATAAAAGTATATGTTGTTATAGAGACTTTGTTTAGGTAAAATTCCTGTCGCTGGGGAATGGGAAGAACACAAATAAACTGAACATGAGTGTATGAGATTCACGTCATGCAAATATTTTTATTATTTTTTATCCGTAAATGTGTCCTCCTGCCAAAAATGGAAGCAGGACCATTTTGCACTAGAAAACTAATCAAAATGATGAAGTCTGAATAATAGTGTGTGATAGTGCATAATTGTTTAGGCTTTTCTGTAAGCAAATTTCACCCAGGCCTACTGGATAGGATTAAGTGGAAGGTTAAGGGGATTTGAATGGAGTTGGAATAAAATTGATTTTGAGGGGGATCAGAGTTTTCAGGAGTTCCAATGTTCCTTTATGCACGTACAATTACAGATAGCACTGGGGGTGAAAAATGAGATAACAGTCTTGCATGAAATATTGTCTATTGAGTAATACACAAAAAATGCTAAAGACTCTTTACTTCACACAACACCTGAATATAGCCAACTAACTTTTCATCTCTTCCACGCCAACCTTGCATGACCTATGATGAAATTAAATGACTTACGCTTGATCCTTGTGTAATCTTGGCAGTCCCTATGACCTGCAGGCGAGTACTCCGCAATCTCTCTGCCACCAGGCACAACCAGGGACACCAATCTATAGGTTACATAAAGTACTCCATGGTCTTCAAATGCTACTCTCTTGCTACATAAATACTCCAAAGAAAGTTGAATGAGCAATCCGAAAGGAATAGACCTTTGCCCTTGGCCTCCTGGTCTTGTGCGCCACTCCCACCGCTGCCTAACTCCACCAGACACTGCCATGTTTTCTGCCCTTCGGAGCACCGGTTCTGTTCCGCTGTCAAGTGACTGCTGCTGGACTGCTAGGTAATTTTATAGTTGCTGGTAACCTTATTCTGAGGTCGTCTTTTGTGCTATCCTGTTCTTTGCACCTTTGGCACCTGTTGCTTCATTGTTTTGCTTTCACAATCTGTTGTTTTAGTGAGTTTTGTTTTTGGCATTTTATTTTTCTTTAGTTTAATTGGGTTTGGTTCTTTCACCGCCCGCTACTGCTGTTTATCCTCTCCCGATATTTTTCCTGCTTTTGCTGGTTCCCCGTCCTCCCTGCCATCCCCTTCCACATCCCAGGACTACTTATGGAGGCCCCTGCCCCGGGCCCAGTGAGTAGCCCTTGACTTCTTGGTCTTGTGCGCCCCTCCCACCGCTACTTCTGCCTAGCTCCACCAGACTCTGCCGCGTTCTCTGCCCTCGGGGGCCACAGTTTGGGTGAGCTGTTGGGGGGGGGGGGGGGAGTGCGCTGCTGCCTGACTACTAGGTAATTTAAAATTGTTGGTAACCCTACTCTGGGATAGTCTTTTGTGCTTTCCTGCTCTAGGCACCTTTGGCACCTGTTGCTTCATTGTTTTGCTTTGACAATCTTTTGTTTTAATGGGTTTTGTTCTTGGCATCTTTTATTTTATTTGGTTTAATTGGGGGTTGGTTCTGCCCCCCACCTGCTCCCACCATTATCCTGCTCCTGCCATTTTTCCCAATCCCACTGATTCATAGCTCTCTGCCCTCTGGACTCTCTGCAAACCCCTCTCACCTCCCAAGCTTGCCTGCACCCGTCCAGGCCTGGACCGTGCCCAGCACCAGGACCCCTGTCTCTTCCATCCCATGAAGATACACTGCTGCTGATCTCCGCTCCTTTGACCCCGGACACACCAAAAACCACTGCTGCTGCACATTCCCATGCAGCACCTGAGGCCCGTTCTCCTGCTGACACTGCTGCCCCACCTTCAGCACCGAAGCAATCAACGACACCAGAGGCACACTAACTCAGATGCACATGCTACATCGACAAGACTACCATGTCAGAACTCCAGTGTATCTTACTCAATGCACGCTCACTCTGCAAACACGCCATAGAGATTTGGGACACGATATCTTCCTCTTAACCCAGATGTCTTCTTCCTCACAGAAACCTGGCTTAAACCCACCTGTGCTCCTGACGTCGCCATCGCCATTCCTGAAGGCTTCAAGATAACACACTATGACCACACCAAGAAACATGGAGTTGGAATCGCCATCATCTACAAAGACTCCACCCGCTGCACGACTTCCCCTGATGACCCAACAACGGTAATGGAACACCTAAACTTCCAACTCCACACAGACGGAAAAAGCACCATCAAAGCACCCTTGCCTACAGACCACCAGGACCTCACTACTGCTTCTGCAACACCATCCCGGAACTGATCGACTCCAAAAACGACATCTTCCTCGGGACCTTACTTAATTTTCACCTCAATGACCCCAGAGACGTCACCACACTGAACTCCTGGACAGCATGGGCAACATCGGCCTTAAGCAGCTCGTTACTGACCCTACCCACAACACAGGACACATACTTGACCCCAGTTTCACCTACAGCAACAGAGTCAGGTACAACCACGCCACACATCTCACCTGGTCCCGACCACCACAGGATACACTTCACCATCTCAGGAACCACCAACTTCGGTACCGTGCTTCCCCAGATCCACGCAATGATACTGGAAAAAGGTATCTGAAGACCAGTGGAACAAAACTCTCTGCTCCCACCTCCTAGACCTCCTATGACCCAGAACAAGAAGAGGCTCTCCCAGTGAATCACAGAATGTGCCAACATCATTGCCCCTCCAAGACAGCCAAGGCCAAAGACCCAAGCAAAAGTGCAAGCTGGTTCACCGAGGAACTGCACTTCGGAAAATGCAACTGCTAACAACTTGAAAGGAATTGCTGCATCTGCAAAAAATGGAAGCCCGCACCGCCTTCACGACTGCTATCAAAAAGTACCACAGACTCCTGAGAGAAACCTAGAAGAACCCCCTAGCAGACTGCATCGAGGTCAGCACAAAACACAGTAAGGAACTCTCTGCCATCGTGAAGGAATTCACCAATCCCACACCCACTGAGAACAGCATCACTCCCTCCCAGGGACTATTTGACAACCGTACTGACTTCTTCCACGCCAAGTTTGCAACCATTTATGAAACTTTGAATGCCAACCCTCTGCACTAACAGCATCAACCAGCTCACACCCATGAATATTAATCCAGAACACCTTCTCACCAACTTGGACCCGCTCATCATGCAAAACACCATTGCCATCATCAACTCCGTGCACTCGGGAGCACCCACGGACCCATGCCCCCACCAGGTCTTCAACCTCAGAAGCAAGACATGCGGTGACAAACTCAGGGAGATTCTGAACACCTCCATCACCATGGCCTCCTTCCCTGTGGACGGGAAATACTCTGAAGGGAGGTCCCTCCTGAAAAACACATCTCCTGACCCAGCGGAACTAAAGAATTACCAACCTATCTCTCTTCTGCCCTATCCAGCAAAAGCCATTGAGAAAGCAATCAACCAGCAACTCTACACTTAGAAGACCACAACCTCCTGGACCCATCCCAATCTGGATTTCGAACCAACCACAGCACTGAGACTGCCCTGATCGGAGCCACTGACTACATCAGAGCCCTCCAGGACCACAGGGAAACAGCAGCCCTCATCCTTCTAGACCTGTCTGCCATGTTTGACACCGTCTCCCACCACACCCTAATCAACAGACTCCATCACATCGGGATCCAAGAAAACACCCTCAAATGGATCTCCTCATACCTCACTGGCAGTACCCTAAGGATCCATCTCCAACCATTTACCTCAGAGCCCAAGGAGCTCATCTGTGGAGTCCCCCAAGGATTGTCCTTCAGCCTAACTCTCTTCAACACCTACGTGAGCCTCCTGGTCACCACCGTCAGATCAAATCATCTCCTAAGCTGACTACACACAGCTCATCCTCCTAGTATCTGTAAATCCCTCTGCCACAAAAGTCAGCTTCCACAGATGCATGATGAACGTCGCAGCATGGACGAAGGACAACTGTCTCAAGTTCAACTCAGACAAGACGGAAATCATAATCTTTGGGAACAACACCTTGTCATGGAACAACAGACCCCCCCTGCCCCAACAGACCACACCTGCAACCTCAGCATCATCCTGGACAGCAAGCTTTCCATGAAGAAACAAGTCAACATAGTTTCATCCACCTGCTTCTACACCAACTGCATGCTCCGCAAGATCTTTAGGTGGCTCCTGGTAAACCCCAGACAGACTGTCAACCAGACCCTCATAACCAGCAGACTGGACCACAGAAGCACACTCTACATAGGAATCATGGCATGCCTTCTGAGGAGACTCCAAACAATACAAAACTTAATAACAAGACTCATACTCTAGCTCCCCAGAAAGACACACATCATACCCCATCTCAAGAAACTACACTTGCTCCCGATTTAAAAGAGATGCTAGTTCAAAATGCTGACCTACACCTACAATGTCTTGTGCAATGAGGGACCAGCATACATACATCAAGAAAAATGCCAACCAGACACCTTTGATCAGCTTCCCTTCACCTTGCAGACACCCCATGGATCCGCAGAGCCAACAGCGGAGGATGCTCCTTCTTGCACCTGGCTGCCAAGGACTGGAACAACCTCCCTCTGCACCTTAAGACCGCACCATAACTGCAGCAATTTAGAAGAGAACTAAAGACTTGGGTATTTGAATAATTTAACCCCTTGCAGCTTCAAACAGCGCCTGCACCTCAAGATCCCCAGGGGAGATTTGCGGCACTCTATAAATGTCCGATTAATTCATTGAGACAAAACACACATGTCCTATTTTGTTTGTTTTTGCTACAGAATTAGCCTCCAATATTTGTAAAAACACTCTACTCTATGAGGCGTTTTCTGAAGTAGATCAGGGAGGCTCCCTGTGTCACCTCTATAACAGGGCCCTGATCTCAGTCCTCCCCAAACCTGGGAAAGAACCCCTCCTCTGCTGTAGTTACCACCCCTTTCCCTCTTCAACTGGGATGTTAAAAGTTTGGCCAGCATCTTAGCTACACCCCTCAAGAAGGTCCTCCCCTCCCTCATCCACCACTCTCAAGTGTGGTTCGTCCCCGGCCGCTCGTCTCAAACAACTTGCGGATTCTTACTCATGCGGTATGGTCAGCGATGAACTTGCAGGAGGAGGCCTTGGCTGTGTCTTTGGATGCCAAGAAGGCCTTTGACAAGATAGAGTGGGGCTACAAGGTAGCAACCATTCAGAAATATCGTCGCTCTCCGTGGGTCCCACCTCACGGGAATGGCTTGGTGCCATGTTTACAACTGCCTCCTATGAAAAAGTGATCTATAACCTGATGGATAGGGCTGATGAGTTCCTTCTTATTTGGTCCCCCTTCCTACATGAAACTTACCCTACTAGGCCATCCTCCCTTGCTTTATTTGTCGAGTCCCCTGACCTTTATATCTCTTACTCCCCCACTCCTACTTTCTTCTCCCCTTGGTTTTTTGCTTGCTTACCTGTTACACTGGCTCTGCCCTCCCTATTGACAGATTCATATGTACCACACTTGGCAACTGTAACATTCTCTTATACTTTTGCTGCTTGTATTCGGCTTTGCTTTCATTGGCATTTATAAATTCAATAAAATAATTTGAACACAAAATAACAGTCTTCTCGTTCTGTCTTGTAAGTTAAAGTCCTATAGTTCTAGGAGCTTTAGTATGTCTCTCTGTTCAGGAATATTAAGCAAGGTTAATGCAGAGGTGTTGATGGCCATTACTTGAATATGTGGAAGTTGATTGTTACCAATCCAAATTTCTGAGTAAAGTTTAAAGCAACAGCAAATACATTGCCCACGTCCTAATTTACTTAAAATTCTGAAAAATTATCCTAAACAGATATTGTGCTCAAGGGTTTGAGATGATGAATTCAAAGAACAGTATTTAATAAAACACGGGGTAGGACAAAAAAAAGAGAGAACAGAATGTCTGGAGCTCATACAATCAGTCAATCAAAATGTGTTTTTTTAGACCCGGGCTATTAAAGAAGGACAGAAAGTAAAATACATGTATATACACACTCTATTATAGAAACAATACAACTGATACTTTAATTTCATTAATAAACATTTACCAACACCTCTAAAATTATATAAAACTGCATTTAATTGATAGTGAATAAAACCTACCCATAGCACAAGAAACATTGCTTCCTAAAAATAATTTGCTTGCCTCATTGTGATTTCTTAATTCACAGTTCAATATTATGGGTTTAAAAACCATGAATCTTAGCTGTTTTAAAAATAAACAGTCTAACAAAACTTGCGCACTCTGACTCGAGAAAATTCTGCTGCAAAACCTTCTCCGTCCATTCTCTTGAATCAGAGATATTAGTTCTGGATGATTAAAGTAAGAATTAAAAGCTATTCTGAATTTTGAAAGAATCTCGTTTTGTTATTAGGCAAACATCGCTATATCGATTCATCTTCCAAATATAATCTTCAAAACTGAAAATGCTGATCCTGGTACTGGTGATAATAAACTGTGATTACCTTAGACATAAAAGTAGAGAAGAGCAGTAAGTATTTTATAAAAGATATTTGACAAGGTGTGAACTAAGCAGTGAGGAGCAGTGCAGACCTTTATAGAATACAACTTACTGCAGTAAGAGCATCTCAAATAGGGTACCGGAATGTAGGTTTACGTTTTTTTGGTACCTTGACTTTTTGGGGGGGATTCCTCCCCTAAAAAGAAGGCCAGATCTGCACATGTAAAGTTTATTATAACGTTGACATCCTAAAACAACTTGCACCTGGTCTGTGATGAAACGAAAGACAAGCAATCAAGCCACTGACAATCTTATAATGTGTCTCAAGTAGAGACTCATTTGCCAAAGAAGAGTTCTCTGGGAATCTTGAGGGAGTCTGCTGTGCTCCTCTGCCCTTTTCAAAATCTATATCAATGTCCTATTACTTACCGGTAATCTTAATTACTCCTGGTCCCGTTGTCCTAGTCCCATTCATGACTCATGGAAATACCCATCTTCCAGACAGAAAAAAAGAACAGAGGAATGCTGGGACCCTTACCCCACCCCCTCCTACTGATAATAATTAACTAGTACGTACCCAGCATTCATCCTGAACTATCAAGCCACCAACAGGAAGACCGGCGGGAGGAGCGTCATGAATAAGACAAGGACAAGAGGGCCAGGAGTGATAAAGATTACTGGTAATTAATAGGACATTTACCACAGGCCCCTCCAGTCCTCGTCCCATTCATGACTTATGGAGTATACCAAAGCCAGAAACCCGGTCTTCGGAACCCCCAAAGAACACCCAGGACACCACATTGAAGGCAGCATCCCAAGCGAAGGAAGCACACAGGAGAACCAAAAAAAAACACAGCAGGAGCACACAGCCAGCAACACTCACAACCCAAAAACGGCCACAGATAGAAGATGACCCAGATGGGCCAGAGAACCCCAGCAAAAACCACGGACAGAGACATAACCAAGGCACCTGAACAAGCAGGACCCAACACCAAAGCTGGAGAAACCAGCACCATAGACAAAAAGGAAAGGAGAACAATCAAAAGCCACATGATCAAACCAGGAAACGAAGAGTGACAGGGCCAACAACATGACCCACCCCACCACCAGGAAGACACACAGCCGACCAACCCAAAAACAGGCAGGAGTGCCGCCACTAGGGCCAAGACACACACCCAGTGTACCAGCCAATGATCGGACAACACAGTCACACACCAGACTACCGCACACAAACCCCAGACAGAAAACCGGGAACAAGTGCATGAGGAAGCATAAAACCAAGCCTGAAAAAGACAAAACCAGGAAGGGAGGAAACATCGAACAACGAGCAACCCCTAACTAACCCAACGGGCACGACCACCAGAGAACTCAGATGACACCACAGCGACCGAGAAACCCAGAGGAGGACCAGGGTCCAGGGCAAGAACTTCTAGCACCAATTACCAGCGTTGACAGAGGACAAATGCCTAGGCACCCAGACCGGAAGAAGGAGCCAGAGCCATGGCACTGGGACAAGCCAACAGGCCAAGGCTGAGGCAGTTGCAAATAACGCAGGCAAATCTGGACCACAACAACCGGAACACTACCCAACGAAGTCACAGCAGACCCCTCCCGTGGCTCCAGACAGGAAGCAGGCCCAATAAGCGCCAGAAACCCAGATGCCCAAAGACCAACCAGGAGGACCAAGGAGCCAGAGATCTCACCTATACAGGAACAGACAGGGAGAGAGCCATTGGCCCGAACCCAGTGAAGCAAAACACCCCATCAGGAAAAGAGGCCAACAACAGGGCCAAAACCAATACCAAGGAAGGAAACCCCGAAGAGACAGACACCACCAGCCCCCGAACCAGACCGAACAGACCTCCAGAGAGGAGCAATGGCAGAGTAAGGCAGACCTGCAAGGCCAATACACTAGGGGAACCCAAAGACCAAACCGGAATCCCTGGGAAGACCTCGCTTCAAACAACACCCACCAAGGACGACATCCCGCACAACAACACCGGGGTACGATCCAAGGCGGATAAAACAGCTCCAGAGACAAACAAAACCACAGGCCACCGGAGATGAGGTGAGCCCAACTAGGACCCAGCAGCCTGGACCAGGGCAACGGAACACAGGGCCAACCAGCCCAAACCGAGAAGGAGGAAACCCCCAACCAACAACAAGCCAACAACCAGCCTGGATGGCAAAAGACAACACCCAGGAACCACCCCAAGCAAGCCCCCACATCAGCCACAGAAGGGCCAACAAAAAGCCCAAATACGTCTCCAGAGCAACGGGAGGAACAGACAACCACAGACCCCAGAGCCTCAGGCCAAAAACAGGCAGGAAAACATCCACCATGCCAGGAACACGAGGACAAGGGAGACAAGCAGGGTAGCCCACAGCCCAACCCCGCCGTAGTCTGCAGAGGCACTCAACAATCCAGCCGACGAAACCACAGACCCACCTGCAGACCCAGGAAGAGGAACTCACCGCCGCCCAATAGAAGCTAGACCCCAAGACAGGAAGGCAGAAGCAGCCCAGGATAAAACGCACTAGCACGCAACACCTGGGCCAACAACCCGAGGCAGCACAGCAGGCAAACACCAACCCAGCAGCAGGACCACAACCAACCACCCAAGGAAAACAAAGAATCTGAGGTAGAAGGCCCAGGCACAGCCTAAAAGGCCGGAAGCAGCTGGCACAATCGCCTCCAGAACAGGAGCAAGGAGGCCACCAACATGGCTCCCCCACAGGCCTAAAAGAGTGACACAGGACCAAAACAGTCACACTCCAGAAACCTCAGACCACAGAGGAAATAGAGAAAAGCCGCCGGAACCATGCACAACCAAGGCCACAGAGGCACATCCCGCAAAAAGCGGCTCGGTAGCCAGGGCTGACACTAGTAGCGGGAGTGGGAAAGCTGCCACTATGACCCCCCAGCATCTGGTGAAGGCAGGCCCGAAGGAATGGCCGGCCCGGGCCCCAGCTACATCCGGTCTAGAACCTCCAGAACACCAGGGGCCAGAGCCCCCCACCCTAGCAAGACACCAAGAAGCGGAAGGGAATCCAGAATGGCCCACAGGCAAACACCCAAAAGGCAACCCCCAAGGCACCAAGGCCCCAACGGCCAGGACCGGACTCACCAGGAGACAGGCACAGAGAACGAAAGCCCAAACAGGCAGCAATGCCACTGAACAAAGGCAGAAGTTAAAGTCCCATGAACCAGACTGGCCAACCCACCGAGCGAACAGAGGCCGAAGGAGGCACAGTCCAGAAACTGTACCCATGCAGACCCAGCAACAGCCGGGCCACAAAAAACCCCAACAGGGAAAAAAGGCAGCAAGCAGGAAGAGCCAACCCCACCCATGTCAACAAGCAGAGGCCACCAACCATGTCTCGACCCCAGAAGAGACAGACGACCAGCACCCAACTGGCTGACACCCCCGCCCTGCCGGAATGCCGCTAGGGCCAGGGCCTCAGACACACAAGACCCTGAAGAACAGGAGGTCACCATACAAAACGAAGCCTAGATTGAATCACCAACTAAAGAGAGAGCAATGGAGACCCCACCCACAAGGCTACCCGAGACGGCCCGCAACAAGTAGGCCACCAACAGCAGTTCAACACAGCGTAGAATGTGCCCCAAAGGTCCCACATAGAATAAAGCTAAAAAGGAACCACAACAGACCCCAGAAAGGGCTGCAAAACAAACCACCATATGGCACTCAAAGACCGGACCAATGAAGCCACAAGCAGGAAGTGTCACCAGGCCCCCAACCCAGCCCATGCCACAAAAACAAAACCAATGAATGACACCAACCATGCTCACGCCCTATCCTCCCTTAAGACAGAAAGACTGGGCACACACCCGACCAATGCCCCCACCCCACTAGAATGCCGCCAGGGCAGTGAAAGGACATCCACTCAGCTTCACAAGAAGGCAATGCACAGTCTGAGAAACTGGGAGTAACAGAACCACCCTCCATGTCCAGGCCGTAAAGCACGCGCACCTGCTGCAAAACAAGCAAACAGCAGGAAGATAGACAGCACAACTGCTATGTGGTACTTACCCCCGGGGCCGGCAGACTCCCAAGACACTGACTGCCAAAACAATACCCCCAAAGACAGCCAAGGCACGCACCACATGCCATCACACCTGGGACCCAGCTGCCATCCTCACCATCAGCCAAGCATCCTCGGGCCGAAACATGCCGCAGCAGCGAGTCCCAGTGCTGAGGGGTTCTTTTTCCAGTGGTTCTGCTGTCCTGATCGAGCCGAAGGTCCTGCTGCAGTTGTCTCCTCCCTTTGTGTGTGTGGTTGTGGTTGTGTGTGTGGTTGTGTGTGTGGTTGTGTGTGTGTGGTTGTGTGTGGTTGTGGGTGTGGTTGTGTGTGGTTGTGTGTGTGATTGTGTGTGTGGTTGTGGGTGTGGTTGTGTGTGGGGTTGTGGGTGTGGTTGTGTGGTTAGTTGTGGTTGGTTTTGTGTGTGTGGTTGTGTGAGTGGTTGTGTGTGTGTGTGGTTGTGTGTGTGTGTGTGGTTGTGTGAGTGTGTGGTTGTGTGAGTGTGTGGTTGTGTGAATGTGTGGTTGTGTGTGGGGTTGTGTGTGTGTGGTTGTGTGTGTGGTTGTGTGTGTGGTTGTGTGTGTGTGTGTGGTTGTGTGTGGTTGAGTGTGTGTGTGGTTGTGCGTGTGTGTGGTTGTGTGCGTGTGATTGTGTGTGTGGTTGTGTGTGGTTGTGGTTGTGTGTGTGGTTGTATGTGTGTGGTTGGGTGGTTGTGTGTGGTTGTATGTGTGTGGTTGTGTGTGTGTTGTTGTGCTTGTGGTTGTGTGTGTGGTTGTGTGATTGTGTGTGTGTGTGTGTGTGGTTGTGTGTGTGGTTGTGTGTGTGGTTGTGTGTGTGGTTTTGTGTGTGGTTGTGTGGTTAGGTGTGGGTGTGGTTGTGGTTGAGGTTGTGTGTGTGTGGTTTTGTGTGTGTGTGTGTGTGGTTGTGTCTGTGCGGTTGGGTGGTTGTGTGTGGTTGTGGTTGTGTGTGTGTGTTTGGTTGTATGTGTGGTTGTGTGTGTGGTTGTGTGTGTGGTTGTGTGTGTGGTTGTTTGTGTGTGGTTGTGTGTGTGTGTGGTTTTGTGTGTGTGTGAGGTTGTGTGTGATTGTGGTTGTGTGTGTGACAGTAATACTAAAAGCATCTCAAAATAAAGGAACACAATCATCGAGTTTGGAGAAAGAGAAAGCATGTTGTAAGTCAAATGGGCACAGCAAAGCATTGACACAACAACAAAAACAAAAGAAGATCACTTAGCTAGGACTGAGTGCTGATAATAGATACACACTGCCCATTATCTTAAGAGTTCGATTACAACCAATGTGCACTCAAACCTGCCCCCTCCTTGTGAGTTGCACCCCATATTTCATGAGTTATAACTGCTACACCCACCATAGCGCTTTGAGATCTAAAGCGCAACAAAGGTCTAATCGACTAAGCAGTCGCCAACATGCTGTGCTTTTAAAGAGAATGTGGCAAAAGTTTCTAGCTTCCTCATCATGTCCTCATGAAAGCACCAACGAAAGGACTCCCTGAATGGTGCAACGGACATGAAGCAGCCGATCAGAAATGACACTGTGAACGTTGTCCAGTTTCACGGTAACATTTCCTTAATGTTCCTTAAGTCACAAAACAGTAATATTAAAAGCATCTTAAAATAAAGGAACACAAACATCGAGTTTGTGGAAAGAGAAAGCACGTTGAGGCAGCGATGGAAGATACATTTAAGGTGGGCGGGATATTGCCTGACGGAGATGGGAGAATCCCGAACGCTTGTAAGCGCGAAGGCGGGGGGAGGGGCGGAGGCAGGGAGCAAGCAAGATGAAAGACAGATGGCGCTGAAGGCTGGCGGTTCGCGCGTGCACGCTCGCGTCAACTCAAGCTTGTCGCCAGCCAGCAGCACTTTGAAAACTCATCTACTAAAGTCTCTCCAAGCAGCACATGCGAGACCTAAGAAGAACAGAATGAATGCTGGGTAAGTACTGGTTAAGTGCTACCAGTGGGAGGGGAGGGGGTAGGGTCCCAGCATTCTGCTGTTCTTTTTTTCTTTCTGGTAGATGGTTATCTCTATAAGTCATGAATGGGATGAGGACTGGAGGGACTTGGGGGCAATGAACAGTCAGTGTGACTGGAGTATAGGCAGCGTGGCCTGTTCCTCACACTGGAAGTAACCAGTGGACGCATCTAGCTCACATTAACACTGCTGGATGAGGCCTGCCAAACAAAAGCCTTAAACAAGCTAAAACCTACCAAATCAAGACCTTCAAATGAACCAAGTAAAGCACATGTATGCACTTCACAGTGCAAACATTTCAAACTCGGAATGATCTGCCTACAGGGGCCCTGGAGATCTTAATACTGAACTCAGTGCAATCTCAGTGCAATATCCAGCAAACTTGTTGCATTCTGTGAGAATCTTCAAAACACGGTCTCGCGAGTTCTCTGGGTTTCCAACTATGACGCGTTCTCATTTTCCATCAGCCACAGTGAAAAGGGTGCTTCAGAGATAAACGGAAAGGAAAAGTGTTGTTTCTGTGCGGATTTTTTTTTCAGGGTTCATCCAGAGGACATCCCTTGTGCAGGTCTTTACTTTCCAAGGGAAAGCAGTAATGTGTTTTACTCGAGAGGACCTGATCAATAATCAGAGTGTGGAACCAACAGGAGCCTGGCAGAATGAGGGAAGACAAAAATAAAACGATGATTGGATGCGAAAAGGGAAGGAACTCAATTACAGTCAGAAAACAGATCTTCTTTCCTTCAGGTTAGAGGTCCGCCTTACCAGATATCGCTCCGTAAACTCATTCCCATCACAAGTTCTTTAAAGTCCAGGAGATAAGGGATAACGATTGGTCACACCACCACCAAGCATCAAAAGAGTTCAAACAAGAAGTACAATAAAAGGCCACTGAACATGCCATCAACAGCAGACAGATTATTTTGCAGCCATTTCAAAAGGTTTATTTATTTTGTCTGCTTCACCGCATGGCTCGTGATTTTACCACTCAGATCAGGACCCTTTGAGGCCATTACAGAGACTCACATTTACAAGAGACAATCCGTCATCTCCCTTTTATTCTGCGTCTATTTGTGTGTGTTCAAAATTAAACCTGTATTTTTGTAGAATAATTCAAGAACTGGTTTGATGTCAATATATTCCATTTCTTACCCAAACATATTTGAAGAGGTTCTGCTTTCTCAGCTGCTCACAAAGAGGACTGTAAACCTTAAGCTTTTTGTAAAAAGTTGACCTCCATTTTAAAAAGTGACTGACTTTCTTGCATTACCCAAGATGGCTGACAGATGCTATCCCATGATAAACATGTAAAACATGTACCTAAACAATGGAATGAAAAGACTGAGGGGGATATTCACAAGAAGCTATCGCCTAGTTAACGGCACTTTACCGCCGCCAAAGTTGCGATAAATGTATCTCCCCATTCACAAGCTGGTGTTAACAGCCCACAGCACCAGTTTACCCGCGATAGCAGCCGCAAAAAACATCACCACAGAAGACCCCTGTAACTATCGCTAATGAGATGCAGAGTAGGCGTTCCTGTGCAAAAGCCGCGACAACACCACTCCACAACATTCACAATAACCAGCCAGATCGACGATAAGAACACAAAACAGGCGATAAGGCGAGTTAGTAGAACGAAAATAACACCTGCTCTGACCTGGTGCAAAGTCGGACCACAGCCTGCACCACAAAAGGGAGCACAGCCCACAACCACATCGGAAGGGCAACAGATACCATGAAGCCACTGGTCATGCGGTCCGGACACCCAAGAGGCCACAACACCCATCACCACCACCCCAGGACCCCAATCCCATCCCGCAACACGCCCCCCCGAACCACCACAGAGGCAGCGCAGACAAAGACAGCGGACCCCCTGGAAATGCACCTGACAATGTCATTGCCCACTACAGGCTCAAAAGGACAACCATCTTACGCATCCTGACCAACAACGCCCAACAGGCCGACTGCACTAACACAGCGGACAACCAACATCCCATCCCACACAAAGCTGCTGGCTGTGCTGCACCTGTTGGCAACTGGTACCCCCCAACCAACACCCGCCAGAGTCAGAGGAGTCACACAGCCATCCACATCCAAGTCCCTCACACCTGACCTGGACAACACCATCAGCCTAGTTCCCCAGTCCCTATACGTCCAACGCAATGCGCAGGATCCGCTGGACACCAAGCAAGGACCATACGCCATAGCTGGATGCACGCACATGTTGGGGGTAATCTACAGCACACATGTCATACCTGGGCCCCCTGCCGACACAGCACCCAATCACCGCAACAGAAAGCACACGTGTCACATCAATGTACAGGCAACAACCGAACACCGTGGAACCTCCACCAATGTCGCCTCCAAATACCCAGCCAGTGTGCATGATTCCTCCATCCTCCGACAGTCCATCACTTACCAGTGTTCAAAGGATGGCACCAAGAGAAATGCACAGCCCCATGGCAAGTTCCAAATGAACACTCCACTCCCCTCAACTCCACAACCATGCAACTCACAACTCTGGCAATGCACATGTCACAAAATCAAAACCAACATGCAAAACAACATGCCCACCCACCAGACACGACAGAACAACTCACATTGGTAACCTTGGCAAGCCTTGAACATGAGCCATCAATGGCATGGCACCTCAGCCACACACTAGCCGAATGTGGGGAGAGGTGGCAACCAGGCATGTGTGAATGAGGCAGGAGAACCATGATTGGGAAAGTACACAATGCCAAGAGTGGCGGAGATGTGCTGGATAGACTGCAGTATGCAGAACACACCCATATCCATGGCGACATACACCTCTGGTGTATGGAGTGTAGTGGACATTGGACGCAACCATGTCACCCCGGCCATTGGGGTAGTATGCGGAAATGTTGCCTGTTACGTCCCCCCCGTAAGCGTGCGTGTAGTGGGATGGCCCGGCGTACACCAGGCCAGCATAGGGGTGTGAATAAAAAGCACATAGCCCTGGGTGTGGTCCTCTTCCGGAAGGCCAACGTCTCAGCCAGGGTGGCACCTCTCACCACGCCACGAGGCCGATGCCGTCCTAGTGAGCGGAGTTGCCTGCGATCCTGTGCGCCTGCTGTACCCCAGCCCGCTGGACCCCGAACCCATTAGGCCCACCCCAGTATAGCCAGGCCACACTGATCCCCTGCCGACACTGGCGTGTGTCAAGGAGGGCCCACCACGTGCAGGCGCAAGCCTGAGGCCAGCGACACTGGCAGTCTCTCAGACCATCGCTGGCCCCCCCGACGCTGGCCCACATTACTCCTTCCTCATTCACATACCACACCAGTGTAATCTTTGGCCCAGTAGGTCCCATATGTGAAACTGTGTCCTGAGTCCTGAATGGCAGCGACCCCAAAGTCGGGGCAGCGGCCACAGCACCCGACCCCTCCAATCAGTGAGGTTCCATATGGGCATCTAGCGACACGTGCTGCCACTAACCCTGTTCAATGCCAGCCGGCAACATGTGGTGCCACTAACCCTGTTTAACACCAACTGGCGACACGTAGTGCCACTAACCCTGTTCAAAGCCAGCCGGCGACACGTGGTGCCACTAACACTGTTCAATGCCAGCCGGCGACAAATGGATGAGGGACCAGGACTACCCTGCAGACCAGTAGGTCCCACATTCAGCACCTAGTCGCGAATCACGAATGGCAGAGTCCACACCAGTGGTGGCACGGAGAGGAGTAAGACGAAGATGCGGCTCAGTCCGGGCGAAAGCCGGGTCACAGTCATGGAGGTGACCGAACACTATCAACAACTGACCTGGTGCCATCAACCCTGTTCATCGCAAGTCCGCGTCCCGTGGTGCCACTGAACCTGAACTACGCAGATCGGTGGTCCCATCCAACCTTTGCCGATGACACTCAGTGAATGGCACGTGCTGACCGCTGCCTCAGGCCTACACTGTGGTCCAGTAGGTCACACATGTGGAACTGTGTCTTGGGTAAGATGTGGAGGAATCCACACTATTGGACATGCCTCATCGCAGGCGGCATCCCCTAACAGAACTGGTGCCACTAACTCTGTGCGCAATGAGTCATGGGCACCATCTGGTTGGACCTTGGTGGTGTCAGAGCTCATGGGCTCAAGGACTGGTGGTTTTCTGCATCTTCTTCTGGCTGGACTGGATTGGTGTCTGACAAGTGTCTGTTCCATTCATCTCCACCATAGTGACTGTATCAGCGTGGGCCTGCCCTCTGCATCCTGCCCTAGTGGTACACCTTCCACTGTCCATCGATACACTCCGCGACAAGGCCCCTTGTCATCCCGTGAACCTGCTCTGCACCCGTGACCCTGCCCCAGTGCACCGCAAGGTAGCGGCCCGTGACGGCAGGCCCGTGCAGGACGCAGTGCATCCGGGGCTACTAACTCTGTGCAGCACAAATCATGGGGCCTTTATGTTTGAATGGTTGTGTCCTTTATGATGTCAGCTGTTGTCAATTTCTGACTGCACCAGGCAGCCCTTGCCGGCTGGTGTGTACACACCCCACACACATCCAACACAGGTGTCACTCGGTAAGTGTGCCTGATAATAAATTCGGCCGTGCGCACGTGCCCGTAGCCATTTACACCATCTGAGCAAGTGTGTCCGTGTGTTCATTGTGTCAGCATGATGGGCACGGGCCCTGCAACAACACAGTGTGCTGTCTTCTGTGGACGTTGCCATGTCACCTTAGCGTTGGCAGTGACCCTGGACATGTAGCCCCGCACCTACCCCCCTGAATGCACAGGCTTCGTGTGCTGGTTCGGCAGGGGGGCAGGGTGTGGTCTGGACCTGGCCCGGCGCAGGAAGTACCGTAAGTGTGTCTCTGTTTTGGGGTGTTGTCACCACCAGGGCCACAGTACATGATGTTGCAATGTGGCATGTACCAGGATGGCGGGCCTGCAGGTACAGGGACATGTAGGAGCGGAAGAACGCTCGGGGTCTTGGCACATGCATACCAGGTATTATGTGTATCAGTCTTGCGGATGCATGAGTCTTGTGCCTGGCCTCATTTGCAGCGCGATCCCAGCATGCCATGGGCTGAACACCTGTGTCTGCCCTGTCCAGACCATTGGCCTACACCCAAGTGGGCGCACACCTTCTAAGGGCAGCGTCGCGGTGTTGGCATGACGCTGGACATGCGCAGTTAGGCTTTAGAATGGTGTCCCGTAGGAGTGCACGTGATGCAACTGTGCAGCGCACACAAGTGTGGGTGCCCGTGGCAGGGAGGAGCAGCTGTGTGGCAATGTGACACACAGTGAGTTCTCTCATGTGCATAATGCTGGGCATATCATCCATGATTCCCAGGGTCGCAGACATCCCACCACACCCACAACTGGCCTCTGTACGTCTCCTGTATGCATGCAGCTGGTGAAGTTACTGTAGGGATGAAAGGTCCTTTGTCTGTACTATCAGGCGGTAGCACATCTGCAGCTCCGAGCAGGAACTTGCATGTGCCCAGCACCCCCTGACAGATATGATAGCATTTGCTTGCGACTCACACACTACGCACTGCCGGACGTGAGACCAACGTGTACACATCCCACACGCAGTAGTCCTTGGTCGTAGTTTGCGTGCATGAAATGGCCTTCACACGTACTCCCACTCCACCCAAGGCCTGCACCCGTTGCACACAGACACTGCTCATTGCACAGAGCTGTGCCATTTCATCCACCGGACTGTCTCAGGGCAAGCCAGTGCAGCTTCAAGCAGAGCCACTGACGCAATGGCAGACCATCCTGGACACATGTTCGACTTAAGTCACGTGGAGCTGTACCGTGCATGTCTGCTGCATGTACTGGGGCACTGCTGTTGGCAGTGCTGCAGATCAGTTACCGGCTGAGCTTCCGCCTTGCGCACGTCACCTGCGTGCAGCCTGTGTTGTATTGTCGCTCGTGCATATTCGAGTGGTCCATGGATGTCTGCCTCTCCAACATAACGGTAGCTGACCTGGATTACGACGTGTGTGTGCGCCCCCTGTTGGCCCATGACCAGGAGTGTCACTAGGATGACCGCTTATGGCATGCATGGATGTTTGGCATGTAGGCTGGAAACTGGACCTGTGAGATTTCACGAGTCATCGTGTGCAGTAAGCACATTGAGCCACCACCCGATTGGGCTTTAGTGCACATTCGGTGCAGTGGTTGGAGTCAGCACATATGTCCGGGTCAGCTGATGGATTACGTCAACGACATGTCAGATGTGATGGACGACGATCGCTCATTTGAGATGTTGGCCTACGCAGCTACACTCGCGTTCATGGACGAGTGAAAAGGTACCTGCAGCCACAACTGGATGTGAGCTATTGCACGTGTCCCGACACATGGTTGCATGTTGTGGATATGGTCACATGTCCCAAGACGACAATGGACAGTGGGCATTGGCCAGGACTCATTTTCCAGGCACGGACAACCAAAACGGGTTGGCACTGACTTGTGTTGGTGAGGGACTCCCCCGAGGTGGACATGGGTGCTTTCCTACATTCTTCTTTCAGACATGCTGCTGCATTTGTCTGCATATCATAACACTTCTCTTGGCCGTACTGACTCACACTTGTTGATAAAGTTTCCACACTTTCACTTGTCTCCAACTATGTTGTGTCATGATTTGTATGCCAATGTGTGTGTCACGGACTCTCTGGCTCCCTGCCATACGTGCATTGCTACCCCATCAGGACTGTGTGTTTGTACTCGTGCATTATCATGTCCCTGTTTCGCCAGTTACGTATGGCCATTTATCGGCCACAGGCGGGTGCACTTGTGTCCTGTGTTTGGTTGTCCACAAGTTGGTGTTTGTACCACATTGTGTTCGATGTTGGGGTGCTCTGCTTCCTATGTGTGTGTGCTGCATTGTGTGTGAGATGTCCCTTCAACTCTGATTTGGCTCACCCTTCTGCCTTTCAGGCGGTGTTCTCTTCACTTCTGTGCTTGTTCAGTGGTGTGACATTGCCGGGTTGTGTAACTTCTGCTCCTGGTTGGTGTTGTTACTCTTGGGCATGATTTGTCAGCAGTTGTGCTGTGCTTAGTTGTGCAAGTGTGCTATTGTGCCCCAGTCGCTGCTTGTTCCTCTCCCTGTTGCTGTTGTGTCTGTTGTTTGGTGCAGTTTGCGGTCCCCGAATCCTGCCACCATCTCCAGACTGATGTGGTGGACACCATTTCCTCCATGTCATCCAGCTCCTGGTGTGGCGCTGGACTCCAGCATGGCTGCCTTCTTGTTGTTGATGTGTTTCTGCTTGTTTGTGCCTTTTGCACCATTGCTGGAGTTCTGGTTTTCTGCCATTGTCCTCTTCCGCTCTCAGGCTGCATTCATCTTGTCCAAGATGGCCTGTCATGTACAATGTTTTGTTGCCAATGAATTTGGTGGGGTTGTCTGCTGTCTCGGATGCCTCCATTGTGGTTGGCTGTTTTCTGTTTGGTCTGTCTTACTTTTTCAGGCTTTTGTTGTGCTTATTCCCGCCTGCCGTGTGCTTCGTGGTCCTGGCAGTGCTTATCCCTACGTTCCTCATTGCGAATGGGTTCATTGTGTGTTTTCTGGCGTTGTGGTTTGTGTTTTTATCTCCGTCGGGGTGGTTGTATCACGGACATTGGCCGCGTTTTCAGCGGACTATCGCATGCTACCGCCGTGTTGTGAATTTCACGTTAATACGGGGTTATTTCCCCGTGATGGGCTGCGATATGTAAAGTTGCGTTAGCATTTTTTGGTGATGTTTAGCACACGTTCTTGTGAATATACCCCTGAGTGTTGCCCAAACGACACCAGTGGCAACCTAATACAGTATGAGGTATGAGTGTATGCTAGCTTTATAGCTTCCCCCTAGATGCAAACATACTGTGAAATATGTAATCTGGGTATACATGCATTTCGGTGAAACTAGAACCACTGTATAGTTCCTTACTTTGTGAGAATTAGACTGAGTGCCTTTTGGAGTAATACAGAGAAAAGAGGGAAAGAAAAGTAAAAGTAGGGCACAAAGCAACACATAAAATCACACATAGATATATATATATAAAAAACAAGCTCTTACTGTGAGCTCCCAAATAAGCAATACTAATAACATGTACATAAATTAGTGTCATGAATGTAAGAAAAAGGACATAAAAGATGGACAAAAAATGAAATGAAACAGCAGTGACCGAGATGGCAAAATCACTGTAATTTGCTGGGAGTTAAAAATAGAATATGTTAATATAGAGCAAGGTGAAATATGAAATAGATGGCCTAAATGTGCTAGAATGCTTATTGTCAGTTACATTACACTGCACCAGTAATAATGTAAAATGTGATAGAAATGTTCCTTTGCTCCCTCCAATTCTTGAGTGGCTTTAATAATTAATCTTTTTAATCTCAATTTCCACTCACTACTTAGAATCACATTATTTTACATTCTAATCATTACTGTATTCTTGTCTATGCAAGGCAAATATAATTTCATCATTGATTTACGTCACATTCAGTCAGTGCAAAAGCCCTTGTTGCTATAATTTTATTGTTGCATGTTTTCAAGACACCTACAGGTGTAGTATTACTCTAAAACATATATACCCTGCACTCTCTATTATAAATTGCTGTTCTGATTTAGAATCACCTTATTGCAACTGCAACATCCTTTCTACTCCTGCTCTACTTCCAGGCCTCTTACTCTCTGTAGAAAATCCAATTTTTCACATTGCTCCGGGCTTCTGCTAAATACTACTGGTATCTTAACTATGTATATTTAGAAATATGGCACTGGTTTCTCAGTGCATGTGTTCCCTTTATGGCCTGTAGGTTCACTGTATTGCACTGGAAGCCACGGGGGCCATAAAAGAGCCTGAAGACTCTTCTTGTGCTAAGTAAAAGCTGAAGAGGAGAAACAAGAGTTAAAGTGTAATGGGTGATGAAACTGTCCTTGAAACTGTACAAGTTCAGACTGTGAATATTGATCTGTGATGTTTGCTATGCATCTGCAAGTTTAATAAAAATAGTTTTTTTTTTTTTAAAAAGACTCTTCTTGTAAAGCAGATCAGTTGTCCAGCTGTGACCTGTACTGAACGAGATGAAGATTCTTTGCTGGACCCTGTAAGTCAGTGACATAGCCAACTCACAAACACGGCTGGCTATTATACTGAAAGAGGACTCTCCAGGGGATGGTGAGGAAATTCGATTTTCGATCTCGCTTATATTCAGCCACCATTTTGTGTTCCACCGCCATTTTGTGTTGCCCTCACTCAGGCAGCACAATGAACGAAGTTTTTTCTGCTGATCTCACTGCGACGTGTCAAAATAACCTCCTGCCTCTGTTTACAAGACTGATGTCAGGGACTGGCTGAGTCCACTAATCCCCGTCTGGTCCGACTGATCCCTGTTTCAACTATCTGTTGGTTTGCACCATTCTTTCCTGACTTTATCTTATCCTCTGGCCTTCGCTATTCTCTACTTGTATTCTCTCATTTCACAACTGTCCTCCAAAGCATACAAATGTGTCCTGCCACCTGCAAGTTGAGTTGTAGACACTACTACTGATTAACTTGTGGGGAGGGGTGACAAAAACAGTTGTAAGAGAGGTTTATTTGGGTTACTTGATATCTTGTTTTCAAACTTTTCTCATTGGTTATATCTTGTTTTCAAACTCTTCCCATTGGCTAAACATGTATGCATTGGGTGTGTTCTTGGTGACTCTATGTGCTATAAAAGATTGTGTGCCATGGAGTAAAGTGGCAGTCTCCTAAGAACATACCGGGTGTACTTCTGGAACAACTGTACTTAGCTGCAGCTAATAAATCTGATCTTCTACGCTCAACAGAGTGTCCTGTGTCTCTGTTCAACAAAGCAGGTGAATTCAGGAGATTAAGGCGTACCCTGTGCCGCCAGGCCCATAAGGCCCTGGTTCTTCAATTGGTGCCCTCTGTGAGGCGGCTTCAGAGGTAGCGGTTTTGCCTGAAGGTCGTGAGGAACCCCGCAAGAAAATTCTGGAGGAATCGCGAACCACGTCAAGCGACCCCTGTATGTCAAAGTGGTCCGAAGGTCTTTTTCAGCGCGGTTTCTCCTTCCTGATGGCTGCTGACGACTGCTGCCCTGACTGCTGCCTTGCTTTAGCCCCCTTTTTGGTGATGTATGGTATCGCGAGACGTTAGAAGGGCCTCTGTTGGCGTAGGAAGACTCTTAGTTAAGTATTGGTGGGTAGCTCCCACTATTTTGTTTGATTTGGGTCTTTGATTCGGCTATTGCAAAAGCCGAAGCCGAAGGGTGAGTACAGTTTGTGCTATATTATTTGATTTAACCCCTTGATGTTTGTGAACAGTCCAGTGAAAATAACGATGCCTGGTCTGAGTAAGTTTAGAAAGTTTTGTTGTTTTGGTTGTGAAAGGGATTCCCGGCTGGAGGACTCTTGTCCAATTCCTCCGGTTGGAACTCCCACTTATGAGCTTTATTCTAAACATGGTGTTGGCCCCATTGCCTTTAATGAGGCATGGATCCGATACACGAAGAACGATGTTGTTCTGCAGTGGCCACAGAATGGTAGCTTTGAGCCTGACATATTAGATCATTTGGAAGCAATTTTGTTTAAAAGAAAAGCCCGGCCGGCAATGTTTGACTCTTTCCGCCTCTGGCGCAAGGAAGCCAAACATAGAGAAATTAAACAGGCAAAAAGAGATAAGAAAACACAAAGTATGGCAATTATACAGGCTGCCCAGCAGGTTAAAGATAATGAGATTAATCAAGAAATGGAAATTTCAGAGAGACAGCATCGTATGGCGATAGATAAATGTTATCCGGTGTTGCCTATTTCCCCTTCTGATAAAAGTAAGGATCCGGAGGAAGATCCTTTGATGTCTCACTTATTGAGATTGCCTCCTCCCTATGTACAAGGTGTTAATGCACCCCCATTGTTACAACCAGTTCAGCCATTAGTTGACCCTCCGCCTGCTCCGGCTCTTCCGCATTTGCCCCTTCCGGTAGTGCCACCCCCACCTCTTCCGCCACCGACTTCTTTGCCTTCGTCTCCTGAACATCAATCTCCTTTGCATTCGGCTCCCTTTATAACTGTTAATTCTTCTGTTAGTTCACCTAATACCTTGTCCCCTGTCCTTATGTCTAATTCTCCTACTGTGCGGAAACGAATCACAGATACTGTCTCTGATTTTCTGTCTCCTTTCTTTGAGACTCTTAATATGTCTCCGGTTTTTCCCCAAAGACAGTCTCGAAGTCAGCTTCCAGCTTCCGACGAACGGGTAATATTGAACTCTCTCGCTCGCAAATGGATCGAGAAGGGTCCCCAGTATAGTGTGAATGATATCATGGCCACCTTTCACCAGTGGGAAGCGCCCACGCAGAGATATGTTTTTAATGTTATGTGTGACACTCTTGTTAAAGGATGGGAGGATATGGATTTGGGTTCAGTTCCTCAGGGTTTGTTAGATGTTCAGGGTAATTTCGATAAGGGACTCATTGTGGGTTCTAAGGTTAAGGACGCCGTAAAGACACTTGTCACTTTTAGGTCCCTATTTTCCTCGCAGACTTTTTTTTATTCCGATCCTGCTGTTAGGCTGACATCCAAACATTATCCCATGAGAGAGGTTCCTCCAGTGTGGAGAGAAGCGGTTGCAGCAGCAGGTGCTAATCCAGCTGTTCCAGCGAACTTCCAGCGTATATGGGTACATGTCCCCTGGAAAAGATCTGAAGTTTTAGCTCTTAAACAGTCTCTACCAGATCCCCGTAAAAACCCTGCTGGTTATTATAAAGAGTTGTCCCAGACTGTTGATGCCTGTATTATGAATTTAGCCGATATTGATATGTTGATGGGAAATGTAGTCCCACAAGCATTATGGGCTCGGATTCGTAGAGGGGATCACGCCCAAGCATTAGGTAGTGATTGGGCTGCTATAATTGCCGCAGATAGAGCTCAAGTGGGTGGTGCTAAGCCTGATGTTTTGATTTCAGAACTCCCTGGTAGGATTATTACTTTAATGAAAACGATGATGCCCGACTTGCGAGTTAATTGGGATAAACTAACTGCGTGTAAGCAGAAGAAAGATGAGAGTGTCTCTGATTTCTTCACTCGTTTTGAGGAGATGTTTATTGATCACAGTGGTCAGGATATGACTACGGAGGGTGGACAGCGATTATTTGTAGATAAATTCGTATTTAATTTGCTTCCCGAGCTGCCACATAAGTTGAAAGACTCTGAAAGTTCATGGGCTGTTTCCTCTTCTGCTCAGATATTGGCTACTGCTCAATATTATCAGAACAGAGATAAAGAGGAAAAAGACAAGCAAGAGAAAAAGACTAAAGAATTAAAAACGAAGGTTCTTCTGCAACAGGCTTATCCTCCTTGTCCTGCTCAGCGCCAGTTTCAACAGCCTCCACAGTTTCAGAGGGTGTATCAAAAGCCTGAGCCTTTTATTCCGCGACCTTTATTAGGTCCTAACCAATGTCCCTATTGTAGAGAGGAGGGTCATTTCAAGAATAGTTGCCCGGTTTTATTACAGCGTAATGGAGGACTATCTGCTCCACGAGGTCGTGGTATTTATCAATTAGCGCCCAGGGGTAGAGGTCGAGGTGCGTTGACCCAAGAACAGCGGTCCCTTCCCCCTCCAAATTCCACGAACTACTTTGATCAACAAAATACTCAGTCTACCCAGTATTACAATGATGATTATCATGTTGAAGGTGAAAATTAAAGCCTTCACGCTAACTAGGACAGCCATAGACAAAGTGAGGAAGTTGTATCGATTCCAGTAGATCAGAGTGGACCTTATGTTAATTTCACTACAATGGGTGCTTCAGAGCCATTTCTTTTAGATACTGGTGCGATGAGAAGTTCTATCATTCACTCTAAACTCCCTGGGGCACCTTTGTCTGGCTCAACGAATGTATCAGTAGGATTTTCTGGCGCCCCAGTTCGTAACCCGGTCTCTAGCCCTCTGCCTATTTCAATTGGCCCTTATGATTTGGAAGCTCCTCTTCTTTTAACAACTGGTTGCGGCGAGAATCTGTTGGGTTTGGATTTATTGAAAAGATTGCATGCAACTATATATTGTTCTCCTTCTGGTGTGCATCTTACTTTGGGGCAGAAATTGACTTCTTCAATGTATTTGTCTAAAGATCAATTCCCACCTGAATTGCTCTCTCTTCCTGCAACGCTCTGGGCTACGGGTCCAAATGATGTTGGTTGTCTTGAGATCCCGCCTTATGTTGTTACTCTCAAGCCCAATGCTAAATTGCCACGCATTCCTCAATACAGAATTTCCAATGAAGGTGAAAGAGCGCTTTTGGATATCATTTATGATTTGATTCAGAAGGGTGTAATTGAGGAAACGAGAGGAAATGTATGCAATAGTCCTATTCTTCCTGTTCTTAAACGCACTGATCCTTCTCAGCCTCCTGTTTATCGTTTTGTGATTGATCTTCGGGAAGTCAATAAAATTGTTGTACCACAGTTTCCTGTTGTCCCAGATATTACTGCCTTGTTAACTATAATACCTGCCTCAGCGGCTTGGTTTTCTGTTATTGATCTGAAAAATGCTTTCTTCAGCATTCCCATTGCCGAAGATTGTAGGGATATTTTTGGTTTCTCGTGAGGAGGCCGAAGTTTCCGGTTCAAGCGCGCACCCCAAGGCTATTGTGAAAGCCCCTCCATTTATAGTCAAGCTCTGAAATGTCAGCTTGATGCTTTTCCTTTGCCCCCAGGTGCTACTCTTATTCAATATATGGATGATTTGTTGATTGCTGCTGATTCAGAGGATGTCTGCAAAAATGTGACTGTTGCACTGTTACGTCACTTGTCTGATCTTAATCATAAGGTTTCGCCTTCTAAACTACAATATGTCCGTCGAGAGGTTACCTATTTGGGTCATCTCTTATCAAAGGAGGGAAGGCGATTAACCCCAGAACGAATTCAAGCTATTGCGCAAATGTCTGTGCCATCCACACAAAGAGAGGTGCGTGCCTTTCTGGGCATTACCTCTTATTGTAGGCAATGGATTCCAAATTTTTCTTTGTTGGCCAAGCCTTTGTTAGCACTCACTTTGAAAGACACACCCCAACCCCTTCCTTGGACTGACGAATGTCAGAAGAGTTTTACTGATTTACGTGCTGCTCTGTGTTCTGCTCCTGTGTTGGGTACTCCAGATTACAGTAAGCCCTTCACGCTCTATGTGCATGAAAGAGAGGGTTGTGCGTTGTCAGTCTTAACACAACGATTTAGAGACAAACAGCGGCCATGTGCCTATTTTTCAGCTACATTAGACCCAGTAGCCAAGGCATTGCCTAGTTGTCTTAAAGCTACAGCAGCAGCAGCGATTTCTATTCGTCAGTCTGCTGGAGTGGTGCTGGATAATACTCTCATTGTTATGGTACCACATGCAGTGGATACCTTGCTAAATAGGACAAAAACACAACATCTTACAAGTGCTCGATTGTCTGGATATGAGCTGACGCTCTTGGCTAGTCATGTGTACATCAAACGATGTAACATTTTAAACCCAGCCACACTGTTACCTCTTCCAGAAGAGAAAGATATTCAGGAACAACATGATTGTTTTCTCCGTACTGAGGAGGAAACAAAAGGAAGAATTGATTTGAAAAATACGCCGCTAGTGGATCCAGATGGGATCCTGTGGGTGGATGGGTCTTGTTTCAAACTCCCAAATGGCGAGACAACTCCAGCTTATGCTGTTACCACCTTGTATACAATTGTGGAGACAGCACGCATCAGATATAATTCAGCTCAGGCGGCTGAACTGATAGCTTTGACCAGAGCGTGTGTGTTATCTAAAGGAAAGAGAGTGAATGTATATACCGACAGCCAGTATGCGTTCGGTGTGGCGCATAGCTTCGGTCGTTTGTGGAAGGAAAGAGGATTCCTTACCTCCCACGGTACTAAAATACAGCATGGTCAATTGGTAACTGATCTTCTTGAGTCACTTGCTTTGCCTACCCAGATAGCAATTGTGAAATGTAGTGCGCATAAGAAGATTACTGATGATGTTGGTCGCGGAAATGCTTTTGCGGACGAGGTAGCAAAAAGGACAGCCAGAGATGCTACAAGTCGCATGTATGTTGCGGGCCCTGCGAATTGGGTCAGGGAAAGAGGGATGTGTGAGGACACAATAGAAAGTGTGAGATCGATTCAGGGAGATGCTACAGAGAAAGAGTTGAGAAAGTGGAAAGAGAGTACAGGAATGTTAGACGCAACAGGATGTTGGCTAGAATTGTCAGAACACCAGCGTTGGTTGTTACCAGATGCCTATGTACTGCCTGTAGTTACTATGGCGCATGGTCCAGCCCACATCAGTGCGAAAGGAATATGTAAACTTCTGGCTCCAGTGTGGCTGAACGAAGGGATTCCAAAATGTGCAGATAGTGTGGTGAAGCATTGTATCATTTGCTTGATGTACAATCCGGGAAAGGGAACCCCAACTCCGGCAGGTCATTTTGCTCCCCCAACATATCCTTTTGAGGTGTTGCAAATCGACTATATTCACATGGATCGATGTAACAATCTTAAATATGTTCTGGTGGTGGTATGTGCCTTTTCCAGATGGATAGAGGCTTACCCCCTGAAAGACAACACTGCTTTGTCCACTGCCAAGGTTCTTCTAAAAGAGTTCTTCCCTAGGTTTGGTTTGCCGCGCATTGTCTGGAGTGACAATGGAAGTGAATTCGTAGGCCAAATTATGCAAAAGGTGTGTACCGGTCTTGGTATAAGACAAAGGTTCCATGCGGCAAATCATCCTCAGTCAGCAGGTTTGTTAGAGTGCTATAACGGCACTCTCAAACTTAAGCTTGCAAAAGTACAAGCCAGCACAGGTCTTAGTTGGCCCGATGCTTTACCTTTAGCTCTCCTGTCCTCTAGAACAGCTGTACATTCTTATTTGGGACTCAGCCCATACGAGGTTGTTTTCGGGCGGCCAGCTAATGTATGGGGAGTCCCTCGCCCTAAAAAGTACTCTGACATACAGTATCCAATGCTGATTGACTATTTACATGACCTCACCACTAAATTACGTGTTCTTCACCAACAGGTTCAAAACGCTTTACCAGAAGCCTCCACAGACCCAGGTCATTCTATCCAACCTGGAGACTGGGTCTGCGTGAAACATTTTCAGAGGACAAAGAATTTGGAACCTCGCTGGAAGGCGCCTCGACAAGTCCTCCTGATAACTCGCACAGCAGCAAAAGTCGAAGGGAAAAAGAACTGGATCCACGGCGTGCACTGCAAGAAAGTGCCCTTGCCCTTGCCTTTTGATCAGTGGGTTCGTAAAGGTATAGGTGATTCTGAAGGAGAAAAAGTCCCCCGATTCATACCTTTCAGTAGTGCACACCTGTATGGAACTCGATCGGAGAAAGAAGATGACGACATTCTACAGGAAGCCATACCTTCCCATCTCCGATTAAACACTACAGAGCCACAGACCCTATTTCAAGACCAAACTGTACCAACAAGGACTAGATACAATTTAAGACCTAGATTGGTCAAGGACACCTGAGATTTTCATCTCTTCTGCTACATTTTATCATCTGTCCAGGTTGCAGGGTCACGGTAGGAGTCTTGGTTTGTTACCTGTATAGTGGCTAGACCCCCAGGACTTGCAGTGTCATAGGACGGCTAATAATCACAGCCAAGTGAGTAAGGAAGATTGCCGTGAGCAACAATTTTAGAGGATGGATGTTAAATTAGGAAAGAAGGATAATAAGGAAGAGATGAGAAAGAAATATTGTAAAATATTGTACAGCCGATGTGGCGTAACATTGTGTGTTTTTATGTTTTTGTGTATCTTATTGGCTTGTGTAGGTTGGGTTATTCATGCTACGCAGCAAAAAGTTGTCCCTAATTCTATCTCTTTGCCTCTTCATTCTACTATCTCCTCACATCAATCATATACACTTCCCCAACATGAACTAATCAGGAGAACAGAATATTTTAATAATTCATTTATCCAATTGTTGCACCAACACCAATTGGTAGTCAACACAACCGACTGTTGGGTGTGTGGACTTATGCCTCATACCACAGATAAAGGGATGCCATATTTAGTCCTTCCATTTTCTTATGAAGGTTCCGCTTGGGATTATTTTGTAATATTTTCAAATGCATATCAGAGCCGATTTAGACGTCCAGTTGGTTCCTATGGTAGTAAGCCAAATTTTAGTCATAATTCTCTGATAAAGGGAATGGTGGCTATGACTAAAATTGTGGAGAATAGTAAGGTTCCTGTTGATGAGAGACAATCATATACTAATTGGAACGTGACTCGTTACATTACTAGCCGTACAGATAAAACTAAACAGGGCAAATCTCCACCAATTTGGACTGTCCCTCATCAAGGTAATTTCTGTTTACAAATGAATGGCCAAACTACTGACACTGGACAAAGAAAAAGATTTTGTTCCCATACATACATCTACACGTCTCAAAATTCACCGCCGTTAGTGCCATCCGAGAGCACATATTTTGTCTGCCACGATAGAGCTTACACGTGGCTACCAACGGATTTTTCAGGAACATGCTATATAGCTTTTCTTCTCCCTCCTACATACACTGCTCCTTCAGGCCATCATAGAAACCGATATGGCAGAGGGATTATTGATTCAAAAGACACGGCAGGACAAGAGGGAAGTGATTTCCTCAAAGGATTTCTTCCTTTTTGGGGCCCAATGGCCAACAGCAGAAACATGAGACAGCTGGTTCGTGTTGATGAGACTACCATAGATGTCACTGTAGGAGCCTTGAGTAATCTCACAGCTGAACTTCAGGCGGACCGTCTCATGACTTTGCAGAACCGGATTACACTAGATGTTATTCTTGCAGATCGTGGTGGAATCTGTAAATTGATCGGATCTAGCTGTTGTATTTATATACCTGACGACGCCTCTACGGTATACCAAGCCATCTCCAAATTACATATGATCTCCGAATTGATCCATCAAGACGAAGGAGATTGGTCTTTATTGGGATGGTTTTGGGGATTACTGTCTAAATGGGGATGGAAGGCACTAACCTTCCTTGGAGTGGTTTTGGCCATCATTTTTTCCTGTTATCTCTGTATGCAGTGTGGCCCCGCCATCTGCGGTCTTTGTGCCACTCTGTGTGTCCCAAGACCTGAGTCACAGAAAACAGAGAACATTACAATGATGTTGCAGCAACAGCTTGACGACCTCATGGCTATTGACATTGATTCAGATTAACGTGAATCTGTGATGTTTTGCCTGAGTTATGGCAAAAGGAGGGTCTGAGGAAATTCGATTTTCGATCTCGCTTATATTCAGCCACCATTTTGTGTTCCACCGCCATTTTGTGTTGCCCTCACTCAGGCAGCACAATGAACAAAGTTTTTTCTGCTGATCTCACTGCGACGTGTCAAAATAACCTCCTGCCTCTGTTTACAAGACTGATGTCAGGGACTGGCTGAGTCCACTAATCCCATCTGGTCCGACTGATCCCTGTTTCAACTATCTGTTGGTTTGCACCATTCTTTCCTGACTTTATCTTATCCTCTGGCCTTCGCTATTCTCTACTTGTATTCTCTCATTTCACAACTGTCCTCCAAAGCATACAAATGTGTCCTGCCACCTGCAAGTTGAGTTGTAGACACAACCACTGATTAACTTGTGGGGAGGGGTGACAAAAACAGTTGTAAGAGAGGTTTATTTGGGTTACTTGATATCTTGTTTTCAAACTTTTCTCATTGGTTATATCTTGTTTTAAAACTCTTCCCATTGGCTAAACATGTATGCATTGGGTGTGTTCTTGGTGAATCTATGTGCTATAAAAGATTGTGCACCATGGAGTAAAGTGGCAGTCTCCTAAGAACATACCGGGTGTACTTCTGGGACAACTGTACTTAGCTGCAGCTAATAAACCTGATCTTCTACGCTCAACAGAGTGTCCTGTGTCTCTGTTCAACAAAACAGGTGAACTCAGGATATTAAGGCGTACCCTGCGCCGCCAGGCCCATAAGGCCCTGGTTCTTCAACGGCAAGGATGTTGGTGTCAAATGGACTGTACTGCTGCTGAGGAGTAGGAGTCGCCATCTTGGCACAGATGAAAGGATTGAAAGCGTCTATCTGCCATGGAGACGCAAGCCAGAGACAGCACACAGGAACTCTGTGAGGAATGGAAGCTGTGAACTGAGGAGCTTACACACAGATGACACTCATCAACCATTTGGCCTGGCGGAAGGTAAGAAGCAGAATGGAGACAGAAGTCATGCTGTCTAACTGGAAATTGAAGAAGATGAAGAAGCCTCCAATGGCCTCTTCTGAGTACTAGACAGGTACAACACAGGAACTTTCATTACTCTCCATACGGAATGGAGAAGCCAAGTGGAATGGAAAGTTGGGAAATGGAATGACAAGTTTGGCAATGTTGACCTTAATTTATTCAACACTCCGTCCATCATTTCCTTTGGTTTTGCTTTGTTCGCCATAAGTTGGCAGGGTATGCTCAGACGTGAGTCCCTTGCTCACTTTGCCACTGGATTCAAGCAAGCCTGGCTGAAGATGGCTGAAATGCCAGAAACTGGTCCTAGGAAGCTTGTTTCCGGTCCAGGGAAGACATGGCTTGGCAGTTCGGGCTGGACTGTTCCCATGAGGCACAGGGTCAAACTGATTTGCATATGGCCATGTCTGAACTGGGGTGGCAGAGTGGGCTAAAGAACGGTGATGGATTAAACCCAGATCAGTTGACTGGGGGTGAGTGCTTGCAATGTTCAACACTCCGTCCATCATTTCCTTTGGTTTTGCTTTGTTCGCCATAAGTTGGCAGGGTATGCTCAGACGTGAGTCCCTTGCTCACTTTGCCACTGGATTCAAGCAAGCCTGGCTGAAGACGGCTGAAATGCCAGAAACCGGTCCTAGGAAGCTTGTTTCCGGTCCAGGGAAGACATGGCTTGGCAGTTCGGGCTGGACTGTTCCCATGAGGCACAGGGTCAGACTGATTTGCATATGGCCATGTCTGAACTGGGGTGGCAGAGTGGGCTAAAGAACGGTGATGGATTAAACCCAGATCAGTTGACTGGGGGTGAGTGCTTGCAATTTTCAACACTCCGTCTATCATTTCCTTTGGTTTTGCTTTGTTCGCCATAAGTTGGCAGGGTATGCTCAGACGTGAGTCCCTTGCTCACTTTGCCACTGGATTCAAGCAAGCCTGGCTGAAGACGGCTGAAATGCCAGGAACCGGTCCTAGGAAGCTTGTTTCCGGTCCAGGGAAGACATGGCTTGGCAGTTCGGGCTGGACTGTTCCCATGAGGCACAGGGTCAGACTGATTTGCATATGGCCATGTCTGAACTGGGGTGGCAGAGTGGGCTAAAGAACAGTGATGGATTAAACCCAGATCAGTTGGCTGGGGTGAGTGCTTGCAATGTTCAACACTCCGTCCATCATTTCCTTTGGTTTTGCTTTGTTCCCCATAAGTTGGCAGGGTATGCTCAGACGTGAGTCCCTTGCTCACTTTGCCACTGGATTCAAGCAAGCCTAGCTGAAGACGGCTGAAATGCCAGAAACCGGTCCTAGGAAGCTTGTTTCCGGTCCAGGGAAGACATGGCTTGGCAGTTCGGGCTGGACTGTTCCCATGAGGCACAGGGTCAGACTGATTTGCATATGGCCATGTCTGAACTGGTGTGGCAGAGTGGGCTAAAGAACGGTGATGGATTAAACCCAGATCAGTTGACTGGGGGTGAGTGCTTGCAATGTTCAACACTCCGTCCATCATTTCCTTTGGTTTTGCTGTTCTGAGTACTAGACAGGTACAACACAGGAACTTTCATTACTCTCCATACGGAATGGAGAAGCCACGTGGAATGGAAAGTTGGGAAATGGAATGACAAGTTTGGCAATGTTGACCTTATTTTAATCATAAAATACTTTTCGATTTTAGTAAATTGTCCAGGGAGCTTATTGAATGGTTTCAAGATCCAGGTTTTGTGCTGATTCTACTAATTTTTGGCACACATTCTCTAAAGCCACTTTCCATCTCAGGGGTAGGCGAGGGTGTCTCAGAGAAGCAGTGTATGTCTGACAAGGAGCTAGTTCTGGATGACGGTGGGAATATCTGCTGTAGTGACCAACCCGGATTCCTACACTCTCCAAAGTCGCAGGCCTTTACACCCTTCCACACTACATACACCACTCTTCCCCACTCCCCAATTTTCATGTCTGACACTCCACTGCTCCAAACTCAACCATTTAATCAACTAATCAAATCCTTCACCACTCGCCACACCTGCCATGTTTCTTTAAACAGGACATAAAGGTTTGAATGCTAGACCCACAACTGTGCACCTTTCCCTATATTATGTTAATCAAACAGTAGACAAGACAGAAGGCGTCTGTGACCATTTTGCCTCTGACTTCTATCCAACACACTTTACAGATGTTACTGAGACTTGCATCATTCCAAAGAATACCACAACATTAGTAGCTATCATACTGAACCCACCACATTATCCCATATGTCACGAAGCAAGTATGAGAACGGAGGAGGGCGCATTCTCCTAAAAACACCTTTAACTACACCCACTCCAGCATTAGTGTCCCCTCCTTCGACCTTCGGGTACCTCTAATCCTGCATTCCTGAGTAGCGTGCTACTTGCTTCTAAATGCTTCAACGCCTCGTCAGGAGTAGTAAGCGCTATATAAATACAATATATAATTATAACCACAATTGCCATCAACTGCCATCATTGCACCACCCAATGTTTATATTGTGGCCGTTTACAGTCTATTAAGGAATATTAGATTCATTTTGTTAACCTTCATGATGTTTCACAATCACTAACATCTATTACGCCCCTTATCATTCTTGTGACCTTAACTTCCGTCCAGAAAATCACAAACACAATGTCTCAACGCCCAATTTTTTTCTGACCATTGATTGATAATTCTCTCTCCTCCCCAGCACCTTCACATGTCAGTCCGGTTGACCTAAAACTGACTCCTAAAACACTCACACGCTCCCCGCCCATCATTCTCCAGTCTCCCGATGACCATGCCAGATTCCATTCTCCATCCCTACCTTCCAAGACCGATATCACCAACAACTCCTCCACTGCTGGGCCAGCACTCCCAATTCAAACGAATGCCTTACACGCATACTCAGTGCTACCTCTTTTGAGCAACTGAATAGCACACTGAGAAAAACGTATGGTTTGCACAGTCCTCTCCATAACAGCACTGTTGTGAGCCATCATCAACAACCATTGATTATGCCTCCTATCCAAGCACTGAAAATAAAAACATGTGCATTTTTTCATCAATCAGTGAAAACCCGAACTCAGCACTCTCGTAAATGCACAACCCTCCTAATATCAGAATATAATCTCTGCCCACCCTCAGTATCTTGGCCACCCCGTTAGTACCCTTCTGCGCCCTCCCACACCTCTCGCCTTCATCACAGCTGAAAACTTTGCTTCTTTCTTCTCTTTGAAAGACTTGGACATTAGAAGGATACAGGAAACACTCTTCTCCAACCCACCTCTACCCGTGTACATCTCTCCTTGCCTTCCCAGTATCTCTGATAAGCTCACTGTCCTATCTGGCACATCTTCCACAAATACCCTCTCAAATATCATCTGCACTTTTCAGTCCATGTAGACCCAGACCTCAAAGTGCAGCACAGTCATCAACCACAGGATCACTCACTGATCAATCATTTTGAACCCATCCACAATGCCTACTTTCCTACCACTTCTCCACCCATCTCTCTCCAGTACCCTATTAATTTCCCTCCAGATTTTCTGAGTCCAAGACCCTCATCTACAAATCTCAGAGTGCACTTCAGTCCCTCTGCTGAGTGTGGAAACCTTAATAATAAATACACCCACTGCAGCCACATTTCAATTCTGTAACAAATCACATACTCCATTTATTTACTCAACAAAGTCAGAACACAGATACGAATAGGACACTTCAATCTGCACGCGTTTAACAACACATGCCATTACCCTGCATTTTCTACCCCACAAAATATTTTACAACGCAGGGCTGTACAACGCAATCCATTACAACGCAGTCCCCATTACAACGCAATTTACTATTCTAACTCCACCGGGGCGTTTTGGGGAATGCGTTGTAATGGTTGGCAGTGTAAAGCCATGCGTTGTAAAACATTCTGCGGAGTAAAAAATGCAGGGTAATGGCATGCATTGTAACACATTCATGGTAAAGGATGTTTACCCACAGATACCCTCACTGGTCCACTCAGTAGTCTTGACTACTGTAACAGACTTCCGGTAGGCCTCCCATGTACTCTTTTACAACAATGCACAAAATCCTAAAGTTTGCTACAAACACCCCTTACAGTTACCCTGACCCTCGATATACTCCTTTCCTAGACACTGATAGCAAACCAGAGTGTCCAGAACAGTAAAGCACCTAACACACAGTCACACTCCACAGCATGACCTATTATAACCCAACCATAAGATGAAGAACTGTCAATGAATTGACAGCAGATGCGATTTTTGAATAGTAAGTGACATCCATCACCTCTCAACACACATCTTCCCACCAGCTCCTTCACTTCAAACCCCAAGGAGTGGAGTCCCTCACTCATACAACAGAGCAGAGGCAACCCCCAGGGAGTGGAGGACCTCACTCATACAACAGAGCAGAGGCAAACCCCAGGTAGTGAAGGGGCTCACTCATACACCAGAGCAGAGGCAACCCGCGGGGAGTAGAGGAACTCACTCATACAACAGAGCAGAGGCAAAACGCAGGGAGTGGAGGGGCTCACTCATACAACAGAGTAGAGGCAAAACGCAGGGAGTGCAGGTGCTCACTTATATAACAGAAGTCACTGTAGCAGAATGGAAAACTCACTTTACTTGTGCTGAACCACAACAGTTCCCAGATGTGATGAACAGTGAAGAGGTCACCATTCCTCTGTGATGTGTCACTATACCTGTCCCGTGTGATGTCATCGGCAAGGCATCAGAAAATGGCAGTTATGAGCAAGTAGCAACATTGACAGCTGCCAAGAATGGCCTTTTGTGAGTTCTCTTGAAACCCTAACCGCTTTAACCACAGTTGTCTCAATGAATTCACGTTTAATTATCTGCCGCGAAACAGGGGCAGCTGGTGTGATTCGTTATTCGTTATGTTAGATTAATTAGTGTTTAGAATGAATATATACATCTATATATATCTAGAATGCTGCAACACTACGTGTATATCTACTCACATCGCCGAGGCGGTGTGATGCGCAAGGTGTTGAGAAAGAGTGCGTAGACAACACACGAGAGGGCACGTGTCTCACTCCGTCCAGAAAATACTTCATTCTGCGCTTTCGCGGGAACGCCTCTGGCCCTTGCTAGGGAGCCAAAGGGCAAAATGGGATCAGCCCTTCAGGGGGAAAGACTGAGAACTCAGTTTCTAAAGAGTTTGTGAATTTGAAATCCTCCAACCACCACTGAAGTATTTCAGAGCCGCTGCTCCAGACAATACCTGGTCATAGAAGAAGCCTCTCTCTAGAGATTCAGGAAAGAACTTACCCTTTGAGAAGCAAACCAACTGATTTGGAATCCATGATTGTAAAAGACATCCACCTACCACCTACCCATACACCAACCAATTACCACACACCCTCTGGGACCATGTACTTGCTAAATTCTGGATACATGATCCACATCAAAGTAAACACAGGTGAAATCCTCGTGAAATCTTTTTTGATAACAAACACAAGTATCTGATCCCAGCCTCGAAGCAGTCACTGGGGCCAATTATCTAAAATTCCCTATCCCCAAGCAGGCAATCAATCTCTGACAAATATGGGTTGTCACCTATGGAGAGAGCTCTCAGAAGTTGCGTCTGTCCCTTGGAGAATGACTGTGCTAATCTACGAAACTTAAAAAGAAGGCACTTCATTCTTGCTGAAAACTGTGAGTTGCTCCAGTAGAGCACAGTATTTACAGTGTCTTAAAAAAGGAATCTACTGAGTGAGGTTGCTAGGACACAAGCGTTTTCTTCTCCTTGTTCTCGCTTTCAAACTGCACCTGAGACCCTGTGCCATCTTCTATTCCAGATAAAAAGTTGCCTCTTTCCCATACCACTCCCACCTTCTAAGCAACTCCCCTGTCCTTCCCCTGCCATCTAGGCCGCATATTTAGCTCCAAGTTGGTGAGAGGGTTTAGAAAAGAAAGGCAAGCTGAACCGCACTGGGCGTGTGGGTGCTAGGACATTCCAGCAGAAAATGTTCATTGATCTTTGAGAACATTCACATATACAAATACTCCATTTTTAACACTGAAGCACCATCTGGCTACTGCTAAAATATCATTTTTTCATTGTCTACCTTTTTGTAAATGCTTTTATTTGGTGGGGCAATAATACATGGTTATTCTGTTGCCACAGCTCAGGAAAACCTTTGAATATGAAGGCATTTTCAGCAGTTCATCGTATATACACTGGGATTGCTTCTTTTTCATATAGTCAGTTTGCCACACTTTTACCTTAAAGGCTGATGGCACCTGGATGACAGTGCAAAAATAACCTGTCTGGTGTGTAGTTCAGAGGGGATCTGGTTTGGCAGTGCAGGCTCGACTGCTTCTAGTGGAGAATGACCAAAGCTGATTTGCATATATCTTGTTCCTTTCTGAGGAGGAATGATGGGCAAACTAACGATGGGCTTGGGGCACAGCCCGAGTAATTACTAGTGGCTGAGATTAATTCAAGCATTCCATCCTTCACTTTTTTATATGCTTCTGTGTGACCTCATAAGTTTGACTGTATGTCCAGCCTTGGGACCTGAGCTCACTGTGCCACTGGAACTAAGCTTCACTTTGAAGAGTTAGAAATCGGTCAGGATTTGATTATGTTCCAGTTCAAAGTGGACCTGGCCAGGTAGTTCATGCTGGATTCTTTCTATTGATTCAGGGCGAAGGATGATTTACATTTGGCTGCTTTCCGTGGGTCCTATCACTGCACCACTGGAACCAGGATGCACCCTAGAGTCAAATAAACTGAAAGCGGGGTTGCTTGTATTCTGGTTCTGAGGGAATGAGGCCTGATTGTTCAGGTTGTACTATTCCTATTGGAGCAGGAGCAAGGCTGATCTGCATATGGCTGGTACCTGTCTGAGGTTGCATAGTGGGGAAAAAAATTGATGAACCGGGAAATAGCCCAGTTATTTCTCAGTGAAAATCCCTAGGTGTGATGGGTATGCCCTGACTGTTCCACTGGAACCACACTAAACCCTACTGACAAGACCTAAATAGGCCAAAGTCACTCTTGGGTTGCTTGTGTTCGGGTTTAGAGGTGACCTGTCATGGCATTTCGGGCTGGACAATTACTATTTTGCCTGATTTGCCTGTGGCTGGTGCCTGTCTGGTGTTGCATGGTGGGCAAAGAAATGATGGACAAGGATGTAGCCTGATGAGTGTCTCTCCAATGTGGGTATCATAACATCAGCACAATATGAGGGACTATCTCCTCCAACACTAACACACACTGAAAGCTCCTCTCATCCAATACCAGTACAGCTTGAGCGCCACACCCTCTGACACAACACAGAATCAATATCCTTCACATCCAGCAGATCACAATCTGGGGAACTTCTCACAATCAGAAGCACAGACTGAGGGACTGACTCCTTTGGTGCTAATCCAGCCTAAAGATTCTTCTCATCCAGCACCAGCGCAGACTTTGGGACGTTCGCTTCTGCCACCACTACTGACTGAAGGTTATTCTCATTCAGTACACTCACAGACTTTGGGACAGATGCTTGTGATACTAAAACTGACTCAGGAATCTTCTCACCCAGCACCACCACATAATTAGGGCTATTCTCTTCTGACAATAGCATGGACTGGCAATCCTTGTGTCCCACAGAGCAGACAGAGGACACTTCCTCAAACAGCAGCACAGTCTGAAGGACCATCTCTTCTGACACTAACACAGACTGAGGGTTGTTCTCATTCAATAAGAGAAACGCCTTAGGGCCATGTTTCTTTCACACCAACATGGAATTTTGGTCCTTCTTATCAACACACCATAAACTGGGGAACTTTTCACAAAACGCAACACAGACCGAGGGACCGCCTCCTCTGACATAAACATAGACTGTAGATTCTTCTCATCTAGCACCAAGACAGACTGAAGGTTCTTCCCACACAGCAGCAGCACAGACTTACGTCCATTGTCTTCTGAAATGAAGACAGACTAAGCAAACTTCTTATCCTCTTTTGACATAAGCACAGACTGGCAATCCAGAAATGACTGAGGGACTTTCTTCAAACAGCAAAACCATCCGAGGCATCGTCTCCTTTGACGGTAATATGCAATGATCCTTCCCGTCCAACACATTATAAAATGGGGAGCTTCTCACCTTCAGAAAGGCAGACTGAGAGACTGTCTCCTCTGACACAGAACCTGAATATTCTCATCCACACAGGCACAAACTGAAGGGCATTCTCTTACGATCCTACGACACACTGGAGGTCTTTCCCATCCAACACGCCACAAAACGGGGAAACTTAAAAAAACAGCTACAAAGATACAGGGGCCATATTCTCCTGTACTATTCACAGACACAGGTCTCTTCTCATCCAACACCAGCAAAGACTAATGGTCATTCTCTTCTGACTCTAGGAGAGACTGGCAATCCTTCTTCAGGGCCCTTCCTCAGACAGCAGCACAGCTGGAGGGACCGTCTCTTGTTAGACTAAGGTAGACTAAGAGTTCTTCTAATCTAACACCAGCACAGAATGAGGAACATTTTCATCTGACAGTAAGACAGAGTGGTGATTTTTCATATGCAGATGGCGAGAACTTGTCTAGGCTACAGCACATTCCGAGTGACTATCTATGTCACTACCAGTTCCTATCTGTTCCTCTTGTCTAGCACTTGCACAAATCAAACGCCTTTATATTTTAACATCAGCACAAGACTTGTGTCCTTTCCTCAGACACTTGAAGAAGCTGAATATCCATCACTTTTAACATCATCTTATGCTGACGGTCATTTTCCAGCTCTAGCCTCAGCATAAGCTGTGTACACTTCTCCCTAGCACACACAGACTGGGCTATTCCACCAGAACAGACTGGGTCAACATATGTTACCCAAGGATGTCATTACAGACTGAGGGCATTATTCTCTGACAAAAACAAAGACTGTTCGTCTTTCTGCTAACGCGATAGTTCAGACGTAGGCAAAGACTACATGAGAACACCACAAACTGTGGTAATGTCTCTAACTGCAGATGTCAATACAGAACAAGGAAACCACTCAATTTTGATACCACCATAGAATGGGGGACCTTCTTCAACTCAGACACCAGTACCTACAGAGCTACCTTGCAGTCCAGTTGGAAACAGAATGGAATGTGAAAGACTGGAGTAGAGTGAATACAGCCCCGTTCCATGAGCAAGTCAGTGGTGGAGGAATGTATGGAATCAACTGTAGCATTCGTTTGCTCGTGGTGTGAGATGCAGACGTTCAGCCGGGTCAAACCCTAACAGCAGCGTGCATCGTTTGCAGTTTCCTCGGAAAGAGGACACGCACGTGCTGGAGGGTAAGGTGAGTCGCACGCAGTTCGACACCACCAATGAGCAGCTGCACCGGATGATGCAGGAGCTGCTGGACAAGGTCACAGTCACTGTGGAAAGACAAGACTGGCAGAATGTGGTAGACAAGATCTCCTCGGACTCGGAGATGGAGTCCAAGGTTCCGGCATACCCTTGTTGACTTTGAAGAATTTGTTGGTGAGCTGTGCAAGCCCAAATGTAGGATACTACAATAATCACGCCTGAAGACGATTGAAGACCTCATAGACTCAGCGCCCTGACAAGCTTACCTGGACCCTGGAGGACACCTAGTTGCTGGGCGTGGGCATTGGTGCATCTTCGTTGTGGTTCGTGTGAGGGCGGCAGCTGCGATCTTCCGTGATTGCGGAGACGGAAGACTACAGCCCCCAGAAGCCCCTGCTCTGGCCCCACCCCCAACACGCACGCTTCCGCGCCCGGAGGCGCTCTTAAGCGTCAGGCTCCCTCCGCATCGCGGGACGCGCGCGGGCGGCGCCGGGCTAAGCCCGGGCAAAGGGCAGGCCCTCTGTGGCCCTCAGAGGACCGATTGAGGCCGGGACGGGCCACCTCACTAACTCGTAAGATTATTATAAGTGAGCACCCGGTGTGGGTGACCTGCCTATCCCTTGGTCTACAGATTGTGTTGTACTGGTATTAACTTGTTCATGTTTGGCTAATTGGTATCATCACATGTGTTGGTGCTACCATATTGTACGATAGTTTAATTTAAGTTTTAGGAACTCCCAGAGGTGTGCTTATCATGGCTAAAGCTTTAACGAGCAGTAAATCCTTGACTGCGTCAACATTAGATAACTACTTAGTCAAAGTAGTCACCAAAATCAATAGCGATAGGCGCAAATCCTTAGGCCAGGGGCCCAATTCAACGACTACCAGCCCTCTTTTAGATGACATAGTTACTATATCCTCTCCTCCATCTCATGGTATGAACAGCTCAAATGAGAATAATGATTCAGTAACTCTGGGCGATCAAGTTCTTGTTGAACAAGAACCGCCAGAAGTAATTAGGGATTTAGTAATTGACGTAAATGAGGCCTCAGAAGATTCCCCGGACCTGTCTACTCAGAGAGTGCTAAGATCCCGTAAACGCACTCAATTGAAACAGGGAGGCGCACGCAGCACTCACAAAAAGACGGGTTCTGCATCTTCAAACCGGGTCACCAAGGAGTTAGCCACTCCTAATAACCCCACAGCTAAGATAGATTCTTACCAATTAGATTCTTTGGTAGGTCTTTTGGAGGCAAAAATTTTGAAAATAGTTGAACCCCTAGTAACTAAGATCGACGAACTATCCGTAGAGATTGAAGGCTTACGCAATCTCTTGGCACTTAACAATAATTCCTCTGGGAAATCGTGTAGTGTAGCTGAGGGTTTATGTGTATCTGCCGATCCCCCTAAGTCCTCAAAGGTAATTCCAAACTGTGTAGAACCCCTGGCTGTTGAACCCACGACAAATGTGAACAATATTTTACCTCTAGAAAGCTGTTCAGGGAGAAATAATGTAATGGGAAGTATGCATACAGGAGGAGTGAAACCAGATTTACCCCCTGATTGCGCCCCATTTGTTGTAGTGTTAACAAACGTACCCCCCTTGAAGGATGGTGCCCAAAAAAATTAACTCAGAAACCCACGAATCTCTTAAAAATAAAACAGTTTCGTGGTTAAATAAGCACTGTGGGTTTCCAGTGCACTTAGCCCATCAGATAATAACAACTAGAAGAGTCTCCTGGGTAGGGCGTTCCCGTAAGACCATAAAGGGGGACTGTGTTGTAATAAATTTTAGAAATCCTTTCATAGTTAATAACATCTTATTAAAAGCTACCTTGCTCCCTTATATTGACGAGGGTATTACCCTCCGCTCACTGGGTTATTTCTACAAAAAACAGACAAATCTACCCATTAGTGTTCCGTTGGAGGGCAGAGTACGTTACCCTGAAGGACAGTTTCCTCAAGGTCTTGTCACCTCCAACCGCTTTCAAGCTCTGAGTGACTTAGATTCCAATGACTGACTGCACTATGATTGGGTTACTTCCAGATCTACTAGGGAAAGCCTAATTTCTACACGGGAGGAGGACCAGGGTTCTAGTGGAATTGTGCTAGGCACAAGTGTAGAGGGCACCCCAAATCCTATGACTGTAGTGAGGAATGTCATCGTTGAAAGAGTGGATAATATTGTTGTTGCTCCTCGGCTGCCCTTAGGTACAAGTGTCCTTAGCTGGAACATTGCTGGCCTTAACAGCAAAGTACATGATCCCATATGGAGGGATTGTTTATCAGGCCACGAAATTATTGGATTACAAGAAACTTGGGACACTGAAAGTACCTTTATGTTGGATGGGTTTTCCGCTTTTTGGTCTCCAGCGGTGGTCTCTTGCAGGGGGAGGGCAAAAGGCGGACTTCTAACTCTCATCTCACTGACAGTTGATGGCAAATACAGTAAAGTGGAGTCAGCTTCGCCTTATTGTCTAGCAGTTGAAATCCAATCCAACTCTAATGGGAATTGGCTTATCGTAAACTTTTATAATTCATTTACTAAGAGTACGCCAAATGAACATTTAGTCAGTCTATATGATTTTTTGCAAATGTATAATGAAACTAGCAAATACCCTTATTCGGTTATAGTGCTTGGTGATTTTAATGTGCATTGTTGTTTTAACAATTGTTTTATATGGGACAGTTTAGGTCCACTAAATCAAGGAAATACACATTTTGAACACACACCACAGGGGATGTATTTAGATGAGCTCCTTGCTGGGAATACCTTGGTCCATCCCGTCAATCATATCAATGACATCCCAACCTACAAAGGAAATGGCTTAGGTTCCACCATTGACTACATTTTTGTTAGCTCTAATTTAGTAGATAATGTAAGTCAATACAAGGTAAATTGGTCTATCTATAGCGACCACAATCCTGTCCAGTTAAATCTGACTGATGATCTTAAGAAAAGAGAATCTGATAATCCCACTGTCAGAACTCTGGACATAAGGCCAACTGACCAAACACGTCGCCTGAAATGGTTTCAGTTGGTCCCAAAGGATTTTAATGAGAACTTGTGGGGAACGGTTGGGGATGAAATACACTTGTGTCTGCAAGATGGGATCCTTGGTGAAGCAGTCCTGACAGCTTATGATAAAATTTGCTGTCAGGTAAATAGTGATCTTAAAAAAGTATGTAAGGCTAAACCCACTAATGGGGAGAAATGGTTCGATCACAGCTGCTCATCAGCCCAACGGAAGTCAATGAGAGCTCTGAAAGCGGTCCCACCAGAAAGAGCAGAAATCGCTATATGTAGGAAGGCCTATAAAATGGCTCAGAATAAGCGTAAAAATGAAATTAGGGATGAGGCATGGAATGAACTCCTGTCTATTGATGTTATCAAAAATAGTGCTAAATTTTGGTCTATCGTAAACAAGCCTTTTTTTAATGGCAAAAGTAATAATGAGCTTGATTGCGGTATTCAAGAAGATAAGTGGTTTACCTATTTTAAACAGGTGTATGATGGAGATGGCCCGAGGGTGGCGTCCTCACTTAACCTGGAGAGTTATACACTGTCTTTCACAGAACTAGAGGTCACAAATGCCATCATGCAAATGACAAGCAATAAGGCGCCGGGACCTGACGGAGTCCCGGCAGATCTTTTTAAATCAGATATAAAAATCTGGTCCAAAATCTTATTTAATGTTTTCACAAACGCATGTCAACTGGGCCTACCGTCGACGTGGGCGAAATCTGTCATCATTCCCATTTTTAAAAAGGGTGATAGAGGCGACCCGAGCTGCTACCGTCCAATCTCCCTTATAGATTCTTCCGTGAAAGTACTGGGGAGGGTGGTCCTTGCCCAACTGAACGGTTGGCTAGAGGAATCGGGTAAACTCTCTAAGGTCCAGTACGGATTCAGAAAAGGGATGGGTACCATAGACCAATGTTTAAATCTACAACTATTAATTGGCAAGTACACGGTGGCCAAGAAGGGAACCTTGTTGGTTGCCTTCATGGATTTGTCATCGGCTTTTGACCGTGTAAATAGGTCAAAACTGTGGTCCCTGCTCCTATCCCTTGGAGTAGTCAAAGACATCGTCTACTTCTTAGCGGATCTACATAGAGAGTTATCGGCAACAGTTCGCTATGACCAAAGGGGTAATTGTACAAAAGATATACCCATATCTAATGGGGTTAGACAGGGGTGCATCTTGGCACCTCTTCTTTTTACACTGTACATAAATGAACTAGACAACACCCTAATCGCCTCATGTAACGATATCCCCCGTGCAGGGAAATGTTTAATCCCTGCCCTTTTATATGCTGATGACGCCGCCCTAGCCGCAAGAACGGGAGTGGGCCTTCAGCTACTGCTCGATTCATTTGCTGATTTTATGAAGGCTTTGGATTTATCTGTTAATTTTGCTAAATCACATGTCATGGTTATTGGCCCTAAATCCGCCAAATCTAAAACTTTTAAAAGCGGGGGTCACCAATTATCCAGGGTATCTTCTTTTCCTTATTTGGGCGTTCTTTTTGACGACCAAGATTCTTGGGTAACCCAAATAACAGCAAAAAAGATTGTTTTTTCAAGAGCAACTGTGGGTGTTCTGGGTTTTGCCAGAAAGCTAGGTGCCAGACCAATGAGGGCCCTTATCCAGGTTTATAAAGCCAAGTGTCTCTCTATAGCTTTATACGGAGCAGAGATATGGGGCATTAAAAATGCCAAAAGCATTCAGACTGTCGAGGATAGGTTCTTAAAAAACCTCCTTTCAGTCCCGATCTCAACTGCTAACTATAATGTCCATCAGGAACTTGGAATCGGTTTTCTAGAAGATAGTATTGCCCTGGCCCCGCTATTGAAATGGATTAGCATTTGGCTTAACCCGGATCTACACCTGAATCATACAATTTTGAGAGACTGCACATTGCTAGACTATGGGTTGCGTATACCCTGGCTGAAATATATTCGGAACCTGGCTATTAAGCTTGGTAGACCTGAATTATTTCAATCTCCAGAGACCCTGGTAAAAGGTGACATTAAATGGTGTAAAGAAACATTTATGTACATTTCTACCATGGACAGGGAAGGGAATGAGCTGGTTAAGGGCACCGTTAGGGCCCACCAGCTCTGTAAAACAACACCCTCCATGGAACCATATTTAGGATTTGTCACAAATGCAAATCACCGTTTTCTTTTAACTAGATTTAGATTTAATCAATTACATCTCCTGTTTGGAGATAAGAAAGGTTGGAAAAGGGCCCTGGACCTTGGCCCTTGTTCTTGTGATAATTTCTCCCTTCAGGATATGACACACTTTTTCTTCTTTTGTGAGCACTTTATTGATATTAGGAAACGCTTTTTATTTCCTATATTAAGAAACAAAGGCTTTGTTCAAGTGAGACCTGCTTTTTTATATCTTCAGATGTTAAATGATGTATGGGAAACTTTTAACATTGCGTATTTTTTAACTGTGGTAATTCGTTCCTTGAAGAAATGAACTGTACCCTTTTTAATTCTTTTAACTGGACACGTTGCCCTGTTAAATTTATTTGTGTCAATGTGTTTTTTAGGTGTAGTAATCTTTTATAATGAATTTTGTATTTTTAAGTGTATTTATTGTAGTATGCTTTTATGGTTTGCACTTAAACCGAATAAAGACTTTTTGACTGACTGACTAACTGTAACAAGGAGGGGGAAGAAAATCACAATGCGAGGATTACAGGATTCAGAGCAGTTTGGTCAATCAGGATATGAGATGTCAAGAGATGCAGGTGCCCTGTTGATATCAGACACATCTTAATTCATATTTCTAACTGTGTCACTAAGGAAAGCCGAATTAATGTATGTCTACACACTCAGACATATCTGAAAAGATAAAGGCGTGCCACCAGAATGTCATTCTGCCTCTGTTTGGGTCCTCTGTATATGCAAAGTGCTAATAAGTACTGGCTTGACCCTGAGTCAAAGGATACTTGGTGGCTTGAACTGTCTCTGGGTAAAGAAAGTCACTGATGCCACCATGGGCAACCATGCAGAGAGACAGGGAGTGGGCACATGTCACCTGAGAAATAACACGAAGATCTACACAAAGCCTGATGACCCAGAGGGGGGCAGGAATAAGGCAAAAGGAGGTGGTAAATATTATTCGATAGACCCACATTATGAGTTGGCCACTATCGATGCGATGATTATCACATCCGGTAAAAATGAACACGGAGGTGTTTGGTATTTACAGGGGAGGATAATTGTCTCGTTTAATGAGTTTTTCTGGGTTAACATGACGACTTAGTGCATCAAAATCTACATGTTCCTGTACTTACCAGGCTTTTCCCTCAGTAGTTTTGCCCTTCCGATATTATTTATCATGAAATTCATAACTCCGATGTTTGGCAACAGAAGTTCCTGCATATATCAGAATTTATTCGACCTCTCGTATTGTGGGCCATGCGCAAAGCCAAGCACTTTGGGTGACGGAATCAAGAGGTTCAGTTCAGGATAGGGGAGGCTAATGAGATCAGCACACTGAGGACAGATCTAGAGAGCATTTCATCCAAAGGCCCAAAGCGTAGAGAGAGACCAAAAGAAGTGTCCAGTGAGGGTGACATTGAGGGAAGTGGGGGTGGGAGGGTGAAGTCAGGTGCCCCTTTGACTATGTCATTGTCGAAGAGTCTGCTGGGGTCCATGACAGAGAGCAGCTCTCCCAGCCTGGCACGGCCGCACCCTCTGCTGAAACATGCTCAGATTGAGGGAGAAAATCTCTCCCTTCGACACAAACAAAGTTTGGGAGACACTGATAATACAAATACAAATACAGACACCAGCGAGTGAGCTCCTCGACCTCCCTCTGCTTGATAACCGCAGCTCGAGGGAGCACCTCTTGTTGGCTGACAGGGGCACAGACTAAGAGAGTTTCTCTACTTTGCTGAAGCAGACACAGCCTAAGAGAGCACATCTCTCTTCTAGACAGGTACTGAGAGGGCGATGGCATGACTGAAACAACAGTGGCCCAAAGAAGGACCTTCAGCAGCTTGGCGCGAGTGAGGGAGCACCTCTTCTTGCCTGACACACAGTGGCAGCTGCTGCCAATCCGACCTAGGCGGGCAGTGTGGGAAAAAAAATAATACACTTAATTTTCGCTGCCGGCCACCGTGATCTTCTACTTGCGCACCGCGCCTCTCTGCTCCCGGCGCTCCAATACCCAGGAGCATAGGCTCCCAGACTCCCCATGCAATCCCAAAGCTGCTCTCAGGCTATTACTCCCAGCATGAGAGCATCGCTGGGATTGGGTGGAGCGGGCCAGTTTCACGTTCCAACAGAGAGTGGGAGCCTGTTCCTGAGCACAGGTGATACCTCCAAGGAACAGCCTGGAGATAACCAAGTGACCATGTCAGTTTGGCCGGACATAGACGGCCGGCCAAACTGACATGCGCACTTTCAGTGCCTCCCACCACTCCCACCCCCTGCTGCAGATGCGACAGGCCCCGCCATAGACTCACGGATTGGAAGTCACAAATAAAGTGACAATAAAATAGTTTTATTTCCATTTTTAGGTCGAGACTAGTGCAGCGAGCATGCGCTGCCCTAGAAAAACGACCTCTTGGAATCGCTCTGACGCTCGTGCGTGTGAAAAGGCCTACGGCTAGCGGTTACGAGCAGCAACGCGCAGTGTGACATCTGTTGTGTCAGATTTCACACGAGCGTGAGCGTACCACTCGCGGGATGCTGTAGCTGCTCTCACTTTTGCCGCCACTTGTCTTATTAGCTTTCACTTTCGTGAAAGTTTGCAGCCTCGTTTGTTTGCAGCCAGGGAGCTCTGTCGTCCATACATCCAGCCATAAAGCAAGTAAGTCTTTTCACTTTACTCCTATCTGTGGTTTAATGCCGAGCATTTATCAGCAATACGGCACTTTCTGAACACCCTTATTAGAGTGTTGTGACCAGAAAGCGCTCACCCGACGCAAATTTTGACAGCTGTTTTCTTCAGCAATACGCCACTTTCTGAACACCCTTATTAGAGTGTTGTGACCAGAAAGCGCTCACCGGACGTAAACTTTGACAACTGTTTTCTTTTTGCTGGAACTCCGAATCCTTATAGCACTAACAAGGGACCCAGCTTGTACGATTGATGTATTTTTATTGGAAATTTATTTAGACCCGTGTTGCTTTAACCTCACAAACCGGTCAGCTGAGCGTGCCAGTGCTTTGAAGCAATACGGGTAATTTATCAAGGTAACCAAAAGTATGGTCAGAATTTTAAAAAATGAAAATAATATTGGTGAGTACAAAGCCGTGTGGATTCGAGCAGTCCTCCACCGGATGATTGTCTTCTCAGCACTTGTCCCGCAACCTGCCCCTTTAAATCCATGTGCCTGTGTCGCGGCGGAGCATGGCCTTGCTCATATCCTTTCTAGGCCGTGCTCCAGTGGCCGACTCCTGCTGCCTCCGCTGTACCAGGCACTCCAGTGGGTGGGGCACTGCTTCCTCACTTTGATCAGGCACCGGCCGTGTGGATTCGAGCAGTCCTCCATCGGCCGGTTGCCTTCTCTGCACTCGTCCCATTCAGCCATGACCTGCCTCCCTAAATTTGGTGACTACTGATGGCGCAGGCATAGCGTGGTTCCTCTCTGGGCAACGCGCCAGTGCCCACTCCTCCACAGCGCTTTGTTGTCCAGGTCCTGCTGCCTCTGCCATATCTTGATGCCACCAGACACTCTCTCTAAGGCCGGCTGAGGCGTCCCGCCTGCAGCAGAGCACTTGTGGAAAGGTGGAGGGACCTAGCTCTCATAGGCACTGCTCCCCTAGAACACTCCCTCCCAGGTTTCCACAGCTCTGCTCCTGCTGGTCAGCTGCGATACTGGGCACTGTCGGTGCATCTCTGGTATTCGTCTTGGACATAGCACACAGTTCCCTCGACGATCGCCAACAGGTAATTTTAAAAAATCCTCTCAAAATATTTCAGCACACCGCCCCCAGCTCCATTAGTGGAGGCTGTGTACGGGCGTTGGGCATTCGAGTGTTCCCCCACATCTGTGATGTTCTTGTGTTTCAGTTACAGTGTGCAAACCAGTGTGCTTTATCCCGGTGCTGGTGGGTTTCAGTTTCCATGTCCTGCTCTCCATGACCACATTATTGTGATGTCCCTGCCTGTTTCAGGACTATAGTGGCATTTTAGTGTACAGCTTTCTCTGACCAGCAGCAGTGTGTTCTTTTTCCTAGCTCATTGCATCTCCTGTGTTCCTGACAGTGTATACCCTGACCCAGGTTACCTGTTTGTCCAAGTATCAGTGTATTCCCTCTCCTTATGTATGCCTCTTCCTCTTCAGATATGTTTGTGTGCCCAGTGTCTGCATGTCCTTCTGTCTCAGTGTCAGTGAGTCCCTTGTCTCAGTGTCAATGTACTTCCACTCTCAGTATCTTAATTTTATGTCTCGTTGTATTCCTTACCTCAGTGCTGGGGTATTCCTTCTATCATTGTCAGTGTAATTCCTGTCTATGAGCTACTTTATTCCCTATCTATATTCCCTGTATCGGTATTTTCCCTGACTCACTGTGTTCCCTGTCTGTGTCATTGTCTTCTTTATAGCATTGTGTTCCCAGTCTCGGTGTCAGTGTACTCTCTGTCACAGTGCCAATGTATCCCCAGTCTTAGTTTATTTTGTAAGTGTCATTATAATGCCTGTGTCTCAGAGAGGCTACCAGATTTAACCTCTGTCTAAACACTTATAAGGTCCCAAAGGCGAGACCTATTGGCTATACCAATGCTTGTTTTTTCTTCTGCCTGCTGTGTTTCAGCAGTGGGGCGGCGCTCCTCGCCATAGCGGAGGAGCCACCATTGCTGACACAGGCACAGACAGAGAGCAACTCTACCTGGCAGAGACAGACACAGCCCGAGGGAGGACCTCTTCTTTCCTGCCACAAGGAAAGCCAGAGAGAATCCTCTACAGGCCCAATTCTAGCAGGGGTGGCCATCAGGGGCGGCTCCTCCACTAGGGCAGAGGAGCATCGCCCCACTGCTTCTCGCAGTGCGAGAAGCAGAAACATAAAATGGTAATAACTTTCCGTTATTACCATTCTATGTTTGGTTGCGGGCGGGTGGGTGGGCAGGGCTGCTCTGATAGCAGGGCAGGGGTGGAGTGGTGTGCCTGCCCACTCCCAAGTGTGCAAAGACTGTTTGGTCGGCCCCCTGGTGCCACCCAAACCAGTCATGCACACTCTGCCTTTTCTCCATGTAGGGTGCATGCAAATGGCCTCTCCATTAGCGCCAGGCTGGTCGACATCCCAACCAATCACAATGCTGCTTGAGCAGCGTTATGATTGGCTTAGGGGAGGGAGGAAGCCTGGCTGTCTGCTTCTGCTTCCTGTTCCTGGAGAGCAGGAGAGCAGAGAGGACGCGGGACCCGGCCATCGGAAAGGTAAGTTTAGTTATCTAGATATATATTTTTTTTGTTAAATTACCCCCTGTGTAACCGCAGCGCGACCCCCCGTGAACCCCCGCAACCTGTCTCAACCTCCCCTCTCCGCGCCCCCCAGCCGTGAGTCGTGCCGGCCACAACTGGGGCCATGTGGGCCAGGCCCACCTAAAAATGAACTTTGACCCACCCAGTCATGGCAGAAGAGGCCATGGAGAAGACACCTGTCAACGTTGGAACATTGTGATATTTTTTCACTGTCTTTAATTATCAGTCAGGGGTCATTGAGGAACCTCTAGAACACACTTTAAAGCGCTCGGTTTGCACAATTATTATTTTAGGTATGTACTGGTAAGGGGAGAACATACCAGCTTTAGTTAATTTTCGCTATTTTTGTACTGGCTCATACATTAAAATACTGGTCATGTTGGCAGAAAAACAATCCAGGTAGGAACCCTAGCTGGTCGCTCTCTGCAAACTGCAATTGGGAGTAGAGATGGGCGAGTCAATAAATTAACAGGGAGAGCCGAGCCAGAGCTGAGCTAAGGGTCTGGCTTGGCTCTTAGACCAAAGGTCAGGCTTGGCTCTTAGATCCCGTGCATGAGCCAAACCCTGAAAATATTTGATATTTAATTATACAACAAATATGACTTAAAATATGATAAAGTCTCTACAAAATTCCAAAAAGTGCATTTCGTTAACACATGGAAGCTTTTACATTAATATGTCACGTTATAGCGCTACACTTAGAAGTGCTTTTTAAAAGTGATTGTTTTTAAGCATGAACTTACAGTCTTTCCTGCCCCTGTCCTCAGACTGGTGACAGTGCCATTAGTGAACCAAGAGGCAAAAGTGTTGTCACCTGCATCCTGTATGTGGCCCAGATTATTATAGAGTAACATTAGTCAATTAATTCAAACACAATATGTTTTTGTATAGTTGGTTTTCTGATTAACGTATTTGAACGTGCTTCCATACTGCAAATATGAAGAAAAACTTGTTTTGATGAAATAAAATATTTGCCTATGGTCACACAATTTAAGTGGGGAATCTGTAATTTAACTAGGTTTTAGGGTTTTATTTTGTACAAATCAGTCACTAAACAGCGATCCATTTATCTCTTCCTTTTACGTTAATGCTTTGTTTTAAAGCTTTGTGCAGTTTTCTGCAGTGTTTATATAATGCAAACTCGATTTGAAGGTATTGAAGCACTGCATATCAACGTCAGTTACATTACACAAGATCACAATAATTTCTTTTAGGCACTGGAGATTTACCCAAAATCACAGGATGTTGAGCCAACGCTGGTTCAGTCTCAAAGTTGGAATCTCTGGCAGTAACGCCACATACTGGGTAGACTGAGGGTGGCAAGCAGAAGGTAATGAAAGCATGGCTTATATGGGCTCAAAATTCCAACAGGACTTCGAGCTGTCAGGCTTCAGACTCAAGCCTGGCTCAAGCTTTCAGTGGGTCACCATCTCTAGTTGGAAGAGCGAGGACAGAAATGTACATGCTAATGATGAAGCAGGTACAGTGACACGCGTGTGCTGGCCTGTGAACAGCCTTCTGCACCTCAGCTATTGTCCGTGTGGAGGTTCTGAGAGTGTTTATGTATTTCAGACTGCTTAAGATGCACACAAGTGCTATACTGTAAGGTGGGACATGCATTGTACTATTCGGATAGTGTGGATGCATGCCTCATTGGATGAGCAGCCTCTAGGGCAAGGGAACCATAAATATCCCCCCATTACCTAAGAATTAATGTGGAATTACATTGCCTAATAGAGTAAGAGCCTGATTCACAAAGATAAACTTACACTTCCCTGTAAGTTTAGTATTTTTTTGTCTTCAAAAACTACTAGTTTTTTTTAACTAACAGTCATTTTACGACTCCAGAGATGCCAAAATCAGGTGTGGGAGCTCCGCACATAAAACGACAGGACTGGCCCATATTTTTTAGTGCGGAGTCTACACAGTCATAAAATTACTATTAGACAAAATAAATTTGTAGTTTATGAATACATTTTAAAAAAATAGTACACTTACACAAGGGTGTAAAGTTTACTTTTGTGAACCAAGCGCAAAGCTTGCGTGTCTGTTTTCTGCCAGATGCTGTGGTAAAGTAAATAACTGTGTTATATCAAGCAAGATATTGTGTTGGGCTGAATTTATCTCCCTCTAGTAGACATGCGGATTCCCAGGTGAAGACAGCATCGCTGAAGATCACACTCCGAAGGTAGGTCGGTGTATACCGCAGTATCGTTAAGCTCTGAATGTCTCTAATTGGCTGCCTAGAGGAGATTTCCTGTTAGGATTGCGACATAATGATCTGAGAGGCATCCATTTGATTTGTTTTGGGAACCAGTCTTGTCCTCGCATGACCTAGGGAGCTTACCTCCTGCAGACCGGTTTGGCTCAGGCTCGATTTCTAAAACTGCACTATCGTTGTAAACAGTCCATTTACTGGATATTTGCATGTTTAACTCCGCTTTCGGGGGGTCCGAGGACTATTAACATTTTCGATGTGTTTTCAGCATGGCTAGGTGACTCTATCCCACCGGCTAGCATTAGAACCCGGGTGTGGCCATATTAGCCATTAGATACAGTTAGATCTAGATATTAGAGGACGATAACAGAATACCATAGTCTGTCCTTGTTGTCATTGGTCCAGTATGAGACTCCCTTTTTAGTATGGTTTTACAGCCCCACACATGTAGACCAGGCTGTTAGTTCATGTCTTCTCTTAATAGATGTTTTTCTCTCCATCATCAGGACGTACAGAACTACAATCAGGAACCTCCTTAGGGGATCTTAACCCTAGGAGTGGCGACACCCAAATATGTGCTACATAGACCAAAAAAGGAAAAATATCCTTCCTAGGTAAAGGATCATATGGTCTTTTTACACCCTGATAAATAAAAATATTTTAGTAGGCTTTATGGATATAGATTTTTATGCCTTTGCTTTATGCTCTTTATTTCCTACTAGGAACCAGGTGCTTACCAGGACGTTGTAATGAGAGAATCCTTCCTATAGTAGTAGTCAAATAATGACTCACATACTACATGCATTTTAGACGGACTGCCTTTATTTAATAACTGGTCTATATATTTCTATATCAGTAAGTGCTTTCATTACGACATATGCTCACATGCATGAAGATGAGGTGACAAAGATACATCTGCATGTAAGCATGGGGAAACATCTAAGGGTTATCTGATTTTTCTAATTACATTTTTCCTTCTGAATTTGTTTGTCTCCGTTTATAAATTGGTCTATGCACGTTAAATGGTGGTTTGGAGCTCGCAGTGGACTATCTTGGCATATATTGCACTCCATGGAGGGGTGTTCTCTCCATCACACTTAAACCTCTATCTAAAGTCATTGTTTAAACCTGAGTAACAGTAATATACATGTGAACCAATACTTTTTTGCTGTTTTAGGACTACACACTCAGTAACCCGTTCTGGTTCCCTATATCATGTATTTATCTTTTGTTTTTAATGTTAATAGAATATCCCCATATGAATACTTTTGGAATCCATTGCATTGTTGTGTTGTACAGAAGAAGGTGATTGGTCGAACTTTATGCCCACACCAAAACGTGCATTGAACACGACATTTCAACGGATGAAAAGTCAATCTGTTTTTCCATTGCTGCCTGGCTAATACATGTGTAATATGCTGGGATGTGGTATGAATGTTGAGTCTTGGAGTGTTTGACGTCAGATGCTTGTGAGAGCGAGTGGATTTGGTATGTGGGGGACTTTCTCTGCACTGTTGCATTTTTGTTGATAAAGCAATGACAAATATATGTCTTAAATTTGTGATACAATGATTATGTCACAGTACATGGAAAGAATTTCTAAAATGTACATGTAGACTGTTCAAAGATTTTGCAAAGATATGTGTTGCTCGCGTTAAATATGAGCCATTTTGAAGAACGGAATAAACTTGAATTTGTATTAAAAAATTGTATAGATATCAAAATTTCATTTGGGGAACAGGACCTTTCGCACTTGGTAGGCATACGAGGAGAAAAATAGGTCAGCTGGGTGTCTTTCTTTTTATAGTAAATGTATTCTCACCAGTATGGCAGAGTTACAAATGTGAACATTTAGTATTCTGATATCTTGATACAGTACATTGCACATTACCAGGTTATAATCAGGGCTACTGGAGTTATCCAATTTTATGGCTGTGGTGTTTTCCGCAGAGTTATGGATTTGCCACACAATCTATCATCTGCTGCATGATCAGCAGCAGTACTTCATTTGCAAAAAATTAAGTGACAGAGCCCTTGTCAGGAGGCCACTGCAGCCTACACCACCAATTGCCCATGCTAGCGCTGCCAATAACAGTACCAGCACTACTACGAACCACAACACTCTTACAAGTGAGACAATACAGACTATTCCAGGCCCCCAATGCTATAAGAATGGCTTGAGGAGCAGCTATTAGTCATTTTTTATGTACATGGAATTAATAAACAGCTGTTGTTGTGCTCATCTCTAAATTAGAGAAACAGTACCACAATGTGGTGAGCTGTCATAAGTGCCGGTCTTGATAAATAAGTGCCAGTGCTGAGCACTAGAAACCACTGCCTCATATTAAGCAATGATCTGCAGATTTAAAAAAAATCTAGCTCAAAGGGATCAAAGCTTACTGGAAAATGCTGCAATCGAAATTGAAGTGCAGTTGAAGACTCTTTGTAAACGTTGGCCTCATTTCAGTTGCTTATTGTAATACTTGTGTAACAAACTTGTACTAATGAAGTGAAACCTAGGATCAGACAATGTTAACAAGTGTAAACAAAATGACAAAGTAATGAAGAAATACTATGAAAAAATGTTGCTACATTACACAACATAATTTGCTTTTTCTTGCTGCATAATTTAGACAACTCTACCACATAATTTGGCCCTCCCCTACTGCATACATTCAGTAGAGCTGGTTATAGTGGTACTCTTTGTCTAACCACATCTACTTTCAATAGGACTGATCATAATTCAGTTTAATAAAGGGCTACCACGGGTTATGCAATGTGGCACGATATACACATAGTGGCATTAATGCTAATTATCCAGAATTACCTCAGAACTAAATAACCCACACCAAGAATCTTCGCATCGTCATTGAGTGCAAATTCAACATCACAGCCCATGCCAACACCATCATTGTCTTATGCTTCCACATACTAAAGGTGCTGGGGAAAATTTTCAAATGGTTCCCAGTCAACACCCAGAAAATCACCACCCACACTCGTGCCACCAGCAAACACCTGGCTCAACAAGCATCTCATCAGGAGGCTGCAGAACATTCAGAACTCGGCAGCCAGAATCAATCTCAACCTCCCACGACACTCACACATCCCACTTCAAGGAGCTACACTGGATACCCATACACAAAGGAACACATTTCAAACTCCTCACCTAAACTTCCAAGGCACTCTAGCCCAGCGTATCTCACAATACCATCAGCTTTCACAAACCTTCCAGACACCTCAGCTCAGCAGGACTCCTTTTGTACACATCCCACGCATACGGAAAACCAGATCCGTTGGTTGAGCTTTCTCCGAGTTCACTCCCAAAGCGTGAAATGAGGTGCCTTTACACATCCAAGCCTCCTCCTCACTTGAATTCTACCAGAGGCTAAAGACCTGCCTCGTATAGTCACATTATGCACTAGACTTGGCTACTCTCACCTGCTCAGCTCCAGGATATCCTCGTGCGTGAGAGTGCACTTTACAAATCAAAATAACACAGACCGAGAGAAGTTCAGACTGGTACACCATCCTGCCATGGCTGGAGTATTCCTTTAGTCTGGATAATTGCTTTTGTTTTTCATGTTGTGTGTCTGTTTGCCTCTGCACCTGCAACCCTCATATGGGACAAATTCAAAGAGATAGTGATTACCTCAGTTGAGTGAGGTCACGCCCCATGCAAATGAGGAAACGCCCCCTGCAGATAGTGCTGACACTTTAAGTGCGCCAGCGCTATCAGTATTACAGAAGGGGCTGCACAAGCATCTGTGGCCCCTTCTGTATCCGGGACACTGTGTAATATGGCCCCAGAAGTTTACCTGTTTGACTGTAATTACCATTTTTACACTTGTCAGGCATGAAAACTGCTGTTCATTGTCAATAGTACTGTTTTCTTTTTCCCAAATATGTTGCTGTCTTTTAAACTTTTTTATAAATGAAAGTATACTGCAAAAGAATGACATGAAAATAGGGGTGGGCGGAATTTGCGAAATTCACTTTCGCAAAGTATCGCGAAAATGTTAAAAATCTCCGCAAACACGCGGAAATATCGCGAAGATGCGGAAGTTTTTTTCCCGCCCGTTCGCGGTATTTTCTGCGTGGTCGCAGCTCGCCAACTTACCCATGCGGTTGCTCGCGGGCGCGGCCATCTTGTTTTCACTTGTCTCACGGTGCATGATCGCGAGAAGAAAGACGTGATGGCGCGACGCATGTCGTTACTGCGGGCGCGAACTGTCGCGAGACAGCGCAAATGGCTACCAACAATCCAACATCTCGTGGAGAACGCGACCGGATCGGGAAAACTTGTCGGCGAACGCGGGGATTCAGGTAAGGTGATCGCGCGCACGCGAGAATGTATTATTTTACAGCGCGAGCAAGAAACAAATTATCGCTAAGCTGCGGAATGCGGAAATATTGACATTTTTGCGCTTTCCGCGGAACGCGAAAATGTCAAATTATCGCAATTTCCGCAAACTGAATTTTGGCCCAGGCCTACATGAAAATAAACATTTACAAAGTTCACAGTTTGCAAAGAAATAGATATTGGGCACAGAGAAAGTAGCCAGTCTACCTAGTGCCAAATGTCAAGGCTTAGGTGTGGTAACAGTGACCTCCTTAAGCTTGAGCTGCTATTAGAATCAGCCTGGAGTCCTGGTGCTTGTGTTGAAACCTTGTTGTAAGGAAACAAGGGAACCCAAATAAAGTCAACCAGGGACCTTAGGATTTAAGCTATTATTGAGAACAGTGGTCCCAAGAGAAACAAAGATAGGGACAAAGGAATGAATATAGACCCAGTCTGTACTATATTGGTTAAACTTGTCCAGCCAGACAGAGGTCTGATTTTTAATATTTTTCAATCCAATTTGATACTGCATCCTACTAAAACGACAAGGACAAAACAATAAAAAACACAGAAAAGGCTCAGGCAAAGCTCTAGGTTTGTTACATACAGAATTTTCCATGTGACAAACAAATCACAAGGAAACACCTTTACACATTAAATAACAATTCAGAGCAGTGCATAAGGTGTTTTAGGGTGTTGACGGCGTTTCGATCCATATAAACAATGGATCATCATCAGGTCATTCGTAATAAGCATGCCAGTGTTTTTTATTGTTTTGTCCTTGTTGTTTTAGTAGGATGCAGGCTTGTGTCCCGCTTTGAATTTTTGTTCGTACTTATCTTACTGGATTGAAAAATATAAAAAATCAGACCTCTGTCCGGCTGGACAAGTTTAACCAATATGGGCCTATATTCATTCCTTTGTCCCTATCTTTGTTTCTCTAGGGACCACTGTTCTCAATAATGTGTTTAAACCATTGGCAGCTGGAAATGATATGGGTTGGGGCTGATAAGTATAGACATCAGCTCTTACTCCTGCTTTCACTGTATGCCTGTTTGGAAGAAGATATGATGTAAATCTATGGCTTATAGGCTACCTACAGAATTGACAAAACTCGGCCCATGTTGGCCTACCAGAACCTAGGCCCATCCAGATGAAAATTCCTGGAACCAGGCCTGATCCACTGTGTGCTCCTACTCTGACATAAGAACTGAGGGTGCCCTCGCACAAACACATATTCAGTGCCTACTTCTCTTTCTCTGTCACAGCTAGAGACTTGACGGCACTTCCGTTCCGCCTTGCACCAGGCAGTCAGCAAATTATGAGGAAAAACTCTGGGGCAGATTTACAAGCCCCTTGTGCCACTTTTGCGTCACTCTTCCCATGTTAAAAGTGACGCAAAAGTGTCGCAAAGGGCTTGTAAATCTGCCCCTTTGTTCCTCTAGATCCGGGCCCACGCAAGCGGAGGAGCAGCTCTTTCGACCTGAAAGGGCCCCGCTAAAGGGGCCCAACCCAGCTGCAAGCTTCGCAGTCATCTGTCCCTTGAACACGTCCTCGCTCCCCTCCAACCCCGGCTCTTCCCAGTGCCAGATGCCTTCCGACGCTGGCAGCAGTGCTTTAAATGGGCCGGTACTCACCGGTACTGAGTACCGGCACTTCTTAAATTTATCGCTCAGAGTACCGGCACTTCTCTACTGCCCTAGAGAGTACCGGTACTCATGAAAAGGTAGGCTCATTTGCTGTGCTAGTGAGCAGGAGTGGTACGTGTCTCCGGCAGGCAAGGCGCCGCTTCAGTAGCCCCGATCTGAGCCCCAGCTGAGCTATTCAGCAGGGCTCGTTTGAATAATCTCCGGTGCTCACTATCACGCTGTGCTTGACAGAGCATGTTCGAGATTCATTTTACCTGCTAGTGTGCGCGTGTGATTTTCAAAGCGCAGCACTTCAGGTAGTGAAAAGTCAGTGCAGGGTAATATTTAAACAGAGAAATGTTATCACGGGCAAGGGCGGCGGATTCTCACACTTCCCATACTTTCTCTCGATCGGAGCGTTAATGCCCAGAAAATGCGATCGAAGAGGCCCCTGCAGCGCTTATCTAACTGCTTGTTGCTCTGAGGCACATACCTTCCTGACTGTGGCAATGTACTGTGGAGCTAACTGGCCTGTGTTCTAAGAAGGTCAGAATGTGGCATAGATTCCAATGTGGAATCAGAAGGGCTATCGTGGTGATTCTGTAAGTGGGAGTTGAAGAAGAGCTGTTGGTGGATGAGGTGCCAACAAATCCACTTGCCTACTCATTTGGCCTGCTAACTACTTATTTAGGTCCTCAAGGACACTACATTTATTTGGCGACGATCGGGAGTAAAGGCACCTCAACATCGACTTGGCACTAACCTCTGGAGGGTTTCTGCGTGGATCCTGGAGCCGATTTTCATGATCTCTGCTTGTAAGGAGGCGCTGTTGGAGATCTTCGTGAGTGGTGTCGCTCCGGGTGAGGCGCGGCGGATTTCCTGGTGGTGAAAGCTTTTTTGGAAGAGAAGAACAGCTGGTGGCATCGGGAGCGCGAGACGGCTCCGTGTAACGGTGTGCTGTGTAAGGCCGTGAGCGCGAGGCTTCAGCGCGTTTGCAGAGGAGTTACAAAGGGAGGCGCGAGGCTTCTGCGAGTGTGCGGTGAAATCATAAGGGAAAGCGCGAGGCTTCAGCGCGTGTGCAAGTAATTTCCAGATGGAGGCTTGAATCACCAAACGGAGGCTTGGAGACAACCAATGAGAACCTCGTTGGGGGCCATTTTGAGACGTTGCGAGGATTTCCATTCACTTGTAAGGAAACACGGTGTTCGGAAAAGGCCTGAACTTTGTGGCTATTTCTCTTGGGACCTGAAGGAACGTGCACAGTAATCATACTTCATTGGAAGTGTGTTAATAACTCGTTTTTCCTTTATGTGAGCCAGCTGGTCATAAGTACTTGAGCATTTTATTGAAATGTTGGATGGGTTAGTGCTACCTTGAGTGGAACTGGTCATTTGTTAATTTGTTTTAAAAAAAATATATATATTTTTTTTATTTTTTTTTTCATTATTTTTATTTTTCTGATTTTATGTTTATTATTGATAGCTTGGTAATGTTTAAGCCTTAAAAAGGGTCTATCGTCATGCAGAATGTAACGCAACCCCCGTTTTTTCTAACTAGTCCAGGTGAGCCGAATGTCAAATGGCAGAAATGGAAGAAGATTTTTACGAATTATGCGAGGGTTTGTGGCACGAATCTCAGTGCCGAACGTAAACATTCATTATTGTTGCATTGCCTTGGGGGTGAAGGTCAAGAGGTGTTAGAACATTTACCTGAGTTAAGTGCTTCTGAACAAAGGAACCTCAATGAATATGAAGTATGTATTGAACAATTAGACCGTCATTATCTACCAAGGCTGAGCACGATAATGGAAAGGTATCATTTTGGTCTGAGGGGACAGAAAAAAGAGGAGTCGGTGGAAGAGTATGTTTCGGCTCTGAGGAAGCTTGCATCCTCATGCAAATTTGGTCCTGATGTGGAGGAGAGGATTAGGGATCAGTTTGTGTTGAGGTGTGCGCATGATGATATCAGGAAAGAACTCTGGTTGAAGGATGAACCCCCGCTCGAAGAAGTGATTACTATTGCCAAGCAAGTTGAGCATATGAGGAAGTGTGTTGATGAGTTGAATGATGAAAAGAGTAAAAGTGAAGAAAAGAGTAAAAGTACTGTGGTTGAAAATAAAATAGAAGAGGTGGTATGCCAGGTACAAAAGAGGGAGGTTAAGGGAAAAGATACTAGTGTATTTATGCCTAGCAGCGTAACCAGTCCTCCTGTTGGAGGAAAACCTGTGTGTTTTAGATGTGGACGGTTTGGGCATTTTGCTAATTCACCTTATTGTCCTGGACTGAGAGCCATCTGCAACATGTGCGGTCGGAAAGGACATTTCGCAAAATGTTGCAAGGGTAAAGGTAATAAAGATAACAGTATGACTGCAAAGCACCAGCCTGAAGTAAAGGTGGTCACATTTCAAGTGGATGCAAGCAAAGGTGATCATCCATCTCATGTGGTGGATATAGAAGGGGTACCCATTAATTTTAAGTTTGATTCCTGTTCGCACCTGACAATAATTGGAGAGGATGTTTTTATGCAACATTTTGTCAACAAGGTGAAATATTTTAAGAATGATCTTTTACCCATGGGCTATGGGGGCGTACCTATAAAAATGTCTGGATATTTCGTGGCCACCATTGAACTTTGTGGGAAGATGATTGCGGGGAAGATATATGTTGCTAAGCAGGGTGATTCCCTCATGGGTTGGCCTCATCAACGTTTATTGGGGGTATGGTTAAACCCCAATGCCTCTCCACAAGTTCAAGTACAAGCAGTTGGGGACATGTCTCTCAGATTTGTAGAACAGTTTGCTGACATATTTAAGGATACCTTGGCGTGTCTTAAGGGATATAAGCATCACATTAAAGTGAGAGTAGGAGCGGTACCTGTTGTGGCTAAAGTAAGGAGAGTTCCGTTGAATGAACAAGCTGGCGTTCAGAAAGAGATAGATAAAATGGTGAAAGCAGGTATAATTGTACCTGTTGAAGCCACAGAATGGTTGGCTCCGATAGTCGTGGCCAAGAAGGCCACTGGCGAAATTCGTCTTTGCATTGATTTGAGGGCATTGAACAAAGAGGTCATAGTAGATAAGTTTCCCTTGCCAAACATCGATGAGATGGTTGGTACGTTGGGTGGTGCGAAATACTTTACAACTCTTGATCTGGCCTCAGCATACCATCAAGTTGTGTTAGATGACTCCTCTCAAGATCTCACTGCTTTTGTTACCCCCATGGGTACTTTTAAATTTTGTAGAATGCCGTTTGGGCTTGTGTCGGCGGCTTCAGTGTTTCAACGAATAATGTCACACATTCTCAGGGGTCTTGTTGGAGTTAAATGCTATCAGGATGACCTTTTGATTTTTGGGAACACCTTACAAGAGCATGATAGTCGGGTTTTTGCTGTCCTGCAACGTCTAAGAGAAGCGGGTCTTACTCTTAGGAAAGATAAGTGTAAATTTGGGTTGCAGGAGGTAAATTATCTTGGACATTGTATAACTGGACATGGGGTTTTTCCCAAGAAGGAATTGGTAGAATCCATCTTGAACGTTTCTGTACCGGTCAACAAGGAAGAATTGCTTTCTTTTCTCGGTATGGTAGAGTTTTACAGTAAATTTATCCCTGGTTATGCAAGTAAAACTCATAGTTTGAGGAAATTGACTGTAAAAAATGCAGTGTTTTTGTGGTCAAGTGAGTGTGAGGAGGAGTTCGTCTTGATCAAGAAAGAGTTGAATAAAGCGCCAGCCCTTCATGCGTTTGTTCCTAGTGATCCGACGGTTATCATGACGGATGCTAGTGAAAAAGGGTTGGGGGCGGTGCTGCTTCAGAAGGAGAGTGGAGTGGATTGTTTGATTGCTTGTGCTTCGAGGTGCCTAAGAGGGTCTGAAAGGGGTTATTCAGTTATAGAGAAGGAGTCTCTAGCCATATTTTGGGCTTTAAGGAAGTTTAAAAATCTGGTGTGGGGTGTGAAGGTCAGTGTTTTGTCGGACCATAAGCCCTTAAAGGAGGTGTTTTCTAAGAAAGGTCTTGACTCCATTTCTTCTAGAATAAGGAAATGGATCATTTCTTTACAAGAGTTTAATTTTGAAGTTGATTACATTCCAGGTGTGGTCAATAGGTCTGCGGACTGTCTTTCTAGGTTGGTTGATCTTAAAGGGAGCAATGAGGAGGATGGTGAGGATGATAATGAGGTGGTTAATGTCTGTGAGATCACAGATGGTACAGTTACCCAGGAGGATTGGATTACAGAGATTAATAAGGATGATGAAATTACAAGTGTGATGGTGATGTTGGGGGAAGGCAAACGGTTGGAGAAACTGTAGAGATTAGTTTCTGATGAGCTTTCTGTGGTGGACGGCATACTTTCGAGGGGCACGAGATTGGTTCCGCCGGTGGGTATTAGGGAAAAGTTGCTCAATTTTGCCCACATTGGTCATCTTGGGATTGTCAAGACTAAAGAACTGTTGAGGTTGCAGTTTTGGTGGCCTGGCATGGATATGGAGATAGAGAGGTTGGTTCGAGAATGTCCTGAATGCTGTGCTAGTGACAAGATTTTGAAGACTAAACAAACTCCAATGGTGTGCCGGAGGTTACCTGATCATCCTTGGGATGAGGTTTCGATTGACATTGTTGGTCCTTTGCATGGGGTATGTGATACTCCATATCTAATAGTGGTTCTGGACTTATACTCAAGGTGGGTAGAAGTAGGTGCTGTTAGGGATGTGTCTACGGTGTGTGTCATCAGGTTCTTGCAAGAAATTTTCAAGAGAGAGAGTTTTCCTAACAGTATTCTTTCGGACAACGGACCACAATTTACCTCTAGTGAGTTTAAGGATTTTATGGTGAAGTGTGGTATTCAACATAAAAGGTGTGCCATATATCATCCTGAAGCTAATGGTGCAATAGAAAGGGTCAACAAGACTCTTAAGGAGAGTATTCAGTTGGCAAGAGCTAGTGGGTTGAATTGGAAGGAATCACTTCAAGACAGAATTTTGGCTTACCGAGTGTCTCCCCATTCAACTACCGGGAGATCTCCTTTTGAATTATTTAAAGGGAGAGTACCTAATACTTTGTTGTGTCCTGGTTGGATGAAGTTAAACAAGGGTTTTGTTGATAATCAGGTAGGGAGGTGGAGGGATAGAGAGATAGAGAAGCAGTCTTTGAGGAAGCTTTATGTTGATGGTAAGAAAGGTGCCCAATTTCAGGTGGTGAAGGTTGGGGACATGGTTAAGATAAAAGCTCCTGTGGGGTGTCAACCTTGGTCAAAATATACCAATGTAAGACCTGTGATTAAGGTGTTTAATAACGCTGTAAAAACGAGTGATGGGAGGATTTGGAACAAGAGTCGCGTTGTTGTGGTGAATCCTGTTGCTTCTGTTGGTCAAGAGGACAACAACAGGTTAATCTCTGGTTCTGGGTCCTCTGATCTCTTGTCCTCTGGTTCTAATTTGCCTGGGGTCTTGAGGGGCATCCGGGAAAGAAGTCAAAGGGTGCGCAGACTTCCTGTATACATGAAAGACTATGTTAGGTCATAGGTTGGTTCTGCTAGAGTGTGGGGGGTTCATTTCAAAGGGTGCGCAGACTTCCTGTATACATGAAAGACTATGTTAGGTCATAGGTTGGTTCTGCTAGAGTGTGGGGGGTTCATTTGCATTTGTCACATGTTTATTTTACTTTGATGCCTTTCTGTTCATGTTAGTAATATGTTGCTGGACAGCTTATGTTTTCTCTGTCTTGATTCTGTATGATAATTTTCTTGCTTTATTGTTATTTGCAATTCTGTTATTATTATTGTTGAGGGGGAAGATGTGTGGCAATGTACTGTGGAGCTAACTGGCCTGTGTTCTAAGAAGGTCAGAATGTGGCATAGATTCCAATGTGGAATCAGAAGGGCTATCGTGGTGATTCTGTAAGTGGGAGTTGAAGAAGAGCTGTTGGTGGATGAGGTGCCAATAAATCCACTTGCCTACTCATTTGGCCTGCTAACTACTTATTTAGGTCCTCAAGGACACTACACTGACTCTCTGAAGGAGAGACAGGCTAGCGATCCCGGTGGTGCCGCGCCAGCAGCTCTTCTCGGTGGATCGTTCTGACAGCTATAAAGAGATTCAGGTCAATCAGATATTAATTTAATAATTTCCTGCTGCTGACATTTAAAATGTTTGTTACGAAAATGATTAGCGGTCTCCAGCACAGTATAGGGCCTTGCAAATGGGCACACTAGAGTTGTCTGTCTTAGCTGAAAATGCGCTACATTTTGTCTAAACTAGCAGTTTTGATGATTTATTAGTAGTTCAAAGTGTTTAACATCCCTGCTTGACAGTGACACTACAAAGCAGCAGCCTTTCTTTTCTCAGCACAGTTAGACTTGCTAAGTCAGAGATAAGTCATGTGATTATTGTTCCCGCTGGAGAGAGGTCAGAGTTTTCTGTACTGACAGATTTCACTTTCACCATTAGGTAGAGGGTTAATATGCCTCCTTCAAAAATGCATATTGTGTTGTACTGTATTGTATGTGGATAGCTCAGTGAGTTGCTATTCTTGCCACAGAGATCTCTTTGTTTCGTGTGGTTTGGCCGCACCTGAAGCTGAGGTTGAGGTGGAGGGTGCTGATTTTTTTTAGAAATTAAATAATAGCTTCAAAAGCACCTGCTGCAGAGTTTGACTTCCTTGTTGCTCAAATGAGTGTGATTTCTGATATTTGTCTATTTCCATTGACTTCATTCCATGATTTTGGTCACAAGAAAGTGCCACTCTAAGTGTTACACATCTAGTTGTTGCCTGACTCTCGTAAATCCACTGAATCTATGAAAATGTCACACATAAGCAATCTGAAACATTAGCAGCTATACTCAAATGGGTGTCATTTCTGATATTTATATGATTCCTTCGTCTTCATTGCTTAATTTTGCTAGCGAGAAAGAGTCACTCATAGTCGTTGAAATGTCACTCATAATTGCAATGAAAATATGAAAATGTCACACATTGCAATCTGAAAACTTGGCAGCTATGGGGTCCATTCAGGCCCTGTGCTGTCAACCACATTCACACTATCCTCTGCATTTGCGCAAACACAGGAATCATGGCAGTCCCCAGGCAGTGGCAATTAAAAAAGCCATGGTGTAGACTATAACATGGCTTTTAACATACCGGAGTCTTTTGTGTGTCTGCTTATGTTTGTGTGTTTGCCTGCATTTGTAGGCCTGTTTTTTGTAAGAAAAAAGCGAGAGAGAGAGAGAGAATCAAGACACTCTCAGAAGGTATTTTAAAGAAAATGGGTGGCACTTTGTGTGTACATAACTGCTCGGTGACAAAGGTTCATAAATAATGTAGTAGGGAGGGTTGGTGGGTGAGTGAGTGAGTGGATGGATGAGTGAGCAAGGGTGGCTATATAGATGGATGAATGGATGGATGAGTGAATGGATGGATGGATGAGTGAATGAATGGATGGATGAGTGAATGGATGGATGGTGAAAGAGGGTGGATGATTGTATAAAAGGGCGGATGATGGGTGGATAAGTGAAAGATTGGATGGATGAATGAAAGGGAGGGAGGATGGATGAAAGGGTGGATGGTATAAAGGGGTGAAAGGGTAAAACTGAATGATGGGTGAAAGACTGAATAGACAATAGAATGTAAAGGTTAAATGGGGGACATCAGCAGGTAAATGGTAGGATGAAAGGATGAATGGATAGATCGAAGGAAGAGACATGAGATATCTTCTGGGGAGGGTCGTGATAATTTGCTTCATTTGCTTTGTGCCATAAGAGCTTTGGTTCGAAGTGGGGGTATTTTCAGTTTCTCTCTATTCACGTGCTCAAAAATATATAGTATTGTGCCAAACAACAGCAACTAACAGTATGGCATTAACAAGGTGCAACTATTGCAAAAAAAGGAAATGTTAGCATATTATCGCATTTCTCTTTCATTTTGTGTAATGAGTTAACCTGCTTTGTTTATATAAACACATTTATCATGTGTTTTGGTGTGTGCTGCAACTATAATAGAAGTCGTTAAGTTTCATCATGTCTTGCCCTTAGCCCCGCCCACTCACCACACCTCTAGCTCATTTTAATGAGTACCTGCACTTATTTTTTCCCATTTAAAGCACTGGCTGGCAGGTAACCTGTGAACTCTGCCAGCTTTGGGGAGCAGTCACGGTTCTTGCACATGAAAGGCCCTTCTGAAGCTGGGGCCCGGAGATAAAACCGCAGCATGAAAGCTCTTAGTCGGAAATCAAAATGGAACAGGAGGAGGCAGCTGCCGTCCGGCACCGAGACGGCAACGCAACCCAGGCCCGGTTCTAGCGGGTGGGCCGGGTGGGCCAGGCCCACCCAAACATGAGCCTTGGCCCTCGCAGTGACTGCACGAAGGCCAATAGAAAATGGGTAGTATACTTTAAAACGTACCTCCGAACGGTGTGTTTCTTCCTGTTCTGGGAGTTACGTAATTGGGGATGGCTGTGAGAAAAAGCCCAGACCCAATCACGTAACTCCGTTTAGAAAGGTGGGCTTTGTACTGCAGGTACATTACGGGCATGGCAATGGGAACAATTCTTTATTTGGCACAGAGTAACTTTTGCCTACTGTCCTGCTGCTGCAAGGATATTTCCTTTTCTATTTCAACACTGGAGAAAAGAAGTTTGTTTATTCTGTTTCACCTTTACTGACCCCTGCAGCTGCTTATCAGATCAGGCTGTGACACAAAGTTTGACTATCTGCGTAGGTAAGAGAATGTGTTACTATTTGGTCTTATTTGGAAAAACTGCACAGGCCCAGCAAGGCACATACTTTGGTATGCTTCATTTAAATCGTTTTTATCAGGGATGCAAGAAAACAATACCATGTCAAGATAACTGGTGATTAATGATCCTGCTGGATATCAATCCTTTGTTGGTAGTTTTGAAATGCATATAAACTGTATTTTATGTGGATAACTCATTGTGTTACTGCCATTGTCACAGAGATTCTTGTTTGACTTCCAGTTCAGAAGTTATGCTCCTAACATAGGACAGTGACCTATGAAATGTCATCATAGAGCTGCATACAAACATAAATGGTATAGTTAGAATTTCACTTTGTTTTGTGTTATATATTTAGAACTTTCCCAGTCTTTCATTATTTTAATTTTGCTAAATAGCGTTTGGGCCGATATACATTTTTATTAGTAAAGCCAACCCCTAACCCCTAGAGTATGCTTTAAATCCTGAGTTTCTGCTTCCCCAGCTCAAACCCTCTTAAAATATACTGCCCGCCCTTATGGATGACGTGATTCCTACACCTGGTATTCCTCATAGGCTTATTGACATTCCCTATAGACTGATTTACATACTTGTATGATTCCTTGTCACAGTATAATATGTGCGTGATGTAAAGTACTGTGGCACCCTACACTGATATGAGTAGCGCTATACAACAAATGAAATGCATATGAGAGAGTGGCTACGGAGAGATGAGGGGGGCTGGTGGAGGGTGGCATTGTGGGAATCCAAGAAGGAGGTCCTGGGGGGGTGCTATGGAGGGATGAGAGTGGTGGTGAGGGAGTCTGAGGGGGGAGAGGCTACGGAGTGATGAGGGGCCCTGTTCGAGGGTGGTAGTAATGGTATCTGCAGAGAAAGAGGTCAGTGGTAGGGCACCAAAAAAGACTTTCGCACTAGCGCTAAAGCTGGCCCTGTCATGGCCATTCTGTTTTTTTTTAATTAGCATTCAGGTAATTAGGGCAATTGTGGAACATATTTTAAAGTGCGTGCTAATTATATTTACTGCTATAGTCAATGTTTAAGTTTGAAGGTGATACTACTAATGTTGTTTAGGGGAATAATGAAAGTGGAGCTGGATGGTGGCTGATATGGGGTGGGTGCCCAAGGTCAGCTGTGAGAGAAGGGGCACAGGAGAGGGATGGCAGAAAAGTGGATAATCGTGCCTGGAAGTACTTGTGTTGAAGCCTGCCCTGTTGAAATTTGAGGGTTTGCACTGTGGTCCAGACTTTGCTCTTACTTTCAAATAACTCTCCACATGCTCTGTATCCACACAGAATCTATCGGCTGTATCATCGGGACTGTTTGTAGGTATGATGTAATCTAGGCCTTGTAGGCTACCACAGGAAACGACAAATTGGTCCCGCAGTGGCCCACCCAAATGCACCCTTGGCCCACCCAAATAAAAATTCCTGGAGCCGGGCCTGACGCAACCCAGGCAGGCCCGGCTCCAGGAATTTTTATTTGGGTGGGCCAAGGGTGCATTTGGGTGGGCCACTGCGGGCTTGATTTGTCGCATATATGTCTAGGCAGTCCTGCTTCCGGGCCCTCCTTTATCTCTCCTTAGTCTTACAAGGCCCAGTAAAACGCACTCTTTTCCAAATCTCTTTCTAAATATTATCACTCTGAAAAAGTGTTTTTCTATGTATGTTCCTTTGATGGGAAAAGGAGGTTTCTGAGGTGGGAGTATCAGGCAACTGACACTTCTCAGGCTCCCTCTGTGCGAGCCTTCAGGGAGAATCCCTCTTCATTACTACCTCCATCTGACCCCGGACTCTGCAACGCACTCCCTTACAGACTTGATTATCTACTACTCCTCTCCAGTGCACCTTATCTCACAGCTGACCTTGGGCCCCAGCCCCATATCAGGCACCATCGGGCTCCACTTTAATTTTTCCTGGTAAAACATTAGTAAAATCACCTTCAAACTTAAAACATTGAATATAGCAGTAAATATAATTAGCATGCACTTTAAAGCATGTTCCACAGTAGCCCTTATGACCCGACTGCTAATTAAATAAACAAAAACAGAAAGGCCATGACAGGGCCGGCTTCAGCGCTGATGCGAAAGTCTTTTTTGGCGCCGCACCAATAACCGTTTTCTCCGTAAATACCTTTACTACCACCTTCCAACAGTCCCCCTCATCCCTCCATGGCCCCCCTATTGACCTCCTCCTCAGGATTCCCTCACTGTCACCCTCCACCATTGCCCCTCATCTCTCTGTAGCCCATCCCCCTCATGACCTCCTCCTCAGACTAGCTCCCCCCTCCACCCCATGACCTCTTCCTCGGATTCCCTCACTGCCACCCTCCAACAGTTCCCCTCTTTGCTCCATAGCCCCTCCCACTACCTCCTCCTCAGATTCCCTCACTGCTACCCTCCAACAGTGCCCCTCATATTTACGTAGCCCCTCTCTCATATGCATTTCATTTGTTGTATAGCGCAACTCATATCAGTGTAGTGTGTGTCAGTACTTTACACCACGCACACATTATACAGAGACAATGAATCATACAAGTATGTCAATCGGTCTACAGGGAATGTCACATAAGCCAAAGAGGATTGCAAGGTGTATGAATCACATGTCATCCATACTGGTGGACAGTATATTTTAAGAGGGTTTGGTCTGGGGAAACACAACCTTAGGATTTAAAGAGTTTTCCATGAGGGTCAGCTTTACTGATAAAAATGTATATCTGCCCAACCATTCTCATTTTAGCAACATTAGAATAATGAAAGACTGGGGAAGTTCTAACTATATCACAAAACAAAAAAAGTGAAGTTCTAACTATACCATTCATGCTTGTATGCAGCTCTTTAATGATAGTTCATTGGTCACTGTCCTATGTTAGGATTGTAACTTCTGAACTGCAAGTAGCACAAGGATCTCTGTGACAAAGGCAGTAACCCACTGAGCTTCCACATAAAATACAGTTCACTGCATTTAAAAACTACTAACAGACAAATGATTGCTCTCCAGCAGGATCATTAATCACCAGAGTTATCTGGGCATTTTGTATTGTCTTATTATTGTCCTGCATCGGCCATGATAATGATAAAAACTGTTTAAATGAAGCATACCCGAGGAATGTGTCCTGCTGGGCCTGTGCACATTTTAAAAAGAAAAACAAATAGTAACAAATTATCTTACCTACTCCACTAGTCAAACTGTGTGTCACAGCCTGATGTGATAAGAAGCTGCAGGGGCCAGGAAAGGTGAATAGGAATAAACAAACTTATTTTCTCCTGCACTGCATAGAAAAAGAAATATCCACACAGCAGGGCAGTAGGCAAAGGTTACCTTTGTCAAAGAAAGGATTTGTCTGTTTCGCCATTGGGAGATGAAGGGGTGAAAAAATAAACAAAGCCTCATTAACATGTAAATGGTCTTTTAAAGACCTGTGAAGTACTCGGTTGCGGCTGCGATAATCTCTAAAACTGTCAGTGTGCGCCCGGGAAGCTTTCTCAGCCCGGGCTGACACACACCACGTGTGCTCTGCGCACCTGCCTTCAAGCCCTCACTGCGAGGGCCAAGGCTCCTGTTTGGGTGGGCCAGACTCATGTTTGGGTGGGCCTGGCCCACCCGGTCCACCCGTTAGCACCGGGCCTGAACCCAGGGCAGGCTGACCGCGATGATGACGGGTTAGCACTGGGAGGATAAAGTGCATTCCAGAGCTGGCATTGCACAACACGTCAAGAGCTGTGCCGGAGCCGGTGTGATAAAGCCGGGTACCCAGCCTCTGCCTGTCACTGTAGAGCATCCTCACAGCCCAGCTCGTCACTCGCCCAAGCGCCCTGAAGCGGGAGGACGCGGACAGCACGGCGCCTTGTGCCCTGTAAGCAGGGCATTGGACACCATTGGCACAGGCGTCCAGGGTTTACCGTTGCAGCCATTTCACCCAAGTCTGTGACCTGTCTCTGTAAATCTAAAAAATCACCCGCAGTTTCAACCCTCCCTATCCTTCATGCCTTTGACTCTCACGCATCAACTCTCCTCGCCCCTCTCTTTCTTCCCTCTCCTCTGCAAAACAGACGGCTGGTACGCCCTTAACAGTGGTACCTTAAGGCGACTTTCCCTTTTGAATTACTCGTGGTTAGAGGCATAGCTACCATTGGTGCAGCGTATGTGGTGGGACCGGGGCCACGGAATACGAAGGCACTATAGCACCCAGTTATAGCTATGATTTACCACCCACGAGGGCCACACTACCCATGGGGGTCCGTTTTCCTTTCCTACATTCAGCCCTCTGGCACGCGTTCCACGCCACCGGCCGGGCCAGTTTTAAGCTCCCGCCATGAAGCATTCGAATTCTCCCTGGCTGAAGAGCACTCTGAACGCTCCTCCTTTCATCATCATAGTCACTAGCTTCCAGAGTGAAGAAAGGCTGTCAGCATTGTTGATGGCTGTATCCACTTAGGGTGTGAAGTAAAGACAGAAGCAGAAGGTGAGTAGGATCTTCTTTATTCATATATTAGAACAGCTGCATCTTCAGCTTGCCGCAAACGCTTAGTGCTAGTCATGCTCTCTGTCAACATTCCATGAGAGCCTTCCCTACAACATTCTAAGAAAGAACCATCTGGACAGTGGGAGGAGGGGTGCGGGGATCAAACCAAGAGGGAAGGATACAATACATCTTCCTCCCCAAAGGGAAAGGGACGGGGGGAAAACTAAGAAGAGGAAGGGAAAGGAAATGACATGCCAAGGGGGGAAGGCAAGAAACCACTCCCCTACCCTGGACGTCAGGCATGCTATGAGAGGAGAAAAAGACATGGGGTAAATGTTGCCCTTCAACCCATCTTGTAGTCTTTGTACCAATGAGGAGAATTTCAGGGTCTTTGCCTCCTTCTCTCCTGCTCCTCCTCAAGTCTGCTACCATAACCATGTGACTTGTCTACCTCTCTAGCGCTAGAATCAACGGGACCCATGGCAACTCTATCCATGCTCCACATTTTCCCATTCTCTAGTATGACCACATTATTCTTAACCTCTTTGATCTTTTCAGGAGGAAAGAATTTGTCACCTTTGTTGCCTAAGCCATAGGGTTTTCTAATCCATACCCTTTGCCCTGAGACTAGAGACTTGTTCCTGGTACCCCATTTCTTGTCATACCACTCCTTGTATTTTTGTTGTTTGTCTGAAACCTTCTTTCTAAACTCCACAGGATTGACAACCACTTCTTTTTTTTGAGGCTACCAGTTGGGAGATAACTTTGAGCCCGCCTTCCTCCCCCTCAACAGCTCAAACGGGGAATACCCAGTGGCCAGGTTGATAGGCTTACGTGATGTGGCAGCCAACTGAATGCATCCTTTTAACAATCTATTAGCTCTCTCCACCTTTCCATTGCCTTTAGGGCAATATAAAGGTGTGCGTATGTGAGCAATAGACATGTCTGCAAGAAATTCCTTCATTTCGTCTGATGCAAACTGTACACCATTATCTGTGACGATAGTGGTCGGAATACCCTCTTTGGAAAACACCTCTGTCAGAAACTCTATGAGCGACTTTGTGTTGATCTTATTCACAAATTTGTGTAATCCAGTTGGAATAATAATCAATTAGGACCAACAGATACATCTCTTGTGGACCTAACCCATGCAGAGGGACCGCAATGTCCAAGCCCAGTTTATTCCAGGGATCCTCAGGTACCTCTACCGGTCTCAAAGGAATGCGCCTAGTAATCTTGCTTTTGTCACTCATGCTGCATGCCTCACATTCACTTACTTTCTCCTCCATCAATTGATCCATGTATGGAAAGCAAAAGTCTGATCTTAGTCTCGCTTTACACAGACTTTTCCCTAAGTGTCCCTCATGCGAGAGAACTATAATGTGGTTCCTGAGACCACCCGGGGGAACTAACTTTCCTGACTTGAGAAGAAAATTCCCTTCCACAGACAACTCGTCTCTAATATTCCAAAAGGGATGTACTTCCTCAGGAAGTGTTTTGCATTTGGTTGGCCACCCCTTCATCACATAGTTTTTTACTAACTTAATGGTACAATCTTGTTCCATATGGAGATCCCATTGGCTTTGTGAAACCGCTTTTAGGGAAATCTCCAGAATGGCCTCCTTCACATCTGGAGTCCCTTCTTCTAATTCAATGGGAGACCTTGATAAAAAATCTGCCACCTTATTCTGCGGACCCGGTATATACACCATCTTGAAATTGTAACCTTGGAGACCAAGCAACCATTAGGAATACGAGGAGTCATTTTCTCCATATCTTTTTTTGTGAAAATGGCCAGTAGAGGTTTGTGATCAGTACACAATTTGAATGGTACACCCCACACAAAAAACTTGAAGTGTTGTATTGCCCAATACACTGCTAACGCCTCCTTTTCCACAGTAGAATAGTTTGACTCCGCAAGTGTCAGGGTTCTAGAAGCAAATGCTACTATCCGCACTTTATTGTCAATCCTTTGAGCTAGGGTGGCCCCTATCCCCTTGCTACTAGCATCCGTTGAGATTAAAGTATCCCTTGCCACCTCAAAGTTACCTATGATAGGGGCCGAAATTATGGATTCCTTTATCTGCTTGAAAGCCTCTTCTTGTTCTTTTCCCCAGGTGAAGGTGGAATTTTTCTTTACTAAATCCCTTAGGGGTTGAGATAACATAGAAAAGTTCTTTATGTACTTCGACATAAATTCTGCCAAACCCAGAAATGACAAAACATCTTCACTACAATTGGGAGTAGGAGCTTTCCTAACCGCCTCCACCAAGTCAATTTTAGGTTTAATGCCTTCCTCCGATATTGTGTGCCCCAAATAGTCCACTGATGTTACACCCAATTTACATTTACTTTCTTTCGTAGTAAATCCTGCCTCCTTCAACTTATTGAGTGCCATATCTACATTTTTACCATGTTCATGCTCACTTGAACCATACACCAAAATGTCATCCTGAAAACACATGGTTTTCTTACAATCTTTTAGAATATGCTGCATTATCCTTTGAAATGCTGAGGCGGCAGACGCCAAGCCAAAAGGCATCCTCAAAAACGTATAATTGCCAAATGGGGTGGTGAAAGCCGTCAAAAGCCGTGAATCTGGATGAAGATCCACCTGGTAGTAGGCCGATGAAAGGTCAAGCACACTGAAAAATTTTGCACCATGAATTGTGCTTAACATTTCATTTATCCTTGGTAAAGGATGTCTATCAACAAGAATATTTGCGTTCAAGTCCCTCAAGTCCACACACAACCTGATACTGCCCCCTTTATCCTTGGTTGTGAGAACAATGGGTGCTAACCACTCTGAACTCTCTATTTCTTCGATAACACCCTGCTTTACCAGTTTTAGGAGTTATTCCTTTAAAGGTTCTCTCATGAGCAGTGGAATAGACCGAGTTTTGTGCACAACCGGGACCGCTCCTTCCTGTAAGACAATTTTGTGCATGTAATTCTTCAACTTACCTAGTTTATCAGAAAACACCTCAGGGAATTCCGTAATGAAATTACTGCCCACCTCCTGTGGTTCTACCAACATGACCTGTTCTTCATTGTTGGGATCCAAAGTGATGCCCAAATCCTTCTGGTGCTTCCACCCTAGAAGACTCGACCCTTGTTTGGTGATATACACCTTGCCTACCGTGTGTCTATCATTAAAAGTAATTCTCATTCTCACCATCCCAACTAAGGGAATGGGTTCCTTGTTGTACTCTGAAGGACTGGTGTCTGCATTTTCTAACTCTATTTGTTTTCCCTTGAACTTTTTCTTAAATACCTTCTCCTCAATGAGTGTGAATGGTGAACATGAATCCGCGTACATTTGAAATTTCTCCCCATCCAAAATAATATCGCAAGAGGGATATTGTACTTTCTCACCCATACTTCCTTGACCTATCTGAAAAATATACGTTTTTCTTTCACCAATCTCAGCCTCCGCACAACCAATTTCATGTACTTTAGGTATGAACGCTTTGCACACTTTTGACAAATGTCCCTTCTTGTTACATTTTCTGCAAACAATGTTCCTAGCTGGACATTTCCAATTATTCGCCAAATGATTAGGACTACCGCATCTGAAACACACCAAACCCTCCAAAATTCTACTGGGTACATCTTTAATTCTATCCCCCACCTTACATACAGCCTCCTCATTTTGGGCAGGTTTGGTTTCACCTTTTTCTCTACTCTCACCAGAGGATGCTATCATCTCCCTCATGCATATAGCTGTGTGTTCTAAACCCTTCGCAATGCTTATTGCCTCCTCTAGATCTGGGTTCCTGGTCAATAATTCTTCTTGAACCTTCATGTCATTAGTACACCTAACCAACTGGTTCCTGATAAGGGAATCCGTTAGTGCACCAAATTCACAGTTTGCTGACAAACCCCTTAAAACCGCTACATATGATGAAACCTTCTCTTCCTTCCTCTGACTTCTTTTAAAAAATGTGTGCCTCTCCAAAACCACATTTATTTTGTGTTTGAAGTGCTCTTCCAACTTCCTTAGTGTATATTCGTATACGTCCCCTCCTACATCTTCATCATCTGTTTCATCATCAACTAATCTACCTGTGATGTCCTCAAAAACCTTCCTTCCTTGGACACCTAGATTGTGCAAAAGAATGTGCTGCTTCCTCACATTTGAAAAATTTCCTCCACCAATGGCAATGAGGTATGATTTAAAAATACCCTCCCACCTGTGCCACGGTATATCTGGTTTTCCTACTTCATTCAAAAACGCAGGTGGTTGACTCATGCCTGCCCTTGCCATATTCGCTGGAGAAAATGACCAAAAATTCTACACTTGTGGCTAATATATACACTTCTCCCCAGTTTATGCTACACTACGTGTGAAAGCCCAGGGAATATGCTTCTTTAATAACTGTGAAAAGACCCCTTTTTATCACACATATAGTGAAAAACAAAACGTTTCAATACTCTGCCCTGACTGTCCATCTGAAAAGAAAGGGGTTAAATCCAACACACTCCACATGTAAAACTTTGCTCTCACAATTGCTTGAATTTACTCGTGAATTTCTCCAAACCCACATGAATACTTCAAATCACTGGCTGTTCCGTCCTCACAGTAACCACAGTCTCTCCTGACACGTAGGATTTCCTCAGCTGCCGGAATTGCGTGTAGAGAATCAATGCAAAAGTAGTATTTTAGACTCAAAGGCCGATTGCTTCCTCAAAGAAAAAACGATGCACAGCCTTCGTAGCCAAATTCAATTCAGCGAATCTGCTGCTGAGCCCCACAGACTTGTTTACCTAGACGAACGCTCATCCGGAACCTCGTCGTCCGTGTGGTGAAAATTCACCAAAACCTCTTCACACGAAGTTTCCTTGGGTCCACATCCACGCTCCCCAACAGTGCGCTGCAGGATGCCCGGAAAGAACCTCGGGCAAGAGTTACCAACGCCAGCCCAAGAAGCGCGACTGCAGAACTTCACACCGTTTCTCCGCAGAAAGGCGCCAGCCCCGTAGTCACAGGAAGAATTCCGAAAGTACGGGAAACCACATGAACTTCAACACCAGCACCGGCGCTGCATTAATGCTCCGAACTTGACAGGAACATTCGCCTTCCCAAACACATTCAGACTGCCAGAGGTGAAAGTAGCTTCGGGTCAGTAATGGGCGCTGATTATTTAGAAGTCGACTCACCCTCATTCAATTGAAACTGAAGTCCGTACTGCAATAGCGGTTCCAGGATAATAGTCTCCTTTATGAGAATGGGGCTACCGACAGCTGGCAAGACGAATCTCACAGGGGAAGATGCAGCGCTGTCCCTGACACAGCATCCCGTCCTTGTCGCCAATAAATGAAGTAAAGACAGAAGCAGAAGGTGAGTAGGATCTTCTTTATTCATATATTAGAACAGCTGCATCTTCAGCTTGCCGCAAACGCTTAGTGCTAGTCAGGCTCTCTGTCAACATTCCATGAGAGCCTTCCCTACAACATTCTAAGAAAGAACCATCTGGACAGTGGGAGGAGGGGTGCGGGATCAAACCAAGAGGGAAGGATACAACAGGGTGGTTGGGGCGAAGCCTTGCTCTTGTACCCAGAAGGAGGAGTTCTACTAATTTCCACCTAACTCCTCCTCTGTGGTCATTCCAGTCTCTTTAGAAATGTGTACTAAATGCATCTTCTTCCTATGTGGAGTCCCTGCCACGTGCCTGTGGAGTGCCAATGGTGCTTTCCTGCCTTTGTTTGTCGCGCTCCTCCAAAGATCCCTGTGTTGAGGCTCACCCCTTCAGTCCCCGTGCTAAGGCTCACCCCTTCAGTCCCTGTGCTGAGTCTCACCACTTCGGTCCCTGTGTTGAGTCTCACCCCTTCGGTCCCTGTGTTGGGGCTCACCCCTTCAGTCCCTGTGTCGAGGCTCACCCTTTCAGTCCCTGTGTTGATGCTCTCCCTTTCAGTCCCCATGCTGAGGCTCACCCTTTCAGTCCCTGTGTTGAGGCTCTCCCTTTCAGTCCCCGTGCTGAGGCTCACCCCTTCAGTCCCCGTGCTGAGGCTCACCCTTTCAGTGCCTGTGTCTAGGCTCACCCTTTCAGTCCCTGTGTCTAGACTCACCCTTTTAGTCCCCGTGTTGAGGCTCACCCTTTCAGTCCCCGTGTCGAGGCTCACCCTTTCAGTCCCTGTGTTGAGGCACACTCCTCCTTCAGTCCCCGTGCTGAGGCTCACCGTTTCAGTCCCTGAGTCGAGGCTCACAGCTTCAGTCCCTATGTTGAGGATCACCCTTTCAGTCCCTGTGTCGAGGCTCACCCTTTCAGTCCCTTTGTTGTGCTCATCCTTTCAGTCCCTGAGCTGAGGCTCACCCTTTCAGTGCCTGTGTTGAGGCTCACCCCTTCAGTCCCTGTGTTGAGGCTCACCCTTTCAGTTCCTGTGTTGAGGCTCACCCTTTCAGTCCCCGTGCTGAGGCTCACCCTTTAAGTGCCTGTGTTGAGGCTCACCCCTTCAGACCCTGTGTTGAGGCTCACCCTTTCAGTCCCCATGTCTAGGCTCACTCCTTCAGTTCCTGTGTTGAAGCTCAACCTTTCAGTCCCTGTGTCGAGGCTCACCCCTTCAGTCCCTGTGTCGAGCCTCACCCCTTCAGTCCCTGTGTCGAGGCTCACCCTTTCAGTGCCTGTGTCGAGGCTCACCCTTTCAGTCCCTGTGTCGAGGCTCACCCTTTCAGTGCCTGTGTTGAGGCTCACCCTTTCAGACCCTGTGATGAGGCTCACCCTTTCAGTCCCTATGTTAAGGCTCACCCTTTCAGTGCCTGTGTCGAGGCTCACCCTTTCAGTCCCCGTTTTGAGGCTCACCCTTTTAGTGCCTGTGGTGAGGCTCACCCCTTAAGACCCTGTGTTGAGGCTTACCCTTTCAGTCCCCGTGTCAAGGCTCACCCCTTCAGTTCCTGTGTTGAAGCTCACCCTTTCAGTCCCTGTGTCGAGGCTCGCCCCTTCAGTCCCTGTGTTGAGGCTCACCCCTTCAGTCCCTGTGTCGAGGCTCACCCTTTCAGTCCCTGTTTCGAGGCTCACCCTTTCAGTCCCTGTGTCGAGGCTCACCCCTTCAGTCCCTGTGTTGAAGCTCACCCTTTCAGTCCCTGTGTCGAGGCTCATTCCTTCAGTCCCTGTGTTGAGGCTCACCCCTTCAGTCCCTGTGTTCATGCTCACCCTTTCAGTCCCCGTGCAGAGGCTCACCCCTTCAGTCCCTGCGTCGAGGCTCACCCTTTCAGCCCCTGTGTCGAGGCTCACCCTTTCAGTCCCTGTGTCGAGGCTCACCCCTTCAGTCCCTGTGTCGAGGCTCACCCCTTTAGTCCCTGTGTTGAGGCTCATCCTTTCAGTGCCTGTGTTGAGGCTCATCCTTTCACGGTTCCTCCTGGCCTCATGAAGAGTACTTTTGTTTCCTGTATCCCGTCTCTTCCTCTGCAGCGCACCAGTTTCAGTAAGAGACAGTTGTCCATTGTGTCATCGAAGGGCAAGTTGGCAAATCTGGCTTTGACCCTGATAGACTCCACCAGGATTTTTTTTAAGGAATTACGATAGCTGTTTGGAAGCTGGACTCCTGTCCATCTCCTGGAAACCTAATTCATATGGGGTTCCTGGGTCCAGTAGAGAACAAAGCTGTAACTTAATCCTACCATGCAGGACCTATTTTCTTCTTGGCTGGAACTAATCACTGCGACGCCCGCTCTGCCTGGTGAAGGTCTGACTGAAGGAACCAGAGGACCCCTAGCACGATACAAGGCCCTGCCTGTATGTCCCGCAGTAGAGAATAGAAATGGCGCAAGGAATGGACATTGGCTTGAAGACCCACAAAAGAGCTGCAGTTCTCCTGCCATTCGTAACTTTCATGGTTGTCGACTATATGCAGGGCACAAGTCCTAAACAAGCATTGGCATAGCCAATAGGTCTCACTTTTGGGACCTTATGAGTATTTAGCTATGCAGCACAATATCCTTGGTGCAACAACAACTGTTGCATGGCAAAACACTTATAAGGTCCCAAAGGTGAGACCTATTGGCTATGCCAATGCTTGTTGTTGTTTTTGTGGTACTGCAATATATACAGATGTTATTTGTCACAGTTTACAGTTTGGATTAGATCATTGATGACACTATTGTTCATAGGATCACGATGTCTCCAGTGACAACTTCTTACTGCCCAGGTCGTGCCGATGGGTTCCTTTTCCGGTGGTTCTGCTGTCCTGATCGAGCCGAAAGTCCTGCTGCAGTTGTCTCCTCCCTTTTTGTGTGCAGTTGTGGTTGTGTGTGTGGTTGTGTGTGGGTGTGGTTGTGGGTGTGGTTGGATGTGGTTGTGTGTGTGGTTGTGTGTGTGGTTGTGGGGGTGTGTGTGGTTGTGTGGTTGGTTGTGGTTGGTTGTGGTTGGTTGTGTGTGTGTGGTTGTGTGTGTGGTTATGTGTGAGGTTGTGTGTGTGTGGTTGTGTGTGTGGCTGTGTGTGTGTGGTTGTGTGTGTGTGGTTGTGTGTGTGGTTGTGTGTGTATGTGTTGTTGTGTGTGTGAGTGTGTGTGGTTGTGTGTGTGTGGTTTAGTGTGTGTGATTGTGTATGTGTGGTTGTGTGTGTGGGGGGTTGTGTGTGGTTGTGTGTGTGTGTGGTTGTGTGGTTGTGTGTGTGGTTTTGGTTGTGTGTGCTTGTGGTTGTGTGTGTGGTTGTGTGTGTGTGTGTGTGGTTGTGTGTGTGGTTGTGTGTGTGTTGTTGTGTTTGTGTGTGTGGTTGTGTGGTTGTGTGTGTGTGTGGTTGTGGTTGTGTGTGTGTGGTTGTGTGGTTGTGTGTGGTTATGTGTGTGGTTGTGGTTGTGTGTGTGTGGTTGTGTGTGTGTGTGTGTGGTTGGGTGTGGTTGTGTGTGGTTGCATGTGTGGTTGTGTGTGTGGTTGTCTTGTGTGTAGTTGTGTGTGTGTTGTTGTGGTTGTGTGTGGTTGTGTGTGTGTGGTTTGTGTGTGGTTGTGTGGTTGTGGTTGTGTGTGTGGTTGTGGTTGTTTGTGTGACAGGCAAACATGGCCGACACAGAATGGTGGCCAATGGAAGGGTTAAAGGTTGTCTCCTGCAGACAACAGAGCCCTTCCTTCAGTATGTTTCTATTTTGAGAGGCGGTCCTCTTTCTGTTATTGTCTTTGTAGCAATACTCCTGCAAATATGTGTGTCCGAAGGATGGGTGGGAGGGGCGGAGGCAGGGAGCAAGCAAGAGAAAGACCGATGGTGCTGAAGGCTGGCGGATCGCGCGTGAACGCTCGCGTGAACGCAAGCTTGTAGCCAGCCAGCAGCACTTTGAAAACTCACCTACTAAAGTCTCTCTGAGCAGCGCATGTGCGCTGACTCAGCGAGACCTAAAAAAGACGTGGGGGGGGGACTAACCAAGTTAGGCAGCATGCAAGTGAAAGCATTACAAGCGCCATCAAAGCACATGACGTCACGACGCGTGACATGCACATGACACCACAAGAAGTGACATAACAAAAAATGACATCAGATATTAAGACCTCACACATATCTTCACCAGGTATATCATGAGTACATTTAAATGCATTATGAGATTTAACAAATTATATTTTGCGTTGGGGTTGTGTCAAAAAAGTGGCGCAATCCTGATGCAAAATCTGGACCTCAACTAATAAATTTTTTTCTAAGCCCTGCCACAAAGATATTGGCAACAAGGAGAAGCATTGCAGTAGATGTGTTCTGCTTAATTGGTTGCAAAGTCTGCATTTCAAATTATTTTATGGGGTTAAGGCACCTGCTGCAGAGGTTCCCCGTAAATCTCAGGGAATAGTAGTAATGGTGATAGATAACTCTAGAGGTAAACGCATTTATGGGAGAGATCTGTGTTTTGTGAAGTCCCAGATTTGAATCAAAGCAGTATAAGATTAATGTGTCTAGTGCAAAGCACATTACGTAACACGCAGATGACAGATTTTTATTTTATGTAGATAGTATAGTGGGTTACTGCTTTTAACACATAGATCAGTTTGCTACCTGCAATTCATAAATTGTAATCTTTGTAATATAACACTGTGAGCTATGAAGGACATGTGACTCCTACACCTTGTAACCCTGTCTCAAGTCACTTATCTTGTACAATGATTTACACATGTACATGATTTATTGTCAACGTATAATGTGTATGTTTCGTAAAGAGCTCTGACACCCCCTCATTGGGATGCGTTGCGCTATAAAAGAAATAAAGCGGTGCTTCTGGAATTTTTATTTGCGTAAATACTGGGCCAGACCAACACATCTGACATTCTTACAGTGCATGCATTTACATACAGGGACTGAACAAAGTCAAAAGCTGCCTCTCTTAAGTACCTGTGAAGAGATAACAAGCTGTGTGCCTTTCTTTCCCTTCCGTTGCATTTACATTTAGGTGTGAGGTTCCAGGCCGCCTCCAGTCAGCATATTCAAACAAAAGGAAGCCTAAGGGCCCCTTAGCTTCGCCCTTTATTTTCAGCCCAGCTGGAGGTGAAAAAAAAGCCCCCTCCCCGCCTGCACTTTGCTGCTGGGAATGGAAAGCAGACAAAGTACAGGTGCTGCTGAATGTGTCCCGGTGTCTGAAAATTACATCGAGACAAGTTCAACATACTTCTGTGGGGCCCAATTTCTTGCAGGGTGGACGGTGTCCACCCCCTGAAAATAGTGGTTGCCCTGACTATATTGATGGTTTTATTTGAGACTGCTGCAGTAGACTCGACGAGCACTTTCGATACTGCACAGCACGACATATGGAATTCTTCACTGACCCTCACCTCAAAATGACTATGGTTGAAGTTTTGGTGCCTGAGCAGCGAACGGGGTCCTCTGAAGCTCACAGGAACTCAGTTTGATCCCTGACACTTTTCAAGGGCTGATATCTTTAGAACTACCAAACGCAATCATAAAAGGCTTTCACCAAATGGACCATAAATGGCTGAAGAATCCACTGGAATAGGTTTCAGGGTTGGCACGCTCAGGAGCCAGATGCAGGGACATGTTCATGGAAGTCTCAGGTGTGTACAGAGTTCCCAGTTCAATGCGTCGCGGGGCGGAAGCCACCAGGTAGTCACACGAGCCTCCAGAGGCTCTCCGAGGCCACCAGGAGGATACCCGTTCCGAGCCCATTCTAGCTGGATGGAGGCAAGTGGGGGACTGGTACTGAGGAATTGGGGGTTCCGCAAGGAGACAACAACCTGTTCCTTAATCAGTACAAGGAGGTAAACTCTCCAAGCCGAATCACTACACCAGACCTGCTCGCCTACATGCTGTTGATCATCACTGGATCCACTGGTGGCAGAGGCCGAGACTGGGATGTTTCTGCTCATTCAGAGAGCGCTTCACCAAGCAGCCAGGAAGGACAGTCCCTTCGGGCAGACCACTCCAGCGCGAGGGGGGGTTAGCAGGGACGGTCATCATGCAGTTCCAAAAACATTCAGGCAATGCCAAGAATAATGGAGAATCTCGTGCTCCTCTTGAGTTTATGGCACCGAGGGATACCGTATTGTTTAGGACTTCTAGAGCTGCAATGTTGTCTTCTAAAGTCAGTCTGTCCGAGGCAAAGACACACTGGGATTTTTTCAGAACCTGGTATTATAGTAGAGGTATCAGCGAAGCTGGGTACAGGTTTCCGAACAGAAGTCAGATGTAGAAGAATAATCTTGTACAAGGAGCACTTCCTGCAGGTGGGACTGGAGAGGGGATGAGCACAAGGCACTCATTCAGTGGTCACTGTGTTTTTGGGTCTCGCATAGAGCAGGGCATGCGCTGCGTCTGCGAGGCATTAAGTAGTCAGCATTACTAGTTAAACTCCACCCATTGCATTTCTCTCTGCTTCCTCACTTACCATTGGTGAAATGTGGGCATTGCTCTTCTTAACTAGCTCTTTGTTGGCTGGTGGTCCGTCACGTCATTTCCGTTTTCTTCCGTATCTGGAGGAAGCAGCATCGATCAACTACTGTTAACTTGCGCTGCAGGGCGGTATCTTTTAATGTAGGCACTACTTTGTTTTTTTCCGTGGTGCCTAGTTTGCGCCCCTCGCTCCTTGTTATTTCAATGGCCATGCGTGCTTTAAGTTTCACAATAGCACCGGCCTCACAGCACTCGCTGGCCTCTGCCCATTGTCTGCTGTGGGTTTGTTGCTTTCGGTCCATCGGCGTCAGTTTGTAACATCACGAGTCTAGTATTGCAATAATACCCCGCCTTGTTTCAGAGTCTGGTCGAGTCTGCCGGCGCATTGTGAGTGTAGGGGACCGGAAGTGGCGACCCGTAGCCAGCGAGTTTAAATCCGAGCAGAGCAAGGTTATGAAGCCAGCGTATGTGTAAACATTGCTGTTCTGTGATCGCTCTCCGATTACATTGTGTTTTCCAGCCTCTGAATTCCCACTTTATTTCTGACTGCAACTTCCTTTGCTTAACCCCACGTTTACATTTCTCTCCCTCTGATTGCTATCCTGTCTCTGCAATCTTTTCACTCCCGCGTTGCATTCCCCGTATCCTTCTTTGAGCGCGTCTCCTTCTTCATTTGTAGCTTTGTATCTTATGTGCCCCTTTATTCATTTATGTATTTGAATGTAGTGCAGACCTCATCCAAACGTGTTAGGGTGCTTTACAATAAAAATGCATCATTACATAATGTACAAATAAACGGAGTCCTTATGTAATGTATCTGGTACGATTGTAAAGCGCTCTGACAACTTCAGGTACAGTCCGCGCTTTATAAAAACGGAGGGGCAGATTTATGACGACTGGCGCATCCCTGCATATCAGCAGGGATGCGCCAGTTATTATGCGCCACAGCTGCGCCACCATGGATGCGCCACATTTATAATGCGGCGCACCATGGGGCAAAAACGGCACAGATGCGTGACGCATCTGTGTCGAAAAGTGGCGCATTGCTGGAGTTGCGTCGCAAGCGCGACGCAGCTCCAGCAATGATCTGGGGGGCCCTATCTATACAATGCTGCGTCAATCCTTACGCCTGCTTCAAGCAGGCGCAGGGTTTTGACGCAGCATGGGCCTAAAAGTGACTGAGTGAAATCTTGTAGATTTCACTCAGCCACTTTTAGGAGGTGTTCCTGCGCCGGGACGCCCCCACCTGCCCTGGAACGCCTACATGTGGCGCAGGGCTTTACAACGTGACGCATCTGGGAGATGCGTCACGTTTGTAAATACCCCGCACCATGGCGCAGGATTTGCGCCGCTGCTGCGTCACAAAAGTGACGCAACGGCGGCGTAAATGAGGCGCAAGTGCAACATAAATCTGCCCCTCAGGCTGTAGAGATGGTTCGCGTTTATGGAGTCTGGGCCAGGTATGGCAGGCTCAAAGCACCTGGAAGGTGTAAATCGGAGGCAGGGGAAACATTTCACGTCTGAACACATGACAGACCCACAGAGCTGAGCACGCTGCATTTCTCGGCTGGAAAAGCAGAAATCTGCATAAAACCAGAATCGATAAATCAGGAGGTGACCCTACGCTCATACACATGTCTTTACAAAAAATGTGAGCTACAGCTGCAGGGTGAACATACAGGGGGTTTGATTTGGTCACAAAACATCCAAGACAGTCCATGCACACACTCAACGAATCTCAGGGCTAACTAACATGCTAGTAAACCCGACATTTACACGTTTAACCCCTTCCATTGGAGTTGCGGTCACTTCAGGCGCGCAACACCCATTGGACACAGGGCTTCAGTCCCCCCCCCCCCCCCCCCTCGTGTGTGGCAGCCCGGGATGAGAGAGCCTCGCGGCGCACACACAGCCGCACCCGAGCCCTTCACAGGTCTTTAAAAGACCATTTGCATGTTAATGAGGCCTCGCTGTTGTTTCACCCCTTCTAAGAGCCCCTGCAGCTCCACTCTGCCTATGGCTTAAAAGATTCAGCCCCCCCCCCCCCCGAATTTTTTTCTTAGCCCCCCCCCCCCCAAATTTGGCTCTAGTTGCGCCTCTGGGTCACTTCAACCACAGCAACCAAAACACAAGTTCTAACAGAGCTTTATTTCAAGCTGCCAACATTTACAAACTACTCTGGGGCAGATTTATGAGCCCCTTGCGCCACTTTTGCGTCACTTTTCCCATGTTAAAAGTGACGCAAAAGTGGCGCAAGGGGCTCATAAATCTGCCCCGGCGTGTCCCTTTGCAGCGCATAGAGCTAGCTAACCCGCATCTAGGCGCCCCAATGATTGGCACATATGGATCAAAAAACAAAAGTAATTTGCTCAGGATCACACGGAGTTGTCAAGTGAGGGAGTCTGCAATTTAGAATCGAAAACACACTCGACACAGGACTATATGCACAATATTGGAGCCTGTTTGCCTTGATATATTTAAATTGCATTTATACAGAGCTTCCTATTTGACAGCATTTTGAAACTCTTGTTCAAGCTGATTCGAATTGCATTACGCCTTAAAACTCTCCTAGCTGACAAGGCGCCATGCTACAATAGGTAAGCTCAGTCAGACCTAAGTTTCCTGTTACGCAGTTTATATCTCTGATACATTTCGAAAAGGATGCTCGTTTTCTTGGAAACTTTGCTAGTTGGAACTAATTAAACCATGCATACAGAACTGTGTAGGCAGCTCAGGAGAATTTTGTGCCTGCTGCAGAATTCCGTTTGAAGACCCAAGCCTTCATGCTTCTGAGGTCGATAAAACCGAGTGCCTCTGATTTTTAAAACCGCACTTCTCCCTTGGACAGCGGGCGCTGGAAGTCACAGGGCTAAGAGAACCAATGAATAAACGAACATGACTATTTATTGTCAATAGCTGACGAATACCCCTTCAGGCATGAGTGTGTTTTAAAGGTGTGCACATTGTATGCCATAGTAAGACTGCGTTGGGCGGGGTTCTCTTCTGAGACCATCGTCAGCTTATCGTGATAAATTTGAGGCTTTGGCGTTATCGTGATCTATTTGAGGCTTTACGCCCCGGCTGACAAGTGTTGTGTGTTTATATAAACTAGTATACTATTATGAAAGGATGGCTTTGGACTTGCTCGCTTCAATTTAAGGAGAGTAGGAAACTTAGTAATGTAGCGGAAAGCACATATTTTAAAGAAAATACTCACAAACCTATAGAGCATCTCATTATGAACCCAGCCCCAAACTGAATAAGAGCTTCAAAAGGAGGAACCCCCAGCCACCAACCTTCCCACCGAAATTAGGGGTCACACATAAAAAAACGCAGTGGGAACAAAAAACTTGTCACCATTTCTTTGTTTCTTTCTTTTTCTTAAATAAATTATGTTTGTGGCAGCATCAAGTGCAAGTACGAGTTCTGCTCATGTTGTTGTCAGTGACTTATGATGTCATAAAATGGGCACGGTCAGTGCCTCGTTCCCCCACCACCACCAGGGCAATCCAAGCCTGTGCAGAAAATAGAGTTATGTATATATGTTTTTAGCAGGACCTCTTTTAGACGAAGGCAACATCATGGTATTTCAGGAGCACGTGCTTGCTTTGAAAATGCAACAGGAGCCGGAAGAACGGCCATCTTGAGGTCAGTCCCTGGGTGATGGGACAAGACGTACTGTAGACAGAGGTACCACTGGAACGACGCGGAGTCGCGGACACGAGCCACTCCTGCTAGCGACCTTATTCACATAGGTCTCTCAAGTTTTGATTTTGGGCATCTACAGGGCACACATTCTGAATTCGTGAGATTGCAAAAGGTTTAACTGAAATTCGAGAGATAATTTGTTCGACGAAGCTGTTCCTGAGAGGCTGAACACACTCGCGAAATTAGTTGAATATGCATTTTAGTATCAATTTAGCATGTGACATCAGTAAGCCTTCTTGTGTGCAGGAACACCTCACCATGTTTTCAGAAACTTTTGATCCGTTTGAGCTAGAAACATTTTTTTGTTAATATCTGCAGATTATGCAGCAGACAAAGGGTTATGTGGCAAATGTGGCAAATCCACAAAAATGCAAAAAAACGCAGCAGTTGTAGAATATCATAATTCCAGTGGCCGTGCATATTGTATCATTCATGATGACATGCTAAATGTCATCATTGATTAAATCACTAATGACCTCTCAAGTGACTTCACTGATAACATCACTCATTACATCATCCAAGCTTCTGCTGTGCAAATAGAAACTGTATTAGTACCGGAGACAAATCTTATTCAGAATGGTAACTTTTACTCTATAAACAATTTAGCCACCAGTAAAATATGTGAGAACAACTAAAACTAAAGCTTCTCCTTACAATACATTATTCTACTGTTGATGTCGGTGTAGACAATCTATTTATACATTTTTGGTCTATAAAGTGCAGGCATTTTTTCAAAAGTTCAGTGTAAATTGTGAGACATACATTGTTATAGAATGTATAATGTATGGGTGACTCACAGATGGTGAAATTCAAATCTGCATTTTTAAAATTGTGTACAGTATTGTGCTCATTTCAGGAATATCTATGGAGGGTTGTCCATAGGGCTTGGAAGTGCAAGCCTTATAATTGGCTAATATATAGAAGTTGAGTCACTTACTTAAAATTCTGTGTTAGATGAGATATTTAACATACACATCTCATTAAGGAAAATAATAACCAAACTCTGTTTAGGTCGAGCCTGGGCAGTGCATGCGCTGCTGTGTAAGACATGCTGTATTCTGGAAGGGACTTGATGCTCTACCCACTCTCCACCCATATTTGTCATTGACATGTGTCATTGTCCACTGTAAACTGTGGCTGTTCATTTGTCAATAGGCTTAGTAGTCCCTCCTTAGTACCGCCTTGTCTCATTTTGTAACCTCCCATGGCAACACCTCCTGTTATGTGTATTGTTACTCGGTAGAATTTAATTCCATCCTCCAAGAACTATTTTCTCAAACAGCTCTGTCCTGCCTGCTGTTGCATGCAGGACACGCTCTCTCCTAAAGCTTTTTTTGTCATTTTTATAGCACGGGCACTGAATGCATTTGCAATGCAATAGGTCTCACATTTGCGAGAGTTTAAGCTATTGGCATTTTAAATGACAATGCCTTTTATTTATTTGTTCTAAAAACAACACATAAATAAAAGGCAATGCCAATAGCTCAAACTCTCGTAAATGCGAGACCTATTGCATTGTAAATGCTTGTTTAACCAGGCGAATGCATTGGAGCACAAAAGTAACATAAGAAAGAAAGAAAAATAAAGTAAATCCCTAGCATCTAGTTGTCATCACAACTGCTAAAAAGAAGGGAAAAGCAACCAAAAATTAAATTATATCCAGACATTATTTTTCCCTATGATCTTCATAATCTGACCGCCTCCCTCCCTCCTGCATTCGTCTCTGCCCTCCAGCCCCTGTTGCAATCCGCTCTGTGCTGGGAAGCTTGTGGCATTGGTCTTCGGGGAAGCACTGGGACTGGGTGAGATTTTTAAATATGCATCTGCGGTATGCATTGAATCTTTCTTGGTCAATGGGTGGGTTCCTTGGTTTTGACAGACTAAGGCCACTACATCCTCCTTTGCAAGTCTCCACCCCTCCACAATGTGCCGACAGCAGCCCCTCAGGCTCAGCCCAAGGGACGGGTGGTGCTTTGACCTGCTGTGTTCCTTCGAGGTTCGGCTGGAACTACTGTTATCACAAGCAGGGGTGTACGAAGATCAGAAGGGTTTCTAGCAACTCCTTTTTCTGGCAAAAGAAACATAAATATGCACAGGTTGCACAGTCCTGTAGTAGTGTGGTTTCATGTGGAAGATTGACTTTTGCAATGCTCTAATATCAAAGAGTCCTCGTTTGCAGTCGTGTATAACATGCCGATCTTCATTCTCCCATCTGCATGCTAAGAGAATCAGAGATGGGAGAGAAAGTGCAAAGAGTTGCTTTGTTTCTGTTTCATATGTGTACCTGCTACTCGCATAGCTTGAACCCTGCTGAAGGTCACTGGAGCACTCTGCCAGGTCAAGGGCAAAGATACACTCAACCAGTGCTTGGAGGAATCACTGGACCCTGAGAAGTGCAATGTGGACTGTTGGTGCAAAGTGTTATTCACTGGGGGTAAAAACTTCTCTTGGGGATTAAAGGGCATGAAGAAAACTCTAAGCTGCATGAAGGTCAGTAATCGGGATCTATTCAAGCCAATGCTTGCGTGACAAAATGTTGCATAGTGCGTATCTCAGCTGGAGCTGGTGGCACTCTAAGCTGAGCTGATGGCAATCTAAAATGAGATGCTGGCACTGAGGTGGATTGATGGCAATTTAAGATGCCCTGATGGCACTCTAAAATGAGCTGATGGCAATCTAAAATGAGCTGATTGCAATCTATCTAAAATGAGCTGATTGCAATCTAAAATGCGCTGATGGCAATCTAAGAGAGCTGATGGCTCTCTAAGATGCACTGATGGCAATCTAAGAGAGCTGATGGCACTCTAAGATGCGCTGATTGCAATCTAAAATGAGCTGATGGCAATCTAAGAGAGCTGATGGCTCTCTAAGATGCACTGATGGCAATCTAAGAGAGCTGATGGCACTCTAAGATGCGCTGATTGCAATCTAAAATGCGCTGATGGCAATCTAAGAGAGCTGATGGCTCTCTAAGATGCACTGATGGCAATCTAAGAGAGCTGATGGCACTCTAAGATGCGCTGATTGCAATCTAAGATGAGCTGATGGCAATCTAAGAGAGCTGATGGCTCTCTAAGATGCACTGATGGCAATCTAAGAGAGCTGATGGCACTCTAAGATGCGCTGATTGCAATCTAAAATGCGCTGATGGCAATCTAAGAGAGCTGATGGCTCTCTAAGATGCACTGATGGCAATCTAAGAGAGCTGATGGCACTCTAAGATGCGCTGATTGCAATCTAAGATGCGCTGATGGCAATCTAAGAGAGCTGATGACTCTAAAACGAGATGATGGCAATCTAAAATGAGCTGATGGCAATCTAAAATGAGCTGATGGTAATCTAAGATGAGATGACGGCAATCTAAAATGAGATGATGGCACTCTAAGATGCGCTGATTGCAATCTACAATGCACTGATGGCACTTTAGAAGAGCTGATGGTACTCTAAGATGAGCTAGTGGCAATCTGAGATGAGATGACGGCAATCTAAGATGAGCTGATGGCAATTTAAGATGCGCTGATGGCACAGAGCGGTTCAGTGAACCCGTGAAACTGGGGCATTTGTGACCCTGACACTACATGAGGACTGTATGCTAGACATGTGAGAAGTGTAAGCTACACATAGGTGTTTGTGGCACTGATGGCACCAAGGCTAGCGCATGTGCCACTGGCACTGGAGATTTCCATGGGCTGAAGGGACCTTGGGTGTGTCATGTGCTGATACCAGGCGGAGGCATCAGGAGCATACAGCGCTCGGTCATCGTCTGAGATGATGTTGCTGCAGCTGGTGGCCCTGAAGGGGATGGACGCTTTTCACTGAATAATTCAGATTTATCTTCATCCCGACAGCCTCCCAATAATCCCACATGTGCGCCTACCACTGCTGAAGTGAGGGCCTGGCTCCAGAGCATTAGCCCTGAGCTCTTTTGGAATCCTGGTTTTCAGTTTGTTTATTGCCTCATTCACAAACTGTTCAGGCCGGTGGGCAGGAAAATGGCTTCATAAAACAGGCAATAAATACTAAGGTTCTTAAAACCACAGCCGCTTCTAAGTGCAGGCACTTTAACATGTGAAAAATATGGCAGTTATTAAAAACATCATGAAACTCTGAATTTATTTTACAGTATGAAAATGCTTTCAGAGACTAGCAGAATATTCAAATGCATATATACATTGTAAGAAAGGACCTATAACATTTTCCAGCTATCACCTGTTTCTGTAGCTGATATGGAAACAGGTAAGGATATTTGGTTTCATATACAAGTTCAGCATCATTCGTTGAAAAGTCAAGGATTCCAAATGTAACTTATCCAACAGCATGACACCCATTACTTATGCATTCTATGAGTTTGAACAGTAATCTAGTTCTGTATTGGGGGCACATGGAGTCATCTGGCTTCAGTCGGGGAGGTTGCGCCCAACGGCATTAAATATTCAGCCAGAGAGCACTGCCTGACCCTGACATGGCCACCACCAACCACAACGACCCCTTGAGAGCGGAACACGGCACAAGACTTTAAACCAAAGAAAACAGCAGCAGTGAGGTAGAGTGGAAGAGAAAGTGAGCCCCAGCCCTGGGGAGACGCTGCCATCAGAGCAGAAGGACACGCTTGAACAGGCTGCAGCAGAGAGGACAGCACAGAGCCAGGACAAGCACAGAACAACACAAAGATCTTGCATCATAGAGGACAATGCTCATGGATACATGTTGAGGGCCAGCTAAGCACTTGCGTAGAGACACTAGCGAGCAACAAAAAAAGCATAAACCCAGCTGCAGGGTGGCTGCCAAAGAGACAGAGCTCAGTGGCTAACACGGGAGAGTGCAGAGACAGGCTGGTCGCAAAACAGGAAGTGAGGGCACACAGGGCCCTATTATAAAAAGATCACCAGAGCCCAGCAGCACTGGCAGTGCGTCTACAGCTGACTGGCATCAGTTTTAAAATGGCATTTTATAGTGGCATTCCTCTGGATGGTGCAGTCATTGATGATGTACATATGTGGGCGGTGAGTGCAGGTAGAATTGTTGTGTTAGTTGACAGGAACTGCAGACATAAGTATCGTAAAGGGCAATGATTCCAGCCGTAAACACTGTGCTGGGACAAGGAGCACAGTCGTAAAACCTGTGCCAGGTGGAGTGAGCCTTGACATTAATTATGGGCTGGCACTAATGAATGCAGCGGATTACCTGCGCGCTTGTTCTATGGCAGCAGACATATAACCCATGCTAAGGAGCGGAGCATGACTTGAGACCCCTGGCTATGGTGGACCGAGAAGGAGAGGACACGGTCTGCAGAGAGGGACCTTCCCGTCCCACCACTTTCTTGGGATGACACAAGGAGGCTTTTTTGCCTTTTTATGTATCAGATGATGTAAATGATGGCGGCAAGAATAAATGATTGTATGTTGATGTACATGGTGTCATGCGGCAATCCTGCACAGCATGTTGTTATCACAGCAAGCGCTACACAAACAAATGATGGACGTAATGCTGTATGAATCAAACATTCACCCTTAGTCAAGAGATCTGGGTTAAAACCATCGTTCTTTTGCTCACCACTCCATCCCAGTTCAGAGCCCAGCCATATGCAAATCAGTCTGACCCTGTGCCTCATGGGATCAGTCCAGCCCGAACTGCCAAGTCATGACTTCCCTGGACCGGAAACAAGCATCCTGGGACTGGTTTTGGGGTAACACCCCACATTAGCTAGACTAGCTTGAACCCAGGGGCACAGTGAGCAAGGGACCCACGTCTGGGCATTTTCTGGCGCACTTAGGGTGAAAAGTGCTACGTGATCACAGCAAGGACACCTCTAGAAGGTTTGTGGAGTTACTTAGTGGTTAAGCTGACCCCGGGAGAATCTGTTACCCCACCTTTCAGTTTCATCCTAGGACAATGAAACCTCGCCATCCCAGCTCGGAAGGTGGGTTAACGTGATGAATCACAGTTCTAACCTAAAATTCTGCAGTCTTTGCCTCGTTCCGACCGGTTTTCATCACCAAATTTTGTCAGGTAAAGTCCAGCAAAATTTGCATAGGGCAAATCACAGGTGTGTGAAATTGCTGCACAACTTGGAGTACCAAGACAGGGAGCAAACAGTATTCCCACCGCACTACAACACTCAATGTGAGCGCTCAAATGTACATAACACTGCACAGTTCGTCGAAATAAGATGTGGTGACGCTGGGCACACTTGACGGGTTCAGTGTTTAATTGATATGTTTGGATGCAATATGACACGGTCAAAAACTATGTTCAATGTGCTTTGAGTCTGCACTCCAGTATCAACCAGATGTGTTCCTCGACTCTAAAATCCCTACATTTCTTCTGCTTTGTGAATGCATTATGAAACTATTAATAGTGGTATAGTGGATTAATTCATGGTTCAGTTGTTAGATCCCATTTCCAAGCTTCAAACGCCCAGAGTCACCTGTCCAGTGCAGGCTGGCCACGGCGATAGCTCATAGTAAACATGTCCCCCATTCACTTCTACGCTGCTCTTCCTGGAGAGCTCCAGAGACATTTAGCAGTGCTTGTTTGTAGCTGCTTCAAACGCTGTTCCAATCTGCCCTCTCCAAAACTGCTGTCAGCGCTAGGAAGCAAAAACTTCAATCCAAAAGTGTGTGTTGTGGCCACACTCTATAAAATAGGGTTAATATCTTTAGCCCAGCCGACATTTTGTATGCATGGCATGGCTAGTTTTATTCATTTATCCTAAAGTGCTCCTAAAAATAACAGCGGGGATATGAAACGCATTAATGACGAAAACAACTTAGAATCATCTTAATGGCACACGTTTAATCGACCAGAGCAGGTTAAAGGGAGGAGTAAGGCCTCTATGAATGAAATGCGTGCCCTTCAAGTGCACCTCGAGCTCATGAAATGCCTCATCCCTCGGAGATGTCTCACTGCTTGCACATTCCGCCTCATCCCATTCTTTATTGCCCATTCTATTCCTCCAATCCGGTGCTCGCAGGGGGAGGGAATAACACCTCTGCATTTCTGCCTCCTACCTCCACTCGCGTCAACCTAATTGCAGATCTGGGAGATGCAGAAGTACTTCCCAGCGATCCTCTGGGACACTTGTCCGAGACAGCCAGAGAATGAACACATCAGAAGCGCCGGGGGAATGGCCCCGGGAATGTGAGTTTTAGATATTAGGCCTGAAAGGAGAAAAGAGAGTTCTCACTATTCCCTGAAACGCATGCACTTCGGAAATGCAGTCAGGCCTGCGGAAGATGGATGCTGTGGGTAATGCAAACCTCGTTTCCCAGGCAGCAGGATGTGATGGTACCCTGATTTATCAGAGTGCTTGTCCTGCCTCTTCCTCCCTAGGAGAGAGATATTTGATAGGTCGAGGCCATTGGCTAAAGGACAGATGGAGTGACTAGCTACTTCACAGATTTATTGACAACGACTGACTGACCAATTCACTGACTGAATCCCAATTAAATCACGTTTTGCTTAACTAATCCAATTAATGACTGACTGATTGGATAATTGGTCGATTCACCAACAGATGGCTTGAATAAATGAGTGACTGACTGATAGACAGACTATGCAAATTCACTTACTCTCTTTTCTCACTGGTGATTCACTGTTCTACCGGCTGACTGACCGAATGGGTGGATTACCGACTCACTTCTGAGTGAAGGGCCAATTACCTAACTTGTTCACTGACTGATTAATCGATTGACTGACTAATTGATTGATCTATTTATTTAATGACTGGTTGACTGGATGAGGGCTTTATATAATATCACTTCCTTTCATTAGCACTTTTGGGATGTATGCAAAACATGCTTCCCAGAACTTTGAACAGTACTGCAGGTGAGGCCTCTAGGGGTGGATACCGTACTCCAGATGAGGTCTTCAGAATGAATACATCACTCTACAAGATACCTACCCACGAGTACGCATTTAATGGGTGGGGTGGGATACAACAAAACCTCCCATTTCTCCTTGGCATATCTCTTCCTCTGCATCTTGCCCCATGACTTCGTCATAATGTTAACCCTTGCAGAGGTCATCCGTTACACAACCCCAAGACACTGAAAGGCAATGAAAGTTTGCACTGCTGCTGCATATTCTTGAACTATTCTTTGTTTATCAGTAAAGCTTGCACTTCTTCTGCATGTCAAGGAACTGATCCGTGCTTGTCAGCGAAGCTTGCACTACTGCTGTATGTTCTTGGATTGCTCCAGCAGGTCAGTGAAGCTTGCACTGCTGCTGCATGTTCTTAGATTGCTCCATGCATGTCAGTGAAGCTTGCACTGCTGCTGCATGTTATGAAATTGCTCAGCATATGTCAGTGGAGCTTAAACTTCTGCTGCATGCTATGGCACTGCTCCATGTATGCCAGTGAACTTGAACTTCTACTGCTTGTTATGGAACTGCTCTGTGATTAGAAGTGAAGCTTGCTCTGCTTTTGCACGTTGTGAAACTTCTCTGTGCATGTCAATGAAGCATGCACTGCTGCGCATGTTATAGAACTGCTCTGTGTATGTCAATGAACTTGAACTTCTGCTGCATGTTAAGGCACTGCTCCGTGTTGCTTGAAAGTCTGCTGCATGGTATGGAACTGCTCTGTGTATGCCAATGAAGCTTGAACTTCTGCTACATGTTTTGAAACTATTCTGTGTATGCCAGTGAACATTGCACTTCTGTTATGGAACTGTCCCGTGTATGCTTGTGATGCTTGAACGTCTGCTGCATGTGATGAAACTGCACCGTGTATGCCAGTGAAGCTTGAACTTCTGCTGAATGTTAAGAAACTGATCCATGTATGTCAGTGACGCATGATATTCTGCTGCATGTTAGGGAACTGCTCCATGTATGTTAGCGAAGCCTGCACTTCTGCTGCATGCCATGGAACTGCTCCCTGTATGCCAGCAAAGCTTACACTTCTGCTGCATTTTATGGAACTGCTCCGTGTATGTTAGCAAAGCTTGCACTTCTGCATTTTATGAGCTACTCCATATATGCCATCAAAGCGTGCACTTCTGCTGCATTTTATGGAACTGCTCCGTGTGTGCCAGCAAAGCTTGCACTTCTTCTGCATTTTATGGAACTGCTCGGTGTATGCCAGTGAAGCTTGATTTTCTGCTGTATGTTATGGGACTGCATTCTGCTGCATGTTATGGAATGTCTCAGTGTATGCCAGTAAAGCTTGCATTCTGCTGCATTTTATGGAACTGCTCCATGTCTGCCAGCAAAGACGGCACTTCTGCAGCATGTTATGGAACTGCTCCGTGTATGCTAGTGAAGCTTGCACTGCTGCTGCATATTATGGAACTTCTCCATGTATGCCAGCGAAGATTGCACTTCTGCTGCATTTTATGGCACTTCTTGTGTATGCCAGCAAAGACTGCTCTTCTGCTGCATGGAACTGCTCCTTGTATGCCAGCAAAGCTTGCACTCCTGCAGCATGTTATGGAACTGCTCCATGTATGCCAGTGAAGCTTGCCTTTCTGCTGCACTGTCTGGGACAGCTTCTTGTATGCCAGCAAAGCTTGCACTCCTGCAGCATGTTATTAAATTGCTATGTGTATGCCAGTGAAGCTTGCACTTCTGCTGCACAGTCTGTAACTGCTCCTTGTATGCCAGCAAGCATGTTATGGAACTGCTCCGTGTATGCCAGTCAAGCTTGCCTTTTTGCTGCACTGTCTGGAACTGTTCCTTGTTGCCAGCAAAGCTTGCACTCCTGCAGCATGTTATGGAACTGCTCTGTGTATGCCAGTGAAGCTTGCACTTCTGCTGCACCGTCTGGAACTGCTCCTTGTATGTCAGCGATGCTTGAACTCCTGCGGCATGTTATGGAACTGCTCTGTGTACGCCAGTGAAGCTTGCACTTCTCTGCATGGTCTAGAACTGGTCAATGTTTGTCAGGGAAGCTTACAGTGCTGCTTCCTATGCCATACCTGTTCTGGAAGCGTGTGTGCAGATGGTTCTATGCATTACTGTTGCATTTGCTGTTAACTGTTGGTGTGGAACCTGTACGCTGTACAGCTGTACTGCTTCTGTTTTGGCGCAATCTGGCACAGGCGAGGCGCTGCAGACAGGGTCATTGGTTTGCTTCAGTCTCGACATGATTTGCTGGGCAGATGTTTGGCTGCGTTCCTTTGAGTTTGTATGAGAGTGCACGCACTGTGAATGCTTTTGTTCTGGTGCTGCTCAGCGCTGCAGAGAACCAGTTATGCCACCAGGAAGTGCTGGGCTGGCTTCACTTAAAGTAGAGTGTGTCAGACTGTACTGAAAACTGGGACTGAGCTGCAGTGTTCCAGCTGGGTCCCTGGAGAACCTTCTTTCACGCAGTCCCAGGACGGGTTTGTGAAAAAGCACCGCATGGGCACTCTCCTGACTTGTCCGTCATCAGTGGGTTGTTCACTGAGTTCTACAAAGGGATGTACTTGTCTGGCTCAGGGTATTGATGGACTGGCAGAGGCCTGGGGAGAGAAGTTTTAGAATGAGAGAACTGAGGGCTGCTTGTATTCCAACAATGAGTACCCAAGAGGTCATTGTGAGCCGAACACGCCTGAGGGTCTGTAGGGACTGACATCCTTCCGTCCCCCTTGTGTTGCTGAACCTGTGCTGTGACCTTGTTGCTTCTCGTTTCCTCGGAGCTGCACGGGTTGCATTCTGCAAGCAGCCTCTGAGGTGTGGAAGAGGCGGGCACGTGCTGACGGGTGAAACAGAGCAGTAGAAAGTGCTGTGTGAAATGCTGGTTGTCACATCACCCTCGCTCCTCGTGCTGTGCGGCAAAAGGCCATGTTTGTTAAACACCGTGGGGCAGATTTATGTCAGACTTGCGCCACTTTTACGCCGCCGTTGTGTCACTTTTGTGACGCAGCGGCGGCGTAAACCATGCGCCATGTTGCGCCTTATTTACAAAGTGACGCATCTAGGGAGATGCGTCACGTTGTAAAGCCCTGCGCTACATTAAACCTGCGTCAGGTTTAATGTATGCAGGGTGGGCGTTCCATCGGAAAAAGCCTCGGAAAAGTGACGCAGTGAAATCTACAAGATTTCACTCAGTCACTTTTCCGACGCTGCTGAGTCAAAACCTTGCGCCTGCTTGAAGCAGGCGTAAGGCATGACGCAGCATGTTAGGTACGGGCAGCCCCTAAACATTGCTGGAGTTGTGTCGTGCTTGCGACACGACTCCAGCAATGCGCCGCCCTTACGCCATCAGATGCGTGACGCATCTGTTTATCCTTGCGCCACGATGCGCTGCATTGTAAATGCGGCGCATCTGTGGTGGCGCAAGGGTAAACTTGCGTGACGCATCTTTCCTGGCGCATCCCTGCTGATTTGCAGGGATGCGCCAGGAAACATAAATCTGCCCCCGTGAAACTGCTTCTCGCATCTCTTCCCCTTGCACAGCTAACGCAATTCACAGTTCTTGTTGCGATACAGTGTGAAAACCGTTCTGTACATTCAGACGTTGTTTTCGTTTGTCTTCATTATCTGTTACTTCTCCTGACCTACCAGTGATTGAGACTCACTGAGTCAGTGGGTGAGGGCAGCCTGCACTGCTGCTCTGTGCTTGGAATGGAGAAATAGATGTGCAGGTAGGTGCTCTGTACCAGAGTACCTGCTTCAGGGCTTTAAGTGGGATGAAAAAAGTGGGGGGGTCTCTCAAAGGGGCGTGGCCAATGTAAGGGCGTGGCTTAAAAACACGTACGCTAAAAATATGTGCTTAGCAGTGTGCCGTCCGACTTGTGTTGTGCCGTTTCTGTCATTGCATCCAGATTTATAAGTTAGGTGCATAAGATAAATAAGCAGCAACTATGGCTTGTATATACTATTGAAAAAGCTTCTATTTAAAGCCCTGGTGACACCACGACAATGTTGCTGCCCTGAGTTTGAAAAAGAGAGGGGAAATCCAGAGAGAGAAAATTACTCTCTTTAAAGGATTTCCCTTCTACTACAACGCTCACCTGGCATGACGTCATGCCGTAACTTCTCCACTCGTCAGCAGTGAGCAGCGCACATCGATGTGCCTACTACTGTCACTGCAGTCTGGAGAGTGCGGCCAGGGCACAAAACAGAGCCCGATAGGGACCTGTTTCGAGGACCCCTTAAAAAAAACTGCCGGTGCTCAGCACTGGCGAGACTCGGCCCACTTAGAGCCCTGACCTTCTTGTTTCTGAGAATTGCCCACTCTCTCCAGTTAAAAGTATTCCGTCTCTCTTGAGAAGTACAGTATTCTCCCTCGCAGAATAAAAAAGTGCCAATATTCAGTACCGGACAGTACCGGCCAATTTAAAGCACTGCTGCCCACGGCCTACCTGTCCTGCAGGTAGAAGAGGGCCTCGCTGAAAAACATCTCACTTTGTAAAGCCAAAACGATTGACTTTGTCACAATGTGTTACCGTTAAGAGTCACTTGGGTGCGCGTCCCTCAGAAGTTCAAGTTGAAGGATCTTTACTATTGGAAGTTTCGTTAAAAATGTATCTTTAGTTCCGCAGACGGTATTTATGTATGTGTTATATAGTATATTCTTGGATTGAAGCTTCCCCCCATGGGAGGGATGTGGATCGGACTGACTACAAGTCATGTTCTTTGGCACACAGCGGCAATGCATGCACAACAGTTAAACTGGCAGAAGGGTCTCGCTATTATAGAAAGGACAGGAAACTGAGAGATAGGTTTCACCGAAGTTTATTCTTGTAGAACTGAGGAGCCCATTGGAGTGCATTCATCAGCACAAGAGTCCCAAAGCAACTGCCTCAGGGAGCCGTTGCCTGGAACCCTTCATGCAAGAGTGTTCCCGAGTGCCAATATCAAGAACATTCGAATCCTAGGGTCACCCTCTGTCCCCAAATGCTGGAAAGTATTCAACCCACTCACGAAGATGGACATCTCTAAACTAATTGCAAATTCAAAGCCTCCCTCCCACTTCGCAGAACCCCTCCGGGCCTCTGTGACAAAAAATCTTAATCACGTCATTACCCCCCTCTGGACAATGATAATAAACAGTCCCCTAAGTACTGAGGTTATGTCAGACTGCCTAAAACGAGGCCAGGGCACTCCACTTTTTAAAAAAACAGGATCAGACCCTGATGACCTCAACAACTTCAGGCCCGTCTCCAACCTTCCCTTCCTGGCTAAAATCTTAGAGAAATGTGTCCTACTTCAATTTAAGCAGCACATCGACACTAACAGTCTCCTGAATTCACATCAACCAGGCTTCAGAAAGGGCTGTAGCACATAAACAGATATACTAAATATAGCGGATGACATCCACAAATGTATGGATGGTGATCGATGCTGCCTGCTCAGCCTCCTAGACCTATCAGCGGCTTTCGACATGGTGCACCATAAGCATCTTCTTAACACCCTCAAACAACGGATTTGAGAGGATGGCCTGGTCCTGAAATGGTTCACATCATTTCTTCACAACCACTCTCAACAAATAAAAATAAACAACACAACTTCAAATACCTCTACTATAACCAGAGGTGTTCCCCAGGGTTCAGTCATCTTACCTACTCTCTTCAATATCTACATGGAGCCCCTCACTACCATAATCAAACAAGCAAACATCCCCTTCCACCTCTATACGGATGACGTCCACCTCTACCTGGAACTATCCTCTCTAGAGGACATACGCCGACTAAATGATACACTAACAAAAATCCAAAGCTGGCTATCACACAACCACTTGAAACTCAACCAAGAGAAGATGGAAATTCTTCTCCTCTCAAAAAACTGACAGATCCCCCACGGGTCCAAGAGTGGATAAAACTTATCAACTCTCTAAACTGCAATCTATCCTTGATTGGTTTGCCAAATCGCTAGGAATCATACTGGACCCAAACCTGAACATGAGCTATCACATAAAGACTACCACAAGGAGTGCCTTATGCAAACTAAAGTTATTTACCAAAATCAAGCCCTTCCTCCCCCCAAATGATCTCAAAACCGCAGCGCAAGCCTTGGTTCTGTCCAGACTAGACTGCAGGAATGCTACCCTCACAGGCACAGCGAAATCCCACTTAGCACCCCTGATAACGACTCTAAATGCAGCAGCAAGAATGGTCACCGGAGCCAAAAGGCACGATCACATCTTCCACTCCCTGAAAGATCTTAAGTGGCTCCCAATTGAAGCTCACTGCCACTTCAAACCTGACACACAAAGTCCTTCACACTGGTAAACCAGCTTACCTGGCAGCCGAACTCACCAAGGTAGGCCAGTCAAGAAACCTTAGAAGCACCAACAACCTACTTCTCATACCCCGAAAGAAACATAAACAAAAAGCCCTGGCTCGCTTCTTCTTGGGAATGCCCCTTCTCTGGTATGCCCCTAAAATCTGGAACTCCCTACCAGCAGATCTCAGAACCAACCTGTTGTGGTTTTACTTATGTCATGTTATCCTTTTCACTGCTTTTGCCTGTGCAGCTGGGGTGTGTTCTATATTCTGCTGGTCATAGCCTAGCAACAGAATACTGGAGGCTGGAGGGGAGGATTCTGTTCATTGGGAAGCTAACTGCTGTTAGGACTGGTGGTTTTTCTGATTGCTTCTGGAATTAAATACCACATTTTAACTACCGAATTGTTCATGGACTTCTTTCAACGATTAGCATCTTTACACTGGCGACGAGTGACCTGTTTGGGGACAGGAATTGATGCCACCTGTTTCCCCATATCGAACCTACTGTTTTCTTCAAGCGTGTTTTGTCAAGCGGTACATTTGCGTTACATGGACCTGGCATTAACAATTGCTGCGGATATTACACGCCTTTGAAAAGCCTTCGCATTTGGAATGAAGCGAGATGCGCTGAGATTGAGACTGTGCTGTTGTGCGTAGTCAAGTGTGGCGGCACTATCGTTTTCGTGCTTCGCATTCACCACGTTGAGATTTCGGTGGGAGTTATTGGATTGTGTCCTGCTACAGTGACCTTGGATTGTGGATAGTGAGTCATTGGATTGGGACCTGCTAAATCATTGTCAAAAATACAGTGGGCACTGTATTAGACATTGACAACGACCAACGTTCAGTTTTGAAAGAAAACTACTTCACACGCCGAACTCACCTGCATTCCTTGGTAACACGCGCTCTGCGATTGTTCTCTGTGAAGACTTCTCCAAGGCAGCAGCGTCAGACTATCTTCTGCGCACCTTGAGCCACCCGGCTCACGTCGTGCCGGCAACAGCCTTCTCGTCATGCGTATCAGTGATACGCGCACTTGAACTTTTAAAGTTTCGGTTATCAGCGTGTGTGCAATTCTTTTCATTTCAGACGCGTATCGGTGATACGCACACCTCGCATGAAGTTCAGGGTAAAGGATTTTTATATTGGTTTTTCTAGCGCATCAGCGATGCGCACACTTTCAGTTGTTTTGTGAAGTTTTTGATAAATTGCTAGGACTTTAACGATTTTAGGACTATGGATTTCTGATTTTGCGTTACAAATGTTCACCTCCAATTTATAATTTGAATATTTAAATATTTAAATTGGGAGTAGGTATTATTTTAAGAGAGTATTGTAAAGGGAATGTGTATACAGGTATAAAAATTTTTTTTTTAAAAAAGACTTATTATTTTAGCATTACATTTTAGTGTTTTCAGTAGAAGAATGGCTTTGTCTGGTATGTCCCAGCCCCCTCAGTTTCTAAGTGATGTTGGTGATCCCATTTTGCCATGGAAAAGGTGGAAGCCCCTGTTTGACTCATATTTGTTGGCCATTGGAGGAGAAAAGTTTTCAGCGGTGCGGAAGCAAGCTACACTCCTTCATAATTTAGGTGTGGAAGGTAGACATGTATATGATAGCCTTGATGAGATTTCATTAGGACGAGGTGAAGGTGAACCTGAGAATATTTACGACATGACCGTGTTGATGCTGGAGAATCATTTTGGTTCTAAGATTAATGTTGTATTGGAACGTCATAAATTTTTCTCCAGAATTCAGGGCAAACAAGAGAAAATCAGCAGTTATGTAGCTACTTTAAAAACCTTGGCTCGCACTTGTGAATTTGAACAGCTCACCGACTCGCTCATTAGAGACCAGATTGTCAGGTGCACTAACGATCCAAAAGTACAACAGAAACTTCTTGCTAAAAATCCTGACTTTAAGGACACGTTGTCCATTGTTGAAAGAATGGAGAATACAAACATGTGGGTACGGGAGATGAAGGTGGAAAAAACATCTGATGTTACTACTGATGAGAAAACTGTTAATGAAATAAAGAAGGATGAGGTTATGAAGGTAGATACTAAAGGTGGGGTCAAGGAGAATCTTGAGAAAGACAAGAAGCCTTATAATCCCGAACAATCTCATTTCAAAAATAAGTCCTCTGACCCTGAGCTATTTGGATTCAGGAATAGTAGGAACGGTTTTAAATGTTTTAGGTGTGGGAGTGATAACCATTCACCCAATAGCCCCAGTTGTTTTGCGAGGTCTGTGGTCTGCAACAAGTGTGGGAAGAGAGGTCATTATGCACGAGTGTGTTGAAGTGGTAGGAATCAAACAGTACAACGTATTGAACATGAGAGAAAGTTTATTTGCTGCATCAGAGAGGATGGTGTTGTTGATGGTGACACTTTAGAAATGCCTGAGTGTGAAGTGTTGATTGGTGACGAACGATTTTCAGTTTTGGCTGATTCTGGGTCACCTTATAATATGGTTGGGGATGCTAATTGGGATGCTGTTTATGGTCTTGAGAAGACTGAATTGTTTCCCCCGGACATAAGTCCTGTTGGCTATGGGGGAGTCAAAATTAATGTTTTAGGTTTTGTCATAAGGAAAATTCAATTTAAAGACAGAGAAACACTTGGAAAAGTTTATGTAGCAAAAAGAGGAGATAACCTTTTGGGGTGGAGGCATCAAAGAGATATGGGAATCAAGCTAGATCCGAATTCCCCAGAAAAAGTTCTACTTTTGTCTCCTTCTTCAGTGTCAGATGACGTGTGTTCACAATTACCCAAAGTGTTTTGTGACAAGTTAGGGTTATTGAAAAACTTTGAACATAAAATCATTCTAAAAAACAAAGCTCAACCTTTTGTCAGTAAAGTTAGGAAGGTTCCGCACATGTTGATGGAACCTTTGGATTTGGAGCTTAAAAAGTTGCTCTCGACAGGTGTTATTGAGGAGATTGAGTGCTCTGAATGGTTGGCCCCCATTGTTCTGGCATCCAAGGATGGTGGTAAGGGGATTAGGATGTGTGTGGACTTGCGTGGATTGAATAAACATATTTGGGTTGATAGGCAGCCTTTAACCAATGTCTCTCAGACGCTTGCTTTAATCAAGGATGCCAAATGTTTCAGTGTAATGGATCTATCCTCGGCTTATCATCAGGTTCTACTGCATCCGGATTCTAGACATTTGACTTCCTTTGTGACGCCATTGGGAGCTTTCAGCCACGGCCCGTGGAGGGTGTTCCGTGGGGCGGAAAGGCGGGGCGGGGAGGGGCAGGGTGGGGGGTACTAAAAACCGGAATATGGATAATTGGAGGTAAGTAAAAATTAAATAAATAAAATGAATTTCGTAGCGCGCCCTGCATCGCCCTCCATACCCACAAGCCCAGCAAAATCATCCATACTGACCCTCCAACATTGAGAGGCGACACCTATCAGATAGGATAAAAGCAGGTGCATTCCTTTGGTAAATGAGTGTTCAGGCTTCTACTCCCTACATGCCTCTCTACACAATAACTGCAAAAGGATTGACATGACTTTATCTTTATTTCCACCTCAGTGTGTGCCTACAAGGGTCCCCACTGGTGCTCGCTCCATGGGGCTATAATTTCCATATTGTGAGGTAAGAATGTCTGAGTGGAGGAGACATCTCTGCACTGAGTGTGATGTGTGGTCTGCATTTCATCGCAATCTTTATGTGCTTTGTACACCTGTGTGTATGGGATTTGTAGTGCACTTTTTGCACCTTTTGCACCTACTTGCTGTGGCACAGAACACATGCCAGGAGTGACAACCCGTAGCATCTTTCTTCTTTTTAGACTTGTCTTATGCGTAACTTTCTCTATATCCCCAGAAGACTACCCTCTGCTAGAAATCGATGGAGTGTTTCGGGATGCCTTCATGAATGATGACAAGTGTGAATTCAGCATGCAGCGTGCACTGTGTATGAGTGATTAACCAGATCATAGAGGCCCAGGTCCTGAGAAAAACCGGGGACCCCGGATGGGCCCCCACAATGACTGAAGAAGGTTGACCTGGTGGATGCAGGAGCAGGCCCGGCTCTAGAATTTTTTCTTTGGGAGGGCAGGAAAGAAGCTTGGGTGGGCCATAAACGCGAGTGAGTACTGGCCAAAAAACCCCAGAGTATTTAATCGATTTGATATTTCAGGCATTGGCATCTGTCCGCGTTTGACATTTTTAGCACAATAATCAGCACCCAAGGATCTACATAATCTTTAAGAAGCAGAACTTTAAGACTGCAGCATGCTCATGTGCAGCAGCAGGAATGTTTCTGCTGCCAAACAAAGCCACTTTACAGCATTTCATATTTTTATAAAAACTTTAGTAGCTTTTTACTTTGTAAAGCATTGGAGTTTAAAAATACGATGCAAAAAGCCCAGAATCATAATTCAGTTTTCACGATATCTATACTGGTCATTTGTGCATCAAAGCAGTTAATAAACTTTGCTGACTTTACACCTCTCCCCAGGGCAAAAACGATCCTAAGCTAATGGTGTTAATCGCTAAAATAAACGATTAGGAAGAGCCCACGGGACTGCACACCCCTGTGAAACAATGAGGTGAAAATTGCGTTCTTAAGTCTGAATGGCCTTGGGTGGGCCAGAGTGTTTCTTGGGTGGGCCTGGCCCACCCTCTAGAACCAGGCTTGTGCAGCAGTAAGTATTAAAGACTGGAAGACTCACAATGGTTTTTAAATTTCTTTTCACGGATCCCACACACACACAATAGCACTCCTTGCAAATAGGACAACCACGTGTCACTGTAATCATTTCTGACAAATAAGACGGCCTACTGATGAAGTATGCCATCAAGGTTGGTGAGTGAGGGATCGCCTTACAGGTTTTTGTGGAATTTAGTGGACTTTATATACGAGACAAAGGCCTGTAATATTCACAAGGAAGACCCTTTTTGTCCGGATTGTCAGAAGTTCATTGCTTATTTTTCCTCAACATATTTAATCCAGAGGAAGAGAGTGAAAAACACAACAAGTGCAAAGAAAAGAAGAAAAAGACTGAAATACAGTGGCAAGGGGTGAAAAAGGATTGAAAAAGAACCGGAAATAGTAAGTTACGGAGCAATGGAGTCTCTGATGGTGCATTGAATGGCATGAGTTGGAAGCAAGGCTATGTATGCAGCCTAGGTATTTGGCAACTCAATCTTAATAGCGTCAGTGGTGGGCTTCTGAAGAAAACCTTGGGCCCTAGCACTTATTGTTTTGCACACTAAGCACTGAGAGTATGTTATTTCAAGGAAAAGACAGGCCCTAAGAATGTGTGCTCCTACAATAAAGAACTCTTTTCAAACAACAAGGGGACCCAAGTAAAGTCAGCGAGGGACCTCGGGAATCAATTATTTTGTGCTACAATGTCCCTAGGGAGGTAGGGATAGGAAGTAACAAATGAATACAGACCCAATCAGTGCTGTATTGGTTAACTTATCCAGCCGGACGGAGGTTCAATATTGAATTTATCAGCAAGTTTTTTGGATATAAACAAACACAAATACTGAAAAGTGGGACACAAGCCTGCATCTTACTACACAAACATACAAACATAAAATAGAGAGAGCATTTAAGCGAGGCTCAGGCAACGCTTACGGTTTGTTTTGACAAGTAGTATGAAGTTTAAGAAACAAATCGCAAGTAACGTCTCTACACAGTTAATAATGACATCACATTTAGTGCATGAGGCGTTTTAAGGTGTTGACGGCATTTTGATCCAAGTGAGCAATGCGTGGATCGTCTTCAGGACATTATATTAGCATGCCTGTATATAAGTGCCTAAGATAATTGGGGAAGTCCGAAGGGCCTGCCACGAGACTGTGGGTGTGACAGCACCGGATGCGGGAACATCCGGGCTCGGTTGGGGCTCTGGCCGTCGCAGATATGCGGTACTGGCAGGTCGAGGATCAAGGGGCACTTCAGGGAACACTTCAGGAGGGGCTGCGTGTAATACGACTTCGCGATGGCAGCATGATGGCCTCAAGTAAAGAAATTGGAGGGATTCACGGGAGTGGAGCCACAGGCGTGTGCTCGGACGGCGTAATGATCAATAGTCGATGAATGCGCCGGGCTGCTCAGGGGGTCAGCATCCGGGATAGATACTTGCTGATAAATTAAATATTGAACCTCTGTCCGGCTGGATAAGTTAACCAATACAGCACTGATTGGGTCTGTATTAATTTGTTACTTCCTATCCCTACCTCCCTAGGGACCATTGTAGCACAAAATAACCTACAATAAAGAAGACAAGTATTGCATTTCCACCAGCAACCATGTGAAGGGCAGAATTGTGAAACAGCAATGTAAGACTTCTATCTCTCTGCAGGTGGAGTGGACTGGATTAAGAGAAGTGTGTTGTCAAGGCTCCGTGTCTGCTCCCGACGCCGGACCAGACATGCAGAAGTCTCTAAGAATGTTTGGGATATTCATCTCTATCTATAATTAAGATGCTCCTGGTCTGCAGAGGAACATATGTGTTGCAGGAATTGAGCAAATTTCATATTTACGAAAAGTGAAGCATTCTTTGACCGCATCACAGCACGTCATAGAAACACGTGACCCTTTGACCAATTTATGCCTATATTGTTGTCTACAGACTGGAGAGAGGACACTGGCAGACCAGATACTAGACTAAAATTGGGAGGAAACAGCAGGAAATAGATTCTTGAACCCCATCCCTATATAGGGTGACAGTTCCTTGTACTTTGATGACTGAAAGAACCTAATGGACACGACCAGAAGTACATGAGTCTCCTTGGCACCGACATGGCCCCAATGACCTACAACATCTTGAGTCACCCAGAAAACACCCACCTTGGAGCTCAAGCAGAGATTCTGTAGTTGTATGGAAGCAGGACTCCCCAAGAATGATGGATACACATGCCCGCGGTCTCAGGAATCAAAAGACTTCAGGTGAAGGATGGAAGAGGGGTAGAGTGAGTCCCTAATTGAAGGTAGCCAAAGTCACCAGATGGTTTTCATCCTTGCAGTTTGCGTTGCACACAGGCTAGACGAAGTTTGGACCACCACTTTCTGCTTAATGCCCCGGGAGGCCATTTGCCTGACTCTGGGTGCAGTCCTTGGTAAGGTGAATCAACATTTTGCATCAACGAGGTATCAGTGCAGATGATCGCTTTGAGGGGCTTCTTTTAAAAATGATATGCACTAATGGCATTGACTCGCTTTGTTATCTGTGATTCTCTCACATCGGATTCGAAAGATGAGGTAGATTAGGCATATGCTACAGGAAGGATGCAGGAAGAAGCTACACAAGCTACAAGCAGGGGCTGCATGTTGCAAAAGTAGCTTCAGTGGAGGAAGGCGCCAAACTTTAAGCCAACAGTTATCCCAAATATCACTTAGGAACACCTGTATCTCCATCACAGGTACCAGGCCGCTAGACCCTCTGCCCCAGAGGGGACTGGACACTCCCAAGCACAAAGCCAAGATGCTTTTGGGCCTGGTAGGGTCCTGTTTGAACAGAAGGTGCCATGCAGAGACACATTCCAAAGGACGTGGCAGGGCTGATGCAGAGAGCAGTGCAGAGTCAGGAGGGAGGACATGGTAGCGGTGATGACATTAGAGGAGACGGAGAGGACATGGGCCTCCTGTGGCTATTGTGTGGACAGAGTCAGGAGGTGCGCGGAGCTGATCAAGGCAACAGCCACTCCGAGATGTGCCTAATTGTGTCTTGGGGCAAAAAAAGGAGGCAGACTCATGCAGGAAGGAGGAGGGCCGTGGCATGTGGAGGGGAGCTCCATGAGTCTGCGAAGGGTGGGGGGGACAACCCAAACAACCCCACGACTGGATGGTCAAATGGTGAAGCCATGACGAGTTATAAAAGTGATGCTTAATACAAGATGGGGGGAGTTAGAGACCGAGAGAGCAGAAGAGAACGAGGGGGGTGAGAGGGCACTGTGGTTCTCGGTGCAGGGTGATAGGGTCTGAGAGTGGAAGCTCACAATCTAGGTCAGTGAGGTATGCATGCCTGCACGTACACCTTACGCATCAGCCCTGGGGCTTTTCACTCTGCTCCCTTCCCTCTAACTCTTCAATTGTTCCGTCTCTGGCCTTCATTCACAGTTTTTCTCTAAATCTAAGGCTATAGCTATCTCTCTCTTGATATTTTAGCTGTTTTGACTGGATTTTTCTTTCTTTCTTTCTTTCTTTCTTTCTTTCTTTCTTTCTTTCTTTCTTTCTTTCTTTCTTTCTTTCTTTCTTTCTTTCTTTCTTTCTTTCTCATCCCCTCTCTCTATCAGGCTCCTTCATACTGTTTGGCTCTCTCCCTTACTCTGTCCATTTCAGTCTAGGGTGCATTGCTTGCTCCTACTGTTGGAAGCAATGTGGTAGTTGTGGTCTAGCTCATTTTCCCTGCGCCCAGTATTCCTGTGACAAGCTTGTTCGTGTGGGCCACCCTATGGCATTCTTCATAGCCCGCACCTTCCTGCCGACCTATGCTAGTATGCAGGGACGAGGGACGCGACTTGTGCGGTGGCTCTACTGTTGGATGTGGGGCGCCTCTAGATTCCACCGCGTGTCTGAGCCTTTTCACAGGATCTCCCACAGCTGTGTGAGGGGTGAGTGAAGTTTGTGCTGTGGCTCTCTATGCTGCGGCTCTGCTGTTTAGGAGAAGCATGCTTTGCTGCTGTTCCTCAGACATATTTCTTTCACTCTAAAATACGTACATGATCTGAATTGCTAATGTTTGTTTGTCATGTGGGCCCTCTGAAAACTTTGAATCTACTCACTCCCTCTTGCATCATCTAACACCTTGATTTGTCGCTCTCGCTCACTCCCTCTGCTTCCCCTCACTTTTCTTTGTCTCTCAATTTCGTTTCCGTCGTGCCTCCTTCATTATCCTGCTGTGGTCACTCTCTCTTTCAACATTTATGCGTCTCTCTCTGTCCGAGTCCCCAATGGTTTCTTCTCTCTGTCAGTCTGTGCAGTGGACCGTCAATCTTTGCTTGCTCCACCCCCCCTCCACTGAATCCCCTCACTTGCGCCTTCTCATCTTCCCCTCAGTGGCCACATCCCTCCCAGCTCCTCTTTTCCGCACTACGTTGTCCCTCCATTGTCCTTCTCTCCTTCATCCCTTCTCCTCTCCTCCTCTATCCCCGGCATTTACTCCCCCTCCTTCCTTGCACGTCATGGCCGAAACAATACCATCTAATTTAGGAACATAGGTGACCTTGGCTGGTATACTATCTGTTTCCAAAGTCATTTTCCATCCATGTGACATCACAGCTCAAGGGAACAGCTGCTGGGGCTTCCCCCTCCCTGGGCAAACTGAAGCGGGGGCAACAGAGGGCCCCCATCAGAGCTGCGCCTCGGTGCAGATGGAAACAGCTCCAACGAGGAGGAAACGCTCGGGATTGTTCTCGATTGTTCCTTGTCGGCATCACACCAAAGCACATCTCCTAGAAATGTTGGACACAATAATAAAAAGAAAAAATACAGGGCAGGCGGGCATTATAAGCAGAAATGACGATTCTCCAATTATCATACAGAGAGAATCTTGATTTCATTAAAGACTACGGAGGCTAACATTATGCAATATACTTTTATTGCTGCCCTAAACTGCAGCCCTTTAATGAACACATTACATCATGAATGCATTACATCACGAATAACAAAGTTCCAAACAATAATACATAGCGCCATAGCAACAGGTCAACATCCTCTAGAGCTGCGACGGACAAACTTAGATGTATAGATGAAGAGACGAATTTCACAAGGATGAAGAATCTGGAAGAAAAGAAAGATCAAATTGGTAGTTCCGATTTAAACGGATTAAAAGTCCTGTAATCAAGGAGGGAAAGATAAGGAATTAAAATTGAATAAAGAATACATAGGTATTTCAGTCTTAAAAAAGTTTTTAAAATATAAAGGTATCTTAATCTGTAGGGAGTGAAAAACAAGGTTAAAATTGATAAAAGTTTAATAAAACAAAATAGTTAGATCTCCACCAGGGAGTGGTGGGTGGGATAATGTTAGCCTCCGTAGTCCTCAATGAAATCAAGATTCTCTCTGTATGATAATTGGAGAATCAGCATTACATTACAAGACCGGAGGCTACCATTATGCATGTTTAAATCTTTTTAACGCTGAATTGCTCACATGTTCCACAGGTCTAAGATGAAACTGAGAAAAGGTGGAAACACTTGACCAATCTGCAGTTTTAAGGATATCAGTGAGAGAACCTCCAGACCAGAATACTTTACTGGCCAAAACTCCACAAGAAGAGTGAGCCCCAAATTTAGATAAGTCTATTCCTGCTTGTGACATTATAAACTCAACCCATCTAGCAATGGTAGCTGTTGAAACTGCTTTGAAAGGTTTTACAAAAGAAATTAAAAGCTGTTTTTCCTCAATAGGTCTAAGGTTATGCATCAAAGAATCATACGATTTCATGCAGTCGACTACAAACAATTTCTTACACTCTGGGAAACAGGGATAAAAGATGTTTTCGGTCGTAGTTGTAGTTCTTTTCCAAATTTCAAAATGTACTCTCTCTGGGGAATAAAATCTACTAGATATATCTAGGGCCTTAATGTCGGAAACTCTTTTAAATGATATTAAACAGAGCAAGGTTGCTAGTTTAGTCGTTAGTTGTTTTCTTGAAAGCAAAGGATTTTCTGGCCATGAAGAGAAAAGCTCAAAGATGAGGTTAACATTCCATAAAGAGTCATATCTTGACTTAGGGGGACGTTTTAGTCTAATTCCTTTCATTACTCCACGGATCAGTGGGTCTGAACCAATTGAACAGTCATTAACTAAGGCGTGTCCTGCAGAAATGCCCGCTCTATAACAGTTGATTGTTCTGTAACATAGACCTGAATTAAATAACCTAGCAAGGAAATTAGCTAAATCCACTATAGGAGCTTCCACGGGATCCAGATCCCGTTCCAGGCACCAACTACACCATTTTTTCCAAACTCCGATGTATCTTCTCCTTGTGCCTGGAGCCCATGATGCGTCCAAAAGAGATTTAGCTTGTCCTGAAAGGCCTGAGTATGTTTTTGATTTCCTGAAATCTTCCAGGCAAGAAGGTTCATGTTTCCTTCTAGGAGAAGAGGATGTTCTTCTCGGTTTTGATCCTGAAGGAGATCACTTTTCCCTGGGATAAAACGTGTAACATCTATTGCTAGTTCCATTGTTCCCGGAAACCAAACTTGTGTATTCCAGAAGGGAGTAATTAGGATTATCGTGCACTGATCTGATCTGACTTTCAGCAGAACTCTCTGAATTAGGGAAAGGGGGGGAAGGCATAACAGTTCAGATTGTTCCAAGATGGGCTAGGGCATCTACTGCTTGTGCGTTGGAGTCTGGTCTCCAGCTGTAATAGGTTTCGATCTGAAAGGTAAGTCTGCCTGAAAGGGACCCCAGAGGTTCTGGATCTTGCTGAAGATAAATGGATTCAATTTCCAATCGCTCGAGTCTTTCAGGAACCTTGATTTCCAATCGGCCCTTGTATTCTGATACCCAGGGATAAAGTCTGCTTTTAAAATAATGTTCTGGTTCCAACAGAAATACCAAATCTTTTTGGCTAGATCTGCAAGGATTTTTGATCTTGCACCCCCCAATCGGTTAATATAAGAAACAGCTGTGAAATTGTCTAATTTGATCAGGACGACACTGTTCCTCAGGGTGGTTTTGAAACTCATGAGAGCATTTAGGCAAGCTAACATCTCCAAGCAATTTATTTGGAGAGGGAGTTCTTCTCGGGACCACCTCCCACCTGTTTCTAAAGCACCCATCCGGACACCCCATCCTAGATTGCTCGCGTCTGATTCCACCGTTTGTTCGGGGGTGTTTCCAAAGATTGCCTTCCCATTCCAGCTGTCTAGGTTGTTCCACCACCAAAGAAGATCTTCTCGAACCTCTTCTGAAAGAGAGAGTGTATCTGAATACCATAGTCCTTTCTTTAACCCCAATGATTTTAATCTTTTTAGGGCTCTGTAATGTAATGGGCCTGGAGAAATTGCTTGAACAGAGGAGGAGAGTAGGCCAACTATTCTGGCTAGCTCGCGTAAACTGACTAAGTTCTTGGACATCATGTAAGAAACCTCTTTCTTTATCTTGGTGAGTTTCTTTGAGGAAAGTTGTAATTGGCTTATAGTTGTGTCTACTTGGAATCCCAAGAACTCTAAATTTTGAGAGGGTGTCAGAATAGATTTTTCTATATTGATAATGAACCCCAAACTCTCCAAGAGGTCTCTTGTCCAATTCATGTGTTTCAATAAGACGTCCTTGTTTTGTGACATTAGGAGGATATCGTCTAGATAAAATTATTAAGCGGACTCCTTTCCTTCTTCGTGCTGCCACAACTGGTCTTAACATCTTGGTGAAACACCAAGGTGCTGAGGAGAGTCCAAAGGGAAGGCTTTGAAATTGGTATGTTATACCTCTCCAGGAGAATCTTAGAAACCTCTGAGAGTCTTTGTGCATTGGAATTGTGAAATAGGCGTCTTTTAGATCCAGTTTCACAAGCCAGTCCTTCTCTTGAAGGATATCTCTTAGGAGGTGAATATCCTCTGTTAGATCTGGGGGTCTCTAGTTGGCAGGGGTAGGTACCACTGTCCAAATAGGGACCCTTGCTTCTAGTCAGGGTAAGGGGGATACACTCTTTAGATAACCCCTGCTCACCCCCTTGGTAGCTTGGCACGAGCAGACAAGCTTGGACTCCACACCAGTGTAGATAAATAAAGTACTTTTATATAAACTACACAAGACCAAAACAACAAAAATCCAACATACACAGTTCAAGAATATGGTTTCAAAAGAGTTCTTAGCTTAGCGACAAAATCATTCACCTTAGCGTCAATTTTAGCCAACAGTACCTGGTGATGTGATAAAAGTTCTTAGCGGCGCTCAGGCATAGTAAAACAAGCAACAGCGTCAGTCCTGAGACCCTGGAGAGGCGAGGCGACAACCCTGCTGCACGCAGCGGGCGTGGGCGACGAATCCGGTCTGTATGGGGAGTGAGGCGATACTTGTATGGATTCCAAGCCGTAGCTTTTCCGGTAGAAATTTACTCACTAAGGCACAATGCGACAAAATTCGGCCCGCTAACGAGCGGGGCGACAATTTCACTAGCGATGATCTGGGTTGGCCCTGCGACGATAATCTCAGCGATAAAATTCGGCACGCTGACGAGGGGTGCGATGATTTTGTCTGGCTCTACGACGATGTTCGCAGCAATAAAATTCTGCACGCTAACGAGCGGTGCGATGATCTTGGCTGGCTCTGCGACGATCTCACCGAGCGGCGGCAGGCTCTGCGACGATGTTTGCAGCGATAAAATTCTGCCCGCTAACGAGCAGAGCGGGGATCTGGGCTGGCTCTGCAACGATGTTCGCAGCGACGAAATTCAGCCCACTAACGGGCGGGGCGACGATTTCTCCAGCGATGATCCGGCTCAGCGGCAGCAGGCTCTGCGACGATGTTCGCAGTGATAAAATTTTGCCGGCTAACAAGCAAAGCGACGGAAATGTTCTCGCTAAGCCGGCTGTGCGTGAAAAAGTGTAGATCCTTTGCTTCTTTCTTTTTGGTCAGCTTCCCAACAGCAGGCACAACTTCCAGAGGCCCCACAATTGGATCAAGCACTCTAGGAAGGGCAGAACTCACTCAGCAGAGTTCAGGGGGAAGGTGGGGGTGAAGTCCTTTTGTTCCTGGGACTTCTTAACAGGAGGCCAGCTCTTCTCAGGCCCTTGGCGATCTCTTCAAGCAAGGGGACACAGCAACAGCAAAGTCCTTCCCCTCTCCTTGGCAGCAAAGCAACTGCAGGTCAGCCCGCAAACACACAGCAGGACAGTCCTTCCTCTTCAGTCTTCCAGCTTTCTCTGATGTAATTCAGTTTTCCGATCCCGTTCGTATTTAGCCACCATTTTGTGTTCCGCCGCCATTTTGTGTTGCCCTCACTCAGGCAGCATGGTGAACGAGGTGTTGTTTTCCCTCTTCCTACTGCAAAGTGTCAAATAACCTCCTGCCTCTGTTTAAAGCTGGTGTCAGGGTCTGGCCGACTCCACTAATCCATGTCTGGTTTGACTGATCCCTGTTTCGACTATCTGTTGGTTCGCACCATTCTTTCCTGACTTTATCTTATCCTCTGGCCTTCGCTATTCTTTACTCGTATTCTCTCATTTCACAACTGTCCTCCGGGGCATACAAATGTGTCCTGTCACCTGCAAGTCGAATTATAAACACTACCACTGATTAACTTGTGGGGAAGGGTGACAAACACAGTTGGAAGAGAGGCTTATTTGAGTTACTTAATATCTTGTTTTCACATTCTTCTCATTGGTTAACCCTGTATGCATTGGGAGTGTTCTTTGTGAATATGTGTGTTATAAAAGATTGTGCGCCACGAAGTAAAGTGGCATTCTCCTAAGAACATGCCGAGTGTACTTCTGGGACAACTGTACTTAGTTGCAGCTAATAAACCAAACCTTCTACGCCTATCGGAGTGTCCTGTGTCTCTGTTCGACAAAGCAGGTGAACTCAGGAGATTAAGGCGTACCCTGCGCCGCCAGGCCCATAAGGTCTCGGTTCTTCAATTTGGCGCCCGAACGTGGGCTGGCTTCAGAGGTAGCAGTTCTGCCCGAGGATCGCGAGGAGCCCCGCAAGAAAATTCTGGAGGAATCGCGAACCACGTCAAGCGACCCCTGTATGTCGAAGTGGTCTGAAGGTCTTTTGCAGCGTGGTTTCTCCTTTCTGATGGCTGCTGACGACTGCTGCCCTGACTACCGCCCTGCTTTGGTCCCTTTGATGATGTTTGGTATCGCGAGACATTAGACGGGCCTCTGTTTTCGTAAGAAGACACTTAGTTAAGTATTGGTGGGTAGCTCCCACTATTTTGTTTTGATTTGGGTCTTTGATTCGGCTATTGCAAAAGCCGAAGCCGAGGGGTGAGTACGTTTGTGCTATATTATTTGATTTAACCCCTTGATGTTTGTGAACAGTCCAGTGAAATAACGATGCCTGGTCTGAGTAAGTTTAGGAAGTTCAGTTGCCTTGGTTGTAATAGGGATTCCCGGCTGGAGGACTCTTGTCCGATTCCTCCGGTTGGAACTCCCACCTATGAGCTTTATTCAAAACATGGTGTCGGCCCCATTGCCTTTAATAAGGCATGGATCCGATACACGAAGAACGATGGCGTTCTACAGTGGCCACAAAATGGCAGTTTTGAGCCTGACATATTAGACAATTTGGAAGCGATATTGTTCAAAAGACAAGCCCGGCCGGCAATGTTTGACTCTTTCCGCCTCTGGCGTAAGGAAGCCAAACAGAAAGAAATTAAGCAGGCAAAACGAGATAAGAAAGCACAAAATATGATGATTATACAGGCTGCCCAGCAGTTTAAAGATAATGAGATTGATAATGCAATGGAAATTTCAGAGAGACAGCATCGTATGGCAATAGATAGATGCTATCCGGTGTTGCCTAATTCCCCTTCTGATAAAAGTAAGGATCTGGAGGAAGACCCTTTGATGTCTCACCTATTGAGATTGCCTCCACCCTATGTACAAGGTGCTAATGCACCCCCGTTGTTACAACCTGTTCAGTTGCCTGTTGGCCCCCCACCTGTTCCGGTTCTTCCACATTTGCCCCTTCCGGTATTGCCACTCCCACCTCTCGTGCCACTGATTCCTTTGTCTCCATCTCCTGAACATCAATCTTCTTTGCCTTCGGCTCCCCTTATAACTGCCAGTTCCTCTCCTGTATCGCCTAATACCTTGTCCCCTGTCCTTATGTCTAATTCTCCTACTGTGCGCAAACGAATAACAGATACTGTCCCCTTTCTTTGGGACTCTGAACATGTCTCCGGCTTTTTCTCGAAGACAGTCTCGTAGTCAACTTCCAGGTTCCGACGAAAGGGTGGTGTTGGACTCTCTCGCTCGCAAATGGATCGAGAAGGGTCCCCAGTATAGTGTGAAAGATATCATGATCACCTTTCATCAGTGGGATGCGCCCACGCAGAGATATGTATTTAATGTTATGTGTGACACTCTTGCTAAAGGATGGGAGGATATGGATTTGGGTTTACTTTCCCAGGGTCTGTTGGATGTTCAGGCTAATTTCGATAAAGGACTCATTGTGGGTTCTAAGGTTGAGGACGCCGTAAGGACACTTGTTACTTTTAGGTCCCTATTTTCTTCACAAACTTTTCTTGATTCTGATCCTGCTGTTCGGCAGACATTGAAACATTACCCAATGAGAGAGGTTGTTCCGATATGGAGGGAAGAGGTTGCGCAAGCAGGAAATAATCCAACTATTCCCGCTCACTTCCAGCGTATATGGGTACATGTGCCCTGGAAGAGATCTGATGTTTTGGCCCTCAAACAATCTTTACCGGATCCCCGTAAAAACCCTGCTGGTTACTATAAAGAATTGTCCCAGACTGTTGATGCCTGTATTATGAATTTAGCCGATATTGACATGCTGATGGGAAATGTAGTCCCACAAGCGTTATGGGCTCGGATTCGTAGAGAGGATCACGTTCAAGAATTGGGTGGTACATGGGCTGCTATAACTGCCTCGGATAAAGCACAAGTGGGTGGTGCTAAGCCTGATGTTTTGATCACAGAACTCCCTGGTAGGATTATTACTTTAATGAAAACAATGATGCCCGCCTTACGAGTTAATTGGGATAAATTAGCTGCGTGCAGACAGAAGAAAGATGAGAGTGTCTCCGATTTCTTCACTCGTTTTGAGGAGACGTTTATTGATCACAGTGGTCAGGATATGATTACGGAGGGTGGACAGCGATTATTTGTAGATAAATTTGTATTTAATTTGCTCCCCGAGTTGTTACATAAATTAAAAGACTCTGAAAGTTCATGGGCTGTTTCATCTTCTGCTCAGATATTGGCTACTGCTCAATATTACGAAAACAGGGACAAAGAGGAAAAAGACAAACAAGAGAAAAAGACTAAAGAATTAAAAACGAAGGTTCTTCTGCAACAAGCTAATCCTCCTCGCTCTGCTCAGCGCCAGTTTCAACAGCCTCCCCAGTTTCAGAGGGTGTTTCAAAAGCCTGAGCCCTATATTCCACGGCCTTTGTTAACCAATGCGCCTATTGTAGGGTGGAAGGTCATTTTAAGAATGGCTGCCCGGTTTTATTACAGCGTAATGGAGGACTATGTACTCCACGAGGTCGTGGTGGTTCCCAGTTAGCGCCCAGGGGTAGAGGTCGACTCAGTCTACACAGTATTACAATGATGATTACTATGTTGAAGGTGCGAGTGACGGTCTTCACGCTAACTAGGACAGCCATAGACAAAGTGAGGGAGTTGTATCGATTCCAGTAGATCAGAATGGGCCTTATGTTAATGTCACTACAATGGGTGTTTCAGAGCCATTTCTTTTAGATACTGGTGCAATGAGAAGTTCTATTATTCACTCCAAACTCCCTGGGGCACCTTTGTCTGGCTTAACAAACGTATCTGTAGGATTTTCTGGTGCCCCAGTTCATAGCCCGGTCTCTTGTCCTCTGCCTATTTCAATTGGTTCTTATGGTTGCGGCGAAAATCTGTTGGGTTTGGATTTATTGAAAAGATTGCATGCAACAATATATTGTTCTCCTTCTGGTGTACATCTCGCTTTGGGGCAGAAACTGACTTCTCCAATGTATTTGTCTAAAGATCAATTTCCACCTGAATTGCTCTCTCTCCCTGCAACACTTTGGGCTACGGGTCCAAATGATGTTGGTTCTCTTGAGATCCCACCCTATGTCGTTACCCTCAAGCCCAATGCTAAATTGCCACGCATCCCTCAATACAAAATTCCCAATGATGGTGAAAGAGCGCTTTTTGCTATTATTTATGATTTGGTTCAGAAGGGTGTGGTTAAGGAGACGAGGGGAAATGTATGCAATAGTCCTGTTCTCCCAGTTCTTAAACGCACTGATCCTTCTCAGCCTCCTGTTTATCGCTTTGTTATTGATCTCCGGGAGGTTAATAAAATTGTTGTACCGCAGTTTCCTGTTGTTCCAGATATCACTGCCCTGTTAACTATGATACCTGCCTTGGCAGCTTGGTTTTCTGCTATTGATCTGAAAAATGCTTTCTTCAGCATCCCCATTGCTGAAGAGAGTATTTTTGGCTTCTCTTTAGGAGGCCGAAGTTTCCGGTTCAAGCGCGCACTCCAAGGCTATTGTGAAAGTCCCTCCATCTACAGCCAAGCTCTGAAGTGCCAGCTTGATGTTTTTCCTTTACCGCCAGGTGCTACCCTTATTCAGTATGTGGATGATTTATTGATTGCTGCTGATTCAGAGGATATTTGCCAGAACGTGACTATTGCACTATTGCGTCACTTGTCTGACCTTCACCATAAGGTTTCACCTTCTAAATTACAATATGCCCGCCAAGAGGTTACCTATTTAGGTCATCTCTTGTCGAAGGAGGGAAGGCGACTGACCCCAGAACGTATTCAAGCAATTGCACAAATGTCTGTGCCATCCATACAAAGAGAAGTGCGTGCATTTCTAGGCATTACCTCTTATTGTAGACAGTGGATTCCAAATTTTTCTTTGTTGGCTAAACCTTTGTTAGCACTCACTTTGAAAGACACACCCCAACCCCTTCCTTGGACTGACAAATGTCAGAAGAGTTTTTCTGATTTACGTGCTGCTCTGTGCTCTGCTCCTGTGTTGGGTACTCCGGATTACAGTAAGCCCTTCACGCTCTATGTCCATGAAAGAGAGGGTTGTGCGTTGTCAGTCTTAACACAACGATTTGGAGACAAGCAGCGGCCATGTGCCTACTTTTCGGCTAAATTAGATCCAGTAGCCAAGGCATTGCCTAGTTGTCTTAAAGCTACAGCAGCAGCAGCAATTTCTATTCATCAGTCTGCTGGAGTGGTGCTAGATAACACTCTTATTGTTATGGTACCACATGCAGTGGATACCTTGCTAAATAGGACGAAAACATAGCATCTTACAAGTGCTCGCTTGCCTGGGTATGAGCTGACGCTCTTGGCTAGTCATGTGCACATCAAAAGATGTAACACTTTAAATCCAGCCACATTGTTACCTCTTCCAGAGGAGAAAGGTATTCAGGAACAACATGATTGTTTTCTCCGTACTGAGGAGGAGACAAAAGGTAGGATTGATTTGAAAGATACACCACTAATGGACCCGGATGGGATCCTTTGGGTGGATGGTTCTTGTTTTAAACTCCCTAATGGTGAAACAACTTCAGCTTATGCTGTTACCACCTTGCATACAATCGTGGAGCCAGCACGCATCAGACATAATTCAGCTCAGGCGGCTGAACTGATAGCTTTGACCAGAGCGTGTGTGTTATCTAAGGGGAAGAGAGTGAATGTATATACCGACAGCCAGTATGCGTTTGGTGTGGCACATAGTTTTGGTCGTTTGTGGAAGGAAAGAGGATTCTTTACCTCCCACGGTACTAAAATACAGCATGGTCAGTTGGTAACTGATCTTCTTGAGTCACTTGCTTTGCCTACCCAGATAGCAATCATAAAGTGTAGTGCGCATAAGAGGATTACTGATGATGTTGGTCGCGGGAATGCTTTTGCGGATGAGGTAGCGAAAGAAACAGCCAGAGATGCTATAAGTCGTATATATGTTGCGGGCCCTGCAAATTGGGTCAAGAAAAAAGGAATGTGTGAGGATACAATAGGAAGTGTGAGATCGATTCAAGGAGAGGCTACAGAGAAAGAGTTGAGTAAGTGGAAAGAGAGTACAGGAATGTTAGACGCGATGGGATGTTGGATAGAATTTTCAGAACATCAGCGTTGGCTGTTACCAGATGCCTATGTACTGCCTGTAGTTGCTATGGCACATGGTCCAGCCCACATCAGTGCGAAAGGAATATGTAAGCTTCTGGCTCCAGTGTGGCTGAACAAAGGGATTCCAAAATGTGCAGATAACTTAGTGAAGCATTGTATCGTTTGCTTGATGCATAATCCAGGAAAGGGAACCCCAACTCCAGCAGGTCATTTTGCTCCCCCAACATATCCTTTTGAGGTGTTGCAAATTGATTATATTCACATGGAACAATGCAACAATCTCAAATATGTTTTGGTGGTGGTGTGTGCCTTCTCCAGATGGATAGAGGCCTACCCCCTGAAAGACAACACTGCTTTGTCCACTGCCAAAGTTCTTCTGAAAGAGTTCTTCCCTAGGTTTGGTTTGCCACGCATTGTCTGGAGTGACAATGGAAGTGAATTTGTGGGCCAAATTATGAAAAAGGTGTGTGCCGGTCTTGGTATCAGGCAGAAATTCCATGCGGGGAACCATCCCCAATCAGCGGGTTTGGTAGAGTGCTATAATGGCACTCTCAAACTTAAGCTTGCAAAGGTACAGGCTTGCACGGGACTTGCCTGGCCCGATGCTTTACCTTTGGCTCTCCTATCCACTAGAACAGCTGTACATTCTCGTTTGGGACTCAGCCCATACGAGGTTGTTTCTGGGCGCCCGGCTAATGTTTGGGGAGTCCCTCGCCCTAAAAAGTATTCTGACATACAGTATCCAATGCTGATTGACTACTTACATGACCTCACCACTAAATTACGTGTTCTCCACCAACAGGTTCAAAACGCTTTACCAGAGGCCTCCACAGACCCAGGAAATTCTATCCAACCGGGAGACTGGGTCTGTGTGAAAATATTTCAGAGGACAAGGAATTTGGAACCTCGTTGGAAGGCGCCTCGACAAGTTCTTCTGGTGACACGTACAGCAGTGAAAGTCGAAGGGAAAAAGAACTGGATCCATGGCGTGCACTGCAAAAAGGTGCCCTTACCCTTGCCTTTTGACCAGTGGGTCCGTAAGGGTGTAGGTGATTTTGAAGGCGAAAGGGTCCCCCGGTTTGTACCTTTCAGTAGTGCACACCTAGATGGAACTCGGTCAGAGAAAGCAGATGACGACATTTTACAAGAAGCCGTACCGCCACATCTCCGATTGAACACTACAGATCCACAGACACTATTTCAGGACCAAACTGTACTGAACAGAACTCAATATAATTTAAGGCCTAGACTGGTCAAGGACACCTGAGATTTTCATCTCTTTCGTGACATGTATCATCTGTCCAGGTTGCAGGGTCACGGTAGGAGTCTTGGTTCGTGACCTGTATAGTGGCTAGGCCCCCAGGACTTGCAGTGTCATAGGACGGCTAATAATCACAGCCAAGTGAGTAAGGAAGATTGCCGTGAGCAACAATTTTAGAGGATGGATGTCAAAGTGGGAAAGAATAATAAGAAGGAAGAGATGAGAAAGAAATATTGTAAATTAGTGTACAGTCAATGTGGCATAACATTGTGTTTTCTTATGTTTTTTAGTACCTTATTGGCTTGTGTAGGTTGGATTGTTCATGCTATGCAGCACAAATCTGTCCCTACTTCTATTTCCTTGCCTCTTCATTCTACTATCTCCCCACATCAATTACATACGCTTCTCCAACATGAACTAATCAGGAGAACAGAATATCTTAACAATTCATTTGTCCAGTTGTTGCATCAACACCAATTGGTAGTCAACACAACCGACTGTTGGGTGTGTGGACTTATGCCTCATACCACAGACAAAGGGATGCCATATTTAGCCCTTCCATTTTCTTATGAAGGTTCCGCTTGGGCCTATTTTGTGATGTTTTCAAATGCATATCATAACTGATTTAGACGTCCAGTTGGTTCATATGGTAGTGGGCAAGATTTTAGTCATAGTTCTCTGATAAAAGGAATAGTGGCTATGGCTAGAATTGTGGAGAATAGTAGGGTTCCTGTTGATGAGAAACGGGCATACGATGGTTGGAACGTGACTTGTTACGTTACTAGCCTTACAGATAGAGTTAAACAGGGAAAATCTCCACCAATTTGGACTGTGCCTCATCGAGGTAACTTTTGTTTACAAATGAATGGCCAGACTACTGACACTGGACAAGGAAAGAGTTTTTGTTCCCATACATACATTTACACATCTCAGAATTCACCACCGTTAGTGCCATCCCAGGGCACGTATTTTGTCTGCCACGATAGAGCCTACATGTGGCTACCGACAGATTTTTCCGGAACGTGCTATATAGCCTTTCTTCTCCCTCCTACATACACTGCTCCTTCGGGACATCACAGAAACAGATATGGCAGAGGGATTATTGATTCTAAAGACACGGCATGACAAGAGGGAGGTGATTTCCTTAAAGGATTTCTCCCTTTTTGGAGCCCAATGGCCAACAGTAGAAACATGAGACAATTGGTTCATGTTGTTGAGACTACCATAGATGTCACTGCGGGAGCCTTGAGTAATCTCACAGCTGAACTTCAGGCGGATCGTCTCATGACATTGCAGAACCGGATTGCTCTGGATGTTATTCTTGCGGATCGTGGTGGAGTTTGTAAATTGATCAGATCTAGCTGTTGCGTTTATATACCTGACGATGCCCCTACGGTACACCAAGCCATCTCCAAATTACATGTGATCTCCGAGTCGATTCATCAGGACGAAGGAGATTGGTCTTTATTGGAATGATTTTGGGGATTACTGTCCAAATGGGGATGGAAGGTATTAACATTCCTTGTGGTTTTGGCCATCATTTCTTCCTGTTGTCTCTGTATGCAGTGTGGCCCCGCCATCTGTGGTCTTTGTGCCACTATGTGTGTCCCAAGGCCTGTGTCACGGAAGACGGAGAGCATTAAAATGATGTTGCAGCAACAGCTTGATGACCTCATGGCCAGTGACGTCGACTCAGATTAAAATGAGTCTGTGCGTCTTGCCTGAGTAATGGCAAAAGGAGGGTCTGAGGTAATTAAGTTTTCTGATCCCGTTCGTATTTAGCCACCATTTTGTGTTCCGCTGCCATTTTGTGTTGCCCTCACTCAGGCAGCACGGTGAACAAGGTGTTGTTTTCCCTCTTCCTACTGCAAAGTGTCAAATAACCTCCTGCCTCTGTTTAAAGCTGGTGTCAGGGTCCGGCCGACTCCACTAATCCTCGTCTGGTTTGACTGATCTCTGTTTCGACTATCTGTTGGTTCGCACCATTCTTTCCTGACTTTATCTTATCCTCTGGCCTTCGCTATTCTTTACTCGTATTCTCTCATTTCACAACTGTCCTCCGGGGCATACAAATGTGTCCTGCCACCTACAAGTCGAATTCTAAACACTACCACTGATTAACTTGTGGGGAAGGGTGACAAACACAGTTGGAAGAGAGGCTTATTTGAGTTACTTAATATCTTGTTTTCACATTCTTCTCATTGGTTAACCCTGTATGCATTGGGAGTGTTCTTTGTGAATATGTGTGTTATAAAAGATTGTGCGCCACGAAGTAAAGAGGCAGTCTCCTAAGAACATACCGAGTGTACTTCTGGGACAACTGTACTTAGCTGCAGCTAATAAACCAAACCTTCTACGCCTAACGGAGTGTCCCGTGTCTCTGTTCGACAAAGCAGGTGAACTCAGGAGATTAAGGCATACCCTGCGCCACCAGGCCCATAAGGTCTCGGTTCTTCATCTCCTTGGCAGAGGTTCCTTCTTGATTCCAGGATGATCTAATTTTCTGTAGTCTGGGTCCAAATACTTATACCCCAAAATCCTTTGTCCTCTGCAGGCAGAGGGGCCTTGGCCTAGTCAGAACCAGTTCTGGCCAGTCCTGGAGCACTCTGTTTACTTGGTTTCTTCTTTCCTTTGAGAGAGAGGGGCAGGGTCGTCAGCCGCCCAGCAGGGGGTGGAGCCAGCATTGTGGAAGGCAGGCACAGCCCTATTCATGCCCAGGTGCTACTCCTCCCACCCATCTACAGGGGAATTGCCCTATTCAGCCCTGGGCTGACTCATCCAGCCTCTGGGAGCCACCCCTGTCCCTGTCACTCACAAACCAGACAGTCAATTCACAAACAGGCCAAGGCACACAGAAAGGGCAGCAAAGGCAAACAGCCACCTTCTAAAAAGTGCTGTTTTCACACACAGGATTTAAAAACCATCCTTCCTAAAAGATGTGTTATTAAATTCTGAATTCAGGGATACCAGACTTTAGCTTTACATCTTGCTCCTATGGGAAGATATGCAGGTAAACATTATACTCAGCATTCCCCATTATAGCCTATGGGCAAGATAGCCTTTCAATAGTGAAAAACGAAAATGGCTGTAATTCACTACCAGAGCATGTCACCTACACCAATACATGCTCTACCTTTCACATACACTGCACCCTGCCCAGGGGGGTACCTAGGGCCTTCCATAGGGGTGTCCAATGTGTACAGAAAGGGAAGGGTTAGGCCTGGCCAGTGTGGACACTGGTCAGGTCAGCATGGCAGTTAGCAACTGCACCCAGGCACTGCAGTGGCAGGCCTGTGACACCATTTTAGGGCTACTCCTGTGGGGGGCACAATTAGTGCTGCAGGCCCACTAGTAGCATTTGAATCACCAGCCCTGGCACGCTCAGTGCACTTTACTAGGGGCTGACAGGTGAAACAAATATGTCAATCATGGATAACCAATTACAATAACAATTTACCTAGGGAGCAATTGCACTTTGACACTGATCAGCAGTGGCAAAGTGCCCAAAGTATCTAAACCAGCAAAAACGAAATCCAGCATAGCGTCAAAAATACAGGAGGTAGAGACAAAAAGTCAGGGGAAACCACGCCAAAGATGCCATGTCTAACACGTGTCCCCTCCAGCTGAAAGTGGGGAGAACTACCCACCCTCTTGGGAGTTCTCATCGCTAAGGCGGAAAAACCTGGACAGACCATCAGCGTTGGCGTGTTTTGTACCGGGACGGTGTTCCACCGTAAAGTCCATTCCCTGTAGGGAGATGGACCACCTCAACAGTTTTGGGTTCTCACCCCTCATCTGCATTAACCATCTGAGGGGCCTGTGGTCTGTCTGAACCCGGAAGTGAGTCCCAAACAAGTAGGGCCTCAGCTTCTTCAGAGCCCAGACCACAGCAAAAGCTTCCCTTTCAATCGCACTCCACCTCTGTTCCCTGGGAAGTAGCCTCCTACTAATGAAAGCTACAGGTTGGTCCCAGCCTTCGTCGTTGCTCTGTGAGAGTACCGCTCCCACACCATGCTCTTAAGCGTCTGTCTGCACTACTAACTCACTGGAGAAATCAGGCGCCTTGAGCACCGGTGCCGTGCACATGGCAGTTTGCAGGGCATCGAAAAGCAGTTTGACAGGCATCAGTCCAATTCACTCTCCTGGGCTGCTTCCTTGAAGTCAGCTCCGTCAAGGGGGCAACAATGGTGCCATATCCCTTGACAAATCGGCGATAATACCCGGTGAGTCCTAGGAAGGCTCTCACCTCTGTCTGGGTCTTGGGGGGCTCCCAAGCCAGGATGGTATCAATCTTCGCTTGGAGGGGCGCCACCTGGCCGCTCCCTACCTGGTGTCCCAAGTACACCACAGAACCCTGCCCTATCTGGCACTTACTGGCCTTGATAGTGAGGCCTGCCCTTTGCAGAGCCTTCAACACTTCACAGAGATGCTGCAAGTGTTCCTCCCACGTGGAGCTGAACACAGCAATGTCATCCAGGTATGCGGCGCTGAATTCCTCCAGCCCGGACAGTACCTGGTTGACCAGTCTCTGGAATGTGGCGGGTGCGTTCTTCAACCCAAAGGGCATAACTCGGATCTGGAAGTGCTCCTCTGGCATTGAAAACGCAGACCTCTCTTTGGCCCCCTCAGTTAAGGCAATCTGCCAGTACCCAGATGTTAAATCAAACGTACTGAGGTACTGGGAAGCTCCCAACCGATCCACAAGCTCATCAGCTCTGGCGATGGGGTGTGCGTCAGTCTTGGTGACCGCATTGAGCCCATGGTAGTCCACACGAAACCGGAGTTCTGGGGTGGCACCGGGCGCAGAAGCTTTTGGAACTAAGACCACTGGGCTAGATAAGGGACTGCTGGAGCTCTCAATGACCCCTAGCGCCAACATCTTGGAAACCTCTTCCTTGATGCTGGCTCTGACCTTGTCAGCTACCCTGTAGAATTTCTGCTTTACAGGTAGACTATCTCCAGTGTCCACATCATGGACGCACCAGTTGGTGACACCTGGGGTCAGGGAGAACAGGGAGGAAAACTGACCCAACACCTGGCGACAGTCCCTCTGCTGTTCTAGGGTCAGGGTGGGCGAGAGGACCACACCATCCACTGACCCGTCTTGCTCCTTGGCTGCCAGGAGGTCAGGAAGAGGGTCACTGTCCTCTTCCATTCCAGCATCTGTAGCCAGGAGCATGGTTACATCAGACCTCTCGAAGTGGGGTTTGAGGCGGTTCACATGTAAGACCCTCAGGGGCTGCCTGGGAGTCTACATGTTAACCAGGTAGGTTACTTCGCTCTTGTGCTCCACCACCTCATATGGCCCAGTCCACTTGTCTTGGAGCGCACAAGGCTCCACTGGCGCCATCATCCACACTTTCTGCCCAGGTTGAAATTCGACCAGAGTGGTATTCTGGTCGTACCATCTTTTCATTTCTTCCTGGCTGGCTTCTAGGTTCTCTTGGGCGAGCTTCCTGAAGCGCAGTGTCTGGTAGCGGAAGGCCAGCATATAGCTGAACACATCCTGGGGGGTTTTCCCGGGGGATTTCTCCCACCCCCCCTTCACCAGAGTGAGAGGTCCTCTAACAGGGTGGCCATACAGAAGCTCAAAGGGACTGAACCCTAAGGACTTCTGAGGCACCTCCCTGTAGGCAAACAACAGGCATGGTAAAAAGACGTCCCACTTTCGTCTCATGGGCTCCGCTAGGCCAATAATCATACCTTTCAGAGTTCGGTTGAACCTTTCAACCAACCCGTTTCCTTGAGGGTGGTAAGGAGTGGTGAACTTATAAGTTACCCCACACTCCTCCCACAGAGACTTCATGTACCTAGAGATGAAGTTGGTACCCCGGTCGGAGACCACCTCTCTGGGGAACCCCACATGGGAAAAGATCCCCATCAATGCACGGCCCACCACGGGTGCTGTGATTGTCCTGAGAGGGACAGCTTCCGGGTACCGGGTGGCATGGTCCACCAAGACCAGGATGAACCTGTTGCCCATGGCTGTCTTGGAGTCTAGTGGCCCCACAATGTCGATGCCCACCCGCTCGAAAGGGGTGCTCACCACAGGAAAGGGTTGGAGGGGTGCCTTGTACTTTCCTCCGCTCTTACCTCTTGCCTGACAAGTCTGGCAAGTCCTACAGAATGTACCAACGTGCTTCTTCATCTGGGGCCAGAAGAAGTGGGTGACAAGCCTTTGGAAGGTCTTGTCTTGCCCCAGATGTCCTGCGAGAGGCATGTCATGAGCCAGACCCATTAGGAAGGTCCTGAAACGCTCGGGTACCACCAGCACACGGGCTGCACCGAGCTCAGCGACCTTAGGCTCACTATAAAGTAACCCATCTTCCCAGTAAATGAGATGATCCTTGGACTCTCCACCTGCTGCCTGGTCTGCAGCCTGCTGCCGCACACCAATGAGAGAAGGGCATTCCTTCTGCGCCTTGCAGAACTCCTCCCGGGAGGGACCACCCTCTTGCTGCCAATGGGTCAGCTCAGGTAGCTCCCCCAGTTCGGCCACCTTTTCCCCTGTAGGTTCCAGGGCATCCCCCTCAGGTTCTGCTCCTTCCTGGACTGTGGGAACGGTGGGGGCTGGTTTCCCACGCCCTCTGCTTCTTCCTCTCTGGGCAGGTTCCTGGGCCACTGTTTCAGGCCCCAGGTCTGCTGCATCACCCCTACTGGCTGCTATAGACCGAGTGGTCACACAGATCCACTCAGGCAAACTCAACATTGCCATGTGAGCCTGGCGTTCCACCTCCTTCAATGGGGAACTCTCCAGGTCATTACCTAGCAGACAGTCTACAGGCATGGATGGACTCACAACAAACTTCAAGAGACCTGAGACCCCCTCCACTCAAAGGGAACTTGTGCCACTTTACAGAGGCGCACCAAGTTGTCAGCTGCAACTACTGGGTGAAGCACATTGGGAATGACCTGCTCTTCAGACACCCACTGACACCTCACGGATGTCACGCTGGCTCCTGTATCTCTCAGAGCCTCCACCCTCCTCCCATTGATGGTCACCCACTGCCCGTATTTCTTAGTGTTATCGGGCAGGTAGGTTTCCTGGACCATCTCTTGGTCTCCTAAAGAGACAAGGGTCATAACTGCTGGTTCCGCCCCTTCACTAGAAATTAAATCCTCCCCCAAAGCTACACTCAATAAACCCGGTTTTGGAGCACCAGTGGGTGCTGGAGGTTTCTTGGGGCACTTGGGGGCAATGTGTCCCACCTCATTGCAGTGATAGCAGGTAGGTGGGCCCCTGGGGTCCTGCCTGCCCCTAGGGGGCCAGGTCGGTTTGGGCTTGGGGGGTTGAGACTCCTTTCCCTGAGAACTGTTTTGGGGCCCTTGAGAGAACTCCTTTTGGTTACCCTTGTCCCCCGCACTCTTTTGCTGGGGACCCTGCCCACCTTTGGCTATGGTACCCACAATTCCTCTGTGGACCCTGGTACTGGTCCAGCGGTCCGCCTCCTTAGCAAGCTCAATAGGGTCCGTCAGCTTGCTGTCTAAAAGATGCTGGCGCAGCTCTGGAACACATAGACTACTCAAGTGCTCCCAACTAATTAAATGCAACAACCCCTTATAATCAGTTACTTTGCTGCCCTTCATCCAACCTTCCAGTGCACGTGAGTACAGATTCACACACTCCATCCAAGTCTCAGACTCTTTCTTCTTGGAGTTCCTAAACTGCAGTCTATACTGTTCTGGAGTAAGTCCATACCTGAGACATAGGGCCTCCTTCATATTGGGATAGGTCACGGTAACTGCTTATTCTAAGGACTCTAGAGCACTCCTCCCAGAAGCCTCAAAATGTTTCCACAGGCCCGCCCCCCAATGCTGTTCAGGCACACCATTCATTCTCAACGCAATTTCATAAGAGGTAAACCAGGCATAGATATCCTTACTCCTATTATAATTCTGTACCAAATCCTTGAGGATGTATACTTTACCCCCCTGCACTGGCTGTGCGCTGCCACCATTGGAACCGGACTCCGCCTGCTTGGCCTTGATATCCAGTTCTCTCATGCTCAACTCATGAACTAGAAGCAATTTCTTCTCCTTCACCGCCTTTTCTTGCTCTACTTCTAATTGCCTAATTTTCATTCTCATTATTTCCAATTCATGGTTTCTCACCCTTTGATTCTCCTCCAACTCCTCTGGAGTGAGACCCCTACTGGAATGGGTGCTGCCAGCCCTTGAGACTGGTCCGCCCACGGGCAGATCTTGGGGAACAAAACCATTCTCTTCACCTGCATCATCTTCCTCTTGGGCCTCCCACCAGGCCTTCAAGACTCTTTGTAGCACATCCTTTCTAGATCCGCTTTTCACAGGGCAACCAAGGTCTTTGCAGAATTGCTTGAGCTCCTCAACTTTGTACGAATACAGATCCTCAATGGAAAACTCCAATCCTGCCCTCTCACTTGTTGCCACCTGAGACATGATGCTCTTGAAGAGTTACTCAAAGATAGAACCAAAAATACAGTATGTGGTTGCGTAGTGGTCTGCACTTAAACTAGTGATGTACACCAATTACTGTGGGTCAAGTACAAATACAAGTTCTAATCCTCACCGCTGACCACCAATGTTAGATCTGGGGGGTCTTTAGTTGGCAGGGGTAGGTACCACTGTCCAAATAGAGACCCTTGCTTCTAGTCAGGGTAAGGGGGATACACTCTTTAGATAACCCCTGCTCACCCCCTTGGTAGCTTGGCACGAGCAGACATGCTTATCAAAGGCAATGTGTAAAGTATTTGTACCAACACTCACAGTAACACAGTGAAAACACCACAAATGGACTCCACACCAGTGTAGATAAATAAAGTACTTTTATATAAACTACACAAGACCAAAACGACAAAAATCCAACATACACAGTTCAAGAATATGGTTTCAAAAGAGTTCTTAGCTTAGCGACAAAATCATTCACCTTAGCGTCAATGTTAGCCAACAGTACCTGGTGATGCGATAAAAGTTCTTAGCGGCGCTCAGGCGTCGAAAAACAAGCAACAGCGTCAGTCCTAAGACCCTGGGGAGGCGAGGCGACAACCCTACTGCATGCAGCGGGCGTGGGCGACGAATCCAGTCTGTATGGGGAGTGAGGCGATACTTGTATGGATTCCAAGGCGTAGCTTTTCCGGTAGAAATTTACTCGCTAAGGCACGATGCGACAAAATTCGGCCCGCTAACGAGCGGGGCGACAATTTTACCAGCGATGATCTGGGTTGGCCCTGCGACGATATTCGCAGCGATAAAATTCGGCACGCTAACGAGCGGTGCGATGATTTTGGCTGGCTCTGCGACAATGTTCGCAGCGATAAACTTCTGCACGCTAACGAGCGGTGCGATGATCTTGGCTGGCTCTGCGACGATCTCACCCAGCGGCGGCAGGCTCTGCGACGATGTTCGCAGCGATAAAATTCTGCCCGCTAACGAGCAGAGCGGGGATCTGGGCTGGCTCTGCGACGATGTTCGCAGCTACGAAATTCGTCCCGCTAACGGGCGGGGCGACGATTTCTCCAGCGATGATCCGGCTCAGCGGCAGCAGGCTCTGCGACGATGTTCGCAGCGATAAAATTTTGCCCGCTAACAAGCGGAGCGACGGAAATTTTCTCGCTAAGCCGGCTGTGTAGATCCTTTGCTTCTTTCTTCTTGGTCAGCTTCCCAACAGCAGGCACAACTTCCAGAGGCCCCACAATTGGATCAAGCACTCTAGGAAGGGCAGAACTCACTCAGCAGAGTTCAGGGGGAAGCTGGGAGTGAAGTCCTTTTGTTCCTGGGACTTCTTAACAGGAGGCCAGCTCTTCTCAGGCCCTTGGAGATCTCTTCAAGCAAGGGACACAGCAACAGCAAAGTCCTTCCCCTCTTCTTGGCAGCAAAGCAACTGCTGGTCAGCCCACAAACACACAGCAGGACAGTCCTATCTCTTCAGTCTTCCAGCTTTCTCCTTGGCAGAGGTTCCTTCTTGATTCCAGGATGATCTAATTTTCTGTAGTCTGGGCCCCAATACTTATACCCCAAAATCTATTGTCCTCTGCAGGCAGAGGGGCATTGGCCTAGTCAGAACCAATTCTGGCCAGTCCTGGAGCACTCTGTTTACTTGGTTTCTTCTTTCCTTTGAGAGAGAGGGGCAGGGTCGTCAGCCGCCCAGCAGGGGGGGAGCCAGCATTGTGGAAGGCAGGCACAGCCCTATTCAGGCCCAGGTGCTACTCCTCCCACCCATCTACAGGGGAATTTCCCTATTCAGCCCTGGGCTGACTCATCCAGCCTCTGGGAGCCACCCCTGTCCCTGTCACTCACAAACCAGACAGTCAATTCACAAACAGGCCAAGGCACACAGAAAGGGCAGCAAAGGCAAACAGCCACCTTCTAAAAAGTGCTGTTTTCACACACAGGATTTAAAAACCATCCTTCCTAAAAGATGTGTTATTAAATTCTGAATTTAGGGATACCAGACTTTAGCTTTCTATCTTGTTCCTATGGGAAGATATGCAGGTAAACATTATACTCAGCATTCCCATTTATAGCCTATGGGCAAGATAGCCTTTCAATAGTGAAAAATGAAAATGGCTGTAATTCACTACCAGAGCATGTCACCTACACCAATACATGCTCTACCTTTCACATACACTGCACCCTGCCCATGGGGGTACCTAGGGCCTTCCATAGGGGTGTCCAATGTGTACAGAAAGGGAAGGGTTAGGCCTGGCCAGTGTGGACACTGGTCAGGTCAGCATGGCAGTTAGCAACTGCACCCAGGCACTGCAGTGGCAGGCCTGTGACACCATTTTAGGGCTACTCCTGTGGGTGGCACAATTAGTGCTGCAGGCCCACTAGTAGCATTTGAATCACCAGCCCTGGCACACTCAGTGCACTTTACTAGGGGCTGACAGGTGAAACATATATGTCAATCATGGATAACCAATTACAATAACAATTTACCTAGGGAGCACTTGCACTTTGACACTGATCAGCAGTGGCAAAGTGCCCAAAGCATCTAAACCAGCAAAAACGAAATCCAGCATAGCGTCAAAAATACAGGAGGTAGAGGCAAAAAGTCAGGGGAAACCACGCCAAAGATGCCAGGTCTAACACCCTCCATTTTGAAATGTTGGTAAACCAGGAAAGAATTTAGTTCTTTTAGGTTTATAACTGGACGCCAGCCCTTGTCTTTCTTTTTTTCTAAGAAAATCGTACTTACGAAACCCTGATTTGAGTCTGATACTCTGCAGATAGCATTCTTTAGTAACATCTGATTCACTTCTGTATCTACAAGGGTGGATTGTTCTTTGTCCAAAATTAGTTCTCTGGGTTGATGTGGTTGGAAGGGGGGTGAAATAAAATCTATTTTGAATCCTTGTGCGGTTTCTAGAACCCAAGGGTCGTTCGTTATAGCAAGCCAATTTTGATAAAAAAGTCGGAGTCTTCCCCCTACCTTTATATGGGAAAAAACATGTGGATTTAGAGATCTTACCTTGTTCTCCAAAGTTTTGAGATCGGTTTCTGCCACCACCACGGGTACGGAAGTTTCTGCCTCTTTGTGGGAAGAAGGAGGGATTATGACCGCTGAAGGTCCTTCCATATCCACGTTGGTTTTGGAAGTATGGGGACTGGTATTGTCCGCGGCTGGCAGCCAGTCCCCTCCTGCCAGCCCGTCCAAAAACTCTATTGCCTCCAAACATCCTTCTCATATTGAATTGAGCCTTACTGAAGGTCGAAAAGGTGGCAACATATTTGCCTAGAAGTTTAACGAAGTTTTCGCCAAATAGTAGTCCCTTGGTGTCACCCTGGACTTCTTTGGAAGCGAGGTCCCCCAATTTAGGGTTGATTCTCATGAGTATTCCTCTTCTATGCTCTGAAGTTAGGCCTGCATTAGCATTACCAAGCAAACAAAGAGCGTGTTGGTTCCAACCCCTGAAAAGATCTACATCTACTGGGGTGTCATTTAGGGATGCTTCTTCTGCCAAATCTAGAATTTTGGCTAAAGGACCAAGAATATCGAGTACCCTATCTTGGCACTGTTTGTGGCAGCGTTTGAGACCTTTTCTAGGGTCTCTGCCTGTTTTGAAGAGGAAGGTTAAGAGTTCAGGATCTAGGTTAGGGGTTAGTGCACACTTATTTTCTATAAAAGGTCTGGGGTACTCGGCTCTCATGAAGTTTCTGGTTTCGCTTTCGAGGGGTTTACGAATCCAGTATTTAATGAAGTTGGATACATGGTCCAAAGGCCACCATTCAGATCCTCTTGGGTGAGTAATTAAGGTAGAGTTAAACATCTCTACCCCTGAGGGGTCTTTAATTGAATTATTCTTAGATGCCTCTGTTAGATCTTTGTCAAGGAGGTCGATGTCTAGATTCTCAAGGGGGTCAAAGATGTATTCGTCTTCTTCTTCATCAAAACTATTAGTAAAACGGAAATCAAAGTTATCCGTATGCATGTTGAGCTCATTTGTGCCAGGACGGTCACTATATCTTCTTGTGTCGCGAGGGGCACCTAATCTTTTTGCGCCAATAAGGCTGTATTAATAGGTAATATTGGTAATTGAAGACGATATCTCTGTAATAGGGGCTCTTACCGGTTTGCTCCGTATGTTTACTGGCCGTTAATATTTCGCGCTGTGAGTTACTATGGTAACGCACAGCGTGAGTCCTGAAATGCCCTAAAGAGCTCTTGACCTTGTTATGGTCTAACGCTCTCTTTCTGTCTTTTTTGACGGGAGGTTGCCCTTGTTTCAACAATTAAATGGGCGGGGTCACGTTGTAACATGACCTCCGCCAGCCCGTCATTGTTTTTGACCCGATTTAGGTCTCCGTTTATAAAATTTACGGTGTCCCCGTTTGAGGAGGTTGTGGGGAGAGAGACAATTGGGTGAAGCGGGTAAATAAATAACCCCTAGCCTCCCCTCGATCTGCTTCCTCGTATGCCACTTGTTGGGGTTTGCGGTAAAAAGAAAAAAGAGCGGGGGAAGTTGAGCGAAGAGACCGGTCTTCCGACCAGGAAAACACCGCTCTTCGGCACGGGACTGCCGCTCTCTTGTCTCGGAGGACGGGGAGAGGGTTCGTTTAGAAAGGGAGAGAGAGCGTAGCTCGTGATAGAGCGATCTGAAGCTTGAACGAGGTAAAGCTTTTTGATAAATATAAATTGGTAGGTTATTCCACTTAAATATGGAAAGTAAAAGGGTTATCCCAACCATAAATTGGAAGGGAGGAGGAAAGAGAAATTATCTTAACTTAGTATATGAAATGAGAAAAGTCTTTCAAAATTAATTAAAATCGGTAAGTTTACTCACCTTATGACGATCTAGGTAGAACAAATAAATGGTTAGGAGTCTAAAAGGGCTCATAATGATCATTAAGTAGAGAGTAAGGAAAATGTATACTTAACTGTCCGGGAGCAGCGAATAAAAGAGGATGTTGACCTGTTGCTATGGTGCTATGTATTATTGTTTGGAACTTTGTTATTCATGATGTAATGCATTCATGATGTAATGTGTTCTTTAAAGGGCTGCAGTTTAGGGCAGCAATAAAATTATATTGCATAATGGTAGCCTCCGGTCTTGTAATGAAATCAGAGAGGCGGTCAGGCTGTGAAGTGAGAACGGAATCAGAGGTGAAAGACAGGCAGCTGGGAGCAACAAGAGGGGGTTCTAAATACAACTCCACCTCACATGGATCACAAAGTGGGGGGGCTAAATACAACTATTCACCTGCCATGGATCACCAGGAGGGGGGCTAAATACAACTATTCATCTCACATGGATCACCAAGTGGGGGGGGGGGGCTAAATACAACTATTCACCTCACATGTATCACCAGGAGGGGGGCTAAATACAACTATTCACCTCACATGGATCCTAGCTCTAAATACAACTATTCACCTCATATGTATCCTAGCGCTAAATACAACTATTCACCTCACATAGATCGCCGAGGGGGAGCTCTAAATACAACTATTCAACTCACATGGATCCTAGCGTTAAATACAACTCTTCACCTCACATGGATCACCAAGAGGGGGGGCTAAATACAACTTTTCACCTCACATGGATCCTAGCGCTAAATACAACTATTCACTTCACATGGATCACCAAGAGGGGGGCTAAATACAACTATTCACCCCACATGGATCACCAAGTGGGGAGCGCTAAATACAACTATTCACCTCACATGTATCCTAGCGCTAAATACAACTATTCACCTAACATAGATCGCCGAGGGGGCGCTCTAAATACAACTATTCTACTAACATAGATCCTAGTGTTAAATACAACTCTTCACCTCACATGGATCACCAAGAGGGGGGGCTAAATACAACTATTCACCTCACATGGATCCTAGCGCTAAATACAACTATTCACTTCACATGGATCACCAAGAGGGGGGGCTAAATACAACTATTCACCCCACATGGATCACCAAGTGGGGAGCGCTAAATACAACTATTCACCTCACATTGATCACCAAGAGGGTAGCGCTAAATACAACTATTCACCTCATATGGATGACCAGGAGGGGGGGCAAAATACAACTATTCACCTCACATGCATCCTAGAGCTAAATACAACTATTCACCTCACATGGATCCTAGCGCTAAATACAACTATTCACCTCACATGGATCCTAGCGCTAAATACAACTATTCACCTCACATGGATCCTAGAGCAAAATACAACTATTCACCTCACATGCATCCGAGAGCTAAATACAACTATTCACCTCACATGGATCCTAGCGCTAAATACAACTATTCACCTCACATGGATCCTAGCGCTAAATACAACTATTCACCTCACATGGATCCTAGAGCTAAATACAACTATTCACCTCACATGGATCGTCGAGGGGGAGCGCTAAATACAACTATTCACCTCACATGGCTCACCAGGAGGGGGGGCTAAATACAACTATTCACCTCACATGGATCACCAGGAGGTGGGGCTAAATACAACTATTCACCTCACATGCATCCTAGAGCTAAATACACCTATTCACCTCACATGGATCCTAGCGCTAAATACAACTATTCACCTCACATGGATCCTAGCGCTAAAAACAACTATTCACCTCACATGGATCCTAGAGCTAAATACAACTATTCACCTCACATGGATCGCCGAGGGGTAGCGCTAAATACATCTATTCACCTCACATGGATCCTAGCGCTAAATACAACTATTCACCTCACATGGATCAGCGAGGGGGAGTGCTAAATACAACTATTCAACTCACATGCATCCTAGCACTAAATACAATGAATCACCTCACATGGATCACCAAGAGGGGGGGTTAAATACAACTATTCACCCCACATGGATCACCAAGTGGGGAGCGCTAAATACAACTATTCACCTCACATGTATCCTAGCGCTAAATACAACTATTCACCTCACATAGATCGCCGAGGGGGAGCTCTAAATACAACTATTCAACTCACATAGATCCTAGTGTTAAATACAACTCTTCACCTCACATGGATCACCAAGAGGGGGGGCTAAATACAACTATTCACCTCACATGGATCCTAGCGCTAAATACAACTATTCACTTCACATGGATCATCAAGAGGGGGGGCTAAATACAACTATTCACCCCACATGGATCACCAAGTGGGGAGCGCTAAATACAACTATTCACCTCACATTGATCACCAAGAGGGTAGCGCTAAATACAACTATTCACCTCATATGGATCACCAGGAGGGGGGGCAAAATACAACTATTCACCTCACATGCATCCTAGAGCTAAATACAACTATTCACCTCACATGGATCCTAGTGCTAAATACAACTATTCACCTCACATGGATCCTAGCGCTAAATACAACTATTCACCTCACATGGATCCTAGAGCAAAATACAACTATTCACCTCACATGGATCGTCGAGGGGGAGCACTAAATACAACTATTCACCTCACATGGCTCACCAGGAGGGGGGGCTAAATACAACTATTCACCTCACATGGATCACCAGGAGGGGGGGCTAAATACAACTATTCACCTCACATGGATCCTAGCGCTAAATACAACTATTCACCTCACATGGATCGCCGAGGGTTAGCGCTAAATACAACTATTCACCTCACATGGATCCTAGCGCTAAATACAACTATTCACCTCACATGGATCGCCGAGGGGGAGTGCTAAATACAACTATTCAACTCACATGCATCCTAGCACTAAATACAATGATTCACCTCACTTGAATCACCAGGAGGGTAGCACTAAATACAACTATTCACCTCACATAGATCACCAAGAGGACACGCTAAATACAACAACTCACCTCACATGGATCACCATGAGAGGAGCACCAATACAACTTCTCCTCACATGGATCACCAAGAGGGGAGCACTAACTACAACTATTCACCTCACGTGATTCACCAATAGTGGAGCACCAAATACAACTATTTACCTCACGTGGATCACCAAGAGGGAAGCGCTAAATACAACTATTCACCTCACATGGATCACCAAGAGGGGAGCGCTACATACAACTATTCACCTCAAATAGATCACCAACAGCGAAGCACCAAATACAACTATTCACCTCACATGGATCACCAAGAGGGTAGCACTAAATACAACTATTCACCTCACAAGGATAACCAAGAGGGTAGCACCAAATACAACTTTTCACCTCACATGGATCATCAATAGGGTAGCGCTAAATACAAATATTAACCTCACATGGATCACCAAGAGGGGGGGGCTAAATACAACTATTCACCTCACATGGATCACCAAGTGGGGAGCGCTAAATACAACTATTCACCTCACATTGATCACCAAGAGGGTAGCGCTAAATACAACTATTCACCTCATATGGATCACCAGGAGGGGGGGGCAAAATACAACTATTCACCTCACATGCATCCTAGAGCTAAATACAACTATTCACCTCACATGGATCCTAGCGCTAAATACAACTATTCACCTCACATGGATCCTAGCGCTAAATACAACTATTCACCTCACATGGATCCTAGAGCTAAAACCAACTATTCACCTCACATGGATCGTCGAGGGGGAGCGCTAAATACAACTATTCACCTCACATGGCTCACCAGGAGGGGGGGCTAAATACAACTATTCACCTCACATGGATCACCAGGAGGGGGGGCTAAATACAACTATTCACATCACATGCATCCTAGATCTAAATACAACTATTCACCTCACATGGATCCTAGCGCTAAATACAACTATTCACCTCACATGGATCCTAGCGCTAAATACAACTATTCACCTCACATGGATCCTAGAGCTAAATACAACTATTCACCTCACATGGATCGCCGAGGGGTAGCGCTAAATACAACTATTCACCTCACATGGATCCTAGCGCTAAATACAACTATTCACCTCACATGGATCGCCGAGGGGGAGTGCTAAATACAACTATTCAAGTCACATGCATCCTAGCACTAAATACAATGAATCACCTCACATGGATCACCAAGAGGGGGGGTTAAATACAACTATTCACCCCACATGGATCACCAAGTGGGGAGCGCTAAATACAACTATTCACCTCACATGTATCCTAGCGCTAAATACAACTATTCACCTCACATAGATCGCCGAGGGGGAGCTCTAAATACAACTATTCAACTCACATAGATCCTAGTGTTAAAGACAATTCTTCACCTCACATGGATCACCAAGAGGGGGGGGCTAAATACAACTATTCACCTCACATGGATCCTAGCGCTAAATACAACTATTCACTTCACATGGATCATCAAGAGGGGGGGCTAAATACAACTATTCACCCCACATGGATCACCAAGTGGGGAGCGCTAAATACAACTATTCACCTCACATTGATCACCAAGAGGGTAGCGCTAAATACAACTATTCACCTCATATGGATGACCAGGAGGGGGGGCAAAATACAACTATTCACCTCACATGCATCCTAGAGCTAAATACAACTATTCACCTCACATGGATCCTAGCGCTAAATACAACTATTCACCTCACATGGATCCTAGCGCTAAATACAACTATTCACCTCACATGGATCCTAGAGCAAAATACAACTATTCACCTCACATGGATCGTCGAGGGGGAGCGCTAAATACAACTATTCACCTCACATGGCTCACCAGGAGGGGGGGCTAAATACAACTATTCACCTCACATGGATCACCAGGAGGGGGGGCTAAATACAACTATTCACCTCACATGCATCCTAGAGCTAAATACAACTATTCAACTCACATGGATCCTAGCGCTAAATACAACTATTCACCTCACATGGATCCTAGCGCTAAATACAACTATTCACCTCACATGGATCCTAGAGCTAAATACAACTATTCACCTCACATGGATCGCCGAGGGTGAGCGCTAAATACAACTATTCACCTCACATGGATCCTAGCGCTAAATACAACTATTCACCTCACATGGATCGCCGAGGGGGAGTGCTAAATGCAACTATTCAACTCACATGCATCCTAGCACTAAATACAATGATTCACCTCACTTGAATCACCAGGAGGGTAGCACTAAATACAACTATTCACCTCACATAGATCACCAAGAGGACACGCTAAATACAACAACTCACCTCACATGGATCACCATGAGAGGAGCACCAATACAACTTCTCCTCACATGGATCACCAAGAGGGGAGCACTAACTACAACTATTCACCTCACGTGATTCACCAATAGTGGAGCACCAGATACAACTATTTACCTCACGTGGATCACCAAGAGGGAAGCGCTAAATACAACTATTCACCTCACATGGATCACCAAGAGGGGAGCGCTACATACAACTATTCACCTCAAATAGATCACCAACAGGGAAGCACCAAATACAACTATTCACCTCACAAGGATAACCAAGAGGGTAGCACCAAATGCAACTTTTCACCTCACATGGATCATCAATAGGGTAGCGCTAAATACAAATATTAACCTCACATGAATCACCAAGAGGGTGGTGCTAAATACAACTATTCACCTCACATGAATCACCAATAGGGGAGCGCTAAATACAACTATTCACCTCATATGAATCATCAAGAGGGTAGCGCTAAATACAACTACTCACCTCCCATGGATCACCAGAGGGTAGCGCTAAATACAACTATTCACCTCTCATGGATCACCAAAAGGGTAGCACTAAACACAACTATTCACCTCACATCGATCCCCAAGAGGGTACAGCTAAATACAACTATTCACCTCAGATTCATCACCAAGAGGGTAGTGGTAAATACAACTATTCACCTCACATGGATCCTAGCGTTAAATACAGCTCTTCAACTCACATGGATCCTAGTGTTAAATACAACTATCCATCTCACATGGAACACCAAGGGGGAAGCGCTAAATACAACTATTCACCTCACATGGATCACCAAGAGGGTAGCACTAAATACAACTATTCACCTCACATTGATCACCAAGAGGGTAGCGCTAGATACAACTATTCACCTCACATGGAGCACCAAGAGGTGAGCGCTAAATACAACTATTCACCTCACATGGATTCTATCCTTAAATACAATGATTCACCTCACATGAATCACCAAGAGGGGCACGCTAAATACAACTATTCACCTCACATAAATCACCAAGAGGGTAGCACTAAATACAACTATTGACCTCACATGGATCACCAAGAGGGAAGTGCTAAATACAACTATTCACCTCCCATAGATCACCAAGAGGGCACGCTAAATACAAAACTCACCTCAAATGGATCACCAAGAGGGGAGCATCACATACAACTTTTCTCCTCACATGGATCACCAAGAGGGGAGCGCTAAATACAACTATTCACCTCACATGGATCACCAAGAGGGAAGCGCTAAATACAACTATTCACCCAACATGGATCACCAAGAGGGGAGCGCTAAATACAACTATTCACCCCACATGGATCACCAAGAGGGGAGCGCTAAATACAACTATTCACCTCACATGGATCACCAAGAGGGATTCCTTTTAAAGTGTTGACTCCCAAGTCCTAGATCTAAAAGACCAAAAGTGGAGGAAGCGGAGTCTGATGAAGTAGTGCCCGCTGACACCTATATGCAGGTGGAGAGTCCCCACTAAAACTCGCCCCATGTTATATCTGTCAGGTTCCTGTGCTGGCAGATGAGACTCCTACCTCCTTCACCTGATAAGGAACACTGCTCACAGCTATCACGAGACTCTTCACCTCGGTCTGAAGTATCCTAAGTGTCAAGAAGTGCCTTAAACCTACTCCATGTGCATTCAGTTTACCACCTTCCCATCAGTTACCAGTGTTGGCTGCAGGGTTAGGAAGCGCTCTTCCAAACTATCACTGGTCTTTAAGCCACAGTACATGACAAGAGTTTCGCCTTGATGCCAACAACATATGCTTGATGGTTGACCCCACCAGCTCACATCCACGCCGGGCCCTGTCGCTGGACACAAAGGAGGACTATCATGTTGGAACATAAGGCTTCCATAACTTATGTCGAAATGTAAACTTTCTGGAGGGAAGAAGTGATCGTAAGAATTAAAGACGTGTGACATTTTTATTCCATTTGCTGAATTTTTAGAAATTAGGAATCCTGCATTTCATGAAATTGCACTAAAAAATAAAACTTTCTGCTTGTGAGTTTTGCAAATTGATCTCCTGCAAAATTATAAACTGTACATCTATTTTCGGCAAAAAGTAAAATTGCATTCCTTTTCTACAAAAGATTTTGCGGTGGGAAGAACTTTCACCTAAGATCGATTTCTACTTACATTTCTACCCCAACTTGATTTCGTGGAAGAATCGTGCTGTTGCACTGCTCTTCAAATTTTCCATTCCTGTTACTTTAGTGTGGCGAGTTTTTTTTTTCTTGTCAAAACGCATTTTCGCAGATGGTTGCCCTTCAACCCGTTCTTTTATTATTTATGTCCCTCTTATTTGATTTTTTTAATTTCCCTTTCCATGACATTTGCAGTATTTTGGACAACAGTTTGTGGAAACAGACCAATGAGATCTTGTTAAAATTCACATACATCCTATGAGTGCTGGTAACCTCTCCCTGGTGATCTAGATACACAAGGAGTGTTTGATGTACTAGGTTTACATAAGGCATAGAGAGCCCCGGCACCCTGCATGAAATTTCCTATGCATTATGTTCACTGAAGGTCGTTCCACAGTCCGGTGGTTGGTTGCTCTACAGGCAGCACCGCTTGGCACTCAGAACATAAAACTAAGCTTTATCTCCTCCAAGTTTTCCAATAGTGCGGCATATGGTTATTTTTTGTATGGGTTTGATATTTAATTTCACAACTTTGCAAGAGAGATGCGGTTCCAATCCACTGAGAGATTTTGCACATCGATTCTGCTATCAATGACAAGAAAGGCTCTCTCTGAGCGCAGATCCAGGTGCAGTTGAGTCAAGATTTGTCCTGGAAGCTTTTCATATAGGGAGGCCATTTCAGCCTGTTATTTTATTTACTTTTCAACACTTTAATCACAAGAGCTTGCCTCTTGAGGAAAGAAGGGATTTCCATCAGCTCAAAAAATTATTTCTTTTGAATGGATTACTCCTTTGGGTATCTGGCTGGCGCCAGGATGTTAGGAAAGCTTTTCCCTTTGTTGATCCGCGTGGCAATATTACCATGTACGCTTTTTGCTTTTAATATTAAGATATCGCTTAAGCTTTCAGTACAGTGCCGATGAATCCCAGCATTGCTCTGGTAAGCCTTGATTCATGTGCGCACACGTGTTTCAAGCAGTGGGTAGTTCCACTGCCTTTTGCCAACAGTGACTTCAGCTTCATTCCCAAGGAGAAGAACCCTTCAAGGGCAGACTGGCTATTTAACACTCTGCATCTGTCCGGTAATCTGCAGGCTAGAAGGCTACTTTCAGACTCCAGCGGCTGCCATGACCCAACAGTGAATGTCCCAAGGCTGATTTTGGTATTCAGTCTAGTACGGACCTGATCCCTTGTTCCAGTGGCCAGTTGATGGTCGCGGCATTCCTTCGGCCGACATTTGTGGCTGTAGTTCTGGTAGGGGCTGGAACTGAGGGTCTGGCTCCATATTCTCCTCTCTGTGTGGTGGAGTCACATTGGATTCGTCATCTCTCGCGCTTTGTCTCTGTTTGGCATTGCAAGGAGCTGCAGGTGTTTTCTCTGCCTCAAAGGGATCACCTCAACTGACTTGTAGTGGGTTCCTGTGGGTGCCGCGCTACATGCACTAAGCGTTCTGTAGCCGCTGTCACATGGTACACATGTGAGAGTAGCTTATTCCTCAAAAATCATTTCCGTCTGAAAGCTGAAGATAATACATGTGCCATTCCACATGCTAGCACATGGTTTTTATTTTTTAAAGTTAAAAACAAAACCTAGTTCTTTTTGCATTGTCAAATGTGGGTGACTGTGATCTGGTCATGCTTTTGTTGTGACCACGGTTGAGATCCAACAATCACCAGTATTAAGATGGCACCACTTTCTTTACTATCCAAGCCATACCTGCTAACCAGGTTCGAGTGTCAGGAAAAATGTCCCGCTTACGCCAGCCAGATAGGCACAGAGTCAGGCCCTGGTGATACCGGAAGCCATCACCAGGGCCCATGCTGGAGTGAAGTAACACACTGACTTGAAGTGTGGCCGGCTGTCAGTTCCCAGACCGGCTCTTCTTTCGGACGCATCTGTCGGTCGGGGCCTATAGATGTACATTCTTTGAACCAATAGAACCATTCAAACTACTCTTATTCCTATCTATCTCTTGATACCTGGATATTACTTCCGTTAGAAGCCATATAAGGCACTTAATAAATATACATATAAAACACATATCTCCAGTCAATCCTGACAGGGGAGAGGGATTCTGCAGTGGTCTGGCACACAGGCAGTTTCTCCTGCATGGTCAAAGATGAAGGACATGATAAAAGGAAATTCCAGCCTGTGCAGAAACCCAATTTCCCAAAGGGTCTCAGCTAGATGGAGAGGGAGCATGCATTAAATATTGCCAAGGAATTCAAGATGCAGGTCAGACGAAGGAGAGAGAAAGGTGATCACCGCACAGGAGGGGCGGTGGATTGACGAGGGTGAAGTGTGAAAGAGTGTGAAAGAGTGAGCAGTCACAGAAGAAGAGGGAGAGAGGGAAAAATAAACATAGCATAGAGGAACTGAAGGCAAAGCAAAGATAAAGAGTGGTAGAAACTAAGCAAAATGCAAAGCATCTGAAACGATGAAAGAATTTAAAAAGAGCTTTTAAGACAAAGAGTCAGAAAAGTGAAGAGAGTATAGAGGGAAACTAGAATAAAAGACGAATGAAAAGGAAGGTAAGAAGTAGCGATACCAACATAAAGAGCACAAGATAGAAAGAGAGAGAGAAAGAGAGTAAACTGAAGTTAGCAGCAGAGTCAGTGATAGAAAGAGAAGAGAGACATAGAGAGAAATGGAAAGAGAGTAAGAGACACACCATCTCAACATGTCACACACTTTTGACGGAACTCCGAACACTCATCCCACACCTTCCAGATATACCAGTAGATGGTAGTAATTGTTCCACAAAAGCAGTCACTACCCTAAATTATCTCACTAACATACAGCATGCTTGCCAAAGAAAATGGCAAACAATCCTGACGGATTTGTTCCACCCCCACTCACCTGTAAACCAGACACTGCACGAACAAAGAATGTCCTGTTCCTCTCCCCGTACCCTACCCACTCATGTCCAATAATTGAAGAGGCATAAGTAGAAGAGTGCACCGAGAGAAGGTGGGTAAACAAAGGACAAGAAGAAGGATGTGTGGATAATGCTAGTGTTAGAATCCCAGGATCCCTGGTGGGCTGAGGTAGGTACCTTAGGCCAAACAGGGACCTGTGAGCCCCAACTTTAGGGAAAGGAAGGTCACCTTCTGAGATAGCCCTCACTCCACCCCCTTGGTAGCTTGGCACAAGCAGCCAGGCTTATCTTCAAGGTCAATGTGTAAAGTATTTACAATTACGCTCACAGCAACCCAATGATAACACCACAAATGGACTCCACACGAGTTTCATAGAAAAACAAGTATATGTTTATAAAAAGATATACGATGGGACCACGCAATCTTAAACCAACATATGCGTCGGGGTAATGCTCCCCCTGGCCTATTATTATTGAGCTAAACTAAACAATCCTATGTAATCCTAATGTGGTTATATGCAGTTCGTTTTGCAACAGTCAGGTACTTCACAACATAAGAATAATGCAGATCATAATACGGCTATCTGGCGATTTGTACTGCCACTGTAATGCAGTGCATAATGCAACAACATTGTAAACTGTTATGCCCCCGTAATGCAATGCGTACGGTCCTCTTCAGATACTCTGTTAGGAAAAAGTAATGCAATGTGTAATACAGTTATCAGGCAGTTCGTTAGGCGAAACCAATGCAATGCGTTACACATATATCAGGCAGTTCGGTATGCAACACTAATGCAATGTGTAATACAACAATCCAGCAGTTCGTGATGCAGGACTAAGACAAGGCGTAACACATCTATCTGGCAGTTCGTTATGCAAACCTAGTGCAATGTGTAACACACCTATCAGGCAGTTCATTATGCAAAACTAGTGCAATGCGTAACACACCTATCAGGCAGTTCATTATACAAAACTAATGCAATGGGCAATACGACAAACAGGCAATGCGTCATATAATCATCAGATGTTCCATTATGCAGAAATAATGCAATATACGTAATTTACTCCGGCACCATTCACGGTGCCTCCGGCGGTCTCTCAGCCACTCGTGCTGGCTTGCGGTTAGCCTCCGGCCACAGTTGCCCCCCCACACGGGTAAGATATAACACAGTAGATGCAGCTTCACACTCCGGCCCCGGTGCTGCCACTCCCTTGGCACACCGGCCGCGATCCGAGCCGAATCAGAGACTCGCGCTCCAGGACAGAGAAAGAGGCCGAGAGCGTCTCCCTCCGAGCCTGCGCCTCACCCCAGTAGTATACACACTTTAACTAGGGGGCGCGAACCCCCTCTCCTCTCCTCATCCAGCGACTTGGGCCTCCGATGCAATCTCTCTGAATTTCCGGGCAATGGGAAGATCCCAGGCTGCACACTACACCCGCACTCAGAGTCTAAGAGACTCACTGGACTCCTGGTGCACGTTAACCAGACAACTCCTCACGAGGGTCTCAGGCTGCGCACGACACACGCACGCAGCATCGCTGAGACTCACTTGATCTTTTGGTGCCTATGATCACAGGGTACAACTTGCACAGGTCTCAGGCGTTAGAAAGCACACGTACTCCGTGTCGCTGAAACACACTTTATCATCTGATGCCCACGATCACAGGACACAACTTGTGCAGGTCTCCGATGGTAGAAAGCACACGCACTCCGCGCCGCAGAGAGACACTTTATCTTCTGGTGTCCCCGATCACAGTCCACCTCTGGCGAGGGTCCCAGGCTGCAAACAGCACACACACACAGCGTCGCTGAGACACACTTGCCCCTTTGGTGTGCATGATCAGGGGCCATTCCACGCAAAAGTCTCAGGCTGCACCAAACGCACGCACACTGCATCGCTGAGTCTCGTTTGGAACTCCAGGTGCCCAAGATGACAGGGCACAACTTATGAAGGTCTCAGGCTAGACAGGGAACACACGCACAGCGTCTCTAAGAGTCTTATTTGGAAACTTTTGTGTTCCCGTGTTTCCGAACAGGGAGCCAGCTCACCTCGGGCCCTTGGGGATCAGTTACTTCAGGACACAGCACAGCAAAGTCCTTTCAAGCAGGGGGACACAGCACAGCCTTTCTTTGGTTGAAACAGCAAACTGCAGACCAGCCCCCAGCCACACAGCAAGGGACAGTCCTTCCCTTCAGTCTATTCAGTTGTTTCTTCCTTGGCAAAGGTTCCTTTTGAACCACGAAGTAGCTCCAGTCTTGTTCAATCTTGATCAAGCCATTATCCAAAGTTCAGGGGCTTCAGCTCGCATAGTTATACCCCTCAATGACTTTAAAGTCGTTGTATCACAGGGGGCACTGACCCCTGCTCAAACCAGTTCTGGGTGCCTCCCTACCAGTGACACCTTCTTCCTTTGATTAGTGGGGGTCTGGATTCTCAATCACTCAGCAGGAGGTGTGACAATTGTTTTATAGCACCAGCCCAGGTCTCTTCGCCTCTATGCAGGTCAGCCTGTGCTGTCTCACCTCCTCCCCTGGGTCAAGACATTTCCCAGATCCCATCGCTTTCAAATCCAGCCAGTCAATCCACAACCAGGCAGAGACACACAGAAATGTTTAAAGCACAAAAACCCAGCCACTTCTGAAAGAGTTGCTTACAAACACATAATGCAAAAACCATCTTCATAAAAAGATGTGTTATTGCAGGGTGAGTTCAGGCATACTAAACTTCACCTTTCTATCTTAAGCCTTTGGGGAGATAGGCTGGAAAACATATTACACAGCCTCCCCATTCTATTCTAATGGGCAAGATGGCCTTTCAACAGTGAAAACGAAATGGAGATTATTACACTACCAGGACTTGGTACTCACTTTGGTACATGTCCCAACTTTCACATGCACTGCACCCTGTCCAGGGGGTACCCTAGACCTACCCTAGGGGTGCCTGTTGTGTACAGAAAGGGAAGGGTAGGGTCTGGTAAGTGTGTGCACTTACCAGCACAACATGGCAGTTTAGGAAACTGCGCGAAGGCCCTGCAAGGGCAGGTCTGAGTTCCCTTTTTCCAGGCTACTTGAGTGGGTGGCACAATAAGTGCTGCAGGCTCACAAGTAGCATTTGCATTACTAGCCCTGGCACACATAGTGCATTTTACTAGGGACTTCACTAGTAATACAACATACCAATTATGGACAACCAATTACCATTACAATATACACCGGGAGCACTTGCACTTTGACACTGTTTAGCAGTCGCAAAGTGTCCAAAGCATCTAAGTTGGCAACACATGTCAGAAAAAAGGTCGATGGGAAATGCAAAAAGTTTAGGGAACTTTAGCCAAAAAGCGCCATGTCCCACAGCTAGGACCCAGGTAAGGCACTGGAGGCCGTCTATATGCAGGATTGTGTCCATAGTGAGCAGACAAATCCAACCAAGTTTCAGTCCCAAAAGAGTTTTATCGTTGAATAATTTTTATTTTTTAGTCCTTACTTTTTGTCCAAGCTTCTCCGAGGTTCCTTTCGGGGAAAAAAAACAAAATGGTAAAGAACCCGACCTCTTATCCTTAAAAAAAGGGATCCCTTACTAATAAAAAAAGTAATTTTCAAGGTGCTTCATGAAAAGCACCAAAGTGAAAAAGGTACAAAACGTCCCGAAATGCCAGGAAACGAGACGGGAAATCAAAAGCTCCGTTATCTCACAAATAAGGATCTTGACCAACGAGTCCAACGAAAAGCATACACAAATATGAAACAGAATCTATTGCCGTTCACCTAGCATAGCCCAGACATACCATCTGGTTTGTCTTATCCATGCCAAAACGCATCCAAAGCCTGTGCTGTTTATTCTGTGTGCTTTTCCCTAACATTGCCAGAACTGCAGAACATTCAACAGAACATGTTAGAGAGAATATCACACATGCTCACACCATGGCGGTTACACGCCTTATGATCAGCTGTCAGAGTGTGCTCGATCTCAGTACTGAAACAACCAAAGCACTATGCAAACTGGAAGTGAAATGACGCAAGAGGCTCTTTCTGGCAAAGGAGTTCATGGGTTATTGTGTCTGCTGCATAGATTTGCTCACTTGAAAGTTCACAGTTTCAGCTCTCAGCTGGACCAGCTCAGCTTTTCATCCTTCCAGTGTCTATACAGATAGTACTTTTGTGTATAATAATGAAACCTGATATTAACAGCCCACACATAGGGTCTGATTTAGATCTTGGCGGATGGGATACTCCGTCGCAAACTTGAGGATATCCTGTCCGCCCTATTGCAAGTGCCATAGGATATAATGCACCTGTAATCAGGCGGACGGGATATCCGTCATGTTCTCATCCGCCAAGATCTAAATCAGTCTCATAGTCAATAATATGCTCAAACGTTACAATAATAATGCTCTCATTTGCGTGCTCCGAACCCATACACACCAGTGATAGTGCAAAGTACAATATGGTAGAGGGCCATGATCACAGTATCCAAGCATTGCTATGCTGTAGAAAAGTAGTTTCAGTCAGTTAGTAATGGCTCAGAGAGTTAAGCACATGCTGCAAAAACCCACCTAGCTACAGGCTATTTGTTCCAGCCACCATTGGACGGCCAAGGAGGCCGAACTTTGTTGAAAGTTCCGATGCCAGGTGGAAAGCTCGGCAGGTTAATGTGCCTGCGTGCAACCTGTGTGCAAACTGGTTGGACTTTGTGTGCCCTGCTTGTGCCAGGTATCGGTCCGTGTGAAATAGCGTGGAGATATAATATGCCAGCTAAAGAGAGGGCCGTGTAAGCTGCAGATTGCATGTTCCCATCACAGTAAGAATAGCATGTTCCATCACAGTAAGATAGCATGTTCCATCACAGTAAGAATAGCATGTTCCATCACAGTAACATAGCATATTCCATCACAGTAAGAATAGCATGTTCCATCACAGTAAGATAGCATGTTCCATCACAGTAAGATAGCATGTTCCCATGACAGTGATACAGCATGTTCCCATGACAGTGAGGTAGCATATTCCCATGACAGTGAGGTAGCATGTTCCCATGACAATGTGATAGCATGTTCCATCACAGTAAGATAGCATGTTCCCATGACAGTAAGACAGCATGTTCCATTACAGTAAGACAGCATGTTCCCATGACAGTGAGGTAGCATGCTTCCATGACAATGAGATAGCATGTTCCATCACAGTAAGATAGCATGTTCCCATGACAGTGAGGTAGCATGTTCCCATGACAATGAGATAGCATGTTCCATCAAAGTGAGATCCCTCACTTTGTTAAAGTGTTTACTGCAATCTCATGTTCACCCTGCAATTCACATATTCTAATGCCTACGGGATAGCTCAGATGGTAGTGTGGAAGGTGCGCTGATCTATCTGAAACCTGTATCGAACATGCTTCGATACTAAAACCGAAAGAGATTGATGAATTCCTGCCTATCACAATATTGAACCCCTGAAGCCCTTCACTGCCCGAGGGCGAAACATGAGTGAATTTGTATATGCTAATACTGGCAGGTGCATCTCCTGCTGGGGGTTAGGGGGACTCAGGCACCCACGCTCTCTTTTCCTTTCACTCTTCTCTTCCTCAACGGAATAGTACATCCTAATATATGACATAAAGGACTTTTAAAGAAAAACAAAGAAATGAAATTCAAAAATACTAGATAATGTTCTTAAATTCAGGACTGTCGCCTTGAAGAGGAGCATCTGTGCAGACCTAGGCGGGCACGCGGCACATCCCGTCCTTATCCCCACGAATAACTCGGAGTCACAAGGAGGGCTGTATGCTCTATGTGTTTGTTCCTTTCTCTCTCTGTTTCTTTTCACCCCACAGAAAGGCTGTAAACAAAGAGGGCTTTTGACAAAGCGAGGGACAGAGAGAGAGGAAGGTCTAATGGGATATATATAGAGCACATCTGTCACCACACGCTGAGGCCTTTGGGCGCTATAACACAATACCTTAAGAGATCATTCTAAAAGAAGGGACAAGCGCACAACCGAATGAAGTGAGTGAACAGCAAGAGTTCAGGGTTTTCAAAATGAGAGGAAATGCTGTTTGCAAGGAGCAAGGACGTTTATTATTCTAAATTGGAGCCACATGCTTAGACCCCCACCCCCTAATTTAGATTGCCTAAATTATGACAATACCATTTGGGAGGTTAATACTACTTTACCGTCCGGCTGATATTATCTACGAAAACTGTCAACTGAGTAATGAGATTGATTATTCCTGAATTAATCCTCAATGAGTAATCCCGTGGGCTACAGAGAGGGGCATAAAAAGGACTAATTTCTTTATCGGTAGAGTGTGAAGTGCTAAAAAAAAAAAATCAGAAATGGATTCAAATATTTGCCCTGTACAGATGCATCGCCGCTCCATTCTGCGTACGTAGAAGTGACATACTTTTTATAGCATATAACAAACCTGGGGGAAATAGTGTTACGTGATTAGACGATGTGATACTGTATAAATACAGTGGCCACATAACCTTATGTGTTATTGGCAGAAAAGGAACAATCACAATGCCATACAACACTCCACATCGAAAGGCAGGGTTTCTAGAAAGACTTGAGGATCCAAAGAAAGCTCTGAATCGAACTTCACTTTGAAGTTCTGTCCTTCCTACACTCGGGAAACACATAGTTCCCATGAAGAAGGGCAAAGCATTCTCTCTCGTGTTGTGGAAATTTTGGGGTTAGAAAAATGTCAGATTTTGAGGGCTTCGGCCTGAGGCAAGTGGCAGACATCCAACACTTCAAGGGCCTTGTGAAGCTTACCCAGGTCTGCAGTGCCCCCCGCTGCAATGTGCAAGGTATCAGTGTGTCATCGGCATACAAGAACAGGGTGAACTCCAGCTCTTGATGCAGAGAGGCGACAACGCGCACACAGGCATTAAACACTGAAGCTGATAGGGCTCCGGGCACTTGTCTATGAGAATATGTGACGACCCCAAGCTCCTCCCACTACGTTCTGTCAGACTGGAAAGATTCCACCCAGTAGAGCCCTTTACCATCAATGGTGGACGCAGATTGACGGGGTAACAAAATATGGTGGAGAGATAATGTTGAAGGCCGCCTACAGATCCAATAAAATCAGGGCCCTGGCATCACATTGATCACCTACAGTGCTCAGCTCGCGGGGCACCAAGGCCACCACCAGTCCGGAGCTGAATCACAGGCCAGATCGCTTCCTAATTGGATAATAGACCTGGTTATGTCCTACAAAACTTTGAAGCTAGCGACAGTGGGATCTAATTCAGAGCACTGCAGCGCAAAGGATTCTGTTCTAGTTACATTTCTCATGGGTTTATTTTTGTTTGTTACACAAGTCTTGTGTAACCTGCAGGCCATTAAATCCCAATTCTGGCAACGCTGCTCAGTGTGCTATACATTCACTATAAGGAGATGCATAATATCTGTGTGGCAAATATTTGAATCCTCCCATGTCCTATCTTCATCCTCAAAGGCTGATTAAATAATTATCTCATAGATTTTTCAGTAATAAATGCGGATCAATAAATATGAAAAACGATTCTTTTTTCTATTGAGAGTAATATAAATGACCATTGCTAAATATATAGACTTACAGAAGCAAAATTCGATGTGTATTATATGCCCTGAATAGGAATAGTATTTTCCTTATTAGCCATAAAATATAGCAAATGAATAAATCTTGTCATCTCACTTCTTCTACAAGTATAGTCATGAACAATGTATTCAGTTTTCCTTAAGGAGTCTTTTGTCTTCCTTGGAACTTGAGGAAGAAATCACGTTCATGCCTAAGTTTATCTGTTGGGACAAGCTGTGGAAGGGTGCCGCTCACCTCCATTTGACCTTCAATACCCGATCTCTGCTATGATACTTACCTAAACGGAACTATTGATTATCCTTGAGCTGGATAGGAGTTGGTGGGGGAAAAGAATGTCCAGTCTCTTCATCCTCTGCAGCTCAGCACAGCTAAATATGCACTGAATGTCTGTGGAGCAGTGGCTCTTTCAGCTACACTTCCTGTTGGGTGGCGGTTCGCCTACCGCACAGACACATGCCGGGGTACTGCCGGGTCAGTCCCAGCTACTCCTTCGACACTGAACCCAGATTCCAAAAAGTTCCCACTCAAGTCTAGCACTGACTCCCAGGACGGTAATGGGGAGATCTGTTTTAAAATCTCAAAGGGTTCCTTGCCCAATTTTGAGTATGAGATCTCAGCAAGATCTATATGAATCTATCACCCGCTTCATTTGCCTAAATCTGCTGGAGCCACATGTCATAAATGCATGCATTGCGGGATGGGTGGGAGATGGCGGGACAAATGGTAGGCTTCAAAATCTCCTGTCCATTTGTGTGGAAGCACATAGGAGATGACTGCGCCTTCGCCAGCAGCCTTTACCACTCTTCACACGCTGCTTTGCGGGGTGTGGATTTCCACCTGGTTAAGCTGGATTTGGTGCATCCAGAATCAGTAATATCAGGTGCAGAAACACCACAACACGTGTAGTTACTCAGAGCGGTAGCCCCTGTGAATGTCACTCAAATCAACTCCTAAAAACGGTCTAATATTGAACCTCTAAAATAGCCTATAAATAAGTGAAATAGGTGGAACTGTGAAGATTACTCTGCTGTGTAGTGTCTGGGTGTTTACAAGTTGTATATCATAAAATATAAGCCTTTCAAAGCAGATTAAGCTATAGCATTATTGTCAGAGACCTGTGTCTTTATGATAAATTTACCATTAAAATCAGCAATGGTAAGGAAGATAATATGTACTAAGTTGTCGTTATACGTTTTGTGCAGCGTAGAGTTCTCCGTTAGAACTTCAGAGCAATGATTACAGTTTGAATTCTGTTATATGCTTCCATTTCCATCCTGAGTTCCCTTGTCATCTCCGCTGTCCGCATTCAGCTACATAGGCGGATCCTTTCATGATGTGGGACTCTCCGCCCCCACCTCTCTGTCCCACCCTCACAATCGCAGCACGGCCTCCAGCACCAATTCTAAATATTCGGCTCCATAAAACCGTATGCCTCATGATGGTTTACAATAAAATGGATTGTTGTGAGGTCGCTGGATGCTCCTGGGGCGGCTTACTGCCGTGTAATGACATCTCGTCTGGTGTCAGTTGGCGCAACGCAGAGATACAGAGAAGATCTATCCTAAAGCAACGATTGGATCCACTTATTCACAGGAGCAGGGTTAGAGCTGACCCCGCTCAAGCAATATTTCAATTTTTCACAAGCTCTCTTACCCTCGGAATGGCAAATGTCATCACAACCGTTGACAGTGGACTATTCACAGCCGAACAACTGTCACCTTAGCAACTCCTACCCGACAAGAATGAAACGACCAATGACAATTTCGAACTCTGATAATTCACACCCTAAGTACTTTCACCTCCCACTTAGATCTCCCAACTGACAACTTTCAATTCAATTCTAGCCAACTGCTACCACCTCCTTCCCTCCCCAGAATGACTCACATACGGCCATACCGAGGTGCCCCATACGGCCATACCGAGGTGCTGCCATACGGCCATACCGAGGTGCCGGGATCGGAGGTCATCGCAGACGCTGCCACACACAGGATTCTTTTTTCTTCTCACTGTTTCAGTGTCTGCATCATCACTGGAATCTGACTCTTCAGGTGTGTGCCTCGGAGCGAACAGACATTCACGGACGCTACGCTGCTCTAGGGGGAAGGCTGCTGCCTTGCTCAGCTCTGGGACTGCGAGGACCAAGGGGCCCTGCGCCAATCAGATCCGCCTCACCTGGTTGCTCTTCCCGTTGCCGCCTCCCAGCATCAATCAACTGCTCGCGGCCCCGGCTTCGCGGGTGCCGCTCGCCGGCCCTGACAGCATAAAATCCTGGTTGGGTCTTCATTCTTGTTGTGTGCCTCAGAGCGAACAGACATTCACGGACGCTACACTGCTCTAGGGGGAAGGCTGCTGCCTTGCTCAGCTCTGGGACTGCGAGGACCAAGGGGCCCTGCGCCAATCAGATCCGCCTCACCTGGTTGCTCTTCCCGTTGCCGCCTGCTTGTTAACGGCCCTCATTATTAACAGCTCATTTTAGTAACGCGCTAGCGGTACGCGCGCGGGCCGTTGACCGGGGCGAAGACCGGGCAAAGAGCGGGCCGTTTGTGGCCGTTTGAGGACGGGGCGGGCCACCCCCCTGAAAAAGGGTCTCTCCCAACGAGTTATAAACATTGTTGCTATCGTGAGTACATGTTTCACTGCTGATTGGTGGACTGCCTTATTCAGTATTTGTTGTTTATACTTAGCATATCAATAATTAATTGTGATTTAGATATTTACATTTATTGTTTCTTTTTAATCCCAGAGGTTCATTCTTTTATTCTTATTGGTTACCCCCCCTATTGCCTGTCTGCCCTGCCCTAAACATGACCTCTTTAAGGTCTGGTAGGAAGGTGGCGCGGGGTAGCTAAGGGGGTCAAGTAACAGGGACTCTCGACAATTTTATCACAAGAGCTGCACGTGTTCTCGAACACGAGATTTTATTAACTGAAAAAAGATTGTCCCTCGAATTGTCCGCTAAACGATCATCTCTCGGTAACATTATGACAGCCGTCTCGCCCGTAAACAGCCAGCCCCAACCAACCTCCAACATACTATGTAATACCCCACAAGTACCCTCAGACACACCTGCTCATTGTCCATTGGTTGTCTTGCACGAGATAATTAGCACTCCCGAGCCCAGTGGTGATTCAACTGTTGTTAGCACCAGCCTCCCACAGTCTTTATCTGACCAACTACCTACTGAAGCATTGACTCAGGCCCACAAGTCTAGGCTTATTCCGAGCAAAAGAAAACGTATGGGAGCTCCTCCCAAGGGGAAACGTGCAAAAACCTTAAAAGCGTCCATACCACTCAAATCCGCAAACATTTGTGACGCTTCCAACTTTACCATGTCTGATAGCTCCCTCTTGGAAACTGGAAGTCCGAGGTCTCTGCACCCTCCTACCCTCCAACCTAATGCTGACTCCACCTCCCCTGATTTTCTCAAGCCTGTAGAGAAGTTATTTAAATCTCTTCTCCTTCCTTTATTAGAGAGAGTTATCCGACTCTCCACCTCGCTTGAGAAGATAGAGGGTATGGTACTCACTAACACGTCTCTGTTGGAGAAGATTGCAGTGTCTCCTATTTGTCCCAAGATCCCTTCGTATCTTGATGAAGTTGACAAAATTAGGCCTGGTACCACTGCTAATGTATTTATGGCCAAAGCACCGCCCAATATCCCAGCTCTCAACGATCAGGCTGTGGAAGTACCCCGCCCTCATGTCAATATAAATGTCCCGAAAGAACCAGGTTGCACTATTAACACTGCTACCAATTCGAATAATATCTCTACCAGCAAGCCCAACTTAGAGGATGTTGACCCCTTTCAAAAATTCCCATGTATTAACCTTCCACCCGAGTCCCAACCATATACAGTTATAATGGCTGGTGTTCCTCGGCTCCTACAGGCAAAGCCCGAGTCTCATAGTGAGCTGAAGAACAAAGTCACACATTGGTTAAATGGTAACAGGCCTTTACCTGCTAGACTACGGGCTGAAATTTTGACTGTTCGCAGGGTTTGTTGGTTGGGCACTAGAGCTAAACAAGTGGAGGGTGATTGTGTGATTATAAATTTTCGTGACCCAAGGGTGGTGAGCCATATTCGCTCTTTTCCTAACATCTCGAGAGCGACAGGCATATCCACTTTGGATTTGTCATATTTCTATCCCCACAACCCCCTCGCATCAACATGTGATACGTCCACTGTTTGGGAAAGGGTTAACAGGAGCTCTCACCGACTGACAAGACCGGACTTTCATCTCCCACTGACAAATTTCTATGCCCCCCTGAATTCTCTAGATGGGGTTGATTGACAGTCACCAAACAAGAAAAATTTGGGCAATGTGCGTAAGGTCTGTCCCGGTCCAGATATCTCGGGGTTAACAGGGAGAGGTGATTTAGGGGGGCACAAGTAGGTCTGGGTACCATGTTTCCCAGTACCTTGCCCATTCTACCAACCAGCCCATCCCTCATCCCCATTGATCCCTGTCCCCCCGAGAGTGAGTGCAAGGGCCCCAATAACATTGCAACCCATCCAGCTACTATGGGCCCCGCCCCCGTTTCCCCGTGTATTACTCCATCTAGTTCTCTCCCCCTGACTTTGGTCTCGTGGAATGTTGCGGGTCTCAGTAGTAGGGTAACCTCGGAAGACTGGTCAGTCTGGGCAAATACCCATGATATCCTGGTTTTCCAGGAAACCTGGGCTGTGGATCCCATCTATTTTTCCGGGTATGTAAATTTCTCCAAGGGGGCCACTCGTTGCACCAGGGGCCGTCCGTCCGGCGGCCTCTGTATATGGGTTAAGCAAACTCTTGGGTACTCCCTTAAAGAATTGGTCATTGACAGCCTCGATTTATTGATCATCTCTTTGCAACACCACGATGAACCCGAATTTCTGATTATAAATGTCTATAATAGAGGCCTCCCAGGTGGACGTGGTACTCATACCTTCCTACAACTGGATGGGTTTTTGGACACTATTAATACAGGCACTAATGTCTTCATTGTGGGTGATCTAAATTGCTGTTTCGAACCTCTGCTCTTTGCCTCCGATTCACTTACATGGGAGGTGGACGCGATTCTAAATATCCCTCCTCTCGATCTTCCACCTATCAAGAAGTGGACCGAGTCTGTCACCCAGTGGATGGGTTTATGTATGGAGCGGGGTTTCAGGGCTGCCAATGGGCGGACCGCCTCTGATAAGGGTGGTAAGATGACTTTTTCTGATGGCCGACGTTGTAATAGCAGAATTGACTATGCCCTTGTTAAAGTGGAGTTTTGGTCCACATTATGCGATATGGTGGTTTTTGACCGCCCCGAGAGTGACCATAACCCATTGGTTTTGAGTCTCTCACTTTGTCCAGCATATAGAATCAAGCCCTCTGAAATAGTGACTGCAGAAGCGGTCTTATCTAATGATCAACGGCGAGTACGCTGGGACAAGGTTGCTGTTGATAGTGCGCTATTATCAGAGATCGGCTTCAAGGTCTCCTGTGCCTTGGACGATTTACAGTCTCTCCAGAGCGCTGAGGATGTTGTTGGTAAAGCCACACTTGTACATGACCACCTATTCTCTGACCTTAAATCTCTTTTTTCTAAACCCTGTAAGGCAAAGAAATCTATTATCTTAAAACCATCTACCTGGTACAATAAAGCATGCCGAGACTCATATAGCAAATTAAAACTTGCTATTACCATCAAAGATCCGGTTAATATCAGATTGGCTAGAAAAGATTATAACAAGGCCAAAGTTAAGGCCAAACAAGAGTGGGACAACGATCACTGGAACGACCTCCTGGCTGCCAGTAAACACCGGAACCTAACCTTGTTTTGGCACATTGTTAAGTGGGGCAATTCACAGAACAGCCAGGTCCCCACCAACCACGTACCTCCGGATGCCTGGGTGACGCACTTTGAATCCCAGTTCTCGGATCCCTCACAGGTCGAGGGGCCTGTCCTAGTAACATACAGGGACTTGTCCACCTCCTCGACCTTAATCTTCGACTGTGTTGAGGTAGAAAAGGCCTTAAGTAAGGTTCCAAGTGGTAAAGCACCGGGTATGGATTGTGTTCCCACGGACCTTTTTAAATCTGACCTTGGGAATTGGGTGCCTTATATTGTACATTTTGCTAATGCCATAGTCAGAGGGGCCGACATTCCTGATTCTTGGGGGGGGGCTGAGATTCTTCCTATTTTTAAGAAAGGAGACCGCTCCTGCCCGGGGAACTACCGCCCGATAAGTCTAATTGACTCTGTCCAGAAAATCATCGCTAGAATGATCTTGGCAAGAATCCATATCTGGATTGAGCGGGAGGACATCATCTCTCCTTTGCAAGCCGGTTTCAGACCGTGTACCAGCACCATCGACCAGGCTTTCAAGTTCCAATTGATTGTCTGGAAAACGGTTTATCTGTGTGGTGGCACACTATATGCTGCATTTGTAGATCTTCGGTCAGCATTTGACTTAGTCAATAGGACTAAACTCTGGAGTGTATTGACGGAGCAAGGGATCCCAGTTGATCTCCTGAATATCATCATTAGGCTCCATGATAATAACTTTGCACAAGTTCGTTGGGGGAAACAGGGCCAGGTTACAGATAGATTTAGGGTCAATAGGGGTGTCAGGCAGGGGTGCGTCCTTGCGCCCACTCTGTTTTTACTGTTTATTAACAGAGTTGTCCAGTATTTTTCTTCCACTTCTACGGACGCCCCAACGTTGGGCGGTATTAAAATTCCACTCCTTATGTTTGCCGATGACACCCTACTCCTTTCCCAGACTTTGTCTGGATTACAGGTGGCTCTGAATGTTTTTACCAACTTTTGCTCTGATTTTGACCTGTCTGTTAACGTGTCCAAAACCAAATATATGGTTTTCAACAAAGGGAGAGGTGTGAAGGGCCATGTCTCCATGGACAACGTCTTGCTCGAACGAACTAATGTCATGACCTATCTGGGGGTAGTATTTGAAAACAAGCTGGATTGGAGGCCGCAAATTGATGTTCTAACTCTTAAATTTGCCCAGCTTTCTGGTTGCCTAGTTAAAGAACAAAAGCAATCCCAGTCGAGAATGATAGGCCCCCCCATTAAAATCTTTAATGTTAGGATAAATTCGGCGATCCTTTACGGCGCCGAACTTTGGGGTTTTGCCGATCTCTCTCCCCTGGTTAAGGCACAACATAAATTTCTCAGAATGCTCACGGGCCTTCCTTGCTCTACCCCAGTAAAACCGCTCCTGTTGGATCTTGGCTGTCACTCTTTTGATGACATTGCTAGGTTCAAGCCATTGGCTTTCTGGAGGCGATTATGGATAGTCCCCGAGTTAGGCCTCTATGCCAAGGCATTTCTTGACGTTCGATCCATCTTTGGGGCTGGTAACATCCCTTGGTTTAGACAGACTAAACAACTCCTGGATTCCATGGGGTTGGGTAATCTCTGGACCGACCCGGCCAATAATCCCTTTCCCTCCAAGAAAGATTTTAAGGTCCTTTATTGGACAATGGTCCAGCAAAATCATCTAATCTCAGCTTCTGCAGAGTCCTTGACAGGCAGGTTCTTGGCTCATTAAAAAATTCCTCATCTTGAGGCGTACTGGGATATCATCACCAGACCTCGAGACAGGAAACTCTACCACCAATTTAGAGTAGGCACTCTTCCGACTAATTCTTTTACAAAAAAATGGAAGGGTGATTCCTGTGATTCTTGTAAAAGGTGTACTGACTGTGTTGATTCTGTTGGTCATATCTTTTTTGTCTGCCCTGCCTATGTTGCACCCCGAGCTAAATGGCTCAAACCAACATGTCGTACCCTGGGAACAAGACAAGGGTCAGAAGCACTTGAAATTTTGCGTTTTGACCCTAGTGAATTTGCTGCTATTGCTGTTGCTAAATTTTTGGCTTGGGTTTGGTACATTAGAAACAAGAGGCATTAGGTTACCGTAATTTACCTATATGATTATTTTATAGTGTGTTTTCCTGGATTTGTTATTATCATGTATTCTGTTTTATTTTTTTCTTTGTATTGTAACTGTCTTTTATGATGAAATACATCGATAATAAAGACTAATGAATGAATGACTCACAAATGTCAACTGTCACACCAAGAGCACCAGGCCATGAAACAGCTACCATCAACACCTAGTCAATACTACTGCACACTATTGCACAAACAACTGCTGTGTTAACAAATCACACCCCAAGAACACCCAACAGAAGAAGTCTACAGAGACTGCCCTGTCCAAGGCTGTGTTGACATGCGTTTGCTCTTGGTTCAAGGGCACGCCCAATTAACAGGTAAGTGATTCAGGGATCCTCTCTACCATTCATCCATTTCAAGAACTCCATTTGTTATGTGTCCAGGGCAAATCCATATACCTGTTCAATTGGATAGTAGCTAGGTTGCAGCTCTTGTATCAGACATTTGGGATTGGGTGGATAGTGCCTAATTACAAATGATCTCTGGTCTACTTTTGGTCTTGTGTAAAAGCAATTGAGAACCTGACCGTCTCATGATGCAAAGAGTTTGCTCTTTCCAACCAGATTTAGGCAGTCTCATCCACCTGCTACTTTCACAGTATGATATCGAGGAACATAACCAAATTTCTTATTGGAAAACTTTGAGTTATGGCTGTTACCGTGACTGTGGTTTGAAAGTTGAACTATGGCAATGCCTTGTACCTAGGCTGTCTGAAATATTAGCTATCTCCCAAACCCTCTATTGATGTCTCTTTGACATCTATGAGATGTCACTTACTTGTGCACTTCTTGATGTTGCTTCCTTTCTTCAGTGCATGGCGACTCAGCTTACAATGAAAGTTATCCTCCCAGAACTCTGCAAACCAGATGTTCCGCCTGTTATTGTCCAGCGTCCGGCTTGTAAAATATCGGTCAAAACCTGCCAATGACAAACATGAGAACGAGCCTAAGGGAAACTGAAACGTAAAAAATTAACTACAATGATGACGAGTGAAACAGAAGCCCTTGGTCATCTCTAAGTTATCACTGTAGAAACAATCAAATACAAATATCATTGAGGATTTACGGGGAAGCAAGAGGGCATATAACAAGAGAAACTAAATAAACATGCACAGCTAGTATATTCCAGAAATAAGAGAAAAACCTACAAGTATTCCTGAGATCTCTGTCAACGTCTCCTAACATAGCGCAGTGGGTGCAACACTTTCTGCAGAGAGGGATTGATTTGTTATATGCAGGCCAGAAGGTTGAATCCAATAGTGAATTTAAGAAATGTAGCGGACTGATTTTTATCTTTTTGTAAGCCAGTGCTGCTCTCCCAAGATATTCAAATCAGTTTCTGTCCCTCCGTTCAGGTTGTATTATGTTAAATGTGTTTTAAATATCACATTATTGGCCCTTGGAGAGAGGGGAGGTGATAGCGAATTTGACAGCAGACTATCAAAGGAGTTGGCAAAGGATCAGGTACATGTTCAGAGCAAGTTGAATGCTAGAAATCCATCAATTTAAGATGTGATGGAAGTTGATTAGTGAATCCGGACCGGGTCCTACGGCTTTATCAAGATTTGTGATTAATGCAATAAGCCAGTCATGAATGCTAAAGTATTAAAATGATTCTAAATAGGAATGTCTAAGTAGAGGAGGGGGATAATGGTATCCTGCAGGGCCCATTAAATGGGGAAGGAGGTGTTGTTTAACTTCCCTTGGACGCACTGTTCAGAGGCAGAGGCAGCTCCCGGTGGCACCAATGAAGACATCTGCCACCATGTTTACATACACATGCTGGCTAAGGGTTCAGTATTTGGGAGCCCTTGTTTCCAAGAGATGGACTACACAGAGAGACAGGTGAGCACCAAGTAAAATGTCACTGTCGTAATATCATGGTGGGTCAGGAATGGAAACTACTTACAAATGGAGGAAGCAGACATTAAATGACTCCAGAAGTTACATTAAGCCTGGGAATGGCTAGCGGACAGTCACACAGGCCCTGTGGGTAGCTGCCACTTCTCCTACAGTCACTGTGTGCCAGGAATAGTTTGGTTCAAAAGGCATGTGTGGGAAACAGGCAGAATCAGAGCCAAGCCGGTTACCGGCATGATGAAATGGATCCACTTCGTTCTGATAGGCGCAGCTTGGACAGATGAACATGCTGTGATTGGTAAAATGAGATATAATATTTTTCCTGTGAGCCATATGGCAATATCTATTGCCTTTTTTGTAGTTACGATGGCGAGTCGCATCCCTTTCGCTCTGATTGGCCATAGTAGGATGGAACCCTCCTGCTAAGTGTCATTGTAGAGTAGACACTGCTCCGCTTCACGTCTATGGCGCAATGATATAGAGTCCCAATGATTGGCACAATGGGATATGCTCCTCTCCCTGTGATTGGCTAAATGGGATACCCTCCTCTCCCTGTGATTGGCACAAAAGGGATATGTCCCTCTCCCTGTGATTGACACACTAAAATGGATCACTATGCCTGCGTATGCTACAGAGTACAAGCTTCCTCCGCACAGCAATACCACCGCATTACAGAGGGACAGTTATAAACAGTGCACACAGCGATGACAGAAAGAAGAATCATTAACATCTCTAATCTGACAGGGCACGAGGGATGGGCTGTCACCAGCCAGACATAAGCGCTCTGCAGAGAAGACCTACGCTCGCAAAGAAGCTGGAAACAAGAGACACTGGTGGCAGCGCCATGGGGAGACGTTCTGGAGATATGTCAAGGCTGCCCGGGGGGCCACGCAGTGGCCCCTCATCAGGGCGGCCGCCTTAGTGCCACAGGAAAGCACTGGAGTCGGCCTCCTAGTCTCCCTGGGCTGGGACCAGGGGGACTTCCGGCTGGCCACTTCCGGTAGTGGGAGGGGGGACAAGGGTACATATACTGTCCCCCCCCACTGGGTAGCCTCTTGTCCGCTGCCCGTCTCGCCTTTAGGACGTGCGACTCCCTCACTGCCATCTCGACTTTCCTCGTCTCCTCACGCGTTTTCTGGTGAGTGACTGCAGAGCCTGCGCAATTCTCCGGTAGTGCTGCATGGCTGGGCAGCCTAGCGTGGGCTGGCTGACTGCCGGGGGTAGCGGGCTTCTGCCTGAGATATGGAGCGGGGGGTCTGGGAGGGCACTGCGTGTGCGAGTGGACTTCTCGGATGGGCAGCGCTGGGGGCTGCATGCAGGGCGGCGCGCCCGGCTTCGACCAACGCGCGCTGTCCTGCCTCACGGGAGAGGATGTGGTTGGTCGGCTAGACCTCCGACTTGGTGCTGGAAACCAGGGTTCGAGCCTCGGGGTCCCGTCCACAGCTTGTGATTCGGGGCTAACCACTTAATCTCCCGGTCCCTGAATATGTCCAAATACGGTGCTCATGCAAAGCGCTCCAATACCTCCGGGTCGAGTCGCGCTATTTAAAAGATGCAAAAATTAATATATATTGTTTCCAGGTTAAGATCCTCCCGACGCCTATAGTCACGGGCCTTTGGGCGGAAGCGGCTGTTGCCTCCCATGCAAGAGTCACTGTGGCCTAATGGTTAAGGTCTGAGACTCTTACACTCAAGGTTATAGGTTCAATTCCCAGTGACTCTGTTCAGTTAGATATCCTTTACCTTTGGGCACCCCATGGCTGTTGTCTCTCCCAGTGGCGAGATGCGGCCTAGCGGAGAGCCACTCCTGCATCGTTGTTCAGAATTTTAGAATTTTCTGCGGTGGGGACCCGGCGCGAACCCTGTGTGCTGCTCTGCTACGAATGGACACCATGTTTACAGAGTGCATTCCCAGCACGTTTCGTGTGTTATAGTAGCTCTCTCATCGTGAAGCCCCTTGTCAGCGCCTCACCTGCGATCGCTGATTTCTCGCTATCAACCTCAGTCTCTGCGTCGGCCTGGCTCCATAGTGCCGAAGCAGGCCACGCGTGGTTCTGCCTGCCCGATATCCCAGGGCCACTCACGGCAGCAGAAGGAGCAGGGGGTCCCGCTACAGTGTTATGCTGCCGCCGATCACTTAGGCAGGTAGTAGAGGGTCCGAGCCACCGCTGAGGGAATCGCGGCAGGCAGCAGTCCCTTCAACTCGCATGTAGGCAGGTTATTGCAGCCAGGGAAGGGAGCCACCGACGGAGGCCCAGGGCTACCCGCCCGACTCCATTGTATACCGGAAGCCCGAATTTTGGTGCAGATTTACATAGCGTGAACGCTTTAAGAGGGAACAGTGTTCCCCCACCGGGCCAGGCAAGTTGACGTGCCCTCAAGGGTCCCTCCTTATTAACCTTGCTGGGGGTCGGGCCCCACGAGACACGCATGGGCGGCACGGGTATTTCCTTAGGGAGGGCTCTGGCTCAGTGATCCGCGGCAGGCGCCTCGGGGTCGCGCATAAATTATTTGATTCAGGTGGGAGAGGATGTGGTCCGGCGGCCAGAGCTTTAGAGTTCGAGCCCCGAGGTCACGTCCACATCCTGCGATTCCGGCGTGCAATTCCTTCATCTCCCCGCACCTGAATTTGTTAGGTAAACAAGGTACCATGTTAAGCGCTCCAATTCTTCGTGTCGTGTTCGCGCCATATCAAATACGCAGCATAAATCAACCGCACATTCATTTTGTCTATTCTTTTATTCTCCTGTGCCTGGATGCGCTATGCTTAATGGTGCCCTGCCAGGCGCTCCGATACCTCCGGGTTGCCTGCGCGACCGTTTGTTTGCCCACTATAGTGCTGGAAACCAGGGTTAGGGCCTCGCAGTCGAGTCCACATCCTGATATTCTGGTGGGCAATTTTTAATGAATCGCCTCTCACCTGAATGTGGAATGTAAATAAGGTGCTATGTCTGCGCTCCTATACCTACAGGTCGTGTTCGCGCCACATAAAATATGCAACAAAAATGAGTGGCACATTCATTCATTTTCGCCTAATATCTTATTTCCGGCGCCTGAATGTGCGATATTCAAGGGTGCTCTGCCAGGCGCTCCAACACCTTCGGGTTGTCTGCGCGACATTGTGATTGGCACACTTTAGTGCTGCAAAACAGTTGTTTTATCTTGTGGCAAAGTGGATAGTTCGGGATGTTTACAGAGCAGGGAAGCAAGCGTCCTGTTACAAATCATGTAACCCTCCCGACACGACCGGGAGTGCTGCCCAGTGCCTTGCAGGGTTGGTGCTGGTCTTTGGTGGTTGGGCGCTGAAGCTACTGCGGCCCTCCTCCCTGTGGTTGGACGCGCCGCGAAACTGCATTGTGGATCAGGGCGGGTTACACGGGTTTAAAATCACAGGGCACCCTGGGTCCCGTTGTTCCACACAGTGCAGATCACTCTGGGGCGGCGCTGACACAGGGGGCGCAATGGCACTGGCTTTGTTGTCTCCTGATGCTGCAATTAAAGCCTGAACAGTCCGGCACACATTGTGTGCTCCATCATTGGATACATCGCGACGGAGCACTAGGGCATCCCTGCACGGAGGTGTAGGCGCTGGTCAAGGGAGGGGCTAGTAGCATAGCGCGTATGGAGCTGGTTCTACTCGAATGCGCTGGGGGAACCTGCCCTGAGCTAAGGGTACTGCTGAGGAAAGGGCCTCGTACCTAGCCTACCCAGTGTGCCGGGCACAGAGGGGGGTGTGCCCCCCCCCCTCTCCAGCTTCCTGTTGCCTGGTAACTCGGGTGCTGGATGTACTAGGTAGCTGCCTGGTTTGTATCCTACCCCCCTTGGGGTGAGAGTCCAGAGAGGGGCTGAATTAGTTTTTTGGCGGCGGGCACAGGGCGGAAAGCGGGAGCTGTGCCACAGGACCCTTCGTATTCCACATGGCTGTTCCAAGGGGGAAACGGTTACAATTATCAAGAGCTTGCAGCTGCGACTCTCTTGCTTGTATTGCACGGCGGCCTTTGCATGGAGCTTCTTATCTCAGTGAAGGGTGCTAAAGTGCATTTCGGGTGGGCAGTGCCACAAAACTTTGGGAATGCACAGTTGGTAGTGTTGTTTTTGTTGGTTACCTTTAGGAAGTTGCCATGGGAAGAAAGATTACGTCCTTGGAATGGCATCGAGATGGGCATTCCGCACCCCTTGATGTTGAAATTAGGTATTCGTCCAGAATGGAAATGCGAACTTAATGGATGCTCTCTAAGCTTTATGAGATGCAGGCAAGGCGACCCCTTGTTGGTACCTTAAACATCTGAATTGTGCAGTTTAAAGTTTAGGAGGACACAGCTCCCTCATTTACATTCCGCCTGAATTCCCCTGCTCAGCAGGCTGGTGGGGGCGATTATGGAGGGAGCCAGAGGAAAGGTATTAGGGGTAGTTATTTGTACCTCATGGTCGGGCCCCAGGAACAGTTTGACCCAGTGGTGCATTGCAGAGGAGCACAGGCATCTCGGGGGAGCCCATCTGACTTGGCTGATAGGAGGAATCACACATTTTTCAGGCCGCAGGGGACCATTCATTCACCTGGCACGGTCCTGAGGCCAGTTTATGGGGCATTGATAGCCTCAAATGCTGTTAGAATTTTTCCCCTGCAATTTTGTGCTTTAGGCAGCCAAGGTGGGTCCACGGGACCAGCGCATCTGCAGCCCCGACTCGTGGGTTTGCCGGGCCTCAGTAGGGGAGGTCGAGTGATTGTATTTCGTGCCGCAGCGGGGGAATGGATCTGGTGTTGGGGCCTTGGTTGCAATGTTTTGTTCCATTGGCAACTGAGGCTGAGTGGCCTTGGCTTGTTCTTATTTGGTGGTTTTGGGCTCTGGGTGGAGCTCAAGAGCCATGGGTGGGGGCGGCTAGCTCTCGGTTGGCTATGCAACTGAGCTATAATGGTGACTTATCTCACCTCATGCAAATAGAAGCACTGATTAGCCAATAGATGGCCTTGTTGTAGTTAGTGCTCCTTTTGTAGTAAATATAGGGATGCAATGACATGTGCTCAGTATGTCATGTAACTGGAGCTCATGTTTAACGTTTCAACACCTTTACGATCACATACATTTACATTTGTATAATTGAGAGGTAATTCTCAATGCGTGTTAGATTAACGCTATGAATGGTGATCAGTTAGGCTTTTCAGTGATCGGGACATCTAGTAAATGCGCGGTGTGCTGGTGGCCGGTCTGAATACCATAGTCTTTGCCTGAGCAAGCTGGGTAGCCCTGCAGATCAGTTTTAACTCTTAAGCAATCCTTGAAGCTTGCGTAGGGCTCCCTCGGCTCTGTTGGTGTCTTTTATATTAGCCGGGTCCTCCTGGGAGTTTTCACCGCTGTGTCCGGGATCAGGTGGAAGGTGTACACATCGCCTTCAGCACCTATGCTAAGCAAAGTTTTAAGCTTAAGTGTTCAGGGTGATTTTTAAGTTCCTGGGACCTTCAGAAGGGCTCCATAGGGTAGCATGACCCAGCGGCAAGGAGCAGCTAGGGTAGTTCACGTGTGCATTATCGATAGGCTTTCCAGTTTTCACTTTCTATTTTTGGTAAATTCTGGTGGGGTTTTTTCAGTGTTTTCAAGTGATTTCAATACCTTAAAAAACAGTGGTTATCAGTGGTTACAGATTTTCGCACCATTAAAAGCAACAGAAACAATGTATTCCGGTGTTTGTGGAATGTTTTGTTTTTCTTATTGCTTGCTTTATGCACTGATAGTGCATGGTATATAGGCAGTGTACGTTTAGTGTATATGAGGTACAAATACATTTTTGCAAGTTTAACTTATTGTAGTACACCATACAATACTTCTTCAGTGAGTCTTTGGTCATGAATGCTCGCTCTTTCCTTCCTATGTAAACTTTTTTTCTGTGAAAAGGCCCTCTCAACATTGGCACTTGAGACGGGCAACGCCAAAACAGCCAGTACACAAATTGTTAATACTGGCCATTGACCTAGCTTTCCAGTTATTATAGGTTTAAACCTAAAACTGGACAGCCTAATTATCGACAATGAAGAAAGTATGCATCGCGGGGCCCTGCATACACTAAGTGGGCAAAGACCACACACACTATAGGTGCCGAGGTCTGCACCAATGCTAAAGGCCTTGTGGGGTCCCAGTTCACTTCTGAATCGGCTATGGCTTCAGATGCCGAAAGGATGTCCGTTGTTATTTATTCGATCGTTAAACGATTAGTTACTTGCTGTGTTATCCACGGGTGTAGGGCTCCTGTTGTCTTTCCATCGTGTCGGTTGATGCGGGATGGTTGTTATTTGGGCACAGCCGTGTGGTTGGTCTTTCCTCGCAAGATTGGGGTTAGCCTGACTGTAATCTCCCTGTTTGTCACACAGGGTTTTATGCGGGGGGTGTCAATAAGCCCTGTGTCGTGAGGCGAATGGACGGCATGTAGTTTCCTGATCGATTTGTTAGACCGGTATTAGTATTAAACACACCAGGTACTATGAGGGAGTGACATTTGTACTCAAATAATAGGTCTCCTGGACACATGTCCTCCATTACACACATCTCCAGACAGGACTGCCCCACCCTGCCCCCCCCCCTTCTTGAGCACAGAGTAGTAAATACTTGATGGGTTGGCAGGCTTTTACAGACGTTTGTGGCAAGCTCGCACATGATCCTGCTCAGATGTTGATTCCGTAGAGTTTGGGGCAGGTTACAGGCCGCATCTTGTCTCGGTGGGGTTGAAGTGTGGTCGGGTCAATTGACTAAGGAGAGCCATTATCGCTTGGTATATCGGGGCATGAAGGAATGCCAGGCAAGATTCTAGCGAAGGCAGGTAGTGGTACTCATCGTGTATTTGATGTTTGTCTCACTGGCAGGCCACCATGCAAGGGGACCATGTACCTAGGTCACACATCAGGCAGTGCCAGGTTAACAGGGACGATGTGTACTAGAATAGACAGGAGTGGTTCCCACTACTGTTGGTTAGATGAGATGCTGTCAAAATTTCCTTGTCACTGGATCCCCCCTTAATCCAACATTCCTAATGTAAGCTGAGGATGCCTGTTGTTGCTGTCAGACCTGCTATTAGTTATAAAAAACACCCGGTTCTATGAATTATTCAGTGGTACTCAATTCACAGGTACTTACAGGACGCATATGGTTCAATACATACTCCTTTGGACAGTACTGCCTGTCTTTTGCAGACATTGGTGGTTAGCTCGCACACAGGGGTTTTCTGGGAATTTGGGGGGCAGGTTAGCATACATCATCTTGACACTTTTCTGTCAGAGCCAGCAGACCCCTAAGGTTACAGCGCACGCAATTACACGTCAGGTTGGAGTTGGGTCCAGGATGAAAGGTTGTGCCGAGTGAGGTTCAAATCCAAAGCGATTGTGGTATCTTTCAGAGGGGCACATCTGGTTGGGCAGCATGAAATTTTAAAGTACAACCAGGGATCCCCTTCCTTTATGTCAGATCCTGCTTATTCGTTGTTTCCGCAGAGTTTGAAGGGGCAGGTTATCTGGCCCAAACTGGGGGTTTTGATGTTTGGTCGGTTCAATCGACTGAGTACAGCCAATTTTGCTGGGATATCCGGGCAGGTAGGAAGGACAGGCAAGAATCTAGCTGAAGCGCAAAGGCAGGTAGGGTACGTATGGGGTACATCAGGCTGAGATGCCCAGTGGAAGCATGTGGGGGTGCTGCACACAACAGGATACTGCACAGGTTAGATGCCGGCAAATTGTGGCTGCACTACTGCAGATGGCAAAGTAAACCTTACTGATTCCCAGGCGGGGTATGGTGGTGGTGGTGGTCCAACCTCTTTTCTCAGGATCACGCCCGTCTAGTTCAGCCGTGCTATTTGTCCATCAGTAGCACCTGCAGCGGCTCACAGGGGTAGCAGTAAAGCTTCTTTTATTTCGCATGGGATGGGAGCTGGCAATGTTATAAAGCTTTGCAGCCAGAAACTGAGTAGGCCATGGTACCATTTGCTTCAGTTATGCGCGTTTTCCTTGGCAGTTGTCAGCGAACTTTCAGTATGCAATGTGGGTGGTTAGCCTGTTGTCATGCCTTTCAGAAGTGTTGTAGCTCAGACATGGCCAAGCATGGGTTAGATGCCTGTGGTCTGCCCTGGGATTCCCGCTCACATGCAGGTGGAGCGGCAGAACTTAGAGGGGCTTGGGTCCGACCTCTGGTTTCAGGTCAGATCCTGGTAGGTTCACTTAGTATCCCGTCCTTGAGTTCGATGAAACAGGTACCCTTGATTTGAGTAACGATAACGTGTAATTTCTCCCGCCCTTCAGCCTTGGCTGGCAGCTATGCAGGTTGCGGAAATTTGTTATCCAACTATGGCGATTTGGTCCATATGATTGGGGGAAACCCCTGGGTTAAACACAATTGGGGCTACAAAGTATTAGTAGAACACTTGGCATTCCCAGTATTCATAAAAGAGGGGTATTTATACGGTGGTTCCCCTCTGGTTCACTTTGTCCTGTCTGTTCCCTGGTATACTAGCAGAAGTTTGGGAGGGCAAGGCTTCACATAGGGTGGTGACTGACGGAATGCTACGGACATACTCCGACTAGTGCTAGACTCGGATAACTGAGTGAAAGAGGAAGTAAGGCGGGCTTGTCAAATCTTACCTCCACCCGCATTGGCACTTCCTGGCAAGAGTGGCTTGTTAAAGGTATTGCTCTTCAGCCAGGCAATGGTAACATTGGACCAACGCCTAATTATTGGTTTTAGGTCATATCAGTCAAAAAGCCACGGGGGGTTTAGAAAGGATGGGGGCACCTGTCCAGAAGGGGCATGCTGGCCTCCGGTCCTGTATGGGCGAAGACTTGTTTTGGCTGGACCTGGGAGAGGCCCGGTAATCAGCATGTTGTAAGTAAATAGGCCTACCTTGGTGGGGGGCCCTGGTTATGACGGTGGCCACCCCAAGAGCTGTGGAGGAGTTACAGGGCGATCCAGAGACTGCAAGTTACCAAGCGGTACTTCATGCAGCAGCACAGTATGGTGCTAAGCCAAGGATACCCAGGGATGTTTTAGCGTTGTCCCCTGGAAGAACTACGGCGCCCCGTTAGTCCTACGGCCGGTTGTGGGTCTGAGCAACCGGGGGCTGCCTGGAACGCTCCGCCCACCTTTTGGGGGTCGTGAGTAAGGGAGTGGACTGGTGGTCCACTGATGGGAGGGGTGGCCCCTCCCAAGTATTGGTAAACACCGATTGGCGATGGCCACGGTGTAATTTGGCTCATCAGATGGGCAGGCGGCATAGGGGTTGGCCTGCCCTGGGATCGCCCGTAAGATAACCCACCATGTTGGCATATTGGTTATGCAAATAAACCTGCAGCAATTTTCTCCACTAACAAAGGTGTTGTGTGGTTTATTGATGTATTGTGCTGCATGTTAACTGACTACTGTTCCCGATATTGGCACTATGTGATCTCCACACAGCGCTGTGATTAAAAGCAATGCAGGAGGGGAGCAAGGAGAGAACACAAGAGGACAGGGAAAACCGGAAGATAGGAGCAGATGGGATAATACGGTAGAAGGGACAATATAACGTTGCATAATTTGTAGTGATGTGATAATCTTAGTAGATGGCATGAAAGTGGAAGATTGTGACGTAACACAACAAGTTATTTAGATAGACTAGATAAAGAGACATTTTATGAAATCATATTATATATTGATATAGGGCAATATGGTGACAGACAACAAGACGAGTAAACTAAATGATAAAAACAGGTAGTATTGCACAAGGAGATGAGGTATTATGGGCAGATGACGTTTGATTAGGTGGTACAGTAACAACATAAGATGGGTTAATATTAGGAAAAGTGACATTATAAAGAGATAATTGCCCACGGACACCATAACAAAAAAACACGGAATAGATAAAAGAAATGAGATGACAAGTAATAAAAAATGAATAAAAAGAAAATGCAAATATGAAGGAACGGTCTAGTTATTTTGTGCAGAGTTCAAGGAAAAACAAGAAAGATTGAGAAAAAAACAGGAAGAAAGGGGATGACAATAAAAAAGAGACACTTTGAAAAAACAGAGAACACGCAAAAATAACATATAAAAGCAGAAGCAAGGAAAGTAAAAGTAGGGCAGCAGAAAGCCAGACAACCATCTTACCGATTACTGAAACCCTCTTTGGAAGGATGGTGACAGATCCCTCAGCCACGTCCTCTTGGTGCAAAACAGGGGAGATCTTGGACCCCCAACTGTCCGAACCCACCCATACGAAGTGGCCAGTCTGATTGGCCTTCTTTGCTGCCGCCAGCACCTTCCTGCAGAAAGGAAATGAAGCTCCAAATTAGAAAATGTATCCTTGTCAAGGATGTGACAGAGAAAGAAGGGGTACAGGCAGAAGGAGGATAGGAAACCACAACATGAGACAATAGTCTTTTACAGCTACAACTCAGCCACAAAACCATGTGTCCATTCACCCAAGTGGATACTTGAGAGAGGAGGGGTAAGACCACAGCACTCATTTGCATACAGGAGACCTTAGTGAGAGTCATTTGACTCAGATCTCACAAAGTATATGCAGGAACCCAAAGCCAATCTTGACGTTTCTTAAATACACACCCATGGCCTGTCCTTGTAGTTACAGGAGGTTTTATTGGCTCTAGTTGCAAACACTGAACCGTATAGGTCCAAAGAAAAAAAACAAGAGGTATTCTAATGGTTATATATAAATGCCAACTGAAATGAATAAATACCAGTTCCATATTTTAAACCAAGATGGAGTGAAATTATCTCCATTGTGGTGTAGATGTCAAAGATGGTAAGTGCGAGCAATTGCTTCTTGCAGAAAACATGTGTAACTAGCAACTAGTTTTTCACCACAATAATTCACGAACAGAGACGCAACCACCCTTTCCTGCTTTTTTTTAACGGTTTTGTAACGTTTTTCCTACTTTAGCTATAACCTGCTTTGTGAACTTTCTGCAGCTGTTGGAACTGGAAGAGGTTCTAGAGGAGTATAAGCAAATGCAACATTTCAATTCCCTGCTTTGATGCTGTAAAGGTCTACAGACTGCTTCAGATATTACTTCCTGTTGTAAAAGGTGCATGTAATTTCAAAAAGTAATGTTAAGAGACCAAAACGAAGGAATACAAATAAAAATATTGCACATTGAAACCGTTTTAGATTAATAAATGTGACAGAAGTAAAACAAATTAACAGTATAGAAAGGCAGTTCTTGCCCCAAAATATCACTGGATAGGAACTAGCAAGACACGTAGTAAATAACAGTGAACAGTGTAAATTACTCTACAACCCAAAATCAGGCTACAAACCCAGGAGAGGGAGGATACCTTCATCTGTCGATGAAAACCATAAGCCATGCCCTGTCTTATCTCGATCTATTGACAGCATGCAACAGACCACTGCTTTCCAACACGTCAATCCTTTAAAAGGTTTCACTCAATCTTCTGCAAACAGAGTCACCGAGAAAACGAAGGTTCGTGTAATGGAACGGGTCAGGGAGAACGCTAGCGAGTTGACAAGGTGTTGGCTAAGCTACCCCAGTGAGGTGCAACTAAACTCCCATTGACCCCAAACAGAGTGACCCACAGCGTTAACAGTTTCTGTAATTATTCATTGGCTCACTCTTGGTAGCTTAGCTCAAGCAATAAGGCTTTTCTATGAGAAAGTGTGTATGGTGTATGTGCAACCACTAATCCAAATAACATTACAGCACAGCACAGCACAGGGTTTCTTTTAAGGATTAATTGTTATTACACTGTGCTAAAGCCTGGTAGTTGTTATTTTGTTACAAGAAATCTTACAGGTTACTGTAGTAGGCAGGGGTTTTGGTGGTGGTGGTCCACCCAAACACACTGTAGTGCTAGAAGACGTGCATTACAATAGTCCTTAGTAGGCTCTCATATGAGGCCTGTTATACTGTTTTGACATCTGTCATTTTGTACATAGTTTTAAATTTATAATGCAATACTTGATTATTGCAGTATGGGAGAGCTGATGATCTACACAGTAGGTCTGATTATTTGCCATGAAGAGTTACAATGAAGAAAGTAGGCTGCCCCTATTTATTCGCAAAAGCATATGCTAAAGTCAATAGGCATTTAGGGTGGATTGTTATTACTACATATTGAAGCCCACAGATAGGTATTTTGTTCCATGGAATGCCACAGATTACTGTAGTAGACAAGGGTTTTGGTGATGCTGACCGCTTAGACAAATTATGGGTTTTGAAGATTTGCACTGTGAAAATCCTTACTAGGCCCTTTTAGGATAGATAGTGTATTAGTTTGCCATCTATAATTTTGTATCAGTTTGTAATTTTATGATTCTATGCCAGCTCTTAGATCACTCCTAAAGCATGGAATGGCCTTCCACTCCACATCAGAGCCTCCTACTCTCATCTTGAATACGTAGTGAAGCTGGAGACCTGTCTTCTCAATTAACTAACCCACTGTAGGCAGGGCTTTGCACACATAAGTGCTCAGGATGTATGACATTACAACGCGTGTCATTACAACGCGTGCAGTTACATCGCATGCGTTACAACGCATGCGATGTTACAACGCTATGCCATTACAACGCAAGTCTTTACATCGACTTGCACTAGATGGCGTGCTAACATTAGAAAAGTGTAATTTACTATTCCAACTCCAGTCCACGTAACAGTAGGGAAGGTGTTGGGATAGTAAACTACACTATTTGTAGTGTTAGCACGCCATCTAGCGCAAGTCGTTGTAAAGACTTGCGTTGTAATGGCATTGCGTTGTAACATCGCATGCGTTGTAACACATGCGATGTAAAAGCTGCGCGTGGTAAAAACCGCGTTGTAATGGCTGTTCCCCAACTGCTCAGCACCAGGACACCAGCGTGGGTGAAAGTGCATTTTACAAGCACATATAACATATATAAATAATGAAAAGGTCCAAATAAAGTTCTTTTGAAAGAAAAAATTTACTCAACAAAATAAAGTCATATGATATTGATAGATAGGTAAACATTTTAAATTGCTCTTGTAAATCTATACATTGATCATCAATAAAAGTGTGGCTAAAACTAGTCCATGTTAATCTTGGGTTGAAATTCATTTGCAACTGTAGTAAATGTGATGTCCCACCTGTTGAAGCAACGTTGAGTTCCCAGCGAGCCTACGCAAAAACAAAGAGGTGCAGGCTGTGGCATTGGTACTCCAGTTTAAAGAAGTTGGAAGGTCAAAGCAATATACTTGAGGCATTTGGTGGGCACAGGAGCACAATGACAATGCTGCATTTGCAGAGACTTGGCATGAACGTGAAGAAACTCTTCAGAAGCGGCGCTGAACAGCAACTCAAATGATGAGGAGTGGATGGTCAAGACAGGAATGGCGGCAAGTAGGGTCCCCTGGTTAGGGGACATCACCCTGGGTACTGCGTAAGACCCACAATTGGGTTGAGATACTGAAATGTACCTAATACACACTTTTTTAATCCTTATGACGATAGTCATATGTTGTGTTTATTAGATGTTTTGATATTGCAATTTCATATCAGAACCATGTTCCAAACACAGTTTTAACAGAATCCATCAAAGACTTGAAGAAAATATAATCATTCCCAATGGTAGTGTGTGTCCTAACTTCATTAAGACAGGAATGGCAACGTATGTAGGTGACTTAGTGATCTGGGGATACAAGCAATGATGTGCATTCAATTGAATGAGGAACCTTAAGTAGATGCAGATTTGTTGGGATTGGCTTGACTCAAACTGCTTCCCAAAATTGAGTCCCTCTGCAGTTCAACGTATTGAATTGTATTAGATAAGTTGCAAATTTCACTGTAACATTTGTGGGTTTCTTCAAAGACGGTTCACTGGGCAGTTCATTCCAAGAGCAGATTATGGACCACTTCTGCTCCTAGTCTCATCAGGGTGAATTTGTCTTAGAATGGGCACATCACCTTCCGGCAGGCAAGTTCGTTTCACCATCTTGGAGCAAGTTCAACCAATAGGCAGGCTATTTTTCGTATTTAGGGAAACATATCCCTTTTAGCCTTTGAAAACATGACACTAGTCCATTCAGCTTTAGAAAAGAGTGCACGATGCAGCATTTTGAAACACATTTGAAGAAAACTCTCTCCTAAAATCTGGAAAGGAGTCAGAAAGGCTTCTCTGCAGGTGCACAGGGAAGTCCGCTGTTACTTGTTAGTTTTAGGCAGGCTGTCTCTGTGCAATGATTAAACCAGAGTGTTTTGTAGGATAAACCAATTTACTCTCTGTAGTGATCCTTAAATTAATCCAAATAAGACACCTGTGCTTGCAGCTTCCACATTTTCGAAATAATGGTGAATGTCTTGTTCTAGGAATCAGTTTTATATCATTAAATAATTTGAAGAGTTCCATAAAGCTAAATCCAAGAGTGGACCCATGTGCAGAGGTCTGTAGAGCACTCCTCTGCTTTCCATCTTTAACCATGTCCCTGGCACTTCATCTCCTTGAAGTACAGATGAAAACCACTCCCTTAGGCAACACTTGAGCTGGGGGTCTTGCAAGGAAACGGTAACAGAAAGCCTCCATGGATGAGTTACATGAAAACGGAGGATAGTTATTAAAGCCATTCACTTACAGATGTGTTCATGATGAGCCATGATCAGCCACTTCCATCCAACATGTGTTTTAAATGAGGCCGGTCTAATTTGGCAGCTGCAGAGCAGTATAGCAGTCACCAAATACGAAGGGAGGGTGATTCTAGACATAAATGTGTATGCTGTTGGAATGCAGGGCGTTAAAAATGAGCATAGTTTGTGTGGTATTCCCCAGATTTTTGCATTCAGTACCCTATTTTTGCTGAAACCATTTTTGCTAACATTTGGACTTTGTGTACTTTACCCCTACTAATCCGTAGCAAAGTGCTTATGCTCTTCTTTTTAAAACATACATATGAAATACACCTGATCGGCACGTTTAATTTACTTATAAGTCTCTAGAATACGGTACTACCTTTACCGAGGGCCTGAAAATGAGATATTACTAGTGGACTGCAACATTCATTGTGCCAACCTCTAAAGCAGCACTGTAAAACATGTCTCAGACCTGCCACTGCAACCTGTAGCGCAGTTTTAAACTGCCATTTTTACCTAGCAAAATAAACCTTATGCCGGGATTAAACCTTCTTTTTTAATAGATTTGTCACTGCTAAGGTAGGGTCTAAAGGCCCATAGGGCAGAATACATAGTATGTAAAAAATTAGGACATGTATACTCAATGTTTTACATGCTTGGCATTGAAAAACTTCAAAAGTTGTGTTTTCGCTATGGCAAAGCTGGCCTCTCAAACTAAAACTGGTTTACCTTATTACAATTAATAAGTACTTAATTCAGTTTCGTAACAGCTAAGAAAATATTTTCCACTCAATTTAATGTTAATTTAAACTCCTCTATTAGAAAGTTGACATTTTTCTGCTAAGCCAAATATGCCTTTCTGCCAGTGTCCAGGGTCTCATCTCTGTCGATGGTTCCCCACTTGGAAAAATGTATTGGAACCCGACAGTGGACAAAGGGGCTGGGTATAGAGGAGAGTAGATCTTCTTGACTGGAAGGCTGGGAAGAGCTTTGTCAATGCCCTGATTGCACTACATAGAGTAGCTTGGGGGCTGTGCCCAGCCCTCCCAGACTTCAGAAGAAGCCTGCCCTGTCACTGGCAGATGCAGCTAACACGTGGGCCTGCCTGACCTTTGTTTCACTAACCAGGCTGAAGCAAAACTCCAAAGAAAGGGACGATCTGACTAGGTTTTAGGGCTAGATAAAGGGAGCAGCCCCCCACCGACAGGCTGGCACTGGCATAAAAGTGGAATCCCCAGAATCTGAATTCAGAACATTCCTGGACCAGTCAGAAGATGGCCTGTCCTACTGTGTCAATCCTGAAGAAAGACTGGACCTGCTTGACTTGAGCCCAGGACTCTAGAAGTGATTCCAAGGGTCTCACAGCGGCAGAGACATCCGTTCTGCGTCCGCCCTCCTGCCTTAGATCTCGGCGGCGCTCCTGCGCAACTCCCCGGGTGTCTTATTGCCGCTCTCGGGCCGCATCCCCCCACCCGGAGTTCGTACCTGGACTGGAGCCTGGCCACTCCGACCACAGGATCTCTCCCACTGCCGCTGTCTTTTTCCCAGTCGTCGGCCTTCTTCCGAGGTTCTCGCGGTGCCTCCAGCTCCGCTGGCGCAGGCCGCGCTTGTGTCTCACCGTCTCCGGCCCATCAGGCAGTGTGGGTCTCCCAGCCTGCTGTCTTGATTTGTGGCATTCTACAGGGCCGTTCCGCACCACCCGATGACCGATCTGTCATCCGGTAGCGATATTCCAGCCGAGGATGTACTACTTACCCCCTCTTCTGCGATCTTTAGATTAGCGAAGCCTACACACCACGTGGGCGCCGCGGCCTCGCGTAAGTCGCCGCTTACCAGTTCCGACCTTCGGCTGGATACGTCTCACCATCGGCAAGATATTCGGTCGCTGCTTTCCGACTTCTCACTGCTCCGCCACCACTACAACTCGCGCAGGCGATGCAGCATCACCACAGCTGTCGTTTCCGCTCAGTTGTACTTCGGAGATGGCATGCAGGAAGGATTATTTATCGGATGTTAGACACCGGACTGCAGGAGCTTCACCGCAAGGCAGCCATTCCGCACTAGCGCCACCTTGGAGGTGCTCCATGTTGGTCGAGTGTTCGTCCGAGTGGGTGGTGAGGCGGAGGGTGCTTTTGTGTATGATGATGCTGATACCCTGTTTGTTGATGGGGTCCTTGTGAATGATCTGTATTCATCCAGGATGGCTGTGGCGATGTCCGGGGCGAAGGTGGAATGTATCCAGATTTCCATGAGGAAGGCAATGTCGGGGTTGACGGTGTCGAGTAGGTCCCAGATCTCCACGATGTGTTTGTGGAGGGAGCGTGTGTTGAGCAGGATATAGCGGAGGCATTTTGGTGCGGTATTTGTCGGTTGTGTGGTGGGTTAGGCTGGTGTGCGGTGGGAGACGAAGGTGCAGCTGTAGTTTAGGCAGGAAAAATGGCCATGGGTGTTATTCGGTGATGCCCGGCAGCAGGCGATGTGGCGTCTGGTGTTTAGGACATGGAGGGTGCTGGCGTCATAGCAGTGCATGGACCAGGCGCCTTTGGTGTGCCAGTGGCATGCCTGCTGTGTGCGGCCACCATTAAGTAGTGTGAGGGGCAGGGCTGTACAGCTGGGAGGTGGGAGAAGCGGGAATCTGGAAATCGACGCGGGGGTTGCAGGACCATGGGGGATTAGCAGCGGTGGGTACACAGCAAGGAAAAGCTGCGAAAGTGACAAGAGGAAAAAGTGGAAAAGCAGAAAAATGAAGAAAGTGACAGAAAAGCAGAAAAATGCAGAATCTGAAAGAAAGTGACAGAAACAGAAAGCAGAGAGATAGAGGGATGATGACAGAGCAGTCAATGGCAGCAGTCCCAATCAGTGTGCCCCAGTTGCGTGTGTCAGCAGTCACTAACCGGCAGTCTCTGGGCAGATTTTCAGGCCCTGCAGTAGGCAGCAGGAGGGGGCCACAACAGTATAATGTCAGCCAGGCTGGGCGCAAATACACTCCAGGACTGCCACAGGGTTCCCGCGGCGAGAAGTACTGGCCAGCCGTGGCGACGCAACACCCAAGAAGGTGGCTACATCTGAGACCAGAGCCAGGTGCAGAATCCCGGCCCGCAGAGCATCATTTGTGAGGCACGGGTGGCGCACCACACCATGGGACAACCCCAGTAGGCAGTAGTCACTGGGGCTCGTGCCATGGCAGCAGCACCTCCGGAGCCGCCTGAGATCTCAACGGGAGCAGCAGCCAAGTTGGAGTCCCACCACGCAGCCTCTCAGCTATGCTGCCCGGGCTCTCAACCACCCCAATCAAGGCTGTATGGGGGAAGTCCAGGAGAGAGGTAGGAAAAAAGGGGAGGATGTCCCAGGGAAGCCCGGATAAGCAATAGAATAGCTTCTCCATCCAGCGGAGCCTCACCAGAGTGTGGCCATCGTGCGGCACTTCCTGCTCATGTGCAGTGAAACAGCTAGTGCAGCCAATGTCATGGATCCAATAAGCACCTGGTCCTTAGAAAGCAATTTTCCCTGACTAACTGAGGAATTCACTGGATCCAATACAATGGAGCACTAAGCCCTGTACAGCTCCTGACCGAAGGCTTCATTGACCCAAAGCCGAGAGCAACACCAACAAAGCCGAGAGCAACACCAAGCCCCCCCAGAGGAGCATAGCTCCTGACTGGAAGCCTCACCTGAATCAATGATGCACAGTGATGCAGAGCCCCACAGAGCCACACTCTGCAGCTGTACATTGATGGCTTCACCAAATATGGTGCCAAGGGACACAGACCCCGTAGATCATGCAGGTCCGGACTTAAAGTCTTACTGGGACCAGCCCATTGTAATACAGGATGATACAGAGCCCAGAAAAGCTGTGCTGCTCCATGCTTGCATCAGAGTCAGAAGGTAAAACTCCAGGGGGCCAAACCTGGTCCTGTATCTAACCAGCGCTCCATACAGTCAGTCTGAACTTGTGACTTTGTGCCTGTTCGTCACAACCAGATACCTGCAATTGGTGCTTTGCACCGTTTCACACTTTTTTACCTAAAACGTTTAAAACTCCTTATGCAAGTTCTACTAATTTGATTTTTGGCATTTTGGTGTCATTTTATTGATTAAAGTTTACTTTATTTTCTGAATAGGCTTGGGTTTTATTTTGTTGTATTTTCACTTTATTACTGTTTGAGTGCTGCATAAATAATTTACACATTGCCTGTAAGTTAAGCCTCGCTTTTGTGACAAGCTACCAGAGGGTTACAAACAAGTTTATTTGGTGACTTTTGTGGTTCACCCTGACATGAATTGTAATTATTATGTGAAGTGGGTTCTCACCACCTTCAAACAATAAGCAATTTTTTTATGCAGGCTGGAGTACATGCAAAGTATACATCTTATCTCACAAATTCAAACTGTGTAAACAGGTTTGAATATAACTTCATCGCTGATCTTTTCAGCTGAGCTTACTTGCAGGCTGTGAAGTTAATTCAGATCATATTTTTCAATCAAACCTTACAAACTAAGGGACATATTTACAAGGAAGCAACAGAGTGTGGTGATAGCCTCCTTGGCTTAAGGGTGTGCTCCGCCAATTTAGAAAGGCAGGGCTACATCACATTTCCAAGAATAAGGTCAGCCTTGTGTTTCCCCCTGCACTGGTGCTAATTTAGCTTCCTAGCGCCAACTCAGGCACATTTGCACCATAGTACAAGGGTGCCTGCATTGAGGGAAATGATTGTTTATGTGCAAGACGGTGTCCCTTCCTGTACATAAACAATCTGAACTGGCGTTTTGAAACTTCTATATATGCTGATTAATGCAGCACACATAGAAGTTGCAAAACGTCTTTTTTTAATGATTGTTTATGTGTAGAAAGGGACACCATTCTGCACATAAACAATTAATGGAGTTTTGCTATTTTCATGTGTGCTGCACAATGCAGCACACATGGAGACAGCAAAAACGAGGAGAAATCAAACATTTCTCCTCGGTTTGCCAGGGTAAGACCAGGTTTTCCCTGGTCTTAATTTTGGGACTGCCCCATGTTTACGCCACCCTTATAAATATGGGGCAGTGTCAAAATCAATGAGTGCTGTGGTGGAACACCCACCACAACACCCATTGCCCGCCCCTTTCACGCTAAGTATAGCGTGAAAGGGTACTGTTGGACTTGGCCCTTCTGGCAGGTTCACCCCTGAACGTTTTTGCTTTTTACTGGTGACTTGGTGTGGTAATTTTTTGGTTTCTGCGCACTTTCCCTGTGTCCCAGGGTAAAGTGCGTGCGTGCTCTGAGTGCATAGGCCTGCCCTCCCATAGGAATGCATGGGGAGTGTATGTGTCCCTAGTAGTTCCTGATGCGTGGGGTGTGCAGGCCCAAGTTTGGTATGTGCGGACTCGTGGGAGTGAATGCTGCGCGATGATGTGTGCGGCGTGCATGTACCTAGTGTGGAAGTGCCACTTCTAGAGGTGGGCACTTCTGTGTGCAGTGTGTCTGTCGCGTGATTGGCTGGTCATGTCATGTGACGGGCTAGGGATTCCCCAGAGTCAGGATGAGTCACCCAGTGGTGAATGGGGAGATCAGCAGCTAGATGGGTGGGAGGAGTACACCTGGGTCCTGAATAGGACAGGGTTTTCCACACACAATGCTGGCCCCGCCCCCTGTGGTGCGACTGACGACCCTAGCCCTGCCAGTGAATAGAGTGAGGGGCTGAGCACATCAAGGGTGCTCCCCAACCAGCTGCGACTGGTTTTCCCCCTCACCCTGAACCCAGAACAAAGGGTTTGACTGTATAAAAATGGGGCTGTGCCCCCACAGAAACTGTTCTTTGCCAGGATCCTGCCTGAGGGGGGCTGCTGCCGCTGCTGCTGGACCAGAGGACCGCCACCTGGACTACCTCCCTGCCTGGAGGCCCAGTGAGCTGGCTCTGGGTCCAGCCTTGCCCCCCACCCCTGCCCTGATGCATGCAGGGGAGAACTTGCCTGGACTTTTGCTGATTGTGTGCCCTGAAGCGCTGGGAGCGCTTTATTTTTCACCTCTAGTGCCTGGAAGCGCTTTCCTTTTCCTTTAGCGCTCAGGAGCGCTTTTATTTCTAAAAAGCCGGTGCCCACCCGGCGTCTGCCCCGTCTCTGCCGAGCCTGAAGTCCCCTGGCAGGTGCCCACCCTGCCAGGGACATTGCCGCCATAATCGAGTGCCCACCTCGATTTACTGCCCTCAGAGAAGCGCTGCCCACCCGGCATTTGCCCCGTGTTTATTGCCTATTTTGGATTTCTCCCGTCGCGGGTGCCCACCCCGCGACTTAAACACGATTTCAAAAATCACCGCCGCAGCCCGGAGTCCCGGCCGCGTCATCCCCCTGCCGCGCTGGGATTGGTCCAGTGGGAGGGGGAGTGGCCCACGTGACCGGGGCCTGGTGGGAGGAAATCGCGCTAGAGAGGAAGGAAGCGACGGGAGCCTACCCCGCGCTCCCCGGCGGAGTGACGAGAGGGCCAGCCTGCAAGCTGCAGCGGAGTGCTGCCAAGAGTGAGGGAGCCCCCGAGGAGCGGGAGCCCTCCTAGGTCCGACGAGGCGCTCCGTTGAGCCCGTAGGCTCCGCACCCAAGCCGTGGAACACCGAGACGACCGGAGGAGGTCGGAAGGAGCCCCCCAGAGTCCCGGTGAGTGAGGGGGCGGAGTGTGCAAGTATCGAGCCGACGAAGGCTCCAACGATTGGGGCCCTCGTTTATTTTGAGCGCCGGTGCGCTCCAACGTCGGGCCCACATTCTGGGAAGAGCCCACGAGGCTCCAACACGCCCCCATTTGTTTAAAAGGCCTGCAAGGCTCCAACGATTGGCCCAATCCTTGTTGAGCCCAGCGAGGCTCAGGGGGCATTTCATTTGTTGAGCCCAGCGAGGCTCAGGGGGCATTTCATTTCTTGAGCCCAGCGAGGCTCAGGGGGCATTTCATTTGTTGAGCCCAGCAAGGCTCCGGGGGCATTTCATTTATTTAGAGTCCCAAAGAGGCTCCAACCCCCCCTGCTGTATATGGTTTTGAGAAGGCACAGTGGTGCCCCCGCATTTCTCCAGTTGCCCAGCACTTAGTGGGCAACTGCCACGTTTAGGTTGTGCTTTGTGTTCCTGGCTTGCGCAGCCTGCGCAAGTGCGCCCTGACTCTGCTGGACATGGGGCGTCCTTGCCCCTGAGAGGCCAGGTTGGCCTGGGGACAGTTCTTCTTGTGTTGTGCCCTCCCCTAGGGTACCTGATCATTATTCCTTGTGTATTTTTGCGCCTGCGCAATGTATTTAGGCGATGTCTCAGTCTAGTTGTGCCTATGCGTAGGAGAGGGTTTTTCCCGGTGTAGGTTAGGCTGATGTGTTCATGGTCCCCCCTGCGTGATGTGTACCTAAGGTGTATTAGGATTGCGTAGGGTGTAATTGCCCAATACCAGTAGTTACTGGTTCTGTGATACCTGTGCTATTTTTGCGTGAACAGTAATTTCATATCATATGTTCTAAGAGTGCTAATTCCAGACAGCGGTCCATGTGGCCCTGTCCCCTGTACATATAATCCCTTGTAAATTCTGCCCGTGCCTGTTGGCACATTGTAAAGTGTGTGTTTTTATCGGATGTGTTGTGTATAATACAAAGGCTATTTTTATAGAATACCTTGTGTGGAGTTTCCTTTGTGGTGGGCCTTGGGTGTTGTTGCTGGGTGCGCGCGCAAACGCTTTACACATCGCCTCAGAGATAAGCCTGACTGCTCGTGCCAAGCTACCAAGGGGGTGAGCAGGGGTTATCTTTGGCGTGTAACTTCCTTGCCCTGACTAGAGTGGTGGTTTCTACCTGGCTTTGGCGCAAGCCCTAGCCAACCAGAAATCCCATTTCTAACTTTGGTGATCAGCGGTGGGATTTGGACTTGCGTTTGCGCTGTACCGCAGCGGCAACTGGCCGCACTACAAAACTCTGCATTTAGATAAATCACATGGTATAGGGATTATTGTTCTAAGTTTGTTTTTAATTGTCATTTCTTTGGAAATGTGGTTTTGTGCACTGTGAGTTAGGTGTCCCTAGCTCGGGAGGGTAGATCATCCCCCTTAGTGCATTGTTTCTGGATTCACCAGAGGGTGGGATCCAGTGGTGGCAGCGTGATAGTGTCCAGTACATTTGTCCCCCGCCCTGCGCCCAGAGTTGGTACCTGTGTCACGTGGTGGTCAGGTTGAGGAATCAGGGGTGGTAGAAACTGCCTTACCAGTCCGAGGGGAGGGTTGTGTGTGTGGATGAATGGTGTGTGGCACTAGGCAAGTGAGTGTGAGTTCTCTGGGTTAGAGAGCTTGCTGAATCTTTTTGTGAATTGTGTGCTCCTGTGTGAAACTCAGACCCCTAGGTCCCCTGTATAATCTTTTTACCATAACGTCCGCCAGAATGGAGCCTGCTTGTGATCCCTATGAGCTAGCTTGGCGCCAGAGGCAGGAGTTAGAAAGGTCCTGTACAGGGAGAGAGTCCAACACTCTGTACGAACTTCAGGACCACCTGGTCCTATGGCAAAAGGGTGCATGGGATCTTGAGCACAGTATGGAAAGGGCCCGGGCCTCACACCTGGAGGGTGGTGGGTCTGTGGGGAGCCCTGAAGATTCAGAAGAGGAGGTAGAGGATGACAATACCTGGACGCCAGTAGAGAGTGAGGACCCCATAGGTAGGGCGTCCCTTGCTGGGTCCAGCGTAGGAGGCAGCGCCTCATCCCTTTCCCTGTCCCCAGAGGAGTGGGAAGATAGGAGGAAAGAAAGGGAGCACCAGCTGGCGTTAGAGAAGCTCAGGTTAGAGCATGCTCAGGCTATGGCGCAGCTGGAGGCCAGGAAGCAACAGCGAGAGACTGAGTGGGTCTTGGCGCGGGAGAGGGTAGAGGAGGCTGAGAGGGCCTCCACCAGAGGCAAAGTAGCTCTGGAGGGTAGACTATCCCCTGCGCGCAGTTTTAATTTTCTGGGCTCCCCAGGGAGGGTTGAGTCCAGTGGTAGTAGCGATGTAGATTTCAGTGTAGGAGATCCCAGTCCCAGTTCCCCCAGTCTGGTACCTGTTCCCCAGGAGGAGGAGTTAAGGTTAAAATTCAGGGGCAGTAGGAAATTGTCTCACCATTCTTGGGAGGAGTTTTTGGGGGAATGCGATGATGCACTGTTTGATTGGGTAAGAGTTACCGCAGAAGATGATTTTGGTAAACTGTATACTCTGGTTATGAAAGAGCAGATGCTCCGTAGTTGTTCGCCAGGGTTGCGCCAACACCTGTTGAGGTATGGCTCTGTTTGTCCATGGGAACTTGCAGAGGAAGCAGACCGCTGGGAAAAGGCCAGAGGTTCTCTAGAGTCATTAGGGAGTGACTCCAAAAGTAGTGGTTCAGGTATCTTCCAGCCCAGCGTGGTGGAAGAGGCTCAGTGTAGCCCAGCTAGGTCCCAGGATAGCGAGGAGGGTGTAGGGGCTCACTACCTGGCTCAGTGGAGCAGGAGTGAGAGGGTGACCGAGGGTCCCCAGACGCACGAAACCCTGCCTCAGGACTTGGATGGTTTCTTGAGGGAACACCAAGTTGGGGACCTAGGCTGTCCTGTTACTCCACTTGAGGAAGATCTCCTAGTGAGTAGAGGACCTGGAGCACCTGTAACCAGGGCTCCTGTGGTTCTAGAGGCTGGCAGTATAGCTCCGGTAGGGAGGGTACAGGAGTCCAGCATGAGGAGTGATTGGGGGATGAGTTCCCCAGTGGAAGAGCCTGTGGGTCAGGGACTACCCAGTTGGGCTAGGATCCCGTGTAGTGACCAGGGTGGCACCACTTCTGTTCTGGGGGATCTCCGCGCACTGTCAGGTGGACAGGGGACGGGAGATCAGCGCCAGACAGACAGTCGCTCGACATATGTTTCATTTGATAGCCTCAGGGGGATGGAGTGGAAATCCCCAGAAGTCCTGGAGTGCCAGGCAATTATTCCACCAAAGGTTCTAGGCCGGAGGTTGGGAGGCCAGGTTCAGGATCAGCCTGACCTGAAGGGTGGGATGTCTGTAATCAGCGTCCCGACCAGTTCTTCTTCCAGAGGTACCGCCCCAGTTGGTAGGGAGCAGGGTTCTGGAAGGGGGTGCAGAGGGTGGGAGAGCCCACCTCTGCCCCCGGTACCACCTGAGGGGTTAAACCCTGGGTTGGAATGGCGTTCTAGGTGTATCCCTCGCCAGAGGAGGAGGAACCCTAGGAGAAGAGGTAAGGGGAGGAGAGCCTTCCCTGAGACTCCTGGTCCGCCTGAGGGTGTAGACCCTAGGCTGGAGAACCAGTGGCAGTCTAGTCCTGTCTTGCAGAGAGGAAGAGTGGAGAATGGCCGCTATGTGCCAGGGGTTACTACCCCCCACTCTGTGATTAGGCAAAGACCGGTGGCACCTGGGTGGCCTAGGGCCTGGTCTTGGCCGCGGACAGCTTGGGAGTACCAGTGGGGTAGCCCAGTTGGTCCAGACAGTAGTGTTAGAAAGAATTCCATGGGTTCACCGTGGCATAGAACAGGAGGGTGTCCCTGCAGTTGCGGGCCCGCGTCCGTGTTCTATCGCCCCAAGCAGGGAAGTCCATCACGGTGGTGATTGGGCTGCCCTGCGTTTTGGCTGGAAGGGGGTTGTGTTGGACTTGGCCCTTCTGGCAGGTTCACCCCTGAACTTTTTTGCTTTTTACTGGTGACTTGGTGTGGTAATTTTTTGGTTTCTGCGCACTTTCCCTGTGTCCCAGGGTAAAGTGCGTGCGTGCTCTGAGTGCATGTGGTGAGATAGGCCTGCCCTCCCATAGGAATGCATGGGGAGTGTATGTGTCCCTAGTAGTTCCTGATGCGTGGGGTGTGCAGGCCCGAGTTTGGTATGTGCGGACTCGTGGGAGTGAATGCTGCGCGATGATGTGTGCGGCGTGCATGTACCTAGTGTGGAAGTGCCACTTCTAGAGGTGGGCACTTCTGTGTGCAGTGTGTCTGTCGCGTGATTGGCTGGTCATGTCATGTGACGGGCTAGGGATTCCCCAGAGTCAGGATGAGTCACCCAGTGGTGAATGGGGAGATCAGCAGCTAGATGGGTGGGAGGAGTACACCTGGGTCCTGAATAGGACAGGGTTTTCCACACACAATGCTGGCCCCGCCCCCTGTGGTGCGACTGACGACCCTAGCCCTGCCAGTGAATAGAGTGAGGGGCTGAGCACATCAAGGGTGCTCCCCAACCATCTGCAACTGGTTTTCCCCCTCACCCTGAACCCAGAACAAAGGGTTTGACTGTATAAAAATGGGGCTGTGTCCCCACAGAAACTGTTCTTTGCCAGGATCCTGCCTGAGGGGGGCTGCTGCCGCTGCTGCTGGACCAGAGGACCGCCACCTGGACTACCTCCCTGCCTGGAGGCCCAGTGAGCTGGCTCTGGGTCCAGCCTTGCCCCCCACCCCTGCTGCATGCAGGGGAGAACTTGCCTGGACTTTTGCTGATTGTGTGCCCTGAAGCGCTGGGAGCGCTTTATTTTTCACCTCTAGCGCCTGGAAGCGCTTTCCTTTTCCTTTAGCGCTCAGGAGCGCTTTTATTTCTAAAAAGCCGGTGCCCACCCGGCGTCTGCCCCGTCTCTGCCGAGCCTGAAGTCCCCTGGCAGGTGCCCACCCTGCCAGGGACATTGCCGCCATAATCGAGTGCCCACCTCGATTTACTGCCCTCAGAGAAGCGCCGGTGCCCACCCGGCATTTGCCCCGTTTTTATTGCCTATTTTGGATTTCTCCCGTCGCGGGTGCCCACCCCGCGACTTAAACACGATTTCAAAAATCACCGCCGCAGCCCGGAGTCCCGGCCGCGTCATCCCCCTGCATCGCTGGGATTGGTCCAGTGGGAGGGGGAGTGGCCCACGTGACCGGGGCCTGGTGGGAGGAAATCGCGCTAGAGAGGAAGGAAGCGACGGGAGCCTACCCCGCGCTCCCCGGCGGAGTGACGAGAGGGCCAGCCTGCAAGCCGCAGCGGAGTGCTGCCAAGAGTGAGGGAGCCCCCGAGGAGCGGGAGCCCTCCTAGGTCCGACGAGGCGCTCCGTTGAGCCCGTAGGCTCCGCACCCAAGCCGTGGAACACCGAGACGACCGGAGGAGGTCGGAAGGAGCCCCCCAGAGTCCCGGTGAGTGAGGGGGCGGAGTGTGCAAGTATCGAGCCGACGAAGGCTCCAACGATTGGGGCCCTCGTTTATTTTGAGCGCCGGTGCGCTCCAACGTCGGGCCCACATTCTGGGAAGAGCCCACGAGGCTCCAACACGCCCCCATTTGTTTAAAAGGCCTGCAAGGCTCCAACGATTGGCCCAATCCTTGTTGAGCCCAGCGAGGCTCAGGGGGCATTTCATTTGTTGAGCCCAGCGAGGCTCAGGGGGCATTTCATTTGTTGAGCCCAGCGAGGCTCAGGGGGCATTTCATTTGTTGAGCCCAGCAAGGCTCCGGGGGCATTTCATTTATTTAGAGTCCCAAAGAGGCTCCAACCCCCCCTGCTGTATATGGTTTTGAGAAGGCACAGTGGTGCCCCCGCATTTCTCCAGTTGCCCAGCACTTAGTGGGCAACTGCCACGTTTAGGTTGTGCTTTGTGTTCCTGGCTTGCGCAGCCTGCGCAAGTGCGCCCTGACTCTGCTGGACATAGGGCGTCCTTGCCCCTGAGAGGCCAGGTTGGCCTGGGGACAGTTCTTCTTGTGTTGTGCCCTCCCCTAGGGTACCTGATCATTATTCCTTGTGTATTTTTGCGCCTGCGCAATGTATTTAGGTGATGTCTCAGTCTAGTTGTGCCTATGCGTAGGAGAGGGTTTTTCCCGGTGTAGGTTAGGCTGATGTGTTCATGGTCCCCCCTGCGTGATGTGTACCTAAGGTGTATTAGGATTGCGTAGGGTGTAATTGCCCAATACCAGTAGTTACTGGTTCTGTGATACCTGTGCTATTTTTGTGTGAACAGTAATTTCATATCATATGTTCTAAGAGTGCTAATTCCAGACAGCGGTCCATGTGGCCCTGTCCCCTGTACATATAATCCCTTGTAAATTCTGCCCGTGCCTGTTGGCACATTGTAAAGTGTGTGTTTTTATCTGATGTGTTGTGTATAATACAAAGGCTATTTTTATAGAATACCTTGTGTGGAGTTTCCTTTGTGGTGGGCCTTGGGTGTTGTTGCTGGGTGCGCGCGCAAACGCTTTACACATCGCCTCAGAGATAAGCCTGACTGCTCGTGCCAAGCTACCAAGGGGGTGAGCAGGGGTTATCTTTGGCGTGTAACTTCCTTGCCCTGACTAGAGTGGTGGTTTCTACCTGGCTTTGGCGCAAGCCCTAGCCAACCAGAAATCCCATTTCTAACAGGTACCATATTCACAAGGTGGCGTTAAGCCACGGTTAGTGGCTTAATGCCGCATTGTGAATAGGGCGAAGCCTCTTTTGCCACCACGTCGAGAAAAGTGACGTTGTGGTGGCGATAGGGGCTTGTAAATATGCCCCTAAATTTCACATTTTTCATAGCAATGGCAATTCTTCAGCATGGTGTGCCTGAAGAATATGCAATTTTACTATTCTAGTTTTAGAAATGGCTAGGTCAATCTGTCCTTCACCATCCTTTCCATATCTGTACTCCAGACAACTGCCAGGGATCCTGTACAAGCACAGGTGTCTCACGAGAGTGACGATTGTGTCACTGTATAGAATAAACACCATAGAATTTTAAACATAGCGCGTGTGGCAGGGTGAAATTGGGAGGCCTCATTCAGAGTAGCCTAAACACCAGGGTGCCGATTCCGATCCTTTAAAAATATTCCCCGTACGAATCGTATCCGGATTTTTTTACGTACGAATCGTACAAGTCCCGTACAAACTGGCAAGTACGATTCGTATGTAAAAAAATCCATACAAATCGCATTGGGAAAATTCCCCGACACGTCCTCGGGTCGGAAAAAGTGTCCGACATGTCCCCGGACAGTTTTACGTACGAATCGGGAAACTGAAGTCCGGGCACGCAAGTACTTTCCGTCCCGTCCGTCCGAATGCACAACCGTATGGAAAAAACACCGTACGGTGCGAACTCCCATAGCAACCATGGAGACGTCCAAACATGTGCCTGCATACGCGCTGTACCCCCAGCCCACCCCCATAGGTACGTGCCGCACCCCCAGCCCACCCCCCCATGTACGCGCCGTACCCCCAGCCCACCCCCGTAGGTACGGGGCTGACCCCCACCCCCGTAGGTACGGAGCATACCCCCACCCCCGTAGGTACGGTGCGGACCCCCACCCCCGTAGGTACAGAGCATACCCCCACCCCCATAGGTACGGTGTGGACCCCCACCCCCGTAGGTACGGAGCGTACCCCCAACCCCATAGGTACGGAGCGTACCCCCACCCCTGTAGGTACGGTGCGGACCCCCACCCCCGTAGGTACGGAGCATACCCCCACCCCCGTAGGTACGGTGTGGACCCCCACCCCCGTAGGTACAGTGCGGATCCCCATCCCCGTAGGCACGGTGCGGACCCCCGGGGGTCCGCACCGTACCTATGGGGGTGGGGGTCCGCACCATACCTACGGGGGTGGGGGTCCGCACCGTACCTATGGGGGTGGGGGTACGCTCCGTACCTACGGGGGTGGGGGTACGGTGCGTACCTACGGGGGTGGGCTGGGGGTACGACGCGTACCTACGGGGGTGGGCTGTGGGTGCACTCCGGACGTACGGGGGGTCTGGGGGTACGCTCCGGACATACGGGGGCTGGGGGTACGGTGCGGACGTGTAGGGATGGGGGTACGATGCGTACCGGGCCCCCTTTTCGTCGTGCATCGTGGCGTACTTAGCTTTTCCGGCACTTTTTGGGTCCCGTAAAAATGTTGCCATGCGAAGTGCTGTGGGTACAAATCGTACTTGCTGATCCGTAAAACGCTGCCTGACTCGAATGTCGCGTACGCGGTGTCCCGGATCCGATTTGTATGTATTTGTTTGCCGGTCGGTGTTTTTTACGATTCGTACGGAAATGGTGTTTCCGTACGAATCGTACTTGCATGTTTGTAAGGTATTTTTCCCGGGTACGAGTCGGACGGAGAAAACGCTCCGTCCGACGATTCGTACCCGGTTTTTCCAGGATCGGAATCGGCCCCCAGATGTCCAGAACAACAAAATAGGGGAAGACCCAAAAAACGTTAGATTTCCTCACAGGAGGAGGCAATTACATTCTAATGGCTTACATCTGTGCGCACAGCCCCAAAACCCAGCATGCAGAAATCATGAATTGGAAATCCTGGACTTGGACCTCTTGCTCACTGCACAGTGGAATAAAATGTTAATAATGATCAACTTTCAGTTATGCTTACTTTGTTAAATCATACATAATCGTTGTCTGAACAAACCTGAACTGGATCACTTTGTATGGTCTGCCTAAACTACAGCAAAATGCCTTTATTAGCCTACCTCAAAATGCATTGAGAACTTACAGCCAGTAAACTAGTTGTGGAACCAGATAGCAGAGCAGTGCTTAACTGGGAGGAATTGGATCACAAACGCCTGTCTTAAAAACACCCACAGGCTCCAAGTCGAAGCTATGATCAAGGATAAAACCTTGTGCATTATTGTTACCTGCAGTAACCGGCCCTATCTTTCAAGATGCACAGAAAACCAGCAGGAATTAAATATGCAGGGCAAACTGAAACAACACACATATTGGCAGAACCATAGCTTTACGGGACTACTGACTATGGAAACATCTCAGCCCAGCCTCAAGAGTGCAGTTTTACTATTTAACCTTCTTAAACCTGCTAAACACAAAGGGGCCGATTCAGATCCTGGATAAATCGGGTACGAACCGTCGGACGGAGCGTTTTCTCCGTCTGACTCGTACCCGGTCGAAATACCTTACAAACATGCAAGTACGATTCGTACGCAAACACCATTTGCGTACGAATCGTAAAAAACACCGACCGAACAAAAAATACCCACAATTCCGATCCGGGACACCGCGGACGTGACGTCCGGACGGAGTCAGGCAGCGTTTCACGAACCAGCAAGTACGATTCGTACCGACGTCACTCCACACGGACAATATTTTACGGGAGCCAAAAACTGTCGGGAAATCAGGACGACGCGCACAAGGAGCACCTGTACGCAACGGACAGCCATGGACCCAAACCTACGTGTCATCCCGGCCCTCATTGCAGTCCACCTGGTGTACAGGAACCGACGCAGATGCCGCAGAAGGTCAGAACAACACCCAGGGTCAAAGGGGGGGGCAGGGGCAGGAAACATAACCCCCACCCAAGTCCAAAATCAAACATGCCCTGTACATACCTGACCCCCAGGGCCTGGTCACTTCGAGGGTGGGGGCGTCTCCACCAAGGCCTGCGCCCGCCACAACGGAAGTCAACATGGATGTGAACCGGCAACACAACAATTGTGGTACGCACCGTACCCACGCCGTAAGAGCGTGGGTACGGGTCGTACCACGCCCACCCCTACGTCACCCCAACAATGGCGGTACGGCCCCTACCCACATCCCAAAGGCATGGGTACGAGCCGTACCGCCATTCTTGGGGTGATGTAGGGGTGGGCGTGGTACGACCCGTACCCACGCTCTTAAGGCGTGGGTATGGTGCGTACCCCTACGGCACCCCAACAATGGGGGAACGGCCCGTACCCACGCCCCCAGAGCGTGGGTACGGCCCATCCCATTCGTACCCCTACGTCACCACCACAATGGTGGCACGGCTCGTACCCACGTCCCACAGGCATGGGTACGGCCTGTACCACCATTGCAGTGGTGATGTAGGGGTACGCTTGGTACGAGCCGTACCCACGTCCTAAAGGCATGGGTACGGTGCGTACCCCTACGGCACCCCAACAATGGTGGTATGGCCCGTACCCACGCCCCCAGAGCGTGGGTACGGCCCGTACCACGCGTACCCCTATGTCACCGTCACAATGGTGGTACGGCCCGTACCCACATCCCACAGGCATGGGTACGGCCCGTACCACCATTGCAGTGGCGATGTAGGGGTACGCTTGGTACGGGCCGTACCCACGTCCTAAAGGCATGGGTACGGTACGTACCCCTACGGCACCCCAACAATGGGGGTACGACCCGTACCCATGCCTCAAGGACGTGGGTACGGCTCGTACCAAGCGTACCCCTACATCACCACTGCAATGGTGGTATGGGCCGTACCCAGGCCGTAGGACGTGGGTACGGGTCGTACCACGCCAGTGGACAGACACATAGGGGTGTGTGGCCATCAGCCCCAGCAGTGCCCAGGCATAGGAGGGGTGGGTGCAGAGTCCCCCCAGCAGTGCCCAGACATAGGAGGGGTGGGTGCAGAGTCCCCCCAGCAGTGCCCAGACATAGGAGGGGTGGGTGCCTATCACTCCCAGCAGTGCCCAGACATAGGAGGGGTGGGCGCAGAGTCCTCCCAGCAGTGCCCAGACATATGAGGGGTGTGTGCCTACCACTCCCAGCAGTGCCCAGACATAGGAGGGGTGTGTGCCTATCACTCCCAGCAGTGCCCAGACATAGGAGGGGTGGGTGCCTAACACTCCCAGCAGTGCCCAGACATAGGAGGGGTGGGTGCAGAGTCCTCCCAGCAGTGCCCAGACAAATGAGGGGTGGGTGCAGAGTCCCCCCAGCAGTGCCCAGACATAGGAGGGGTGGGTGCAGAATCCTCCCAGCAGTGCCCAGACACAGGAGGGGTGGGTGCAGAGTCCTCCCAGCAGTGTCCAGACTATCACTCCCAGCAGTGCCCAGACATAGGAGGGGTGGGTGCCTATCACTCCCAGCAGTGACCAGACATGGAAGGGGTGGGTGCCTATCACTCCCAGCAGTGCCCAGACATAGGAGGGGTGGGTGCCTATCACTCCCAGCAGTGCCCAGACATAGGAGGGGTGGGTGCAGAGTTCTCCCAGCAGTGCCCAGCCATATGAGGGGTAGGTGCAGAGTCCCCCCAGCAGTGCCCAGACATAGGAGGGGTGGGTGCAGAGTCCTCCCAGCAGTGCCCAGACACAGGAGGGGTGGGTGCAGAGTCCTCCCAGCAGTGCCCAGACATATGAGGGGTGTGTGCCTATCACTCCCAGCAGTGCCCAGACATAGGAGGGGTGGGTGCCTATCACTCCCAGCAGTGCACAGACATAGGAGGGGTGGGTGCCTATCACTCCCAGCAGTGCCCAGACATGGGAGGGGTGGGTGCCTATCACTCCCAGCAGTGCCCAGACATAGGACGGGTGTGTGCCTATCACTCCCAGCAGTGCCCAGATATAGGAGGGGTGGGTGCCTATCACTCCCAGCAGTGCCCAGACATAGGAGGGGTGGGTGCATATCACTCCCAGCAGTGCCCAGACATAGGGGGGGTGGCTGCAGAGTCCTCCCAGCAGTGCCCAGACATATGAGGGGTGGGTGCAGAGTCCCCCCAGCAGTGCCCAGACATAGGAGGGGTGGGTGCAGAGTCCTCCCAGCAGTGCCCAGACATATGAGGGGTGTGTGCCTATCACTCCCAGCAGTGCCCAGACATAAGAGGGGTGGGTGCCTATCACTCCCAGCAGTGCCCAGACATAGGAGGGGTGGGTGCAGAGTCCTCCCAGCAGTGCCCAGACATAGGAGGGGTGGGTGCCTATCACTCTCAGCAGTGCCCAGACATAGGAGGGGTGGGTGCCTATCACTCCCAGCAGTGCCCAGACATAGGAGGGGGGGGTGCAGAGTCCCCCCAGCAGTGCCCAGACATAGGAGGGGTGTGTGCCTATCACTCCCAGCAGTGCCCAGACATAGGAGGGGTGGATGCCTATCACTCCCAGCAGTGCCCAGACGTAGGAGGGGTGGGTGCTGAGTCCCCCCAGCAGTGCCCAGACATAGGAGGGGTGTTTGCCTATCACTCCCAGCAGTGCCCAGACATAGGAGGGGTGGGTGCAGAGTCCCCCCAGCAGTGCCCAGACATATGACACATGCATACCCACCCCTGGTGCTGGCAGCACAATACACACAATGAGAGCATGCAACAAGACTGTAAACTCATGTGCCACCCTACTAAACTAAGAGACCCAAAGGGAACACACACTGTTACGCACATTCCAGGACTGATAGGAATGTACAGGTGCTGGGGCAGCCAACAAGTTGTTGCCTCCCATGGAAGGAAAAGTGTGGAGTACCCACAGATACAATGCCCACAATTGTCAGTCAGGTGACCAAAGACCCTGCAGAACACGTAACACATGTGTGCGAGGCTGGGAGTACACACATGCATAGGGCGTAAAAGGGAACATGTCCACATGAAGTCATGTCAATATACTCCATACACTAGTACAGTGACCACCAAGGATGCCACAAATGATGCAGGTGGAGACATTGCTGAGCAGGCATGGCCAAAGTTGAAGGGATCCGTAACACATCAAGGATATGTAGACACAGCTCAGCACAACAATTGGGAAACAGCCTGCAGGGAAGATGTCAGGGTCCAAAGAGGAAGGAACACACCTTGGGACAATATCACCATACAGTAGCACACGTGATAAAAGATTATTTGCAGAGCCCTTGTGATGGCACACAGATACCAGGGTCCACCCCGTGAGCAGCACACTACAACATTTCCCAGACACCTAAAACATTATCACCACCCCAAAGTTTGGAGCAGCACCACCAACAGCAAGTCCAGGAAAGCATAAGTGTGCAAAAGAAAAACAAAATGCTTTATTCACCATTCAAAATAAATTGTTTTAAATGTCCACTATTTACAAGGCCCATGGGCCAGGCCATCAGCAAAGTCCTGGGGGGGTACACATCAGGACGTGTGTCCCCTAGCTTGCCTGCACAGTTCACATGTCCATTTCATCCACAGAAGGGGGGGCATCATGTGGGGGGGGAAGGACCAGGCACCGCAGGGACAGGAGGGGCAAGGGTAGGTGTTGTGGGTGCAGGGACGGATGACTCCACCACAGGGGGAGGGGCAGCGCCAAAGGTGGATTCCAGCACGGCACTACACACTACTGCCAGGTCGCCCAGCGTCTCCCCTGTACCCGAATGAACCACAGGCCCCAAGGAGGGGGGGGGTCGGAGGGATGGGTTGCAGCGCTCCCGGTGGGGTGCAGACAGGGGGGGGGACTCTACTCCCGTGGCCCGGCACTGCCTCCACCGCTTGTGGGGTGGTGCCACACTGGGGCTGAGGGACACAGTGCCCACCAAGGACTCATTCGGTGACAGTTGGCCAGGAGACCTAAGGGGAGTGGTTTTGGAGGAAGTGGGTCTTGAGGAATGTGGACTCTGGCTGCGTGCCTGCCGTTTGCCCCCAGACCCAGTGGGTGTGCCTACTTCCCCCTGTGTGTGCATGACTGGAGGAGTGCACTTTGCCTTCCCTGTTGGTGTGCTGCCTGTGTATGGTGGGGTGCGTGCATGGGGACGTCTGGGTGTGCGTGGGACAGGCATGGGAGTAGGAAGTGTGGATGGTGCAGGGGTAGGGGGGGGACGGAGCGCTGCTGGAGATCCACTGCTGCAGTCAGTGAGGAGTCTATGGACTTCAGCAATATCCGTTGATCAGACATCGCTGCTGACGTGCCCTCCATGTACGACAACATCGGTGTCAGCAGTCTGGTGTGCTCATGGAGGACAGTAAGCATCGATGCCTGACCAACCTGAAACTGCCGCTGAATGTCCACAGACTCGACATTGACGGCAGCAGGGGAGACAGGGGCAGGGGGTGCGGTGCCTGGCACGAAGGAGACCTGTTGGCGCCTAGCACGGTGGGAAGGGACCCGAGCAGGTGGGAGGCGGGTGATGGGAATGGAGGGGGCGGTGACAGATGGAGTGCTGCTCTCAGCTCTGGGAGCAGCGTCCGCCCTCTCAGGGAGCTCAGCCTCGGACCCATCAGCGTCATAGTCGGTGGTGAGACTGGACAGGTCATCTGCCGCACTCCCCTCCGCCTCCGTGCCACTCGCTGAGACAGACTCGCCAGCACTGGTGGCACCGCTGCTGGATCCCTCCTCAATTTCCATGCCAGTGTCTCCCTCGGTTTCCCCCGACGCTGCTGTGGGCAAGGTGAAGAGACAGGAAATAATCAGACACCTGTATACATATGACACATGATTCAAAACTACATAGGTCACAGTGCATAGCATGAAAAGCAACATGAGTAACATCTACAATACTACGCACATATGTAGGCCCTGCACCACACAGTTGGTGGACCCACCATGCCACTGAGAAACAATGGAGAGCATGACACAACAGCAAAAAACTTGATATCAAATTAGACAGAGGAGCAAGTCTCTGGGGGACAGTCGAGTACAGCATCTGGACCACACACCGTAGCCAAAAAAGGGATGAGCAGGAACCATGTCTTGTAACTTTTGGCACATGCTGCTTAGCAAATACATTAAACCCTGCCCAACATGACTGGGTCACTGCATGTTGAGTGTATGTCCAGACAATCATCACACACAGGCCAGACTTGGCAAGGACACATACGGTTTGGACATGTAGGCCTTTCCCGCACAACCCCCCCCCTACCGGAGACAATGTGAGTGACACAGAGGAAGTACTTACACCTCTTACTCAGGGATTACTAAAATGCCCTTCAATAAATCCTGAATGTACACGAACTAACCCTTGTGCGCCTGTCCACACATAAAAGTGACAAACAACCATAATCAGATAGTTGTACCAAAACACACTGGCACCGGCCACTGTGAGTATGCACAAGCCAAATTGGGTCACCCTGTACAGTGGACACATGTAGCACACTTTACGTACATACACATTAGGCCAGGGTACAATGCCACAGAGCCCAACCTATGCTGAAGACACAGTGAATATCCACATTGTTGGATGACACACATGATACCTAGGAAAAGGTGCCCCAGGGGACTGTAGTGGCCACACTCCTCCATGGTCCGGGATGGATATGACTGCAACAGAAGCAAACGTCCCTGCACTATGCATATCTCCCACTCATGCACATCATGTCTGAGGCCACAACATTGGTCATGCATGCTGTAAGCCAGTACACTTTTCAGACACACTCCTATGTCGGGACTCAGCATCAGTGCCAACTAACATGGACCCCACATTGACTGAACTGGCCAGGGCACAGGCAAGGTCCCAACACATGTTACACACCACCCCCACACATGATGCTGCAAGCATTGGGCACTTGGATTAACTGGCAGCCTAGATGACCTTGTGCAAGAGTGACTACACACAGACCAGGGAACACGTGTCAAGGAGGGGAAGGGAGGAAGAACAGCACCGGTTTACTTTGGGGAACAGGATATGTACTGCACATATGAACCCTGGCAGTGTATCCATGCAACTGCGCACTTCCAAAAGCTGGTGACACACAACAAACACACATGTACCTACCCCCTTCCTGCTGCTGCTTCTCCGCTAGGCGCCTATCCAAGTCAGGGAAGACCACCGCCAGCACACGCTTCATCTGGTGGGTCAGGCGCCGGCGCCCACGGTTCTTGTGGCTCTCAGGTGAGTCCCCCAGCAGGACCCGGGCGATCCTCCTGGTCCAGCACCGGATATCCTGCCAGCGTTTCCTCACCTGGGGCAGGCGCCGCCTCTGCCCTCCACCGACCTCACGGCACTGACGGCTTCCCTCCATATCTCCCCCTTGGCATGGACGCCTACCTGTGAGGATGACAAAGTGGGACAACATCAAAACACCTGCTACATGTCACAGAGACACACATTTGAACAATTTGGCTGGTTTGAACAGGGCATAGTATGCAGTAAAATCATTGCACCTTCATCATAGGGACATTATCCTCTGGCGAAGGCCAAATGCACGACGTGGCATTGAAAGTACACAGGTGGAATGAGGGGTGCAACACAATCACTGATCCCGGCTCACACTGTGCATCACAAGCTACACCACGATTATGTACAGCACCTCAAAGCAGTCACATGCCCCAGGCCACTGGCGCAACCTCAGCAGGGTACACAGACACACACAGGCACAGGACAATCACCTGCCATTGGCAACTGCGGGTACAAACATCACTCTGGACATGTGGCACTAGACCGGGGGGTGTCACAGGTGTGGGGCAGGCTCAGCACGCATCCCTCATGCAGCTGGGGTGCAACACTCCACATAGACACTCACCCACATGACAGGGGACTTACACACACACCAATGTCCAGGGGACGAACACATCATTTGGACACTCTCACCACAGGTACACTCAACTCACACACATCTGTGGGTACAGTCACCTGTCACACTGGGGGGACCACAGAATCACATCAGGACTGTAGAAACAACATTCCCAAGAGGATTAGCCAGGCTGAATGTGGCATGCACCATGCAGTGATTGTCACAGTAAGCACCATGCAAGTGAGGAGTGAAGACATGCACTACAGCATGCTCTGCAAGGGAGACATGAGGCATTATCCCCCCTGGGACCCACTCTGAAGAACATTGCATGTCTGTCACACCTGGACACAATGCCAGAAGTGACAGTCACAAAACAGGGGCACAGTCTGAGCTAATGGAGTCAGCACTCACCTGCTCCCCTGGTCTCCCATACAGGCAAGGGTACTGTGGGAGGATCTCGTCCAGCAGGGCCTGGTTCTCCTCCTGGGTGAATGGCTGGGCCCTCTCCACAGACCTGGACATGGTGCCAGAGGAATCACGAGCAGCAGCAGTGGTGTGGAATGAAAGGTTGTGCAGGCAAGTGCTCTCTAATGGGGCCTGGCTGCCTTATATTTGCCTTGCTGGCCTGTTTCCTTTACAGGAGTACAGAGTGATTGGTCAATCTCATTTGCATCCTACGTTTCCTCCAATCCCTTTAAACCTACCCCAGTGGGTGCCTTTGCATGTTATAAAAATGAGCATGATTTCAAGTCAACAACCACTTTGCAACTTTGTATATTGTCTCCAACCGACTTCTGCTGGCCACCTGATGAAAAAATTTGAACTTGAAACTGGGTCTCCATGACAACCAGCATGCATTTAGGCCCTTATAATTGTCCCTCATGTGTCCCCTATGTAATTTCACTATACACACACAGGTACAGAGCGTTCCACGCCCCTAGGGCACCACTACTCCAGTGATACGGTCCGTACACGCATGTGTAGGGTCCGTACCACTATGGTAGTGCAGCCGTAGGCGTACGCCATAGGGATACGGTCCGTACACGCGTGTGTAGGGTCCATACCACTATGGTTGTGTCGCCGTAGGCGTACGCCATAAGGATACGGTCCGTACACACGTGTGTTGGGTCCGTACCACTATGGTAGTGTTGCCGTACGCGTACGCCATGGTGATATGGACCTTACACACGCGTGTACGGACCATATCCCTATGGCGTACGCCTACGGTGACACAACCATAGTGGTACGGACCCTACACACGCGTGTACGGACCGTATCCCTATGGCGTATGCCTACGGCGACACAACCATAGTGGTACGGACCCTACACACGCGTGTACGGACCGTATCCCTATGGCGTACGCCTACGGCGACACAGCCATAGTGGTACGGACCCTGCACACGCGTGTACGGACCGTATCCCTATGGCGTACGCCTACGGCGACACAACCATAGTGGTACAGACCCTACACACGCGTGTACAGACCGTATCCCTATGGCGTACGCCTACGGCTGCACTACCATAGTGATAAGGACCCTACACACGCCCTCAGAGCGTGTGTATGGTGCGTTTCACACCTTACACTGGTGACAGGCGGCACACAGAAAGGAATTGAGCTGTCATACTTGGCCGAGGCTGGACATCAAGTCATTGTCAGTGCAGTCCTACATGTCTTGGGCCTAGGTGTGTCAGGCTGTGATGTGGCACAAATCTCCTCATGTTTGAACCCAGTAGATGTGTGATGAGCTGTGTACACATGTCATGTGTCAAGCTGCACTATGTGCCACACATCCCCTTCACACCTTTGACATGTGTGCATGTAGTACAGACTTGTTGAGCACTGCGTCACTGGCATGGCACAGTTGCCAACACCCGCAACTGTCCCCTGATGCCAGGTACACGGATGATGACACCTGCCATGTGACTACCGGCGTTGCACGATGTGAGTATGTCATGTGTGTGTCATGTGTTCCCATAAGCATGCTGTTGGTGTACCGTCCATTGCATCTGCAGTTGCTGCATCCAACATGTGCATGTGTGTGGATGGGCATGGCACACTATAATGCACACCAGGACACATGTGGAATCAGACGTAACGTGTGTCTGTATGCATCGAACATGGACTTGCGGGACAAGGACATATCTGCGTAGTATCAATGTATGTGTGATCAGTTTTGACATGTACCCCTTCATGGCAAGGTGTGTGGTCTGTCCTTTTTTCAGGGACATGTGACCTGTGCCTCTAGTGTTCCGCAACCTGTAAGTATGATAAACATCCTTCTCCTGCACACATGTGGATGTCTGTCACTTACACTGACCCACAGCTAGTCTCATGCCATGTCATGTTGAGCTTGTGAATCCACGTTTGTAGATGGCTCTTGGTAGGAGTGTCACCTGCCTGGCATATGTGTCCAGGATATATTGCACAGACCTGGCTCTGCATGTAGCATATGTGTATTGGCTGTTCAACATGTGCTCAGTACATTGACAGCGTTGTTGTACTGTACTCACTCTTCGTTGTCCCTTCCAAATTACTGCAGGGCTCCGCCTCTTCCCCGACCAATCCCAGACTTAGCTGCCCTGAGGGAACGTGACTATATACGGCGCTACCGCTTCACCCAACGGTTGATTCTGAACTTGACAGCAAGGCTGGCACCACACCTCCAACCGCTACACAGGTATCCTACTGCACTGACACCCAAGATGAAGGTGATGGTGATGGCAGCCCTACATTTCTTTGCCACGGGTACGTTCCAACATACCATTGCTCATGTCGGTGGCATGTCCCAGACCATGTTCAGCCGTGTCCTGCATGATTTTTTAGAGGCCATGTTGGTTCACCTGGATGAGTTTATACATTTCCCAACTCCTGAGCAGTTGACAGGTGTCAAGGGTGACTTGTATGCCCTGGGAGGCATGCCCCATGTCATTGGGTCTATTGATGGGACACATGTGGCTTTGGTACCACCACAGGCACAGGAGGTAGCCTATAGTAACAGGAAACATTACCACTCCATTAATGCCCTTGTGGTGTGTCTTGCTAACATGGTGATTTCCCATGTCTGTGCTCGTTTTCCAGGATCAGCACACGATGCCTACATCATGAGGCGTAGCAGGGTGTCTGAAATGATGCTGCAGCTGCGCAACGAACGAGCATGTCTTGTTGGTGGGTATACTCTGTTACTCCTGTATTTAGCGTCATCTTTCTGTCTTACTGCTTCTCCTGACCCACTTCTGTCCATGATGTTTCCATGTAGGGGACTCTGGCTATACCAACATGCCATGGCTGATCACACCTCTCCGCAACCCCAGAACGGCTGCCGATCACCGGTACAACAACGCCCATGGGCAGACCAGGTGAGTGATAGAGAGGACCTTTGGCCTCCTGAAGAGCCGCTTCCAGTGCCTCGACAAGACCGGTGGCGCACTCCCATATGCACCGGTGAAGGTCTGCAAAATCTTCCTCGTGTGCTGCATGCTGCACAACATGGCAGTGAAGAAAGCTGTGCCACTCATCCTGGATCCGGATGAGCAGGAACATCCACCCGTGGAGGACGAGGGGCTTGGTGACGAGGCAAGTGATGTAGAGGAGGAGGAGGAAGAGGACATCCGGAGTCGGCTCATACGCAACTTCTTTGCTTAGTGGTGAGTTGCAGTGTCTGAGTGTGCACGCATTGAGCCTTGTGTGGCATGTGTTGCAATGTGTGGGTCCATCTGCATGTCTAGCAAGTGAGTCAGAGGTGTGTTTGGATGTGTCACTCGAGTGATGGTGTAATAACACTATTTTCACCTAGCATGTTGACAACCTTATACCTGTCGAATACATGCCCATGCATGCGGATGTGCTTCTTTTGGCTCACTTGTTGTGTGTCTCTCATCCCCAGGTATTTGCGCATGCTGTCTGCTGGTGGCATTGTTGTGCTCCTGCTATTCCTCATGAATACAGCAACGTGTGCTGAATCAGTGTAACATGCACGGACATGTCAAAAATCACCTTAGGGTAAGGGATGCACCACGGCTTTTTGGGTGTGCTATGTGTTTGGAATGTGTGTGCACTGCTCCTGTTCATGTTTGGTTACTTAGCATACATGTAGAATCCCCATGGGTCACATGACATGGAGCTGGATTCACCTGAATTGATAGTCACACTTGGTGACAGTCATCTGTAATGTGATTGTGGATTGTGATGAAGGCATCAAAGTGTGTAACACTGCCCTCGCAAACATACGGGATGCACCGGGTTGACATAGTGTGGGACATCCCCATTAGTGGTTCAATGGTGAATTGCAGCCTCTCCGTGAGCAGCACGGGGTGTTTGCCTCAAACCTGTCACTTGTGTGCCAGTTCTATGGGTTTCCTGCATCTGTGGTGCAAAGGGGGGTGTCAGTGTAGGTTCCACATGTTCATCCACATGACCTGTGCATCTGTTAATATAGATGCATTTGCCTTCTGGCAAACATGACTAATAAAGGTGTCCCTCAGCCTCCAAGGTGCCTCATCTCTGTCAATGCAGGTCTCTTGTCACTGTGCATGCGGCATGTCTGGCATAGTTGTCACAGATTGTGCATATGAGTCTATGTGTAGAGTAGCAAGATGCAAGCTGTTTGTCAGGGATTATGATATGTATTGTGCACGATGTACATGGCTGTGTAGGTATTTTGCCATCTCACTCCCCACAACGGCCACTTTGCTGCATGTGCATCCATTGTCTGTGTGTGTGCCAAGTTGAACCAGACACTCCTCCCTTCTCATACACCTTTTGCAGTAGTCCTTTCTGACATGCTTGTGTTAGTGTGCAACTTGTGGCATGGTTTCCAGGACATGGCGCCTGCTGCTGCAGGCCCTGCAGCAAGGGCACACAGAGTTTCTAGATATGCCCTCACACACACGCCTCTAAGACACACCCCCCTTTCTCCCTCCACCCATTCATTTTGGTGTAATCTGCTTGTGTGTGACACAGTTGCGGTGGCAAAGGCTGGACCGTCTGCACATGCTACTTGTACATTGCACGTGCCTCATGTCCTTGCATGTGCCACATCACTCTACACCATGATGTTGAGGCCACCCACCAAGCAATGTCCATCCAATACATCTGTTGCATGCACTCAGGCATGCACTCATCGCCCACACAACACCTTTGCATAATGAGTGTGCAACTCCAACTGCCTACACAGCGCTGGCACGCCTTCCAGGCCCTGTCACACCAACCAGGTCATGTCCCTCCTACTCCCCACCAGCTCTGTACCCCAACATGGCCATGTGAGTGGTACTCCAGGCCTCTGCATGTAGTATGGTGTCGTTGTGGGACACATGGCACAGGTATCATGTCTCAGCGTGTCAGTCTACAATGTGTCCAGGATACCCCTCTACACCATGACATGCGCACTGCATCTCATCATCATCTGGTGTCCCATTGACAGGCAGGTGCTCCTCACCCTCCCCAAAGACGCAGTCCTTGCCAGTTCCCATATTGAATAATGCATGGTATCCATTGGCAGATGGCTGCACGTTGGCCACCTGATGCTGGACTTGTACACGACTGAGGTGTTCATCTGCGGATTGTCCCCTTACAGCTGGGTCAACTGCTTGTCTCCCACCCGCAAGGGCTCTGCACAGGCACACAGTGTCCACGCACACAAGCTGGTGTGCATCATGGAATGCTTGCTCACATGTGCTATGCTGATCACCAGCATCTGTACCTCAGGCCTCAGAACACTCTGCATTATGCACACGGTCCACTGTTCGATCCACCTCAAGGCAAGACAGACCATCCCCCAGGTCAACTTCGACATCCATGTCCAATCCTACCCTGCACTCTTGGGAGAAGTACCTTACAACTCCCATGACACTTGTCCACATCCAGGGTGCATCTGCACAGCTCTGCTTCAACATCCGGCAACCCAGCCACATCACCGTCCAACAGGGATAGCGGCAATGGATCACTGTCATCTGCAGGATGACCTTCACAATCCATGGCCACACTCAGGATGCAGCCCACGACCACGCCCCCAACACAACCATGTGGCACTGTCATCCAAGACCCCATTGTTACATCTCCATGCATCCAACTTGGCCTGGCCACCATTCTCCACATCCACCTGACTCCTGCTTGCAGGACAGAGTTCTCCCACCTGGCTACACATACCTGGGACTCCCACCCCAGGACACTCCACATGATCCCTGACCTCTGCGCATGACTGTTGCTCTTCGAAATAGGTCTGTCTGCACAGTTGTGCAGGCACCCCCTCAGCTGGTTGGGCCCATCACGGGTGAGTATGGTGCTCCATGTCTGTATTGGATGATACATTTTGACCCATGTGTGTCCTGTGCCAGACTCAGACCCCAGGGTATGCATGGTTGGAGTTACCTCAAAACTCAGGCATGGTTTGACTTGCCAACACACACATGTAATGGAATAATGCTAAATGACGGCATCATCTCGTGATTTCTAATATTTTTATTGGTGGTGGGGTACGTGTTTGGGGGGATGCTATTAGGTGCTGTACCGGGGTATAGAATCCAAAGTTCACAGGGGGAGATGGTATCCTTGCCATTGGAAGTCATCAGAGTCCATGCCACAGTCTTTGTCAACATTGGTCAGACAGTGACCAGCAAGTCCATGTGGCAGAGAATGTCATTTGATGAGGTGCTGCTGTTGCGCCAGAGGGCCAGGTGCCAGGACAGGTGACCTGGGAGATGGTGATGGTCCGCTGACTCTCACGGTCTTTTGCGTGGACGACCCACCTTCCTCCGGGGACCCTCAGATGCAGGCCTTGACGATGCTGGGGACGCTCCGTCAGATGAATCCTCCTCCTCCTCCCTCCCTGTGTCTGGTGCTGGTCTACGCCTGGTGGCACAGGGAGGGTTTGCCAGGCTTTGGGCGATCTGACGGAGTGATTGGCTCTCGTCCCTGTGCACCGCCAGGAGCTCTGCCAGTCTTGCCTCCATCCGTCCTTGGTGTTGTTGATGACTGGCATGATGCTCGACCTGCAGGTTCTTAATCTCATCGAGGGTCCCCTGCATCTCGGAGAGTCTTGACACGACCTGGTCAATGCCTCTGGTGTCACTGCGGTATGTGTCCAGGATGTTGCGGACGTGTGACATAACCGGTTCCTCAGCTGGCTGGTCAGGCTCGCGCCTCCGCCGTCCTCCACTCCCACCACCCCTGCCCACTTGAGCCTGGCCTGCCCTTGTGGGCACTTCGGGTCTCCGGGACCCCTGAGGGATGGCATTTGCGGGGTCGCCTGCCTCCTCCTGGGTGCCTGGGGTCCCTCGTCCCTCCTGGTCAGACTGGCTGCGTTGTGTGCGAGCAGGGCTCCTGTGTGTATCCTGGGATGTGGCAGGAATGGAGGTGGTGGTTGGCACAGTTGTACCTGACGCAGATGCTGCAGGTGCTTGGGCACCAGAGGGGCCAGGTTGGTCGGGGTCATCCACGGTGTGGTGAGAGTCGTCGCTGCCGGTGGGATCATCGTGATGCCGAGCCTGGTCCTGTGTGTCTTCCCCCCTGTGTTGGGGGGAGATCGACGACGTTGCCCTGTGTGTGAGAGAGAGACAATGTTAATGGTGTTACATGCGTCATCCATGTTTCATACATATTCAAGTTGGCACAGTTGCTCTGGGTAGTTGGATATGTCTAGCATTCCTCTCACAGTGCACTTGTGGATGGGTATGTTGCGGGGCTCAGATTGATATGTACTCCTGGTTATTTGGCCTGTCTAATGAGTGTTGGGATGCTTATTTGGCTATGGATTGCTCTTGTTGTGTCACATATCCATTGTGGGAGTGGCAATTTGCGTTGGGTGTGTGCTTGTGTAAGGTGGGTGGGTGTGTGACCGGGCATGCTATTGGGTGTGGTGTGATTTGTCATTGGGTCTACCAGGTGATGTGTCTATCCCCTCATGGTGCCTGCTGGCATGACAGTGAATGTGAGTTCCTGTGGTAGGTAGGTGGCATGTGGAGTTGGTGTTTGAGTGTACAGTGGTCACAGGTTTGCCTTGTGCTGTCTACAGCAGGGCCAAGTGTCATCTACCTTGTCTGTACTTGGCAAGTCCCTGTGCATTGTGCATGGTGCATGGGTATGTCCCTTGGCCACGGCTGTCAACACTTTTCCTATGTGTGACACACTCTTTGTTGTTGCATCAGTTTTGAACGCAGGGAGCAGTGTAGCAAGCGTGCGTAGCGAGCGCTGCAGAACCGACTTACGTGTTGCACTGTACACGGCCAAATGTTGCTTTGTCATGTCTATTGGAGAATGCAGGTAGGAAACTTATGCATTTGTGACAGGGTTCTAACAAACACAGTGAGTGGGTATACTGGGTGTGAGGTTAGGTTTGTGCCTGCAGCGAGGATCGACTCGTGCACAGTTTCACACATGGGCCAGTGCTTTCCAAACGGATGAGGGGTGTTTCACGCACTGCCAGACCTTGCTGATGAGCGGACATGCCCACACCACCCAAGGGTGATTTTGTCTCCCTCTGTCTCTCTCTCTCCCTCCCTCTGTCACCCTCCTTCCTCCCTCTGTCTGTCTCCCTCTGTCTCCCTCTGTCTCCCTCCCTCTCTCTCCCTCTCCCTCCCTCTCTCTCCCTCTGTCTGTCTGTCACCCTCTGTCACCCTCTGTCGCCCTATGTCGCCCTCTGTCTCCCTCCCTCTCTCTCCCTCCCCCTCCCTCTGTCTGTCTCCCTCTGTCTCCCTCTGTCTCCCTCCCTCTCTCTCCCTCTCCCTCCCTCTCTCTCCCTCTCCCTCCGTCTGTCTGTCACCCTCTGTCGCCCTCTGTCACCCTCTGTCGCCCTCTGTCTCCCTCCCTCTCCCTCTCCCTCCGTCTGTCTGTCACCCTCTGTCACCTCAGCCCAGCTTCCTGGGCACACACACTTTGCAGGTCTTTCAAAGGCCATTGGCTTGTTCATGTGGCTTTGTATAGAATCTCCCGGACCCCATTGGGCAGAGTGTCTCTGAGTCTGCGCTGCAGCGGCGGTGTGTGCTGACACTCTTTCACAGTGTTGCCTCTTCATTAGCTGCTGTTATGTGCGAATTGGGCCTTCATACTCATGTCATCCTGCGACGCGGCCGCCATTTGCAGGCGACACAGTACAGTGTCGGGACACACTGTTTGTATAGCTCTGCCATAGGCCATATGGGCTGAGGGCATTGGTGTCTGCTTATGAGTTGCACAATGTGATTTTGGAGGCCCCCCCTCCCGGCATCACGGACATCCTGTCTTGTGTTGGTGTTTTGTGTGGCCTGTGACTTGGCATGGCCTTGCTTGGGGCATGGGGCATGGAGCCGATAGTGGCATGTGCGTGTTGTTGGAATGTGGTTGCGTCCGGTGATGGCTTTGGGGTAGTTGCGTGCATTATCAGGAGTTGGGTTGTGGATGCGTTTCCCCCCATGTGGGGTGATTTGTTTGTGTACTCACCAGGCTCGGCGAGTCCTTCTAGTCCGTGTACTCCCACCGGCGGCAGCGTGCGCATCACCTTCTCCTCCCAGGGATGGTAGTGTACCGGTCTGCGGGGCGGCCCACCTCCAGTGATGTTCCCCTGGTTGTGTTCGTCGGTCATTTTGCGGCGGACTGTCCTCCGCAGATCATACCACCTGGCTTGGCATTCATGCCTGGTCCTTCGGAGGGGCGCAACAGCATTCACCCTCTCGATGATCCTCTGCCACATGGCTGATTTTTCTGATACGCTGGTCTGTCTGACCAATGTTCCAAAGAGCTGTGGCTCGACTCTGATGATTTCGTTGACAAGGATCTCCAGCTCCGCTGTTGTGAACTTTGGATTCCTGTCTGTGGGCATGGTGTGGGGTGTGGGTGTGGATGGTTGTGGGTGTGTGTGTGTGGTTGTGAAGGTGTGTGTGTGAATGTGATGAGGGGGTGTTTGTGAAGGTGGTTGTGTGAAGGTGTGCAAGTGTAAGGTGTAGTAAAGTTTCAAGTCTGGTGCTGTGGGTTGTCTGTGCGGTCTGGCAGCAGTGGGTCTGTTGCAAAGGCTCATGGTTTGTGTGTGTGGGCCCTTTTTATTGGTCCATTTGTGGGTGTGGCTGTGTTTGAACTTTGGATGGGTGTGTTATAAGGGGTGGTTGTGTTTTGGGCCTCTGTTTACCTGTTTGGCTGTTGCAGGTCAGTGTATTGGGTGTATTTGGGCTTGTTGGACGTGTTTTGTGGTGTTGTGGGATTCAAATTGACTCTCCTTGTGGTGTTTTGCAGTGTCCTGGTTCAGTACGTGTGTTTTTCGCGTCTGTGCGGTGCGTACTTCGGCCATATTGTTGTACAGTGCTCACATTTGCTATGGCTTGGTACGACTCGTACATGCGCACGGCTGGGTGAGGGTGCTGGTGTAGGGGCCTCGGGGAGGGTGCGTACAGGCACGGGCAGGGTGTGGGGGCCTGGGGGTACAGGCCGTACATACGTGAACCCAGGGTACGACGCGTACATGGGGGGCTGGGGGTACGGTGCATACATACGGGGTGCTGGGGGTATGGTGTGTGCCCCCACCCCCGTATGGACGGTGCATACCCCCAGCCGCCGTATGTAAGCACTGTCCCCCAGCACATACCCCCACCCCCGTATGTACGTGCAGTACCCCCAGCCCCCGTATGTACGTGCCGTACACCCGCCCCCCCGTATGTACGCGCCGTACCCCCAGCCCCCCCATGGACGGAGCGTACCCCCACCTCCCCCCCTAGATACGGAGCGTACCACCACCCCCATAGGTACGCTGTGGACCCCCCAGCGTGTAATGCACCGTACATAGGGGGGGTGGGGGTACGCCTCGTACCGACGGGGTGGGGGTACGCTCCGTACTTACGGGGTGGTGGTACGCTCCGTACCTACGGGGGTGGTGGTACTTACGGGGTGGTGGTACGCTCCGTACCTACAGGGGTGGTGGTACGCTCCGTACCTACGGGGTGGGGTGGGGGTATGGCACGGACATGGGGGGGTGCTGGGGTACGGCGCGTACGTGGGGGGGTGTGCTGGGGGGGTATTCGGCGCGTATGCGGGCAACTATTTGGACGTCTCCATAGTTGCTATGGGAGTTCGCACCATACGGTGTTTTTTACATACGGTTGTGCATTCGGACGGACGGGACGGATCGTACTTGCGCGCTCGGACTTCAGTTTCCTGATTCGTAGGTAAAACTGTCCGGGGACGTGTCGGACACTTTTTCCGACCCGAGGACGTGTCGGGGTATTTTCCCAATGCGATTCGTATGTATTTTTTCACATACGAATCGTACTTGCCATTTTGTACGGGACTTGTACGATTCGTACGGTAAAAAAACCAGATACGATTCGTACGGGGGAAATTTTTAACGGATCGAAATCGGCCCCAAAATGTTTTAATTACACTCACGATTAGGACTCTCAAGATCAGTGACTAAGTAACACCAGATGACTGAGCCCAACTGCATATGATCCCCAAAATGTTTTTTCGAACACTTAAAACAACTAGTAACTAAATAACCAGAGCTGGTTTGAGAACCAAAAGCAGCCATGTCCCAAATGTTCATAACAACCCCACACTTTTCACCCACTCACTCTGTTTCCATCCATCCTCTCTCTTACCTTTTTTAGGTTACAGCCTACCAGCCAGTGCAAATGTCTGGTTTGCTAAAGAAATATTGAGGACACTCAGAAAGCTGACCTAGGAACATATTCCACCCGTTGCTCACCATTGGCTTAGTGGTTTGTAACTCACATTTTCTGGCTTTCTATTTGCTAGCTTTATTTGCTTTAGGCTTTCGCGCTGTGGTTTGTCCCTCCTGTTTCCCAAACCTTGTTTACTGTATTCTTCAACAAACTTGTTTTCTGTAAACAGGCCTTTAGATCTTGTTCTTATTTTGTCACATTTGCTGGGAATTCAGAGACAGAGGTCAAATGTCACGTTCTCTCTTCTGAGAGAGCGTGGTGTTTACTTTTCTTTCTCTGACTTCAAAGTGAGAGTATTTATTTATGTGACAATCTGCTGAGTATCCATGTATGAAGAGAGGTTGCTGTGTTTTCTTTCCTAGCACACAAAAAACTGACTGTGCTGATGTTTAAGAATATATCCAAATTAGTACAAGTGAAGCACATTTCTTTGTAGTAATTCTTAAGTGGAGTGAAAACAAATATTTGAATATGACCAAAAAACATCAATACATTAGGTAATGACATTTGCACACTTTGGTGCCGATTACGATCCTGGAAAAACCGGGTACGAACCGTCGGTCGGAGCGTTTTCTCCGTCCGACTCGTACCCGGTTGTAAAACTTTACACACATGGAAGTACGATTCGCACGGAAACACCATTTCCGTTTGAATCGTACAAAACACCATCCGACGAAATTATACATACCAATGTGATCCGGGAATGCGCCGACGTGACGTCGGGACGCTGTCAGGCAGCGCTTCACGACCCAGGAAGTACGATTCGAACCGACAGCAGTCCGGACGGCAATATTTTCACGGCACCCAAAAAGTCCCGGAAAAGCGCAGTACTCCGCGAAACGACCAGAATAGGGGGCCCGGTATGCGCTGTACCCCCCCCAGCCCCCGTGAGTACGTGCCGTACCCCCCCAGCCCCCGTGAGTACGTGCCGTACCCCCCCAACCCCCGTGAGTACGTGTCAAACCCCCGTGTATGTACACCCGTGTACGTTCGAGTCGTACCCCCACCCGTGTATGTACACCCGTGTACATGTCGAACCCCCGTGTATGTACACCCGTGTACGTTCGAGTCGTACCCCCACCCGTGTATGTACGGTGCGTACCCCCAGCGCGTACATACATGGGTGGGGGTACGACTCGTACGTACACGGGTGTACATACACGGGGGGGTCGACACGTACACGACCGTACATACACGGGGGGGTTTGACACGTACACGGGTGTACATACACGGGTGGGGGTACGACTCGAACGTACTCAGGTGTACATACACGGGTGGGGGTACGACTCGAACGTACTCGGGTGTACATACACGGGGGGTTCGACACGTACTCACGGGGGCTGGGGGGGTACGGCGCGTACTCACGGGGGCTGGGGGGGTACGGCGCATACTCACGGGGGCTGGGGGGGGTACGGCACGTACTCACGGGGGCTGGGGGGGGTACGGCGCGTACTCACGGGGGCTGGGGGGGTACGGCCACATGTCTCCATGGTTGCAATGGGAGTTCGGTGTTTTTTCCATATGGTTGTGAAATCGGACGCACGTGATGGATCGTACTTGCGCGGTCGGACTTCACTTTTCACGTTTGTACGGTAAATCGTCCGGGGAGGTGTCGGACACATTTTCCGACCCGAGGACCTGTGGGGAATTATTCCCAATGCGACTCGTATGGAGTTTTTCCCATGCGAATCGTAGTTGGCAGTTTGTACGACACTTGTACGATTCGTACGGTAAAAAGACCGGATACGAGTCGTACGGGGAATTTTTTGACAGGATCGTGATCGGCACCTTTATCATTTGTGTGCAGTAAAACCGTAAATGTAATGGTCATTTCAATTCAAAATGTGTTGTCTGTAATGGCAGAGCACTACCACACCATGCATATGCCACACTATTCCACTCTACTCCACTTTATGCCCTTACACTCTATTCTACGCCACTCCACTCTATGACATGCCACTCCACTCTACGACACTCCACTCTAAGACACTCTATGAAATGCTACGCCACTCGACTCCATGCCACTCCAGTCTACACCACTCACTCCACAACCCAACATGCCACTAGGGCCCTCCACTCCACTCCACACCACTTACCACACTCCACTCTGCATCACTCCAATATACCCCACTCCACTCTAGTCTATCCCACTTCACTGTGCCCCAACCTATCCCACCTCCCTCCACTTTGCTACAATCTACCCCAGTCTATTCCACTCCAATCTACCCCACTCCACCCAATCTATTCCAAGCCACTCCTGTCTACCCCACTTCACTCCAATCTACCTCACTCAAGTCAACCTCACCCCAATTTACCCATCCCACTCCACCCCACTGCAATCTACCCCACTCCAATCTACCCCACTTCAATCTAACCACACTTCAATCTAACCGCACTTCAATCTAACCGCACTTCAATCTAACCACACTTCAATCTAACCTATTCCACTCCAATCTACCCCAATCCACTCCACTATGATGCAATCTGCCCCATTCCACTCCAATCTAGCCCACTCCATCTACCCCACTCCACTCTACCCAGTCCACTGTACTCCACTCCACGTTACTCCACTTTGCTCAGATCTACCCCACTCTGCTCCAGTCTACCCCAGTCTACCCCACTTCACTCCAGTCCACTCCAATCTACCCAAATCCACCTACTCCAATGTGCCACAATCCAATTCACTCCAATCTATCCTCCTCCACTCCCATTTACCCCACTCAACTCTACTCCACTCCACCCCAGTCCAATTTACCCCTCCCCATTCCAATTTCCCCCACTCCAGTCCAACCTGCACTGCAATCTATCCACCTCCTCTCCCCTATAATCTACTCCACGCCACACCAATCTACCCCACCCCACCACAAACTACGCCGTTCGAATCTACATCAATCTACCCCACTCCAATCTACCACAATTTACCCCACTCCCCTCCACTCTACCACACTCCAATCCACCCAATCTACCGTACTCCACTCCACCCTACCCTAATCCACCCCACTCCACACTTACCCAATCTACCTCACTCCAATCTACCCCAAGATATACCACTCTAATCTACCCCAATTCAATATACTCCACTCCAATCTACCATGCTAATCTACCCACCTCCCCCACTCCAATACACCCCACTCCAATCTACTCCAATCTACCCGAATGTATCCACTCCATTCTACCCCACATTACACATACTCCCTCTATGACAATCTACCCCACTCTACCCAAATCTACCCCATTCTACTCTATCCCAATCTAACCCATTCTAATCTATCCCACCCGATGCTTCTAACGTTTAGCCATGCTGAACAGCAGTCACTGGTGTATAATAATGGCTAAAGCACATTGCCAAGCCAATAGTTCTAGTATAGGCGAGACCTATTGGCTTTACCAATGCTTGTCTCTTCTCGTTCACTGGTTGCTTTTCTTCTACTTAAATTCCTCCCCACTCTCTCACTTGAAGCCCTACTGTGCCTATTGTAATTAATCTTGGGGATCTGGGGAAAGTGAGAGAGGCACCTGCAGGGGCTGCAGAGTGCTACTACTTTTGATGTCTTAACCTTGAGCTCACAAACAACGTTCAAAGATTTGCATTAAAAACACACTCTGCAGCTCGATTCCTAGTCTTAGCACCATCCATTTTACTAGAGCTGTTCAAGAATGGGTGTCAACTTTAAAGGAGGATTCAAGATGGTATGATCACCATCTGTACGGACATGCATCAAGGTACGAGCCCCTGGATGAAATACTTTTACTACAAAGTTTTATTTAAGGTAATGTGAGCAGTCAAGAAAATCTTAAGTAATTGTTCAATGGAAAATTATATTTTACAGTAACCCATCACAAGACCTGTCTAGAGTTCGCTTATGTAGTGATTTTTGCGGTGAATGGACATAATATCGAATTTAAAATATCGAGAAGACATAATATCAAATTTGTAATATCGAATGTACCAAAATATCGTTTGTCAGTATATCGAATGCCAAAATATCTTTTTATTTTTTATTTTAAATATAGAATGTTAAAATATTGAGTATAAAATATCGAAAGGACAAAATATAGTTATTTTGTTAAGGTAAGTAATATCGAAAATGAAAATGTCGAATTATTTAAAAAATCTAATTTTTAAAATATTAACATTTTATGAATGTTATAATAATAATCAAAAAATAGTATATATAATAATTGTTTAAAATTATTAAAAAATGTATTTGTTGTATACATTTTAGGAGCGGGATGTTGGGTTATTAGAGGATAAGGGTGGGGAGTGTTTTAAAAATATATATATAAATAATATGTAAATAATATTTTGTAATTGTTGAGAGTAAATATATTTTTAGGAGATAATAATGTATTATTTTTTTAGAAAGGTTATTTCTAATATAAATTATAGGAGTGAGATGTTGGGTTATTAGGGGATAAGGGTGGGGAGTTTTTTAAAATAAAAAAAATGATAATATGCTAATTTTTAAAAAATGTATGAGAGTGCACTTTTTATGAGATATAAATAATTAGTCAAATTTATATATAAATTCATTGTTTTATAAATGTTAGGAGCGGGATGTTGGGTTATTAGGGGATAAGGGTGGGGAGTTTTTTAAAAATATACAATTTAATAATATTTTAATGTAAAATAATTTTTGTTGAGAGTAAATATATATTTATGAGATAATTATATTTTTAAATTATAAATATATTATGAGTTATGGAAATTTTAGGAGTGGGATGTTGTGTTATTAGTGGGTAAGGGTGTGGAGTGTTTTCAAAACTTAGAAATTTCTAATATGTTAGTGATAAGTAATATTTGTTGAGAGTTTATAAAAGATAATAAAATGTTAATAATTTTTTTTACTATATTTATATTTTAGAATATTTAAAAATTTCACAATTTATATACAATTTGTTACATTTGTATTTTATTTTTATATTTATTGGTTGTTTGTGTTGTGGTGTTTTACATAAATGTTCTATGATTAATATTGTTATATCTAATTTTGTAGTGGTTTGTTGTGTTGTAAAGGTATAAAGGTGGGCATGGTTAAATTATAGAAACATTTGTAAATTATTTAATAATAATTAAATATTTTGAGAGTAAAAGATACATTTAAAAATTAAATAACTGACTGGTGAAATATTTAAAAGTTTTAGAAATATAATAAATGTCGATTTAGATAAAATAACTAATAATGGCAATGTATAACTTTTCAGTTTCTACATGTAAATTAATTTAATAAAAAAATGTGATATTTGATATGTTAGAATATTTGATACTAAATTGTTATATTAGAATGTAGTGGGAATTGATCTATAAATTATTTACTAATATTTTAATTAAAAATAATACAGACATATGTTTTTTAAATATACAGAATATTTTGTAATTTAAAAGTGACTGGAGTTGGAATAGTAAATTATATTTATTTACTATCCAGCATCTTTCCTGCTTTAACACTGACTGGAGTTGGAATAGTAAATTATATTTATTTAATATCCAGCACCTTCCCTGATTTAATACTGACTGGATTTGGAATAGTAAATTGTATTTATTTACTATCCAACACTCTCCCAAATTTAATACTGAGTGGAGTTGGAATAGTAAATTATATTTATTTACTATCCAGCACCTTCCCTAAATTAATACTGACTGGAGTTGGAATAGTAAATTATATTTATTTACTATCCAGCACCTTCCCTGGTTTAATATTGACTGGAGTTGGAATAGTAAATTATATTTATTTACTATCCAGCACCTTCCCTTATTTAATACTGACTGGAGTTGGATTAGTAAATTATATGTATTTACTATCCAGCACCTTCCCTGATTTAATACTGACTGGAGTTGGAATAGTAAGTTATATTTATTTACTATCCAGCACCTTCCCTAAATTAATACTGACTGGAGTTGGAATAGTAAATTATATTTATTTACTATCCAGCACCTTCCTTGATTTAATACTGACTGGAGTTGGAATAGTAAATTATATTTATTTACTATCCAGCACCTTCCCTGATTTAATATTGATTGGAGTTGGAATAGTAAATTATATTTATTTACTAGCCAGCACCTTCCTTGATTTAATACTGACTGGAGTTGGAATAGAAAATTATATTTATTTACTATCCAGCACCTTCCCTAAATTAATACTGACTGGAGTTGGAATAGTAAATTATATTTATTTACTATCCAGCACCTTCCTTGATTTAATACTGACTGGAGTTGGAATAGTAAATTATATTTATTTACTATCCAGCACCTTCCTTGATTTAATACTGACTGGAGTTGGAATAGTAAATTATATTTATTTACTATCCAGCACCTTCCCTGATTTAATATTGATTGGAGTTGGAATAGTAAATTATATTTATTTACGATCCAGCACCTTCCTTGATTTACTACTGACTGGAGTTGGAATAGTAAATTATATTTATTTACTATCCAGCATCTTTCCTGATGTAATACTGACTTGAGTTGGAATAGTAAATTAAATTTTTTTACTATCCAGCAGCTTCACTGATTTCATAGTAAAGTAGTACATTATTTTTAAATTATATGTTTTTTTGCATAAATGATAGTTTTGTGGGGTATTTTTTATTCTTGTGTAATAGTATTTTTTTAAATGGTTGTGTTTTTATGAAGTTTATTCAAATGGCAATTTTGTAAAATAATCAGCCTTTGACATTTGTTGAATGAAGTTTTTATTTTTATTAGAATATAGTTAGTTGGAGTTGTTATTTTTTATTGGGTACATCATATAATCTTGAATACATATGTTGAATATTTGTATAGCATTTATTATTTTTCATTAACTTTGTGATATATATTACAATATTTACATATAGGTGCAGATTCCGATCCGTTAAAAATATTCCCAGTACGAATCGTATCCGTTTTTTTTTCCGTACGAATCGTACATGTCCCGTACAAACTGGCAAGTACGATTCGTATGTTAAAAATCCATACGAATCGCATTGGGAAAATTCCCCGACATGTCCTAAGGTCGGAAAAAGTGTCCGACACGTCCCCGGACAGTTTTACCTACGATTCGGGAAACTGAAGTCCGAGCGCGCAAGTACGATCCGTCCCGTCCGTCCGAATGCACAACCGTATGGAAAAAACACCGTACTGTGCGAACTCCCATAGCAACTATGGAGACAGCCAAATAGTTGCCCGCATACGCGCCGAACACCCCCCCAGCATACCCCCCACGTACCGTGCCGTACCCCCACCCCACCCCGTAGGTACGGAGCGTACCCCCACCCCATAGGTACGGAGCGTACCCCCACCCCCCGTATGTACGGTGCGGGGGTCCACAGCGTACCTACAGGGGTGGTGGTACGCTCCGTACCTGGGGGTGGGGTGGGGGTACGCTCCGTACCTACGGGGTGGGGTGGGGGTACGGCGCGGACATGGGGGGGTGCTGGGGTACGGCGCGTACATACGGGGGCTGGGGGTACTGCGCGTACATACGGGGGGATGGGGCTATGTGCTGGGGGACGGTGCTTACATACGGGGGCCGTGGGTACGCACCGTCCATACGGGGTTGGGGGCACACACCGTACCCCCAGCACCCCGTATGTACTCGCCGTACCCCCAGCCCCCCCCCATGTACGCGCGGTACCCTCGGTTCACGTATGTACGGCATGTACCCCCAGGCACCTACACCCTGCCTGTGCCTGTACGCACCCTACCCGAGGCCCCTACACCAGCACCCTCACCCAGCCTTGCACATGTACGAGTCGTACCAAGCCATAGCAAATGTGAGCACTGTACAACAACATGGCCGATGTACGCACCTCACAGACGCGAAAAACACACATACTGAACCAGGACACTGCAAAACACCACAAGGAGAGTCAATTTGAATCGCACAACACCACAAAACACGTCCAACAAGCCCAAAAACATCCAGTACACTGACCTGCAGCAGCCAAACAGGTAAACAGAGGCCCAAAACACAACCACTCCTTATAACACACCCACCCAAAGTTCAAACACAGCCACACCCACCAATGGACCAATAAAAAGGGCCCACACACACAAACCATGAGCCTTTGCAACAGACCCACTGCTGCCAGACCGCACAGACAACCCACAGCACCAGACTTGAAACTTTACTACACCATACACTTGCACACCTTCACACAACCACCTTCACAAACACCCCCTCATCACATTAACACACACACCTTCACAACCACACACACACACCCACAACCATCCACACCCACACCCCACACCATGCCCACAGACAGGAATCCAAAGTTCACAACAGCGGAGCTGGAGATCCTTGTCAACGAAATCATCAGAGTCAAGCCACAGCTCTTTGGAACATTGGTCAGACAGACCAGCATAGCAGAAAAATCAGCCATGTGGCAGAGGATCGTCGACAGGGGGAATGCTGTTGTGTCCATCAGAAGGACCAGGCATGAATGCCAAACCAGGTGGTACGATCTGCGGAGGACGGTCCACCGCAAAATGACAGACGAATACAACCAGGGGAACATCACTGGAGGTGGCCCGCCCGCAGACCGGTACACTACCATCCCTGGGAGGAGAAGGTGATGCGCACGCTGCCGCCGGTGGGAGTACATGGAGTAGGAGGAGTCGCCGAGCCTGGTGAGTACACAAACAACTCACCCCACATGGGGGGAACCGCATCAACAACCCAACTCACAATAATGCACGCAACTACCCCAAAGCCATCACCGGACACAACCACACTCCAAAAACACACACATGCCACTAGCGGCTCCATGCCCCATGCACCAAGCAAGGCCATGCCAAGTCACAGGCCACACAAAACACCAACACAAGACAGGATGTCCGTGATGCCGGGAGGAGGGGCCTCCAAAATCACATTGTGCAACTCAGAAGCAGACACCAATGCCCTCAGCCCATATGGCCTAGGGCACAGCTATACAAACAGTGTGTCCCGACACTGTACTGTGTCGCCTGCAAATGGCGGCCGCGTCGCAGGATGACATGGGTATGAAGGCCCAATTTGCACATAACAGCAGCTAATGAAGAGGCATCACTGTGAAAGAGTGTCAGCACACACCGCCGCTGCAGCGCAGACTCACAGACACTCTGCCCAATGGGGTCCGGGAGATTCTAAACAAAGCGACATAAACAAGCCAATGGCCTTTGAAAGACATGCAAGGAGTGTGTGTGCCCAGGAAGCTGGGCTGAGGTGACAGAGGGTGACAGACAGACGGAGGGAGAGGGCGAGAGAGGGAGGGAGACAGAGGGCGACAGAGGGAGACAGACAGAGGGAGGGAGAGGGAGAGAGAGGGAGGGAGACAGAGGGCGACAAAGGGCGACAGAGGGTGACAGACAGACGGAGGGAGAGGGAGAGAGAGGGAGGGAGACAGAGGGTGACAGAGTGCGACAGAGGGAGACAGACAGAGGGAGGGAGAGGGAGAGAGAGGGAGGGAGACAGAGGGCGACAGAGGGAGACAGACAGAGGGAGGAGGGCGACAGAGGGAGGGAGAGAGGGAGACAGAGGGAGACAAAATCACCCTTGGGTGGTGTGGGCATGTCCGCTCATCAGCAGGTGGACTGTGTGCATGTTGACAAGGTCTGGCAGTGCGTGAAACACCCCTCATTCATTTGGAAAGCACTGGGCCATGTGTCAAACTGTGCACAAGTCGATCCTTGCTGCATGCACAAACCTAACCTCACACCCAGTATACCCACTCACTGTGTTTGTTAGAACCCAGTCACAAATGCATAAGTTACCTACATGCATTCTCCAATAGACATGACAAAGCACCATTTGGCCACGTACAGTGCAACACGTAAGTCGGTTCTGCAGCGCTCGCCACGCAAGCTCGCTACACTGCTCACTGAGTTCAAAACTGATGCAACAACAAAGAGTGTGTCACACATAGGAAAAGTGTTGACAGCTGTGGCCAAGGGACATACCCATGCACCATGCACAATGCACAGGGACTTGCCAAGTACAGACAAGGTAGATGACACTTGGCCCTGCTGTAGACAGCACATGGCAAACCTGTGACCACTGTACACTCAAACACCAACTCCACATGCCACCTACCTACCACAGGAACTCACATTCACTGTCATGCCAGCAGGCACCATGAGGGGATAGACACATCACCTGGTAGACCCAATGACAAATCACACCACACCCAATAGCATGCCCGGTCACACACCCACCCCCCCTTACACAAGCACACACCCAACGCAAATTGCCACTCCCACAATGGATATGTGACACAACAAGAGCAATCCATAGCCAAATAAGCATCCCAACACTCATTAGACAGGCCAAATAACCAGGAGTACATATCAATCTGACCCCCGCAACATACCCATCCACAAGTGCACTGTGAGAGGAATGCTAGACATATCCAACTACCCAGAGGAACTGTGCCAACTTGAATATGTATGAAACGTGGATGACGCATGAAACACCATTAACATTGTCTCTCCCTCACACACAGGGCAACGTCGTCGATCTCCCCCCAACATGGGGGGGAAGAATCACAGGACTAGGCTCGGCCTGACGATGATCCCACCGGCAGCGACGACTCTCACCACACCGTGGATGACCCCGACCAACCTGGCCCCTCTGGTGCCCAAGCACCTGCAGCACCTGCGTCAGGTACAACTGTGCCAACCACCACCCCCATTCCTGCCACATCCCAGGATACACACAGGAGCCCTGCTCGCACACAACGCAGCCATTCTGACCAGGAGGGACAAGGTACCCCGGGCACCCAGGAGGAGGCAGGCGACCCCGCAAATGCCATCCCTCAGGGGTCCCGGAGACCCGATGTGCCCACAACGGCAGGCCAGGCTCAAGTGGGCAGGGGTGGTGGGAGTGGAGTACGGCGGAGGCGCGAACCTGACCAGACAGCTGAGGAACTGGTTATGACACACGTCCGCAACACCCTGGACACATACCGGCGTGACACCAGGGGCATCAGCCAGGCCGTGGAGGCCCTCAATCAGATTAAGAACCTGCAGGCCGAGCAATATGCCAGTCAACAGCAACACCAAGGACGGATGGAGGCAAGACTGGCTGAGCTCGTGGCGGTGCAAACGGACATGACCCGTGTACTCCGTCGGATAGCCGAAAACATGGGCAACCCTCCCTGTGCCACCAGGCGTAGATCACCACCAGCCATAGGGAGGGATCAGGAGGAGGAGAATTCGTCCGACGGAGCATCCCAGACATCGTCACGGCCTGCTTCTGAGGGTCCCCGGAGGAAGGTGGGTCGTCCACGCAAAAGACCGTGAGAGTCAGCGGACCATCACCATCTCCCAGGTCACCTGGCCTGGCACCTGGGCCTCTGGCGCAACAGCAGCACCTCATCCAATGACATTCTCTGCCACATGGACTTGCTGGTCACTGTCTGACCAATGTTGACAAAGACTGTGGCATGGACTCTGATGACTTCCAATGGCAAGGATCCCAACTCCCCCTGTGAACTTTGGATTACAGACACCCGGCGAGCACCACTTTACATCCCCCCAAACACGTACCCCACCACTAATAAAAACATTAGAAATCACGAGATGATGCCGTCATTTAGCATTATTCCATTACATGTGTGTGTTGGAAAGTCAAACCATGCCTGAGCACCATACTCACCCGTGATGGGCCCAACCAGCTGAGGGGGTGCCTGCACAACTGTGCGGACAGACCTATTTCGAAGAGGAACAGTCATGCGCAGAGGTCAGGGATCATGTGGAGTGTCCTGGGGTGGGAGTCCCAGGTATGTGTAGCCAGGTGGGAGAACTATGTCCTGCAAGCAGGAGTCAGGTGGATGTGGAGAATGGTGGCCAGGCCAAGGTTGGAAGCATGGAGATGGCACAATGGGGTCTTGGATGACAGTGCCACAAGGTTGTATTGGGGGCGTGGTCGTGGGCTGCATCCTGAGTGTGGGCGTGGATTGTGAAGGTCATCCTGAAGCTGACAGTGATCCATTGCAGCTATCTCTGTTGGACGGTGATGTGGCTGGGTCGCCGGATGTTGAAGCAGAGCTGTGCAGATGCACCCTGGATGTGGACAAGTCTCATGGGAGTTGTAACGTACTGCTCCCTAGAGTGCAGGGTAGGATTAGACACGGATGTTGAAGTTGACCTGGGGGATGGTCTGTCTTGCCTTGAGGTGGATCGAACTGTGGATCTTGTGCATAATGCAGAGTGTGCTGAAGCCTGAGGTACAGATGCTGGTGATCAGCATAGCACATGTGAGCAAGCAATCCATGATGCACACCAGCTCGTGTGCGTGGACACTGTGTGCCTGTGCAGGGCCCTTGCGGGTGGGACACAAGCAGTTGACCCAGCTGTAAGGGGACAATCCGTAGATGAACACCTTAGTCGTGTACAAGTCCAGCATCAGGTGGCCAACGTGCAGCCATCTGCCAATGGATCCCATGCATTATTCAATATGAGAACTGGCAAGGACTGCGTCTTTGGGGAGGGTGAGGAGCACCTGCCTGTCAATGGGATACCAGATGATGATGAGATGCAGTGCGCATGTCATGTTGTAGAGGGGGATCCTGGACACATTGTAGACTGACACGTTGAGACATGATACCTGTGCCATGTGTCCCACAACGACACCATACTACATGCAGAGGCCTGGAGCACCACTCACATGGCCATGTTGGGGTACAGAGCCGGTGGGGAGTAGGAGGGACATGACCTGGTTGGTGTGACAGGGCCTGGAAGGCGTACCAGCGCTGTGTAGGCAGTTGGAGTTGCACACTCATTATGCAAAGGTGTTGTGTGGGCGATGAGTGCATGCCTGAGTGCATGCAACAGATGTATTGGATGGACATTGCTTGGTAGGTGGCCTCAACATCATGGCGTAGCATGATGTGGCACATGCAAGGACATGAGGCACGTGCAATGTGCACGTAGCATGTGCAGACGGTCCAGCCTTTCCCACCGCAACTGTGTCACACACAAGCAGACTACACCAAAATGAATGGGTGGAGGGAGGAAGGGGGTGTGTCTTAGAGGCGTGTGTGTGAGGGCAAATATAGAAACTCTGTGTGCCCTTGATGCAGGGCCTGCAGCAGCAGGCGCCATGTCCTGAAAACCATGCCACAAGTTGCACAATAACACAAGCATGTCAGAAAGGACTACTGCAAAAGGTGTATGAGAAGGGAAGAGTGTCTGGTTCAACATGGCACACACACAGACAATGGATGCACATGCAGCAAAGTGGCCGTTGTGGGGACTGAGATGCCAAAATACCTACACAGCCATGTACATCATGCACAATACATATCATAATCCCTGACAAACAGCTTGCATCTTGCTACTCTACACATAGACTCATATGCACAATCTGTGACAACTATGCCAGACATGCCGCATGCACAGTGGCAAGAGACCTGCATTGATAGAGATGAGGCACCTTGGAGGCTGAGGGACACCTTTATTAGTCATGTTTGCCGGAAGGCAAATGCATCTATATTAACAGATGCACAGGTCATGTGGATGAACATGTGGAACCTACACTGGCACCCCCCTTTGCACCACGGATGCAGGAAACCCATAGAACTTGCACACAAGTGATGGGTTTGAGGCAAACACCCCCTGCTGCTCACGGAGAGGCTGCAATTCACCATTGAGCCACTAATGGGGATGTCCCACACTATGTCAACCCGGTGCATCCCGTATGTTTCCAAGGGCAGTGTTACACACATTGATGCCTTCATCACAATCCACAATCACATTACAGATGACTGTCACCAAGTGTGACTATCAAGTCAGGTGAATCCAGCTCCATGTCATGTGACCCATGGTGACTCTACATGTATGCTAAGTAACCAAACATGAACAGGAGCAGTGCACACACATTCCAAACAAATAGCACACCCAAAAAGCCGTGGTGCATCCCTTACCCTAAGGTGATTTTTCGACATGTCCGTGCATGTTACGCTGATTCAGCACACGTTGCTGTATTCATGAGGAATAGCAGGAGCACAACAATGCCACCATCAGACAGCATGCGCAAATACCTGGGGATGAGAGACACACAAGAAGTGAGCCAAAAGAAGCACATCCGCATGCATGGGCATGTACTCGACACGTATAATGTTGTCAACATGCTAGGTGAAAATAGTGTCTCAGGTAAGACATACTGTTATTACACCATTACTCGAGTGACACATCCAAACACACCTCTGACTCACTTGCCATACATGCAGATGGACCCACACATTGCAACACATGTCACACAAGGCTCAATGCGTGCACACTCAGACACTGCAACTCACCACTAAGCAAAGAAGTTGCGTATGAGCCGACTCCGGATGTCCTCTTCCTCCTCAACATCACTTGCCTCGTCACCAAGCCCCTTGTCCTCCACGGGTGGATGTTCCTGCTCATCCGTATCCAGGATGAGTGGCACAGCTTTCTCCACTGCCATGTTGTGCAGCATGCAGCACACGAGGAAGATTTGGCAGACCTTCACCGGTGCATATGGGAGTGCGCCGCCGGTCTTGTGGAGGCACCGGAATTGGCTCTTCAGGAGGCCAAAGGTCCTCTCTATCACTCGCCTGGTCTGCCCATGGGCGTTGTTATACCGGTGATCGGCAGCCGTTCTGGGGTTGCGGAGAGGCGTGATCAGCCATGGCATGTTGGGATAGCCAGAGTCCCCTACATGGAAACATCATGGACAGAAGTGGGTCAGGAGAGGCAGTAAGACAGAAAGATGACGCTAAATACAGGAGTAACAGAGTATACCCACCAACAAGACATGCTCGTTCGTTGCGCAGCTGCAGCATCATTTCAGGCACCCTGCTACGCCTCATGATGTAGGCATCATGTACTGATCCTGGAAAACGAGCACAGACATGGGAAATCACCATGTTAGCAAGACACACCACAAGGGCATTAATGGAGTGGTAATGTTTCCTGTTTCTATAGGCTACCTCCTGTGCCTGTGGTGGTACCAAAGCCACATGTGTCCCATCAATAGACCCAATGACATGGGGCATCCCTCCCAGGGCATAGAACTCACCCTTGACACCTGTCAACTGCTCAGGAGTTGGGAAATGAATGAACTCATCCAGGTGAACCAACATGGCCTCTAAAAAATCATGCAGGACACGGCTGAACATGGTCTGGGACATGCCACCCACATGAGCTATGGTCTCTTGAAACGTACCCGTGGCAAAGAAATGTAGGGCTGCCATCTCCTTCATCTTGGGTGTCAGTGCAGTAGGATACCTGTGTAGCGGTTGGAGGTGTGGTGCCAGCCTTGCTGTCAAGTTCAGAATCAACCGTTGGGTGAAGCGGTAGCGGCGTATACAGTCACGTTCCCTCAGGGCAGCCAAGTCTGGGATTGGTCGGGGAAGAGGCGGAGCCCTGCAGTAATTTGGAAGGGACAACGAAGAGTGAGTACAGTACAACAACACTGTCAATGTACTGAGCACATGTTGAACAGCCAATACACATATGCTACATGGAGAGTCAGGTCTGTGCAATATATCCTGGACACGTATGCCAGGCAGGTGACACTCCTACCAAGAGCCAGCTACAAACGTGGATTCACAAGCTCAACATGACATGGCATGAAACTAGCTGTGGGCCAGTGTAAGTAAACAGGCAGACGCATTACAGGAGTGACAGACATCCACATGTGTGCAGAAGAAGGATGTGTATCATACAGACAGGTTGCGGAACACTAGAGGCACAGGTCACATGTCCCTGAAAAAAGGACAGACCACACACCTTGCCATGAAGGGGTACATGTCAAAACTGATCACACATACATTGAAACTACGCAGATATGTCCTTGTCTCGCAAGTCCATGTTCGATGCACGTTACGTCTGATTCCACATGTGTCCTGGTGTGCATAATAGTGTGCCATGCCCATCCACACACATGCACATGTTGGATGCAGCAACTGCAGATGCATTTGACGGAACACCAACAGCAAGCTCGTGGGTACACATGACACACACATGACATACTCACATCGTGCAACGCCGGTAGTCACATGTCAGGTGTCATTATCCGGGTACCTGGCATCAGGGGAGAGTTGCGGGTGTTGGTGACTGTGCCATGCCAGTGATGCAGTGCTCAACAAGTCTGTACTACATGCACACATGTCAAAGGTGTGAAGGGGATGTGTGGCACATAGTGCACCTTGACACATGACATGTGTACACAGCTCATCACACATCTATTGGGTTCAAACATGAAGAGATTTGTGCCACATCACAGCCTGACACACCTAGGCCCGAGACATGTAGGACTGCACTGACAATGACTTGATGTCCAGCCTCGGCCAAGTATGACAGCTCAATTCCTTTCTGTGTGCCGCCTGTTACCAGTGTAAGGTGTGAAACGCACCGTACACACGCTCGGAGGGCGTCTGTAGGGTCCTTATCACTATGGTTGTGTTGCCGTAGGCGTACGCCATAGGGATACGGTTCGTACAGGCGTGTGTAGGATCCGTATCACTATGGTTGTGTCGCCGTACACGTACGCCCTAGGGATACGGTCCGTACAGGCGTCTGTAGGGTCCGTACCACTATGGTTGTGTCACCGTAGGCGTACGCCATAGGGATACGGTCCGTACACGCGTGTGTAGGGTCCGTATCCCTATGGTAGTGCAGCCGTACGCGTACGCCCTAGTGATACGGTCCGTACAGGCGTCTGTAGGGTCCGTACCACTATGGTTGTGTCGCCGTACGCATACGCCATAGTGATACGGTCCGTACACGCGTGTGTAGGGTCTGTACCACTATGGTTGTGTCGCCGTACGCGTACGCGATAGTGATACGGTCCGTACACACATGTATAGGGTCCGTACCACTATGGTTGTGTCGCCGTAGGCGTACGCCATAGGGATATGGTCCGTACACGCGTGTGTAGGGTCCGTATCCCTATGGTAGTGCAGCCGTACGTGTACGCCATAGTGATACGGTCCGTACACGCGTGTGTAGGGTCCGTACCACTATGGTTGTATCGCCGTACGCGTACGCCATAGTGATACGGTCCGTACACCCGTGTGTAGGGTCCGTACCACTATGGTTGTGTCACCGTAGGCGTACGCCATAGGTATACGGTCCGTACACGCGTGTGTAGGGTCCGTATCCCTATGGTAGTGCAGCCGTATGCGTACGCCCTAGGGATACGGTCCGTACACGCATGTGTAGGGGCAGTACCACTATGGCGTACGCGTACGGCGACACAACTATAGTGATACGGCCCCTACACACGCGTGTATGGACCGTATCCCTATGGCGTACGCGTACGGCGACACAACCATGGTGATACAGACCCTACAGACGCCTGTACGGACCGTATCACTGGAGTAGTGGTGCCCTAGGGGCGTGGAACGCACCGTACCTGTGTGTGTATAGTGAAATTACATAGGGGACACATGAGGGACAATTATAAGGGCCTAAATGCATGCTGGTTGTCATGGAGACCCAGTTTCAAGTTCAAATTTTTTCATCAGGGGGCCAGCAGAAGTCGGTTGGAGACAATATACAAAGTTGCAAAGTGGTTGTTGACTTGACATCATGCTCATTTTTTAAAACATGCAAAGGCACCCACTGGGGTAGGTTTAAAGGGATTGGAGGAAACGTAGGATGCAAATGAGATTGACCAATCACTCTGTACTCCTGTAAATGAAACTGGCCAGCAAGGCAAATATAAGGCAGCCAGGCCCCATGAGAGAGCACTTGCCTGCACAACCTTTCATTCCACACCACTGCTGCTGCTCGTGATTCCTCTGGCACCATGTCCAGGTCTGTGGAGAGGGCCCAGCCATTCACCCAGGAGGAGAACCAGGCCCTGCTGGATGTGATCCTCCCACAGTACCCTTGCCTGTATGGGAGACCAGGGGAGCAGGTGAGTGCTGACTCCATTAGCTTAGACTGTGCCCCTTTTTTGTGACTGTCACTTCTGGCATTGTGTCCAGGTGTGACAGACATGCAATGTTCTTTAGAGTGGGTCCGGGGGGGGGGGGGGGGGGGAGTGCCTCATGTCTCCTATGCAGAGCATGCTGTAGTGCATGTCTGCACTCCTCACTTGCATAGTGCTTACTGTGACAATCCCTGCATGGTGCATGCCACATTCAGCCTGGCTAATCCTCTTGGGAATGTTGTTTCTACAGTCCTGATGTGATTCTGTGGTCCCCCCAGTGTGACAGGTGACTGTACCCACAGCTGTGTGTGAGTTGAGTGTACCTGTGGTGAGAGTGTCCAAATGATGTGTTCGTCCCCTGGACATTGGTGTGTGTGTAAGTCCCCTGTCATGTGGGTGAGTGTCTATGTGGAGTGTTGCACCCCAGCTGCATGAGGGATGCATATACCCTACCCATCTGATGTGTGCAGGGAGCAGTGCGGTATGTGTGACGTGCTGAGCCTGCCCCACACCTGTGACACCCCCCAGTCTAGTGGCACATGTGCAGAGTGATGTTTGTACCCGCAGTTGCCAATGGCAGGTGATTGTCCTGTGCCTGTGTGTGTCTGTATACCCTGCTGAGGTTGCGTCAGTGGCCTGGGGCATGTGACTGCTTTGAGGTGCTGTACATAATCGTGGTGTAGCTTGTGATGCACAGTGTGTGCCGGGATCAGTGATTGTGTTGCACCCCTCATTCCACCTATGTACTTTCAATGCCACGTAGTGCATTTGGCCGTCCCCAGAGGATGATGTCCCTATGACAAAGGTGCAATGAGTTTGCTGCATACTATGCCCTGTTCAAACCAGCCAAATTGTTCAAATGTGTGTCTCTGTGACATGGAGCAGGTGTATTGATGTTGTCTCACTTTGTCATCCTCACAGGTAGGCGTCTATGCCAAGGGGGAGATCTGGAAGCAAGCCGTCAGTGCCGTGAGGTCGGTGGAGGGTCGGAGGCGGCGCCTGGCCCAGGTGAAGAAATGCTGGCAGGATATCCGGTGCTAGACCAGGAGGATCACCCGGGTCCTGCTGGGGGACTCACCAGAGAGCCATAAGAACCGTGGGCACTGGCGTCTGACCCACCAGATGAAGCGTGTCCTGGCGGTGGTCTTCCCTGACTTGGATAGGCGCTTAGCGGAGAAGCAGCAGCAGGAAGGGGGTAGGTACATGTGTGTTTGTTGTGTGTCACCAGCTTTTGGAAGTGCGCAGTTGCATGGATACACTGCCAGGGTTCATATGTGCAGTACATGTCCTGTTCCCCCAAGTCAACCGGTGCTGTTCTTCCTCCCTTCCCCTCCTTGACATGTGTTCCCTGGTCTGTGTGTAGTCACTCTTGCACAAGGTTATCTAGGCTGCCAGTTAATCCAAGTGCCCAATGCTTGCAGCATTATGTGTGGGGGTGGTGTGTAACATGTGTTGGGTCCTTGCCTGTGCCCTGGCCAGTTCAGTCAATGTGGGGTCCATGTTAGTTGGCACTGATGCTAAGTCCCGACATAGGAGTGTGTCTGAAAAGTGTACTGCCTTACAGCATGCATGACCAATGTTGTGCCTTCAGACATGATGTGCATGAGTGGGAGATATGCATAGTGCGGGGACGTTTGCTTCTGTTGAAGTCATATCCATCCAGGACCATGGAGGAGTGTGGCCACTACAGTCCCCTGGGTCACCTTTTCCTAGGTATCATGTGTGTCATCCAACAATGTGGACATTCTCTGTGTCTTCAGCATAGGTTGGGCTCTGTGGCATTGTACCCTGGCCTCATTTGTATTTACGTTAAGTGTGCTACATGTGTCCACTGTACAGGGTGACCCAATTTGGCTTGTGCATACTCACAGTGGCCGGTGCCTGTGTGTTTTGGTACAACTATCTGATGATGGTTGTTTGTCAATTATATGTGTGGAAAGGCGCACAAGGGTTAGTTCGTGTACATTCAGGATTCATTGAAGGGCATTTTAGTAATCCCCGAATAAGAGGTGTAAGTACTTCCACTGTGTCACTCACATTGTCTCAGGTAGGGGGGGGGTTGTGCGGGCAAGGCCTACATGTCCAAACCGTATGTGTCCTTGCCAGGTCTGGCCTGTGTGTGATGATTGTCTGAACATACACTCAACATGCAGTGAGCCAGTCATGTTGGGCAGGGTTTAATTTATTCGCTAAGCAGCATGTGCCAAAAGTTAAAAGACATGGTTCCTGCTCATCCCTTTTTTGGCTACGGTGTGTGGTCCAGATGCAGTACTCGACTGTCCCCTCCTCTGTCTAATTTGAGATCAAGTTCTTTGCTGTTGTGTCATGCTCTCCATTGTTTCTCAGTGGCATGGTGGGTCAACCAACTGTGTGGTGCAGGGCCTACATATGTGCGTAGTATTGTAGATGTTACTCATGTTGCTTTTCATGCTATGCACTGTGACCTATGTAGTTTTGACTCATGTGTCATATGTATACAGGTGTCTGATTATTTCCTGTCTCTTCACCTTGCCCACAGCATCGTCGGGGGAAACCGAGGGAGACACTGGCACGGACCTTGAGGAGGGATCCAGCAGGGGTGCCACCAGTGCTGGCGAGTCTGGCTCAGCGAGTGGCACGGAGGCGGAGGGGAGTGCGGCGGAGGACCTGTCCAGTCCCACCACCGACTATGACGCTGACGGGTCCGAGGCTGAGCTCCCAGAGGGGGCGGACGCTGCTCCCAGAGCTGAAAGCAGCACTCCATCTGTCGCCGCCCCCTCCATTCCCATCACCCGCCTCCCAGTTGCTCGGGTCCCTTCCCTCAATGCTAGGCGCCAACAGGTCTCCTTCGGGCCAGGCACCGCACCCCCTGCCCCTGTCTCCCCTGCTGCCGTCTGCGACAGTTGCAGGTTGGTCAGACATCGATGCTTACTGTCCTCCATGGCCACACCACACTGCTGATACAGATGGTGTCGTACTTGGAGGGCATGTCAGCAGCGATGTCTGATCAACGGATGTTGCTGAGGTCCATAGACTCGAACTGACTGCAGCAGTGGATCTCCAGCAGCGCTCCGTCCCCCCCCCCACCCCTGCACCATCCACACTTCCCAATTCCATGCCTGTCGCACGCACACCCAGACATCCCCATGCACGCACCCCACCAGACACAGGCAGCACACCACCAGGGAAGGCCAAGCACACTCCTCCAGTCATGCACACACAGGGGAAAGTAGCCACACCCACTGGGTCTGGGGGCAAACGGCAGGCACGCAGCCACAGTGGGAGTCCGCAGTCCTCAAGACCCACTTCCTCCAAAACCACTCCCCTTAGCTCCCCTGCCCAACAGTCGGACAAGGAGTCCTTCATGGCCAGTCTGTCCCTAAGCCCCACTGTGACACCACCCCGCAAGCGGTCGAGAGAGTCCCCGGGCAGGGGAGTTGAGTCCCCCCCCCTGTCCACACCCTCCCCCAGTAGCGCTGCAACCGATCCCTCCGACCCCCCCCTCCTTGGGGCCTGTGGTTCATTCGGGTGCAGGGGAGACGCTGGGAGACCTTGCCACTGTATGCAGCGCCATCCTCACCACCACCTTTGGCGCTGCCCCACCCCCTGTGGTGGAGTCGTCCGTCCCTGCACCCACAACACCTACCCTTGCCCCTCCTGTCCCTGCAGTGCCTGGTCCTTCCCCCCCCTCATGATGCCCCCCCTTCTGTGGATGAAATGGAACAGTGAACTGTGCAGGCAAGCTAGGGGAGACACGTCCCTAAGTGTCCTCCACCAGGACTTTTCACATGGCCTGGCCTATGGGCCCTCTATATTCTGGACATTCATTTAGCAAATATTATTTCCTGCTGAATAAAGCATTATGTTTTTCTTATGCACACTAATGCTTTCCTGGACTTGCTGTTGTTGGTGCTGCTCCATGATTTGGGGTGGTGATAATGTGTTAGGTGTCTGGGAAATGTTGTAGTGTGCTGCTCATGGGGTGGACCCTGGTATCCGTGTGCCATCACAAGGGCTCTGCAAATAATCAGTGGCCATGTGTGCTCTAACTGTATGGTGATTTTGTCCCAAGGTGTGTTCCTTCCTCTGTGCACCCTGACATCTTCCCTGCAGGCTGTTTCCCAATTGTTGTGCTGAGCTGTGTCTACATATCCTGGGTGTGTGACGGATCCCTTCAACTTTGGCCATGCATGCTCAGCAATGTCTCCACCTGCATCATTTGTGGCATCCTTGGTGGTCACTGTACTAGTGTATGGAGTATATTGACATGACTTCATGTGGACATGTTACCTTTTACGCCCTATGCATGTGTGTACTCCCAGCCTCGCACACATGTGTTACGTGTTCTGCAGGGTCTTTGGTCACCTGACTGACAATTGTGGGCATTGTATCTGTGGGTACTCCACCCTTTTCCTTCCATGGGAGGCAACAACTTGTTGGCTGCCCCAGCACCTGTACATTCCTATCAGTCCTGAAATGTGCGTGACAGTGTGTGTTCCCTTTGGGTCTCTTAGTTTAGTAGGGTGGCACATGAGCATACAGTCTTGTTGCATGCTCTCATTGTGTGTATTGTGCTGCCAGCACCAGGGGTGGGTATGCATGTGTCATTTGTCATCACACCCACATGTGGTGTGTCATGCAGTGGGGGATGGACATCCACCCTCATGGGAGTGGGACACTGCTGTCAGTGATGTGTTGGCATGCCACTCTCAATATTGTAGCACTTTGTGTATGCCTTCATGCACCCATGGTGTTTTGCTAATTGTAGGATGGTGTACACACCACCATGTCTCTGTCCACTGCTGGGGGGACTCTGCACCCAGCCCTCCTATGTCAGGGCACTGCTGGGAGTGATAGGCACCCACCCCTCTTATGTCTGGGCACTGCTGGGAGTGATAGGCACCCACCCCTCCTATGTCTGGGCACTGCTGGGAGGAATCTGCACCCACCCCTCCTATATCTGGGCACTGCTGGGAGTGATAGGCACCCACCCCTCCTATGTCTGGGCACTGCTGGGAGGACTCTGCACCCACCCCTCCTATATCTGAGCACTGCTGGGAGGACTCTGCACCCACCCCTCCTGTGTCTGGGCACTGCTGGGAGTGATAGGCACCCACCCCTCCTATGTCTGGGTACTGCTGGGAGGACTCTGCACCCACCCCTCCTATGTCTGGGCACTGCTGGGAGTGATAGCCACCCACCCCTCCTGTGTCTGGGCACTGCTGGGGGGACTCTGCACCCACCCCTCCTATGTCTGGGCACTGCTGGGAGGACTCTGCACCCACCCCTCCTATGTCTGGGCACTGCTGGGAGTGATAGGCACCCAGCCCTCCTATGTCTGGGCACTGCTGGAAGCGATAGGCATCCACCCCTCCTATGTCTGGGCACTGCTGGGAGTGATAGGCACCCACCACTCCTATCCACCCCTCCTATGTCTGGGCACTGCTGGGAGTGATAGGCACCCACCACTCCTATGTCTGGGCACTGCTGGGAGTGATAGACACCCACCCCTCCTATGTCTGGGCACTGCTGGGAGGACTCTGCACCCACCCCTCCTATGTCTGGGTACTGCTGGGAGGACTCTGCACCCACCCCTCCTATGTCTGGGCACTGCTGGGAGTGATAGGCACCCACCCCTCCTGTGTCTGGGCACTGCTGGGGGAACTCTGCACCCACCCCTCCTCTCCTATGTCTGGGCACTGCTGGGAGGACTCTACACCCACCCCTCCTATGTCTGGGCACTGCTGGGAGGGATAGGCACCCACCCCTCCTATGTCTGGGCACTGCTGGGAGTGATAGGCACCCACCCCTCCTATGTCTGGGCACTGCTGGGAGGACTCTGCACCCACCCCTCCTATGTCTGGGCACTGCTGGGAGTGATAGGCACCCACCCCTCCTGTGTCTGGGTACTGCTGGGGGGACTCTGCACCCACCCCTCCTATGTCTGGGCACTGCTGGAGGACTCTGCACCCACCCCTCCTATGTCTGGGCACTGCTGGGAGGACTCTGCACCCACCCCTCCTATGTCTGGGCACTGCTGGGAGTGATAGGCACCTACCCCTCCTATGTCTGGGCACTGCTGGGAGTGATAGGCACCCACCCCTCCTATGTCTGGGCACTGCTGGGAGGACTCTACACCCACCCCTCCTATGTCTGGGCACTGCTGGGAGGGATAGGCACCCACCTCTCCTATGTCTGGGCACTGCTGGGAGTGATAGGCACCCACCCCTCCTATGTCTGGGCACTGCTGGGAGGACTCTGCACCCACCCCTCCTATGTCTGGGCACTGCTGGGAGTGATAGGCACCCACCCCTCCTGTGTCTGGGTACTGCTGGGGGGACTCTGCACCCACCCCTCCTATGTCTGGGCACTGCTGGGAGGACTCTGCACCCACCCCTCCTATGTCTGGGCACTGCTGGGAGGACTCTGCACCCACCCCTCCTATGTCTGGGCACTGCTGGGAGTGATAGGCACCTACCCCTCCTATGTCTGGGCACTGCTGGGAGTGATAGGCACCCACCCCTCCTATGTCTGGGCACTGCTGGGAGTGATAGGCACCCACCCCTCCTATGTCTGGGCACTGCTGGGAGGACTCTGCACCCACCCCTCCTATGTCTGGGCACTGCTGGGAGGACTCTGCACCCACCCCTCCTATGTCTGGGCACTGCTGGGAGTGATAGGTGCCCAACCCTCATATGTCTGGGCACTGCTGGGAGTGATAGGCACCCACCCCTCCTATGTCTGGGCACTGCTGGGAGGACTCTGCACCCACCCCTCCTATGTCTGGGCACTGCTGGGAGTGATAGGCACCCACCCCTCCAGTGTCTGGGCACTGCTGGGGGGAATCTGCACCCACCCCTCCTATGTCTGGGCACTGCTGGGAGTAATAGGCACCCACGCCTCCTATGTCTGGGCACTGCTGGGAGTGATAGGCACCCACCCCTCCTATGTTTGGGCACTGCTGGTAGGACTCTGCACCCACCCCTCCTATGTCTGGGCACTGCTGGGAGTGATAGGCACCCACCCCTCCTATGTCTGGGCACTGCTGGGAGGACTCTGCACCCACCCCTCCTATGTCTGGGCACTCTGGGAGTGATAGGCACCTACCCCTCCTATGTCTGGGCACTGCTGGGAGTGATAGGCACCCACCCCTCCTATGTCTGGGCACTGCTGGGAGTGATAGGCACCCACCCCTCCTATGTCTGGGCACTGCTGGGAGGACTCTGCACCCACCCCTCCTATGTCTGGGCACTGCTGGGAGGACTCTGCACCCACCCCTCCTATGTCTGGGCACTGCTGGGAGTGATAGGTACCCAACCCTCATATGTCTGGGCACTGCTGGGAGTGATAGGCACCCACCCCTCCTATGTCTGGGCACTGCTGGGAGGACTCTGCACCCACCCCTCCTATGTCTGGGCACTGCTGGGAGTGATAGGCACCCACCCCTCCAGTGTCTGGGCACTGCTGGGGGGAATCTGCACCCACCCCTCCTATGTCTGGGCACTGCTGGGAGTGATAGGCACCCACGCCTCCTATGTCTGGGCACTGCTGGGAGTGATAGGCACCCACCCCTCCTATGTTTGGGCACTGCTGGTAGGACTCTGCACCCACCCCTCCTATGTCTGGGCACTGCTGGGAGTGATAGGCACCCACCCCTCCTATGTCTGGGCACTGCTGGGAGGACTCTGCACCCACCCCTCCTATGTCTGGGCACTCTGGGAGGACTCTGCACCCACCCCTCCTATGTCTGGGCACTGCTGGGAGGACTCTGCACCCACCCCTCCTATGTCTGGGCACTGCTGGGAGTGATAGGTACCCACCCCTCCTATGTATGGGCACTGCTGGGAGGACTCTGCACCCACCCCTCCTATGTCTGGGCACTGCTGGGAGGACTCTGCACCCACCCCTCCTATGTCTGGGCACTGCTGGGAGTGATAGGCACCCACCCCTCCTATGTCTGGGCACTGCTGGGAGGACTCTGCACCCACCCCTCCTATGTCTGGGCACTGCTGGGAGTGATAGGCACCCACCCCTCCTGTGTCTGGGCACTGCTGGGGGGACTCTGCACCCACCCCTCCTATGTCTGGGCACTGCTGGGAGGACTCTGCACCCACCCCTCCTATGTCTGGGCACTGCTGGGAGTGATAGGCACCCACCCCTCCTATGTCTCGGCACTGCTGGGAGTGATAGGCACCCACCCCTCCTATGTCTGGGCACTGCTGGGAGGACTCTGCACCCACCCCTCCTATGTCTGGGAACTGCTGGGGCTGATGGCCACACACCCCTATGTGTCTGTCCACTGGCGTGGTACGAGCCGTTCCCACATCCTACGGCCTGGGTATGGGCCCTACCCCTACGGCACCCCAACAATGGCGGGACGGCCCGTACCCATGCCTTTTGGATGTGGGTACGGGTCGTACCCCCATTGTTGGGGTGCCGTAGGGGTAGGTACCGTACCCATGCCTTTTAGACGTGGGTATGGGTCGTACCCACATTGTTGGGATGCCGTAGGGGTACGTACCGTACCCATGCCTTTAGGACGTGGGTACGGCTCGTACCAAGCGTACCCCTACATCACCACTGCAATGGTGGTACGGGCCGTACCCATGCCTGTGGGACGTGGGTACGGGCCGTACCACCATTGTGGCGGTGACGTAGAGGTACGGCCCATACCCAGGCCTTTAGGACGTGGGTACGAGTTGTACCCCCATTGTTGGGGTGCCGTAGGGGTACGTACCGCACCCATGCATTTAGGATGTGGGTACGGCCCGTACCACACGTACCCCTACATCACCACTGCAATGGTGGTACGGGCCATACCCACGCTCTGGGGGTCTGGGTATGGGCTGTGCCACCATTGTGGCGGTGACGTAGGGTACGCGTGGTACGGGCCGTACCCACGCTCTTCAGGCGTGGGTGCGGTTCGTACCCTTACGTCACCCCAACAATGGCTGTACGGGCCGTAACCATGCCTTTGGGACGTGGGTACGGGCCGTACCGCCACTGTTGGGGTGCCGTAGGGATACGGCCCGTACCCACGCCTTAGGAGCGTGGGTACGGGTCGTACCACGCCCACCCCTACGTCACCCCAACAATGGCGGTACAGCCCGAACCCACGCCTTAAGAGCGTGGGTACGGGTCGTACCACGCCCACCCCTACGTCATCCCAAAAATGGCGGTACGGCCCGTACCCATGCCTTTGGGACGTGGGTACGGGCCGTACCGCCATTGTTGGGGTGACGTACGGGTGGGCGTGGTACGACCCGTACCCACGCTCTTAAGGCATGGGTACGGTGCGTACCACAATTGTTGTGATGCCGGTTCGCGTCCATGTTGACTTCCGTTGTGGCGGACGCAGGCCTTGGTGGAGACGCCCCCACCCCCGAAGTGACCAGGCCCTGGGGGTCAGGTATATACAGGGCATGTGTGATTTTTGACTTGGGTGGGGGTTATGTTTCCTGCCCCTGCCCTCCCCTTTGCCCCTGGGTGTTGTTCTGACCTTCTGCGGCGTCTGCGGCGGTTCCTGTACACCAGGTGGACTGCTATGAGGGCCAGGATGACACGTAGGTTGGGGTCCATGGCTGTCCGTCGCGTACAGGTGCTCGTTCTGCGCGTCGTCCTGATTTCCCGGCAGTTTTTGGCTGCCATAAAATATTGTCCGTGCGGAGTGACGTGGGCACGAATCGTACTTGCTGGTTCATGAAACGCTGCCTGACTCCGTCCGGACGTCACGTCCGCGGTGTCCCAGATCAGAATTGTGGGTATTTTTTGGTCGGTCGGTGGTTTTTACGATTCGTACGCAAATGTTTGCGTACGAATCGTACTTGCATGTTTGTAAGGTATTTTTCCCGGGTACGAGTCGGACGGAGAAAACGCTCCGTCCGACGGTTCGTACCCGGGTTTTAACGGATCGGAATCGGCACCTATATATTTGTATTCATATATATTAAAACATTGTTATGTTCAGTAATACATGTGTTGATAATTGTTAACATAAATTTGCTTTTTGTATGTTTGTGAGAAATATACGTTTAATGCAAAATAATATTGGTATATTTATTAACAGTTAATGTTTCTATCATTCACATTTTTAATTTAACATACTAGTATTGGTTAATACAATATTGCATTTTAATATTGTACTTTAAAAAACAATCATATTTTCACATATCATTTTAAAATATATACACAATTAATAGAGTATTAATATTATTAATATGTGTATTATTAATAGTATTAATAACTACATTGTTTATATTTTCATTATTGTTGTAAAAGGAATATTGCATTTTAATTTAATTGCATTTAACAAAACATAAAATAACTTTAATAGTATATTTTTTATATATAGTAGACATGTTTTATTAATATTATTAATATATATTTTTTAATAATATTAATATTTCCATTATTTAAGTTTTTTGTATTTTGGTGTAAAGTAATGTATTTATTTTATATTTTGATATTTTTGGTTCATGTGTTTGAAATGTTGAGTTAATAATCCTAATTATTTTTTATAATAATAATTAATATATGTGTTATATTATTATTATTAATGTTGTACTAGTTTTACTAAATTTTGTGAAATTAATAAAGTTTTTTTATCCTTTTAGAAAAAATGTTGGTAAAAGTTTGGGTAAGTTTACTGTATGTTTTATTATATTTAAGTTTAACATTTTTATTTATTCAATCCTTTTTGTTGAAGGGGACTATTTTTTTAACCGCTTAGGTGCCTATTCCGATCCGGTAAAAATAATTTGCGTACGACCCTTATCCGTATTTTTTTACGTACGAGTCGCACAAGTACCGTACAAACTGGCAAGTACGATTCGTACGTGAAAAATAACTACGAATAGTGTCGGGAAAAGTCTACGAGAGTGCGTCGGAAAGTGTCCACGTCCGAATAACGTCGGGAAAAGTGTACGAAAGTGAGCCGGACAGTTCCACTTACAAATCGTAAATCACAAGTCCGAGCGCGCAAGTACGATCCCGACCGCCCGTCCGAATACACAATCGCACGTAAAAAGGCCCGTACGGAGCCAACGCAGTAGCACACATGTACACGGGTAAACTCATGCCCGTGTATGAGCCGTACAGCCCCCCCACCCCCAAATATGTCAGCACCGTACACCACCCTGTCCGCACTGCACCCCAGGCCCGCAACTGTACGCGCCGTACCCCCCCATGTACGCGCAGCACCCCCTCATGTACGTGCCGTACCACCGCATGTACGCACTGTACCCCCAGCCCCCCCACCGCATGTACGCACCGTACCCCAGCACCGCATGTATGCACTGTACCCCCAACGCATGTACGCACCGTACCCCAGCACCGCATGTACGCACTGTACCCCCAGTCCCCCCACCGCATGTACGCACCGTACCCCAGCACCGCATGTACGCACTGTACACCCAGCCCCCCCACCGCATGTACGCACCGTACCCCAGCACCGCATGTACGCACTGTACCCCCAGCCCCCCCAACGCATGTACGCACCGTACCCCAGCACCGCATGTACGCACTGTACACCCAGCCCCCACCGCATGTACGCACCGTACCCCAGCACCTCATGTACGCACTGTACCCCCAGCCCCCACCGCATGTACGCACTGTACCCCTGCACCGCATGTACGCACTGTACCCCCAGCCCCCCACCACATGTACGCACCGTACCCCTTCACCGCATGTACGCGCCGCACACCAACACCGTACCCCAGCACCCTCACCCAGCATCGCGTATGTACGGGTCGTACCTATGCGAAAAAGACTCATACAGAACCAGGACACTGTAAAACAGCACAAGGAGGGTCAAATCGACTCGCACAACAACACAAAACACGTCTGCACGACAAAATACATCTCAATGACTGACCTGCCACATCCAAACAGGCCAACAGAGGCCCCAAACACAACCACCTCTTATAACACACCCACCAAAATTCAAACACAGCCACACCCAAAAATGGACCAAAAAAAATGGCCCACACACAACCCATGAGCCTTTGCAACAGACCCACTGCTGCCAGACCCCACACACAAACAACTCCACATAGAAACTACTCCACATCACTCATACCTCCACTACACCTTCAATCACACACCTTCACACAACCTCCACCACAAACATCCCCCTCTTCACATTCACACACACACACACTCACATACACACCCACACACCCGCAACCATCCACACCCACACCCACACCCCACACCATGCCCACAGACAAGAATCCAAAGTTCACTACAGCGGAGCTGGAGCTCCTTGTCAACTAAGTCATCAGAGTCGAGCCACAGCTGTTTGGAACATTGGTCAGACAGACCAGCATAGCTCAAAAATCCGCCATGTGGCAGAGGATTGTCGACAAGGTGAATGCTGTTGCGCCCATCCGAAGGACCAGGCATGAATGCCAAGCCAGGTGGTACGATCTGCGGAGGGCGGTCAAGAGGAAAATGAATGAAGAACATGCCCAAACCAACATCACTGGAGGTGGTCCGGCCCGCAGACCCATACACTACCATCCCTGGGAGGAGAAGGTGATGGCCATGCTACCGCCGGTGGGACTACACGGAGTCGAAGGAGTCGCAGAGCCTGGTCAGTACACAAACAACTCACGTAACATGGGGGGAATGGCATCCACACCCCAACCACAACAAATGCACGCACCTACCCCCAAGCACTCACCGCACACAACCACACTCAAAAACCACGCCCATGCCACTAACGTCACCATTCACCCTTCACAAATCAAGGCAAGGCCATGTCCAAGGCTACAACACCCACAAACACAAGACTGGATGTCCGGGAGGCTGGGAGGGTGGGCCCCACACAACACATTGTGAAAATGAGACACAGACAACAATGTCCTCAGCCCATATGGCATAGGTACATACCCATGCACACTGCACAGGGACTGGCAAAGTACTGACAAGGTAGCTGGCACTGGGCCCTGCTGTATGCAGCACAAGGCCCTCCTGGGACCACTGTACACTCAAACACCAACTCCACAAGCACAGGTATCTAGCACAGGAACTCACACACACTGTCATGCCAGCATGCACCATGAGGGGACACACACATCACCTGGGAGACCCAATCACAACTCACACTACACACAACAGCACGCCCGGTCACACACACCCCCCCAACACAAGCACACACTCCCGGGGCAGGCAACGGATACACACACTCCCACAATGGACATGTGACACAACAAGACCAATCCAGAGCCAAGTAAGCATCAGAGCCAACTATCTACAGGTCACACACTCAGGAGAACATCCCAATCTGTCCCCCGCAACATACCCATCCCCAAGTGGACACTGAGAGGAATGCTAGGGACATCCAACTACCTGGGGGAACTGTGTCAACTTGAATATGTATGAAACATGGATGTGGCATGAAACAGCATTAACATTGTCTCTCTCTCACACACAGGGCAACGTCGACGATCTCCCCCCAACACTGGGGGGGAAGAATCACAGTCCCAGGCACCGCGTGAAGATGATCCCACCGGCAGCGACGACTCTCACCACTCCGTGGATGACCCCGACCAACCGGGCCCCTCTGGTGTTCAAGCCCCTGCAGCACCTGCGTCAGGTACATCTGTGCCAACCCCCACCCCCATTCCTGCCACATCCCAGAAGACACCCAGGAGCCCTGCTCGCACTGAACAACACAGCCAGTCTGACCAGGAGGGACAAGGTTCTGCGGGCACCCAGGAGGAGGCAGACAACCCTGCAAATGCCATCCCTCAGGGGTCCCATAGACCCGATGTGCCCACAACGGCAGGCCAGGCTCGTGTGGGCAGGGGTGGTGGGAGTGGAGGCAGGCGGAGGCGCGAACCTGACCAGCCAGCTCAGGACCCCGGTATGTCACACATACACAACATCCTGGACTCATACCGGTGTGACACCAGAGGCATGGACCAGGTCGTGTCCAGACTTTCCGGGATGCAGGGGACCCTCAATGAGATAAAGAACCTGCAGATTGAGCATCATGCCAGTCATCAACAACACCAAGGACAGATGGAGGCAAGACTGGCTGAGCTCCTGGCGGTGCACAGGGACGTGAGCCAATCACTCTGTCAGATCGCCCAAAGTCTGGCAAACCCTCCCTGTGCCACCAGGCGTAGACCTGCACCAGACACAGGGAGGGACGAGGAGGATTCGTCTGACGGAGCGTCCCTAACATCGTCAAGGCCTGCATCTGAGGGTCCCGGGAGGAAGGTGGGTAGTCCATGGAAAAGACCGTGAGAGTCAGCGGACCATCCCCATCTCCCAGGTCACCTGGCCTGGCACCTGGCCCTCTGGCGCAACAGCAGCATCTCACCCAATGACATTCTCTGCCACATGGACTTGCTGGTCACAGTCTGAACAATGATGACCAGCACTGTGGTCTGGACTCTGATGACTCCAACTGACAAGGATGCCATCTCCCCCTGTGAACTTTGGATTCTATTCCCCCGGTAGAGCACCTTGGCACATCTACCAAAAGACTCACCCCACCAAAAATAAATTCATATTGTTCTGCACATGAGATGTTGCTGTCATTTTGCATTATTCAACGACATATGTGTGTGGAAATGTGTAACTATGCCTGAGTGTTGAACCAACTCCAGCCATCCATACCCTGGGAACTGAGTCTGGTACAGGACACACATGGGTCACAAGGTATCATTCAATGTAGGCATGGAGCACAACACTCACCTGTGATGGCCTCTGGCTGCTGAGGGGGGGCTTGCTAAACTGTGCGGACAGACCTATTTGGGAGATCATCATCAAGGCGTAGAGGTCATGGCCCACGGGGAGGGAGTCCCAGGTATGTGTGGCCAGGTGGGAGAACAATGTCCTGTATGCTGGAGTACGGTGGATGTGAAGAACGGTGGCCAGGGCAAGGTTGGATGCACGGAGATTGCCCAACGGGATCTAGGATGACAGACGTACAAGGTTGGTGTGGGGTCGGGGTTGTGGGCTGCCTCCTGAGTGTGGGTGGGGAGTGTGGAGGTCATCCTGCAGCAGACAGTGATCCATTGCAGCTATCTATGGTGGACGGTGAGGTGGCTGGGGCGCAGGGTGTAGAAGCTGAGGTGTGCAGATGCCCCCTGGAAGGGGACCAGTTTCCTGGGAGTTTGGATGTACTTGCTCCGTAGAGGGCAGGGCAGTATATGAGACGGATGTTGTCATGGACCTGGGGGATCGTCTGTCGTAACTTAGAGTGGATCTATCTGTGGATCATGTGCATAATGCAGAGGGCGTTGCAGCATGAGGTACAAATGCTTTGGACTAGCATGGCATATGTGAGCGAGCCAAACGTGATGCACACCATCTTGTGTGTGTGGCCACTGGGTACTTTTACAGGGCCCGCAGAAGCAGGCGCCATCTCCCTGCAAAATGCCCCATTTTGCACACAAAGACTAGGATGTCAGAAGGACAACTGCAACAGGCGCGTGTGTAAAGTAAGGAGTGTCCAGTATCACATGTCACACCCAGAGACAATGCATGCACAATCACCAAAGAGCCATTACACCGGATCAGGAAACTGAAGGGCGACCTGCGCACAGGAGACACACCCTCAGCAGCTGTTGATGACCCATTGTGTGGTCGACCTTGCTAAAAAACATACACGACCATGTACTTCATGCCCAATAGAGAGCCTAATCCATGAGCAACTGCATACATGTCGCTAAACAACACATGGACTCCTATGCATTATCTACAGCAAGTATGCCAGAGATGCTGCATGCCAAGTGGCAAGAGACCTGCATTGACAGAGATGAGGCACCTTGGAGTGTGACGAACACCTTTATTACTCAGCCTCACACTAATGGAATTGCATCCATTGGAACAGAATCACAGGTCATTCGGCTGACCATGTGTGACCTACACTGGACACCCCCTGCAACACACAGATGTGGTATATCCTAATGAGCTGGAACACAAGTGAAGGGGTTGAGCCTCACACCCCTTGCCGCAGATGGAGAGTCTACAATTCCCCATTGAGCCTCATATGGGGATGTCCCACACCATGTCCACCATTAGCATCCCTTATGTTCCTGAGGGACGTTATACACACATTGATGCCTTCATCAGAATCCACAATCCATGACAGATGACTGTCAGGAAGGGTGACTATCAATTCATGGGAGCCATGTAACACGTCACGTGGCCCATGGTGAGTCGACATGTATGCATGGTAACACAACATGCACAGGAGCAGTCCCCACATATCACAAACACGTACCACCCACAAAACGCCTTGCTGCACTCCTTACCCAAAATGACTTTTCACCATGTCTGTGCATGTAACTCTGATCCAGCACACGTTGCAATACTCATGAGGAATAGCAGGAGTGCAATGATGATATGAGCAGACGACAGCCGCAGGAACCTGGGGAGGACAGACACACAACAAGTCAGCGAAGAGCTACTAATCCGCAGACATGTACATGCACTCTACAGGATTGATGTTGTCACCATGCTAATAATGAATTTTGAGTACCCGCAAAAATTTGGGGAATGACATCATCACTTGAATGACACATCAGAACACACCTCCAAGTCACTTAGCACACAGTCAGCTCGACACACACATTGCAACACATGCCACACAAGGCTCTAAGCGTGCACACTCAGACACAGGGACTCACCATCATGAGAACAAGTTGCGGATAAGCTGACTCCGGATGTCCTCATCCTCATCCTCATCCTCACTTGCCCCGTGCCCGAGCCCTTCATCCTCCACGGGTGGATTATCCTGCTCATCCGGATCCAGGATGAGTGGCATGGCCTTCTCCACTGCCATGTTGTGCAGCATGCAGCACACAAGGAAGATTTTGCAGACCTTCACCGGGGCATATGGGAGTGCGCCGCCGGTCTTGTGGAGGCACCGGAATCTGCTCTTCAGGAGTCCAAACGTCCTCTCAATCACGCGCCTCGTCTGCCCATAGGTGTCGTTGTACCGGTGTTCTGCGGCTGTTCTGGGGTTGCGGAGAGGCGTCATCAGCCATGGCATGTTGGGATAGCCAGGGTCCCCTACATGGAAACATCATGGACAGAAGCGGGTCAGGAGAAGCAGTAAGATATTAAGATACCGCTAAATACAGGACTAACAGAGTATACCCACCAACAAGACATGCACGTTCGTTGCGCAGCTGCAGCATCATTTCAGGCACCCTGCTACGCCTCATGATGTAGGCATCGTGTGCTGATCCTGGAAAACGGGCACAGACATGGGATATCATCATGTTAGCAAGACATACCACAAGGGCATTGATGGAGTGGTAATGCTTGCGGTTACGGAAGGCTACCTCCTGTGCGTGTGGTGGTACCAAAGCCACATGTGTCCCATCAATGGCCCCAATTACATGGGGCATCCCTCCCAGGGCATAGAACTCACCCTTGACACCGGTCAACTGCTCACGAGTTGGAAAATGTATGAATTCATCCAGGTGTAACAACATGGCCTCTAACACATCATGCAGGACACGGCTGAACATGGTCTGGGACATGCCACCTACATCAGCTATGGTCAATTGAAACGTACCCGTGGCAAAGAAATGTAGGGCTGCCATCACCTTCATCTTGGCTGTCAGTGCAGTAGGATACCTGTGTAGCGGTTGGAGGTGCGGTTCCAGCCTTGTGGTCAAGATGTCAATCAATGATTGGGAGAAGCGGTAGCGGCGTACACAGTCACGTTCCCTCATGGCAGCCAAGTCTGGCATTGGTCGGGGGAGAGGCGGTGCCCTGCAGAATTTTAGAAGGAATAACGAAGATTGAGTACAGCACTACACCACTGTCAATGAACTGAGCACATGTTCAATAGCTAATACACATATGCTACATACAGAGTCTGTACTGTGCAATGCATCCAGGACACGTATGCCAGCCAGGTGACACCCCTACCAACAGTCAGCTACACACGTGGGTGCTCAAGGTCAACATGACATGCCATGGAACTAGCTGTGGGCAAGTGTAAGTGAACAGGCAGACGCATTACAGGAGTGACAGACATCCACATATGTGCATAAGAAGGATGTTTCATCATATAGACCGGTTGCGGAACACTAGAGGCACAGGTCACATGTCCTTGAAATAGGACAGTCCACACACCTTGCCATGAAGGGGTACATGTCAGGAATGATCACACATACATTGAAACTACGCAGATATGTCCTTGTCTCGCAAGTCCATGTGCGATGCATACATACACCCGTTACGTCTGATTCCACATGTGGCCCATGTGGCCTGGTGTGCGTAATAGTGTGCCATGCCCATCGACACGCACACACATGTTGGATGCAGCAACTGCAGATGCATGTCATGGAACAACTACAGCAAGCTCATGGAACACATGACACACACATGACATAGTCACATCGTGCAACGCCGGTAGTTACATGTCAGGTGTCATTATCCGTGTCCCTGTCATCAGGGGACAGTTGCGGGTGTAGGTGACTGTGCCATGCCAGTGATGCAGTGCTCGACTGTCCCCAGAGAGTAGCTCCTCTGTATCAATTGATATCAAGTAATTTGCTGTTGTGTCATGCTCCCCATTGTTTCCCAGTGGCATGGTGGGTAAACCAACTGTGTGGTGCAGGGCCTACATATGTTTGTAGTATTGTAGATGTCATGTTGCTGTTCATGCTATGCGCTGTGTCCTATGTAAATTGGACTCATGTGTCATATGTATACAGGTATCTGATCATTTCCTGTCTCTTCGCCTTGCCCACAGCATCGTCGGGGAAACCGAGGGAGACACTGGCACGGACGTGGGGGAGGGATCCAGCACCGGGGCCACCAGTGCTGGGGAGTCTGGCGCAGCAAGTGGCACGGAGGCCGAGGGGAGTCAGGCGAAGGACCTGTCCAGTCCCAACACCGACTATGACACTGCCGGGTCCGAGGCAGAGCTCCCAGAGGGGACGGAGACTGCTCCCAGAGCTGAAAGCAGCACTCCATCTCTCGCCGCACCCTCCATTCCCATCACCGCCCTCCCACTTGCTCGGGTCCCTTGTGTCCGTGCTAGGCGACAACAGGTGCGTGAGAGATGGCAAGGAGGTGTATTTAAAAGGTGAAGGGTGCACTTCCACTCCGGATCATTCTGTGGTGTGTAGGCACATTCAATTGCATGGTGCTTGTCATATGCACGCTCATGATTTAGCTTGTATTCTGAAAGGGATTCGTGTGCCAGTTATGACCCCGTCTTGTACGCTGCTTGCTAACGGTAATTATGTGCTATTCAATGATGAAGATTGCTGTGGGATGCTTCCGGGAATTCCTCACATCGTGACTGTATCACTACGAGTGGTTTTCTGTCATTACGTCCTTTTCCCACCCCCGCATGGCCGGCTTGATGTATCCATCTGGCCTTCCATTCCAACCCTGAAAGCAGAGTTCAACAAGATGAGCAGAATAAGGGCTCTATTGTCTCAAAAACAAGTCGTGTTGACTTCATCCCGAGAAACATTTGTCCTTCACGTAGCTCACACGCGCACAGAGGTGCAAGCGCTTTTGAACACTGATCTCCCACTACATATTTGGGACTCGGAATCAGACTATCTTTCATGCCTCGTCAACAAGTGGCCTGGATGTTTTTTTCTAAATTGTGTGCTCCGGGCTCGTGACCTCCTTCCAAACTCTCTTTGGTGTGATCCCCGCATTTCATCATTCGATTTTTTCTAGCGTCTTCGGAGGTCTCCCTTTGCTTCTCACCCTCGTAGCTGGGGTGCTATTATTGATCTGCGTACTACGCTGTGGCTTCACAACTTGCGTTTCAAGACAGCATGCACCGGCTGCTCCATCTCCGGAAACAGATGCTTGAAATCTACGGCACTCTGCCGCTGGCGACCTTAAGCAGGGCCTATGTATTGTCCTTCCGGTTTCCCTTCTTTACCTGCGTGCAACCTGTCTTTCATTGCCTAGATTGTCCATTCGAATGGGCTCTGGATTTGTGCCTGTCTAACTCGGTGTCTCCTGACCCGGATTATGATCGACTGATGAACCCCTTAGTGGCTCATGAGTTGGACTGTTCTGGCGTCAGGATTATGGCCTGTGCTGCAGCACATGGAGTCTTAGGGAATTGGGACATCGGAACGGCTGCAACTGAATTCTTATCCAGAAGTTATCTTGATGTCCCCACCTGTTGTCCACAAATGGTGCTGGATGCCCCGATTGTTGAGGAACACGTGTGTTCTTTCCCCCTGCTGAACTGGATGGCAGATAATTTTGCAGAACGTTCAAATGATTTCCTCTTGGAAACTGTTGCAACTTATTGTGCTTATACCTTGATGGATTGAATTTAGCCCTGCTCATTTCATGGTGCATTCATCGATGTTATATTTTTTCCCCTTTTACATGGTTAATTTCCCTGTAACATCGTTCATAATCGACATTTCTTTTCTGACTTTTTCGCTTCCCTTCTATGGACTTCCAGTTCATGCCCTTGGTTCCGTTCTATCAAACTTGAACTCTGCGTTCTCGAATTTGCGCCCCTGGTGGTTAGTGGTACGAGCAAGGGGGGTGTAGTGATGATTCCTATCTCCCTATGTACAATGCTAAGTTGGCACCACCGCGTTAGTTGTTAGTAAGCCATCTTGCCAATGTTGCTGCTTTTGCACGCGACACTGTAGTTGCGTGTTATTAATTTTAAAATGCCTACTCAAGTTTGCTTCACATGAGGACTGTCTGTTGTTTGACATCCTTCACAGTGAGCAGCGAGCTTGTACTGTACATTGTGTACACACACAGTCTGGGTGACTAGACGGTGCATGTTGTTGTGTGTAGGTTGATCGTCCCACTATTTAGCCATTACATGCACGCAGCTGCAGATACCTGATAGACGAATGCTTGCCATATTGCAGTGCAGCACGTTTTAGTTTCATTGTGATGGGGAACTTTCGTAGGAGAAGAGACTAGATGATCCTGTGATGTGATACCACTGAGCTGATCTGTACGGTGGGGGGTCCCCCGTTCAAGCCTAGAGACCTTCTATTCGAATGATACTACTATTGGTTTACTGGTGACAGGAAGGTTGCTGTTTCCACTGTCATTTTCTCATGATTGCTCCTTTCATTGTCTATGATATTGCAACAATGCTGATGCTTCTGAACTTAACCATTTGTCTGCTTATGTTAGCCACAGTACTGCATCTTAGGACGCGAGGTTCATTGAATGAACTCTTTCAACTTTACCGTGTATGTGTCTATTCTGTTGTGGACTGATCTGAGAATAATGACGAACAGGTATGTCTGATTCCCACCATTCCTGAGAATATTGTCATGCGCTTGTTCTGGGTTGTCGATACATTGGGACCGCCGAGCTCAACCTCGGCTAACGAATGGGACACTAAGCTAGTCGGATAAGGGGTTCTGGGTTCTGAGGGGAGTTTGTGGTACACCAAACATGTCTCCTTCGTGCCAGGCACCGCACCCCCTGCCCCTGTCTCCCCTGCTGCCGTCAATGCAGAGTCTGTGGACATTCAGCGCCAGTTGCAGGTTGGTCAGACATCACTGCTGCGTGTCCTCCATGGCCACACCAGACTGCTGACACGGATGGTGTCGTACATGGAGGGCATGTCATCAGCAATGTCTGACCAACGGATGTTGCTGAGGTCCATGGACTCGTCACTGATGGCAGCAGTGGGTTTCCTGCAGCGCTCCATCCCCCCCTACCCCAGCACCATCCGCACTTCCCACTCCCATGCCTGTCCCATACACACCCAGACGTCCCCATGCATGCACCCCACCAGACACAGGCAGCACACCACCAGGGAAGGCCAAGCGCACACCTCCTGTCACGCACACACAGGGGGGAGAAGGCACAGGCACTGGGTCGGGGGGCAAACAGCAGCCACGCTGTCACAGTAGGAGTCCGCAGTCCTCACGACCAACTACCTCCAAAACCACTCCCCTTGGCTCTCCTGCCCAACAGTCAGACAGAGAGTCCTTCATGGCCAGTCCGTCCCTCAGCCCCAGTGTGACACCACCCCGCAAGCGTTTGAGGGATTCCCTGGGCAGGGTAGTTGATTCCCCCCCCTGTCCACACCCTCCCCCAGTTGCGCTGCGAACCATCCCTCCATCCCCCCCCCCCCTCCTTGGGGCCTGTGGTTCCTTCGGGTGCAGGGGAGACACTGGAAGAGCTTGCGGCCGTGTGCAGTGCCATACTGACCTCCTCCTTTGGCGCTGCCCCACCCCCTGTGGTGGAGTCGTCCGTCCCTACACCCACGACACCTACCCGTGCCCCTCCTGTCCCTGCGGTGCCTGGTTCTTCCCCCCCACATGATGCCCCCCCTTCTGTGGATGATATGGTACAGTGCACTCTGCAGGCAAGCTAGGGGAGACGCGTCCCAACGTGTCCCCCCCCCTCAGGACTTCGCATCTGGCGTGGCCTATGGGCTTGGTGAATGGTGTACTGTAGCTAATTTTCTTTGAAATGCTGAATGTGGTTTTTTGTTTTTCCTTTGCACACTATAGCTTTTCTGGTAGTTGGTGCTGCTGCTCCCTGAGTTGGGGTGGTGATAATGTGTTGGGTGTCTGGGAAATGCTGTAGTGTGCTGCTCATGGGGTGTACCCTGGTATCTGCATGACATCACAAGGTGTCTGCATATATTCGTAGGTCTTGTTAGCTCTTACTGCATGGTGACATTGTCCCAAGGTGTGTTCCTTCCTCTGTGGCACATGACATCTTCCCTGCAGGGTGTTTCCCAATTGTTGTGCTGAGCTGTGTCAACATTTCCTCGGTGTGTGACACATCCCTTCGACTTTGGCCATGCATGCTCTGCAATGTCTACACCTGCATCGTTTGTGGCATCCTTGCTGGACACTGTACTTGTGTATGGAGTATATTGACATGACTTCATGTGGACATTTTCCCTTTTCCGCACTATGCATGTGTGTACTCCCTGCCTCACACACATGTGTTACGTGTACTGCAGGGTATTTGCCAAATACCCTGCAGTACACGTAACACATGTGCCCAAATACTATTTGGGCACCTAACTGACAATTGTGGGCATTGTATCTGTGTGTACTCCACACTTTTCCTTCCATGGGAGGCTACAACTTGTTGGCTGCCCCGGCACCTGTACGTTCCTATCATTCCTGGGATGTGGGTGACAGTGTGTGTTCCCTTAGGCTCATTTAGTTTAGTGGTGTTTGACATGAGGATACAGTCTTGTTGCATGATCTCAGTGTGTGTATTGTGCTGCCTCCGCCGGGGGTGGGTATGCATGTGTAATTTGTCATCACACCCACATGTGGTGTGTCATGCAGTGGGGGAAGGACATCCATCCTCATGGGAGTGGGACACTGCTGTCAGTGATGTGTTGTCATGGCACTCTCAACATTGTCGCACATTGTGGATGCCTTCATGCACCCATGGAGTTTTGCTCATCGGAGGGTGATGTACACACCCCCATGTCTCTGTCCACTGCTAGGGGTCCTCTGCACCCACCCCATGTGTCTGTCCACTGCTGGGGGTCCTCTACACCCACCCCTCATTTGTCTGGGCACTGTTGGGAGTGATATGCACCCACCCCTCATTTGTCTGGGCACTGCTGGGAGTGATAGGCACCCACCCCTCATATGTCTGGTCTCTGCTGGGAGTGATAGGCACCCACCCCTCATATGTCTGGCCACTGCTGGGAGTGATATGCACCCACCCCTCATATGTCTGGGCACTGCTGGGAGTCAGAGGCACCCACCCCTCATATGTCTGGGCACTGCTGGGAGTGATAGGCACCCACCCCTCATATGTCTGGCCACTGCTGGGAGTGATAGGCACCCACCCCTCATATGTCTGGGCACTGCTGGGAGTCATAGGCACCCACCCCTCATATGTATGGGCACTGCTGGGAGTCATAGGCACCCACCCCTCCTATGTCTGGGCGCTGCTGGGAGTGATAGGCACACACCCCTATGTATCTGTCCACTGTCGTGCTACGAGCCGTACCCACGCGCTGATGGCCTAGGTACGGCCCGTACCCCTACGGCACCCCAACTTTGGGGGTGCGGCCCGTATCCATGCCTTTGGGATGTGGGTACGGGCCGTCCCACCATTGTTGGTGTGACGTAGGGGTAGGCGTGGTATGTGCCGTACCCACGCGCTGATGGCCTGGGTACGGCCCGTACCCCTACAGCACCCCAACTTTGGGGGTGCAGCCCGTATCCATGCCTTTGGGACGTGGGTACGGGCCGTCCCGCCATTGTTGGTGTGACGTAGGGGTAGGCGTGGTACGGTCCGTACCCACGCTCTGGAGGGCGTGGGTATGTCCCGTACCACCATTGTGGTGGTGACGGGTACGCGTCCACGTCCACTTCCGTTGTGGCGGGACGTGGGATTGGTGGACACGCCCCCGAAGTGACCAGTCCATGGAGGTAATTAATGTGCAGGATGTTTTAGTAATTTGTGGGGGGTGGGTTTTGTTTCCTGCCCCTTGCACACACACACCCCCCCTTTGCCCCTGGGGGTTGTTCTAACCTTCTGCGGCGTCTGCGTCGGTTTCTGTACACGAGGTGATAGGCTATGAGGGCCGGGATGACGAGTAGGTTGGGGTCCATCGCTGTCCGTCGCGTACCGGGGCTCCTTGTTCGCGTCGTCCTCAATTTCCTGGCAGTTTTTGGCTCCCGTATAAACTGCTTCGTGCGGAGTGACGTCGGCACGAATCGTACTTGCTGGTCCGTAGAACGCTGCCTGACTTCGTCCGGACGCCGCGTATGCGCCGTCCAGAATCAGATTTGTATGTATTTTTTTGCCGGTTGGTGTTTTTTACGACTCGTACGGAAATGGTATTTCTGTGCGAATCGTACTTGCGAGTTTGTAAGGTGTTTTTCCAGGGTACGAGTCGGACGGAAAAAACGCTCCGTACGACCATTCGTACCCGGGTTTTACAGGATCGGAATCAGCACCTTAGTGTCGTTTTGGGTTATTTCGCCAGGATGAGATCGCGGTTGGGAGCTGTGTCGCTTGGAGGCAGGTAAGAGTTATTTATTTTTGTTTAAATTAGGTTTAAAGTTCATTTGGATGTAGTTAGGTGGTTTGTAGTGTATTTAGAGTTTGGTAGTTGTGTTTTTGGTGTAATTTAGGTGTGTGAATTTTCGAGTAGGTTCCGTGTTTTAGGCCTCGTGTTTCGGCAGTAGTATTTGTAGATATTTTTATGTGTATTGTTATTAAATGTTATTAAACATTTTTTGAAGTTGTGTTTATGTATGTTTGTGTGGGTGGGTATGTATTTTTTTGTTTTACAGGTTTTCCTTTGACGACGTCGCTTTTTGGAGAATGTTGCTTTTTTTTTTTTAACAGTGTGTATTAGTTTTGTGAACTAATGTTTATTTAACACACTCTTAATTTTTCGCGTTTTCATGGAGCGTTTTTTACTTTGTAAGCTTTTTCGGGATTTTGAAGGGTTTGCCAATTGGATTTATCGCAAAAGGAATTGTTTTTGGATAAGTTGCTCTTTTTTTTTGTACAAGGTGTGTATTCTTTTTGTAAGCTAATCTTTATTTAACACACTCTTTATTTTTGGCATTTTCCTGGAGCGTTTTTTACATTTTATATTTTTGGGGGTTTTTTATGCCATTTAAAGTTGGATTTATCGATTAGAGGAATTGTTTTTGGACATGTTTGCTTTTTTGCATTTTTTTTGGGCTTATTTAACGTTCTTTGGGATACATCGACACCTGGATGGACTTGGAGGTTTTCTTTCATTGGATTTGGTGCTACAACAACTGTAAGTAATTGTTTTAATGGTATGTGGGAGGGAAATGTAATTTATTTCTGTTTTGCTATGCATTTTATTTTGTAAAATATTATTTTTTTGTCAATATATTTTAAAAAATGTATCAATTGTATATATTTGACAAATTAATAATGCTTCATCAAAAAATGGAAGTATTTTATTGATGCATATGTTGTGCTTTATATGAGAATGTTTTCATTAATGTTTACATTGGAATTAAAGGATGTTTTTTGCAACTAGGTATTCTAAACCTCTAGTTGTAGGATAGAGAGTAACTTGGCTTGGTAGAAGTTCATACATTTTATTTGTTTGCTGAGTTACTTTTGGTTTAATTAGTGTAATGGATTGTTGTATCCTTAGTTCTTGGTAGCTTTGCTCCTTTTGAATACTTTGTAGTAGTTTTTGAAGTGTGGGTGTACCTCTCCCTGTTGTTGCCTGGAAGGCGTTATGCCATCCTTCAACGGTGTTGTTACTTTTGGCTTCCTTGTTTAGGGTACTGAGGTACACGATCCACCATGGTATGTGGAACTTTGGTAATCTTCTGTGGCCTGATCGGTGTAGTCTCCCTACCCATGTGTCCTCAAAGTAATCCAGTAGTGGACTTAACTTTTCTTCATTTCTTTTGTAGAATGGACTCTCTATTAATAGGTTATAGTGTTCTGGTACGTCAGTCACAGGGACATAGGCTAGGGCTATCAGTTTTTTTATATGGTATGCTAAGGTGCTATCTGTTACGTGTTCTACACTCAGGTGCCAATTCCGATCCTGTAAAACCAGGGTACGAACCGTCGGACGGCGCGTTTTCTCCGTTCGACTCATACCCGGGAAAAACACCTTACAAACCCGCAAGTACGATTCATACAGAAACACCATTTCCGTACGAATCGTAAAAAACACCGACCGGCTAAAACATACCCACAATTCCGATCCGGGACACCGCGTATGCGACATTCGCACGGAGTCAGGCAGCGTTTTACGGACCAGCAAGTACGATTCGTACCCACAGCACTTCGCACGGCAATATTTTTACGGGACCCAAAAAGTGCCGGAAAAGCTAAGTACGCCACGATGCACGGCGAAAAGGGGGCCCGGTACGCACCGTACCCCCATCCCTACACGTCCACACCGTACCCCAGCACCACCCCATGTCTGCGCCGTACCCCAGCACCCCCCCATGTCCGTGCCGTACCCCCACACCCGTAGGGACGGAGCGTACCCCCACCCCCGTAGGTACGGAGCGTACCACCACCCCCGTAGCTACGCGCTGGGGGTCTGCACCGTACCTACGGGGGTGGTGGTACGCTCTGTACCTATGGGGGTGGTGGTACGCTCCGTACCAACGGGGGTGGGGGTATGCTCCATACCTACGGGGGTGGGGTGGGGGTACGGCATGTACATGGGGGGCTGGGGGTACGGCGCGTACTTGGGGGTGGAGCTGGGGGTACAGCGCATACGTGGGGGGGTGGGCTGGGTGGGTGTTCGGTGCGTATGCGGGCACATGTTTGGACGTCTCCATGGTTGCTATGGGAGTTCGCTCCGTACGGTGTTTTTTCCATACGGTTGTGCATTCGGACGGACGGGACGGATCGTACTTGCGCGCTCGGACTTCAGTTTACCGATTCCTACGTAAAACTGTCCGGGGACGTGTCGGACACTGTTTCCGACCCGAGGACGTGTCGGGGAATTTTCCCAGTGCGATTCGTATGGATTTTTTAACATACGAATCGTACTTGCCAGTTTGTACGGGACTTGTACGATTCGTACAGAAAAAAATCCGGATATGATTCGTACGGGGAATATTTTTAACGGATCGGAATCGGCCCCTATGTGTTGACTTTTGGAGAAATCTCCAGAGGCATTGATAAAAATGATAGTAGCATCCTTGTATAGATGTATGGGGGTATGTTTTTAAAATAGCATGAATCATGGCTATTTCAAAATCCATTATTATTTTATGTGGGAAGTATAGGTACTTTGAGTTTTATTTGGGAGTAAGCAGTAGATGAAGGGAATGTTAGTGTTTTGGTATATAGCATGTACTGTGTACAGTTGATAAAATGGCTTAGGACATATTTTAAATGTGCCATCTATCATCCAGGTGTTGCATTGTTGGAGTTTTGTTAAGTTATTTGCAGTGGCAAACATTATTATACGTTTTTCACTGTTTTTATTGTCAAAGAAAATAAATGCCTCTTTATTATGGGTAATGCTTAGTTCTTGTGGGATGTTTACTTCTTGGAAAGTTTTAGGGATAGGTATGGGAGTTGTTGTTTTCTTTTTTTCTTTTTTTGTCTAATTATAATTTTTTTTAATGCCTCAATGGATGGTAATTGTCCAGATGCATGTTGGGGTATTTGTAGTGGCTGTTCTTTTAATATTTCACTAGTGGGTTTTTCTGTGCTAGTGCTTGCTTCTTTGATATTTTCTAAAGCTCCTCTAATTTCAATTTCAGTAATATTTGGGGGGTGGTTGTGCTCATTGACAGATAATACAGTAGTTTCTTGAGTTGTGGCTCTTCCGTAGCATTTGTTAGCATAGTACTTGCTACATTTCCAGAAGACTTTTAAATCTTTCTGTTTTTCTTGCGTATAGACATAACCCATGTAACATAGGAGCATTTTTCCTTTTTGTGATAGGATGAATTCTGCGCCTTCAGTCATGGTGATGTGTTTAGTTCTAAAGAAAATGTAGATATAATAAAGTTAATATAATGTGATGAAATAATGTGTTAGAAAGATATATATTTGTTGATATATACTTACAATTTTGATGTAGATGTGGAAAAGATTTTTCTTTTGGTGTTTGTTGGCTGTTATTTTTCGTATGGAGTTGGTATATCTGTTGATATATAAAAAATAATGTTAATACATTTTCCAGTATTTGTTGTAGGTGATAGGGGAATTGGGAAAGGGTTTGTTTTAATTAGCTATAATATCTATTTTCTTTAAAGTAATTATTTTATATACTTACTTTTTGATTAGCTTTATTTTCTCTGTTGTTGTAGATAGTTTTTGAGATTGCTGGAAGAGTCTGTAGTGGAGATATAAATAAATGAAAGCATTTTGCAGTTTATTTTAATTTCATTGTATTTCTTACAACTTTTTTGAATAATTAATGTTTTATAAAAGATAAATTACTTACTTTTTGATTAGCTGTCTTTCTTTATTTGTAGAGGAATTTTCCTGTGCTTGCAAGTATCTGTAGTGGAGATATAAGTAAATGAAAGTGTATTTTAGTTAAATATAATTTCTATGCATTTCTTACACATTTTTAGTACAATTAACGTTTTACCAAAGATTATTTACTTACTTGTTTCAGTTTGAGGTTTTGTTTCTACAGTATATCTTGTTGTTAGGAAATAATCTGGTAGCGTTTTTTCTTCTGTTTTCTTGTAGTGTTGAAGTGGAAAAGAGTAAATAATTTTTTTTATGCTGTTGTCTTAATTAGTTACTTTGTCTCATTGGTTGGTTTAGTTACTCTTCGATTCTGATTTGTTGTTGTGTTCAGTTTGAAATTTTTTTCTTGGTGTTTCCATATATGGAAGATGCTAATTAAGTAGTAGTAATGTATTTTAATTATATTTCATTGTTTTAATTTTATTTATAAGTAATGTAATGTTTTATATGTTGGTGTTTTTTTTGTTTAGTATATATATTTATAATTTTATGAGTGGTTTTAGTAAAAGGTATTTTTTTGGTTTTCATGTGTTTGTAAAATGTATTTATATTAGTTAATTGTATTGTGTATGTTTATGTTGGAAAAAAGTCAGTTTTATATGCATTTATATGTTATAATGTGTTTTATAATTAGTCGATATTATTGTAGGTTCGATATTGTAGGCTGTCTATATTTTGATTTCCGATATTATGGTTATTTATTAGTTAATTGTATGGCTTTCGATATTTGTATAATCGATGTTTTGTGTTTCGATAATGTTAGAAACGATATTTTGTTTAGTCAATATAGTGGGTTCGATATTTTAGTGCATTTTTAATTAAGTATTGGTGGTCGATATTGTGGTTTACGATATTTTGTCGTCGATATTGTGTGTAGTCGATATTTTGTCTCTCGATATTAAGTCACTATCCGATTTTTGCCCCTTTCAACTGCATACATTATCTGGCCGGTGGATGCTTATGACAGAACATATGAATATGCTTATGTCAGAAGATGAATCTTTATCACCAAGTCCTTGTTGTGTCCACAAGGTGCCACAATAATGATACCACCATATCTTAATTTTATGGCATGACACAGAGGCCAACAGTATGCAAATCTTGTTTATTGCCAGCTCACAGCAGCAACAATTGAAGAATATAGAACTTTGATAACATTCTAGTAGGCTATAAGATCCCCCCCCCACACGTCCTTTTGTGTTGCTGCTGCTCACAAGATAAGTATATTGATTATGAATTATTTAACCTTTTACTATACTGTTCACTATACCCTCCCCCTTAGATAACTTGTCACCCTGTTACTATTTTAATGGTCAAAAATTATCCACCATAATTGTAAAGAATATTTTATTGGGGAATGTAGGGTGGTTGGTGTAGGTTTTAACAATTATTTACTGTGTTGTCATGCTGGAGGTCTCCTCCCTCCGTACCCGACACACTGTTGATGCCCCCCTCGGCTCCTTAAGGCAGAGAAATAGAATTACTCCACTTTTTTCTCAATCGCTGATGCCCCACGCTCTTCTTGCCGCAGTTCGGGGCTTTAAATCCTAAGCCGAGAGCGAAGCGCACTGACTCCCATGGCAACGCCACAACAAAGGCAGCACTGTGCTAATTTAACGGAGCGGCCCGTCTATACACACACATTCACCTCCGCAAGGCAACCGGAGCAGCGCTGTGCCGACTAACCGTGGTCCGGCAATACACACGCTTCCGCAAGATATAGCCTTCTCCCTGAGGCCAACTTACCTCTCGCACGACCTCGGAGGAGTAAAAAGCGATACCACGAACTCCGGCAGCCCTCGAGTTCCACAGTGGCTGCTGGAGTACACACAAAAAAAAAATACAAAGGAAGGAATTTAAACCTCACCCCAAATAGGCTTAAATAAAGTTCTAAAAAAAAACAACAGAACGATATGCCCTACCCCAGTAATAATAATACAAAGTAAGGACAACACCATTTGAGTAAAGACCCTTAGGAATGGGAAACAACACTACTCCTAAGCCTGCCAACATTTTGATAGTTTGTGAAAGAACACTCCCTGACTAGAGCGGCCATCTTATGCTTCTGGGCATTGTCATTGAATTCTGGCAGTTGCAGTTTGACTGATTGAGAGAACAACTGCTCATCTGCGAAGTGCCCAAGGAACTTCAATATATATACCCCTCATCATGTCACTTGAGCTCACTGAGAACACTATGGAAGACAAACTGGAGGGCCTCATTAATAAAGCCCAGACAAGGTAAGGGGTCACTAGACGATACGATTAATACAAAATTGGAGATACTCTTCAAGCAAGGTTGGCCAGTTGCTTGCACCAGACACGCCGAGGTGGGAGATAGGGCAGTCAAAGCCCAGAGGAAATGAGCTGGAGGAGATAATGAGCCAAAAGGAGCTAAAAAAGCCAACAGGTTAAACAAAATGACTTCATGCTCTGGCGGTGAAACGGATTGTGCCTTGGGCACTCAGGTGGGCAAGAGGAAGGCCCAGAATTACCCATTCCCATTGATAGTGATGAGGACCTAGAGGATGAAATAAACCTCTCCTACTGCTACGATTTCGACATAGATGTCGAACAGTTAGAGGCAAGAAACATGGGTACAACTGATGAGGCATTCAGGACCTCTAGGTCTAAAATGGGTATCATAGACCCTTTCGGAATAAGCATGTTTGACCCACTCCTTTTCAAACACCCCCTATGCCCAGAGTTAGCCCCTTCTCAACATATTGGTGAATACCTATCCTTTTGGCTGAGAAAAGAAATACCCAAGAAGTTAGATCCCGCCTGAGATCTGAATGCCCACACCCCTCACTCCCAGATAAAGTTACATCAACACCAGACCTAGACGCTAAGGTAGTGGCATTCATCACAAAAGGAAGGAAAGACCCCAGAAAGGGTCTGGATAAAGGATTAAAGTCCTGCCAGGACCGGCTACTAGATATTACTTGACCATTAACCAAAGTGTTTGAGAGGGCTAAGGCAGCCTACCTGGAAGATACACTTATAGATTCCAAAGAATTACGCCAATGGTCACAAAGTGCGATTTGCTTCTTAGGGAATGCTATCACGGCATTGTCCAATGAGAGAAGGAAAAGCATACTTCTCAAAATTGACCACAAGCTAATGGAACTGGCCACTAAAGAAGTAGGAGCTACCTGCCAGGGGCTACTCTTCAGGGACGACTTCCTCAGAGATATGGCCAAATGCGTGGGAGCATTCAGCTCCATCCAGATGTCCCAGAAAGACATTTAAAAAGTTTTCCATGATAGAGTTTCTGGCAGGTCCTGGAGAACACAGGGTCAGTTCCCAGGCCATGGCCAAAGCCTATCAAGACCCTACCTGAGACGCGGACCAAGATTCTCAAACCCCAACTTTGCTTCAACATTCTACCCTCAGAAACAGAGGTTCCGTGAGAGAGCCTTCAGAGGAGAGAGGATACAAAAAACCTTTGCAACAGGTAGTATTTAACAAAAGACCCTTCAGATACCCCTATAAATGTGGAAGGCAGACTAGCCCAATACTCTGGGAATTGGAACTTGGTGAGTCAAGACCCATGGGTTATAGAGACAGTGAAGGGGTACAAGATAGAATTTATAGGCATACCAATACAAAGGAAAGTCCCTTCATCAAAAATTTTCTCTCAGAAAGACTCAGCCATAGTTTCACAAGAGGTAGAGAACTTATTGACCAAAGGAGCAATTCGAGAGGGGTCAGAACTAGGTTTCATCAGCAACATCTTTTTAGTGGAAAAGGAGGACAAAGATATGACACCAGTAATAAATCTGAAAGCACTGAACGAATGGGTGACCTACCACCACTTCAAAATGGAAGGGATACACCTTCTAAGAGATATACCACAGAAAGGGGACTGGCTAACCCACCTGGACCTAAAAGACGCATACTTAACTATACCAGTCTGGCAACCCCATCAAAAATACCACCAATTCACTTGGAAGGGCCAAGTGTGGCAATTCTGCAGCCGCCCCTTCGGTCTCTTCTCCGCCCCATGGTGCTTTACAAAGGTACTACGACCCCTAGCGGGTTGGCTAAGGACAAGAGGAGTAAGACTTATCCTATATCTAGACGACACTCTGATTATGGCCAAAAAAAGGGAGATGGTTTCATGTCACACAGAACTTACCATAAACATCTTAGAACACCTGGGTTTTGTGATAAACAAGGGAAAATCCTGTGTAATTCCATGTCATAAAATGCAATTCTTGGGATTCATGGTAAACACCATACACAAAGAATTAAAATTACCAGGGGAAAAATTGAGAACGCCGCAAAGAACTGAGGAAAATGTTAACAGGAAATAATTCCCCCTAAGGGCCCTAGCAAGGATCCTAGGTCTACTATCCAAGCAATCTACCCAGGTCTCCTATACTACCAAGCACTACAAAGACTCAAAGCAAATGTCTTGAGAACAAACCAATCCTACTCTCAAACAGTTTGTTTATACCCAGACTCAAAGAGGAAACTGATACGGTGCCTAAACAATGCAGAAGCATGGAATGGGAGAATGATTTTTGGGGAAGAGCCTGAGATTGTGATAGAATCGGATGCAAGTTTAGAAGGATGGGGTGCGAGGTGTGGCGACTCCTCAACAGTAGGACGCTGGACAGATCAGATGTACAGTGCGTACCCCCAGCTACGCGCTGGGGGTACGCACCGTACATACACTGGTGGGAGTATGACTCGAACATACAGGGGTGTACATACACGGGGGGTTCAACACGTACAGGGTTGTACATACACGGGTGGGGGTACGACTCGAATGTACAGGGGTGTACATGCACGGGGGTTCGACACGTACAGGGGTGTACATACACGGGTGGGGGTACGACTCAAACGTACAGGGGTGTACATGCACGGGGGTTTGACACGTACAGGGGTGTACATACACGGGGGGTTCGGCGCGTACTCACAGGGGCTGGGGGGGTACGGCACGTACTCACGGGGGCTGGGGGGGGTACGGCGCGTACTCACGGGGGCTGGGGGGGTGGGTCGGCGCGTATGTGGGCACATGTCTCCATGGTTGCAATGGGAGTTTGGTGCGGACGGTGTTTTTACCATACGGTTGTGACATCGGACGCACGGGATGGATCGTACTTGCGCGGTCGGACTTCACTTTTCACGTTTGTACGGTAAATCGTCCGGGGAGGTGTCGGACACATTTTCCGACCCGAGGACGTGCGGGGAATTATTCCCAATGCGACTCGTATGGAGTTTTTCCCATGCGAATCGTACTTGGCAGTTTGTACGGCACTTGTACGATTCGTACGGTAAAACGACCGGATACGAGTCGTACGGGGAATTTTTTTACAGGATCGTAATCGGCACCCAAATGTTTCTTAGGCTTTAATTGTGACCTAGCTGGTTCTAATTCACCATCAACCAGTCAAACTAATTGGTCCATCGACCAAGTGGTGGAGTGCCTTGAATAAGGTCAGGATTCTGAAGATGTATATGTATAATGTGTATATAATGTAAAGCAAATTAATCCTGATAGGTAATAAGGTACCCACATGTCCAGCGCTTTTCTCCTGTGTACAGATTCGAGTGAGGTTTATTGAATGGTGAATGTGTGTTGGTGTTATGGGCCCCACCAATGAATGAGTGTATGAATGAGTTGTTGTGATTAAGAATCTGTGACATAGGGAGAATATGTAAATTTTGTTATCGGCGCTGCATCAGATTTCTTGCTAGCAGATTGATGGTTTTGTTGTATTGGTTTGGTGATTATTGATTTATGTTTAACACTTTGGTGTTGATTCCGATCCTGGAAAAACCGGGTACGAATCGTCGGACGGAGCGTTTTCTCCGTCCGACCCGTACCCGGTAAAAACACCTTACAAACCCGCAAGTACGATTCGCACAGAAACACCATTTCCGTACGAATCGTAAAAAACACCGACCGGCCAAAATATACCCACAATTCCGATCCGGGACACCGCGGACGTGACGTCCGGATGGAGTCAGGCAGCGTTTCACGAACCAGCAAGTGCGATTCATGCCCACGTCACTCCGCACGGACAATATTTTACGGCAGCCAAAAACTGCCGGGAAATCAGGACGACGCGCAGAAGGAGCACCAGTACGCGACGGACAGCTATGGACCCCAACCTACGTGTCATCCCGGCCCTCATAGCAGTCAACCTGGTGCACAGGAACCGACGCAGACACCTCAGAAGGTCAGAACAACACCCAGGGGCAAAGGGGGGGGCAGGGGCAGGAAACATAACCCCCACCCAAGTTCAAAATCATACATGCCCTGTACATACCTGACCCCCAGGGCCTGGTCACTTCGGGGGTGGGGGCGTGTCCACCAAGGCCTGCGTCCGCCACAACGGAAGTCGACATGGACGCGAACCGGCAACACAACAATTGTGGTACGCACCGTACCCACGCCTTAAGAGCGTGGGTACGGGTCGTACCACGCCCACCCCTACGTCACCCCAACAATGGCGTTACGGCCCGTACCCAGGCCTTTGGGACGTGGGTACTGGCCGTACCCCCATTGTTGTGGTTACGTAGGGGTACGTACCGTACCCATGCCATTAGGCCGTGGGTACGGGTCGTACCACGCCTACCCCTACGGCACCCCAACAATGGCGGTACGACCCGTACCCACATTCAAAAGGCATTGTTACGGTACGTACCACTACCGGCACCCCAACAATGGGGGTACGACCCGTACCCACGTCCAAAAAGGCATGGGTACGAGCCATACCCCTACGGCACCCCAACAATGGGGGTACGACCCTTACCCACGTCCCAACGGCATGGGTACAGGCCGTACACCTACGGCACCCCAACAATGTGGGTACGGCCCGTACCCATGCCTATAGGACATGGGTATGAGTCGTACCACGCTTACCCCTACGTCACCCCAACAATGGCGGATACGGCCTGTACCCATGCCATTAGGCCGTGGGTACGGGTTGTACCACGCCTACCCCTACGGCACCCCAACAATGGCGGTACGACCCGTACCCACGTCCCAAAGGCATTGTTACGGTACGTACCCCTACGGCACCCCAACAATGGGGGTACGACCCGTACCCATGCCTATAGGACGTGGGTACGAGTCGTACCACGCCTACTCCTACGTCACCCCAACAATGGCAGATACGGCCCGTACCCAGGCCTATAGGATGTGTGTACGGGTCGTACCACGCCTACACCTACGTCACCCCAACAATGGCGGCACGGGTCGTACCCATGCCTTTGGGATGTGGGTACGGGCCGTACCCCCATTGTTGGGGTGCCGTAGGGGTACGGCCCATACCCAGGCCTTAGGACGTGGGTACAGGTCATACCACGCCAGTGGACAGACACATAGGGGTGTGTGGCCATCAGCCCCAGCAGTGCCCAGATATAGGAGGGGTGGGTGCCTAACACTCCCAGTAGTGCCCAGACATAGGAGGGGTGGGTGCAGAGTCCTCCCAGCAGTGCCCAGACATAGGAGAGGTGGGTGCAGAGTCCTCCCAGCAGTGCCCAGACATAGGAAAGGTGGGTGCAGCGTCCTCCTAGCAGTGCCCAGACATAGGAGGGGTGGGTGCAGAGTCCTCCCAGCCGTGCCCAGACATAGGAGAGGTGGGTGCAGAGTCCTCCCAGCAGTGCCCAGACATAGGAGGGGTGGGTGCAGAGTCCTCCCAGCAGTGCCCAGACATAGGAGGGGTGGGGGCAGAGTCCTCCCAGCAGTGCTCAGACATAGGAGGGGTGGGTGCCTATCACTACCAGCAGTGCCCAGACATGGGAGGGGTGGGTGCAGAGTCCTCCCAGCAGTGCCCAGACATAGGAGGGGTGGGTGCCTATCACTCCCAGCAGTGCCCAGACATAGGAGGGGGGGTGCCTATCACTCCCAGCAGTGCCCAGACATAGGAGGGGTGGGTGCCTATCACTCCCAGCAGTGCCCAGACATAGGAGGGGTGGGTGCAGAGTCCTCCCAGCAGAGCCCAGACATAGGAGCATTGGGGGCAGAGTCCTCCCAGCAGTGCCCAGACATAGGAGAGGTGGGTGCAGAGTCCTCCCAGCAGTGCCCAGACATAGGAGGGGTGGGGGCAGAGTCCTCGCAGCAGTGCCCAGACATAGGAGAGGTGGGTGCAGAGTCCTCCCAGCAGTGCCCAGACATAGGAGGGGTGGGTGCAGAGTCCTCCCAGCAGTGCCCAGACATAGGAGGGGTGGGGGCAGAGTCCTCCTAGCAGTGCCCAGACATAGGAGGGGTGGGTGCCTTTCACTCCCAGCAGTGCCCAGACATAGGAGGGGTGGGTGCAGAGTCCTCCCAGCAGTGCCCAGACATAGGAGGGGTGGGTGCCTATCACTCCCAGCAGTGCCCAGACGTAGGAGGGGTGGGGGCAGAGTCCTCCCAGCAGTGCCCAGACATAGGAGGGGTGGGTGCCTATCACTCCCAGCAGTGCCCAGACATAGGAGGGGTGGGTGCAGAGTCCTCCCAGCAGTGCCCAGACATAGGAGGGGTGGGTGCCTATCACTCCCAGCAGCGCCCAGACATAGGAGGGGTGGGGGCAGAGTCCTCCCAGCAGTGCCCAGACATAGGAGAGGTGGGTGCAGAGTCCTCCCAGCAGTGCCCAGACATAGGAGGGGTGAGTGCCCATCACTCCCAGCAGTGCCCATACATAGGACGGGTGGGGGCAGAGTCCTCCCAGCAGTGCCCAGACATAGGAGAGGTGGGTGCAGAGTCCTCCCAGCAGTGCCCAGACATAGGAGGGGTGGGTGCAGAGTCCTCCCAGCAGTGCCCAGACATAGAAGAGGTGGGTGCAGAGTCCTCCCAGCAGTGCCCAGACATAGGAGGGGTGGGGGCAGAGTCCTCCCAGCAGTGCCCAGACATAGGAGGGGTGGGTGCCTATCACTCCCAGCAGTGCCCAGACATAGGAGGGGTGGGTGCAGAGTCCTCCCAGCAGTGCCCAGACATAGGAGGGGTGGGTGCCTATCACTCCCAGCAGTGCCCAGACGTAGGAGGGGTGGGGGCAGAGTCCTCCCAGCAGTGCCCAGACATAGGAGGGGGGGTGCCTATCACTCCCAGCAGTGCCCAGACATAGGAGGGGTGGGTGCAGAGTCCTCCCAGCAGTGCCCAGACATAGGAGGGGTGGGTGCCTATCACTCCCAGCAGTGCCCAGACATAGGAGGGGTGGGGGCAGAGTCCTCCCAGCAGTCCCCAGACATAGGAGAGGTGGGTGCAGAGTCCTCCGAGCAGTGCCCAGGCATAGGAAGGGTGGGTGCCTATCACTCCCAGCAGTGCCCAGACATAGGACGGGTGGGGGCAGAGTCCTCCCAGCAGTGCCCAGACATAGGAGAGGTGGTTGCAGAGTTCTCCCAGCAGTGCCCAGACATAGGAGGGGTGGGTGCAGAGTCCTCCCAGCAGTGCCCAGACATAGAAGAGGTGGGTGCAGAGTCCTCCCAGCAGTGCCCAGACATAGGAGAGGTGGGTGCAGAGTCCTCCCAGCAGTGCCCAGACATAGGAGGGGTGGATGCAGAGTCTTCCCAGCAGTGCCCAGACATAGGAGAGGTGGGTGCAGAGTCCTCCCAGCAGTGCCCAGACATAGGAGGGGTGGGGGCAGAGTCCTCCCAGCAGTGCCCAGACATAGGAGGGGTGGGTGCCTATCACTCCCAGCAGTGCCCAGACATAGGAGGGGTGGGTGCAGAGTCCTCCCAGCAGTGCCCAGACATAGGAGGGGTGGGTGCCTATCACTCCCAGCAGTGCCCAGACGTAGGAGGGGTGGGGGCAGAGTCCTCCCAGCAGTGCCCAGACATAGGAGGGGGGGTGCCTATCACTCCCAGCAGTGCCCAGACATAGGAGGGGTGGGTGCAGAGTCCTCCCAGCAGTGCCCAGACATAGGAGGGGTGGGTGCCTATCACTCCCAGCAGTGCCCAGACATAGGAGGGGTGGGGGCAGAGTCCTCCCAGCAGTCCCCAGACATAGGAGAGGTGGGTGCAGAGTCCTCCGAGCAGTGCCCAGGCATAGGAAGGGTGGGTGCCTATCACTCCCAGCAGTGCCCAGACATAGGACGGGTGGGGGCAGAGTCCTCCCAGCAGTGCCCAGACATAGGAGAGGTGGTTGCAGAGTTCTCCCAGCAGTGCCCAGACATAGGAGGGGTGGGTGCAGAGTCCTCCCAGCAGTGCCCAGACATAGAAGAGGTGGGTGCAGAGTCCTCCCAGCAGTGCCCAGACATAGGAGAGGTGGGTGCAGAGTCCTCCCAGCAGTGCCCAGACATAGGAGGGGTAAGTGCAGAGTCCTCCCAGCAGTGCCCAGACATAGGAGGGGTGGGGGCAGAGTCCTCCCAGCAGTGCCCAGACATAGGAGGGGTGGGTGCCTATCACTCCAAGCAGTGCCCAGACATAGGAGGGGTGGGTGCAGAGTCCTCCCAGCAGTGCCCAGAGATAGGAGGGGTGGGTGCCTATCACTCCCAGCAGTGCCCAGACATAGGAGGGGTGGGTGCCTATCACTCCCAGCAATGCCCAGACATAGGAGGGGTGGGTGCAGAGTCCTCCCAGCAGTGCCCAGACATAGGAGGGGTGGGTGCAGAGTCCTCCCAGCAGTGCCCAGACATAGGAGGGGTGGGGGCAGAGTCCCCCCAGCAGTGCCCAGACATAGGAGAGGTGGGTGCAGAGTCCTCCCAGCAGTGCCCAGACATAGGAGGGGTGGGGGCAGAGTCCTCCCAGCAGTGCCCAGACATAGGAGAGGTGGGTGCAGAGTCCTCCCAGCAGTGCCCAGACATAGGAGGGGTGGGGGCAGAGTCCTCCCAGCAGTGCCCAGACATAGGAGGTTGGGTGCCTATCACTCCCAGCAGTGCCCAGACATAGGAGGGGTGGGTGCAGAGTCCTCCCAGCAGTGCCAAGACATAGGAGGGGTGGGTGCCTATCACTCCCAGCAGTGCCCAGACATAGGAGGGGTGGAGGCAGAGTCCTCCCAGCAGTGCCCAGACATAGGAGGGGTGGGTGCCTATCACTCCCAGCAGTGCCCAGACATAGGAGGGGTGGGTGCAGAGTCCTCCCAGCAGTGCCCAGACATAGGAGGGGTGGGTGCCTATCACTCCCAGCAGTGCCCAGACATCGGAGGGGTGGGGGCAGAGTCCTCCCAGCAGTGCCCAGACATAGGAGAGGTGGGTGCAGAGTCCTCCCAGCAGTGCCCAGGCAGAGGAGGGGTGGGTGCCTATCACTCCCAGCAGTGCCCAGACATAGGAGGGTTGGGGGCAGAGTCCTCCCAGCAGTGCCCAGACATAGGAGAGGTGGGTGCAGAGTCCTCCCAGCAGTGCCCAGACATAGGAGGGGTGGGGGCAGAGTCCTCCCAGCAGTGCCCAGACATAGGAGAGGTGGGTGCAGAGTCCTCCCAGCAGTGCCCAGACATAGGAGGGGTGGGTGCAGAGTCCTCCCAGCAGTGCCCAGACATAGGAGGGGTGGGGGCAGAGTCCTCCCAGCAGTGCCCAGACATAGGAGGGGTGGGTGCATTTCACTCCCAGCAGTGCCCAGACATAGGAGGGGTGGGTGTAGAGTCCTCCCAGCAGTGCCCAGACATAGGAGGGGTGGGTGCCTATCACTCCCAGCAGTGCCCAGACGTAGGAGCGGTGGGGGCAGAGTCCTCCCAGCAATGCCCAGACATAGGAGGGGTGGGTGCCTATCACTCCCAGCAGTGCCCAGACATAGGAGGGGTGGGTGCAGAGTCCTCCCAGCAGTGCCCAGACATAGGAGGGGTGGGTGCCTATCACTCCCAGCAGTGCCCAGACATAGGAGGGGTGGGGGCAGAGTCCTCCCAGCAGTGCCCAGACATAGGAGAGGTGGGTGCAGAGTCCTCCCAGCAGTGCCCAGACATAGGAGGGGTGAGTGCCTATCACTCCAAGCAGTGCCCATACATAGGACGGGTGGGGGCAGAGTCCTCCCAGCAGTGCCCAGACATAGGAGAAGTGGGTGCCTATCACTCCCAGCAGTGCCCAGACATAGGAGGGATGGGTGCAGAGTCCTCCCAGCAGTGCCCAGACATAGGAGGGGTGGGTGCCTATCACTCCCAGCAGTGCCCAGACATAGGAGGGATGGGTGCAGAGTCCTCCCAGCAGTGCCCAGACATAGGAGGGGTGGGTGCCTATCACTCCCAGCAGTGCCCAGACGTAGGAGGGGTGGGGGCAGAGTCCTCCCAGCAGTGCCCAGACATAGGAGGGGTGGGTGCCTATCACTCCCAGCAGTGCCCAGACAAAGGAGGGGTGTGTTGGACAGGCCACACGAAGGGCTTGCTCCCTCCCCGCACGACAGGGCCCGAGCTCCGGCCCACCAGGCATAACCCACGAAAAGCACCTGTACCCCGTCTCACGACAGATCTTCTGCCCTCGGACCTCTACTCATCACGGGGCCCAGCCCCACCGGCTCCCCCGGCCGGTTCAAGCCGCCATCTTGGGCCCTGCACCACGAGGCCGCGTGGCCTAGCCCCGACCCTAACCCCGGGCCTGGCCGGCCCCGACATCCCGGCACCACCATCCACCCGGGAGGTGAGCGGACCACTTGGCAGGTCAATGGGAGGACGAAGTGTCAAGAGCTCTTCCCCCGCCAGGTGCCGATCGCCTCCAGCTCCCCCAGGCGCTGGCTCCACCCCCTGCTGGGTGTCTGGACACCTTCATCCCGGGCCCTCCGACCTCCAAGTGCGAGGGCCCGGACATCAAAGGGCGGCTGCCCTATAACTGGGGCAACTCCGGAGCAGGAAGGCAGTTGTATCCTGGAGTCGAGAGACACCGAGAGAACTCAGCCTTGACGGACTACTGGCGCTGCCGTAGCCCGCTCTTGTGAACCATCGTCCTGCCTGCTGGCGCTGCCGCGGCCTTCTACAACATCCATCCTCGTCGGGACCTGCTGGCGCTGCCGCGGCCCGTTGTAACGACCATCCTCACCGGGACCTGCTGGCGCTGCCGCGGACCGTACCTCGACCATCTCCACTGGGACCTGCTGGCGCTGCCGCGAACCGTGTACCGACCATCTCCACCAGGACCTGCTGGCGCTGCCGCGGCCCGTACCAACTAAGCTCGAGGATTGTGAGCTAATCATCATCTCATCCAGACTACCTGACTGGTAGACAGACTGTCCCGCTACCCCTTACCCTGCTTTGAGAGACTTGAATCGAGGGGACCCCTGAGTCCAGACCTCCTTGTACCATTCAACTGTACCCTAAGAAGTGCTTATAAAGAACCCTGAACCTTATCCGTGTGTGGTATCTGTCTGTGGGGGGGAAGTTACTTGTCTGTACGATCGCTGGAGACGGCTCTCCCTGGAGACCTCTCCTCCTGACCCCGGCCGACCCTCCCGGTCCGTCTACCCTTTCTAACATTGGTGGCCAGCGGCGCGATCCGAATCAACGCGTAATCGTACAGAGAGTAGCTCACCCCACGACAAAAACACAATGTCAGCCAAAGATAGCAACTCCACCGAGAAATTCCAAATGGATAAAATAGAAGAATACAACCACCGCGAACTGAGACAATTCTGCATAGAACTTGGCATTGCTACCACCGGCCTGAGTACCAAGGATGATCTAAAACACGCCCTAGAGTCGTGGACAGAAACTGGGGTCGCCGGACCCTCCGACCAAAGCAGCATCACACCAGAGGGGAACGCCACGGCTCCCGAGGAGCGGGGAACGGGCCTCTCGCAGGAGGAGATCCGAGAAAGAGAAAGAACCAGATTGCACGAGTTGGAAATGGCACGACTCAAGATGGATGGGGAACTCAAGTTAGCTGAACAGAAACTCAACCTCGAGCACATGCGGCTCCGAGATGAACGAGAAGAGAAGCAGAGACAGAGAGAGCTGGAGGAGAAAAAAATAACGCTCGAGCACGAGCGCCAACTAGCGGAAATAGAACTTCGGAAACAGAATAAGGAACTGGGGGTGCCTGAGCGACCACACACCCCGGGGCCAATCGAGAAAAAAGTCCACATCCCCAAGGATGTTGTCCGCGAGTATGTCCGAGAAGACGACATACAACAGTGGTTTAAAGCCTACGAGATCGCCATGACCTCCCACCGGATCGACCGGAGTGATTGGGGAGCCGGACTTTGGGGGAGGTTTATCAACGAGGGTCGCGATGCCCTACTGCAGCTCCCAGATCACCAAATGTCGTCCTACGACCACATGAAGGCTGCCCTCCTCACCCGCTACGGCCTCACACCCGAGATGTACCGCCAGAGGTTCAGAGATTGCACCCGGATCCCAGGTACAACTTGGGTAGAATACGTGAACTATTTCAGCCGTGCCTTCGAGGGTTGGATAAAGGGGAGCCAGGTCACCACCTACGAACAACTCTTTAACCTGATGGTATGGGAGCACCTGTCAAACAACTGCTTCGTCGAGCTCAGGCAGCACCTCCTCGACAGTAAGCTGACTGACCCCCGGCAGCTCGCCGCCGAAGCTGACCGATGGGAAAGCACCCGAGTGGGCCGGAGGGGGCCACACGAACAGAACAGAAACAACCAAGGCCAGCACCGTCCTCGGGGAGGAGGAGGGGGCCAGGGGCGAGGGAGAGACGCCTTGCCCGCAACACCCGTGGCCAGCACCCCGGCTCCGGCCGGTCGGGGCAACCCCCCGTGGCGTCCTGGGGTCCGAGCCAACGTCACGTGCCACCGATGCCAGCGAGTCGGCCACTACGCCAATGACCCGAGCTGCCCGCAGAACCAAACACCCAAGCCCCGCCAGGTAGCTGCCGCCGCCCTGGGGGAAGAGCGATCATTGGAGGAACCAGAGGAGTATGAGCCGGCCCAGCAAGAGTGGGAACCGGCCGCCATGGTCCTGGCGTGCTTAGGGGGAAGAGACATGGTCCCGCGGGCTCCCCTACCCGCTAACACCAGGAAATACGGTCAGTGGGTGACCATTAATGGACAACGAGCCGAGGCCTTGCGTGACACAGGCGCCAGTGTGACGGCCGTCCGCTGTCACCTGGTGAAGCCCGAGCAGATCCTGCCGAACATTCTCTGCCCCGTCCGCTCGGCAGACAACTCTGAAAGTATGTGTCAAATGGCCTGCGTCCCATTCGAATGGGGAGGGGTCTCCGGCCTGTTGAAGGTGACGGTCCGGGACGATGCCCCCGTGGACTGCCTCCTGGGGAATGACCTCGAGAGTTCCCCGTGGGCCACCGTTGAGAGAAGAGAGCACCTGGGGATGCTGGGCCTCCCGGACGGGGCCTGCATAACCACCCGGTCCATGACCGCCCGTGCCGTCCCTCGATCAGAAGAACCAGAATGGCCAGCACCCCCGCCCCCAGTCGCCCCAGTAGAAGACAACGACGAGGCCAGCCTCCCAGACTCGACGACCGAAGGGGACGCGCAACCCCAGGACCTTCCTGACCTGGCTCAGTGGCGTCAAGAAGGGGGGCCCACCCAAGAACAGTTCCGCCAGGAACAAAAGACCTGTCCCTCCCTCGAGGGACTCCGCCAACAAGCCAGCGCCCAGAACACAGGGGACTCCACCGGAACTCACTGGGTCTACTGGGATAACGACCTGCTATACAGCGAGCAAAGAATCGCCGAGCTGGGGGCCGGTCGAGTACTGGTGGTACCTCTCCGCTTCAGAGACTTTCTGCTCAACCTGGCCCACGATGTCCCCCTGGCTGGACACCTGGGCCAGGATAAAACGTACAGCCGCCTAGTGACCCACTTTTTCTGGCCGAAAATGAGGAACGACGTCCTGAACCACTGCCGATCTTGCCCCACATGCCAAGCCAGCGGGAAGAGTGGTCGGAAGCTGAAAGCCCCTCTGCAACCCTTCCCTGTGGTCACCACCCCGTTCGAAAGGGTGGGGATAGACATCGTGGGGCCTCTGGACCCCCGCACGGCACAAGGACACAGGTTCATCTTAGTACTGGTGGACCATGCCACCCGCTACCCCGAGGCGGTGCCCCTACGGACCGTGACAGCTCCGGTGGTTGGCCGGGCCCTAATGGGGATCTTCTCCCGGGTAGGCTTCCCCCGAGAAGTCGTCAGCGACCGAGGCACGAACTTTATATCCAAATACATGAAGTCCCTCTGGCAACAATGCGGGGTCACCTACAGATTCACGACCCCCTATCACCCCCAAGGGAACGGACTAGTGGAGCGTTTTAACCGCACCCTCAAGGGGATGATTGGGGGATTGGAAGAGCCCCTCCGTCGCCAGTGGGATGTACTACTCCCGTGCCTCCTCTTCGCTTACCGAGAAGTTCCCCAGAAGTCCCTCGGTTTTAGCCCTTTCGAACTCCTGTACGGGCACCCTGTGCGAGGGCCCCTCAGCCTAGTAAAAGAAGGTTGGGAGATGGCCCCCCTAAAGACCCCTCCAGACGTCTTCAAATACCTCCTGGCCCTACGCAACCAGACCCGGCGCTTCAGAGAGATGGCCAAGGCGAACCTCGAGGCCAGCCAGGAGGACATGAAGAAGTGGTATGATCACAATGCCTCCGCCGTTGAGTTCGAGCCTGGACAACAAGTATGGGTGATGTCCCCCACCGAACCATGTGCCTTGCAAGATAAGTGGACGGGGCCCTTCAAAGTGGTCGAGCGCAAAAGCCCCGTCACTTACCTCATCGACCTGGGGACCTCCCGGAACCCCCTTCGGGTCCTCCACACCAACCGACTCAAACCACACTTTGTGCGCTCAGAACTCAGCCTCCTGATGGCTACGGACAGTGGGGCAGAGGAGGACTCCGAGCCCCTCCCGGATCTTCTGAAGACTCAGGAGAATGACGGCTCCGTGGACGGGGTCCGGCTCTCTGACACCCTCACTTCGGAGCAACGCCAGGGCTGCCGGAACCTCCTGCTGCAGTTTGCTACCCTGTTCTCCCTCACCCCCGGGGTCACCCCTTGGTGTTTGCACGACGTGGACACCGGGGACAGTCCCCCTGTCCGACACCGGGCCTACCGCGTACCAGATCGGGTACGGGCCTGCATACAGGAGGAGGTGGCCAAGATGCTCACAATCGGGGTCATCGAGCCCTCGGACAGTCCCTGGGCCAGTCCGGTTGTATTGGTCCCCAAAGCCGCTGCCCCCGGCACCGCACCTGAACTGAGATTCTGCGTCGACTACCGGGGCTTGAACGCTGTCACCCGGACCGACGCTCATCCGATCCCCCGAGCAGACGAGCTGATCGACCGGCTGGGGGCCGCCCGCTACCTCAGTATCTTCGACCTAACAGCGGGCTACTGGCAGATCGGCCTCACACCCAGGGCTCAGGAACGGTCAGCCTTCTCTACCCCCGATGGCCACTACCAATTCAAGGTCATGCCCTTCGGCATGAAGAATGCCCCCGCCACGTTTCAACGCCTCGTGAACCAGGTCTTGGCGGGGCTCGAAGAGTTCAGCGCTGCCTACCTGGACGATATCGCTGTATACAGCCGCCACTGGCCCGACCACCTCCGTCACCTCCAAGAGGTCCTACAGGCCCTCCAGCGGGCCGGCCTCACAATTAAGGCCGGCAAGTGCCAAATTGGCCAAGGGTCTGTGACCTACCTTGGGCACCAAGTGGGAAGCGGGCTGGTGGCCCCGCTACAACTTAAGATTGCTGCCATCCAGTCCTGGCAGCCCCCCGTCACCCAGACCGAGGTCCGAGCCTTCTTGGGGCTCACCGGCTACTACCGGCGGTTCGTGAAGGACTACGGCAGCATCGTGGGGCCCCTCACGGGTCTCACGTCCAAGAACCAACCAAAGCGGATTAACTGGACCCCCGATTGTCAAGCGGCCTTCGAGAAGCTGAAGGCCGCCCTGTGCACCGCCCCTGTGCTCCAGGCCCCCGATTACAGTCGGGAATTCGTGGTACAGACCGACGCCTCCGACCACGGCATCGGAGCCGTTCTTTCTCAGTTAAACCCCGAAGGTCATGACCAGCCGGTGGCCTTCATCAGTCGACGTCTCCTGGCCCGAGAACAGCGCTGGAGCACCATCGAGAGGGAGGCCTTCGCAGTGGTGTGGGCCCTCAAAAAGCTCCGGCCCTATCTCTTCGGTACCCATTTCCGGGTACAAACCGACCATCGACCCCTGCAGTGGCTGATGCAGATGCGGGGGGAGAACCCAAAACTCTTGCGCTGGTCCATTTCCCTGCAGGGAATGGACTTCACTGTGGAGCACCGACCAGGCCAAGACCACGCCAACGCGGATGGCCTGTCCCGCTTTTTCCGCCTCGACGAAGAGAGTCCCCAAGGAGATGGGTGACTCTCCCCGCCTTCAGCTGGGGGGGATGCATGTTGGACAGGCCACACGAAGGGCTTGCTCCCTCCCCGCACGACAGGGCCCGAGCTCCGGCCCACCAGGCATAACCCACGAAAAGCACCTGTACCCCGTCTCACGACAGATCTTCTGCCCTCGGACCTCTACTCATCACGGGGCCCAGCCCCACCGGCTCCCCCGGCCGGTTCAAGCCGCCATCTTGGGCCCTGCACCACGAGGCCGCGTGGCCTAGCCCCGACCCTAACCCCGGGCCTGGCCGGCCCCGACATCCCGGCACCACCATCCACCCGGGAGGTGAGCGGACCACTTGGCAGGTCAATGGGAGGACGAAGTGTCAAGAGCTCTTCCCCCGCCAGGTGCCGATCGCCTCCAGCTCCCCCAGGCGCTGGCTCCACCCCCTGCTGGGTGTCTGGACACCTTCATCCCGGGCCCTCCGACCTCCAAGTGCGAGGGCCCGGACATCAAAGGGCGGCTGCCCTATAACTGGGGCAACTCCGGAGCAGGAAGGCAGTTGTATCCTGGAGTCGAGAGACACCGAGAGAACTCAGCCTTGACGGACTACTGGCGCTGCCGTAGCCCGCTCTTGTGAACCATCGTCCTGCCTGCTGGCGCTGCCGCGGCCTTCTACAACATCCATCCTCGTCGGGACCTGCTGCCGCGGCCCGTTGTAACGACCATCCTCACCGGGACCTGCTGGCGCTGCCGCGGACCGTACCTCGACCATCTCCACTGGGACCTGCTGGCGCTGCCGCGGACCGTGTACCGACCATCTCCACCGGGACCTGCTGGCGCTGCCGCGGCCCGTACCAACTAAGCTCGAGGATTGTGAGCTAATCATCATCTCATCCAGACTACCTGACTGGTAGACAGACTGTCCCGCTACCCCTTACCCTGCTTTGAGAGACTTGAATCGAGGGGACCCCTGAGTCCAGACCTCCTTGTACCATTCAACCGTACCCTAAGAAGTGCTTATAAAGAACCCTGAACCTTATCCGTGTGTGGTATCTGTCTGTGGGGGGGAAGTTACTTGTCTGTACGATCGCTGGAGACAGCTCTCCCTGGAGACCTCTCCTCCTGACCCCGGCCGACCCTCCCGGTCCGTCTACCCTTTCTAACAGGGTGGGTGCAGAGTCCTCCCAGCAGTGCCCAGACATAGGAGGGGTGGGTGCCTATCACTCCCAGCAGTGCCCAGACATAGGAGGGGTGGGGGCAGAGTCCTCCCAGCAGTGCCCAGACATAGGAGAGGTGGGTGCAGAGTCCTCCCAGCAGTGCCCAGACATAGGAAGGGTGGGTGCCTATCACTCCCAGCAGTGCCCAGACATAGGACGGGTGGGGGCAGAGTCCTCCCAGCAGTGCCCAGACATAGGAGAGGTGGGTGCAGAGTCCTCCCAGCAGTGCCCAGACATAGGAGGGGTGGGTGCAGAGTCCTCCCAGCAGTGCCCAGACATAGAAGTGGTGGGTGCAGAGTCCTCCCAGCAGTGCCCAGACATAGGAGAGGTGGGTGCAGAGTCATAGGAGAGGTGGGTGCAGAGTCCTCCCAGCAGTGCCCAGACATAGGAGGGGTGGGGGCAGAGTCCTCCCAGCAGTGCCCAGACATAGGAGGGGGGGTGCCTATCACTCCCAGCCGTGCCCAGACATAGGAGGGGTGGGTGCAGAGTCCTCCCAGCAGTGCCCAGACATAGGAGGGTGGGTGCCTATCACTCCCAGCAGTGCCCAGACATAGGAGGGGTGGGGGCAGAGTCCTCCCAGCAGTCCCCAGACATAGGAGAGGTGGGTGCAGAGTCCTCCCAGCAGTGCCCAGGCATAGGAAGGGTGGGTGCCTATCACTCCCAGCAGTGCCCAGACATAGGACGGGTGGGGGCAGAGTCCTCCCAGCAGTGCCCAGACATAGGAGAGGTGGTTGCAGAGTCCTCCCAGCAGTGCCCAGACATAGGAGGGGTGGGTGCAGAGTCCTCCCAGCAGTGCCCAGACATAGAAGAGGTGGGTGCAGAGTCCTCCCAGCAGTGCCCAGACATAGGAGAGGTGGGTGCAGAGTCCTCCCAGCAGTGCCCAGACATAGGAGGGGTGGATGCAGAGTCTTCCCAGCAGTGCCCAGACATAGGAGAGGAGGGTGCAGAGTCCTCCCAGCAGTGCCCAGACATAGGAGGGGTAAGTGCAGAGTCCTCCCAGCAGTGCCCAGACATAGGAGGGGTGGGGCAGAGTCCTCCCAGCAGTGCCCAGACATAGGAGGGGTGGGTGCCTATCACTCCCAGCAGTGCCCAGACATAGGAGGGGTGGGTGCAGAGTCCTCCCAGCAGTGCCCAGAGATAGGAGGGGTGGGTGCCTATCACTCCCAGCAGTGCCCAGACATAGGAGGGGTGGGTGCCTATCACTCCCAGCAATGCCCAGACATAGGAGGGGTGGGTGCAGAGTCCTCCCAGCAGTGCCCAGACATAGGAGGGGTGGGTGCAGAGTCCTCCCAGCAGTGCCCAGACATAGGAGGGGTGGGGGCAGAGTCCCCCCAGCAGTGCCCAGACATAGGAGAGGTGGGTGCAGAGTCCTCCCAGCAGTGCCCAGACATAGGAGGGGTGGGGCAGAGTCCTCCCAGCAGTGCCCAGACATAGGAGAGGTGGGTGCAGAGTCCTCCCAGCAGTGCCCAGACATAGGATGGGTGGGTGCAGAGTCCTCCCAGCAGTGCCCAGACATAGGAGGGGTGGGGGCAGAGTCCTCCCAGCAGTGCCCAGACATAGGAGGTTGGGTGCCTATCACTCCCAGCAGTGCCCAGACATAGGAGGGGTGGGTGCAGAGTCCTCCCAGCAGTGCCAAGACATAGGAGGGGTGGGTGCCTATCACTCCCAGCAGTGCCCAGACATAGGAGGGGTGGAGGCAGAGTCCTCCCAGCAGTGCCCAGACATAGGAGGGGTGGGTGCCTATCACTCCCAGCAGTGCCCAGACATAGGAGGGGTGGGTGCAGAGTCCTCCCAGCCGTGCCCAGACATAGGAGGGGTGGGTGCCTATCACTCCCAGCAGTGCCCAGACATCGGAGGGGTGGGGGCAGAGTCCTCCCAGCAGTGCCCAGACATAGGAGAGGTGGGTGCAGAGTCCTCCCAGCAGTGCCCAGGCAGAGGAGGGGTGGGTGCCTATCACTCCCAGCAGTGCCCAGACATAGGAGGGTTGGGGGCAGAGTCCTCCCAGCAGTGCCCAGACATAGGAGAGGTGGGTGCAGAGTCCTCCCAGCAGTGCCCAGACATAGGAGGGGTGGATGCAGAGTCTTCCCAGCAGTGCCCAGACATAGGAGAGGTGGGTGCAGAGTCCTCCCAGCAGTGCCCAGACATAGGAGGGGTGGGGGCAGAGTCCTCCCAGCAGTGCCCAGACATAGGAGGGGTGGGTGCCTATCACTCCCAGCAGTGCCCAGACATAGGAGAGGTGGGTGCAGAGTCCTCCCAGCAGTGCCCAGACATAGGAGGGGTGGGGGCAGAGTCCTCCCAGCAGTGCCCAGACATAGGAGGGGTGGGTGCCTTTCACTCCCAGCAGTGCCCAGACATAGGAGGGGTGGGTGCAGAGTCCTCCCAGCAGTGCCCAGACATAGGAGGGGTGGGTGCCTATCACTCCCAGCAGTGCACAGACGTAGGAGCGGTGGGGGCAGAGTCCTCCCAGCAGTGCCCAGACATAGGAGGGGTGGGTGCCTATCACTCCCAGCAGTGCCCAGACATAGGAGGGGTGGGTGCAGAGTCCTCCCAGCAGTGCCCAGACATAGGAGGGGTGGGTGCCTATCACTCCCAGCAGTGCCCAGACATAGGAGGGGTGGGGGCAGAGTCCTCCCAGCAGTGCCCAGACATAGGAGAGGTGGGTGCAGAGTCCTCCCAGCAGTGCCCAGACATAGGAGGGGTGAGTGCCTATCACTCCAAGCAGTGCCCATACATAGGACGGGTGGGGGCAGAGTCCTCCCAACAGTGCCCAGACATAGGAGAAGTGGGTGCAGAGTCCTCCCAGCAGTGCCCAGACATAGGAGGGGTGGGTGCAGAGTCCTCCCAGCAGTGCCCAGACATAGAAGAGGTGGGTGCAGAGTCCTCCCAGCAGTGCCCAGACATAGGAGGGGTGGGGGCAGAGTCCTCCCAGCAGTGCCCAGACATAGGAGGGGTGGGTGCCTATCACTCCCAGCAGTGCCCAGACATAGGAGGGATGGGTGCTGAGTCCTCCCAGCAGTGCCCAGACATAGGAGGGGTGGGTGCCTATCACTCCCAGCAGTGCCCAGACGTAGGAGGGGTGGGGGCAGAGTCCTCCCAGCAGTGCCCAGACATAGGAGGGGTGGGTGCCTATCACTCCCAGCAGTGCCCAGACATAGGAGGGGTGGGTGCAGAGTCCTCCCAGCAGTGCCCAGACATAGGAGGGGTGGGTGCCTATCACTCCCAGCAGTGCCCAGACATAGGAGGGGTGGGGGCAGTGTCCTCCCAGCAGTGCCCAGACATAGGAGAGGTGGGTGCAGAGTCCTCCCAGCCGTGCCCAGACATAGGAAGGGTGGGTGCCTATCACTCCCAGCAGTGCCCAGACATAGGACGGGTGGGGGCAGAGTCCTCCCAGCAGTGCCCAGACATAGGAGAGGTGGGTGCAGAGTCCTCCCAGCAGTGCCCAGACATAGGTGGGTTGGGTGCAGAGTCCTCCCAGCAGTGCCCAGACATAGAAGAGGTGGGTGCAGAGTCCTCCCAGCAGTGCCCAGACATAGGAGAGGTGGGTGCAGAGTCATAGGAGAGGTGGGTGCAGAGTCCTCCCAGCAGTGCCCAGACATAGGAGGGGTGGGGGCAGAGTCCTCCCAGCAGTGCCCAGACATAGGAGGGGGGGGTGCCTATCACTCCCAGCAGTGCCCAGACATAGGAGGGGTGGGTGCAGAGTCCTCCCAGCAGTGCCCAGACATAGGAGGGGTGGGTGCCTATCACTCCCAGCAGTGCCCAGACACAGGAGGGGTGGGGGCAGAGTCCTCCCAGCAGTCCCCAGACATAGGAGAGGTGGGTGCAGAGTCCTCCCAGCAGTGCCCAGGCATAGGAAGGGTGGGTGCCTATCACTCCCAGCAGTGCCCAGACATAGGACGGGTGGGGGCAGAGTCCTCCCAGCAGTGCCCAGACATAGGAGAGGTGGTTGCAGAGTCCTCCCAGCAGTGCCCAGACATAGGAGGGGTGGGTGCAGAGTCCTCCCAGCAGTGCCCAGACATAGAAGAGGTGGGTGCAGAGTCCTCCCAGCAGTGCCCAGACATAGGAGAGGTGGGTGCAGAGTCCTCCCAGCAGTGCCCGGACATAGGAGGGGTGGATGCAGAGTCTTCCCAGCAGTGCCCAGACATAGGAGAGGTGGGTGCAGAGTCCTCCCAGCAGTGCCCAGACATAGGAGGGGTAAGTGCAGAGTCCTCCCAGCAGTGCCCAGACATAGGAGGGGTGGGGGCAGAGTCCTCCCAGCAGTGCCCAGACATAGGAGGGGTGGGTGCCTATCACTCCCAGCAGTGCCCAGACATTGGAGGGGTGGATGCAGAGTCCTCCCAGCAGTGCCCAGAGATAGGAGGGGTGGGTGCCTATCACTCCCAGCAGTGCCCAGACATAGGAGGGGTGGGTGCCTATCACTCCCAGCAATGCCCAGACATAGGAGGGGTGGGTGCAGAGTCCTCCCAGCAGTGCCCAGACATAGGAGGGGTGGGTGCAGAGTCCTCCCAGCAGTGCCCAGACATAGGAGGGGTGGGGGCAGAGTCCCCCCAGCAGTGCCCAGACATAGGAGAGGTGAGTGCAGAGTCCTCCCAGCAGTGCCCAGACATAGGAGGGGTGGGGGCAGAGTCCTCCCAGCAGTACCCAGACATAGGAGAGGTGGGTGCAGAGTCCTCCCAGCAGTGCCCAGACATAGGAGGGGTGGGTGCAGAGTCCTCCCAGCAGTGCCCAGACATAGGAGGGGTGGGGGCAGAGTCCTCCCAGCAGTGCCCAGACATAGGAGGTTGGGTGCCTATCACTCCCAGCAGTGCCCAGACATAGGAGGGGTGGGTGCAGAGTCCTCCCAGCAGTGCCAAGACATAGGAGGGGTGGGTGCCTATCACTCCCAGCAGTGCCCAGACATAGGAGGGGTGGAGGCAGAGTCCTCCCAGCAGTGCCCAGACATAGGAGGGGAGGGTGCCTATCACTCCCAGCAGTGCCCAGACATAGGAGGGGTGGGTGCAGAGTCCTCCCAGCAGTGCCCAGAGATAGGAGGGGTGGGTGCCTATCACTCCCAGCAGTGCCCAGACATAGGAGGGGTGGGTGCCTATCACTCCCAGCAATGCCCAGACATAGGAGGGGTGGGTGCAGAGTCCTCCCAGCAGTGCCCTACATAGGAGGGGTGGGTGCAGAGTCCTCCCAGCAGTGCCCAGACATAGGAGGGGTGGGGGCAGAGTCCCCCCAGCAGTGCCCAGACATAGGAGAGGTGGGTGCAGAGTCCTCCCAGCAGTGCCCAGACATAGGAGGGGTGGGGGCAGAGTCCTCCCAGCAGTGCCCAGACATAGGAGAGGTGGGTGCAGAGTCCTCCCAGCAGTGCCCAGACATAGGAGGGGTGGGTGCAGAGTCCTCCCAGCAGTGCCCAGACATAGGAGGGGTGGGGGCAGAGTCCTCCCAGCAGTGCCCACACATAGGAGGTTGGGTGCCTATCACTCCCAGCAGTGCCCAGACATAGGAGGGGTGGGTGCAGAGTCCTCCCAGCAGTGCCAAGACATAGGAGGGGTGGGTGCCTATCACTCCCAGCAGTGCCCAGACATAGGAGGGGTGGAGGCAGAGTCCTCCCAGCAGTGCCCAGACATAGGACGGGTGGGTGCCTATCACTCCCAGCAGTGCCCAGACATAGGAGGGGTGGGTGCAGAGTCCTCCCAGCAGTGCCCAGACATAGGAGGGGTGGGTGCCTATCACTCCCAGCAGTGCCCAGACATCGGAGGGGTGGGGGCAGAGTCCTCCCAGCAGTGCCCAGACATAGGAGAGGTGGGTGCAGAGTCCTCCTAGCAGTGCCCAGGCAGAGGAGGGGTGGGTGCCTATCACTCCCAGCAGTGCCCAGACATAGGAGGGTTGGGGGCAGAGTCCTCCCAGCAGTGCCCAGACATAGGAGAGGTGGGTGCAGAGTCCTCCCAGCAGTGCCCAGACATAGGAGGGGTGGGGGCAGAGTCCTCCCAGCAGTGCCCAGACATAGGAGAGGTGGGTGCAGAGTCCTCCCAGCAGTGCCCAGACATAGGAGGGGTGGGGGCAGAGTCCTCCCAGCAGTGCCCAGACATGGGAGGGGTGGGTGCCTTTCACTCCCAGCAGTGCCCAGACATAGGAGGGGTGGGTGCAGAGTCCTCCCAGCAGTGCCCAGACATAGGAGGGGTGGGTGCCTATCACTCCCAGCAGTGCCCAGACGTAGGAGCGGTGGGGGCAGAGTCCTCCCAGCAGTGCCCATACATAGGAGGGGTGGGTGCCTATCACTCCCAGCAGTGCCCAGACATAGGAGGGGTGGGTGCAGAGTCCTCCCAGCAGTGCCCAGACATAGGAGGGGTGGGTGCCTATCACTCCCAGCAGTGCCCAGACATAGGAGGGGTGGGGGCAGAGTCCTCCCAGCAGTGCCCAGACATAGGAGAGGTGGGTGCAGAGTCCTCCCAGCAGTGCCCAGACATAGGAGGGGTGAGTGCCTATCACTCCAAGCAGTGCCCATACATAGGACGGGTGGGGGCAGAGTCCTCCCAGCAGTGCCCAGACATAGAAGAAGTGGGTGCAGAGTCCTCCCAGCAGTGCCCAGACATAGGAGGGGTGGGTGCAGAGTCCTCCCAGCAGTGCCCAGACATAGAAGAGGTGGGTGCAGAGTCCTCCCAGCAGTGCCCAGACATAGGAGGGGTGGGGGCAGAGTCCTCCCAGCAGTGCCCAGACATAGGAGGGGTGGGTGCCTATCACTCCCAGCAGTGCCCAGACATAGGAGGGATGGGTGCAGAGTCCTCCCAGCAGTGCCCAGACATAGGAGGGGTGGGTGCCTATCACTCCCAGCAGTGCCCAGACGTAGGAGGGGTGGGGGAAGAGTCCTCCCAGCAGTGCCCAGACATAGGAGGGGTGGGTGCCTATCACTCCCAGCAGTGCCCAGACATAGGAGGGGTGGGTGCAGAGTCCTCCCAGCAGTGCCCAGACATAGGAGGGGTGGGTGCCTATCACTCCCAGCAGTGCCCAGACATAGGAGGGGTGGGGGCAGTGTCCTCCCAGCAGTGCCCAGACATAGGAGAGGTGGGTGCAGAGTCCTCCCAGCAGTGCCCAGACATAGGAAGGGTGGGGGCAGAGTCCTCCCAGCAGTGCCCAGACATAGGAGAGGTGGGTGCAGAGTCCTCCCAGCAGTGCCCAGACATAGGAGGGGTGGGTGCAGAGTCCTCCCAGCAGTGCCCAGACATAGAAGAGGTGGGTGCAGAGTCCTCCCAGCAGTGCCCAGACATAGGAGAGGTGGGTGCAGAGTCATAGGAGAGGTGGGTGCAGAGTCCTCCCAGCAGTGCCCAGACATAGGAGGGGTGGGGGCAGAGTCCTCCCAGCAGTGCCCAGACATATGAGGGGGGGTGCCTATCACTCCCAGCAGTGCCCAGACATAGGAGGGGTGGGTGCAGAGTCCTCCCAGCAGTGCCCAGACATAGGAGGGGTGGGTGCCTATCACTCCCAGCAGTGCCCAGACACAGGAGGGGTGGGGGCAGAGTCCTCCCAGCAGTCCCCAGACATAGGAGAGGTGGGTGCAGAGTCCTCCCAGCAGTGCCCAGGCATAGGAAGGGTGGGTGCCTATCACTCCCAGCAGTGCCCAGACATAGGACGGGTGGGGGCAGAGTCCTCCCAGCAGTGCCCAGACATAGGAGAGGTGGTTGCAGAGTCCTCCCAGCAGTGCCCAGACATAGGAGGGGTGGGTGCAGAGTCCTCCCAGCAGTGCCCAGACATAGAAGAGGTGGGTGCAGAGTCCTCCCAGCAGTGCCCAGACATAGGAGAGGTGGGTGCAGAGTCCTCCCAGCAGTGCCCAGACATAGGAGGGGTGGATGCAGAGTCTTCCCAGCAGTGCCCAGACATAGGAGAGGTGGGTGCAGAGTCCTCCCAGCAGTGCCCAGACATAGGAGGGGTAAGTGCAGAGTCCTCCCAGCAGTGCCCAGACATAGGAGGGGTGGGGGCAGAGTCCTCCCAGCAGTGCCCAGACATAGGAGGGGTGGGTGCCTATCACTCCCAGCAGTGCCCAGACATAGGAGGGGTGGGTGCAGAGTCCTCCCAGCAGTGCCCAGAGATAGGAGGGGTGGGTGCCTATCACTCCCAGCAGTGCCCAGACATAGGAGGGGTGGGTACCTATCACTCCCAGCAATGCCCAGACATAGGAGGGGTGGGTGCAGAGTCCTCCCAGCAGTGCCCAGACATAGGAGGGGTGGGTGCAGAGTCCTCCCAGCAGTGCCCAGACATAGGAGGGGTGGGGGCAGAGTCCCCCCAGCAGTGCCCAGACATAGGAGAGGTGGGTGCAGAGTCCTCCCAGCAGTGCCCAGACATAGGAGGGGTGGGGGCAGAGTCCTCCCAGCAGTGCCCAGACATAGGAGAGGTGGGTGCAGAGTCCTCCCAGCAGTGCCCAGACATAGGAGGGGTGGGTGCAGAGTCCTCCCAGCAGTGCCCAGACATAGGAGGGGTGGGGGCAGAGTCCTCCCAGCAGTGCCCAGACATAGGAGGTTGGGTGCCTATCACTCCCAGCAGTGCCCAGACATAGGAGGGGTGGGTGCAGAGTCCTCCCAGCAGTGCCAAGACATAGGAGGGGTGGGTGCCTATCACTCCCAGCAGTGCCCAGACATAGGAGGGGTGGAGGCAGAGTCCTCCCAGCAGTGCCCAGACATAGGAGGGGTGGGTGCCTATCACTCCCAGCAGTGCCCAGACATAGGAGGGGTGGGTGCAGAGTCCTCCCAGCAGTGCCCAGACATAGGAGGGGTGGGTGCCTATCACTCCCAGCAGTGCCCAGACATCGGAGGGGTGGGGGCAGAGTCCTCCCAGCAGTGCCCAGACATAGGAGAGGTGGGTGCAGAGTCCTCCCAGCAGTGCCCAGGCAGAGGAGGGGTGGGTGCCTATCACTCCCAGCAGTGCCCAGACATAGGAGGGTTGGGGGCAGAGTCCTCCCAGCAGAGCCCAGACATAGGAGAGGTGGGTGCAGAGTCCTCCCAGCAGTGCCCAGACATAGGAGGGGTGGGGGCAGAGTCCTCCCAGCAGTGCCCAGACATAGGAGAGGTGGGTGCAGAGTCCTCCCAGCAGTGCCCAGACATAGGAGGGGTGGGGGCAGAGTCCTCCCAGCAGTGCCCAGACATAGGAGGTTGGGTGCCTATCACTCCCAGCAGTGCCCAGACATAGGAGGGGTGGGTGCAGAGTCCTCCCAGCAGTGCCAAGACATAGGAGGGGTGGGTGCCTATCACTCCCAGCAGTGCCCAGACATAGGAGGGGTGGAGGCAGAGTCCTCCCAGCAGTGCCCAGACATAGGAGGGGTGGGTGCCTATCACTCCCAGCAGTGCCCAGACATAGGAGGGGTGGGTGCAGAGTCCTCCCAGCCGTGCCCAGACATAGGAGGGGTGGGTGTCTATCACTCCCAGCAGTGCCCAGACATCGGAGGGGTGGGGGCAGAGTCCTCCCAGCAGTGCCCAGACATAGGAGAGGTGGGTGCAGAGTCCTCCCAGCAGTGCCCAGGCAGAGGAGGGGTGGGTGCCTATCACTCCCAGCAGTGCCCAGACATAGGAGGGTTGGGGGCAGAGTCCTCCCAGCAGTGCCCAGACATAGGAGAGGTGGGTGCAGAGTCCTCCCAGCAGTGCCCAGACATAGGAGGGGTGGGGGCAGAGTCCTCCCAGCAGTGCCCAGACATAGGAGAGGTGGGTGCAGAGTCCTCCCAGCAGTGCCCAGACATAGGAGGGGTGGGGGCAGAGTCCTCCCAGCAGTGCCCAGACATAGGAGGGGTGGGTGCCTTTCACTCCCAGCAGTGCCCAGACATAGGAGGGGTGGGTGCAGAGTCCTCCCAGCAGTGCCCAGACATAGGAGGGGTGGGTGTCTATCACTCCCAGCAGTGCCCAGACGTAGGAGCGGTGGGGGCAGAGTCCTCCCAGCAGTGCCCAGACATAGGAAGGGTGGGTGCCTATCACTCCCAGCAGTGCCCAGACATAGGAGGGGTGGGTGCAGAGTCCTCCCAGCAGTGCCCAGACATAGGAGGGGTGGGTGCCTATCACTCCCAGCAGTGCCCAGACATAGGAGGGGTGGGGGCAGAGTCCTCCCAGCAGTGCCCAGACATAGGAGAGGTGGGTGCAGAGTCCTCCCAGCAGTGCCCAGACATAGGAGGGGTGAGTGCCTATCACTCCAAGCAGTGCCCATACATAGGACGGGTGGGGGCAGAGTCCTCCCAACAGTGCCCAGACATAGGAGAAGTGGGTGCAGAGTCCTCCCAGCAGTGCCCAGACATAGGAGGGGTGGGTGCAAAGTCCTCCCAGCAGTGCCCAGACATAGAAGAGGTGGGTGCAGAGTCCTCCCAGCAGTGCCCAGACATAGGAGGGGTGGGGGCAGAGTCCTCCCAGCAGTGCCCAGACATAGGAGGGGTGGGTGCCTATCACTCCCAGCAGTGCCCAGACATAGGAGGGATGGGTGCAGAGTCCTCCCAGCAGTGCCCAGACATAGGAGGGGTGGGTGCCTATCACTCCCAGCAGTGCCCAGATGTAGGAGGGGTGGGGGCAGAGTCCTCCCAGCAGTGCCCAGACATAGGAGGGGTGGGTGCCTATCACTCCCAGCAGTGCCCAGACATAGGAGGGGTGGGTGCAGAGTCCTCCCAGCAGTGCCCAGACATAGGAGGGGTGGGTGCCTATCACTCCCAGCAGTGCCCAGACATAGGAGGGGTGGGGGCAGTGTCCTCCCAGCAGTGCCCAGACATAGGAGAGGTGGGTGCAGAGTCCTCCCAGCAGTGCCCAGACATAGGAAGGGTGGGTGCCTATCACTCCCAGCAGTGCCCAGACATAGGACGGGTGGGGGCAGAGTCCTCCCAGCAGTGCCCAGACATAGGAGAGGTGGGTGCAGAGTCCTCCCAGCAGTGCCCAGACATAGGAGGGGTGGGTGCAGAGTCCTCCCAGCAGTGCCCAGACATAGAAGAGGTGGGTGCAGAGTCCTCCCAGCAGTGCCCAGACATAGGAGAGGTGGGTGCAGAGTCATAGGAGAGGTGGGTGCAGAGTCCTCCCAGCAGTGCCCAGACATAGGAGGGGTGGGGGCAGAGTCCTCCCAGCAGTGCCCAGACATAGGAGGGGGGGGGGTGCCTATCACTCCCAGCAGTGCCCAGACATAGGAGGGGTGGGTGCAGAGTCCTCCCAGCAGTGCCCAGACATAGGAGGGGTGGGTGCCTATCACTCCCAGCAGTGCCCAGACACAGGAGGGGTGGGGGCAGAGTCCTCCCAGCAGTCCCCAGACATAGGAGAGGTGGGTGCAGAGTCCTCCCAGCAGTGCCCAGGCATAGGAAGGGTGGGTGCCTATCACTCCCAGCAGTGCCCAGACATAGGACGGGTGGGGGCAGAGTCCTCCCAGCAGTGCCCAGACATAGGAGAGGTGGTTGCAGAGTCCTCCCAGCAGTGCCCAGACATAGGAGGGGTGGGTGCAGAGTCCTCCCAGCAGTGCCCAGACATAGAAGAGGTGGGTGCAGAGTCCTCCCAGCAGTGCCCAGACATAGGAGAGGTGGGTGCAGAGTCCTCCCAGCAGTGCCCAGACATAGGAGGGGTGGATGCAGCGTCTTCCCAGCAGTGCCCAGACATAGGAGAGGTGGGTGCAGAGTCCTCCCAGCAGTGCCCAGACATAGGAGGGGTAAGTGCAGAGTCCTCCCAGCAGTGCCCAGACATAGGAGGGGTGGGGGCAGAGTCCTCCCAGCAGTGCCCAGACATAGGAGGGGTGGGTGCCTATCACTCCCAGCAGTGCCCAGACATAGGAGGGGTGGATGCAGAGTCCTCCCAGCAGTGCCCAGAGATAGGAGGGGTGGGTGCCTATCACTCCCAGCAGTGCCCAGACATAGGAGGGGTGGGTGCCTATCACTCCCAGCAATGCCCAGACATAGGAGGGGTGGGTGCAGAGTCCTCCCAGCAGTGCCCAGACATAGGAGGGGTGGGTGCAGAGTCCTCCCAGCAGTGCCCAGACATAGGAGGGGTGGGGGCAGAGTCCCCCCAGCAGTGCACAGACATAGGAGAGGTGGGTGCAGAGTCCTCCCAGCAGTGCCCAGACATAGGAGGGGTGGGGGCAGAGTCCTCCCAGCAGTACCCAGACATAGGAGAGGTGGGTGCAGAGTCCTCCCAGCAGTGGCCAGACATAGGAGGGGTGGGTGCAGAGTCCTCCCAGCAGTGCCCAGACATAGGAGGGGTGGGGGCAGAGTCCTCCCAGCAGTGCCCAGACATAGGAGGTTGGGTGCCTATCACTCCCAGCAGTGCCCAGACATAGGAGGGGTGGGTGCAGAGTCCTCCCAACAGTGCCAAGACATAGGAGGGGTGGGTGCCTATCACTCCCAGCAGTGCCCAGACATAGGAGGGGTGGAGGCAGAGTCCTCCCAGCAGTGCCCAGACATAGGAGGGGAGGGTGCCTATCACTCCCAGCAGTGCCCAGACATAGGAGGGGTGGGTGCAGAGTCCTCCCAGCAGTGCCCAGAGATAGGAGGGGTGGGTGCCTATCACTCCCAGCAGTGCCCAGACATAGGAGGGGTGGGTGCCTATCACTCCCAGCAATGCCCAGACATAGGAGGGGTGGGTGCAGAGTCCTCCCAGCAGTGCCCAGACATAGGAGGGGTGGGTGCAGAGTCCTCCCAGCAGTGCCCAGACATAGGAGGGGTGGGGGCAGAGTCCCCCCAGCAGTGCCCAGACATAGGAGAGGTGGGTGCAGAGTCCTCCCAGCAGTGCCCAGACATAGGAGGGGTGGGGGCAGAGTCCTCCCAGCAGTGCCCAGACATAGGAGAGGTGGGTGCAGAGTCCTCCCAGCAGTGCCCAGACATAGGAGGGGTGGGTGCAGAGTCCTCCCAGCAGTGCCCAGACATAGGAGGGGTGGGGGCAGAGTCCTCCCAGCAGTGCCCAGACATAGGAGGTTGGGTGCCTATCACTCCCAGCAGTGCCCAGACATAGGAGGGGTGGGTGCAGAGTCCTCCCAGCAGTGCCAAGACATAGGAGGGGTGGGTGCCTATCACTCCCAGCAGTGCCCAGACATAGGAGGGGTGGAGGCAGAGTCCTCCCAGCAGTGCCCAGACATAGGACGGGTGGGTGCCTATCACTCCCAGCAGTGCCCAGACATAGGAGGGGTGGGTGCAGAGTCCTCCCAGCAGTGCCCAGACATAGGAGGGGTGGGTGCCTATCACTCCCAGCAGTGCCCAGACATCGGAGGGGTGGGGGCAGAGTCCTCCCAGCAGTGCCCAGACATAGGAGAGGTGGGTGCAGAGTCCTCCCAGCAGTGCCCAGGCAGAGGAGGGGTGGGTGCCTATCACTCCCAGCAGTGCCCAGACATAGGAGGGTTGGGGGCAGAGTCCTCCCAGCAGTGCCCAGACATAGGAGAGGTGGGTGCAGAGTCCTCCCAGCAGTGCCCAGACATAGGAGGGGTGGGGGCAGAGTCCTCCCGGCAGTGCCCAGACATAGGAGAGGTGGGTGCAGAGTCCTCCCAGCAGTGCCCAGACATAGGAGGGGTGGGGGCAGAGTCCTCCCAGCAGTGCCCAGACATAGGAGGGGTGGGTGCCTTTCACTCCCAGCAGTGCCCAGACATAGGAGGGGTGGGTGCAGAGTCCTCCCAGCAGTGCCCAGACATAGGAGGGGTGGGTGCCTATCACTCCCAGCAGTGCCCAGACGTAGGAGCGGTGGGGGCAGAGTTCTCCCAGAGTGCCCAGACATAGGAGGGGTGGGTGCCTATCACTCCCAGCAGTGCCCAGACATAGGAGGGGTGGGTGCAGAGTCCTCCCAGCAGTGCCCAGACATAGGAGGGGTGGGTGCCTATCACTCCCAGCAGTGCCCATACATAGGACGGGTGGGGGCAGAGTCCTCCCAGCAGTGCCCAGACATAGGAGAAGTGGGTGCAGAGTCCTCCCAGCAGTGCCCAGACATAGGAGGGGTGGGTGCAGAGTCCTCCCAGCAGTGCCCAGACATAGAAGAGGTGGGTGCAGAGTCCTCCCAGCAGTGCCCAGACATAGGAGGGTTGGGGGCAGAGTCCTCCCAGCAGTGCCCAGACATAGGAGGGGTGGGTGCCTATCACTCCCAGCAGTGCCCAGACATAGGAGGGATGGGTGCAGAGTCCTCCCAGCAGTGCCCAGACATAGGAGGGGTGGGTGCCTATCACTCCCAGCAGTGCCCAGACGTAGGAGGGGTGGGGGCAGAGTCCTCCCAGCAGTGCCCAGACATAGGACAGATAACTTAGAAGCTGATGTGGGCCAGCAGTGCCCAGACATAGGAGGGGTGGGTGCAGACTCCTCCCAGCAGTGCCCAGACATAGGAGGGGTGGGTGCCTATCACTCCCAGCAGTGCCCAGACATAGGAGGGGTGGGGGCAGTGTCCTTCCAGCAGTGCCCAGACATAGGAGAGGTGGGTGCAGAGTCCTCCCAGCAGTGCCCAGACATAGGAAGGGTGGGTGCCTATCACTCCCAGCAGTGCCCAGACATAGGACGGGTGGGGCAGAGTCCTCCCAGCAGTGCCCAGACATAGGAGAGGTGGGTGCAGAGTCCTCCCAGCAGTGCCCAGACATAGGAGGGGTGGGTGCAGAGTCCTCCCAGCAGTGCCCAGACATAGAAGAGGTGGGTGCAGAGTCCTCCCAGCAGTGCCCAGACATAGGAGAGGTGGGTGCAGAGTCATAAGAGAGGTGGGTGCAGAGTCCTCCCAGCAGTGCCCAGACATAGGAGGGGTGGGGGCAGAGTCCTCCCAGCAGTGCCCAGACATAGGAGGGGGGTGCCTATCACGCCCAGCATTGCCCAGACATAGGAGGGGTGGGTGCAGAGTCCTCCCAGCAGTGCCCAGACATAGGAGGGGTGGGTGCCTATCACTCACAGCAGTGCCCAGACACAGGAGGGGTGGGGGCAGAGTCCTCCCAGCAGTCCCCAGACATAGGAGAGGTGGGTGCAGAGTCCTCCCAGCAGTGCCCAGGCATAGGAAGGGTGGGTGCCTATCACTCCCAGCAGTGCCCAGACATAGGACGGGTGGGGGCAGAGTCCTCCCAGCAGTGCCCAGACATAGGAGAGGTGGTTGCAGAGTCCTCCCAGCAGTGCCCAGACATAGGAGGGGTGGGTGCAGAGTCCTCCCAGCAGTGCCCAGACATAGAAGAGGTGGGTGCAGAGTCCTCCCAGCAGTGCCCAGACATAGGAGAGGTGGGCGCAGAGTCCTCCCAGCAGTGCCCAGACATAGGAGGGGTGGATGCAGAGTCTTCCCAGCAGTGCCCAGACATAGTTGAGGTGGGTGCAGAGTCCTCCCAGCAGTGCCCAGACATAGGAGGGGTAAGTGCAGAGTCCTCCCAGCAGTGCCCAGACATAGGAGGGGTGGGGGCAGAGTCCTCCCAGCAGTGCCCAGACATAGGAGGGGTGGGTGCCTATCACTCCCAGCAGTGCCCAGACATAGGAGGGGTGGGTGCAGAGTCCTCCCAGCAGTGCCCAGAGATAGGAGGGGTGGGTGCCTATCACTCCCAGCAGTGCCCAGACATAGGAGGGGTGGGGGCCTATCACTCCCAGCAATGCCCAGACATAGGAGGGGTGGGTGCAGAGTCCTCCCAGCAGTGCCCAGACATAGGAGGGGTGGGTGCAGAGTCCTCCCAGCAGTGCCCAGACATAGGAGGGGTGGGGGCAGAGTCCCCCCAGCAGTGCCCAGACATAGGAGAGGTGGGTGCAGAGTCCTCCCAGCAGTGCCCAGACATAGGAGGGGTGGGGGCAGAGTCCTCCCAGCAGTGCCCAGACATAGGAGAGGTGGGTGCAGAGTCCTCCCAGCAGTGCCCAGACATAGGAGGGGTGGGTGCAGAGTCCTCCCAGCAGTGCCCAGACATAGGAGGGGTGGGGGCAGAGTCCTCCCAGCAGTGCCCAGACATAGGAGGTTGGGTGCCTATCACTCCCAGCAGTGCCCAGACATAGGAGGGGTGGGTGCAGAGTCCTCCCAGCAGTGCCAAGACATAGGAGGGGTGGGTGCCTATCACTCCCAGCAGTGCCCAGACATAGGAGGGGTGGAGGCAGAGTCCTCCCAGCAGTGCCCAGACATAGGAGGGGTGGGTGCCTATCACTCCCAGCAGTGCCCAGACATAGGAGGGGTGGGTGCAGAGTCCTCCCAGCAGTGCCCAGACATAGGAGGGGTGGGTGCCTATCACTCCCAGCAGTGCCCAGACATCGGAGGGGTGGGGGCAGAGTCCTCCCAGCAGTGCCCAGACATAGGAGAGGTGGGTGCAGAGTCCTCCCAGCAGTGCCCAGGCAGAGGAGGGGTGGGTGCCTATCACTCCCAGCAGTGCCCAGACATAGGAGGGTTGGGGGCAGAGTCCTCCCAGCAGAGCCCAGACATAGGAGAGGTGGGTGCAGAGTCCTCCCAGCAGTGCCCAGACATAGGAGGGGTGGGGGCAGAGTCCTCCCAGCAGTGCCCAGACATAGGAGAGGTGGGTGCAGAGTCCTCCCAGCAGTGCCCAGACATAGGAGGGGTGGGGGCAGAGTCCTCCCAGCAGTGCCCAGACATAGGAGGGGTGGGTGCCTATCACTCCCAGCAGTGCCCAGACGTAGGAGGGGTGGGGGCAGAGTCCTCCCAGCAGTGCCAAGACATAGGAGGGGTGGGTGCCTATCACTCCCAGCAGTGCCCAGACATAGGAGGGGTGGGTGCAGAGTCCTCCCAGCAGTGCCCAGACATAGGAGGGGTGGGTGCCTATCACTCCCAGCAGTGCCCAGACATAGGAGGGGTGGCGGCAGTGTCCTCCCAGCAGTGCCCAGACATAGGAGAGGTGGGTGCAGAGTCCTCCCAGCAGTGCCCAGACATAGGAAGGGTGGGTGCCTATCACTCCCAGCAGTGCCCAGACATAGGACGGGTGGGGGCAGAGTCCTCCCAGCAGAGCCCAGACATAGGAGAGGTGGGTGCAGAGTCCTCCCAGCAGTGCCCAGACATAGGAGGGGTGGGTGCAGAGTCCTCCCAGCAGTGCCCAGACATAGAAGAGGTGGGTGCAGAGTCCTCCCAGCAGTGCCCAGACATAGGAGAGGTGGGTGCAGAGTCCTCCCAGCAGTGCCCAGACATAGGAGGGGTGGGAGCAGAGTCCTCCCAGCAGTGCCCAGACATAGGAGAGGTGGGTGCAGAGTTCTCCCAGCAGTGCCCAGACATAGGAGGGGTGGGTGCAGAGTCCTCCCAGCAGTGCCCAGACATAGGAGGGGTGGGGGCAGAGTCCTCCCAGCAGTGCCCAGACATAGGAGGGGTGGGTGCCTATCACTCCCAGCAGTGCCCAGACATAGGAGGGGTGGGTGCAGAGTCCTCCCAGCAGTGCCCAGAGATAGGAGGGGTGGGTGCCTATCACTCCCAGCAGTGCCCAGACATAGGAGGGGTGGGTGCCTATCACTCCCAGCAATGCCCAGACATAGGAGGGGTGGGTGCAGTGTCCTCCCAGCAGTGCCCAGACATAGGAGGGGTGGGTGCAGAGTCCTCCCAGCAGTGCTTAGACATAGGAGGGGTGGGGGCAGAGTCCCCCCGGCAGTGCCCAGACATAGGAGAGGTGGGTGCAGAGTCCTCCCAGCAGTGCCCAGACATAGGAGGGGTGGGGGCAGAGTCCTCCCAGCAGTGCCCAGACATAGGAGAGGTGGGTGCAGAGTCCTCCCAGCAGTGCCCAGACATAGGAGGGGTGGGTGCAGAGTCCTCCCAGCAGTGCCCAGACATAGGAGGGGTGGGGGCAGAGTCCTCCCAGCAGTGCCCAGACATAGGAGCTTGGGTGCCTATCACTCCCAGCAGTGCCCAGACATAGGAGGGGTGGGGGCAGAGTCCTCCCAGCAGTGCCAAGACATAGGAGGGGTGGGTGCCTATCATTCCCAGCAGTGCCCAGACATAGGAGGGGTGGGGGCAGAGTCCTCCCAGCAGTGCCCAGACATAGGAGGGGTGGGTGCCTATCACTCCCAGCAGTGCCCAGACATAGGAGGGGTGGGTGCAGAGTCCTCCCAGCAGTGCCCAGACATGGGAGGGGTGGGTGCCTATCACTCCCAGCAGTGCCCAGACATTGGAGGGGTGGGGGCAGAGTCCTCCCAGCAGTGCCCAGACATAGGAGAGGTGGGTGCAGAGTCCTCCCAGCAGTGCCCAGACATAGGAGGGGTGAGTGCCCATCACTCCCAGCAGTGTCCATACATAGGACGGGTGGGGGCAGAGTCCTCCAAGCAGTGCCCAGACATAGGAGAGGTGGGTGCAGAGTCCTCCCAGCAGTGCCCAGACATAGGAGGGGTGGGTGCAGAGTCCTCCCAGCAGTGCCCAGACATAGAAGAGGTGGGTGCAGAGTCCTCCCAGCAGTGCCCAGACATAGGAGGGGTGGGGGCAGAGTCCTCCCAGCAGTGCCCAGACATAGGAGGGGTGGGTGCCTATCACTCCCAGCAGTGCCCAGACATAGGAGGGGTGGGTGCAGAGTCCTCCCAGCAGTGCCCAGACATAGGAGGGGTGGGTGCCTATCACTCCCAGCAGTGCCCAGACGTAGGAGGGGTGGGGGCAGAGTCCTCCCAGCAGTGCCCAGACATAGGAGGGGGGGTGCCTATCACTCCCAGCAGTGCCCAGACATAGGAGGGGTGGGTGCAGAGTCCTCCCAGCAGTGCCCAGACATAGGAGGGGTGGGTGCCTATCACTCCCAGCAGTGCCCAGACATAGGAGGGGTGGGGGCAGTGTCCTCCCAGCAGTGCCCAGACATAGGAGAGGTGGGTGCAGAGTCCTCCCAGCAGTGCCCAGGCATAGGAAGGGTGGGTGCCTATCACTCCCAGCAGTGCCCAGACATAGGACGGGTGGGGGCAGAGTCCTCCCAGCAGTGCCCAGACATAGGAGAGGTGGGTGCAGAGTCCTCCCAGCAGAGCCCAGACATAGGAGGGGTGGGTGCAGAGTCCTCCCAGCAGTGCCCAGACATAGAAGAGGTGGGTGCAGAGTCCTCCCAGCAGTGCCCAGACATAGGAGAGGTGGGTGCAGAGTCCTCCCAGCAGTGCCCAGACATAGGAGCGGTGGGTGCAGAGTCTTCCCAGCAGTGCCCAGACATAGGAGAGGTGGGTGCAGAGTCCTCCCAGCAGTGCCCAGACATAGGATGGGTAAGTGCAGAGTCCTCCCAGCAGTGCCCAGACATAGGAGGGGTGGGGGCAGAGTACTCCCAGCAGTGCCCAGACATAGGAGGGGTGGGTGCCTATCACTCCCAGCAGTGCCCAGACATAGGAGGGGTGGGTGCAGAGTCCTCCCAGCAGTGCCCAGAGATAGGAGGGGTGGGTGCCTATCACTCCCAGCAGTGCCCAGACATAGGAGGGGTGGGTGCCTATCACTCCCAGCAATGCCCAGACATAGGAGGGGTGGGTGCAGAGTCCTCCCAGCAGTGCCCAGACATAGGAGGGGTGGGTGCAGAGTCCTCCCAGCAGTGCCCAGACATAGGAGGGGTGGGGGCAGAGTCCCCCCAGCAGTGCCCAGACATAGGAGAGGTGTGTGCAGAGTCCTCCCAGCAGTGCCCAGACATAGGAGGGGTGGGGGCAGAGTCCTCCCAGCGGTGCCCAGACATAGGAGAGGTGGGTGCAGAGTCCTCCCAGCAGTGCCCAGACATAGGAGGGGTGGGTGCAGAGTCCTCCCAGCAGTGCCCAGACATAGGAGGGGTGGGGGCAGAGTCCTCCCAGCAGTGCCCAGACATAGAAGGTTGGGTGCCTATCACTCCCAGCAGTGCCCAGACATAGGAGGGGTGGGTGCAGAGTCCTCCCAGCAGTGCCAAGACATAGGAGGGGTGGGTGCCTATCACTCCCAGCAGTGCCCAGACATAGGAGGGGTGGAGGCAGAGTCCTCTCAGCAGTGCCCAGACATAGGAGGGGTGGGTGCCTATCACTCCCAGCAGTGCCCAGACATAGGAGGGGTGGGTGCAGAGTCCTCCCAGCAGTGCCCAGACATAGGAGAGGTGGGTGCAGAGTCCTCCCAGCAGTGCCCAGACAGAGGAGGGGTGGGTGCCTATCACTCCCAGCAGTGCCCAAACATAGGAGGGTTGGGGCAGAGTCCTCCCAGCAGTGCCCAGACATAGGAGAGGTTGCTGCAGAGTCCTCCCAGCAGTGCCCAGACATAGGAGGGGTGGGGGCAGAGTCCTCCCAGCAGTGCCCAGACATAGGAGAGGTGGGTGCAGAGTCCTCCCAGCAGTGCCCAGACATAGGAGGGGTGGGTGCAGAGTCCTCCCAGCAGTGCCCAGACATAGGAGGGGTGGGGGCAGAGTCCTCCCAGCAGTGCCCAGACATAGGAGGGGTGGGTGCCTTTCACTCCCAGCAGTGCCCAGACATAGGAGGGGTGGGTGCAGAGTCCTCCCAGCAGTGCCCAGACATAGGAGGGGTGGGTGCCTATCACTCCCAGCAGTGCCCAGACGTAGGAGCGGTGGGGGCAGAGTCCTCCCAGCAGTGCCCAGACATAGGAGGGGTGGGTGCCTATCACTCCCAGCAGTGCCCAGACATAGGAGGGGTGGGTGCAGAGTCCTCCCAGCAGTGCCCAGACATAGGAGGGGTGGGTGCCTATCACTCCCAGCAGTGCCCAGACATAGGAGGGTTGGGGGCAGAGTCCTCCCAGCAGTGCCCAGACATAGGAGAGGTGGGTGCAGAGTTCTCCCAGCAGTGCCCAGACATAGGAGGGGTGAGTGCCTATCACTCCCAGCAGTGCCCATACATAGGACGGGTGGGGGCAGAGTCCTCCCAGCAGTGCCCAGACATAGGAAAAGTGGGTGCAGAGTCCTCCCAGCAGTGCCCAGACATAGGAGGGGTGGGTGCAGAGTCCTCCCAGCAGTGCCCAGACATAGAAGAGGTGGGTGCAGAGTCCTCCCAGCAGTGCCCAGACATAGGAGGGGTGGGGGCAGAGTCCTCCCAGCAGTGCCCAGACATAGGAGGGGTGGGTGCCTATCACTCCCAGCAGTGCCCAGACATAGGAGGGATGGGTGCAGAGTCCTCCCAGCAGTGCCCAGACATAGGAGGGGTGGGTGCCTATCACACCCAGCAGTGCCCAGACGTAGGAGGGGTGGGGGCAGAGTCCTCCCAGCAGTGCCCAGACATAGGAGGGGTGGGTGCCTATCACTCCCAGCAGTGCCCAGACATAGGAGGGATGGGTGCAGAGTCCTCCCAGCAGTGCCCAGACATAGGAGAGGTGGGTGCAGAGTCCTCCCAGCAGTGCCCAGACATAGGAGGGGTGGGTGCAGAGTCCTCCCAGCAGTGCCCAGACATAGAAGAGGTGGGTGCAGAGTCCTCCCAGCAGTGCCCAGACATAGGAGAGGTGGGTGCAGAGTCCTCCCAGCAGTGCCCAGACATAGGAGGGGTGGGTGCAGAGTCCTCCCAGCAGTGCCCAGACATAGGAGAGGTGGGTGCAGAGTCCTCCCAGCAGTGCCCAGACATAGGAGGGGTGGGTGCAGAGTCCTCCCAGCAGTGCCCAGACATAGGAGGGGTGGGGGCAGAGTCCTCCCAGGAGTGCCCAGACATAGGAGGGGTGGGTGCCTATCACCCCCAGCAGTGCCCAGACATAGGAGGGGTGGGTGCAGAGTCCTCCCAGCAGTGCCCAGAGATAGGAGGGGTGGGTGCCTATCACTCCCAGCAGTGCCCAGACATAGGAGGGGTGGGTGCCTATCACTCCCAGCAATGCCCAGACATAGGAGGGGTGGGTGCAGAGTCCTCCCAGCAGTGCCCAGACATAGGAGGGGTGGGTGCAGAGTCCTCCCAGCAGTGCTTAGACATAGGAGGGGTGGGGGCAGAGTCCCCCCGGCAGTGCCCAGACATAGGAGAGGTGGGTGCAGAGTCCTCCCAGCAGTGCCCAGACATAGGAGGGGTGGGTGCAGAGTCCTCCCAGCAGTGCCCAGACATAGGAGGGGTGGGGGCAGAGTCCCCCCAGCAGTGCCCAGACATAGGAGAGGTGTGTGCAGAGTCCTCCCAGCAGTGCCCAGACATAGGAGGGGTGGGGGCAGAGTCCTCCCAGCAGTGCCCAGACATAGGAGAGGTGGGTGCAGAGTCCTCCCAGCAGTGCCCAGACATAGGAGGGGTGGGTGCAGAGTCCTCCCAGCAGTGCCCAGACATAGGAGGGGTGGGGGCAGAGTCCTCCCAGCAGTGCCCAGACATAGAAGGTTGGGTGCCTATCACTCCCAGCAGTGCCCAGACATAGGAGGGGTGGGTGCAGAGTCCTCCCAGCAGTGCCAAGACATAGGAGGGGTGGGTGCCTATCACTCCCAGCAGTGCCCAGACATAGGAGGGGTGGAGGCAGAGTCCTCTCAGCAGTGCCCAGACATAGGAGGGGTGGGTGCCTATCACTCCCAGCAGTGCTCAGACATAGGAGGGGTGGGTGCAGAGTCCTCCCAGCAGTGCCCAGACATAGGAGAGGTGGGTGCAGAGTCCTCCCAGCAGTGCCCAGACAGAGGAGGGGTGGGTGCCTATCACTCCCAGCAGTGCCCAAACATAGGAGGGTTGGGGCAGAGTCCTCCCAGCAGTGCCCAGACATAGGAGAGGTGGGTGCAGAGTCCTCCCAGCAGGGCCCACACATAGGAGGGGTGGGGGCAGAGTCCTCCCAGCAGTGCCCAGACATAGGAGAGGTGGGTGCAGAGTCCTCCCAGCAGTGCCCAGACATAGGAGGGGTGGGTGCAGAGTCCTCCCAGCAGTGCCCAGACATAGGAGGGGTGGGTGCCTATCACTCCCAGCAGTGCCCAGACATAGGAGGGGTGGGGGCAGAGTCCTCCCAGCAGTGCCCAGACATAGGAGGGGTGGGTGCCTTTCACTCCCAGCAGTGCCCAGACATAGGAGGGGTGGGTTCAGAGTCCTCCCAGCAGTGCCCAGACATAGGAGGGGTGGGTGCCTATCACTCCCAGCAGTGCCCAGACGTAGGAGCGGTGGGGGCAGAGTCCTCCCAGCAGTGCCCAGACATAGGAGGGGTGGGTGCCTATCACTCCCAGCAGTGCCCAGACATAGGAGGGGTGGGTGCAGAGTCCTCCCAGCAGTGCCCAGACATAGGAGGGGTGGGTGCCTATCACTCCCAGCAGTGCCCAGACATAGGAGGGTTGGGGGCAGAGTCCTCCCAGCAGAGCCCAGACATAGGAGGGGTGGAGGCAGAGTCCTCCCAGCAGTGCCCAGACATAGGAGGGGTGGGTGCCTATCACTCCCAGCAGTGCCCAGACATAGGAGGGGTGGGTGCAGAGTCCTCCCAGCAGTGCCCAGACATAGGAGGGGTGGGTGCCTATCACTCCCAGCAGTGCCCAGACATCGGAGGGGTGGGGGCAGAGTCCTCCCAGCAGTGCCCAGACATAGGAGAGGTGGGTGCAGAGTCCTCCCAGCAGTGCCCAGGCAGAGGAGGGGTGGGTGCCTATCACTCCCAGCAGTGCCCAGACATAGGAGGGTTGGGGGCAGAGTCCTCCCAGCAGAGCCCAGACATAGGAGAGGTGGGTGCAGAGTCCTCCCAGCAGTGCCCAGACATAGGAGGGGTGGGGGCAGAGTCCTCCCAGCAGTGCCCAGACATAGGAGAGGTGGGTGCAGAGTCCTCCCAGCAGTGCCCAGACATAGGAGGGGTGGGGGCAGAGTCCTCCCAGCAGTGCCCAGACATAGGAGGGGTGGGTGCCTATCACTCCCAGCAGTGCCCAGACGTAGGAGGGGTGGGGGCAGAGTCCTCCCAGCAGTGCCAAGACATAGGAGGGGTGGGTGCCTATCACTCCCAGCAGTGCCCAGACATAGGAGGGGTGGGTGCAGAGTCCTCCCAGCAGTGCCCAGACATAGGAGGGGTGGGTGCCTATCACTCCCAGCAGTGCCCAGACATAGGAGGGGTGGCGGCAGTGTCCTCCCAGCAGTGCCCAGACATAGGAGAGGTGGGTGCAGAGTCCTCCCAGCAGTGCCCAGACATAGGAAGGGTGGGTGCCTATCACTCCCAGCAGTGCCCAGACATAGGACGGGTGGGGGCAGAGTCCTCCCAGCAGAGCCCAGACATAGGAGAGGTGGGTGCAGAGTCCTCCCAGCAGTGCCCAGACATAGGAGGGGTGGGTGCAGAGTCCTCCCAGCAGTGCCCAGACATAGAAGAGGTGGGTGCAGAGTCCTCCCAGCAGTGCCCAGACATAGGAGAGGTGGGTGCAGAGTCCTCCCAGCAGTGCCCAGACATAGGAGGGGTGGGAGCAGAGTCCTCCCAGCAGTGCCCAGACATAGGAGAGGTGGGTGCAGAGTTCTCCCAGCAGTGCCCAGACATAGGAGGGGTGGGTGCAGAGTCCTCCCAGCAGTGCCCAGACATAGGAGGGGTGGGGGCAGAGTCCTCCCAGCAGTGCCCAGACATAGGAGGGGTGGGTGCCTATCACTCCCAGCAGTGCCCAGACATAGGAGGGGTGGGTGCAGAGTCCTCCCAGCAGTGCCCAGAGATAGGAGGGGTGGGTGCCTATCACTCCCAGCAGTGCCCAGACATAGGAGGGGTGGGTGCCTATCACTCCCAGCAATGCCCAGACATAGGAGGGGTGGGTGCAGTGTCCTCCCAGCAGTGCCCAGACATAGGAGGGGTGGGTGCAGAGTCCTCCCAGCAGTGCTTAGACATAGGAGGGGTGGGGGCAGAGTCCCCCCGGCAGTGCCCAGACATAGGAGAGGTGGGTGCAGAGTCCTCCCAGCAGTGCCCAGACATAGGAGGGGTGGGGGCAGAGTCCTCCCAGCAGTGCCCAGACATAGGAGAGGTGGGTGCAGAGTCCTCCCAGCAGTGCCCAGACATAGGAGGGGTGGGTGCAGAGTCCTCCCAGCAGTGCCCAGACATAGGAGGGGTGGGGGCAGAGTCCTCCCAGCAGTGCCCAGACATAGGAGCTTGGGTGCCTATCACTCCCAGCAGTGCCCAGACATAGGAGGGGTGGGGGCAGAGTCCTCCCAGCAGTGCCAAGACATAGGAGGGGTGGGTGCCTATCATTCCCAGCAGTGCCCAGACATAGGAGGGGTGGGGGCAGAGTCCTCCCAGCAGTGCCCAGACATAGGAGGGGTGGGTGCCTATCACTCCCAGCAGTGCCCAGACATAGGAGGGGTGGGTGCAGAGTCCTCCCAGCAGTGCCCAGACATGGGAGGGGTGGGTGCCTATCACTCCCAGCAGTGCCCAGACATTGGAGGGGTGGGGGCAGAGTCCTCCCAGCAGTGCCCAGACATAGGAGAGGTGGGTGCAGAGTCCTCCCAGCAGTGCCCAGACATAGGAGGGGTGAGTGCCCATCACTCCCAGCAGTGTCCATACATAGGACGGGTGGGGGCAGAGTCCTCCAAGCAGTGCCCAGACATAGGAGAGGTGGGTGCAGAGTCCTCCCAGCAGTGCCCAGACATAGGAGGGGTGGGTGCAGAGTCCTCCCAGCAGTGCCCAGACATAGAAGAGGTGGGTGCAGAGTCCTCCCAGCAGTGCCCAGACATAGGAGGGGTGGGGGCAGAGTCCTCCCAGCAGTGCCCAGACATAGGAGGGGTGGGTGCCTATCACTCCCAGCAGTGCCCAGACATAGGAGGGGTGGGTGCAGAGTCCTCCCAGCAGTGCCCAGACATAGGAGGGGTGGGTGCCTATCACTCCCAGCAGTGCCCAGACGTAGGAGGGGTGGGGGCAGAGTCCTCCCAGCAGTGCCCAGACATAGGAGGGGGGGTGCCTATCACTCCCAGCAGTGCCCAGACATAGGAGGGGTGGGTGCAGAGTCCTCCCAGCAGTGCCCAGACATAGGAGGGGTGGGTGCCTATCACTCCCAGCAGTGCCCAGACATAGGAGGGGTGGGGGCAGTGTCCTCCCAGCAGTGCCCAGACATAGGAGAGGTGGGTGCAGAGTCCTCCCAGCAGTGCCCAGGCATAGGAAGGGTGGGTGCCTATCACTCCCAGCAGTGCCCAGACATAGGACGGGTGGGGGCAGAGTCCTCCCAGCAGTGCCCAGACATAGGAGAGGTGGGTGCAGAGTCCTCCCAGCAGAGCCCAGACATAGGAGGGGTGGGTGCAGAGTCCTCCCAGCAGTGCCCAGACATAGGAGAGGTGGGTGCAGAGTCCTCCCAGCAGTGCCCAGACATAGGAGCGGTGGGTGCAGAGTCTTCCCAGCAGTGCCCAGACATAGGAGAGGTGGGTGCAGAGTCCTCCCAGCAGTGCCCAGACATAGGATGGGTAAGTGCAGAGTCCTCCCAGCAGTGCCCAGACATAGGAGGGGTGGGGGCAGAGTACTCCCAGCAGTGCCCAGACATAGGAGGGGTGGGTGCCTATCACTCCCAGCAGTGCCCAGACATAGGAGGGGTGGGTGCAGAGTCCTCCCAGCAGTGCCCAGAGATAGGAGGGGTGGGTGCCTATCACTCCCAGCAGTGCCCAGACATAGGAGGGGTGGGTGCCTATCACTCCCAGCAATGCCCAGACATAGGAGGGGTGGGTGCAGAGTCCTCCCAGCAGTGCCCAGACATAGGAGGGGTGGGTGCAGAGTCCTCCCAGCAGTGCCCAGACATAGGAGGGGTGGGGGCAGAGTCCCCCCAGCAGTGCCCAGACATAGGAGAGGTGTGTGCAGAGTCCTCCCAGCAGTGCCCAGACATAGGAGGGGTGGGGGCAGAGTCCTCCCAGCGGTGCCCAGACATAGGAGAGGTGGGTGCAGAGTCCTCCCAGCAGTGCCCAGACATAGGAGGGGTGGGTGCAGAGTCCTCCCAGCAGTGCCCAGACATAGGAGGGGTGGGGGCAGAGTCCTCCCAGCAGTGCCCAGACATAGAAGGTTGGGTGCCTATCACTCCCAGCAGTGCCCAGACATAGGAGGGGTGGGTGCAGAGTCCTCCCAGCAGTGCCAAGACATAGGAGGGGTGGGTGCCTATCACTCCCAGCAGTGCCCAGACATAGGAGGGGTGGAGGCAGAGTCCTCTCAGCAGTGCCCAGACATAGGAGGGGTGGGTGCCTATCACTCCCAGCAGTGCCCAGACATAGGAGGGGTGGGTGCAGAGTCCTCCCAGCAGTGCCCAGACATAGGAGAGGTGGGTGCAGAGTCCTCCCAGCAGTGCCCAGACAGAGGAGGGGTGGGTGCCTATCACTCCCAGCAGTGCCCAAACATAGGAGGGTTGGGGCAGAGTCCTCCCAGCAGTGCCCAGACATAGGAGAGGTGGGTGCAGAGTCCTCCCAGCAGTGCCCAGACATAGGAGGGGTGGGGGCAGAGTCCTCCCAGCAGTGCCCAGACATAGGAGAGGTGGGTGCAGAGTCCTCCCAGCAGTGCCCAGACATAGGAGGGGTGGGTGCAGAGTCCTCCCAGCAGTGCCCAGACATAGGAGGGGTGGGGGCAGAGTCCTCCCAGCAGTGCCCAGACATAGGAGGGGTGGGTGCCTTTCACTCCCAGCAGTGCCCAGACATAGGAGGGGTGGGTGCAGAGTCCTCCCAGCAGTGCCCAGACATAGGAGGGGTGGGTGCTTATCACTCCCAGCAGTGCCCAGACGTAGGAGCGGTGGGGGCAGAGTCCTCCCAGCAGTGCCCAGACATAGGAGGGGTGGGTGCCTATCACTCCCAGCAGTGCCCAGACATAGGAGGGGTGGGTGCAGAGTCCTCCCAGCAGTGCCCAGACATAGGAGGGGTGGGTGCCTATCACTCCCAGCAGTGCCCAGACATAGGAGGGTTGGGGGCAGAGTCCTCCCAGCAGTGCCCAGACATAGGAGAGGTGGGTGCAGAGTCCTCCCAGCAGTGCCCAGACATAGGAGGGGTGAGTGCCTATCACTCCCAGCAGTGCCCATACATAGGACGGGTGGGGGCAGAGTCCTCCCAGCAGTGCCCAGACATAGGAAAAGTGGGTGCAGAGTCCTCCCAGCAGTGCCCAGACATAGGAGGGGTGGGTGCAGAGTCCTCCCAGCAGTGCCCAGACATAGAAGAGGTGGGTGCAGAGTCCTCCCAGCAGTGCCCAGACATAGGAGGGGTGGGGGCAGAGTCCTCCCAGCAGTGCCCAGACATAGGAGGGGTGGGTGCCTATCACTCCCAGCAGTGCCCAGACATAGGAGGGATGGGTGCAGAGTCCTCCCAGCAGTGCCCAGACATAGGAGGGGTGGGTGCCTATCACACCCAGCAGTGCCCAGACGTAGGAGGGGTGGGGGCAGAGTCCTCCCAGCAGTGCCCAGACATAGGAGGGGTGGGTGCCTATCACTCCCAGCAGTGCCCAGACATAGGAGGGATGGGTGCAGAGTCCTCCCAGCAGTGCCCAGACATAGGAGAGGTGGGTGCAGAGTCCTCCCAGCAGTGCCCAGACATAGGAGGGGTGGGTGCAGAGTCCTCCCAGCAGTGCCCAGACATAGAAGAGGTGGGTGCAGAGTCCTCCCAGCAGTGCCCAGACATAGGAGAGGTGGGTGCAGAGTCCTCCCAGCAGTGCCCAGACATAGGAGGGGTGGGTGCAGAGTCCTCCCAGCAGTGCCCAGACATAGGAGAGGTGGGTGCAGAGTCCTCCCAGCAGTGCCCAGACATAGGAGGGGTGGGTGCAGAGTCCTCCCAGCAGTGCCCAGACATAGGAGGGGTGGGGGCAGAGTCCTCCCAGGAGTGCCCAGACATAGGAGGGGTGGGTGCCTATCACCCCCAGCAGTGCCCAGACATAGGAGGGGTGGGTGCAGAGTCCTCCCAGCAGTGCCCAGAGATAGGAGGGGTGGGTGCCTATCACTCCCAGCAGTGCCCAGACATAGGAGGGGTGGGTGCCTATCACTCCCAGCAATGCCCAGACATAGGAGGGGTGGGTGCAGAGTCCTCCCAGCAGTGCCCAGACATAGTAGGGGTGGGTGCAGAGTCCTCCCAGCAGTGCTTAGACATAGGAGGGGTGGGGGCAGAGTCCCCCCGGCAGTGCCCAGACATAGGAGAGGTGGGTGCAGAGTCCTCCCAGCAGTGCCCAGACATAGGAGGGGTGGGTGCAGAGTCCTCCCAGCAGTGCCCAGACATAGGAGGGGTGGGGGCAGAGTCCCCCCAGCAGTGCCCAGACATAGGAGAGGTGTGTGCAGAGTCCTCCCAGCAGTGCCCAGACATAGGAGGGGTGGGGGCAGAGTCCTCCCAGCAGTGCCCAGACATAGGAGAGGTGGGTGCAGAGTCCTCCCAGCAGTGCCCAGACATAGGAGGGGTGGGTGCAGAGTCCTCCCAGCAGTGCCCAGACATAGGAGGGGTGGGGGCAGAGTCCTCCCAGCAGTGCCCAGACATAGAAGGTTGGGTGCCTATCACTCCCAGCAGTGCCCAGACATAGGAGGGGTGGGTGCAGAGTCCTCCCAGCAGTGCCAAGACATAGGAGGGGTGGGTGCCTATCACTCCCAGCAGTGCCCAGACATAGGAGGGGTGGAGGCAGAGTCCTCTCAGCAGTGCCCAGACATAGGAGGGGTGGGTGCCTATCACTCCCAGCAGTGCTCAGACATAGGAGGGGTGGGTGCAGAGTCCTCCCAGCAGTGCCCAGACATAGGAGAGGTGGGTGCAGAGTCCTCCCAGCAGTGCCCAGACAGAGGAGGGGTGGGTGCCTATCACTCCCAGCAGTGCCCAAACATAGGAGGGTTGGGGCAGAGTCCTCCCAGCAGTGCCCAGACATAGGAGAGGTGGGTGCAGAGTCCTCCCAGCAGGGCCCACACATAGGAGGGGTGGGGGCAGAGTCCTCCCAGCAGTGCCCAGACATAGGAGAGGTGGGTGCAGAGTCCTCCCAGCAGTGCCCAGACATAGGAGGGGTGGGTGCAGAGTCCTCCCAGCAGTGCCCAGACATAGGAGGGGTGGGTGCCTATCACTCCCAGCAGTGCCCAGACATAGGAGGGGTGGGGGCAGAGTCCTCCCAGCAGTGCCCAGACATAGGAGGGGTGGGTGCCTTTCACTCCCAGCAGTGCCCAGACATAGGAGGGGTGGGTTCAGAGTCCTCCCAGCAGTGCCCAGACATAGGAGGGGTGGGTGCCTATCACTCCCAGCAGTGCCCAGACGTAGGAGCGGTGGGGGCAGAGTCCTCCCAGCAGTGCCCAGACATAGGAGGGGTGGGTGCCTATCACTCCCAGCAGTGCCCAGACATAGGAGGGGTGGGTGCAGAGTCCTCCCAGCAGTGCCCAGACATAGGAGGGGTGGGTGCCTATCACTCCCAGCAGTGCCCAGACATAGGAGGGTTGGGGGCAGAGTCCTCCCAGCAGTGCCCAGACATAGGAGAGGTGGGTGCAGAGTCCTCCCAGCAGTGCCCAGACATAGGAGGGGTGAGTGCCTATCACTCCCAGCAGTGCCCATACATAGGACGGGTGGGGGCAGAGTCCTCCCAGCAGTGCCCAGACATAGGAAAAGTGGGTGCAGAGTCCTACCAGCAGTGCCCAGACATAGGAGGGGTGGGTGCAGAGTCCTCCCAGCAGTGCCCAGACATAGAAGAGGTGGGTGCAGAGTCCTCCCAGCAGTGCCCAGACATAGGAGGGGTGGGGGCAGAGTCCTCCCAGCAGTGCCCAGACATAGGAGGGGTGGGTGCCTATCACTCCCAGCAGTGCCCAGACATAGGAGGGATGGGTGCAGAGTCCTCCCAGCAGTGCCCAGACATAGGAGGGGTGGGTGCCTATCACACCCAGCAGTGCCCAGACGTAGGAGGGGTGGGGGCAGAGTCCTCCCAGCAGTGCCCAGACATAGGAGGGGTGGGTGCCTATCACTCCCAGCAGTGCCCAGACATAGGAGGGATGGGTGCAGAGTCCTCCCAGCAGTGCCCAGACATAGGAGAGGTTGGTGCAGAGTCCTCCCAGCAGTGCCCAGACATAGGAGGGGTGGGTGCAGAGTCCTCCCAGCAGTGCCCAGACATAGAAGAGGTGGGTGCAGAGTCCTCCCAGCAGTGCCCAGACATAGGAGAGGTGGGTGCAGAGTCCTCCCAGCAGTGCCCAGACATAGGAGGGGTGGGTGCAGAGTCCTCCCAGCAGTGCCCAGACATAGGAGAGGTGGGTGCAGAGTCCTCCCAGCAGTGCCCAGACATAGGAGGGGTGGGTGCAGAGTCCTCCCAGCAGTGCCCAGACATAGGAGGGGTGGGGGCAGAGTCCTCCCAGCAGTGCCCAGACATAGGAGGGGTGGGTGCCTATCACCCCCAGCAGTGCCCAGACATAGGAGGGGTGGGTGCAGAGTCCTCCCAGCAGTGCCCAGAGATAGGAGGGGTGGGTGCTTATCACTCCCAGCAGTGCCCAGACATAGGAGGGGTGGGTGCCTATCACTCCCAGCAATGCCCAGACATAGGAGGGGTGGGTGCAGAGTCCTCCCAGCAGTGCCCAGACATAGGAGGGGTGGGTGCAGAGTCCTCCCAGCAGTGCTTAGACATAGGAGGGGTGGGGGCAGAGTCCCCCCGGCAGTGCCCAGACATAGGAGAGGTGGGTGCAGAGTCCTCCCAGCAGTGCCCAGACATAGGAGGGGTGGGGGCAGAGTCCTCCCAGCAGTGCCCAGACATAGGAGAGGTGGGTGCAGAGTCCTCCCAGCAGTGCCCAGACATAGGAGGGGTGGGTGCAGAGTCCTCCCAGCAGTGCCCAGACATAGGAGGGGTGGGGGCAGAGTCCTCCCAGCAGTGCCCAGACATAGGAGCTTGGGTGCCTATCACTCCCAGCAGTGCCCAGACATAGGAGGGGTGGGTGCAGAGTCCTCCCAGCAGTGCCAAGACATAGGAGGGATGGGTGCCTATCACTCCCAGTAGTGCCCAGACATAGGAGGGGTGGGGGCAGAGTCCTCCCAGCAGTGCCCAGACATAGGAGGGGTGGGTGCCTATCACTCCCAGCAGTGCCCAGACATAGGAGGGGTGGGTGCAGAGTCCTCCCAGCAGTGCCCAGACATAGGAGGGGTGGGTGCTTATCACTCCCAGCAGTGCCCAGACATCGGAGGGGTGGGGGCAGAGTCCTCCCAGCAGTGCCCAGACATAGGAGAGGTGGGTGCAGAGTCCTCCCAGCAGTGCCCAGACATAGGAGGGGTGGGTGCCTATCACTCCCAGCAGTGCCCAGACATAGGAGGGTTGGGGGCAGAGTCCTCCCAGCAGTGCCCAGACATAGGAGAGGTGGGTGCAGAGTCCTCCCAGCAGTGGACAGAGACATGGTGGTGTGTACACCATCCTACAATTAGCAAAACTCCATGGGTGCATGGAGGCATACACAAAGTGCGACTATATTGAGAGTGGCATGCCAACACATCACTGACAGCAGTGTTCTACTCCCATGAGGGTGGATGTCCATCCCCCACTGCATGACACACCACATGTGGGTGTGATGACAAATGACACATGCATACTCACCCCTGGCGCTGGCAGCACAATACACACACTGAGAGCATGCAACAAGACTGTATATTCATGTGCCACCCTACTAAACGATGAGACCCAAAGGGAACACACACTGTCACGCACATTCCAGGACTGATAGGAATGTACAGGTGCTGGGGCAGCCAACAAGTTGTAGCCTCCCATGGAAGGAAAAGGGTGGAGTACCCACAGATACAATGCCCACAATTGTCAGTCAGGTGACCAAATACCCTGCAGAACACGTAACACATGTGTGCGAGGCTGGGAGTACACACATGCCTAGTGCGGAAAAGGGAACATGTCCACATGAAGTCAGGTCAACATACTCCATACACAAGTACAGTGACCAAAAAGGATGCCACAAATGATGCAGGTGGAGACATTGCTGAGCATGCATGGCCAAAGTTGAAGGGATACGTCACACACCCAGGAAATGTAGACACAGCTCAGCACAACAATTGGGAAACACCCTGCAGGGAAGATGTCAGGGTCCACAGAGGAAGGGACACACCTTGGGACATTGTCACCATACAGTAAGAGGTTACATGACCAATGATTATTTGCAGAGACCTTGTGATGGCACGCAGATACCAGGGTCCACCCCATGAGCAGCACACTACAACATTTCCCAGACACCTAACACATTATCACCACCCCAACTCATGGAGCAGCAGCACCAACAGCAATACCAGAAAAGCATTAGTGTGCAAAAGAAAAACAAAAAGCTTTATTCAGCATAAAAATAATGTTTGAATTGAAATTTACACTATATACAAGGCCCAGAGGCCAGTCCATAAGCAAACTCCTGGGGGGGACACATTGGGACGCGTCTCGCCTAGCTTGCCTGCACAGTTCAGAGTTCCATATCATCCACAGAAGGGGGGGCATCATGTGGGGGGGAAGGACCAGGCACCGCAGGGACAGGAGGGGCAAGGGTAGGTGTTGTGGGTGCAGGTAAGGACGACTCCACCACAGGGGGTGGGGCAGTGCCAAAGGTGGTGGTTAGGATGGCGCTGCACACGGTCGCAAGCTCTCCCAGCGTCTCACCTGCACCCGAAGGAACCACAGGCCCCAAGGAGGGGGGGGGGTCGGAGGGATGGGTTGCAGCGCTACTGGGGGAGGGTGTGGACAGGGGGGGGGACTCAACTCCCCTGGTCGGGTACTGCCTCCACCGCTTGCGGGGTGGTGTCACACTGGGGCTGAGGGACACACTGGCAGTGAATGACTCTTTGTCCGACTGTTGGGCAGGAGAGCTAAGGGGAGTGGTTTTGGAGGAAGTGGCTCGTGAGGACTGCAGACTCCCACTGTGGCTGCGTTACTGCCGTTTGCCCCCCGACCCAGTGGGTGTGCCTACTTCCCCCTGTGTGTGCGTGACAGGAGGTGTGCGCTTGCCCTTCCCTGGTGGTGTGCTGCCTGTGTCTGGTGGGGTGCGTGCATGGGGACGTCTGGGTGTGCTTGTGACAGGCATGGGAGTGGGAAGTGTGGATGGTGCAGGGGTAGGGGGGGATGGAGCGCTGCAGGAGACCCACTGCTGCAGTCAGTGACGAGTCAATGGACCTCAGCAACCTCCGTTGGTCAGACATCGCTGCTGACATGCCCTCCATGTACAACACCATCTGTGTCAGCAGTCTGGGGTGGCCATGGAGGACATTAAGCTGCGATGTCTGACCAACCTGCAACTGCTGCAGAATGTCCACAGACTCGGCATTGACGGCAGCAGGGGAGACAGGGGCAGGGGGTGCGGTGCCTGGCACGAAGGAGACATGTTGGCGCCTAGCACGAACGGAAGGGACCCGAGCAAGTGGGAGGCCGGTGATGGGAATGGAGGGGGCGGTGAGAGATGGAGTGCTGCTTTCAGCTCTGGGAGCAGCCTCTACCCCCTCTGGGAGCTCAGCCCCGGACCCGTCAGCGTCATAGTCGGTGGTGGGACTGGACAGGTCCTCCGCCTCACTCCCCTCGGCCTCTGTGCCACTCGCTGCGCCAGACTCCCCAGCACTGGTGGCACCGGTGCTGGATCCCTCCTCAAGGTCCGTGCCAGTGTCTCCCTCGGTTTCCCCCGACGATGCTGTGGGCAAGGTGAAGAGACAGGAAAAATCAGACACCTGTATACATATGACACATGATTCAAAACTACATATGTCACAGTGCATAGCATGAAAAACAACATGAGTAACATCTACGATACTACACAAATATGTAGGCCCTGCACCACACAGTTGGTTGACCCAACATGCCACTGGGAAACAATGGAGAGCATGACACAACAGCAAATAACTTGATATCAAATTAGACAGAGGAGCCAGTCTCTGGGGACAGTCGAGCACAGCATCTGGACCACACACCGTTGCCAAAAAAGGGATGAGCAGGAACCATGTCTCCTAACTTTTGGCACATGCTGCTTAGCAAATACATTAAACCATGCCCAACATGACTGGGTCACTGCATGTTGAGTGTATGTTCAGACAATCATCACACACAGGCCAGACCTGGCAAGGAGACATAAGGTTTGGACATGTAGGCCTTTCCCGCACAAACCCCCCCCCTACCTGAGACAATGTGATTGGGACAGAGGAAGTACTTACACCTCCTACTCGGGGATTACAAACATGTCCTTCAATAAATCCTGAGTGTACACAAAGTACCCCTCGTGAGCCTGTCCACACATATAATTGACAAACAACCATCATCAGACAGTTGTACCAAGACACACAGGCACTGGCCACTGTGAGTATGCACAAGCCAAATTGGGTCACCCTGTCAAGTGGACACATGTAGCACACTTTACGTAAATACAAATGAGGCCAGGGTACAATGCCACAGAGCCTAACCTATGCTGAAGACACAGAGAATGTCCACATTGTTGGCTGACACACATGATACCTAGGAAAAGGTGCCCCAGGGGACTGTAGTGGCCACACTCCTCCATGGTCCTATATGGATATGATTGCAACAGAAGCGACCGTCCCTGCGCTATGCATATCTCACACTCATGCACATCATGTCTGAGGGCACAACATTGGTCATGCATGCTGTAAGGCAGTACACTTTTAAGACACACTCCTATGTCGGGACTCAGCAGCAGTGCCAACTAACATGGACCCCACAATGACTGAACTGACCAGGGCACAGGCAAGCTCAACACATGTAACTCACCACCACCACACAAGATGTTGCAAGCATTGGGCACTTGGATTAACTGCCAGCCTAGATAACCTTGTGCAAGAGTGACTACCCACAGACCCGGGAACACATGTCAAGGAGGGTAAGGGAGGAAGAACAGCAAGGGTTGACTTTGTGGAACAGGATATGCACTGCACATATAAACCCTGGCAGTGTATCCATGCGACTGCGCACTTCCAAAAGCTGGTGACACACAACAAACACACATGTACCTACCCCCTTCCTGCTGCTGCTTCACCAGTAAGCGCATATCCAAGTCAGGGAAGACCACCACCAGGACACGCTTCATTTTGTGGGTGAGGCGGTGGCGCCCACGGTTCTTATGAACTTCTGGTGAGTCCCCCAGCAGGACCCGGGCGATCCTCCTGGTCCAGCACCGGATATCCTGCCAGCGTTTCCTCACCTGGGCCAGGCGCCGCTTTCGTCCCTCCACCGACCTCACGGCCCTGACGGCCTCCTTCCAGATCTCCCCCTTGGCATAGGCGCCTACCTGTGAGGATGACAAAGTGAAACAACATCAATACACCTGTCACATGTCACAGAGACACACATTTGAACAATTTGGCTGGTGTGAACAGGGCATAGTATGCAGCCAACTCATTGCACCTTTGTCATAGGGACATTATCCTCTGGGGAAGGCCAAATGCACTACGTGGCATTGAAAGTACACAGGTGGAATGAGGGGTGCCACACAATCAATGATCCTGGCTCACACTGTGCATCAAAAGCTACACCAGGATTATGTGCAGCACCTCAAAGCAGTCACATGCCCCAGGCCACTGACGCAACCTCAGCAGAGTACACAGACACACACAGGCACAGGACAATCACCTGCCATTGGCAACTGCGGGTACAAACCTCACTCTGCACATGTGCCACTTGACTGGGGGGTGTCACAGGTGTTGGGCTAGCCCAGCACGTCAGACACACAGCACTGCTCCCTGCTCACATCCGATGGGTAGGGTATATGCATCCCTCATGCATCTGGGCTGTAACACTCCACATAGACACTCACCCACATGACAGGGGACTTACACACACACCAATGTCCAGGGGACGAACACATCATTTGGACACTCTCACCACAGGTACACTCAACTCACACACATCTGTGGGTACAGTCACCTGTCACACTGGGGGGAACACAGAATCACATCAGGACTGTAGAAACAACATTCCCAAGAGGATTAGCCAGGCTAAATGTGGCATGCCCCATGCAGTGATTGTCACAGTAAGCACTATGCAAGTGAGGAGTGCAGACATGCACTACAGCATGCTCTGCATGGGAGACATGAGCCATTCCCCCCCTGGGACCCACTCTAAACAACATTGCATGTCTGTCACACCTGGACACAATGCCAGAAGTGACAGTCACAAAAAAGGGGCACAGTCTAAGCTAGTGGAGTCAGCACTCACCTGCTCCCCTGGTCTCCCATACAGGCTGGGGTACTAAGGGAGGATCACATCCAGCAATGCCATACTCTCCTCCAGGGTGAATGGCTGGGCCCTCTCCACAGACCTGGACATGGTGCCAGAGGAATCACGAGCAGCAGCAGTGGTGTGGAATGAAACGTTGTGCAGGCAAGTGCTCTCTCATGGGACCTGGCTGCCTTATATTGGCCTTGCTGGCCTGTTTCATTTACAGGAGTACAGAGTGATTGGTCAGTCTCATTTGCATCCTACGTTTCCTCCAATCCCTTTAAACCTTCCCCAGTGAGGGCCTTTGCATGATTCAAAAATTGAGCATGATGTCAAGTCAACAACCACTTAGCAACATTGTATATTGTCTCCAACCGACTCTTGCTGGCCACCTGATGAATGATTTGAACTGAAAACTCGGTCTCCATGACAACCAGCATGCATTTAGGCCCTTATACTTGTCCCTCATGTGTCCCCTATGTAATTTCACTATACACACACAGGTATGGTGCGTTCCACGCCCCTAGGACACCACTACTCCAGTGATACGGTACGTACACGCGTGTGTAGGGGCCGTATCACTATGGCAGTGTAGCCGTACGCGTACGCCATTGTGAAACGGTCTGTACACGCGTGTGTAGGGTCCGTATCACTATGGTAGTGTAGCCGTACGCGTACGCCATGGTGATACGGTCCGTACACGCGTGTGTAGGGGCCGTATCACTATGGTAGTGTTGCCGTACGCGTACGCCATAGGGATCCGGTCCGTACACGCGTGTGTAGGGGCTGTATCCCTATGGCGTACGCCTACGGCTACACTGCCATAGTGATACGGACCCTACACACGCGTGTACGGACCGTATCACCATGGCGCACGCCTACGGCTACACTGCCATAGTGATACGGACAGTACACACGCGTGTACGGACCGTATCACCATGGCGCACGCCTACGGCTACACTGCCATAGTGATACGGACCCTACACACGCGTGTACGGACCGTATCACCATGGCGTACGCCTACGGCTACACTGCCATAGTGACACGGACCCTACACACGCCCTCAGAGCGTGTGTACGGTGCGTTTCACAGCTTACACTGGTGACAGGCGGCACACAGAAAGGAATTGAGCTGTCATACTTGGCCAAGGCTGGACATCAAGTCATTGTCAGTGCAGTCCTACATGTCTCGGGCCTAGGTGTGTCAGGCTGTGATGTGGCACAAATCTCCTCATGTTTGAACCAAATAGATGTGTGATGAGCTGTGTACACATGTCATGTGTGATGGTGCACTATGTGCCACACATCCCCTTCACACCTTTGACATGTGTGCATGTAGTACAGACTTGTTGAGCAATGCGTCACTGGCATGGCACAGTCGCAAACACCCGCAACTGTCCCCTGATGCCAGGTACATGGATAATGACACCTGACATGTGACTACCGGCGTTGCACGATGTGAGTATGTCATGTGTGTGTCATATGTTCCCATAAGCTTGCTGTTGGTGTTCCGTCAAATGCATCTGCAGTTGCTGCATCCAACATGTGCATGTGTGTGGATGGGCATGGCACACTATTATGCACACCAGGACACATGTGGAATCAGACGTAACATGTGTATGTATGCATCAAACATGGACTTGCGAGACAAGGACATATCTGCGTAGTATCAATGTATGTGTGATCAGTCTTGACATGTACCCCTTCATGGCAAGGTGTGTGGTCTGTCCCTTTTTTCAGGGACATGTGACCTGTGCCTCTAGTGTTCCGCAACCTGTCTGTATGATAAACATCCTTCTTCTGCACACATGTGGATGTCTGTCACTCCTGTAATGCGTCTGCCTGTTCACTTACACTGACCCACAGCTAGTTTCATGCCATGTCATGTTGAGCTTGTGAATCCACGTTTGTAGCTGGCTCTTGGTAGGAGTGTCACCTGCCTGGCATACGTGTCCAGGATATATTGCACAGACCTGACTCTGCATGTAGCATCTGGGTATTGGCTGTTTAACATGTGCTCAGTACATTGACATTGTTGTTGTACTGTACTCACTCTTCGTTGTCCCTTCCAAATTACTGCAGGGCTCCGCCTCTCCCCCGACCAATGCCAGACTTGGCTGCCCTGAGGGAACGTGACTGTATACGCCGCTACCGCTTCACCCAACGGTTGATTTTGAACTTGACAGCAAGGCTGGCACCACACCTCCAACCGCTACACAGGTATCCTACTGCACTGACACCCATAATGAAGGTGATGGCAGCCCTACCTTTCTTTGCCACTGGTACGTTTCAAGAGACCATAGCTCATGTTGGTGGCATGTCCCAGACCATGTTCAGCCGTGTCCTGCATGATTTTTTAGAGGCCATGTTGGTTCACCTGGATGAGTTTATTCATTTCCCAACTCCTGAGCAGTTGACAGGTGTCAAGGGTGACTTCTATGCCCTAGGAGGGATGCCCCATGTCATTGGGTCTATTGATGGGACACATGTGTCTTTGGTACCCCCACAGGCACAGGAGGTAGCCTATAGAAACAGGAAACATTACCACTCCATTAATGCCCTTGTGGTGTGTCTTGCTAACATGGTGATTTCCCATGTCTGTGCTCGTTTTCCAGGATCAGCACACGATGCCTACATCATGAGGCGTAGCAGGGTGCCTGAAATGATGCTGCAGCTGCGTAACGAACGAGCATGTCTTGTTAGTGGGTATACTCTGTTACTCCTGTATTTAGCGTCATCTTTCTGTCTAACTGCTTCTCCTGACCCACTTCTGTCCATGATGTTTCCATGTAGGGGACTCTGGCTATCCCAACATGCCATGGCTGATCACGCCTCTCCGCAACCCCAGAACAGCTGCCGATCACCGGTACAACAACGCCCATGGGCAGACCAGGCGAGTGATGGAGAGGACATTTGGCCTCCTGAAGAGCCGATTCCGGTGCCTCCACAAGACCGGCGGCGCACTCCCATATGCACCGGTGAAGGTCTGCAAAATCTTCCTCGTGTGCTGCATGCTGCACAACATGGCAGTGGAGAAAGCTGTGCCACTCATCCTGGATCCGGATGAGCAGGAACATCCACCCGTGGAGGACGAGGGGCTTGGTGACGAGGCAAGTGATGTTGAGGAGGAGGAGGAAGAGGACATCCGGAGTCGGCTCATACGCAACTTCTTTGCTTAGTGGTGAGTTGCAGTGTCTGAGTGTGCACGCATTGAGCCTTGTGTGGCATGTGTTGCAATGTGTGGGTCCATCTGCATGTATGGCAAGTGAGTCAGAGGTGTGTTTGGATGTGTCACTCGAGTGATGGTGTAATAAAAGAATGTCTTTCCTGAGACACTTTTTTCACCTAGCATGTTGACAACCTTATATGTGTCGAGTACATGCCCATGCATGCGGATGTGCTTCTTTTGGCTCACTTCTTGTGTGTCTCTCATCCCCAGGTATTTGCGCATGCTGTCTGCTGGTGGCATTGTTGTGCTCCTGCTACTCCTCATGAATAAAGCAACGTGTGCTGAATCAGCGTAACATGCACAGACATGTCAAAAATTCACCTTAGGGTAAGGGATGCACCACGGCTTTTTGGGTGTGCTATTTGTTTGGAATGTGTGTGCACTGCTCCTGTTCATGTTTGGTTACTTAGCATACATGTAGAATCACCATGGGGCACATGACATGGAGCTGGATTCACCTGAATTGATAGTTACACTTGGTGACAGTCATCTGTAATGTGATTGTGGATTGGGATGGAGGCATCAATGTGTGTAACACTGCCCTCGGAAACATACGGGATGCACCGGGTTGACATAGTGTGGGACATCCCCATTAGAGGCTCAATGGTGAATAGCAGCCTCTCCGTGAGCAGCACGGGGTGTTTGTCTCAAACCCGTCACTTGTGTGCCAGTTCTATGGATTTCCTGCATCGGAACCTGTCCAAGGTTGTTCCTCCCTACCAGAGTGGGGATGATATCCACAAATGGATAACTGCTATGGAGAGGGCCTGTAAAGTTCAACAGGTCCCCCAGAAGCAGTGGGCAGCAATCTTGTGGCTCTCCTTTTCAGATAAAGGTAGAGATTAGCTCCTCACTGTTAGAGAAGAGGATGCTGATGACTATGAAGCCCTGAAGAGTGCATTAATAGATGGGTTTGGCTTAACCACTGAACGGTACAGGTTGAAGTTCAGAGATACCCAGAAAGCACAGACTCAGGATTGGACGGACTTTGTTGATTGTGCAACCAAGGCTCTAGAAGGTTGGCTGGTTGGTAGTAGAGTTACTGATTTTAAGGGATTATATAATCTTATGTACCAGGTGTGAGAAATTGGCCTGGCATATGCTGGTCACTAGTTATAGTGGCCACCTTGCACCAGTCCAAATTGACTCTTGGTAGATAGGTTTAAAGACAACCTTTTAAAGAAAGCTATCCTAGTGGTAGCTGTGGAGAGCAGCCTTCAGGCTAAGTCTCTGAGGAATGTTAAGCAGCTTGTTTTACTTTATGATCTCTTGAATTACCAAATGAAAAGACACCACACAGGTATATATATAAAATATATATGTATTTATTTCTAAATATACTCTACTAATCTCTTTATGAGATTAGAGCCAGGTAAACATTCAAAAGATCAACAGTTCACAATAAATTAAGCACAAATATGGATGTAGCCCTAGGGGCGTACCAGACCATATACTAAAATAGTGGTTTAACAAACTCGACTTGCAAAAGCAAGAGGCCTAGGGCCTTGGGAATCGCTGGGGCTTCACTTCTGCAGTGTTAGCAGGTAAGTAATCAGCCCACAGGAGACGCGTGCAGTGTCTAAACACACACGCGGGTTTTCAATGCGTTTCAATGGCAAATGTCGCGATTTGTATTTTACAGTTCTAAGGCACTTCGCAAAAGTCAACAGGCAAGCAACTTACAGGGTAAGTATTTCGAGGGCCAACACACACTTGGGCACCGGAGTGCACGAGTTACCTTACACAGGGAAGCCAGGTGCATAGGTGTCCTTTGGTGTCGGGTCGAGATGCTGTTTCCAATGGAGATCACTGGATACTTGCTGCTTGTGACGACTGGAGAGGTGTCCGTTCGAATCCGACGATGGATTGGAGTTGCAGAAGACCTAGAAATTGAGGGGACAGAGTTCAGAGTCACTTGCCAGTGACCGGTGGCCAGCAAGATGGATGACCACAGCTGTTGCGTCTCTTCAGGTCGGTGATGGTGTTTTGTCTCTTCACTCACGAGGTCCAGGAAGGCTCGACGATGACCAGCAGCTGGATTCAGGAAATCCCACAACGTCTGCAGCTGTCGACGGTGTCGGCACCCAGATTGGAGCCAACAAGCCTTGGCAGCCGCAAGTCTCGTGTGGAGTGAAGATTGGCAATGGTGCAGACCAGCAAGGTCTGATGGACTTACCCCACAAGGGTAAGTGAGGACAGGCCCAGAGCAACCAGGCGAGCCCTTGAAATTGATGTGGAGGTCTTCAGGTGAGTTACTAGCCAACGGGCAAGCAACCGCAAAGACACCTTTGCAGGAAAAGTTTAACAACAGCCCACGGTCACTCGGGACGGGGTAGGCCGCTGAAATTTGGTACTAGACCTGCTAGGGACTTGGACAATAAGTGGTCTAAATCACAACTTCGTTGGACGTAGTTTAGGGCTTGCACTCGAAATCAGTGCACGGTTCCCTGGTATTGCTGTTCCTCGTCACTCGTGGGGTCCAGATGCCACAGCTTCGCTGGGGACTCAAAATGGCCGTCGAGAGGTCAGGAAATCTTCTTCAGGGGACACAGGGACTTCGGGCTCCGGCGGGAGCAGTAAAGTTTGCAACCATTGTAGAGAGATTTGGTGCCTGCAAAGCAGGGGAGCCACTCCTTGACTCCAAGGGAGATTCTTCAGTCTTCCAGAGATAGTGGAACGTCGAAGGGCCAGGATTCTTCTTAGTTGAGCGTCGTCCAGGTGTAATCTAAATTGCATTGGCAATGTGTGGTATCTTATAGTGAAAAGACTGGAGGGACTAGCTCTATGACCACTCCTCTAGGAGGGTCAGGGTAGTGGGTGGTTACACCCACTTCCCTTTCTCCAGTTTCACGCCAGAGCAGGGGCAGGTAGCCCCTGAACCGGTTTGAGCTGGCATATGCACAGAGGAGCCTACTGCTCCCCCAGTGCAGGACTTCAAAGCACTCTAAGAGTGCACCCAGCCAGCTCCAATACACTAAATCCTGTCTGGGAGGTGGTGACACGTCCCTGTGACAGGAAACCCTTTGTTGGGCTCCCTCCACTGCGAGTTTCGGTCAGCAGCAGGAGGGCAGCCCGGTGTCTGTGCTGGTGGCATCCATTTTGGGATGCCAGGGCTCTGAAAGATTTCTACAATGTAGTACAGTGGGTACATGTCGTCCCCTCTAGAAGGCTGGGATCCTACTCCCACACCAGTTACTGGTGTGGGGGTAGGATTCCAAGTTGTTTGACACCAAACACGACATGTTTTGATGCAGTCATTCCAAAGTTAGCATTTACCGCAAGGTTATAATGCACTTAAGAGTATATGGTTTAACCGCATCCACAAACAGCAGCAGAGAATAGACTCTGCCAGCTGCAGAGGGGTCCTGCTCAGGGAGAAGCACCCCCTCACATAGTAAACCAAGCACCCTGCCCTTGGGATTGATAGGGCCTGCTAGAGGGGTGACTGATAGGTTTATATGTGTGTGTATGGTGAGATATAGGAACCTATACCTCAGTGAGGAGTGCTAACACTACCTCACACAGGCTGCAGTAGCAGGCCTGTGGTGTCAGATTGTGAATGCTTCCCAGGGGTGGCATAATACATGCTGCAGCCCCTGGTAGGCCTGTGAAGTACCAAAGCCCTAGGCACCTAAGGTACCATATACTAGGGGCTCATAAGGCACCACAGTATCCAATCACTAGTGCATCTAATATGTACACCAATCATTTAAGGGAGTAAGCAGATAGGCTGGGGTCCTGGAGAGCAGGATCCCAGCCAGACTAGTCAAAAACCATTCAAACACCAGGAAAAAAGTGGGGGCAACCATATAGTCAGATTCCACCTTCCTACACCAGGTGACCAATGCAAGCAATGTCAGGACCAACCATAGTCTGGCAGTTGTGAACTTCTCCTGGGGAGGGGTAGCTGGCTTCAAAAAGGTAGTAGTCAGTGCAGACCTCCCTGTCGAATGTTTGTTGGGCAATGATCTGGAGACTTCAGCCTGGTCTGAAGTATAATTATGGACTCATGCTGAGATGTTGGGTATACCTGCAGAGGTATTTGCTGTAACCAGGTCACAAGCCAAAATGCATAAAGCTGAACCAGCTCTGGATCCTGAAACTATGGACCAGATGCTACCCAAGAGGAAGCGCAGTAGGGTTAAGGCTGTGCCTTCCCCTCTGTCTCAGATCTCGGATTCACCTCCTGAGGGAGGAGAAGCAGATCCTAAATAAGGAACTGCCCCAGAGGGACTTGAGCCTGATCAGGTTGAGTTCTTGGGGGCAGGTGGACCTTCCAGGAAAGATCTGAGTAAGGAGCAACAGTGCTGCCCCTCTCTTGAACCCCTCAGAGAGCAAGCTGCTGCTGAAGCTGCTGGGAGTGCTAGTGGGTCCCATAAAGTTTATTGGGATGAGGGGCTCCTATATTCTGAGGCTAGAGATCCTACCCCTGGAGCCACCAAGAGGTTGGTAATACCTCAGAAGTTTAGGGGTCCTCTTGACCCTAGCACATGACATCCCATTGGCAGGACACTTGGGACAAAACAAGACCTGGGACAGGCTTGTCCCTCATTTTCATTGGCTACACATGTCTGAGGACACCAAGGAGTTTTGTCGCTCCTGTGTCACTTGCCAAGCCAGTGGGAAATCAGGTGGCAAAACAAAGGCCCCCCGGATACCCCTACCTGTGGTGGGGGTTCCATTGAAAGGGTAGGGATTGACATTGTTGGTCCCCTTGACCCTCCAACTGCATCTGGGCACAGATTTATACTGGTGGTAGCGGATCATGCCACCAGGAATCCAGAAGCTATACCCCTCAGGACTACCACAGCCCCTGTGGTAGCAAGAGCCCTCATTGGAGTTTTCTCCAGAGTGGGTTTCCCTAAGGAGGTCATATCTGACAGAGTTACAAACTTTATGTCAGGATATTTAAAAGCAATGTGGAAGGAGTGTGATGGCAACTACAGGTTCACTACTCCCTATCACCCACAATGCAATGGGTTAGTTGAAAGGTTCAACAAAACCCTAAAGGGGATGATTAAATGCCTCCCAGAAAAGCTTAGGCGAAAATGGGACCTTTTACTTCCCTGCCTTCTGTTTGCATACAGGGAGGTCCCACAGAAGGGGGTTGGCTACAGCCCTTTTGAACTTCTGTTTGGGCACCCTGTAAGAGGACCCTTATGTTTGGTGAAGGAGAGATGGGAGTTACCTCTCAAACCTCCCAAATAGGATGTGATGGACTATGTATTTGGTCTCCGCTCCCGGATGGCATGACCAAAAGGCTGTCCTGACTGTTTATCAGCCAGGCCAGAAAGTGTGGGTGTTGGAGCCTGTGGCCCCAGCAGCTCTCCCGGACAGATGGAGTGGCCCCCATACAATTGCTGAGAAAAAGGGAGAAGTCACCTACTTGGTGGATTTGGGAACTCCCAAGAGCCCCCTTAGGGTGCTCCATGTCAACAGACTTAATCCATATGTGGACAGGGCTGACATGGGCTTGCTCATGGCAACTGATGAGGACCAGGAGCAGGAGAGTGACCCTCTCCCTGACCTGCTCTCACAGAACCCTGATGATGGGTCAGTTGATGGTGTTGCTTTCGCAAGCAGCCTCACTGAGCATCAGCAAACTGAATGTAGACAAGTGCTACAACAGTTTAGACATATGTTTAGCCTGACCCCAAGTCAGACTTCCTGGTGCACCCATGAGGTGGACACTGGAGACAGTCTGCCTGTAAAGAGTAAAATCTACAGACAACCTGACCATGTCAGGGATTGTATCAGGACTGAAGTCCAGAAAATGTTGGAACTAGGTGTTATTGAGCCCTCAGATAGCCCTTGGGCTAGCCCAGTAGTCCTTGTGCCAAAACCTCATACCCAGGGTGGTAAGAAAGAAATGAGGTTTTGTGTTGACTACAGAGGCCTCAATGCAGTCACCAGGACTGATGCCTATCCAATTCCCAGGGCAGATGAACTTATAGACACTTTGGCCTCAGCCAAGTATCCTAGTACATTTGACCTAACAGCTGGCTACTGGCAAGTCAAGTTAGCTGATGATGCCAAGGCCAAAACAGCATTTTCAACACCTGGTGGGCACTATCACTTTGTGGTAATGCCCTTTGGTTTGAAGAATGCACCTGCCACTTTTCAGAGGTTGGTGAATAAAGTTCTGACTGGTATGGAAACCTACTGCTCAGCTTATCTTGATGATATTGCTGTCTTTAGTTCCACCTGGCAGGATCACCTGGTCCATCTCAGGAATGTTTTGGAGGCCCTGCAAAAAGCAGGCCTCACTATCAAGGCCACTAAGTGCCAGATAGGGCAGAGTCATGTTGTGTACCTGGGCCACCTTGTTGGCGGAGGCCAGGTTCAACCATTGCAGAGCAAAATCCAAACCATAATGGAATGGGTAGCTCCAACAACCCAGACACAGGTTAGAGCCTTTTTAGGCCTGACTGGGTACTATAGGAGGTTTGTTAAGGGATATGGATCTATAGTGACCCCCTTAAATGATCTGACCTCTAAGAAAATGCCAAAAAAGGTTCAGTTAATTGTAGGAACAATTCCAACTGAAACACTAAAAGCATATCAATATGAGGAGTTAATGTTTTTATGTAAAAGCATAACCTGGAGAGCAAGGACTTTGCATGAAAAATTAGAAGAAACAGCGAGTGAAATGATAATAGTTTTTTAAAAAGTAAGGTCATTACAGAAGCCATACAGGGGAGATTTTTCTGAAAAGGATATTGAAAACTTGAATACTGCAGGGAGATTGACCCAAATTAAAGAATTAATTGCATTATTAAGAAAAAGGGGTGATGTGGATCGATGGAAAAGTAGATGGTTTAGAAGGAGAGAGGAAACTACAGACAAGGCCTCTCTGGCTTTCCCAGTGAGAGAAAAGGAGCCAGTGGTAACAGAATGTCCCATGAGAGAAATTCCTGGAGGAGGATATGTACATGTTACATGGACTAGACAGGATATTTTGTCATTTACCAATGATTTTCCATGGTTAAGAGAAAAACCAGTTGAATGGTACCGACAGGTAGAAAGGTTTGTCAAACTTTCAAAGCTGTTGTGGATAGATCTGAATGATCTTTTTGATATAATTTTGCCTGCAGATTTATGGGCAGAATGTAAGATTACAATAGATTGGCCAACACAAGAGTATCCTAGGGATCCTAAGACAGGAGCCCCCGATCCAGAAGTAATGAAAAAATATGATCAGGTAATTACTTTTTTGAAATATAAAGTACCTCCGAAAGAAACTGACTGGGTAAAGATTGACAGAACTCACAGGAGGCTAAGGAATCAGTGCATGCGTATTTACGAAAGGTTATTGTTGGCTTTTAAACAATACAGTGGAGACGAGAAATTAAGTGAAAAGGATTTGAGTCATTTTGTGTACAGATTTCTGTATGGTTTAAGGCCTGAAGTTAGTGAAATGATTAAACAGCAAATAGTAGACTGGCAAAACAAAAAGGTAGACAAAGTGTTACGACATGCAAAATATTTTAGTGATGAAATTGAAGCCAAGCAGCGTAAGTTGAAAGAAAAGGCAATGTGGGCACAGGTTAAGGTAGCGGAGCGACAAGAAGCCCAGTTAATCGAACAAGCTAATGGAATAGGGCAAGCAAAACAAAAGCCTAATATTGGAAAAGGAAAAGGACAGATTAGCATAGATGAATCTAAAAAGAAATGGCCATGTCATAATTGCGGAAAATTAGGGCATTGGAAATCAGAGTGTAAATTGCCACCGAAAGCTAATGGTGATAATTCATCATTAAATCCACAGGTGCAGTATGAGGTGAGTTGCTAACCGCCGCGACAGCAGCAGGTTGTTACCCAACAGTGTCAGGTGCCAAAGCCACCTTTACCACAGAACGTAAATCCTCAAAGATACAGTAATGAGACAGGATTCTACAACGAAGAACAGGTAACAAAGCTACCGCGCGCTGGTGCCGTTTTGCAGTAGTGGCTGCAACGCGATGAGAGTGAGTCAGAAGAGAATTATTGACGGTGCCGAGGAGAGGAAGAGGAGTCCGTACTTGGCGCAACTCTAGAGGTAGACCAGACAGGACCCTTTGTGGATGGAAAGGTGAATGAAGTAAACATTACTTTCCTAGTGGATACTGGTGCTACTCGTTACCGAAGTCTTTGTTGTATTTGTTCCTGAAGGATTACCTCAAGAGTTAAAAGAAACAGTGAAAACAGAAGTGTGAGATTTCACAGGAGAGGATGTTGGATTAATGAAAAGAATAGATCCTGTGAAAATAACTGTAAAAGAAGAAGTAAATTACCCGAACATTCCTCAGTATAAATTAACACCAGAGATAATTGCAGGAGTAACGCCTGTAATAGACAGAATAATTGAACAAGGAATTCTGAGAGAAATAATGAGCAGTCCATGTAACTCTCTGATCATGGGTTTGAAGAAGCCAAATGGGACATTTAGAATAGTACAGGATTTGAGAAAGGTGAATAAAATTGCTCTTCCTTGCTGTCCCATTGTGCCAAACCCTACGGTAATTCTATATCAGATTCCCCATGATGCACAATGGTACACAGTCATTGACTCGTGTCATGCTTTCTTTTCTATTCCATAGCACCCTGATAGCCAACAAATTTTTGCGTTCCGGTTCGGTTAGCGTATTTTGGCATGGTGCCTTATCCCTCAAGGGTATACAGAGAGTTCTTCAATATTTAATCAGATTCTAAAGAAGTTACTGGAAGATTTAAAGATGCCAGAAAGTTCAGTGCTTGTTCAATACATCGATGACCTATTAGTGGCATCGAAGAAGCGAGAAGCATGTGTAGTTGACACAGTTGGGCTGTTAAATCATTTGGCCGATGGAGGACTTAAAGTATCCCCATCAAAATTGCAGTTTTGTCAGAAAGAAGTACACTACTTAGGTCATAAGATTGGAAAGGGTCTGAGAAAAGTAACAATGGACAGAATTAAAATAATTAAAGGAATGAGAGCCCCAATGACACAGAGAGAAGTCAGAATATTTCTTGGAATGGTGTCGACAGTGAATCAGCAATTTCTGGCTGATCGCAAAACCACTAGTACGTTTCACAAAGAGTGATGTGAAAGATCCCCTTGAGTTGAATAAAGAAGAGATGAAGGGGCATATTATCAAGCACGGCGATAATGGGCTTGATAATATGCCGAAGAGAATTCCAATAGTAGCCCATGTTGACACCAGAACATGGGCTTCTACGGGAATTCTCAAGGGCATATTATCAAGGCCATTATCGCCGCTTTAGCAGTAGTTTTCTGCCACTAAAGCGGCGATAATTTTAACGCCGTTTCTTGATAATATGCCCCTAAATCTTTTAAACAATTGAGAGACAGCTTGTGTGCAGCACCGGCTCTTGGAATGCCAGATTACGAAAATAAATTTGAGCTTTATTGCAGTGAGAGAGATGGATGTGCTCTTTCCGTATTAGTGAAGAGACATGAAAGATTGAGACGACCGATTGATTATTTTTCAGCTGTACTAGATCCAGTAGCTGTAGCATTGCCTGGATGTTTGAAAGCAGTGGCTGCCACCTGTAAGAGTTTGGAACAAAGTGAAGGAATTGTAATGGGATACCCTGTGAGAGTGTTTGTTCCCCATGATGTGGCGATCCTTTTGACAAGAAGTAAAACACAGTTCATGACACATAGTCGTCTAACTAAGTATGAAAAGGGGATTTTGGGTGCTACAAATGTGAGTCTTGTAAGATGCACTAATGTGAACCCATCAACATTACTACCTGATGCTGTGAATGCAGAGGTGAAAGATGATGTTGATCAGGATTGTTTGGAAGTGCTTGATTTTTGCACCAAACCGCGTCCGGACATAAAAGATGTGCCTCTGAAAGAGAGTGACTATGTGATGTTTGTGGATGGGCCGTGCCTAAGAACTGGAGAAGGGATTTTGAGTGCTGCATATGCTTTGTGCACTATAGCGACTGTGTTGGAAGCATCTTGTTTGAGAGGAGTACGATCTGCTCAAGTTGCTGAGTTGTTTGCACTGATTAGAGCATGCAAGTTGGGAAAGAATTTGCGGGTCACTGTGGTTATTGACAGTCAGTATGGGTTTGGAGTGGTGCATGATTTTGGGCAAATTTGGTCCCAAAGAGGTTTCTTGACGTCGAGTGGAACTCCAATCAGAAATGCAGAAATAGTTGGAAAATTACTTGAGGCGATACAGCTGCCTAAACAGATCGCTGTTATAAAATGTAGTGCACACAGGAAGGGAACTGACTATGTGTCAGCAGGAAATGAATTTGCCAATGATCTAGCGCAGTACTGTGCACGCAACCAGACTTCATTAAATGGTACCAGGGAAAAGGAAATGGATTTAAGTCCCTTGCTTTCTACTAACACCGTAAGTACATGGGATGAAGTGAGACAGTTACAGGAGGAGGCAGGGGAAGAGGAGAAGAAACAGTGAATAAAATCAGGATGTACACCACGAGAAGTAGGCGGAGTTTGGGTTTACAGAGATGGAAGACCAATAATGCCTAATAGCATGATCTCGACCATGGCACAGATGTACCATGGAGAGGCCCACATAGGCAGGGATGCCATGATTAGACTTTTTAAACAGACCTGGTATAATGCAAAGTTTCGGCTTATAGCTGAGAGCCTTTGTTAGAATCCGGGTTCTCTGGTTGGCACAGGTAGGTACTTGTGACAAGCAGGGAACCTTTCCTCTAGTCAGGATAAGGGGGTACACTCCTAAAATAACCCCTGCTCACCCTCTAGGTAGCTTGGCGCGAGCAGACAAGGCTTATCTCAGAGCGTTGTAGGTTAAGCATTTGTGAACACGTACAGTAACCAAGTGACAACACTACAAATGGACACCACACAGGTTTTATATTAAAAATAAGGATTCTTTATATAGAGTTACCACAAGACCATTAAATGACAAAATTACACAATACTGTTACTTTAGATGGTAGAATTTTGCTTAGTTCTCTTAAGTTCTTAAATGCGACACTTTAAGTCAATGTACCTTTTGGATGCGACACGCAGGGCAACAAAAGTGTTGCAACGATGTTGATGCGATGAAGTTTTTGGTGCAAAGAAATAAAGACGTGAAGATCTTCCAGATGCGTTACGCTTCTCCGATGTTGCGAGAAGACTCGACTCGATGCGTCAGCTACAGCGGCGTCACACTTTACGCGATGCGACGACAGCGGCCTTGGCAGCGGCACTCTTCTCCGATGTTTGCGAGACGCTTCCGCTCGATGCGATCTTGCAGCGGCGACACCCCTTTACGCGATGCGATGACAGCAGCTCCGACGGCGGCATGCTTCTCCATGGATGCGAGGCGCTTTTCTTGATGCGGTGCAATGCGACAGCTACGATGGCTGCGATAGCGACACGCTTCTTCCTCCATGCGAGACTCTTCTCTTGATGCGGTGCGATGCGTCAGCTACGATGGCTGCGATGGCGACACGCTTCTTTGGCATTGCGAGACACTTCCTGGATGATGCGAGACGCTTCCGCTCGATGCGATGCTGCAGCGGCGACACACGTTACGAGATGCGACGACAACAGCTCCGACAGCGGCACGCTTCTCCTCCTTGAGTCGCGCTTCCAGCTCCTTGCGACACGCAGTCCCTCAGAAGGCCCAACAACACCACAGGCACTTCCAAAGAACTCTGGGGAGCTGGGGGGTGAAGTCTGTTGTTCCTGAGACTTCAGCAGGAGGCAAGCTCTATTCCAAGCCCTTGGAGACCTTTTTAAGCACAAGTTGAAATAAAGTCTTTGGAAGTCTTTCTCCTCTCCTTCAGCAGCAAAGGCAACCACTGCAGGCCAATCCCCCAGGTCAGGGACAGTACTCCCCCTTACAGCTTTCCCGGTTCCTTCTCCTCAGGTAGAGGTTCTTCTTGTCAAGCAGAATCTAATTTCTTGGGAGCAGGGTCCCAATACTTATACCCCTAATTCCTTTGTTCCTCTGGGGCAGAGGGGCCTTTGCCCAGTCCAAACCAGTTCCTGAGCACTTTGTTGACATGACTCTGACTTTCTATTCGGTGTGCAGGGCAGAGACATCAGCCGCTCCACAGGAGGTGGAGCCAGCATTGTGGTGGCAGAGCACAGCCCTATTCAGAGTCCAGGTGCACTCCTTCCACCCATCTGGATGTCAATCTCTCTATTCACCACCAGGCTACCTAGCCCTGCCCCTCTGGGTTTCCCCAGCTCTGTCACTCACACAAACCAGACAGGCAGATACACATCATAGCAGAGGCGGGCTGAAATGGTTAGGCAAGCAAATACCAACTTTCTAAAAGTGGTATTTGCAAACACAGAATATTAAAATAAACTTTACTAAAAGATGTATTTTATTATTCTGAGTTCAGGCATACTAAACTCGATTTTCTACCATGTTCCCTGGGTCTGTTAGGATCATAGAATGTAACAATTCTAACAGCCCATTCTGGCCTATGGGAACAGGTAGTCTTTCAATAGTGAAAAACGAAAATGGCTGTAATTCACTATAAGGACATGCCACACACATCAGGGCTTGTCGTACCTTATGCTTACAATGCACCCTGCCCGTGGGCCTACCATAGGGGTGACTAATATGAAGTTAAGGGAAGGTTTAGGGACTGGGAAGCGGGTGCACTTTCCCATTCAGCATGACAGTACCAGACTGCACGCAGGTTCTGCAATGGCAGACCTTAGACACATTTTACTAGGCCGCTTCTGTGGGTGGGACAACCAGTGCTGCAAGCCCACCAGCAGCATTTGTATTTACAAGCCCTGGGCACTCCTGGTGCACTTTACTGGGGTCTGACAGTAAACCAAATAAGCCAATCATGGAATCCAACCAATATATACATTTTACAGTAGGGAGAGCATATGCACTTTAGCACTGATCAGCAGTGGTAAAGTGCCCAGAGTCATAGAACAGCCAACAACAGGTCAGAACAAATACAGGAGGAAGGTAAAAATTTCAGTGATGACCCTGCAAAAAGGGACAAGTCTAACATGACCCCCTTCCAGCCAAAACGCAGGGTAGCCCAATCACCACCGTGATGGGCTTCCCTGCTTGGGGTGATAGAACAAGGACCTGGCCCGCAACTGCAGGGGCAGACTCCAGTTCTACGCCAATCTAAACCTATTGGAATCCCTCTGTCCATACTCTGAGGGCCCACCAAGCCAATCCATGGGGAACCCTTCTTCTCACCTGTGGACACCACCTGTGCAGCACCTAACCGTAACTGGCTCACAGGTGTGTCCCAACAGACAGACAGCAAAATGCTACAGTGGCCACTGACAGTAGTCAGGGATGAGACCCAGGCCGTATGCCTCTCAGGGCTCTCAAACCTCTGTGGCGCCAGGGAGCGGGGGGCAGTAGCCCCAGGTGCTTGGCAACCTTTGTCCATTCTCCCTCCTGTCAGGTCAGGTGTGACACCCTGGCACTGACCCACCAGCCCCAGGTCCGTACCCGGCGGCTGGAAGAAAGACTGGAGTGGCCTCTCCCACACCCGGTCCTCCTCCTTGGGGCTCTGTACCCTCCCACTTAGAGTGGTACCCCCTTCCAGAATTGCCAGGGCACCTGTGGCAGGTGTCCTGCGCGATTCGCCCACCAGTTCAGGGGTTCCATCCTGCAACTGGGTGTCCAGGTCAGGGGGGACACCCTGAACCTGGCCCTCCAACCTAGGGTCTAAACCCTTCAGTTGAGCCGGGGTCAGAGGCGAGGACTCCCTCCCTCTGCACCCCCTTCCAGAGTACTGTACACTCCCAACTGGCGTGGTACCCCTAGAAGCCACATGGGTCAGGACACTGATTACAGTTGTCCCACCCTCCAGGTCAGACAACACCTGAACCTGGCTTCCCAACCCTGGGACCAACCCATGCGGTTGAACGCTCGCCTGGTTCACCAGGACTTCCCGGGGAGCACGCATGCCCCCCCTGAGGGTGACACATAACTCCTGTGTCGTGTGACAGTCTGCCTGGCGCAGATCTCCCAACCCCTGTCCATCTGACAATGCGTGAAGATCCCCCAGGACAGAAGTGGTGTCACCATGGTCATTCACTGGGGACGCAGCCCTTCTGGCTGGCCCCTGACCAACTGGTTCTTCCACTGGGGACTCCTTCCCCCCTCACCCCTCACTCTGGACTTCTGCACCCTCCCAACTGGAGCGGTACTGCCAGACACCAGAACTGATGGAGGCCTGCTTACAGACACTCCCCGTTCACCAGACACTAGGGGGTCCCGCACAATGGGCCGCCCCTCAGGACAGACTAGGCTCCCCACCTGGTGTTCCCTTAAAGAACCATCCAGGCTCTGAGACTGAGGTTGGGCACTACCGGGACATAACCCATTCTCACTCCTTCCCCTTAAAGACAGGACGTGAGGCCCTACACCCCTCTCACTACTACAGGACCTAGTTGGGCTGCTCTGAGCCACTTCCACCACACTGGGTTTGAAGATACCTGAACCACTCATCTTGGGATCACTCCCCAATGCCTTGCCAGACCCTTTGGACTCCACCAAAAGGTCTGCCTCCAATGTGAGCTCCCTGCGGTCAGAGAACTCACTCTCCCACAGGTGTTGGCATAGCTCTGGAAAACAGGGACTTACAATATGCTCTCCCATAATTGGATCACACAGCCCCCTAGCAGGGTTGACCAAACTATCCTTCACCTCACCATCCAGTGCCTCGCACACGTACTCCACACCACTCTCCTGAGACTGGCAAGACAGTATCTGACTGTCTCTGTCACACAACCCACACTCTTCCAGGGGGGTCTTCACACTCACATACCAGGACTTCAATTTTGGGGGAACCCTTCTCCCTGCACCTCTCATCTAGAGTCAGGAGAGTGTCCCTCCCACCACTAGGACCAGGAACCCCTGCGCCAGTTACCCTATTCCTCTCAGGGACACTGCACACTACTGGAGCTACCTCATGTCCTTGAACCTCCTGGTGTATGTTAACCCCCTCCTTCAAGTCAGGCGCCACATCTCTGGGTGTGTGTACTACTCTCTCAGCACTAGAAAATGCAATATTGCTGCCACCATCTGAGCTGGATTCCTCTGCCCACTCAGCAAAGCTCAATCTCTGAGCTACACACATTTCTTGTTGCTGGGCTGAGACACTCATGGTCTCAAGCCTCTCGAGCTCTAAGTCAAGCTTCCTCATAATCAACTCATGCTCCATTTCTATTTTCTTTTCCTCTAGTGCTAACTTTCTAATTTGCCATTCCAATTCTAACTGCCCTTTTATCTTGAGCTTGGTCAGCTCCATTTCGTGCATCCTACACTCTCTTCTATCTGCCAGCATCTCTGGAGATAGACTTTTACCAGAAATACTGCTACCGGCAGGGGAAGTTGTTCTCCTTCCTCTTGGATCCACTGGCCCATCCAGCTGCTCCTCTGCATTATCATTATCCGTGGCATTCCTTGCTTCTACCCAGGCCCTCAGCGCCTTGTAGAACTCTGCCTTGTTTTTACATCCAGTAGTAGAAATATTAAATTTTTTGCAAAAGAATTTCAGCTGTGATACTTTGTGGCTTTCCAGTTTCTCTTCTTCCCATTCCCATTCATTATCAACAGAGACTATGGATGCTGCTTTCTCCACCATGGTTAAGCTTGGCAGTACTCAAAAATAGAAAGTCCCAAAAAGAAATCTACCAACAAGTATTGGTTGCGTTAAGGTCTGCACTCACTAAGTAGTGTTCACCAATCACGGTACATGAGTCACAAATGCAAGTCCAGAATCCTCATCGCTGACCACCAATGTTAGAATCCGGGTTCTCTGGTTGGCACAGGTAGGTACTTGTGACAAGCAGGGAACCTTTCCTCTAGTCAGGATAAGGGGGTACACTCCTAAAATAACCCCTGCTCACCCTCTAGGTAGCTTGGCGCGAGCAGACAAGGCTTATCTCAGAGCGTTGTAGGTTAAGCATTTGTGAATACGTACAGTAACCAAGTGACAACACTACAAATGGACACCACACAGGTTTTATATTAAAAATAAGGATTCTTTATATAGAGTTACCACAAGACCATTAAACGACAAAAATACACAATACTGTTACTTTAGATGGTAGAATTTTGCTTAGTTCTCTTAAGTTCTTAAATGCGACACTTTAAGTCAATGTACCTTTTAGATGCGACACGCAGGGCAACAAAAGTGTTGCAACGATGTTGATGCGATGAAGTTTTTGGTGCAAAGAAATAAAGACGTGAAGATCTTCCAGATGCGTTACGCTTCTCCGATGTTGCGAGAAGACTCGACTCGATGCGTCAGCTACAGCGGCGTCACACTTTACGCGATGCGACGACTGCGGCCTTGGCAGCGGCACTCTTCTCCGATGTTTGCGAGACGCTTCCGCTCGATGCGATCTTGCAGCGGCGACACCCCTTTACGCGATGCAACGACAGCAGCTCAGACGGCGGCATGCTTCTCCATGGATGCGAGGCGCTTTTCTTGATGCGGTGCAATGCGACAGCTACGATGGCTGCGATGGCGACACGCTTCTTCCTCCATGCGAGACTCTTCTCTTGATGCGGTGCGATGCGTCAGCTACGATGGCTGCGATGGCGACACGCTTCTTAGGCGTTGCGAGACACTTCCTGGATGATGCGAGACGCTTCCGCTCGATGCGATGCTGCAGCGGCGACACACGTTACGAGATGCGACGACAACAGCTCCGACGGCGGCACGCTTCTCCTCCTTGAGTCGCGCTTCCAGCTCCTTGCGACACGCAGTCCCTCAGAAGGCCCAACAACAGCAGCAGGCACTTCCAAAGAACTCTGGGGAGCTGGGGGGTGAAGTCTGTTGTTCCTGAGACTTCAGTAGGAGGCAAGCTCTATTCCAAGCCCTTGGAGACCTTTTTAAGCACAAGTTGAAATAAAGTCTTTTGTAGTCTTTCTCCTCTCCTTCTGCAGCAAGGCAACCACTGCAGTTCAATCCCCCAGGTCAGGGACAGTACTCCTCCTTACAGCTTTCCCGGTTCCTTCTCCTCAGGCAGAGGTTCTTCTTGTCAAGCAGGATCTTATTTCTTGGGAGCAGGGTCCCAATACTTATACCCCTAATTCCTTTGTTCCTCTGGGGTAGAGGGGCCTTTGCCCAGTCCAAACCAGTTCCTGAGCACTTTGTTGACATGACTCTGACTTTCTATTCAGGGTGCAGGGCAGAGACATCAGCCGCTCCACAGGAGGTGGAGCCAGCATTGTGGTGGCAGAGCACAGCCCTATTCAGAGTCCAGGTGCACTCCTCCCACCCATCTGGATGTCAATCTCTCTATTCACCACCAGGCTACCTAGCCCTGCCCCTCTGGGTTTCCCCAGCCCTGTCACTCACACAAACCAGACAGGCAGATACACATCATAGCAGAGGCGGGCTGAAATGGTTAGGCAAGCAAATACCAACTTTCTAAAAGTGGTATTTGCAAACACAGAATATTAAAATAAACTTTACTAAAAGATGTATTTTATTATTCTGAGTTCAGGCATACTAAACTCGAATTTCTACCATGTTCCCTGGGTCTGTTAGGATCATAGAATGTAACAATTCTAACAGCCCATTCTGGCCTATGGGAACAGGTAGCCGTGCAATAGTGAAAAACAAAAATGGCTGTAATTCACTATTAGGACATGCCACACACATCAGGGCTTGTCCTACCTTATGCTTACAATGCCCTTGGGCCTACCATAGGGGTGACTAATATGAAGTTAAGGGAAGGTTTAGGGACTGGGAAGTGGGTGCACTTTCCCAGTCAGCATGACAGTACCAGACTGCACGCAGGTTCAGTAATGGCAGACCTTAGACACATTTTACTAGTCCGCTTCTGTGGGTGGCACAACCAGTGCTGCAAGCCCACCAGCAGCATTTGTATTCGCAAGCCCTGGGCACTCCTGGTGCACTTTACTGGGGTCTGACAGTAAACCAAATAAGCCAACCATGGAATCCAACCAACATATACATTTTACAGTAGGGAGAGCATATGAACTTTAGCACTGATCAGCAGTGGTAAAGTGCCCAGAGTCATAGAACAGCCAACAACAGGTCAGAAAAAATACAGGAGGAAGGTAAAAATTTCAGGGATGACCCTGCAAAAAGGGCCAAGTCCAACAGCCTTTGTCAGAGATGTCTCATATGCCAGCAATTTAATCCAGGAAGGAAAACTGTGGTAAGCTTGGGAACCATAGGACGGGAGGGAGGTCCTTTCACTCGTATGCAGCTTGATTTCATTGAAATGCCCTTGTGCAACCGGCTAAGATATGTGCTGGTGATTGTCTGTCTGTTCTCTCGTTGGGTTGAGGCTTACCCGACCAGAAGGAATGATGGAGTTACTGTAGCAAAACTCCTACTGAGAGAGTTCATTCCTAGGTTTGGTTTCCCAGTAACGATTGAAACAGATCGAGGAACACATTTCCAGACTTTGGTTATAAAATTGATTTGTGAAGCATTGAATATACAACAAGAACTGCATTGTGCCTACCGACCAGAGGCTTCTGGAGTGGTGGAGCAAATGAATGGCACCATAAAGAACAGATTGGGAAAAATGTGTTTGGCCACAGGTCTAAAATGGCCAGATGTCTTGCCTCTAGTTCTAATCACCATTAGATCAATTCCTGATGAAGTGGTCTGAGCCCCCATGAAATTATCATGGGTAGAGCGATGAGACATGTTTTCATTCCTGTCAACAAACTGCTGCCTATATCTGATTACTTCGTCTTGGATTATTGCAAAGGATTGGCCGATATGGTACATTCTGTGTTTCATCAGGTTGGACCAGATGCGACCACTCTTGAAAAGAAGTCAGCTCATGACTTGAGTCCTAGAGATTGGGTCCTTACAAAACTACACAGAAGAAGAAATTGTCTGGTTCCATGCTGGGGAAGACCAAGACAAGTGATTCTGACAACAACTGCTGTGAAGTGAACAGGGGTGAGATGAACTGGATTCATGCCAGTCACACTCTTCGAGTCCCAAATCCAGAAGATCAATCTGAAGAGGAACAACAAGAAGTATCAGATACCAGTTCCGAATCAGAATTGGAAGAAACGAGAACAAGACAAAACCAAGAAGCAGGAGAAAAAGGTCTTAGTCAAATTGTTGGACAAGAAAATATACCACTAAGAAGACGCCTTGAAATTTCTGATATCAGTTCTGAATCTGAGACAGAACCAGTGGGAATACAAGAAAGAATAAATATGATACTGGAAAAACTGAACAAGTAATCTTTGGAAAAGAAATCCCAAGTACAAGCACGTGAGAAACTCCCCCCGAAGTAATAGAGATAGAAGGTGAGGAATTAGATACAGAGAGTGAGGGTGAGGTAATTGCGGAAGAACCCCGAGGAGGTGCAGGGACACAACAAACACAGGTAGAAAAAGGGACAGATAGTCAGCAGGAAGATTGCGTGGAAGAAACACGAGGAGGAATAGATACAGAAAGTGAACCTGAAATCTTGAGGATAAAATCCAAAGAAGGTGAAATCCAGACGGATACAGAATCCGAAGAAAGTGAAGCAGAAAGTAAAGGTGGAAGGAAAGAGCTTGGAAAACAGAACGAGAAGAGAAAGGATCTAAATTGAAAAGGCCTTTGAAAGAAGATATTTGGCCCAACAAAATAAAGAGGTTGAGATACCGACTAACCAGAATAAAGTCTGATAATGCTGAACAAGTGAATGAAGTGTCTAGTCAAGAGAAACAAACGGGCACTGATCAGAAGCACTTGCAAAGAGCAAAGAGGATAAAGAAACCAAACCAGAAGTACAAGTCACCGGAATTGACATATGTGGCACTTCCTGATATACAAGAGGAAGCCAAGAAAGTCTAAGAGTGACAGTGCAGGAGGTGGACAAAGGAGAAGAAGATTCAGAAATCATGAGAGTTATCTTGTCTGACACCAGAGAAGAAACGGATGATCAGGAAATTCTGAACAAAGACTGTGAACCTAAGGACAAGGACAATTCATACATGGATTGAGTGACAAAAGAAATTGAAAAGAATTAAAACCCGGACAAGACACATGAACAGAAAGGAACCAAGTGGGCAACTAAAGCCTTAGGTTTAGACAAAGGTAAATTGTTGAAAAAAGAGGCTACGTCAAAAGACACTGATCATTACTAAAATGGCAAACAATGAAAATAGAAATCTGACATGTGGATTTCTTCAGAAATGGTGTAAAATGTGTTTCTGTTGTACAGGATTACTAATGCTTGTCTGGATCATATTAGCCATAACAATTTTATTAGGGGTAACATTTGAAAATATAGGTGGACACACAGTAAACGGAACTAATGATGAAAAGGCTGATGAAAGTCATGTCACAAAACTGGTAGATAGAACAGAATTTCACAAAGATAAGTCCATAAACCATTTTTCTAACAATATTTTTTCAAAGTTATTGTATGAATATGTGAAAACAATTGAGGTTAGAGACTGCTATGTATGCATGCAGTTACCTGCATCTGTATCAGAAGGTGTCACTTATCATCACCTTCCTTTGACATATGGGATAACTTGTAGTGTCTTACCTAGTTTGTTTTTATAAAACAGGAAAATTAGAATACTATTACACTGATATATATAACATTTTCTCACAGATTCATGTAGTTCCTGAACTAAACAAGGTTGATTCCTGGTAGAACACTAGGTGAATTTTTCCTGGAAACAAGAGAACTTTAGAAGAAGTGTTTAAGAATACCCTTACTTGTAGTTTAAGAAAAGAAGAGAAAACTTTCCTGAACATGGTAGAAGAGAGGAGAGTTAAAATGCAAAAGAAGTTGTCTGGGGAAAAGATGGAAGCAACATTTTGGGATGTTGGGAAGGAAAATCATTTAAAGGGAGAAAAAAATCCAGCAATGGCTTTGGATTGGCCCCAGAAAGGGAAGCTATGCATCAGTAGAGATAATACTGTATATGATAATTATTTTGTAGGTGCAAGTGAATGCCATGACTTATACAAAACCATGGGAGGATGGGGATTTAAAGGAGGAAAAGATCCAGTATTTCCTGGAATATATCACATCTGTGGGAACAGAGCTTATTATAGGTTGCCGGACCATTGGTACGGGACATGTTACTTGGGCCTGGTCTTTTCAAAAATATATCATGTGGAAAGGGGAGATGACGGATTGCATGAAATAGGTAGACAGCTAACACGTAGAAGGAGGGAGAGTTGGTCAGAAATTATAGGTGATATCTTTGGAGCACTGATACCAGCAGTTGGAATATCTCTGAATGCACATAAAATTAGAAACTTGTCTACAGTTGTGGATCGTTTATCAACAAGCACAGCTGGAGGGTTCTTAATGGTAAATACCTAAATGGTTGCCATGAGAGCGATGATAATGCAAAATCAACTTGCCCTTGATATTATATTGGCAAAAGAGGGAGGAGTCTGTGGAATGCTTAAAGTACAATATTGCTGTACTTATATTCCTGACGAAAGTCAGAACCTAAAGAAATATATTAAGAATATAACTGATTTGCATGAAGAAATTGTTCCAATGGAGGTTGAAGGTGTATGGGAGAAACTTGGTAAGGGTTTTTCCACTATTAAGAATCTATTAACAAAACTAGGTAGCTCCTTTGTGGGAAAAATACTGATACCTGTGACTTTTGTGATTATTTTAGTGTTAATATTAAGATAAGGATGTGTGTGCATGAAAAGAAGAAAATTACAAAATAAAATAAAAAGAGAAAACAATAAAAAGAAAGAGAAGTAAATAAGAGAAAGAGAGATGGAAGAAATAGAATTTAAAAGAGTTGCAAGATAATATGTACAAGAAAACAAAAGAGAACAGTAGGGAGAGCACTATGATTTAAACTAACAAATGCAAGTGGAACTGAATAAAACCATTTCCGTAGATAAATTTAGTGAAATTAGTGAGTAGTGGTGATGTTTAAAATCACCAAAGGGGGGATTGATGGAGCAGGTAAAACAGAATTTTGTATACCTCCTCTAATTTGCATGAAATTAATTACGTAATCATTCTAATTTTAAATTGCAATAACAGGTTTGCAGTGAAAATCTATTAATCAACCTTTGCACATTGATAAACACGAGATACACGTGGGACTAAAATGCTAATTGCATGGCAGAAAATTAATTAATTAACTATGGTACGCAAACTAATCATAGATTGTGGTGAAATAGAAAATTGCATGATTTATTTTGCTTTGTGATTGTTTGTGCTTTTAAAATCATCAAATGGTAAGTATTATCGCTTTAAATGTTGCTGCAGCTTGGAAAATACTAATATACATTGGGATTAGTGTGGGTTTAAACATTAGAATCTTCATTTCTCTATTTTAATGACTGTTTTGTCTGTTTTTACTTAAGTTGGCATTCAGGCCTACTAGGCCGCAATACCCAAGATGGCGTTCTCTGAAGCAGATGCCACCATGTGAGCGCGATGATTTCTGTGCATGTCCGGATGGCTCTGGAGATCATCAAATAACCTGAACTCTTGACACCGTGTTCTCTGTCAAGGCTAGCGACTTGTTCGCCTGCCAACAGATGACTATGTGGGAACAGCAGAAAGGACAATAAAGAACCCGTGTAATGTGTCTTTTTCAACTTGGAACGTGTTACATTCGCTGCTCTCGCCGGGAGCCAAAAATGAAACTTACTAATTAGTGCCTTTCTATGCCAAGTCATCATGAAGAACCAGTTTTGCCCTGGGAAACTTTTAATAACCTACATATAACCCCGAACTGTCCAATCAGAACATTTTCTTCTGCCCCCAAATGTTGCATGTTAGTATGAAGTAAGATGGGAAAAGGGTATAAAATGCCCTCATCCGCCATTCGGTGTTGTCAATAGGTTTTGATCGTTCAAGGTGTTAGATTGCATTGAGCTGTTGGAGATTTGTTGGTTTACCTTTGGTTTATTTGGCGTTTGGGAGGAAAAAGCTTGCAGTGCATCCTATATTTTCGTGTGACGGTTTGATCCTTTGCTGTGGGTCAGACGGCCTGTCCTGGGAGTTGTACCTGAGAATACGGATAACTCTCTGTTTGATCAGAAGCCATCATCATTGGCAAATTGGTAATTAATTGACTGTGTTTTCTAAATTCATGTTTATTTACTAAATGTTTGATTTCTCTTTAAATAAAACTAAATTTATATTATGAGCTGTAGTGAATAAATGCAAACGTAAAGAAATGTATTATTATATAAACAAAAATTGAAATAATAAGAAATGAGTTTGTGGTTCTTTAATTAATTATAGAAACATACCAAATGTTTCTTAGGCTTTAATTGTGATTTAGCTGATTCTAATTCACCATCAACCAGTCCAACTAATTGGTCCATCGACCAAGAGGTGGAGTGCCTTGATGTTAAGGTCAGGTTTCTGAAGATGTATATGTATAATGTGTATATAATGTAAAGCAAATTATTCCTGCCAGGTTATAAGGTACCCGCATGTCCAGCGCTTTTCTCCTGTGTACAGATTCGAGTGAGATTTATTGAATGGTGAGTGTGTGTTGGTGTTATGGGCCCCACCAATGAATGAGTGTATTAATGAGTTGTTGTGATTAAGAATCTGTGACATAGGGAGAATATGTAAATTTTGTTATCGACGCTGCATCACTTTCAGACTCGTATCGGAGTCATGGGCACCTGGCACAAGGAAAGCATGTAGACTGGCCTGGTAGAAATGGGTTCGCTGATGTCTCCAAAGGGATTATAATCCTGTTACAACTGATTTAGTAAATGTAATTAACTACTTATCCGAACTTCTCACTTCAGGACTGTCCTATAGAACTGATAATGTTTACAGATCAGCTATTGCAGCAGGTCAGAACCTCGTAGATGGTGATGGTGTTGCTTTGGCAAGCAGCCTCACTGAGCATCAGCAAACTGAATGTAGACAAGTGCTACAACAGTTTAGACATATGTTTAGCCTGACCCCAAGTCAGACTTCCTGGTGCACCCATGAGGTGGACACTGGAGACAGTCTGCCTGTAAAGAGTAAAATCTACAGGCAACCTGACCATGTCAGGGATTGTATCAGGACTGAAGTCCAGAAAATGTTGGAACTAGGTGTTATTGAGCCCTCAGATAGCCCTTGGGCTAGCCCAGTAGTCCTTATGCCAAAACCTCATACCCAGGGTGGTAAGAAAGAAATGAGGTTTTGTGTTGACTACAGAGGCCTCAATGCAGTCACCAGGACTGATGCCTATCCAATTCCCAGGGCAGATGAACTTATAGACACTTTGGCCTCAGCCAAGGATCTTAGTACATTTGACCTAACAGCTGGCTACTGGCAAATCAAGTTAGCTGATGATGCCAAGGCCAAAACAGCATTTTCAACCCCTGGTGGGCACTATCACTTTGTGGTAATGCCCTTTGGTTTGAAGAATGCACCTGCCACTTTTCAGAGGTTGGTGAATAAAGTTCTGACTGGTATGGAAACCTACTGCTCAGCTTATCTTGATGATATTGCTGTCTTTAGTTCCACCTGGCAGGATCACCTGGTCCATCTCAGGAATGTTTTGGAGGCCCTGCAAAAAGCAGGCCTCACTATCAAGGCCACTAAGTGCCAGATAGGGCAGAGTCATGTTGTGTACCTGGGCCACCTTGTTGGCGGAGGCCAGGTTCAACCATTGCAGAGCAAAATCCAAACCATAATGGAATGGGTAGCCCCAACAACCCAGACACAGGTTAGAGCCTTTTTAGGCCTGACTGGGTACTATAGGAGGTTTGTTAAGGGATATGGATCTATAGTGACCCCCTTAAATGATCTGAACTCTAAGAAAATGCCAAAAGAGGTTCTGTTAATTGTAGGAACAATTCATCTGAAACACTAAAAGCATATCAATATGAGGAGTTAATGTTTTTATGTAAAAGCATAACCTGGAGAGCAAGGACTTTGCATGAAAAATTAGAAGAAACAGCGAGTGAAATGGGAATAGATTTTGAAAAAATAAGGTCATTACAGAAGCCATACTGGATAGATTTTTCTGAAAAGGATATTGAAAACTTGAATACTGCAGGGAGATTGACCCAAATTAAAGAATTAATTGCATTATTAAGAAAAAGGAGTGATGTGGATCGATGAAAAAGTAGATGGTTTAGAAGGAGAGAGGAAATTACAGACAAGGCCGCTCTGGCTTTCCCAGTGAGAGAAAAAGAGCCAGTGGTAACAGAATGTCCCATGAGAGAAATTCCTGGAGGAGGATATGTACATGTTACATGGACTAGACAGGATATTTTGTCATTTACCAATGATTTTCCACGGTTAAGAGAAAAACCAGTTGAATGGTACCGACAGGTAGAAAGGTTTGTCAAACTTTCAAAGGTGTTGTGGATAGATCTGAATGATCTTTTTGATATAATTGTGCCTGCAGATTTATGGGCAGAATGTAAAATTACAATAGATTGGCCAACACAAGAGTATCCTAGGGATCCTAAGACAGGAGCCCCCGATCCAGAAGTAAGGAAAAAATATGATCAGGTAATTACTTTTTTGAAAAATAAAGTACCTCCGAAAGAAACTGACTGGGTAAAGATTGACAGAACTCACCAGGAGGCTAAGGAATCAGTGCATGCGTATTTACGAAAGGTTATTGTTGGCTTTTAAACAATACAGTGGAGACGAGAAATTAAGTGAAAAGGATTTGAGTCATTTTGTGTACAGATTTGTTTATGGTTTAAGGCCTGAAGTTAGTGAAATGATTAACCCCTTCCATGCTGCGCAAATTCCGCCGCTGTGCTGACGGAATCTTGCGCGGGCGTGGTCATGACGGAACGGTTCCGTCATGAGCACAGCTCAACCGTGGCTCATGACGGAACCGTTCCGTCATGAGCACCGAAGGGGTTAAACAGTATACAGTAGATTGGCAGAACAAAAAGATAGACAAAGTGTTACGACATGCAAAATATTTTAGTGATGAAATTGAAGCCAAGCAGCGTAAGTTGAAAGAAAAGGCAATGTGGGCACAGGTTAAGGTAGCGGAGCGACAAGAAGCCCAGTTAATCGAACAAGCTAATGGAATAGGGCAAGCAAAACAAAAGCCTAATATTTGAAAAGGAAAAGGACAGATTAGCATAGATGAATCTAAAAAGAAATGGCCATGTCATAATTGCGGAAAATAAGGGCATTGGAAATCCGAGTGTAAATTGCCACCGAAAGCTAATGGTGATAATTCATCATTAAATCCACAGGTGCAGAATGAGGTGAGTTGCTAACCGCCGCGACAGCAGCAGGTTGTTACCCAACAGTGTCACGTGCCAAAGCCACCTTTTCCACAGAACATAAATCCTCAAAGATACAGTAATGAGACAGGATTATACAACGAAGTACAGGTAACAAATCTACCGCGAGCTGGTGCCGTTTTGCAGTACTGGCTGCAACGCGATGAGAGTGAGTCAGAAGAGAATTATTGACGGTGCCGAGGAGAGGAAGAGGAGTGCATACTTGGCGCAACTCTAGAGGTAGACCAGACAGGACCCTTTGTGGATGGAAAGGTTAATGAAGTAAACATTACTTTCCTAGTGGATACTGGTGCTACTCGTTCAACTGTTAGATCAGCTGAAGTGAAAAATCTTCCTCTCTCGGGGGAAACAATCAAAGTAGTTGGAGTTTCAAACAAACAGATAAAAGCTTATCTTACTGATCCTGTAAAGGTTAGAATAGGGAAATTCACTGACATGCATTGTTTTGTAGCATGCAACACTAGTCCTGTAAATCTGTTAGGAAGGGATTTACTGTGCAAAATGAATTGCACCATCTTTTGTACACCTGATGGTATAGCCTTTGAAACTCCAGACGAAGATGTACTGTATAGAACGACAATGGCAAATTCAGAACCTGAAATTACCGAAGCCTTTGTTGTATTTGATCCAGAAGGATTACCTCAAGAGTTAACCTGTTCTGTGCCCATGACGAGCTGGACACGTCATGGAGCACAGTCGCGATGTGCCCATGACGAGTCCAGCTCGTCATGACACCCACCCACGGGGGAAGCGCTGCGCTCCACCCTTGAGTGGTCGATCCTTTTTTTTTTACTAGGAAGGCAGGGGAAGGCAGGGGCCCCCACCCCCGCGTCATCAATGACGTCAGCGCGCGAGCTGCGCTGACGTCATTGGAGGTTTCCCCTTTGTTCTCCGTCGCGCAGGAAGCCATTTGCTTCCTGTGCAACGGAGAAGAAAGGTGAGTTTTGGGGCTGGGGAGGGGGGATTTCCTTTTCTTTTTTGTGCTGGCAGCTGTCCCCCCTTCTCTTCCTATTATTCCCTCTCTTTCGGTCTTGCTCCTCATTCACTGAAAACCGTAACTTGAAACGGTTAACAACCTATTTCATTTAGTTGCTCCCCTGTGAAATGGATCCAAAAAAGAAAAACACTTGCGGGAAATGCCCTTTATCTGACATTTTTCTATTCCAAAGTGCAGCAGGATGGAGAGAAATAGAAGGTTTTAAATATGAAAAATAAATACATAACTAAATAAAGCAAGACAGAGGGGTTGCAAAGTGGCCAGATTGGTTTTATTTACATCCAAATACATCAGCCTCACTTTACAGACTTTGCCAGTGAAGCGCTACTTTCGTTTTCTCGTCTTTCTTTGAACAGCATTGTTGTTCCCAGGTGGGAAAGTGTACCATTCCTGGAGGTACTGCAATACCTGGTTGATGGGTGGATTGGAAAACACAATGTGTACCATGGTTCTGTGTTTATGGATGTGGTCTTTTTATACCATACTGCTTACGTTTTGTAAGGATATAAGCAATGGACATTGAAACGGTTCCCTTCAGGGCCCTCTAGTCATGTCCATAACTTTTCAGGTAAAACCACTCGCTGATTTCTGAATAGTGAGTGAGAGATTGTTAAGGTAGCCATGTTGTTTCTGCTTACATTTCACATGCTTTGCATTCCCTATGAGTGGTTGCTTGTATTTTTTTTTTAGGCAGCATATTACTCTTATCAAGTGCATAATTTGAATTGAGCCACATCCAAGTGTTTATAGTGGGCACAATTAGGTTATAGCTGAAGGCAGTGCGAGTTTCTCTCAGTGGGCAAGTATGGTGTTCAGTGGGGGAGAGGATGTGGCACTATGGCCAGAGCTGTCGAATTTGGAACTGGGGAACCGGGTTCAGCCTTCATGACCAGTCCACCAGACCACTGTACTGAGGGAGCACATTCCCATGCTAGACGTTAGAAGGCCCCACTAGACCATAGAAGGTTGATGTCTTAGCACAAGCAGGTGTACCCTAGTGGTGTCAATTGTGGGTTAACCTTGAAGGCCTGTCCACCACAATCCATACTGAAGTTCATCTCCAGTCTTGCGGGCAGGCCTACGAAGCAGCACACCCTAGAGCAACAGTGATCCAGTCGCTGTGACTCTGTCACTGAGGTCACATGAACCTTGAGCAGGTTAGGGCGATGCGAACGGTGTGACCTCACTGGGTACCTATTTCGGGTGGGTGCGTAGTGTTTGCAAGTATATTATGGTTTGAAAAAAACTTGCTGCCTCCAGCAATTTTCAGAAACAATAAAAATGTCATGATAACTTTGGTGATTAATGTTCTTCCTAGAGACAGATGGAGTTTTGCCTAGTGGAAGGGTTGACTCCTGGAAAGGTAGCACAGAGGGTTAATGTGCCTGCTGCAAAGAACATGTACCATGCAGATCACAAAGTGCACTGCTTTAATGGGGGGACCATGATGAATGGTCATTTAATGTCAGCTGTAGATGATGGATCCCTGAACAGTGTCATGTATGTGCATGTTTGCATTGTGCAGAGGGGATTACCAGGTAATTACTCACGCAGCTCTCTGATGGATGTCACATGCGGTTTTTCCGAGTCCCCAGATAGATCATGCAGTCTGTGTGTTCTCTTTTGTACTGCCAGTCTCCGGTGTATTCAACTGTGTAGCCTTGGACCGTGTCATGTATGTGCATGTAACTTGCATGATCGAGGTAACTATTAGCGGCGATACTAAGTGTCTCTCGGACCTCTTTCAAATGGTCGCCGTCCTTTTTCCCCAGCAACCTCCCCTCCCCAGGGGCGGCAATCTGAGAGATAGCCCCGGGCGCCACAAGCTCTAGCTACGCCTCTGCCCCCGATGTCTCTTTTATGCATTCCTGCTGCACGATCGTTCGATCGTGCAGCAGGAATGACCACTAGTGCCAGGGTTTTTTTCGTTTTTTAGGTTTGGGGTTGTTTGTGGGAGCGGCCCCTTAGGCAAGGGTCGCTCCCCTTATGGCCACATTATTTTTTAAATATTTTAAAGTGCAAACAAAATCAAAGAGGTAGCAGACGATACGTTACAAGAGGAAAAAGTGATGTGTGCATGTTACAAAAGGATACAAGATACAAGTAGAGGTAAAATACTGCAATAAATGGCAGACACTCAGAAAACAAGAGCAAACGTTACGTTACATGAGGCAATGCTGGTAATTGTGCATGTATCAAAAGCAAACAAAATACAAGAGGTAGCAAACAATACGTTACAAGAGGAAAAGTGACATGTGTGCAAGTTACAAAAGAGTACACAAAGTACAAGTAGAGGTATAAAAGTGCAATAAATGGCAGACACTCAAAACACAGGAACACACTGGGAAGGCACTTCTATAGGCATGGAGAACAGAATTTCCTATAATGTAAAGACTTCCTTCAGACAATAGAGAGGGAGTGAATTAAGTTTGGAAGTATCTTTGCAGGAGGAGAACTTTGAGGTCAGTTTTGAAGGACTGGGAAGAGGGGGTGGTCCGGAGCGGAGGCTGAGTTCCAGATTCTCGCCGCGTTGCCTGTAAAGGATTGGGCCATCGATCTTTCCTTCTTGAAAGTGGGAGATTCAAGCAATAAATTTTGCGCAGTACGTGATGGTCTAGAGCATTATATGCATATGTGACATTAATGTTTTTTTCTCCTTTTTATTCTAGTCTAAAGCTTTTGATTCCTGTTTCCGTTTTCGACAGTGGTTGTTCTGCAGCTTTGTGGAGTTGCATTTTTTTGGTAAGAATTTTTTTTTTTTGTATTTACTCCAAATGAGTAATATTGTAATGTTTGAAGGAATTTTTTTGTAAGTGATGTCATAATGGCAGCATATTTAGTTAGTGGTTTGAGCATGAAATTCTTTGCGATGTGTTTTGCATAGTCTTATGTGTAATTTCTTTTCTCTTTCTTTTTTAGTGGGATATTGTTGATCCATACTGTGTCTGTGCAGAGTAGGTGGTGGTGAGTAGTTTAGCTGCCTCTGGCAAGTGAGTGGTATTGTTTTGGAGTATATATGTGTTTTTCATAAAGGTGCTTTTTGTTTATTACTTATTTTACAAAGTGTTTGTTGTTGTTGACTTGTGTGACAAGTTACCTTTATTAATAAGCATTATGGCTAGCCGTAGAATGACTGCTCAACAGGTGGTTGGTATGGTTCTTGAATCTTCCTCTGAGCATGATTATGAGACTGACAGTGCGTCTGAGGGAGAGGAGGGAGGGGAAGATTCTGGCAGTGAGTTTTCTCTCCATATGGAATCATCAGATGATGAAGGTACTCTAAGTGCAGATGAAGGTACTCTTGGTGTGGATGAAGCAACTCTCAGTGCGGATGAAGTGCCTGTCTTAGAGGAGGAAACTGCTGTGCCGATGATGCAAGAGGCATCTGAATTGCAGTCTGAGGCTGCTAGGCTTCCTACTGGAAGTGCTGGACTTTGGGTTGATCCAAACATGGTGCAGCCGGTGTTGCCTGCCTTTAGCGGTGATGCAGGGTGTAGAGTGGATTGTGAACACTTTTTGCCTATCCAGGTTTTTCAGTTGTTTATGAATGATGTATTTTTGGGTGAGATTGTTGAGCAGACGAATTTGTATGCTGAACAGTTTTTGAGGGACAACAGTGACAAACTTAGGCCCCAGTCTTGAGCTACCCGGTGGTCTCCCACATATCTGGAAGAGATTAAGAAGTTTTTGGGTTTGACTTTATTGATGGGTGTAGTAAGGAAGCCAACCTTGGCTTCATATTGGTCTACTAGCCCCTTGTTGGCAACTGCCATATTTTCTGCAGTTATGACTCGTAATCGGTATTTACTTTTGCTACGTATGCTGCATTTTGTTGATAATTCTATGGCGTTGCCACGAGATCACCCTGACTGTGACCATCTTTTTAAGATTTGGCCCGTTCTTGATCACTTTGGAGATCGATTTTCTGAGATCTATACTCCAGGGAAAGAAATATCTATTGATGAGTCTTTGGTCTTGTTCAAGGGCCGTTTGGTTTTTAGGCAGTACATCCCTAGCAAGAGGGCACGCTATGGAATTAAGCTGTATATGTTGTCTGAGAGTAGGACAGGATATGTTTTTAATTTTCGTGTGTACACTGGTAGAGATTCTACTATTGACCCACCAGGTTGTCCGTCCACTTTTGGAGTTTCAGAGAAAATTCTGTGGGATCTTGCTAGAAGACTGTTTAACAGAGGCCACCATTTGTACCTTGATAACTTCTATACTGCTGTGCAATTATTTAAGGAATTGTATAAAGTGGACACTTTTGCATGTGGCACAATCCGCTCTAACCGTAAAGGTTATCCGAAATGGCTTGTTTGCAAAAAACTTCAGAGGGGGCAGTGCAGTTCCTTGCGTAGTGATGAACTACTAGCTGTAAAATTTGTGGACAGGAGGGAGGTGTACATGCTGACTACCATCCATGATGAGAGTACTTCACCTGTGGCTGTTTGGGGTCAGGTTGCTGAAGTGCGCAAACCTGTGTGCATTCTAGACTACAATAAGCACATGGGTGGTGTTGACAGAGTAGATCAGAGGTTGGAACCTTACTCTGCTATTTGGAAGGCTTATGTTTGGTATAAGAAGTTGGCCATCCATTTCTTTGAATTAGCAAATGTCAATGCTTTTATTGTGTTCAAGGAGTGTTCTCCTGCGTCAAAGTTGACATTTCTTCAGTTTCAGCACTCTGTGATAGCTAGCCTTGTTGTTGTGGAACAGGCAAGTGTTCCTAGATTTGGAGTGGTGGAGGATGTGGCTCGATTGAAAGATCACCACTTTCCAGATTACATCCATCCCACACCTTCAAAAGATTTTCCCACTAGGAGATGTAGAGTCTGTTGGCGAAGAGATAAGCGGAAGGAGTCTCGTTATTTCTGTCCCGGGTGTCCTTCTAACCCTGGGCTGTGTATGCCTGCTTGTTTTAGAGCGTACCACATGCAAAAGAAATTTTGGGAGCTTCCATGAGTGGTAAAGTGACCTGCCTGGTCTGTATTGTTTAAAAAAATTATTCCGTTTCAAGGTTGGCATTAGTGCAATGTATTTAGTTTCAGATTTTGTGTTAGAAGATTTGTATCTATTTGCAATTTGTTTGTGTTTTTTTGTATATAAAATCCTAAATGTGATGGTGGCGTGTGTAGGTTGGTGCTTGGCTGGAGGTGTGCGTGGACTGGCGCTTGGCTGGCGGTGTGTGTGTTCTGGCGCTTGGCTGGTGGTGTGCGTGGACTGGCGCTTGGCTGGTGGTGTGCGTAGAGTGGCGCTTGGCTGGCGGTGTGCGTGGAGTGGCGATTGGCTGGAGGTGTGCGTGGACTGGTGCTTGGCTGGCGGTGTGTGTGGACTGGGGCTCGGCTGGTGGTGTGTGAGTAGTGACTTGGTGCTGGTCACTACACACACTGCTAGCTGAGCGCCACTCCACGCAATCCATCAGTTTGTGTAGTTGCTGTGTCAGGAATGTGGTCGTGTGGAAGTGATGGGCCCTTGAATGGCGCTGTCTGCTGGTGTGAGTTTTGTAATGTGAGGTGCCCGCGGCTGGCGGCGTGAATGTTTTGTATGTGTCACACGTATGCAAGGTGTATGAATGGCCTGTAAAGAGGTTGGTGCCTTGTCGTGGCTTTACAGCTCACGAGCTGTGAGTCAATGGCTCAGTTTCTCGTCCTTTCAATTATTAATAGTGCATTTCATTTTTGTGAAATCACTTGCTAATACAATTGTATATACTGAACCATTACTCACCCTCGTGCCAAATCCAACCAGTATGTGTGTGTGCTTTAGGATTAGATGGCTGTGCAGTAATATTTGTCTTTTTAGTCTTCCTGAAGCAGGGTGTACCTTGTCCCTTTTTGTGAATGTTGTGATGTGTTGGTTTTGTGCCTGTTGGTGTGAATGGTCTTTTGTGTATCACGTATGAAAGGTGTGTGAATGGCCTGTAAAGCGGTTGGTGCCTTGCCGTGGCTTTACAGCTCACGAGCTGCGAGTCATTGGTTCCGTTTTTTGTCCATTTAATTATTGACAGTGCATTTCATTTTTATGAAATCTCTTGTTAATAAAATTTAATATACTGAACCATCACTCGCCCTCGTGCCAAATCCAACCAGTATGTGTGTGTGTTTGAGGAATAGATGGCTGTGCAGGAATCTTTGTCTTTTTAGTTTCTCTGCCAAGGTGTATGTTCCATGTAAGAATAACCCAACAACTGTAGATATTGTCGTAAACCCATGGGAGTTCATGGTGATGTCTCTCTTGTGAATTCCAAAAAGTTATTTTATCCACAATGTCCTGCAAACCTCAAAATGTCTATCACATTTTCCTTGCAATATTGTGCCGAAATGTTCACGCTGTAGAAACTAACAACTAATTATGTCAAAACGATCTGGTTTTGCAAGGGGGTCAACTGTCTTTTTGGCCCGTACTCGGCGGCCATCTAGGGAAACCTACCAAACCCATACATTTCTGAAAAGTAGACACCCGGGGGCTTCCAGGGAGGTATGGCTTGCGTGGATCCCCAAAGTTTCCTTACCCAGAATCCACTACAAACCTCAAATTTAGCTGAAAAAAATCTCTTTTTTCAAACATTTTTGTGTGGCAAAGTTGTGGCATCACCGGGCTCACTCACATTTCCCACCACCCAGTGTTCCCCCGGGTCTCCCGGTAAAAATGGTGCCTCTACTTGTGTGGGAGGCCCAAGTACCCGCGACAGGCAAGGGCCCAAAACGTAGTGAGGCGACATCAAAATTGCCTATCTCAAAACCACCTGGTTTTGCAAGGGGGGCCACTTTGGTTTTTGGCCCGGTGCTCAGCGGCCATCTAGGGAAACCTACCAAACTCACATTTCTGAAAACTAGACACCCGGGGGCTTCCAGGGAGGTATGGCTTGCGTGGATCCCCCAACGTTTCCTTACCCAGAATCCCCTGCAAACCTCAATTTTAGCTGAAAAAAATCACTATTTTCACACATTTTTGTGTGGGAAAGTTGTGGCATCACCGGGCTCACTCAAATTTCCCACCACCCAGCGTTCCCCCAGGTCTCCCGGTAAAAATGGTGCCTCACTTGTGTGGGAGGCCCAAGTACCCGCGACAGGCAAGGGCCCAAAACGTAGTGAGGCGACATCAAAATTGCCTATCTCAAAACCACCTGGTTTTGCAAGGGGGGTCACTTGGGTTTTTGGCCCGGTGCTCGGCGGCCATCTAGGGAAACCTACCAAACCCATACATTTCTGAAAGCTAGACACCTGGGAGCTTCCAGGGAGGTATGGCCTGCGTGGATCCCCCAACGTTTCCTTATCCAGAATCCCCTGCAAACCTCAATTTTAGCTGAAGAAAATCACTTTTTTCACACATTTTTGTGTGGGAAAGTTGTGGCATCACCGGGCTCACTCAAATTTCACACCACCCAGCATTCCCCCGGGTCTCCCGGTAAAAATGGTGCCTCACTTATCAAGCCCATTATCGCCGCTTTAGCGGTAGTTTTCTGCCGCTAAAGCGGCGATAATTTTAACGCCGTTTCTTGATAATATGCCCCTAAATCTTTTAAACAATTGAAAGACAGCTTGTGTGAAGCACCGGCTCTTGGAATGCCTGATTATGAAAAAAAAATTGAGCTTTATTGCAGTGAGAGAGATGGATGTGCTCTTTCCGTATTAGTGCAGAGACATGGAAGATTGAGACGACCGATTGATTTTTTTTCAGCTGTACTAGATCCAGTAGCTGTAGCATTGCCTGGATGTTTGAAAGCAGTGGCTGCCACCTGTAAGAGTTTGGAACAAAGTGAAGGAATTGTAATGGGATACCCTGTGAGAGTGTTTGTTCCCCATGATGTGGCGATCCTTTTGACAAGAAGTAAAACACAGTTCATGACGCATGGTCGTCTAACTAAGTATGAAAAGGTGATTTTGGGTGCTACATATGTGAGTCTTGTAAGATGCACTAATGTGAACCCATCGACATTACTACCTGATACTGTGAATGCAGAGGTGAAAGATGATGTTGATCAGGATTGTTTGGAAGTGCTTGATTTTTGCACCAAACCGCGTCCGGACATAAAAGATGTGCCTCTGAAAGAGAGCGACTATGTGATGTTTGTGGATGGGCCGTGCCTAAGAACTGGAGAAGGGATTTTGAGTGCTGCATATGCTGTGTGCACTGTAGCGACTGTGTTGGAAGTATCTTGTTTGAGAGGAGTACGATCTGCTCAAGTTGCTGAGTTGTTTGCACTGATTAGAGCATGCAAGTTGGGAAAGATTTTGCGGGTCACTGTTGTTACTGACAGTCAGTATGGGTTTGGAGTGGTGCATGATTTTGGGCAACTTTGGTCCCAAAGAGGTTTCTTGACGTCGAGTGGAACTCCAATCAGAAATGCAGAAATAGTAGCGATACAGCTGCCTAAACAGATCGCTGTTATAAAATGTAGTGCACACAGGAAGGGAACTGACTATGTGTCAGCCGGAAATGAATTTGCCAATGATCTAGCGCAGTACTGTGCACGCAACCAGACTTCATTAAATGGTGCCAGGGAAAAGGAAATGGATTTATGTCCCTTGCTTTTTACTAACACCGTAAGTAGATGGGATGAAGTGAGACAGTTACTGGAGGAGGCTGGGGAAGAGGAGAAGAAACAGTGGATAAAATCAGGATGTACACCACGAGAAGTAGGCGGAGTTTGGGTTTACAGAGTTGGAAGACCAATAATGCCTAATAGCATGATCTCTACCATGGCACAGATGTACCATGGAGAAGCCCACATAGGCAGGGATGCCATGATTAGACTTTTTAAACAGACCTGATATAATGCAAAGTTTTGACTTATAGCTGAGAGCCTTTGTCAGAGATGTCTCATATGCCAGCAATGTAATCCAGGAAGGAAAACTGTGGTGCAAGATAATGTGTACAAGAAAACAAAATAGAACAGTAGGGAGAGCACAAACAAATGCAAGTGGAACTGAATAAAACCATTTCCGTAGATAAATTTAGTGAAATTAGTGAGTAGTGGTGATGTTTAAAATCACCAAAGGGGGGATTGATGGAGCAGGTAAAACAGACTTTTGTATACCTCCTCTAATTTGCATGAAATTTATTACGTAATCATTCTAATTTTAAATTGCAATAACAGGTTTGCAGTGAAAATCTATTAATCAACCTTTGCACCTTGATAAACACGAGATACACGTGGGACTAAAATGCTAATTGCATGGCAGAACAATTAATAAATTAACTATGGTACGCAAACTAATCATAGATTGTGGTGAAATAGAAAATTGCATGATTTATGTTGCTTTGTGATTGTTTGTGCTTTTAAAATCATCAAATGGTAAGTATTATCGCTTTAAATGTTGCTGCAGCTTGGAAAATACTAATATACATTGGGATTAGTGTGGGTTTAAACATTAGAATCTTCATTTCTACATTTTAATTACTGTTTTGTCTGTTTTTACTTAAGTTGGCATTCAGGCCTACTAGGTCGCAGTACCCAAGATAGCGTTCTCTGAAGCAGATGCCACCATGTGAGCGCGATGATTTTTGTGCATGTCCGGATGGCTCTGGAGATCACCAAATAACCTGAACTCTTGACACTGTGTTCTCTGTCAAGGATAGGGACTTGTTCGCCTGCCAACAGATGACTATGAGGGAACAGCGGAAAGGACTATAAAGAACCCGTGTAATGCGACTTTTTCACCTTGGCAAGTGTTACATTCGCTGCTCTCGCCGGGGAGCCAAAAATGAAACTTACTAATTTGTGCCTTCCTATGCCAAGTCATCATGAAGAACCAGGGGAACTTTTAATAACCTACAGATAACCCCGAACTGTCCAATCAGAACATTTTCTTCTGCCCCCAAATGTTGCATGTTAGTATGAAGTAAGACGGAAAAAGGGTATAAAATGCCCTCATCCGCCATTGGGTGTTGTCAATAGGTTTTGATCGTTCATGGTATTAGGTTGCATTGAGCTGTTGGAGATTTGTTGGTTTACCTTGGGTTTATCGGGTGTTTGGGAGGAAAAAGCTTGCATTGCATCCTATATTTTCGTCTGACGGTTTGATCCTTTGCTGTGGGTCAGACGGCCTGTCCTGGGAGTTGTACCTGAGAATGCGGATAACTCTCTGTTTGATCAGAAGCCATCATCATTGGCAAATTGGTAATTAATTAACTGTGTTTTCTAAATGCATGTTTATTTACTAAATGTTTGATTTCTCTTTAAATAAAACTAAATTTATATCATGAGCTGTAGTGAATAAATGCAAACTTAAAGAAATGTATTATTAGATAAACAAAAATTGATATAATAAGAAAGGAGTTTGTGGTTCTTTAATTAATTATAGAAACATACCAAATTTTCTTAGGCTTTAATTGTGATTTTGCTGATTCGAATTCACCATCAACGAGTCCAACTAATTGGTCCATCGACCAAGTGGTGGAGTGCCTTGATGTTAAGGTCAGGATTCTGAAGATGTATATGTATAATGTGTATATAATGTAAAGCAAATTATTCCTGCCAGGTAATAAGGTACCCACATGTCCAGCGCTTTTCTCCTGTGTACATATTCGAGTGAGATTTATTGAATGGTGAGTGTGTGTTGGTGTTATGGGCCCCACCAATGAATGAGTGTATGAATGAGTTGTTGTGATTAAGAATCTGTGACATAGGGAGAATATGTAAATGTTGTTATCGGCGCTGCATCACTTTCAGACTCGTATCGGAGTCATGGGCACCTGGCACAAGGAAAGCATGTATACTGGCCTGGGAGAAATGGGTTCGCTGATGTCTCCAAAGGGATTATAATCCTGTTACAACTGATTTAGTAAATGTAATTAACTACTTATCCGTACTACTCACTTCAGGATTGTCCTATAGAACTGATAATGTTTACAGATCAGCTATTGCAGCAGGTCAGAACCTCTTCGATGGAATATCACTAGGACAAAATTTGCTGATTAAAAAAATCATGCAAAGCATGTGGGTACTAACCCCACCTTCTGCAAAATATGCAGCCTTATGGCACGTTAGAGACGTCCTACAGGTCCTATTAAGTTGGGGGGAGAATGTTGAGTTATCCCTTAAATGTATCAGCTATAGGTTACCTGTCCTGCTTTGCCTGGTATCATTTAGAAGGACATCAGAAGTGAGAGCACTAGACAGTGCCAACAGAGCCTACCAGCCTGAAGAGGTTTGCTTCTACCTTAAAAGATGCACAAAGACCATGTCAAGCTCCATTTCTACCCCTTTTTTTCATAGTATGAAAGACTGTGTGTGGTGAGATGCCTGATGGAGTATGAAAGGAGAACTGCAAACCTGATAGGAAATACTGAACAAGCACTTATATCTCATAGAGCCCCTCACAAAGCAGGTGAAGAAGCAGGGTTTTCCTGAAATAAAACGTGCTCGGACTGAACTCCTCATTGTGTGAATTATTACCCAAATGGTGTGAAAATGAACAGTGCAAAACTAAAAGGGTAAAGATGAAAACTGCGCAAGAGCCTTCTGGAGAAAGTTAGTGTAGGCCGCAAATGCACACGATTAATGCAGAAAATAACAGTCAAAATTCGAGAGTTTCTTTCATAAACTGTTTGAAAATAAAAGTGCAAAGTGTAAGAAAATGGAAGCGAACCCTCAGGTTTTGGGGCAAGATGGCGGCCGCATCTGCGGCTGAGTAAGCTGCCCTGTGGAGATGCTGTGAAGGCTCTGTGTGAGGCGCCACGAGTCACAAGTCCCGCCACATACCTGGCTGTTTTCTGCCAGTGCGAGGCTGCTGCTTTCCTGGCCATGGCCGAGAATCCCTGCGGCTCCAGTGCCGCCAAAGCCCGTGTGAGGTGCAAGAGGCCATGGACCGCCCACAGTGAAGGCAATTGCAGTAGGGGCTGGATTTGGAGCGGGAGCACTTCGAGCGGCTGGAGCGGAGTCCCAAGATTCTGGGGAGACGCTGAAGAATGGATCCTCTGCCTGGGGCCGGAAAACGCTACTGGTAATCTTCAAATTCAGACAGCAAAGAAAAGAAAGATGCAGGCAGCCGAGGTCGAGAATAAAATTAATGCAACCACAGCTAGTGCTAGCCCCCGCTGGACACAGAACTGTCACACCAGCCCATTACGCCTGAATCACTTGGTGGCAGAGAGGTGAGCAAGGGTAATGGGAAGTCTATGATTGTGGATTGGGGGGCCACCGCCGAACATGGTGGCCCCTGAGACTATGGTGGGGGATGCTCGCCTGGTGGGGGTGTGGGGGAAGATGCGCCGGCTAACCCCCGAATGGAGAAAGAGGGTTTGGCAGTGACTAAAGATGAAAGAGGGGCCTCAGAGCGAATCCCTAGGGGGAAAAAAGCTAATGAAAAAGCAGTAATAGAAAGTCGTACCCTGACAGTGGAGGACCAATCCTGTAATATTGATAATATAGGCCTCCTGAAGGATGTGGACTCTGGCGATAAGTTTTTTTTTATGTCAGACCCCTCGAACTCCTCAAGTGATGAGAGCCTGGGTGGCTTAAAAGACTAGACTGGAGAAGAATTTACCCAGAGTGATGGGAGTGATAGAAGTAATATTCATTTCATAGAGGAGGTCACCGGTGCCGCAGGAGGTGGGCCCTTAACTAACCCCTTAGGTGTTCGAAAGCAGAAAGATTGCGGAAAGGCACCCTTGACAGAATCTAAAGGGGCCACTGGCTCATTGGTATGGGATTACTCCTTTTCACCCAATCTTGGGGGTGACAGAGATGTAGCTAAAGGAAATGCAGTGGTCGGGGGAGTGGAAAATACAGAGGAAATTTCACTCTCTATTATTTACAAAAGTATTATGGCACACAGGGAGGAGACCCAGTCAGAGAGTCTAAAAGCTCAAGTCATATACCGAAAATTGCAGAATTCCATTCGTAGAGTGGCTAAATCCTGCACAGAATTTGCAACCAGGATCGGGGAAGCCGAGACACGGATTTCTACGCTGGAGGACGAACTTAATGCTCAAAGAACCCTTACGGACTCTCTAAAATTACATAAAGATGACACCATCTGGAAGTTAATGGACATGGAAAACCGTTTAAGAAGGAACCATTTGAGAGTCTTGGTTATCCCTGAGGGGGCGGAGGGAACAGATGTGCAGAAATGTATTGTAAATCTTTTTTCAGAGGCTTACCCCGAGCTCACACAGTGGAACTGGAACTCAGAGGTTCAAAGGGCGCATAGATTTTCCTTTCAACAGCAAACTAGGATGAACAGACAGGAAAAGGGCAGGAAAGGGGAGTGAATTCTTCGTTAGGCCCCATTTCTGTCATGCGACAGTTGAAAAGAGGTGGCAGTTGCGGCAATTGATGCCAATGTTTCAGGTCAAAGCAGCACAGGTTTTTTTGCTTAACCCGGCCAAATTGAAAGTTATTTGTAAAGGTCAAACACAATTTTTTACTTCCGAAATCCAAGCCAAGGAATATTTACAATCAATTTAGAAATGGTCAGGATGGAATACGTATAGATATGGATGGTTTCTTTTGGTCTAGCAGATATATATTCTGTTTAAAAGTTAGGTGGTTATTTTTTTATGTAATGTGGGGGGGCAGCAAGGGAGGGTTGTTGTCAGCTTCCCATCACCAGGGACCCTGGGCCCTTATGCCTCATTTGGTGGGGGGGGTCCTGAAGGTGGAGGTTAGTGGGTGGTGAAGGGGGGGAATAGGGGAGGAGATGTGAGAGCACAGGGTGGGTTTGGGGAGAAAAGAAAAAAAGAGGTCATGGTGGAGGTGGGAGGAGCAATGTTTACTTAAAAATGCTATGTTTAATCAGGAGGAGTATGTCTTGAGAAGATGGCGGATAGAATGATGGCAGTGAGGTTACGGGTATGTACATTTAATGTGTCAGGTTTAAACGACAGGGTCAAGAGGCAGCGGGTTGCGAGGGAACTGAGAAGTTTTTATCCCGACGTGGTATGTCTTCAGGAAATACATATTCCATAGGAGAATCGTGGGTTTTGGCTGAATTGGGATAAACGTACGGTATTAGTGTGCAAGCAGCACAGTGCTGCAACTGGGGGGGTGGCTATATTGGCCAAATCGTGTGTACGGCTGGTGAGAAAGAGTTATGGCAGATAAATATGTCCGGTGGGTTATTGCTGAATGTGCTGCAGGAGAATGGAAATTTGTTATATGTTCTGTGTACGGGTCAAATATGGATGAAGCACAGATTTTAGAATTGCTTAATATTGAGTTGGCATCATGGCCAACTCCTTTAATACTAAGCGGAGATTTTAATATGCTTCTACCTGGTCCAGAGCTACAAACTGACAACGAAATATACATGGGGAGGAAACTTCAAGGCCCTACAGCAGCTAGTGTCAGAACATGGGTTAGAAGATTTATGCTTTACAAATAGATATCCTGATCCTTGATTTACATAATTTTCCTGCCCCCATAACAAGTTGGTCAGACTGGATTCTTTTTTTGTCTCCAGAGGGATGGCTGCTAAGGCCAGAATTCAACTATTTCACAGACTCACTTCTGACCATAGCCCAGTGGTCATGGATTTATCGATTCAACGTTTATTTAGGCCACAGAGACGATTTACCTTTGATAGGAAATTACTGTCCAATGAAGCTTTTGTGCTTCATATGAAGAACTGGATTACGTATTTTTGGGATATAAACAGGAACATGGCTTCCCCTGCTGTAGTATGGGATACTCTGAAGGCAGGTCTCAGGTGGGAAACATTGAGCTTTTACATACATAAGCAAAAACATCATAACATCTTGCTCCAGGGTTTCTACGGCGGGCTGAATGTGGCTTGATACAATGTGTAACTGACAAGATATCAAGCTCTTTAGCACAAGCCACTGTTGCCCGCTGTAAGGCTAAGATTAACCTACTATGGTCTAAAGACATTGCCTCCAGATATTTAACATATAGGAGAGAATGTTACGAATTTGGAGAGACTGCTGGGAGATGCTTAGCAAAATGATTTAGGAATCGGGAGAATGAAGGGGGCATTGCACAAATAGAAGATTCTGCTGGGAAATTAGTGAGTAAACCTCCTGACATTGTTAAGATCCTTTTATCAGGATTTGTACACAGCGGAAAATAGAACAGAGGAAAATCCAGTCCTTTGTTTACCACAACCTATGTTTAACCAGACTTTGAGTAGTGAAGATGCGGCAGAGTTAGAGAAGCCTATAACCCAGGAGGAGATTGAGAGTACTATTAATTCACTTCACAATGGGTAAAGCAGCTGGCCCTGATACATTACCGTTGGAAATTTATAAGATTTTTTTATCTGAACTTAAGATAGAAATGTTGTCAGTCTTTAAGGCTGCTTAACAAGGACAGGTGCCAGTATCATGGGATACTACTAACATTATTCTTTTTAAGAAAAGGGATAAACCACCAACTCTCCCTGATTCATATAGACCTATCTCGCCTCTAAATTGTGACGGCAAGATCTATGCCAAAGTTTTGGCAGCAAGGCTATCTAGGGTAATTACCCCTTTGGTTTCAATACGCCAGCATGGCTTTATACCAGGAAGAGGCACGGTCAACCATATTAATCGGGTGATGACTATGTTCAATGTAGCCAAAGTTCAACAGACTCCACATGGACTGATACTTCTTGATGCCGAAAAGGCGTTTGACCATGTCTCTTGGGAGTTTTTATGGATAGTTATGGGTCGTTTAGGGTTTGTACGTGGTTTTATTAATGCAATCAAAACAATGTATAGGCTCCCCGTGACTCAAATCTGTGTGATGGGATTGGAATCTGAACCTGTTTTCATAACCCGGGGCACGCGGCAAGGCTACCCATGCTCATCTTTATTGTTTGTGCTCTATATTAATCCTTTTCTGGTCCAAATAGAACAGAGTATGGTCATACAACCTGTACAGATTCAATGGCAAAAATATAAAGTTTTGGCTTATGCTGACGACGTAGCAATCGTCACCACAACATCCGCTACAGCCATGCCCGAAATAGAATGGTTGGCTGCCTCATTTGGATGTCAGGGTACAAATTGAACATTGCTAAAACACAGATCATTGCACAAATCAGGCTATTGTTAACGACCCGAGAGTTGTACAGGAGGCAGTTTATTTAGGTATTAAAATTAGAGCATCATTAGACGATTTAATTACTGCAAACTGGGACCCACTGTTGGAGGGAATCGAGTAAGAATGAGGGAGGATAGAGTGTTTACACCTCTCACTGGTAGGGCGCTGTAACTTGCTGAAAATGAACATTCTGCCTAAGGTGCTGTACTTTTTTAGGTCTGCTCCTTTAGAGCTCAGTAGAATACAGTTACAAAATCTGCAATCTATCTGTGAAAGGTTTATGTGGGGTCAGAAACAAGCTCGGAGAGCAATGAAGTATATGACTCTCCCTCGATCAAAGGGAGGTTGGGCAGTCCATAATTTCGTGCTCTATTATTAGGCTTCCCTTCTTCAGAATATGAGAATTTTAATAACCGTAGAAAAAAGTAACAACTCAGCCGATGCTCTTTCTATTTACCATATGCTGCAAAGTTGCTGAAGCAGAGAGATGTTTTTTAAAGGTAATTGAACCAAGCTAATATAAAAAGACCCGGTTCAAGGTATTAGGGCAGCTTTTAAAGTGTGGAAATAGGTTTGCATACACTTGAAAATTGGCAAAATTAATTATTTTACTCCTATTCACATGACACAGCTACTACGCCCCATTTTTTGAGATACGATTATGGTCAGGTGGAAATTAAATGGGACTTGAATCATTGGGGATTTTTATGATAGTGGCAACCTTTGCACCTTTGCGCAACTGAGGGAAACTTACGGATTGTTAAATGTAGATTTGTTTATGTATCTACAGATATGGGATTCTCTAGGTAAAAAGAAACTACAGTTGGGGGAGATGGGGAAAAAGGACATGATTGAAACTATTATTCCTAGGCATAAAATAGGATGCCTCTATGGAAGCCTTTTGGATATGCAGGAGGATGACCTGGAAGAGCAGGATAAGAAATGGAATGACAGACTGGGGCATGGTGAGGGGCTTTTACAGAGGTCGATTTACATGGCAGGGAAAATTTTGATTTCCTCAAGTCTCAGGGCCCAGCACTATAAAACTATCTACAATCTATATCATACGCCCTTGAAGATGCTGAAGTGGGGGCGGTGTCAATGATAATAAATGATTCCGGTGTGGAGCCGATGCAGCTGACAGTCTGCATGTGTTTTTTGCATGTACGAAACTGCAGCAGCTTGAAGTGGGGATAGAATATTTTTTAACCTCTTTGACGGGGTAGAAATCACACTTACCCTGACAGCCATGTTGCTAGGCTTGGCAGAGGAATCATTGCCTAGACTTGGTACACCAAAGGTTGGAGACATTATGTTTATGGCCACTGCTGTAGCACGGCTCTGTATTACCTCAACATGGCTGCAGAAAGAAGCACCTTCTTTTGAAATGTGGAAAGCCAGGTTTTTAGCTTTATTTCATCTGGAGCACAATTTATACTCTCTCAAGGGCCCCCGCAGAAGGAATCTGGGTTTAAAAGTCTGGGGAGCTATAATAGATTATGTGAATGATGAAAGATGAAAGTAATGAATTATAAATATTATACAGTTTCTGTGGGGGGTTTTTGTACCCTTTTCCTATTCTCCTATGCCTGCCGGTTTATGAATGTATTATTTACTCTCTAACTGTTTACCTAAGCAATGATTGCTTTTAGTCTTTTAATGTGTAATATGAAATTTTAATATTATGTATGTAACAATGAATTTCTTCTTTTATACCATGATATAAGGCATATTGTAATTAGACATTAATTATTGCTCCACGTTGACATCATGGCCTAATAGATATAATAAAAAAGAAAAAAGAAAATGCAAGCAAAAGCATTTATAGAGTGTTTAATTGTGGAGTTTTATAAAATAATAATGATAATCACACTTGTATTTGTTTTTCCTAGAGTGCATTTTACTGCTCTGCAGAGAAGGCCTCAAGAGTCTTTTAGTTACATTTTCTTATTAGAATGTAGAAAGGAGAAAATATGTGTCCTTCGTGAGTTCCTGATGATGGCCTAGGTTGTGTAGAGGAAACAATGAACATTATGAATGAAACTTCCTTGCTGAGCGGAGTATGTGGACACTTGTACTGCAAGATTGATACATTAGAGAGATGGAGAAATGTAAAAGCCACAGAAGAGAGACATTAGAATTTCCTCTGCTGAAGGTTGATGACGTGAGCTGCTTAAAGACAAAGAACTGTTGAAAAGTTAGGCACATCGAGAGTGGAGTGATCAGACACCCATTCTTTTTAACCAATGAAATTTGACATTTTGGTGCCAATTCCGATCCTGTAAAATCCGGGTACGAATGGTCGTACGGAGCGTATTCTCCGTCCGACTCGTCCCCAGGTAAAACATCTTACAAACCCGCAAGTACGATTCGTACAGAAATACAATTTCCGTACGAGTCGTACAAAAGACCAACCGACAAAAAAATACCCACAATTCCGATCCGGGACACCGCGTACGTGACGTCCGGACGGAGTCAGGCAGCGTTTTACGAACCAGCAAGTACGATCCGTGCCTACGTCACTCCGCATGGATAATATTTTACGGCAGCCAAAAACTCCCAGGAAATTGAGGACGACGCGAACAAGGAGCACCGGTACGCGACGGACAGCCATGGACCCCATCCTACGTGTCATCCCGGCCCTCATAGCCTACGACCTTGTGTACAGAAACCGTCGCAGACGCCGCAGAAGGTCAGAACAACCCCCAGGGGCAAAGGGGGGGGGGGGCAAGGGGCAGGAAACACAACCCACACCCCACAAAAAACAAATATATCCTGCACATCAATTACCTCCATGGTCTGGTCACTTCGGGGGGCGTGTCCACCAATCCCACGTCCCGCCACAACGGAAGTGGACGTGGACGCGTACCCGTCACCACCACAATGGTGGTACAGGACGTACCCACGCCCCTCAGAGCGTGGGTACGGTCCGTACCACCATTGCAGTGGTGATGTAGGGGTACGCGTGTACGGACCGTACCCACGCCCCCCAGAGCGTGGGTATGGTCCGTACACGCGTACCCCTACATCACCACTACAATGGTGGTACGGACCGTACCCACGCCCCCCCAGAGCATGGGTACGGTCCGTACACGCGTACCCCTACATCACCACTACAATGGTGGTACGGACCGTACCCACGCCCCCCAGAGCGTGGGTACGGTCCGTACACGCGTACCCCTACATCACTACTGCAATGGTGGTACGGACCGTACCCACGCACCCCAGAGCGTGGGTACGGTCCGTACCACCATTGCAGTGGTGATGTAGGGGTACGCGTGTACGGACCGTACCCACGCCCCCCAGAGCGTGGGTACGGTCCGTACCACCATTGCAGTGGTGATGTAGGGGTACGCGTGTACGAACCATACACACGCCCCCAGAGCATGGGTACGGTCCGTACACGCGTACCCCTACATCACCACTACAATGGTGGTACGGGACGTACCCACGCACCTCAGAGTGTGGGTACGGGCCGTACCACCATTGTAGCGGTGACGTAGGGGTACGCGTGGTGCGACCCGTACACACCCTATGAATGCAGGGGTACGGGCCGTACCACCCGTACCCCTACGGCCCCATTACATGATGGATACAAGGCGTACACACGCCACGAATGTTGGTCTACCGCTTGGTGCAGCACATCAGCTGTAAATTGGGGGTGGTGTATGCCCAGGACAGCAGTGTACCACAGCAAGGGGGCAAGTGGGTGGGTGGGTGCAGAGGAATACCAGCAGTGGACACAGACATGTGAGGGGTGGGTGCAGAGGAATACCAGCAGTGGACAGAGACTTGTGAGGGGTGGGTGCCTATCATTCCCAGCAGTGGACACAGACATGGGGTTGGGTGCCTATCACTCCCAGCAGTGGACAGAGACATGGGGGTGGGTGCCTATCACTCCCAGCAGTGGACACAGAGATGGGGGTGGGTGCATAGGAATACCATCAGTGAACACAGACATAGGGGTGGGTGCCTATCATTCCCAGCAGTGGACAGAGACATGGGGGTGGGTGCCTATCACTCCCAGCAGTGGACACAGACATGTGAGGGGTGGGTGCCTATCACTCCCAGCAGTGGACAGAGACATGTGAGGGGTGGGTGCCTATCACTCCCAGCAGTGGAAACAGACATGGGGGTGGGTGCCTATCACTCCCAGCAGTGGACACAGACATGGGGGTGGGTGCAGAGGAATACCAGCAGTGGACACAGACATGTGAGGGGTGGGTGCGTATCACTCCCAGCAGTGGACAGAGACATGGGGGTGGGTGCCTATCACTCCCAGCAGTGGACAGAGACATGTGAGGGGTGGGTGCAGAGGAATACCAGCAGTGGACACAGACATGTGAGGGGTGGGTGGGTGCAGAGGAATACCAGCAGTGGACACAGACATGGGGGTGGGCGCCTATCACTCCCAGCAGTGGACACAGACATGGGGGTGGGTGCCTATCACTCCCAGCAGTGGACACAGACATGGGGGTGGGTACAGAGAAATACCAGCAGTGGACAGAGACATGGGGGTGGGTGCCTATCACTCCCAGCAGTGGACAGAGACATGTGAGGGGTGGGTGCCTATCACTCCCAGCAGTGGACAGAGACATGGGGGTGGGTGCCTATCACTCCCAGCAGTGGACACAGACATGTGAGGGGTGGATGCCTATCACTCCCAGCAGTGGACAGAGACATGTGAGGGGTGGGTGCCTATCACTCCCAGCAGTGGACACAGACATGGGGGTGGGTGCCTATCACTCCCAGCAGTGGACACAGACATGGGGGTGGGTGCAGAGGAATACCAGCAGTGGACAGAGACATGGGGGTGGGTTCCTATCACTCCCAGCAGTGGACAGAGACATGTGAGGGGTGGGTGCCTATCACTCCCAGCAGTGGACAGAGACATGGGGGTGGGTGCCTATCACTCCCAGCAGTGGACACAGACATGTGAGGGGTGGGTGCCTATCACTCCCAGCAGTGGACAGAGACATGTGAGGGTGGGTTTAGAGGAATACCAGCAGTGGACACAGACATGGGGTTGGGTGCCTATCACTCTCAGCAGTGGACACAGACATGGGTTTGGGTGCCTATCACTGCCAGCAGTGGACACAGACATGGGGGTGGGTGCAGAGGAATACCAGCAGTGGACACAGACATGGGGTGGGTGCCTATCACTCCCAGCAGTGGACAGACACATGTGAGGGGTGGGTGCCTATCACTCCCAGCAGTGGACAGAGACATGGGGGTGGGTGCCTATCACTCCCAGCAGTGGACAGAGACATGGGGTGGGTGCCTATCACTCCCAGCAGTGGACACAGACATGTGAGGGGTGGGTGCCTATCACTCCCAGCAGTGGACACAGACATGGGGGTGGGTGCCTATCACTCCCAGCAGTGGACAGAGTCATAGGGGTGGGTGCCTATCACTCCCAGCAGTGGACACAGACATGGGGGTGGGTGCATAGGAATACCAGCAGTGGACACAGACATGGGGGTGGGTGCCTATCACTCCCAGCAGTGGACAGAGACATAGGGGTGGGTGCCTATCACTCCCAGCAGTGGACACAGACATGTGAGGGGTGGGTGCCTATCACTCCCAGCAGTGGACAGAGACAAGGGGGTGGGTGCCTATCACTCCCAGCAGTGGACACAGACATGGGGGTGGGTGCAGAGGAATACTAGCAGTGGACACAGACATGGGGGTGTGTACATCCTTATCAGATGATCCCAATTCCATGGGTGTATGTACTAGGCCTGGGCAAAATTTCCGTTCCGTTCGTGGAATTTGCGATAATTTGGCATTTCCGCGTTCCGCGGAGAGCGCGGAAATGTCAAAATTTCCGCATTCCGCAGCTTTGCGATAATTTGGTTCTTGCTCGCGCTGTAAAATAATACATTCTCGCGCGCGCGCGATCGCCTTACCTGAATCCCCGCGTTCGCCGACAAGTTTTCCCGATCCGGTCGCGTTCTCCATGAGATCCGCAGTGACGTCCGCAGTGACGTCATGCGTCGCGCGATCACGTCTTTTTTCTCGCGATCATGCACCGCGAGACAACTGAAAACAAGATGGCCGCGCCCGCGAGCAACCACAGGGGTAAGTTAGCGACCCGCAACCATGCAAAAAATATCGCGAACGGGCGGGAAAAAAACGTCCGCATCTTCGCGATATTTCCGCTTGTTTGCGGAGATTTTTAACATTTTCGCGATAATTTGCGAAAGTCGCTTTCGCAAATTCCGCCCACCCCTAGTATGTACGCATCCCGATATTTGGACTATGTTGATAGTGCCATAACAACACATCACTGACAGCAGTGTCCCACTCCCATGAGGATGGATGTCTTTCCCCCACTGCATGACACACCACATGTGGGTGTGAGGACAAATAACACATGCATACCCACCCCTGGCAGATGCAGCACAATACACACACTGAGATCATGCCACAAGACTGTATGGTCATGTCAATGCCTACTAAACTAAGAGAGACAAAGGGGACACACACTGTCACGCACATCCCAGGACTGATAGGAATGTACAGGTGCTGGGACAGCCACCAAGATGTTGTCTGTCATGGAAGGAATAGGGTGGAGTTCCCACAGATACAATGCCCACAAATGTGAGTCAGGTGTTCAAATAACCAGCAGAACAAGTACCATATGTGTGCTAGGCTGGGATTACACACATGCATTGTGCGGAAAAGGGACAATTTCTCCATGAAGGCATGGCAAAATACTCTATACACAAGTACAGTGAGTACCAAGGATGGCACAGACGATGCAGCCGGAGACATTGCTGAGCAGGCATGGCCAGAGTTGAAGGGATCCATCACCAACAAAGGAAATGTAGACACAGGGCAACACAACAATTGTGCAACCCTCTGCAGGGGAGATGTCAGGTGCCACAGAGGAAGGAACACTCCTAGGGACAATGTCTCCAAACACAAAGAGCAGACATGACGAAAGATTCTTTGCAGAGACCTTGTGAGGGCACGCAGATACCAGGTTCCACCCCATGAGATGCAGACTACAACATTTCCATGAAACACAACACATTCCCACAACCCCAACCCCTGGAGCCTCAGCATCAACATGAATACATGAAATGCAAGACTTTTCAAAACGAAAAAGAAAATGCTTTATTCAGCATGAAAAAATTAGATGTAGTAAAGAACACTATGTACAAAGGCCAATGGCCAGTCCAGATATGAAGTCCTTGGGGGGGGACACATGGCCACGCGTCTTCCCTAGCTTGCCTGCACATACTAAACCTCTGGTTCAGCGACTGGGGGGGGGCATCATGTGGGGAAGGACCAGGCACCGCAGGGACAGGAGGGGGAAGAGTAGGTGTGGTGGGTGCAGGGACAGACGACTCTACCCCAGGGGGTGGGGCAGCGCCAAAGGTGGAGGCGAGCTCGGCGCTGCACACTTCTGCCAGATCTTCAAGCGTCTCCCCTGCACCCGGAGAAACAACAGGCCCCAAGGAGGGGGTGGTCGGAGGGATGGCCTACAGCGCTACTGGGGGAGGTGGTGGACAGGCTGGGGGACTTAACTCCCCTACCCGTGGAGTGCCTTGACCGTTTGCGGCCAGGTGAACTAGTGGGGCTGAGGCCCAGCCCAGCGAAGTAGGCCTCCTTGCTCCGATTCTGGGGCAGGGGAGCCAAGGGGAGTGACATCGGAGGGACTGGGGAGTGAGTCATGTGGACGAGGACTGTGGCTGCATGCCTGCCTGTGTGCCCCAGACCCAGTGGGTGTGCCTGCTTCCCCCTGAGTGTGCGTGTCAGGAGGTGTGCGCTTGCCCTTACGTGGTGGTGTGCTGCTTGTGTCTGGTGGGGTGCGTGTGTGTGGATGTCTTGGTGTGCTTGGGACAGGCATGGGTGTGGGACTTGTGGATGGTGCAGGGGTAGGGGGGGATGCAGCGCTGCAGGTGACTCACTACTGCCGTCAGTGACGAGTCCAGGGACCTCAGCAACATGCGTTGGTCAGACATCGCTGATGACATGCCCTCCATGTACGACACCATCTGGGTCAGCAGTCTGGTGTGGCCATGGAGGACAGTCAGGATCGATGTCTGCCCAACCTGCAACTGCCTCTGAATGTCCACAGACTCGGCAGTGAGGGCAGCAGGGGGGACTGGGGCAGGGGGTGCGGTGCCTGGCACAAAGGAGACATGTGGTCGCCTAGCACGGACAGAAGGGACCCGAGCAAGTGGGAGGGCGGTGATGGGAATGGAGGGGGCGGTGACGGATGGAGTGCTGCTGCCAGCCGTTGGAGCAGCCTCCGCCCCCTCAGGGAGTTCAGCCTCGGACCCCTCAGCCTCGTAGTCAGTGTTGGTACTGGGCAGGTCCTCCGCCTCACTCCCCTCGCCCTCCGTGCCACTAGATTCCGCCTCAGCAGTGGTGGCACCAGTGCTCGATCCCTCCTCCACGTCCGTGCCGGTGTCTCCCTCGGTGTCCTCCGATGATGCTGTGAGCAAGGTGAAGAGACAGGAAAAAATCAGTCACCTGTATACATCTGACACATGAGTCCAAACAAAATAGGCAACAATGCATAACAGGATATGCATCATGAGTAACATCTAGAATACTCCCCACATATGTAAGCCCTGCACTCCCCAGTTGGTTGACCCACCATGCCACTTGGAAAAAATGAAAATTAGGACACAACAGCAAATAACTTGAAATCCCAAGATCCCGAGAAGCTAGTGTCTGGGATCAGTTGAGCACAGAAAGACTATGAAGGCATGATACCTCTTCTTCACTGTGAACCCAACAGTAATGTCGCACCCAAGGCCAAATACCACATGCCAATGCAGAAGGGGCCCCCACACTCAGAGACCTGTGAGTACTTAGGAAACCCCAAAGAAATACATTGTGATTCCTGGAGAATCACAACCCTTTACACAATGGACATGTCTAGAATGTGTGAATGTGCCACTTTGTGAACAGAACACACATGTGTCTGTATAACAGAAGTCACACAAGGAGGTGCACACCAAACTACATGTCACAGTCATTGTCTGAACTGCCAGACTCATTCAAATAAGCCACTGTTAGGCAGAAATGGGGTATCAGTAAGTACATATACATGGCACCACGGTGGTCTGGATGACTTGACACTCGTAAGTTGGTATCGGCAACAACCAAGGACTAACCCAAATGCAACCACACTGTGGGAACATGTATATGTATGAACTCTAAACAAGTTTTGTTCAAACTGTGCCTTACTTTAAAATGTGCCAGCGGGTCACAGGAAAGTGTAAAGGCGGTGTCTTGTGCACTTCCTTGGGAGACATCTGTCATGCAGGCACATTATTGTCCTTCACAACAAAACAACAAGGTCAAGCATATGAAACATTGAGACATGTTGACAGGTGTAGTGATTGCCAAGGGACAATTTCTCTGAGTAACAACTTGAATAATGTCATTTGTCACATGGCTATCCGTCACCTGAGTACACAGTTGGCTACACATATGACCTACTGACTGTCATCTGGAGTGGCACACATGTCCACACCCAGGACAATGAATAAGCTAATGGGCCTGCAATTGTTTTGTAAAAAAGCCTAGCTGTACTGTGGGGACACCCTCATGGCAAGCCAGAATGTACCCACAGATGTCAGCACACAAAGTCACAACTGTGTAGCATCTGAACCACACACAGGTGCAAAAAATGTACAAGCAGGATACATGATTGTCAAAAACTGACACAGGCTACGAAGCACAAACATTAAGCACTGGCCAACATCACGGGGGCAGTGCACGGTGACTTTCTGTACTGCGAATTATCACACACAAGTCAGAACTGGTAATGAAAAATCAGGGTTGAACATGTACGCCCCTCCCGCACACACCCACCCATACCTGAGTCAATGTGACTGATACCGATCAAGAAGTGACACCTCTTATTCATGGTTACAATAACTGTGCTTGAAAACTCTCGTCATTAACACAACACCACCTTCTAGGGCTGGCAAAACATATTTGTCACAAACAACCATCAACAGATTGTTGTGAATAGCCACACAGGCACTGCCCAGTGTGAGTACGCACAAGCAAATTGGTGTATCCCTGTCCAGTGGACACATGTAGCACACATGTGAAAAATACAACCTAGGCCAGGGAAGAATGCCACAGAGGCAGGGCCATGCTGAACCCACAGTGAATGTGCACAGTGTTGGATGACACACATGATTAGGAGGGCAGGCTGTGTCAGGGGACTGTAGTGGGCACACTGCTCCATGGTCCTGGAATGAGCTGACTGTAACAGGAGCAACCGTCCCGGCACTATGCATATCTCCCACTAATGCACATCATGTCTGAGGCCACAACATTGGTAATGCATGCTGCAAGTCTGTTCTTTTGAAACCTCACACTCCTATATTGAGACTCAGCATCAGTGCCAACAATTATGCACCCCCAAATGACTGAACAGGACAGGGCACAGGCAGACCACCCCCACACATGATGCTGAAAGCAGTGTGCACCTTGATTAACTGGCAGCCTAGATGACCATGTGCAATAGTGATAACACACAGACCAGGTAACACATGTCAAGGAGGGGAAGGGAGGAAGAACAGCACAGATTGACTTTGGGGTACAGGATATGCACTGCACATATATACCCTGGCAGTGTCTCCAGGCGACCGAGCAGCAACAAAAGCTGGCGACACACAACAAACACACATGTACCTACCCCCTTCCTGCTGCTGTAACTCCTGTATGGGCCTATCCAGGTGAGGGAAGACCACCGCCAGGACACGCTTCATTTGGTGGGTCAGGCGCCGGCGCTCGCCATGCTTGCGGGGAGCCTCCTCCTTCAGCATGACCCGGGCGATCCTCCGGGTCCAGCACCGGATGTCCTGCCATCTCTTCCTCACTTGTGGCAGGCGCCGACTGCGACCCTCCACCAATTGAACGGCCTTGACGGCCTCCTTCCAGATCTTCCCCTTATGGTAGGCGGTTACCTGTGAGGATGACAAAGTGGGACAACATCACTACACCTGCACCATGTCACAGAGACACACATTTTAACATCTTTGATTTGTTGAACAGGGCATAGTATGCTGGCAAGTAATAGCACCTTAGTCATAGGGACATTTGCCACTGTGGACGCACCAATGCACTACATGGCATAGTAAGTACACAGGTGGCATGAGGGGTGCGAACCAATTCCTGATCATGGCACACACTGTGCATCCCAAGCAACACAAGGCTGATGGCCAGCACCGCAAAGCAGTCACATGCCCCAGGCCACTGACGAAACCGCAGCAGAGTACACAGACGCACACAGGCACAGATCAATCACCTGCCATTGTCAACAGCGGATACAAAGCTCACACTGCACATGTGCCACTTGCCAGGGGGATGTCACAGGTGTGGGGCTAGCTCAGCAAGTCAGACACACAGCACGGCTTCCTTCTCACATCAGATGGGTCGAGCAGGTGCCTCCTCCATGCAGCTGTGGTGCAACACTCCACATAGACACTCACCCACAACAAGGAACATTCACACACATCAATGTCCAGGGGGCGTACACATCATTTGGACACTCTCACCACTCTCACCACAGTTCCACTCAACTCACACACATCTGTGGGTGCAGTCACCTTTCACACCGGGGTGACCACTGAATCACCGCAGGACAATAGAACAAGAATGCCCATGAGGATTAGCCAGGCTGAATGTGCCATGCACTATGCAGTGAATGTCACAGTAAGCACAATGCAAGTGAGGAGTGCACACAGGAACTACATCAAGCCCTGCATGAGAGACATAAGCCATCCACCCCCCCTGGGACCCACTCTAAACAATATTGCATGTCTGTCACACCTGGACACAATGCCAGAAGTGACAGACACAAAAAAGGTGCACAGGAAAAGGTAGTGGAGTCAGCACTCACCTGCTCCCCTGGTCGACCATACAGCATGGGGTACCGTGGGAGGATCACATCCAGCAGGGCCTCATTCTCCTCCTGGGTGAAAGGCTGGGCCCTCTCCACAGTCCTTGACATGGTGTCAGAGGGAGACAATACAGCAGCAGTGGTATCGACTGACATGTTGTGCAGGCAAGTGCCCTCTCATGGGTTCTGCCTGCCTTATATCTGCATTGCTGGCCTATTTCATTTACAGGAGTACAGAGTGATTGGTCAGACTCATGTGCATCCTACGTTTTCTCCAATCCCTTTCAACATACACCAGTGACAGCCTTAGCATCTTTCGAATTTGCAGCATCATGTCAAGTCAACAACCACTTTGCAACAATGTATAATGTGGCCAACTGCTTTTTCCAGACCACATGATGTAAAGTTTTGAACTTGAAACTCGGTATCCATGACAACCAGCATGCATTTATGCAATAATACTTGTCCCTCATGTGTCCCCATTGTAATTTTTAAATCCCCACACAGGTACGGCGCATTTCACACGTACCCCTAGGGCACCATCACTACAGTGATATGGCCCGTACTCACGCGTGTACGGGCCGTACACGTGTGAGTACGGCCCCTATCACAATGGCCTACGGTAACACAACTATAGTGATAGGGGCCGTACTCACGCGTGTACGGCCCGTACACGCGTGAGTACGGCCCCTATCACTATGGCCTACGGTAACACAACTATAGTGATAGGGGCCGTACTCACGCGTGTACGGCCCGTACACACGTGAGTACGGCCCCTATCCCTATAGTTGTGTTACCGTAGGCCATAGTGATAGGGGCCGTACTCACGCATGTACGGCCCGTACACGCGCGTGTACGGCCCGTACACGCATGAGTACGGCCCCTATCACTATGGCCTATGGTAACACAACTATAGTGATAGGGGCCGTACTCACACGTGTACGACCCGTACACGCGTGAGTACGGCCCCTATCACTATGGCATACGGTAACACAACTATAGTGATAGGGGCCGTACTCACGCATGTACGGATCATACACATGGCCTCAGAGCGTGTGTACTGCGTTTCACAGCTTACACTGGTGATAGGAGGCACACACAAAAGGAATGGAGGTGTCAGACTCGCACAAGGCTGTACATCAAGTCATTGTCAGTGCAGTCCTTCATGTGCAGGGCCTAGGTGTGTCAGGCAGTGATGTGGCACATGTCTCCTCATGTTGTGGCACAATAGATGTGTGATGAGCTGTTTACACATGTCATGTGTGATGGGGCACTACGTGGCACACTTCCCCTTCACACTTTGCACATGTGTGCATGTAGTACAAACGTGTCAAGCACTGCATCACTGGCATGCCACAGTCACCAACACCTGCAACTGTCCCCTGATGGCAGGTACACGGATAATTTCACCTGACATGTGACTACCAGCGTGCCACGATGTGACTATGTCATGTGTGTGTCATGTGTTCCCATGAGCTTGCAGTTGGTGTTCCGTCAACTTCATCTGCTGTTGCAGCATCCAACATGTGTCTGTGTGCATATGTGCATGGCACACAATTACGCACACCATGCCACATGTGCAATACCACATGACATGTGTCTGCATGCATCGAACATGGTATTGCGACCTGAGGACATATCTGCGTTGTCTCAATGTCTGGGTTATCAGCATTTGACATGTACCCCTTCATGGAAAGGTGTGTGATCTGCCCTTTTTAAATGACATCTGACCTGTGCGTCTAGCTTCCCGCCTGCTGTCTGTATGAGATTACATCCTTCAAATGCAGATATGTGGATGTCTGTCACTCCTGTAATGTGTCTGGCTATTCACTTACACTGGCACACAGCTCGTTTCATGGCATGTCACGTCGACCTTGCAAATAAACTATTGTAGCTGGCTCTTCAAAGGAGTATCACCTTGCTGGCATACGTGTGCTGGATGTATTGCACAGACCAGACTCTGTATTTAGCAGATGTGTATTAGCTGTTGAACATGTGCTCATTTCATTGACATTGTTGTTGTGATGTACTCGCTCATCGTTATTCCTTCCAAATCTCTGCAGGGCACCGCCTCTCCCCCCGCCAATGCCAGACTTGGGTGCCATGCGTGAACATGACTGCATCCGAAGATACCGCTTCTCGCAAGAGTTGATTGAGCGCTTGACCACCCGGCTGGAACCACACCTCCAACCGCGACACAGGTATCCTACTGCTCTGACCCCCAAGATGAAGGTGATGGCAGCCCTACATTTTTTTGCCACCGGTACCTTTCAATTCACCATAGCTGATGTCGGTGGCATGTCCCAGACAATGTTCAGCCGTGTCCTGCATGATGTTTTAGAAGCCATGTTGGAGCACCTGGATGAATTCATCCATTTTCCCACTGGTGAGCAGTTGACAGGTGTCAAGGGTGAGTTCTATGCCCTGGGAGGGATGCCTCATGTAATTGGGGCCATTGATGGGACACATGTGGCTTTGGTACCACCACAGGCACAGGAGGTAGCCTTTCGGAACCGCAAACATTATCACTCTATTAATGCCCTTGTGGTGTGTCTACCTAACATGTGGATTTCCCATGTCTGTGCCTGTTCTGATGTGTCATTCAAGTGATGATGTCATTCCACACATTTTAGCATGGACACTAATTTGTAAAATTAGCATGGTGACAACATCATTCCTGTCGAATACATGTCCATGTCTGCTGATAACTAGCTCTTTGCTGACTTGTGGTGTGTCTGTCATCCACAGTTTCTTGCGCATGTCGTCTGCTCGTATCTTTGTTGGCCTCCAGCTACTCCTCATGAGTATTGCAACGTGTGCTGAATCAGCGTTCCATGCACGGACATGGTGAAAAGTCATTTTGGGTAAGGAGTGCAGCAAGGCATTTTGTGTGTGGTACGTGTTTGGTTTATGTTGGGACTGCTCCTGTGCATGTTGTGTTACCATGCATACCTGTCGACTTACCATGGGGCACATGACATGTGGCATGGCTCCCATGACTTGATATTCACCCTTCCTGACAGTCATCTGTAATGTTTTGTGGAATGTGATGAAGGCATCAATGTGTGTAAAACGTCCCTCAGGAACATACGGGATGCTGATGGTGGACATAGTGTGGGACATCCCCATAAGAGGCTCAATGGCGAATTGCAGACTCTCCGTGTGGAGCAAGGGGTGTTTGGCTCACACACTTCACTTGTGTGCCAGCTCAGTAGGATTTTACACATCTGTGTGTTGCAGGGGGTGTCCAGTGTAGGTCCCACATGGTCAGAGGAATGACCTGTGAGTCTGTTCAAAAGGATGCATTTCCCTTAGTGTGAGCCTGAGTAATAAAGGTGTTCCTCACACTCCAAGGTGCCTCATCTCTGTCAATGCTGGTCTCTTGCCACTTTGCATGCGGCATCTCTGGCATAGTTGTGAAAGATTGTGCAGAGGAGTCCATGTGTAGTTTAGCAACATGCATGCAGTTCCTCATGGATTATGATCCCTATTGTGCATGAAGTCCATGGTTGTGTATGTATTTTGGCATGTTGGTCCACACAATGGGCCATCAACACCTGCTGAGGGTGTGTCTCCTGTGCGCAGCTCGGCCTTCAGTTCCCTGATCCGGTGTCATTCATCTTTGGTGTTTGTGCATGCATTGTCTCTGGGTGTGCCATGTAAAACCGGACACTCCTTCCTTTACACACGCCTGTTGCAGTTGTCCTTCAGACATCCTAGTCTTTGTGTGCAAATTGTGGAATATTTTCCCGGACATGCCGCCTGCTGCTGCGGACCCTGCAGCAAGGGCCCACAGAGTATCCTGATTTGGCAACACACACGCCTCAAAGATGCTCCTCCCTTCCTCCCTCCACCCATTCATTTGGCTGTCCTCAGCTTGTCTATGCCACAGTTGGCGCCACGCGGTGGCAAAGGCTGGACCATCAGCACATGCAACGTGCACATTGCACGACCCTCATGTCCTTGCATGACACACATCACACTACAGTCTGATGTAGCAGCCACACTCCAAGCAATGTCCATCCGGAAATCTACTGCATGCTGTCAGACATACCCTAAGCGCACACACGACACCTTTGCATGCTGAGTGTGCTACTCCAACTGCCTACACAGCGCTGCCACGCCTTCCAGGCCCTGTCACACCAACCAGGTCATGTCCCTCCTACTCCACACCGGCTCTGTACCCCAGCAAGGCCATGGGAGTGTGACTCAAGGCTTCTGCATGTAGTATGGTGTCGTCGTCTGGCACATGGCACAGGTATCATCTCTCAGCGTGTCAATCTACAATGTGTCCAGGACCCCCCTCTCCACCATCACATGCACACCGCACCTCATCAGCTGGTATGCCATTGACAGCCAGGTGCTCCTCACCCTCACCAAAGACGCAGACATTGCCAGTTCCATTATTCCTGAATGCATGAGATCCATTGATGAATGGCTGTACATGAGCCACCTGAGGCTGGACTTGTACAGGACTGAGGTGATCATCTGAGGATTGTCCCCTTACAGCTGGGTCAAGTGCTTGTGTCCCACCCGCAAGAGCCCTGCCCCGGCACCCAGTGGCCACACACACAAGATGGTGTGCATCATGTATTGCTCGCACACATTTGCCATGTCAGTCCACAGCATCTGTACCTCATGCTGCAACACCCTCTGCATTATGCACATGATCCACAGATAGATCCACTCCAAGGAAAGACAGACCATCCCCCATGCCCACGACAACATCCGTGTCAAATACTGGCCTGCCCTCTACGGAGCACGTACATCCAAACTTCCGGGAAACTTGTCCGCATCCAGGGTGCATCTGCACACCTCAGCTTCAACATCCTGCGCCCCAGCCACATCACCGTCCACCATAGATAGCTGAACTGGATCACTGTCTGCTGCAGGATGACCTCAACACTCCCCACCCACACTTAGGAGGCAGTCCACAACCCAGACACAAAAGCAACCTTGTACGTCTTGTCATACGAGACCCCGTTGGGCCATCTCCGTGCATCCGACCTTGCCCTGGCCACCATTCTTCACATCCACCGTACTCCAGTATGCAGGACATAGTTCTCCCACCTGCCAACACATACCTGGGACTCCCTCCCCGTGAACCTCCACATGAGCCATGACCTCTACGCCTTAATGATAATCTTCCAAATAGGTCTGTCCGCTCAGTATTGTAAGCCCCCCCTCAGCAGCTTGTGGCCATCACAGGTGAGTGTTCTGCTCCATGCCTGCTTTGAATGATACCTTGTGACCCATGTGTGTCCTGTACCAGACTCAGATCCCAGGGTATGGATGGCTGGAGTTAGTTTAACACTCAGGCATAGTTTGACATTTACACACACATATGTTGTGGAATTAAGCAACATGACAGCAACGTCTCATGAACCAAATAATATTTTTATTTGCGGTGGGGTACGTGTTTTGGTAGGTGAAATTAGGTGCTCTACCGGGGAATAGAATCCAAAGTTCACAGGGGGAGATGGTATCCTTGGCATTGGAAGTCATCAGAGTCCAGAGCACAGTGTTGGTCATCATTGGTCAGACTGTGACCAGCAAGTTCATGTGGCAGAGAATGTCATTGGATGAGGTGCTGCTGTTGTGCCAGAGGGCCAGGTGCCAGGCCAGGTCACCCGGGAGATGTTGATGGTCCGCTGACTCTCACGGTCTTTTCCGTGGACGACCCACCTTCCTCCGGGGACCCTCAGATGCAGGCCTTGACGATGTTTGGGACGCTCCGTCGGATGAATGCTCCTCCTCCTCCCTCCCTGTGGCTGGTGCTGGTCTGCGCCTGCTGTCACAGGGAGGGTTGCCCATGTTGTCGGCAATCCGACGGAGTGAATGGCTCATGTCCCTTTGCACCGCCAGGAGCTCAGCCTGTCTTGCCTCCATCCGTCCTTGGTGTTGTTGTTGACTGGCATGTTGCTCGGCCTGCATGTTCTTGATCTCGTTGAGGGTCCCCTGCATCTCTGTGAGTCTTGACACTACCTGGCTGATGCCCCTGGTGTCACGCCGGTATGTGTCCAGGATGTGGCGTATGTGGGACATACCGGTTCCCTCAGCTGGCTGGTCAGGTTCGCGCCTCCGCCTGCCTCCACTCCCACCACCCCTGCCCACTTGAGCCTGGCCTGCCGTTGTGGGCACATCGGGTCTACGGGACCCCTGAGGGCTGGCACTTCCAGGGTTGCCTGCCTCCTCCTGGGTGCCTGGTGAACCTTGTCCCTCCTGGTCAGACTGGCTCTGTTGTTCAGTGCGAGCAGGGCTCCTGGGTGTCTCCTGGGATTTGGCAGCAATGGGGGTGGTGGTTGGCACAGATGTACCTGACACAGGTGCTGCAGGGGCTTGGGCACCAGAGGGGCCAGGTTGGTCATCCACGGAGTGGTGAGAGTCGTCGCTGCCGGTGGGGACTGTGATTGTTCCCCCCCAGTGTTGGGGGGAGATCCACGGCGTTGCCCTGTGTGTGAGAGAGAGACAATGTTAATGCTGTTTCATGTGACATCCATGTTTCATACATATTCAAGTTATCACAGTTCCTCCAGGTAGTTGGATGTGCCTAGTATTCCTCTCAATGTCCACTTGGGGATGGGTATGTTGCGGGGGACAGATTGATATGTTCTCCTGAGTGTTTGACCTGTAGAATTTTGGCTAGGATGCTTATTTGGCTATGGATTGGTCTTGTCTCACATGTCCATTGTGAGAGTGTGTAAATTCGTTGCCTGCCCCGGGGTGTGTGCTTGTGTAAGAGTGGTGTGTGTGACCGGGACTGCTGTTGGGTGTAGTGTGAGTTGGCATTGGGTCTCCCAGGTGATGTGTCTGTCCCCTCATGGTGAATGCTGGCATGACAGTGAGTGTGAGTTCCTGTGCTAGTTACCTGTGCTTGTGGAGTTGGTGTTTGAGTGTACAGTGGTCCCAGGAAGGCCTTGTGCTGCATACAGCAGGGTCAAGTATCAGCGACCTTGTCAGTACTTTGCCAGTCCCTGTGCATTGTGCATGGGTATGTAACTATGCCATATGGGCTGAGGGCATTGGTGTCTGCTTCTCATTTTCACAATGTGTTGTGTGAGGCCCACCCTCCCAGCCTCCCGGACATCCAGTCTTGGGTTTGTGGTTGGTGTAGCCTGGGACATGGCATTGGCTTGATTTGTGAATGGTGCATGGAGACATTGGTGGCATGAGCGTGGCTTTTGAGTGTGGTTGTGTGCGGTGAGTGCTTGGGGGAAGTTGCGTGCATTTGGTGTATTTGTGGTGTGGACCCCATTGCCCACATGTTACGTAAGTTGTTTGTGTACTCACCAGGCTCTGCGACTCCTTCAACTCCGTGTACTCCCACCGGCGGAAGCAGGGCCATCACCTTCTCCTCCCAGGGATGGTAGTGTACGGGTCTGCGGGGCAGCCCACCTCCAGTGATGTTACTCTGGGCGTATTCCTCGTTCATCTTCCTCTTGACTGCCCTGCGCAGATCGTACCACCTGGCTTGGCATTCATGCCTGGTCCTTCGGATGGGCGCAACAGCATTCACCTTATCGACGATCCTCTGCCACAGGCTGGTTTTTTGGGCTATGCTGGTCTGTCTGACCAATGTTCCAAACAGCTGTGGCTCGACTCTGATGACTTCGTTGACAAGGAGCTCCAGCTCCGCCCTTGTGAACTTTGGATTCTTGTCTGTGGGCATGGTGTGGGGTGTGGGTGTGGATGGTTGTGGGTGTGTGGGTGTGAATGTGACCGTGTGTGTGTGAATGTGAGTGGGGGTGTTTGTGAAGGAGGTTGTGTGAAGGATGTGTTAGTTAAGGTGTAGTTAAGGGGTCAGTAAGGTGCAGTTGTTTGTGTGTGGGGTCTGGCAGCAGTGGGTCTGTTGCAAAGGCTCATGGGTTGTGTGTGTGGGCCCTTTTTATTGGTCCATTTTTGGGTGTGGCTGTGTTTGAATTTTGGTGGGTGTGTTATAAGAGGTGGTTGTGAGTTTGGGCCTCTGTTTGTCTGTTTGGATGTGCCAGGTCAGTCTTTGAGATGTAGACGTGTTTTGTGGTGTTGTGCGAGTCGAATTGACCCTCCTTGTGCTGTTTTACAGTGTCCTGGTTCTGTACGAGTATTTTTCGCGTAGGTACGGTCCGTACATACGCGATGCTGGGTGAGGGTGCTGGGGTACGGGGTTGGGGTGCTGCGCGTACATGCGGTGGGGGTACGGCGCGTACAGGTGCGGGCCTGGGGCAGTGGGGGTACGGCGCGTACAGGTGCGGCCCTGGGGCGGTGGGGGTACGGCGCATACAGGTGCGGGCCTGGGGTACCCGCGTACATGGGGGGGTACGGCACGTACATGCGGGGGTACGGCGCCTACAGATGCGGGCCTGGGGCGGTGGTGGTACGGCGCATACAGGTGCGGGCCTGGGGTACCCGCGTACATGGGGGGGTACGGCGCGCACAGGTGCGGGCCTGGGGCGGTGGGGGTATGGCGCGTACAGGTGCGGGCCTGGGGCGGTGGGGGTACGGCACGTACAGGTGCAGGCCTGGGGTACCCGCGTACATGGGGGTACGGCGCGTACATGCGGGGGTACGGCGTGTACAGGTGCGAGCCTGGAGTACGGGTACGGCACGTACATGCGGGGATACGGCACATACAGGTGCGGGCCAGGGGTACCTGCGTACATGGGGGGGTACGGCACGTACATGTGGGGGTACGGCGCGTACATGCGGGGGTACAGCACGTACAGGTGCGGGCCATGGGTACCCGCGTACATGGGGGTATGGTGCGTACATGCGGGGATACGGCGCGTACAGGTGCGGGCCTGGAGTACCCGCGTACATGGGGTGGGGGTATGGCGCGTACATGCGGGGGTATGGCACGGACTGGGGGGTACGGCGCATACGCGTGCGGGCCTGGGGTACAGTGCGGACAGGGGGGTGTACGAGGCCATTCGGACGTAAAAAATTCCGACTCCCTCTCGTAGACATTTCCCAACGCTATTCGTAGGTATTTTTCACGTCCGAATCGTACTTGGCCGTTTGTACGGTACTTGTACGATTCGTACGTAAAAAAATACGGATACGAGTCGTATGGTAATTTTTTTTAACGGATCGGAATCGGCACCTAAATGTGTGATTTTATTTATTTATTTATTTTTCTTTTTTTAGAGTTTTCTATAGCGTGAACCAGACCCAAGGTAGGGTAACAGAGCACTTTACATAGCGAGCCGGTATCAGTAGCACATTTAGTAAAACATAGCATACAAGAACAACACATATCAAGTAATAACATAGCATAACAGAGCTCGGGGTATAAAGTAGAGTAGAGAACTTTTATGAGCAAAGAGAGTCCATTCGAAATTGTGCACGTCTTAGCTTCGCATTGTCAATGGACGGAGAGCGTAGACAAGTTTGAGGTGGTGAGCTGGTGTGGTGTTTGTGCAGAATTTTAAGGGAGGTATTTGCTCATCAAGAATGATTTTGCTTCCTTTTTGAAGAGGGGTGTCGAGGCAATTTTTCGGATGGATGGCGGAAGTGAGTTCCAAATTCTTGGCGCCGCTCCAGAAAATGCTCTGTTGGAGGTTTTAGTCTTGTTGAACCGTGAGGGTTTCAGGAGTAGATTATCTGCGCTCCTAGAATGTCTGTTTCCTCCAGATAGTGTAAGTTTTTGGGCTAGGTACTGGGGGGTGTTGTGGTGTAGCGCCTTGTGAGTGATGCACGTCATCTTTAGGTGAATAAGAGCTTCGTAGGGTAGCCAGTTGAGTGCCTTTAGGTGTGGCGATTTGTGGTCAAATTTCCTAGATCCTGTTATGAGTCTTGCTGCGGCGTTAAGACAGGCTTTTAGAGGGGCGGTAGAGATTTTGGGAAGCCCTGAGAGGGTAGAACATCCGTACTCCAACCTCGATATGACTAGGGACTGAACTGCAGTTTTGAGGTCTGGGTTCTTGATGAATGGCTTAATTTTTCTGAAATAGCTGAGGTGAAAGTGGGCATTTTTAGCCATCAAGTTGATGTGAGCTTGCATGTTAAGATTCTTATCCAGTGTGATTCCCAGTGATGTTGTAGAGTCCACCAACGTTGGCGTGCAGTTCGGAGCAGTGATCATTTTGGTCCATTCCTTTATTTCCTGGGAGTTATTGGGGGGCAGGATTAAAATAAATTCAGTTTTTTGTGAGTTTAGCTTGAGGAAGTTGTTCGTTAACCATTGGAAAAAAAATTTGAGAGCTTGATTCATTGTTTTTATCTCATCATTGGTTGGTGATCTTAATGTAAAGTTGGGTGTCGTCTGCATACATGTGGTATGAGATGTTCCCCTGCTGGATTGGTATGTGGTTCGACATATAAATTGAATAGTGTGGGGGATAGGGTGGAGCCTTGTGGTACTCCTAGTAGGTTGGGTGATGAACGAGAAAGAATCTTGTCGGTCATGAACGTTTGCGTTCTGTTTTCCAGAAAGGATTTGAACCAAAGAAGGACTGTGCCAGATAGGCCCATCCTGCTTTCTAGTCTTCTTAGAAGTTTGTCGTGATTGACCGTATCGAAGGCTGAAGAGAGGTTGAGCAGGACTAGTAGGCAGGTATCATTATGGTCAAGAGCTAAGAGGGCGTCGTCTACTATCTGTAGGATGGCTGTTTCTGTGCTATGGCCAGGTCTGAAACCAGATTGGTGGGAGTTCAATAAATTGAAGTTTGTGCTGTGTTGATTCAGTTGTTGCTGAACACATTTTTCCAAGACCTTTGCTAGCATGGGAATGTTGGTTATTGGTCGGAATTTGTTGGGGTCGGAGGAGTTAGCTGTCGTTTTTTTTAGGATAGGGGTAATGATACATGAGGGGTTGGATCTTTGGTGAATTTTATGCTATAACTATTAGTAGTAAGAGGGTGGGGTTTAGAGCGCGCTTTGCTACGTTACGAGAGAAGAGAGCTGTGTTGCCGTTTTCCTAACTTTATTGATTGTCTGTTTTTCTCCGATCCTGACTCTTTGATTTTGCACCTCAATTCTTCTTGGGGATGCCCAGCTTAGTCTCATGGCCAGAGAGTAGCTTTCTTGATTTCTAGAACTTTTTGTGATCGGTTAGTATGATATTCTGAATTTCCATAAATCTTATTTGCAAAATGTCGTTATCCTTTTATCTCTTCGCCTAGCCACTCTCTCATTGTGCTAACATTTGAAATGTGCAATCGGAATTATTTCTTTGCTGTTATCTTGGGTGATGATCTATGATTCAAGTTGTATTGTACTTGATGAGCAAATCACATTATTTAGATAAAGCATTTTGATTTATAAAGAGTGTGTCATTATTTAGTGTCATTGACTTAGTTATAATGAATGTTTATTCTTAATGATGATACTTCCTTAGAATCCGATATTATTTTGCAAATCCCTGACCACTATCAAAGATTCATCGGAAAAGGAAGAGGATAAAAAAAATAATGAGCAAATTGGTAAGATTTGGTTCAAACTCATACAGCTTGAAAGAGACTGTTAGGTATTAAATTTGGTCCAGATGATAGAAATGTTGTCAGTTCCTGAACGCTGGATCACGGTCTCTTCTCTCACCTTGGCAAGATGGGTGAAAGAAGTGATGAAAGAAGCAGGTGTAGATATCTTTGTCTTTGGGGCCCATTCACATAGGGGTGCATCAGCCTCAAAAGCCTTTTTCCTGGGAGGAGGTTTACAGGATATCCTTAGGTCCGCCTATTGGTTTGAAGAAAGTATGTTTAAAACTTGCTACTTTAGACCTATCAAAAGTGAAATCGACAATGTATTAAATGCACTTTAAACTTGCATAATGTTAGCCTCCGTGTCATGCCATAAAATGTAGATTTTTCACTGCCTGGTGGGCAGAAAATATGGTTTCTATTAGAGACACAGAGGCTAAGATTATTCCTTCACATCATGACCCCACCTAGTGGAGATGAGCAAATAAATGTATTGATTCTTTTTCTTCTCTTTCAGAGTAAGAAACCTTTTCGATCATTGGTGGAAATAAAGTTATAGTTTGAAATGTAATACTTAAAGAAGTTATCCTGTTCTCAATACAAAGAAGGAAGAATACAACCCGTGGAGGGATCTTATAGCCTACTAGAATGTTATCAAAGTTCTATATTTTTCAATTGTTACTGGTGTGAGCTGGCAATAAAGGAGATTTGCATAATCTTAGCCTACGTGTCTTTAATAAAATCCAGATTTTCTGCCTACCAGGCTGTGAAAAATCTAAACTGTCTACATATTGCAAAATATAAAGTAGACCTTAGACATTAACAAGTCTGGCATTACCGGAAGACCATACATTTCTTGTTTTGAAACTGTATCTGCGGTGTACTATAGCTGCAGAGGTTCTCATGTAAGCACGCATTATAAAAGTTAAAGGTAGCATGTGGAATCCCTGCCCTCTACTAGGGGTGGGCGGAATTTGCGAAATTCACTTTCGCAAATTATCGCGAAAATGTTAAAAATCTCCGCAAACACGCGGAAATATCGTGAATATGCGGAAGTTTTTTTCCCGCCCGTTCGCGGTATTTTCTGCGTGGTCGCGGCTCGCCAACTTACCCATGAGGTTGCTCGCGGGCGCAGCCATCTTGTTTTCACTTGTCTCGCGGTGCATGATCGCGAGAAGAAAGACGTGATCGCGCGACGCATGACGTTACTGCAGGCGCGAACAGTTGCGAGCCAGCGCAAATGGCTACCAACAATCCAACATCTCGTGGAGAACGCGACCGTATCGGGAAAACTTGTCGGCGAACGCGGGATTCAGGTAAGACGATCATGCGCGCGCAAGAATGTATTATTTTACAGCGCGAGCAAGCAACAAATTTCCGGTAATATGCGGATTGCGGAAATTTTGACATTTTCGCGCTCTCCGCGGAACGCGAAAATGTCAAATTATCGCAATTTCCGCGAGCGGAACGGAATTTTAGCCCAGGCCTACCCTCTACCCCCTCTGGCGTAGAACAGAGTGTTAAAAGGAATTTAGCTGCATGGAAGGAGCCTGAACAACAACAATTGCCCTGGGTTGCCAGATTTTAGAAGGAGACTGATTGTCTGAGTAAGGTTATTTTCTTTCAGATTAAACTTTGTCAAGTGATTGCAATGTTAGCGATGAGGAAAAGGATTTGGGTCTAATTGAGCTGTTAATTGTAGGGTGCTGTCTTGAGGTTTCTTCAGGACAGACGTGGTACTGACAAGCAGCAGGGGTTGGTACTGACTTTCATCCTCACTGTCCCAGGATCACGATCAGGGATGGTGCTGACTGGAAAGGTTAGCCGAGACTTTCGTGGTTTCCTTGACTGTCCAGTGGGAGTTGTGGTTGAGCAGTGAGGGAGTCGCATAGGAGGGGATTAGTGGTTTACGCACAGATACAATGTAACTCAATAATTAGCACTCTTAAGAAAGATCAGTATTTTTCAAGATTGTTTATTAAGCAAATGTGTCTTTAGCATTAGGGAAACAAATGAGAATATAATGGTGAAAACCATAATTCCTTGGCACTTTTAGTTGCTCAGATAGGACCCTAAACACATTCCCAGGTTACTCTATGAGGCCAAAATGCCCCGAACCGTCAAGAGGGGTTTGTATCTTCGATGTTACTACTCTGTTTGCTTTCCAGGACCGCAGTCAATGTGGGGATCTACAGTAGGGGAGGCGGGAGATCAGCAGAGCACAAGAGTCTCTGTTTACTTTATAATTGGCTGGAGCTCAGCAGGTTTGGCTGTTGTCACTGAGCATGGAAACAGAAAAATGAGTGGCCCACCTTTTAATATTAAAGATGGTGAGGGAAATGTTTTTAACAAAGGGTTTGGCTTTAGTAGTTCTACTATTTGTCTTGGTCAGTGGTTTTTTAAGTGCTATGACCACACCAGCGTTGACAGCATCATAGCGCCTCTTTTTAAATTACTTTCAGCTATACAACATCCCTAAATAACATTGATAAAGCCACAGCATCTGGCATAGGCGAGTCCTATTGGCTTTGCCAATGATTGCAGTTACTACCGCCTGGCGGACCAGGCCCATCTAAATGGTATTTCTGAAGAGCCGATAATGCTGGGGAAGAGTCAGTGACTTGGGACACAGTGTTTCTGAAGGGCTGGGGCAGAGTCGGTCACTTGTGAGACAGTCTGGTGCTTCAGAATAACTGTTGTGGTGAAGCAGCCAGTCCAGCAGGAAGTACGTCGATGGCTTTGCTAGTCTACCTCAGCACCTGTCAGAGATCATGGGTAAAGTGGTGCATTCAAATGATAGGTGGGGTTGAGGAGGAGTCAGTCACATGCCAGGCAGATGAGTCAATTGATTTAATAAACCTAGGGCACTAGGCGCAGGAGCAGAAGTAAACTGGGGACAAGGGAAGGAAGAACAGAAACATTACATTTCAGTCTCCTCTGCCAGGGAGCCTGTTCGGTACACTCTCCCCTTCCAGAAAGGACCAGATTGTAAGAAATGGCCCCGACCAAGCTGGCTCTAACTGCAAGTACAGACCCTCAGATTTCCCGATACTCCCTGAAAGTGCAGACCCTGAGATTTTTCCGATACTCACTGAAAGTGCAGACCCTGAGATTTGCCGATACTCACTGAAAGTGCAGACCCTGAGATTTGCCGATACTCACTGAAAGTGCAGACCCTGAGATTTCCCGATACTCACTGAAAGTGCAGACCCTGAGATTTCCCGATACGCACTGAAAGTGCAGACCCTCAGATTTTCCGATACTCACTGAAAGTGCAGACCCTGAGTGCTAATACCGAATGTAAGTCAGGACCCTTAGCTCCAATAGTGGCCAAACCCTCTGAAATGTACAGCTTCGGTAGAATAACATCCAATAAATCCACATAGAAACAAAGAGTAAAGATGTTCTTGAAGCTTTATTCCAGTCAAAAGTAAGACACCACGGGAGTGCGTCCTTCCTTTCCGAAGTATGAACGGTCACTGCCCACAGTACCGAACATAGTTCAGGGAGGAGGTTGAACGCACGAGAATACTAGTTCAAGAAATGCTCATTTCAAAGAACCACACATAGCATGCGCGTGTGACATCCACACGCGCATGTAATTAACACAGTACAAAGAAAGCACGAGCCCAGTGAGTCAACACGAGCCCGTGCACACGTTATGCCAGAAGCCATCAGTTCATAAATAAATAACAACTAACAGTATACTACATCACCCTCCTCCTTTCATAAACAAAAAAAACAAAGAAAATAAAAAGTGAAAGAAAAGGATATATTAAGAGAAATAAAAATCCTTGTATCTTGAGGGAAATGTACAATTGCGAGTAGGTCTACTGTAAATAGGAACAGGAGTAACAATATCTTGAGGTTCATTACATGAGACAGAGCTTGATGCATTTTCAGTAAGGTCTTGAACCATGCAGTCATTTGTGGATGGAACCAAAGAATTATCAGTGGAAAACCCATTAGAGAAATATGAAAAATGTAAACCATCTTGAAGAACATTTTTCTTTTTAACTAAAATTTCACTGGCTTGATCTGGAGTTAATTTGATCAACATTCTTTTACTCCGCCAACCTTTGTGCCCCAGAAACAAAGAACCTTTAGATACTTTAAGAATTTGTACAGGAAGTGAGAATTTTGACAAACCTTTCTGGACTTTTTTTGGAGATGTAATCAATACCCAGTCCCCAATATTAAACTCATGAGAATAATTGCAAGCTTTAGTATCAAAATTCTTCTTCTGTATAGATTGTTGGAGTGTCACATTTTTAAGCATGTGTTGTTTATCCTTACAAACCAAGCATGAACCATCATCCTTCCTCAACACTTTAATCCACGATGGACACAGTGTTCCATTTGGATCTCTCTTCTTGAGAAGTCTAAAGGGTGAAACCCCAGTTGATGAATGCGGAGTAGTGAGATAAGACCAGAGTTTCTTTCTTAAAAAATCTTCAACAGGTACATTAATAGCCAAGGCTGACTGAATACCTTCTTTTATGAATCTATTCATCCTTTCTACTAAGCCATTAGCCGAAGGAGAATATAAAGCAACTCTTAAATGTTTAATGGCATGAGCAGACAAAAAATTCTCCATTAAATTTGAAGTAAAATGAGAACCATTATCCGTAACCAATTCCCTTGGGAATCCTTCTGAGAGAAAGACTCTGGAAAGAAAATTAATCACCGATGATGTGTCAGGAGAACAACAAAATTCAAATTCAACCCATTTCGAATAATAATCTACTAACACAATTATGTACCTTTTGTCTGTCGGAAGAATTTCAAATGGTCCTGCAAAATCCAGAGCTAACTTTGTCCAAGCCTCTTCTGGAATTGGAACATTGTGCAAAGGCGTCTTTATGGTTTTCCAATGTTTATCAGATACAAGACATGTATCACATGAATTTATCCAGTTTGTAACATCTGAATCCAGACCGGGCCACCAAACGTTTTCCTTCAACCTCCTAGAAGTAGCACCTATACCTAAATGCCCTTCATGTGCAATTTTAAAGATTTTGAAACGCAACAGAGTTGGGGGAACCGCAAGATCACCACGCATGACCAAACCTTCAACTAAAGAAAGCTCTTGACTAACCTGTGCAAAAGATTTCAGAGGAGAAGGTAAAGAACGTTCCTTGGGCCAGCCTGACACAATCATATTTTTAACTGCCGAAAGAATAACATCTTCTTCAGATGCTTTAATCCAATCATCTTGAGAAATATGAGGTAAATTGGTAGTAAAATCCTCAACAGAGGCTACCACGCATTCCACATCATCAAATCTGGAAGATGATGAGTTATCCTCCAAAGATAACCTTGAAAGGCAATCAGCTCTTGCATTCCGACCCCCAGGTATGTACTTTATGACAAAGTTATATTCATGTAAACGTGACAGTAAACAAACAAGTCTTGAGGACGCTTTACCTGTCCCATTACCATTTAATAAGTGTATTAAAGGCTTATGATCAGAAAAATTTTCAAATTCTGACCCCCAAATAAAAGTTTTAAACTTCTCTACTGCCCATGTACAAGCAAGTGCTTCTCGCTCAATTGTGCTGTAGTTGGTTTCTGGAGTAGAGAGGGACCTAGAAGAAAAAGCCACTGTATTCTCCCTGCCATTGACCCATTGACATAGAACGGCCCCTAAACCATTTTGACTTGCATCAACAGATAAAATACACTTGTGTCCTGGTAAAAATGGAGAAAGAGCAGGAGCTTGAAGAATGAGTTTTTTAATTAACTCAAACACCTGCTGAGATTCACTTCCCCATGAAAAAGTAGTGTTCTTTTTCAAGAGAATACGTAAAGGTTGTACCACCTGGGCATAATTAGAAATGAATTTTGAATAATATTCTGTCATGCCCAAGAAAGTTCTTAACAAATCTTTGTTTTTCGGTACAGCCACTTCATCAATGGCTTGAGTAAGGGAAAACTTGGGCTTGATTCCTGATGCAGATATAGAATGCCCCAGGTAATCAAGAGATTCAACCATGAACTTGCATTTATCCGTGCCCAAAGTAACTCCAAACTCTTATAATTTGTTAAGAACCTTCCTTAGAGTAGATATGTGCTCATGCTTATTTCTAGAAAAAATTAAAACGTCATCCTGATAAGCTTGAACTGACTCAATCCCCTCTAACATATGATCCATAAATCTCTGGAATACACTTGCCGCTGAGGCTAACCCAAAAGGTAATCTGAGGAATTTATAAGCGCCAAAAGGTGTGACAAAAGTGGTTAGATCAGTGGAGGCATTGGATAGTGGAATCTGATGATATGCTGACCTTAAATCCAGAATAGTAAAGCAGGTCGCATCAGCAATGTTACATAATAAATCTTGAATCTTTGGTAATGGGTGATAGTCTACTATGATGTTTTTGTTGAGTGTGCGCAAATCAGCACATAAACTAATCGAATTGTCCTTTTTCCTCACTATTACAATAGGACTGACCCATTCCGAAGACTCTGTAGGTATTATAACACCTTCGTTAACTAGTTTACCTAGTAACACTTTGAGGTCATTTCTAACACTTAATGGAACAGGTCTAGCTTTATGTGAAATTGGTATGGCCTTGTCTTTTAACTTGATGACATGTTCAACCTTTTTGATTTTGCCGATATTCGGGGTAAAAACTTCAGGAAATTCTTTGAACATGGTTTCAGCAATGTTTGTGACATCTAGCACTGAGTTATCATGAACAGCAGAAATGGAGATCTCCGTGTTAATCTGAATAGGATTTTCAGAACCAGGAACTAACTTTAAACCCATCTTTGCTAGATCCTGCCATCCAACAATATTTTTCCCTTTAGGAGCTACATAGATTTTTTTAAATTTTTTTTTATCTAAACATGTTAGAAATTCAGTGAAAAAGCCAAGCATATCAATAATATGCCCACCATATGCTTTTGGAATGATGTCTAAAGTTTGTAATGGTTTTTTAAAACCCCAATACATATCCAACAGGGTGTCTGAGATAATGGTGACAGGTGCTCCAGAGTCAGCCATCATGTCAATTTTAACAAAACCAATAATAACCTCACACAAAGGTTCCTTGACCTTCTGTGTAGACTCAGACAAATCATGTGAATCAATAGAAAGCATAAGTCTCTCAAGATTGTCATCAAGAGACTGACTAGGTTCACCATTGACATTTATAGAACCCTCCTGAGTATCAAGACTACTGACTCTGACTAACTTTCTGCTTCTGCAAACAGTATAGAAATGCCCCATTTTTCCACATTTTGTACATTTCTTACCCAGTGCCAGACAAATCGGGCTATCACCTAAATGTGATTTCGAGCCACACCTAAAACAAAATGAATTATATCTATTTTGTTTCTGTGGAAAGAATTTAACAAATCTGGACCTGTAAGAAACGTTAATATGAGGATCACTTTGAATCGCATTCACAGATGAAACATTTTCATTACTTAAGCATTTTGATGTAACAATAGATCTTTCAATCCCTTTAGCAATGTCAATAACCTCAGAAAGGGAAGGATCTCTACAACTAAGTAAGCGTTCCTGAATTTTCTTATGAAAGCAGCTGTAGACAAATTGATCTCTTATGTAAGTATCAAGTTGAGCCCCAAAGTTACAGTTTGCTGCTAAATTCCTTAGAACTGAGATATAATCCTCAATGGACTCATCTGAATTTTGTTTCCTCTTCATGAAGTTAAATCTCTCAAGTAATACACTTGGCTGTTCTAAAAATGTCTTGTTCAATCTGTTAACTGCATCTGTGTAAACATTCCACCCATCCCCTTCATTTGGTGGTGGAATTATCACTGGTAAGTTATCAAAGATTTCCCAGCCAGAACTGCCCAGAAAACTGTAAAGAATCGCTAGTTTGCGTTTGGCTGAGTAACCTTCAGCATCTATAGCCACCAGATAGTTCTCAAAAGATTTAAACCAAAATTTCCATGCCTCTTTTGGTTTGCCTTGTCTTGGAAGGAATTGGTCCAACTGACATATTTGTTGAGAAGCCATTGAAAATGTAATTTGAGATGAAAGGCTCGAGTTGCTGTTAAGAGTTAATAATATATATATGTGCTGTCATGTAACTATACTGCTGAAGAAGTGCCAAGAAAAGATTGCAGGAGTGAAGTGTGTGCAAACTTACTTGCAGTCTTTCACACGTCAGTCCCAAGTAAGCTTGATCACTTTCCCTTCAATAAATGAGAGAAAACAACTCACGCGCTAAAAGTCAATCAGAAAGGGCGTTTTAGCAAGGCTGGAGGTCAACTATTACCAGAACCAATGAATTGAGTGTTCCGTAAACTCTTCCGTGAGAATTTGTTACCAGCAGAGGGTGGGACTCAGCCTGAAACTGACGCGTAGCAGGAGGCTAATCCGGAAACTCGTTCCCTGAAGGCGGAAGCCAAACAACGAAGAAAGAAACGAAGTGGCTGTGGAGAGGTACTTGAACCGTGAAATGATCCACAATGACGGTAGGAGGCACAAATCTTTGTAGTGTTTCCAAAAAACAGGAAATAATCGTCGCCAAATGAAATGTGCAGCTTCGGTAGAATAACATCCAATAAATCCACATAGAAACAAAGAGTAAAGATGTTCTTGAAGCTTTATTCCAGTCAAAAGTAAGACACCACGGGAGTGCGTCCTTCCTCTCCGAAGTATGAACGGTCACTGGCCACAGTACCGAACATAGTTCAGGGAGGAGGTTGAACGCACGAGAATACTAGTTCAAGAAATGCTCATTTCAAAGAACCACACATAGCATGCGCGTGTGACATCCACACGCGCATGTAATTAACACAGTACAAAGAAAGCACGAGCCCAGTGAGTCAACACGAGCCCGTGCACACGTTATGCCAGAAGCCATCAGTTCATAAATAAATAACAACTAACAGTATACTACACCCTCCTCTAACCGTAAAGTAATTCCTCCATTTGTATCTTTGCTGGCCCAACCCAAACCTTTAACAGCATCTTCGGTTAGTGTCAGTTCCTGCGACATGACACAGATCGCCCATTGTGAAGGAAGTAACAGATTTCGTATCATTTAGGTGGGTGCAACTTTGATATTAGTCTGACATTCAAACACGTCGGTTTCTAAGTTTGCTTGGGCTCGTAAACCTTAACTCGTACTAGCAAAAAGTTAAACTACAATTCCCAGTATGCTTAGTGCTTCTGGCTGAAAAAACCACACTGGCTGCTGATGACCCCATCGTGAACAAAAGTTAGTTGACAAGGCAGGGTGCTGGCGGTACTTGAGTCAGTGAAGTGTCAATCAGGTGCGCAACACCCATTGGACTCAAAGGGCTTCAGGCCCCCCACTCCCCCCTCCCGTCGTGTGTGGCTCCCGGGATGAGACAGCTTCCCGGGAAGACACACAGCCGCACCCGAGCACTTCACGGGTCTTTAAAAGTCCATTTGCATGTTAGGCCTCGCTGTTGTTTCACCCCTTCTAAGAGCCCCTGCAGCTCCACTCTGCCTATTACTTAAAGATTCAGCCCCACTCTCCCCGAAATTTCTTCGTAGCCCCAACCCCGAAATTTGGCTCTAGTTGCGCCTCTGGTGTCAATGGCGATGTTCAAATAAACGGAGAATTTGTGTCAGAGAAACAAAATATGCCTCATATGTGTTCAAAATGACAGCTAGAATCTGGGACACTTTAGAGAAAAACAACACCAACACAGCTTCGCACCGCATTATCCAACAAAATAATATGTGGAATACTCTCGCATCTCCCTCGTTATACTCCACTCCCTGGAGTGCTACAGTTCCCACGGCTGCTGGTTGCTTTGTGAAACAACACACCATGTTTGCAGAGTCAGGGGTTCCTAAAGAGTAAACGAGAAGAGAGTCCGCATTTGAGGGCACAGCTGTCAACCCTCGCCTTTTTTGTACTCAGTAAAGTAACGAAACGTATTTCATGGGGGTGGGGTAAAGACATCTGTCGTTAGAATCTACAGGCCGTGACTTAAAATGACCCCCGCACGAGAGACAAGGAAGCGATGGGGACTGAATCCTTCTGACAATAAACCGCCCCCAGGAGGTTTTGGTGCCGTTTATGGCAAAGTTGAGGCGAATACTGTACGGTGTTATTACACTTTTTTTTAAAATTTTGTTGGATAATGCGGTGCGAAGCTGTGTTGGTGTTTTTTTTCTCTAAAGTGTCCCAGATTCTAGCTGTCATTTTGAACACATATGAGGCATATTTTGTTTCTCTGACACAAATTCTCCGTTTATTTCCACATATTCCATCCATCATGTCTTATGGTCTGGGAGGGAGCAAGCGACCCCAGGAAGCGTGTGCGGGGACGGTGCAAGTACCAATGGGGGGTTTAGGTGGTGGAGTGATATAGGGTGTAGGAGGAAGCACGTGACAGCAGGAGGAGGGTGAGTATGAGGTGGCCAGTGGCAACCACCCCTGTGCCCCCGCCCCCCTATGCTGTGACTGATTGGGGCAAGCTAGGATGTGCAGAGGAGGAGACCAACTGCAAACACATGCACTCTTATGGATTGCAGCAAGCGGTTAAACAACACAAGTACCTCCACAAGCGCAAGCCCAGTGGAAGGACAGGAAGGTGTACGTGGTCCATGCTCCTTGGAAGGGACAAGAGAACGTGAAACCATGATGACCAATGAGAAGCAAGGAAATGAAAGTGACTTCGAAGCCAAGCATTTGTAAGTAATGGGTTGGCTTTCACACCTTTTAAGCTTTTTTTGCTAACAAGAAGCCTGCAAGCGACAGCGCATGTGCTCAGACGAGACTAAAAAGGACAGTTGTGGTGACTGTTTTCAGGTGTATTTGCTGTATTGGGACCTGCTACAACAATATCTCAAAATAAACCAATTGTAATCATAATATTTTTGTGCCCCAGAGGCCTGATATTCTCATTAGTTGCTTGGTGCTAAGGACGAACGGTGAAACTTCAAAGCTTGAGAACTGATTGTTCATTTGGGCCCACCCAAACTTGTGACATCTTTTGGACAGGATCTGAGGATTCAGGGGTGCAGAAACCTGGAGTTCTCAAAAAGAATCGCAATGTCTTCCATCTACAGCAATGGTGGGTGTCAAGAGTTTATGTGATTCTGTGGCTGCAGTGTTTACCACAGAGTTATGGATTTACGGCATTTGCCACATGATTTGCCACATGATTTTCAGATTTCATCAGTAAATTTTTTTTTTAGATTGGGTGACTATAATACTGCCAGTGAATGTGCTGCATAATTTTAATCTTTTGTGGTACAATTATGATAACATTGCTGCATCTCTATCATCTCCTTCATGATACATAACAATCACCCACAGCAATCGTAAAGCTCTACCAAGTGGTTTGGGGGTGTCACTCTGAAAGGCTTTGTTGGAAGTGCACGCTTAATGAAGGAACAGCAGTTAAAAACGTTAACAGCAATACAACTGTTTATGGAATTGAGTGAAGTCAGGATAAATTGTTTATTGCTCTTCAACCTGATCAATAAGCTAGGTTTTTATTTGCAGGCTCACTAGAAGTGTAAGTATTTCATGATGTGCTCCCTGATTGAATATGTATTTTTTGCGCAGTCATGGGTAGGGGTGGGCGTAACTCGCGGAATTCACTCTGCGGAGGTAAATAAAAAGTCAGCGACCTTCCGGGAAGTTCTGTCAGAGGGCAGAAATATGCATGTTGCTCTGCTCACGCTGCAATTTAGCACTGGTAACACGCTCCACGCTGAAATATCAACACGAATGACATGCATCAATTTAAGTTGATTCTACTGCCGCTTGAGTAGAAAATCTACTCGAGAAGCTGCCCTCTAACCGCGACCACTCATGACAACCTGCGTTAGAAAATCTTGTCGGACTACCTTCTAGGAACTGGAAATCATGCTAGGAGATGCCAAATCTTGCAGGCTCTTGCTAGCTTGCATTTCTGGAGCCTCATGGGAGGAAAAATCTGCCACAAGGCGATTGGCAGCATTTGGCCAGAACGAGTTACATCAGTATTTATTTTAATTTTATTTAAAGAGTTTTATATAGCGCTGGCTAGACCCAGAGGTATCAGAGCGCTTTACATGAGGATTGTTGCGTTACAAGTTACAAATTACATCCGTTACAAGAGCATAGTAAGAACACAGGAAAAAGAACAAAGTTAACAGTAGTTCATTGGAGGGAGGGGGCGGAGGGAGACAAAAAGGGGAGACAAGGAGAACTATGCCTAATGTCCTGCTGGGTAGGTGAGGGTTTGAGGGGGTGAACCAGGGCCAATCTCTTCTATAGCTGTCTAGCAGCTCCACCGGGCATCAGCCATGTTGCTCAGGTTTCCACAGTAGGTAATAACAAAGATAGCAGATTTGCATGGTTACATTAGTTACAGTTGCATAATCAAACATAGGGGTTCAGGACCCCAGTAGAGGAAGGAGGGAAGGGAGGGGAGAAAAAAAGAACAGGGGGCAGGGAAGCAGATCAGTTCTGATAGACCGGCAGTGGAAGATAAGTGCCCAAAAGTTAGAGCAAGCGGGACCAGAACCCAGGTGGGGCCACATTGATACTCGGGCCAATGCCAATATAAAAACACCACGCAGAGTCATCTCGGCATCTAATATGAGATTGTTTGAAAAATGGGTCCCAGGGGGGCTTCCGGGTTCGGCGACGCGGGCAGGTTTACTCACCTCCAGGGGAATTTTGCCAAGGAACGAATGTGTTTCTCCCCCTGTTGACGCGCCATGCACCTGATGATGAGCTTTTTATAAAAAGAAATGGTGACCCCTTTTTAAAAACAAAACATAAGGTAGGGGCACCTATTAAGGGTTGACTAACATATTAGTTTTCACCCTTGTTTTTCACACCACACTGTAGATAGTTTTTGAGCACATTTCACTTTAGTATTATAGATCCTGACGAAGCGCCATGAGATCCCTCTGACTGACTGGGCGCGAAACATGTTGACCAGAAGAGTAGAGCGTAGCTAGCCACTCCTCCTTTGTGAGCAAATATAGCTTTGACGCCACTCACCCCCCTTTTAACTAGGTGGTTGACTGAGCCAATAAAATTACATTTCAGATTAACCAACCTTTTTAAATTCACTTACATCTACACTCCCGGGCCCTCACACGCATGCACCATACGGCAGGGAACAAAAGATCTCCGACAAAGAGCCCCTGTTTGGGTGCCCGTCGGGTATTGCACCGCCGACCCGACGAGGAGCAAAACCCAGATGATGAAGCATGACACCTAGCTTGCTGGGTGTGTGAGGGTTTCAGTTCCACCCTTAAGGGATTCCCTTCCCTTGTGCACCTACATTCACTAGGTGAAAGTCTGGGTTCGGAATACTTTATTCCCCTTCGACTTCCCACCCTGTAGGAACTACACATCTCTCGTTGATATCGTCCCAGGGGGGAAATCCATAAGATGTAGAGTCCAGGCGATATACTTAAGGAAGGTTGGGGGTAGAGGCAGCGACTAATGAGTCTTTCAGAAGCTCTGGTGCAGATCACCGATGATCGCATCACTCATCAAATACTCAGAGTATACTCAGATTGCTACATGTAAGTAGCAATCTGGATTGTGCATGACAGAGGCAGATGAGGTGGTGGAGACCTATGGAAGATGGCTAGCTGTTGCCTGGTGATGGGTCCAGACTGACGTTCAGAAGCACAAGATGAATGGTAGTGTTTGACTCATGCCAGCTTTTCATTCTCTTCACTTCAATGGCCAGTAATCCAAAAATGATTAAACAGCAGGGCTGCATTATGCATTGTTTGGCTCCCCCATCTCTAGACAGACATGAAAGAAGAAGATGGAAGCAACTCTATGGGAAGGACCCATTTTGGAGGATCTCTGGTGTAGCTGGACTAGCCACAAGGTTTGGGATGGCTTTGTAAAGGACAACTGTGGTCTTCATCCAGTGATGTGCCCAGGGTTTGCCAGCTTGGGTCCTTCAAGATCTCTTCATGTTTTCCTCAGAAGGCAGATTTGTGGACTTTCTCGTGGGATGCGACAACCTTCCCATCCACGGTCTCTTCAACGAGTGTGCGGACTTGTCGGGTGGTTTGGAGCACATCTTTGGTAGCCCTGGACGAGAGCTGGGCATCCTCTCCCTCCAGCAGGCGGCGGTAGGTGGCGAAATCCATTTCCAGGCGCGTCTTCACATCCATGAGGATCTTGTACTCTTGGCTTTGCCTTTCCATGTCGTTTCTGAGCTCGGCTAGCTGCGCATCAGTAACACAGAGTTGTCAAATTCTGCCAATTCCACGAGCGGAATTAAATTTCTGCCTGGACCTAGTCATAGGCTGTTTCCTGATGTGTAAACAGATGGGGAAAGAAGTACTTTGATTCATCCTTTCATGGTATATTTTCTTGATTGCCCATTGATGAGGAAAGTATTTGTTAATGGTTCCACTAACAAGGGTACTGTATGCTTTTTGGATGTGCTGATTGTGTACAAGATTTGTTAGCACATCCAATGATGCGCAGTTTTCTTGAAGTGCATGATGATAGGACAATGGGATTATTTGTGTACCTTTCTAGGGCTATATGGTTTTTTGATGTTCCTAAAGATGGGCTAGGCTTCGCCTTGTGTGAGTATCTAGATGGATGAGTTGTCTTTGAACACCCAACAATGAGGTGCTTTCTTAATGCACTTAATGTGCAGTATTTTCTTACCTACTGTTAGACCTGGCACCTTGACGTGAGTCTCTCTCCCACTTTTCGTCGCTGTGCCTCATGTGTTTTGCTGGTGTTAGCTTCTCAGAGCACTGTGCCACTGCCAACCAGTGCCACAGTGCAAGTGCTCACTATTTAAAATGTATATGTTGGGTGGATTCCATGATTGGCTTATTTGGTTTACTGTCAGACCCCAGTAAAGTGCACCAGGAGTGCCCAGGGCTTGTAAATACAAATGCTGCTGGTGGGCTTGCAGCACTGGTTGTGCCACCCACAGAAGCGGCCTAGTAAAATGTGTCTAAGGTCTGCCATTGCAGAACCTGTGTGCAGTCTGGTACTGTCATGCTGACTGGGCAAGTGCACCCACTTCCCAGTCCCTAAACCTTCCCTTAACTTCATACTAGTCACCCCTATGGTAGGCCCAAGGGCAGGACACATTGTAAGCATAAGGTAGGACAAGCCCTGATGTGTGTGGCATGTCCTAATAGTGAATTACAGCCATTTTCGTTTTTCACTATTGCAAGGCTACCTGTTCCCATAGGCCAGAATGGGCTGTTAGAATTGCTACATCCTATGATCCTAACAGACCCAGGGAACATGGTAGAAAATAGAGTTTAGTATGCCTGAACTCAGAATAATAAAATACATCTTTTAGTAAAGTTTATTTTAATATTCTGTGTTTGCAAATACCACTTTTAGAAAGTTGGTCTTTGCTTGCCTAACCATTTCAGCCCGCCTCTGCTATGATGTGTATCTGCCTGTCTGGTTTGTGTGAGTGACAGGGCTGGGGAAATCCAGAGGGGCAGGGCTAGGTAGCCTGGTGGTGAATAGAGAGATTGACATCCAGATGGGTGGGAGGAGTGCACCTGGACTCTGAATAGGGCTGTGCTCTGCCACCACAATGCTGGCTCCACCTCCTGTGGAGCGGCTGATGTCTCTGCCCTGCACCCTGAATAGAAAGTCAGTGTCATGTCAACAAAGTGCTCAGGAACTGGTTTGGACTGGGCAAAGGCCCCTCTACCCCAGAGGAACAAAGGAATTAGGGGTATAAGTATTGGTACCCTGCTCCCAAGAAATTAGATCCTGCTTGACAAGAAGAACCTCTGCCTGAGGGGAAGGAACTGGGAAAGCTGTAAGGAAGAGTACTGTCCCTGACCTGGGGGATTGTCCTGCAGTGGTTGCCTTGCTGCTGAAGGAGAGGAGAAAGACTACAAAGACTTTATTTCAACTTGTGCTTAAAAAGATCTCCAAGGGCTTGGAATAGAGCCTGCCTCCTGCTGAAGTCTCCGGAACAACAGACTTCACCCCCCAGCTCCCCAAAGTTCTTTGGACGTGCCTGCTGCTGTTGTTGGGCCTTCTGAGGGACTGCGTGTCGCAAGGAGCTGGAAGAGCGACTCAAGGAGGAGAAGCGTGCCGCCGTCGGAGCTGTTTTCGTCGCATCTCGTAAAGTGTGTCGCCGCTGCAGTATCGCATCGAGCGGAAGCGTCTCGCATCATCCAAGAAGTGTCTCGCAACGCTGAAGAAGCGTGTCGCCATCGCAGCCATCGTAGCTGACGCATCGCACCGCATCAAGAGAAGAGTCTCGCATCGAGGAAGAAGCGGGTCGCCATCGCAGCCATCGTAGCGGTCGCATTGCACCGCATCAAGAAAAGCACCTCGCATCCACGGAGAAGCGTGCCACCGTCAGAGCTGCTGTCGTCACATCGCGTAAAGGGGTGTCGCTGCTGCAACATCGCATCGAGCGGAAGTGTCTCGCAAACGTTGGAGAAGAGTGCCGCTGCCAAGGCCGCTGTCGTCGCATTGCGTAAAGGGTGACGCCGCTGCAGCTGACGCATCGAGTCGAGTCTTCTCGCAACATCGGAGAAGCGTAACGCATCTGGAAGATCTTCACGTCTTTATTTCTTTGCACCAAAAACTTCATCGCATCAGCATCGTTGCAACACTTTCGTTGCCCTGCGTGTCGCATCTAAAAGGTACATTGACTTAAAGTGTTGCATTTAAGAACTTAAGAGAACTAAGCAAACTTCTACCATCTAAAGTAACAGTTTTGTGTATTTTTGTCATTTAATGGTCTTGTGGTAACTCTATATAAAGAATCCTTATTTTTAATATAAAACCTGTGTGGTGTCCATTTGTAGTGTTGGCACTTGGTTACTGTACGTGTTCACAAATGCTTAACCTATAACGCTCTGAGATAAGCCTTGTCTGCTTGCGCCAAGCTACCTAGAGGGGGAGCAGGGGTTATTTTAGGAGTGTAACCCCTTACCCTGAATAGAGGAAAGTTCCCTGCTTGTCACAAGTACCTACCTGTGCCAACCGGAGAACCTGGATTCTAACATTGGTGGTCAGCGGTGAGGATTCTGGACATGCATTTGTGACTCATGCACAGTGATTGGTGAACACTACTTAGTGAGTGCAGACCTTAATGCAACCAATACTTGTTGGTAGATTTCTTTTTGGGACTTTCTATCTTTGAGTACTGCCAAACTTAACCATGGTGGAGAAAGCAGCATCCATAGTCTCTGTTGATACTGCATGGGAATGGGAAGAAGAGAAATTGGAAAGCTACATGTATCACAGCTAAAGTTCTTCTGCAGAAAATGTAATGTTTCTACTACTGGATGTAAAGACAAGGCAGAGTTCTACAAGGCGCTGAGGGCCTGGGTAGAAGCAAGGAATGCCACTGATAATGATAATGCAGAGGAGCAGCTGGATGGGCCAGTGAGTCCAAGAAGAAGGAGAACCCCTTCCCCTGCCGGTAGCAGTGTTTCCAGTAAAAATCTATCTCCAGAGGAGCTGGCAGATAGGAAAGAGTGTAGGATGCATGAATTGGAGCTGACCAAGCTCAAGTTAAGTGGGCAGTTAGAATTTGAAATGTAAAGTAGAAAGCTAGCCCTAGAAGAAAAGAAGCTACAATATGAACATAAAAAGGTTTTGAGGGAGTTGGAGCTGAAGGCCCAGAGTTTAGAAATTGCTCCCTCTGGTGGCAGCACACCGTCAGTGCAAGTAGAATCAAGGGTGTACATACCCAAAGATGTGGTAAAATATTTTTTTTTAAATGATGACATAGGGCAGTGGTTCAAAGCCTATGAAGTAGCCATGTCTTCCCACCGGGTCCCTGAGAAGGATTGGGGAGCGGGGTTGTGGGGACGGTTCCTAAGTGAGGGGCGGGACACATTGCTAGACTTACCCTCAGATGATTATAATTCTTATCCCCATATGAAGGCAGCTTTGATGGCTAGGTATGGGTTGACCCCTGAGTTGTATAGACAAAGGTTCAGGGGGTGCACCAAGATTCCAAACAGTACGTGTGTTGAGTAGGTGATTTTTTTTTGCAGAGCACTGGATGGTTGGGTGAAGGGTAGTAAGGTTAATGATTTTCAAGGGCTTCTTGATTTAATGGCATGGGAGCACTTTCCAGAAATTGTTTTCCTGAGCTACGCCAGCACCTGATTGATAGTAGGCTGACTAACCCTAGGAAGCTTGCTGAGGAGGCGGACCGCTGGGTCAGTACCAGGGTCCACAAGGGTCCAGTGAGAGACTCCGCTAAAGGTGGGCAGGGTCCCCAGCAGAAGAGTGGGGGGGACAAGGGTAAACGGAGGGAGTTCCCAAGAAGGCCCCAAAGTAATCCCCAAGGGAACCAAGGGAAAGGTCCTCAGCCTCCCCCACCCCAGAAACCGACCGGGGCCCCAACAGGTACACCTGCTCAAAAGGGGCTCATAAAATGTTACAAGTGTGGTAACATGGGGCCTTTTGCCTCTGATGTAAAGTGTCCTCTGTATGGTAAACCAGCACCCACTGGTGCTCCGCCCCGGCACGAGGCTAGTGTAGCCTTGGGGGAGGAGATGGCTGTCCAAGGTGGGTGGGGTCCCGCAGAGATGTCCCATGTCTCATTAGGAGACTGTGAGATGGTCCCCCAAACCCAGCTGCCTGATAACACTAAGAAATACAGGCAGTGGGTGACCATCAATGGCCGTAGGGTGGAAGCTCTCAGAGATACAGGAGCCAGTGTGACAGCTGTCAAGTGTTACCTGGTGTCTCAAGAGCAGGTTGTCCCAGAAGCATTCTATCCAGTTGCTGCCGCTGACAACACAGAGAGTCACTGCAAGGTGGCTCAGGTTCCCTTTGAGTGGGGGGGCGTCTCTGGTACTCTTCAGGTAGCTGTGAGGCCCGCCATGCCTGTAGACTGTCTGTTAGGGAACTACTTGGAGAGCTCACCTTGGGCTAAGGTGGAGTGGAGTGCTCAACTGGAGATGTTGGGTATGCCGGATTGGGCGTGTGTCACCACACGGTCCATGGCAGCAAGTAGAGGTGCTCAAGAGGTCCTGGAGCCTGAGAGGGAGGCCCAGGGACCAGCCTCAGAGAGAAGAGGCAGGGGGCGCGGGAAACCGGCCTCTGCTGTTCCCACGGCCCAGGAGGAAGCAGACCTTGAGGGGGATGCCCTGGAGCCTACCGGATAACAGATAGCTGAACTGGGGGACCTGCCTGAGATGACCCATTGGCAGCAGGAAGGAGGCCCCTCCAGGGAGGACTTTTGTAAGGCACAGAAAGAATGCCCTTCTCTCGTGGGTATGCTGCAGCAGGCTGCAGACCAGGCCGCAGGTGATCAGTCTGGGTCACATTTCATTTACTGGGAGAACGACCTCCTATATACAGAGCCTAAGGTTGCTGAATCTGGGTCAGCCCATGCGCTGGTGGTACCCCAGTACTTCAAAACCTTCCTACTGGGGCTGGCTCACGATGTGCCATTGGCAGGACATTTGTGGCAGGACAAGACCTTTGAAAGGCTTGTCACCCACTTTTATTGGTCTCAAATGCGCAGAAGTTCAGACACTCACTGCAGGACCTATCAGACTTGCCAGGCAAGTGGAAAGAGTGGAAGGAAGCAGAAGGCTCCACTCCAGCCATTCCCTGTGGTCGGTACCCCATTCCAGCGAGTGGGGATTGACATTGTGGGGCCACTGGACCCCAGGACAGCCATGGGCAACAGGCTTATCCTGGTCCTGGTGGACCATGCCACCCGGTACCCGGAAGCCATCCCTCTGAGTACAGTGACGGCCCCCGTGGTGGGACGGGCACTGACGGGAATTTTCTCCCGAGTGGGATTCCCTCTAGAGGTGGTGTCTGACCGGGGTACCAATTTCATATCCAAGTATATGAAATCCCTTTGGCAAGAGTGTGGTGTAACCTACAAGTTCACCACACCTTACCACCCCCAAGGAAACGGGTTGGTTGAGAGATTCAACCGTACCCTCAAGGGCATGATAATGGGTCTGGAAGAACCCATGAGGTGTAAGTGGGACGTCCTCTTGCCATGCCTTCTCTTTGCGTACCGTGAGGTGCCACAGAAGTCTCTAGGGTTCATCCCCTTTGAGCTCCTGTATGGCCACCCAGTGAGAGGACCTCTAAGTCTGGTCAAGGAAGGCTGGGAGCAATCACCCAGGAAACCTCCCCAGAATGTATATAGCTCCATGCTGGCCTTCAGAAATCAGAATAGGCGATTCAGGCAACTTGCTGAGGCAAATCTGGAAGCCAGCCAGGAGGAGATGAAGCGGTGGTATGACCAGAATGCCACTCTGGTAGAGCTTCAGCCTGGACAAAAGGTGTGGGTCTTGGCCCCCGTGGAGCCTTGTGCGCTCCAGGATAAGTGGACCGGTCCCTTTGAGGTCGTGGAGCACAAGAGTCCTGTTACCTATTTGGTGGACTTGCGGTCTCCAAGGAACCCCTTAAGGGTCCTTCATGTCAACCGCCTCAAGCCCCACTTGGAGAGGTCCCAAGTGGGCATGCTCTTGGCAACAGATGCTGGGATGGAAGAGGAAACCGAGCCTCTTCCTGACCTCCTGTCAGTCCAGGAGCAAGATGGGTCAGTGGATGGTGTCATCCTCTCTTCCGCCCTGACCCCTGAGCAACAGAATGATTGTCGCCAGCTGCTGGGACAATTTGCTGATCTGTTTTTCCTGGTTCCTGGTGTCACTGATTGGTGCGTCCATGATGTGAAAACTGGGGACAGTACACCTGTGAGGCACAAGGCCTACAGGGTGACTGACAGGGTGAGGGCCTGCATCAAGGAGGAGGTCTCCAAGATGTTTGCACTCGGGGTAATTGAGTCCTCCAGCAGTCCTTGGGCCAGCCCAGTGGTCTTGGTCCCAAAGGCTGCAGCGCCGGGAGCCACACCCGAACTCCGGTTCTGTGTGGACTACAGAGGACTCAATTCAGTCACCAGGACTGACGCACACCCCATCCCCAGAGCTGATGAGCTCATAGATCGGCTAGGGGCTGCCAACTACCTCAGCACGTTTGATTTAACGTCTGGGTACTGGCAGATCGCCTTGACCGAGGGGGCCAAAGAGAGGTCAGCATTTTCCACCCCAGATGGGCACTACCAGTTCCGGGTTATGCCCTTTGGGATGAAGAATGCCCCTGCCACCTTCCAGAGGTTGGTCAACCAGGTGTTGGTTGGACTGGACTCGTTCAGTGCCGCCTACCTGGATGACATCGCAGTGTTCAGCTCCACGTGGGAGGAACACCTGCGCCACCTCTGGGAAGTGTTGATGGCGCTGCGGAGGGCAGGCCTCACGATCAAGGCGAGTAAGTGCCAGATCGGGCATGGTTCCGTGTTGTACTTGGGGCACCAGTTTGGCAGCGGCCAGGTGGCGCCCCTTCAACCCAAGATAGAAACCATCCTGAATTGGGAGTCGCCCAAAACCCAGACAGAGGTGAGAGCCTTCCTAGGTCTCACCGGGTACTACAGGAGGTTTGTCAAGGGGTATGGCAACATTGTTGCCCCCTTGACCGTGCTGACTTCTAGGAAGCAGCCCAGGAAAGTGATTTGGACTGACACCTGTCAGAAAGCTTTTGAGGCCCTGAAAGCTGCTATGTGCACGGCGCCCGTGCTCTTGGCTCCCAACTTCTCCAAAGAGTTTATCGTTCAGACAGACGCTTCAGAGCATGGTGTGGGGGCTGTTCTTTCACAGATTAATGAAGAGGGCCTAGATCAACCTGTAGCCTTCCTTAGCAGGAGGTTACTTCCACGGGAACAGAGATGGAGTGCTATTGAGCTTGAGGCATTTGCTGTGGTCTGGGCGCTGAAGAAGCTAAGACCCTACCTGTTTGGGTCTCACTTCCGGGTTCAGACAGACCACAGTCCCCTCAGATGGTTGATGCATATGAGGGGTGAGAATCCAAAGCTGTTGAGGTGGTCCATTTCCCTACAGGGGATGGATTTCACGGTGGAACATCGCCCTGGTACAGATCACGCCAATGCTGACGGTATGTCCAGATTTTTCCGCCTTAGTGATGAGGAACTCCCCGGGGTAGGGTAGTTCTCCCCACTCTTCAGCTGGAGGGGACACATGTTAGACCTGGCACCTTGGCGTGAGTCTCCCTTCCACTTTTCGTCGCTGTGCCTCATGTGTTTTGCTGGTGTTAGCTGCTCAGAGCACTGTGCCACTGCCAACCAGTGCCACAGTGCAAGTGCTCCCTATTTAAAATGTATATGTTGTTTATGTATATGTATATTTTCGTTTTTCACTATTGCAAGGCTACCTGTTCCCATAGACCAGAATGGGCTGTTAGAATTGTTACATCCTATGATCCTAACAGACCCAGGGACCATGGTAGAAAATCGAGTTTAGTATGCCTGAACTCAGAATAATAAAATACATCTTTTAGTAAAGTTTATTTTAATATTCTGTGTTTGGAAATACCACTTTTAGAAAGTTGGTCTTTGCTTGCCTAACCATTTCAGCCCGCCTCTGCTATGATGTGTATCTGCCTGTCTGGTTTGTGTGAGTGACAGGCCTGGGGAAACCCAGAGGGGCAGGGCTAGGTAGCCTGGTGGTGAATAGAGAGATTGACATCCAGATGGGTGGGAGGAGTGCACCAGGAATCTGAATAGCGCTGTGCTCTGCCACCACAATGCTGGCTCCACCTCCTGTGGAGCGGCTGATGTCTCTGCCCTGCACCCTGAATAGAAAGTCAGAGTCATGTCAACAAAGTGCTCAGGAAATGGTTTGGACTGGGCAAAGGCCCCTCTACCCCAGAGGAACAAAGGAATTAGGGGTATAAGTATTGGGACCCTGCTCCCAAGAAATTAGATCCTGCTTGACAAGAAGAACCTCTGCCTGAGGAGAAGGAACTGGGAAAGCTGAAAGGAGGAGTACTGTCCCTGACCTGGGGGATTGGCCCTTCAGTGGTTGCCTTGCTGCTGAAGGAGAGGAGAAAGACTACAAAGACTTTATTTCAACTTGTGCTTAAAAAGATCTCCAAGGGCTTGGAATAGAGCTTGCCTCCTGCTGAAGTCTCAGGAACAACAGACTTCACCCCCCAGCTCCCCAAAGTTCTTTGGACGTGCCTGCTGCTGTTGTTGGGCCTTCTGAGGGACTGCGTGTCGCAAGGAGCTGGAAGCGCGACTCAAGAAGGAGAAGCGCGCCGCCGTCGGAGCTGTTGTCGTCGCATCTCGTAAAGCGTGTCGCCGCTGCAGCATCACATCGAGCGGAAGCGTCTCGCATCATCCAAGAAGTGTCTCACAACGCCGAAGAAGCGTGTCGCCATCGCAGCAATCGTAGCTGACGCATCGCACCGCATCAAGAGAAGAGTCTTGCATCGAGGAAGAAGCGCGTCGCCATCGCAGCCATCGTAGCTGTCGCATTGCACCACATCAAGAAAAGCGCCTCGCATCCACGGAGAACCATGCCGCCGTCGGAGCTGCTGTCGTTGCATCGCGTAAAGGGGTGTCGCCGCTGCAACATCGCATCGAGCGGAAGAGTGCCGCTGCCAAGGCCGCTGTCGTCGCATCGCGTAAAGGGTGACGCCGCTGCAGCTGACGCATCGAGTCGAGTCTTCTCGCAACATCGGAGAAGCGTAACGCATGTGGAAGATCTTCACGTTTTTATTTCTTTGCACTAAAAACTTCATCACATCAGCATCGTTGCAACACTTTCGTTGCCCTGCGTGTCGCATCTAAAAGGTACATTGACTGAAAGTGTTGCATTTAAGAACTTAAGAGAACTAAGCAAACTTCTACCATCTAAAGTAACAGTATTGTGTATTTTTGTCATTTAATGGTCTTGTGGTAACTCTATATAAAGAATCCTTATTTTTAATATAAAACCTGTGTGGTGTCCATTTGTAGTGTTGGCACTTGGTTACTGTATGTGTTCACAAATGCTTAACCTATAACGCTCTGAGATACGGCTTGTCTGCTCGCGCCAAGCTACCTAGAGGGGGAGCAGGGGTTATTTTAGGAGTGTAACCCCTTACCCTGACTAGAGGAAAGGTTCCCTGCTTGTCAGAAGTACCTACCTGTGCCAACCGGAGAACCCGGATTCTAACACCTACCGATATTCTAAGTCTTTTCAGGCTGTGTTTATTGATTTGGGAAGGCTTTTTTAAATCTAATAATGGGGTGTTTGCTTGAAGCTCCCTCTTATAAGATTATTCATGGGTGTGCGCAACAATAAGCTGATGTGAAAGTGTTCCCTTGATGCGCTTGCTAATGAGATACATTGTTGCCTTTGTCTGCCCAATGTTGAGATAAGTGAAACTTGTGGTGTGTGATTTCTTTAAATTTATTATGACAAGGAAATAATGGTTTTTCTGAGTACGCCCACTGGTTTCCTGCCTTTACTACATGCCCACTGATGACATGTAAAGTTTTTTCTCATTTCAAAAGCTACATCGGTGATGGGTCTGCAGGAATTCTAGAAAACAGGATTTCTTGTGTAATAGCTAATTAGTATTCGTAGTGAGTGCAGGGACGGACTGACTACCGGGCGTTTTGGAATTCTGCCGAGCAGGGGGCTGATTTCACTGCAGTGGGGGCTGATTTCTTTCATGGAGACCTGCGTGTACTTCGAAATAATTAAAGCAAAACGAATTTCGTTCAGGGCCGGACTGACTACCGGGCATTTTGGAATTCTGCCGAGCAGGGGGCTGATTTCACTGCGGTGGGGGCTGATTTCATTCATGGAGACCTGCGTGTACTTCGAAATATTTAAAGCAAAACGAATTTCGTTCAGTACACGCAGGTCCCCATCAACGAAATCAGCCCCCAGTCCAGCAGCATTCCAAAACGCCCGGTAGTCAGTCCGGCCCTGATTTCGTTCAGTACACGCAGGTCCACATCAACGAAATCAGCCCCCAGCCCAGCAGCATTCCAAAACGCCCGGTAGTCAGTCCAGCCCTGAGTGAGTGCACCATCACTGAGAGATAAAGATAAAGCATAATGGAACCATGTGTCAGCGATTCCATTAAAGGCACAAAGATGGGCTGTCGCCAGGGACCCAGACACCTCACTTACCGCAAAGATTCATTTAATTAACAATGCTCGGAGGTGGCAGCAACAAAGCCTCCCCTCTACCGTGCTTCTCTTTACCTACCTCTCACTCTCGCTTCATTCCGACTGTGCTTGCACTTTCTTCTCACACTCTAACCCATGCTCCCTTTTAACTTTCCATGTCCATTCTCTCATAAATCCTTACAATATACTTCGAAGAACTCTTTCTTCCTTTATTCTTCTCCTTCCACTAATACTGGGATATGCAAAGATTTTCCTTGCAAGTAAGCGTAGTTTTACTATGTTCGAATAATTGGCCTTACTTGTAGCTCGTTCAGCTGCTCACTTTTCACATGTTTAACCACTTGGGACGTGGGGATTTTTTTTTTCCACGAGTTCTAGTTGGTGGTGGTTCCTTGCAAAACTTCTGTATGACATCAATCCCTTGCTCTTTTTTCACAAGTACTCTAAAACCGTGTCTCATCAGAAAGTCATGAGCATTTTTTATGCGAGTGCATACCTCTCTTAGATTTTTCTCAAGACTTCTCTAAACGCTTTTGCACAAGTAACCTAAGCGAGTATGCTATTTACCTTGCTTAGATTTTCTATGTGACGCAATATAAATTGCGTACTTGCATGAGATATTCACAAGAGTCCTTTTTCACTCACAAGTCCATCCTCAGCAGAACTTTGTGACTTCCGAGTATTTTTGTAATGTTTGAAAGTACTGGAAACTCAGAAGAAAACCACTGTACTCCTTTGCACACCCATAGTTAACACCGAATCTCTCACTTGGTTCCATTGCTATTAGTCCCTCTTCACTGTTTCTTACAGTACCACTCATACCCTTTCTTGATGCGGAAGTCAGTTTTCCACCTCTATGTTTACTTTCCTCTTTGTAATGGTTGTTGCATGCCTGTCATCTTTCCTTGCAATATATACATCATTTTCTCCCCCAGTCGCCTTCCTTCCCAGACCCTATCATCTCTTTTGTGGCGTCACCTTTTGCTCCTCTGGCCCCATGTCTAAGGTGACCACATCTTGAGAACCAAAAACCGGGACATTTTCAGAAAAATAGAAAAAGGACTACAATTTTTCATCCACGGAATATAGCAGAATGACAGCTCTCATCAGCATAGGATAACAAAAGATTCATTAAGAAATAAATAAAATGTAATTTCTCCAACCAACATCATACCTATTAATCGAATTGCTTACTTAACAGCTGCTAACTAGCTCAGTGTAGAATACCCCAAAAAGTGCCTCTCACTGTTTTCAGTCGACCCTCTATAAAAACCGGGACAAGAGCCAAAATTGCCGAAATCTGCAGGGACAGCTGGTGAAAAAACGGGACTGTCCGGCCAAATCGAGGACGTCTGGTCACCCTACCCATGTCACACTCCTGCCTTGACCTCTCCAGCACCCACTCTCTCTCCTCTCACTCTGGATCCGTGGCTCCGCCCCCTATAATTTCCAGGTCACACCACCCTATCTCTCCATGGCTTCCTCCTTAGATCTGTTCCCCCTTCCCTTCTCTTTTACCCCAGTCTCTATACCCTCCCCTTTATCTCTTGCGCGTGCTTCATCTATCCTTTAATATTCATAGTAATCACTTCCCTTGCAGGACTCCAGAGCTCACCTGCTCCCTACCTCCTGCAGGCCTCTCATCACCTCTCAGCCTCTCCTTCACATTCCAGCTCGAACCCTCTACCAGGCCTTTCCCTGTTGATGTAGCGCTTAAAAGTTTGAAAATTGTAGGGGTGCGTTATATTCACTGTTAGTTGGCACCCGCATATAATCAAATGTGTGCTCAGGTATTTTATGTGCAATGTATTACGAATTGTATAACCTATATCGATTTTAATAGAAGTGTTAGCTATGTACAAGCATCTTATGTATATATTGAAGCCATGCATAGAGCTTAGTCCTTTTTGAACAATGTGATGTTAAAACGTGTAGATTAGAATTCGTGTCTGTAGACTGTTTAGTTTGACCACACATGAAAGAAAGACGTAAATGTCAATACTGTGATTTAAACCTGCTTGTGTAACCGAAGTAGTGGCCAGAATTCGCATATATCGTTGAGGCGAAAGGCCTGGTATTTTCTTATGTTAGCCAAGGGCAATAGGCCAAAAGGATTTATTCCAGTAGAGGTTTTAGGCTGTAGTAAATTGCAACTTAAAAGATGTGAAGAATGTCTGCTTTGCATGATCTCACCCCAGGTGCAAGGACAGTTGCTCGTTAGTAGAGAAGCTCTTTGTTCACAAATTGACTTATGTAGTAAAAGCCAGACATGGGAGTGTATTGGAATGTGCCAATCGTAACTCCTAGTGCGGATGGCGTCTGGGACTCAAGGCCAAGCGATGGACGATGGAACTGGACAGCGCTCTGTGGAAATTTACTGAAAGACGACCCCGCAGAAGAGGAGGCGCAAAGGGCGTGTTCTGGGATTTGGGGTTCTGTATTAGGGACAGCGCCCCGAGGGTGGAGGCAGATCAGAGCAGCCCAGAGCAGAGGAAGGCTAGGCGAAGGGATAGAGGGGGCAACTTAGACCAAGCTCTCGAAGTGAAGACTTCTTAGGAAGTTTCACTCTGACACCTTTTACTCGATGAGGGTCTCAAGGGATTGCTAAGTAGGGATGTCATCTAGTGCAGAGTAGGGACAGAGATGGTATGGTTCAGTGTCCCTAGTATCGACATTTGCTTGGTAGTGTTCTACCTCATGCTTTTAGAGATTGTGCTTTTAGTTATTTTTAGCCGTATGCGGATTCTCCGTAGAGTAGCTTTTGTGTTAGTGCCTATGTACTTGTTGTGCCTCGTATTGAGGACTTTGTATCTGCAAATCTTCATGCTGATAATAAAAACCAGAGAGCCAAGAGATTAAGTCTCGAGTCCTTGATTATGGCAAATTGTGGACAGAAATTTTGATAATCGTGTTTTTCCCTCCACGCTATTGGGCAAGTAAAAAGGTTCATCTGACCAGAGTGGGTTCCAGTAGATGATTGCGAGATACTAAAATGGGCCGGAGCACTGTCCTCCTTTCATCCTCTGGGTCTATTTCTGCTCGCCCATCCTACCGACTCCATGTTGATTCTCTATCGTCCTGCTATTCACCCATCCGTCACGTGTCACCTGCACCCTCTCTTTCCCCTCGGGTTCCTATTCGCCCCGCTCCAGCTCCCACCCATCTACCGCCGTCTGTAACTTCTCCACTAAAAAAAAAAAAAAGGCATCGCCGTTTCTGGTGCAGGAAACAAGGGTGCGAGCCTCGAGCTTGCGTCCACACCCCGTGAGTTTTAATCTCTTATTCAATACTTGAAGCTGGCGCAGGGCTCTCTCGGTGCGGTTGGTGTCCTTCAGCGAAAATTGGCTGTTTACTGGTGTGGGGAGACAGCCCTGTGACTATTATTAGAAGTGCAGGTTGTAGAGCTTTGGGGACATTACTCAGGCCTTCGAGTGCTCCGCTACTTTGACTAATGTTAGGCGGTCGAGTTTGGGAGAGGGTAGGGTCCGTCGGCGGCATCGCCGTTTCTGGTGCAGGAAACAAGGGTGCGAGCCTCGAGCTTGCGTCCACACCCCGTGAGTTTTAATCTCTTATTCAATACTTGAAGCTGGCGCAGGGCTCTCTCGGTGCGGTTGGTGTCCTTCAGCGAAAATTGGCTGTTTACTGGTGTGGGGAGACAGCCCAGCTGACGTATTCGCAGGCAGGCTGACATGATGTAGAATAGCTCTTGGTGGGCCTTGCACCGGAGCGATGATGATGATTTATTTCACGGTAAACAATTAAAAGCACTGATCAGCCGATAGATGGGCTGGGGTAGGTAGTGCTCCTCGCGTAGTGAATTCAGGGAGGCAATGATATTTGCGCAGGTGTCGAGTACCGGAGTCATGTTTTTTGTTTCAACAACCTTTCGCTCACATACACAGACAATTGTATAAAAAAAAAAAAAAAAAAATTGTTTCTCTCTATGCGCATTACTGTAACGCTATGAAGGGTGATCAGGCAGGCGCACACGAAGCGGAAGACCTGTCAGGCGCCTTAAGGCTGTTGCCTTCCAGTGGGCCCACGGCACGGGCACGTTTGACCCAGTTTTCATACGCTGCTGTTGGTCAGCTGGTTAGCCAACAGATGGGCTGGTTGTAGGGAGTGCTTATTTTGCATTGAAGATAGGGACGCATGACATGTGCTCAGTATCCCATGTATCGGGGAGCTCTAGTTTCACGTTTCTACTCCGGCGTCACATCATTTACATTTCTACATTGCGTGGTGTCTCAGTGCGCGGAGATTCGCCATGAATAGTGATCAGTCAGGATTTCAGGTGCGGAACACCTAGTAACAACGCGGTGTGCTGGTGGCCGGTCTGCTTGCCAGGGGGGATCGCCAGAGCGAGCTGTTTAGCCCTGCAGATTAGTTAACTGTTACACGATCCTTGAACCCTGCGCAGGGTTCCCTCTGCTCCGTTGGTGTCGTTATGTAGCCGTTCACTTTGGGTGCCCGGTAATTTCATGAGTGAGGCAGTGGAACCTATACCACTAGGGCCATCATGACGGTCTTTTGTTGGATCCTGTCGAAGGTAGGAGTACCCATTTTGCAGTAACTATGTGCTCCCCTGAGGTAGGAGTTGGCTTGTCGGTTCTTTTAGCTTTCCTCCTGCCGAAGCTATCCTAGCCTTGGGGGGGGGGGGCGGTTTTGCCTCTTTTTGGCTACTTGGAGTTCAAGGGGAAATAGAGGCGTGTCAGCTCCTCAAGCTTGATTGCCACGTGCTGCGCTTCATGACAGATGTTGAATGTCTCCAGACAAGTGCTGCCTAAAATTTTGATCATGTAGTGGATTTAGCATTTTATGTCCCGGGACACTGAGCGGTAAGCAGTCTACCATTAGGACTATTGCTTCGTTAGTATGGGAACCCCCCTGGGTTAGGTGTGCACGGCTAGGATCTGAGGGTAACCAGCAAAGGCTTGCTTCCAAAGTTTGTGAAGTGGATCAGAGGGGCCAAGCTGTGCTGCATAGCAGCACGCATACTAGTTCCTATGCACAGTCAATGTTAGGTTTTGATTCCTACACACCTGCACACCTTCGCGCATATTGTACATTCGGGACACATGTTACACGTTGAAAGGACCTCCGTTGTTATTTACTCGAGTGTTATTGGTTATTTCCTGGGTTATCCGCGGGTGCAGAGAGTTAGGCTCTTGTATTTCCAGCGGGTCTGTTTGATGTGGGATGGTGGATTTTGGGGCACAGCCGTGTGGTGGGTCTTTCCGTGTCACACTGCCTGCCTTTAATCTCCCGGTTTGTCACACACGGTTTTAAGACGATGATTGAGTGGTTAGCACTGTTCTTAGTATTGAACACACCAGGTATTTGTGGTACTGATATTTGCACCCTAACAATAGGTACTCTAGGACACATGTCCTCCATTACACACATCTCCAAACAGGACTGCCCCCTCCCCCCCCCCCAATTTTGGGAGCAATAGGGGTCCAAATACCGGTGGGGTTGGCAGGCTTTGACAGAGGTTGGCGGCGAGCTCGCACATCATTCGGCTCATGGGATGATTCAGTTGAGTTTGGGGCAGGTCACAGGCCGCTTTGTCATGCTGTGTTTGTTCTTCGAAGTATGGCCGGGTCAAGTGACGGAGTAGAGCATTCATCGCATGGTATATCTAGGCATGGAGGAATGCCAGGCATGAATGTTGCGTAGGCAGGTAGTGGTACTTATCGGGGATTGGATGTTTGTCTCAATGGCATGCCGCCATGCAAGGGGACCATGTACCGGGGTCACGTACATCAGGCAGTGACAGGTCAACAGGGACCATTTGTACTAAAATCTACAGGAGTGGTTCCCGCCGCGGTTGGTCAGATGGGAGGCTGTCGTCTTTATTCGCACTGGATACCCTTACTCCAACACTCCTATTTTAGCTTAGGATGCCTGTTGACGCTGTTAGACCAGCTTTTAGCTATTAAAATCACCTATGTGCCATGGCATGGTTTGTCTCGGATCAGGGCCAGTTGGGGGGTACTGTTCAGGACACGGTTAGACTTCTTAAACATAGACTTGTCAACATCCTCCTAGGAAACCATGATTAGCATGAAGGTATTGTACCATGGAGAGCCAATGGTTGTGGGTCGTGCACGGCAGTAGCAATGGAATTACAGTCTGCTCCATCAGGCCACATGTTCCACCATTAGCACCAGCAGCTGTAGAGCTCCTTTTTTCACTCGGGACTGGCAATGTCTAACTCTTACAGCCAGACATGGAATAGGCAAAGGACATACCTTGTTGAGGCAGTAGTATTGTCTGTCTCGCTTCCAGGCCAGTTGGGGGTTACCGTTTGGGGTACGGTTCGACTTTCTGGTTGCGTTTGGATGCTGCGACAGGTGCCCGTGCACCTGTCCAAGAGGACAGGCAGCACAGCGATAAGTGGTTCAGTTGCCCCAGTTATTTGTGTTAACGGGCAGGTGAAGCAGCAGAACTTAGAGGGGCCTGGGTCTGACCTCTGGTTCAAGGGCGGAGCCTGGCCAGCTCACTTAGTAGCCCGTCCTTGTGTTCGGCGAAACAGGTACTATTGATGTGAGTAACGGTAACGGGCAACTTCTCCCGCCCTCCAGCACTGGCTGGCAGCTATGCAGGGTGGAAGGGGCCTTCCACAGGGGCGACTTGGTCCATATGATTGGGGGAAACTCCTGGGAAACATAGTTGGGCTACAAGTAGCAGGAGAACCATTGTCTTTCCCAGTATTCAACATAGAAGGGTATTTATGCTTTGGTCCCCCCCCCCCCCCCGGGTCACGCTGCCTTGTCTGCTCCCTAGTACGCTAGCAGAAAGTTGGGAGGGCAAGGCTTCACATATGGTGGTGAATGTCAGAAGGTGATGGCATACTCCGACTAGTGCTCCGACTCAGATAACGGAGGAAAGAGGAGGTACAAACCTTGTCATCTCTTAACTCACTCACATTGGCACCTCCTGGTAGGAGTGGCTTGGAATAGGTTTTGTTCTTCAGCCAGGCAAAGGTATCATTGGACCATCGCCTATTCTTAGGCAGGTTAAATTCAGTCCTAAATCCATGGGGAGTTTAGAATGGTGGTGCCTGATGGAATGCGATGGACATACTCCAACTGAGTGAAAGAGGAAGTAAGGCGGGCTTTTCAACTCTTACCTCCTCCCGCATTGGCACTGTCAGGCAGGAGTGTCTTGTCAAAGGGATTGTTCCTCAGCCATGCAAAGGCTACATTGGACCATCGTCCAGTTATAGGTTTAAGGTCATTTTAGTCAAAAATCCACGGGGGAGTTTAGAAAGGATGGGGGCTCCTGTCCTGTTGGTGCATGCTGGCCGCCGGTCCGGTTGGGCGTAGACTTGTTTTGGCTGGACCTGGGAGGTAAAAAGGCCTACCTGGGGCCATGCGCAGTTGCGCAGAACAAAGAGGTCTTGGCTTCATCGTCGTATGCACGCCAAGTCCACGGGGTGCCTGGAGGGTGATGGGGTTCACCTCTCCACTTTAGGCATGGATTTAATTTTACTGGATCTTGGGGAAGCATTGGCAGCTGCGGGCTGCAAATAGGAGTGGTACCTTGGTGGGGGGCCCTGGTAGTGACGGTGGCCACTCCCAAGGCTGTGGAGGAGTTACAGGGCGATCCAGGGTCTGCACATACCAAGGGGTATAGCATGCAGCAGCACCGTGTGGTGCTAAGCCAGGATACCCAGGGATGTTTAGCGTGTCCACTGGAAGACCGACGGCGCCCCGCTATCCGACAGGCGGTTGTGGGTCTGAGCAACCGGGGGCTGCCATGTATGCTCCGCCCACCCATCACGGGGGGGCGTGTGTAGCAAGTGGACTGGTGGTCCACAGGTGGGAGGGGGGGACCCTCCCAACATTAGGTATACACCAATTGGCGTTGCCATGGTGACTCTAGGCTTATCAGACGGGCAGGCGGCATAGGGGCTGTCCTGCCCTGGGATCGCCCGTAAGATAACCCACCATGTTTGCATATTGCTTATGCTAATAAACCTGCAGCAATATTTCTCCACTTACATTCAGTGTCGTGTGTTTTTATTTATGTACTTATGTGTGTTGTGATAACTGTTGCCGATATTGGCACTATGTAAGGCTGCCCGGGGGGGGTTGCGCAGCGGCCCGCCCCTTTGAGGGCGGCCGCCTTAGTGCCACAGGAAGGCACAGGGGTGGGAGGTCGTGTCCCTGGGATAGACCAAGGGAGACCCCAGCAGATAGCTGCTTCCGGCGGGGAGGAGCCAGGGGGGTACATATTCTGTCTCCGCCCCCTCCTCGCCCTCTTGTCCGCTCGTTCGCCTTGCCCGCCCATCCGCTTACCCGGCGTCCGGAGGGACAAAGGGGGGGCCAGGTTTTCTAACAATTCTCACTTTGTGTTGCAGGAGGAGTTACAGGGCGATCCAGGGTCTGCACATACCAAGGGGTATAGCATGCAGCAGCACCGTGTGGTGCTAAGCCAGGATACCCAGGGATGTTTAGCGTGTCCACTGGAAGACCGACGGCGCCCCGCTATCCGACAGGCGGTTGTGGGTCTGAGCAACCGGGGGCTGCCATGTATGCTCCGCCCACCCATCACGGGGGGGCGTGTGTAGCAAGTGGACTGGTGGTCCACAGGTGGGAGGGGGGGACCCTCCCAACATTAGGTATACACCAATTGGCGTTGCCATGGTGACTCTAGGCTTATCAGACGGGCAGGCGGCATAGGGGCTGGCCTGCCCTGGGATCGCCCGTAAGATAACCCACCATGTTTGCATATTGCTTATGCTAATAAACCTGCAGCAATATTTCTCCACTTACATTCAGTGTCGTGTGTTTTTATTTATGTACTTATGTGTGTTGTGATAACTGTTGCCGATATTGGCACTATGTCACCTGCACCCTCTCTTTCCCCTCGGGTTCCTATTCGCCCCGCTCCAGCTCCCACCCATCTACCGCCCTCTGTACCTCCTCCTTCCCCCTACTTGTTATTCCAGCCAGGTCTCTTGGGCTGTATACATCCGGAGATGTAAAAATTCCACTGCACTATTCACTTATTAAATTCCAGACAGATTCACAAGACATTTTACCACTCAGGGCGCCCTCCCCGCTCCCCCTTTGCAAACACTGCCGTAGACTGCACATTTTCCTTTGAAAAGTCCCACCCCCACCCCCACCCCACTTTCATATAGTTTACTGATAAAACTACGTAGCACACAAAGGATGTGTGGAAATCGGGTTTTAGCAAATATTTATGATTTGCACATTACTAAGTAAAGTATCTTGGTTTGTTCTTACCCTCAGAAAATCTTTGTTTTCATTACACTTTAGAATTACAAAAGAATGCTCCACTTGTGCTTTCCTAACTTAACTACTTATATATTTTGAAATACTTCTACATTTACAGGTTTTTACATTTTGTAGTGTGTTAGAAACAATTGACACCCTATAGCCTTTCATTTCACTCTCTGCACCCCAGCAAGATTGTCGGATAGTTCACTTTACAAAATCCTCTAACTTTGCTGTCAGAGAAAGAAAAGTAAACACCAATTGCCAGGTTAAAAGAATACGCAGCAATTTGTTACAAGATATAGCCCATCATCTTACCTGTCTTTGAATCCACAGCACATGTAACAATATAAAAACAAAATCTAATTGCATTTTATTACTCATTTTCCATCTGAACTCAAGCATGGTTATTTTGAGGGTGCTACAGCACCCCTGCAGACCTACTTCCAGCGCCCATGTCTTTAAGGGCCAAGGCCTGAGATTTCTTTAGGTCAAAGCCTACCAGACAGCACATCTTGGGGACATTCAGAAAGCTTTCCTGGAAAGGGGGGGCTCTTGGCCCCCCCGCCTGCATGGCAGTGCGGCGACCTCCCCCGGACTTCTCGGTGGTGGGGCGTGTCCACTGGGGCGCGCCCTACCACCGATTGGCTGCCTACGTGACCCGGATGTCGTTAATCGACGTCCGGGTCAGAGGGGAGGGGGGGCGGGCCACTGGGGGGATAAAGAGGCGGGGAGCGCCCAGGTGACCCCCTTGTTGCCTGGACGCTCCCCCACAACGGACGTGCCCCGGCGTTCAGGGCGGTAAATTTTCCTTTTCTTTTGTTTTGCAGGTCCGCTGGCTGAATCGGGACTCCTCGGCGCTGGATTGCCGCCTGTTGGGGGAAGCTGCTGTCGACTGCGGGACCGGGGCTGGAGCGTGCCGCCTGCTTGGAAAAGCTGTTTCGCATCGCTTCTTCGCGCCTTTTGTTGCTGACGACGGCGTTGTTTTGAGGTGAAGTGTCGGGGGCGTGTGCGGGGTTGTGCTGTTTTGCCTGCCTTCGGCCGTGGGGGTGGGACAGCGAGCGGCTGTGTCCATGCGCACCGGGCGCCTTTGTGAACGCGCGGTTGCAAACTTTGCCTGGGTGCGAGTGTTGCCAATAAACTGATTATCCGGCTCTGCGGTGAAGATTAACTCTCCCGTGCCTAACAAAAGCCCAGAAAAAACGAGGAAAAGCGCGGGCATTCTGTATCGGTGGCCAGGAGCCGTAGCTCAGCGGCAGGGTTGTCAGCCTTTGGTATTGCAGGTCCCGAGGAGGCAAGGGTTCATTCCCCTGTAGTGGAAGCAAGGTCAGCTCTGAAGGGCAAAATCTTTAGCAATTGTGTTTATTTTGTTAGGCTGGGAACACAACAGAAAGTGAATTACATTTGATTAGCCTGGTACTCCACGCTATCTTACGTTGTGTGACTGCTACGGGGGGGGAACAGCTAAGGGCAGTGGAGGGGTGGTTTAAAGAAGGTCCAAGCTTGCACATACGTTTTTAGGTCTCGCTGAGCCCCAGCGCTTGCGCTGGCTCGGAGAGACATTTTATACTTGGGATTTTCAAAGTGCTGCTGTGGCCTACAGCTTCAGTGCACGTGAACGTGCACGCGCACAGCGCCATGTGTCTTTCCTCCGCAGCACGCGATCGCAATCGCGATCACTTTCACTTTCGCGGCGATCGCAATCGCGATCACTTTCACTTTGGGCTGCCTCCTGCTCCAGACTTATTTCACTGCACGGCTATCACGCTCCACAGACCACCCTGCCCTGTGTGGGCATGGCTCCTACGTACAGACTCACTCTCATCATATGCTGCCCGGCAGTCAGGCATTTACCAGCTCCTTAAGGGTCACGCTCTACAGGCCGCCTATGTTCTGCTCTGTGCTCCTCTAGGCACTGGCAGTCCTTCACAGACCGCCCTGCTCTGCCCTCTGCACCGATGTGCACTACAGCAGCCTCAGCACGCCCCTCCCGGTTCACGACGCCGCCCGTGTCAGGCCTCCTCCCTCCCTGCAGACATATGGGGCCTCCTCCGCCGGCCCGTCCAGCCCCTTTGTCTCCGGGCCGCGCTGCGATTCCCTGCCATTGTCTCCGACCATTTCAGATGTTAACAAGGGCTGCGTTTGTTCCAAACACACTGGAGTGGAACGCTTACAAATTAGCTCAAGTGCCCAGGAATTGCGACATGAGGAGAGTTGGCAAATTTTCACTACAATGTTTTAACTTCATCTAAGGTTGGCCCTTGTAACAGGAACGCCCTTGCCTCAGCACCACAGTTTGTGCAGGCTCCCGGGCTCAGATTTTGATCATAAAGAATGAAAAACATAGAGGCCAATCTTCTTGTTAAATATGCTACCAGTCTAATTACTGGAATGTTTACTCCTATACCGAAGTAATTATACCAAATGCTGGGTGTTGTGGAAGCGCTTGTGCTTATTAGTGGCCAAAAGCCACTGCGACAACTGAAAACATTTTATGAACATACATGGAAGACTCCTTTAAACTGTTCTTTCATCTTGTGAACACAAGCTTTCACGTGAGAGGGTTCATTTAAAATGTGCATACGCCTCGTGTATACAGATGCTCACAATTGATTCGGGCGGTCTGCTGTGCTGTGGATGCGACTCAAATTACGAAGTTTAATCTGAAAAGAAAAGAGCCCGTGCTTTCTCGAGGGCATGTACCGGTCTGATTAATCAACGGAGAAATCAGGCAAATTAGCACTGCATTTTAGCAGGCTGCGGTGAGGAACTTAACATGCAATAAGTCATGAATGACATCCCGACTAAGTGACACCAACCGAGGCTACCGCACTGCCCCATAGGAATGACCTTGTGGTATATTCATCACAACTAAGCAAAGTTTGCTGCAAATACCAAGTCACGTGACACATCCTAAATCTAAATGACTGTGGTAGAAACTGGCCTCTGAGTTTTAGCAAAGAACTAATTTTTTCCACGTGCCAGTGGTTGTGAAGTAAATGTCTGGGAGGCAGAGGCCGTTCACACCTTATCCTGCCTGCCCCTTTGTTTCCCGGCCTTTAGAGATGCTGCCGAGAGCGTGCCGGCAAACACCCCCTGTAAACCCGGACACCAAAGGGCAGCTGCCCCTCCCTCCCCCCCTCTTTTATCCCATGCAAATCCGACCGCAGGTAGAGATTCACTTTTATTTTATTCAGTAACGCTTTGGGGCTTAAGGGGGGACGATGGAAACACTAGCCCCAATGAAAACAACATTATTTTTAAGGAGCAATAACCAGATCTCCCTGGAGATGCGAAGAAAGAGACCGGATGTATTGAAGAAACTTTGATCTGGTGCAAATAGCAAAACAGGACAAGTCAGTTTTTCGCTAGGTTTAATGATAGCACACTTGAAAATTATTACTAGAAAGGTAACGCCCGACCATTTGAAAGGCACATTCTTACACGCATGAACGAAATGGAGCGGGAGCCATTGCTTACACTTATGTTATATTAATGGATGAATGTGTCCTTGTGTAATGTAACTGGTGCTCATAGAAAGCGCTTCAATAGCTTCGGGTCGAGTTCGCCCTATATAAATCTGCAGCAAAAAAAAAGGATTATAAATCAATGTGCAATTACAATTCAAAAGTTACAAAACCATTTGTAGTTCATAAAGGGTCATTTTAATTCTCATCATCGATGATACTTAGAAAGGGACAAAATATGTTGCCTCGAGCTTAGTCTCGGCTTTCACGTTTGAAAAGCTGTATACACCTGGTCAGTTTATTATTATTTAAACCAAGCGAAATAGCTTCAGAGTGATTTTTTTTTCCTTATTTTTCTTATTTATTTATTTTGGCATGGTTGAGCAAATACAATTTCTGCGTTTCCTATCTTACAAGGGAAAAGAATGGAGCAAATAAATTTGCACGCTTCTGCCCCAGTGCAAAGTTATCGACAAACAACACTGAAAAAAAACAGCGCAGTTTGCACTATTTTTGCTACTTATGTAATTGAAAGAAAGTGCATAAATATTTTGGTTGAAATGAAGACTCGCATTTCTCATTCGAAAAGTGGAATACGTTTTCTACGTCGTTATTTACATCTTCCCTTCAAAATTATCCATTACCTCTGCTTTTGACCAGGCTGGGTAAATACCATGTTCTATATTATCTATTCCACACGCAGTCTGAATGAATGGCGTCAATTAAATGCTCCTATTTTTTGGTGCCAGTTGAAAGTTTTGGGTGAAAGCCTCTTGGTTTTATCGGACTCCAAGACACCATTTCTCTGTGAGTGGGGGTAAATGTGAATTTAGGGTAGCTGCATTGTTTATCTATTTCTTATTTACACACGACAAAATGTTGACATTAGTTTGATATCTGTGTTGGCCTTGTTTGTACAAAATTCTGTCTTCTCTGTTCCATGATACTCACGCACCAAACGGGCAATGAAATGAATTTGCTCCGTTTTAAGTACAAATGAATTCGGGGCTTATTCACAAGCCGCTTGTGCCGTCGGTGCGCCACTTTTAATATGGGGAAAAAGTACGTAGCGGCAGCGCAATGGGCTTGTAAATAAGCCCAGAATTGTTTCGGTTTGTTCGCTCCTGTGCGAGTGAGGTACATACATACACCCTGTTCCTATCCAATCAGATTGCACGTATGCGGTAATTTATGGATTTTGGGATGTGCTACTCAACATACAAGATGCGTGAAAGTGGAATTTGTGCATTTAACCAAAAGCAAAATGGTGCACAAGCCCGCACATTTTCAAAAGCTCAGTGAAGCATCCTAAAAAGTACTGACAGTTATTTATTTGGGAAAGAGTCCTAGGACAAAATTCACCACTCGATTGTCACCTTGAAGTGGACTGGTGGTTTAAGTTCCAATAGTATATTTTTTTTAAGGTTTGTTAAATAGCCAAATGCCCCACTAACTGACTCTGCTAAAAAAAAAAAACATACAGTGACACCGTGTCCATGTCGGTGTCTACAAATTAAGTGCTGTAGCTGAGCACCGGCACAAATGAAACACTTCACAACGCATTTTTAAATAACAGCAAACAGTGCTAAACGATGTAGTGTGGGGTTCAAAATATTAGAGTACGTTGTAGTAGCACACGCCGCCCCCCTTCAAGGCATTTTGGTTTGTATGGCAGTGTAGCACAATTAACTCACACAGGGCCAGGTCTCAGTTGCCATGGCACAAACTTTAAAACTCCTGATTTAGCATGATGGTACATTGCATTCTGGGAGCATGTGGAGGACCTGCGTGGAATATGGTCTGGGTCTTGAACCCAATGGCGGGGATAATATCCCTGAGGTTAAGATTCAGACATAGCTACACATGAGATGCCTGCCTGCCTGTCTTAAGATGGCTCCGCTTCATCAGCTTAAGCTATTGGCATTGTAAATGACAATGCCTTTTATTGATGCTTTAAAACAAACATTTAGATAAAAGGCATCGTCATTTACAATGCCAATAGCTGAAACTCTCGCAAATGCGAGACCTATTGCATTGCAAATGCTTGTTATATTATACAGTTTGCTTTCACCAACTGCTTCTGAGATTGCTGAGGGAGGGGCAACAGCCAAGGGCAGTGGGGGGGAGGTAAAAGTTCAAGCTACATACCTTTTCTAAGCATGGTGCAGTCCGCTTTCACCAGCTGTTTGTATTTAACACTAGTATGTATTAATGCATTCTCTATTTTAGGCGCGTGAACGCTGCATTCTTGTATTTCACGTCGCGAGCGGACTTGTGGACATCAGTGTGGTCGCGGGCGAAATTCCGGCTGAGAGTGCGCCGGATCTTGAACGGTAAGAGGAGAGCGGGGGGCTCGCATTGCATTGCTTCTGGTAGCCGCCGGGTGGGTCTACGTTAGAGTTTACTCATCCCTGACAAACCGGATAAGCCGGGGCGTTGCGGTTACGGTTGCATGGTGCTTACAGCCCCCTGTGTATCCTCCATCTGGTGAAGGTAATAAGCATACTTACGCCTGTGTTAGGGTATTAGTGTAGGGCAGTGCACCCAAGTCATGCCGGGGTCGATGGGTGGTGAAGGGGGGTCCAGGATGGAGGCTATGATGCAAGCCATGATGCAGGAGATGAACGGCATTAATAGGAGGTTGAGTAAAGTGGATGAATTGGAGGCCCGCATGAATGAAAGGTTTACTGATCCCCCAGTTCCTCCAGGCAGGCCCGCGCGGCAGCGGAAGGCACCCTTGCCAAGAGGGGATTTTGCTAGCCCGCACAAGACGTCTAAGGCCAAGAAGCGCAGGTGCAGTGCCCCAGCCCCAGTAGTACCGGTTTCGATTCCACCCGCACCCGCGGTTCCGGTAGCCATTATACCTGTGCCGGTAGTCCCGGCGCCCGTTACACCGGCTCCTGCTATGCCGCCGGCGCTACCTCCTGTGGGGCCTGCTCCCCCGCCCGTGGTACCGATCCCAGTGCCGGGCCTGCCGCCGCCGGTCACTCCGTTGCCTGCCATACCGGTGCCACCGGCCATGCCCCCTGGGGCGCCGGTAGTCCCAGCAGACAACCCGGACTCGGTCCCGCCTGAATTGGCATCCCAAATAGCGGCTTTATTGCCGTGGCTAAAAAAGGGGGGCGTGTTACCAGCGTCATCAGATCATGCTGCAGAAGCAGCACAGTTGGTAGAAAAGATTAAATCAGCAGCGGCAGCGGATAGAGCTGCGGTTCCCCCCTCTTCTTCACTTGCAGGTTCCAGCCCCGCCCAACCGAAGGCAGATGGTGGTCAACCGGCCGCGGCGCAGGAAAATGGTAAGGAGGTGGCCCTGCCCCTCTTGGGTGATGGGTCATTGCCCTCTAGGAGTGAGAATTTGGCACAACATGTGTCCCAGGCAACGAAAAAATTGATTTGGGCGGAAAAATATATTTACATTTTTTCATTGCTACTGGATCACAGGGAGATGAAACAGGCAAAGACACTAAAGGAGTGGATGTATCCAAGTGAATGGAGGGCACAGTGAGCTAGATTTAGGGTAGAGGAAACTTTGCTCAATTGGGTTAGGGCTTTCGCAGTATTCACGACCATCATGGCCGAACGGCCTCCTAATGTGCAGGCGCCATTGGCTTGCTACCAGAGTAGGATTGTGGGGTGGAGCGAGCAGTACCCGGGGGATGCCTGGAAGGAGTATGATGTCAATTTCAGGAAAGCTAAGGAATTTGACACATCATTGACATGGGACAAGGTTGACTCTGTGTCATGGCATAGGCAGTTCTCAGGGAGCTCTGCCCCACTGCAGTCCACCAGTGCGGTCAGGGGGTACTCCACCAGACCTCAGCACCCCTTTCGGGCGGCTCAGGGGAGCGAGGTCCCGGGTAGGGGTAGGGGGGGGGTATGAGAGGAAAGGGGTGTGTTGGGATTTTAATAAGCGCACCTGCACGAGGGCCCCTGGCACCTGTAAATTCAGGCATGCATGTTCAGTCTGCGGTCACCCCTCCCACCCCGAGTCATCTTGCAGGTCCAAGCAGGGCAATCACAGTCAGAGGAGGAGGGGGAAGCCAGTGTAGTTCAGATATTCTGGATATCCCAACCCCTATAGATGTTTTGGCAATGATCCCTTGGTTGAATAGGTACCCGAATCACACAGCGGCCACTCTACTGCAGGAAGGTTTTTCTCAAGGTTTTAGGATCCCGGCAGGGGGCTACACAGGTAGCGCACATTGCAGGAATCAACTGTCGGTGCAACATAACCCCGCAGTGGTGGCTGCTAAGATTAGCAAGGAACTGTCCCTGGGTAGGATAGCTGGCCCTTTCCAGAAGGTGCCTGTCCCCGATTTTGTGTGTTCTCCACTAGGGGTAGTACCCAAAAAAGAGAAAGGGGAGTTCAGATTGATTCACAACCTGTCGGCACCGAGAGGTGCGTCACTGAATGATGCGATTGATGAGGGGATTTGTAGTGTAAAGTATGCCTCATTTGACCAGGCAGTTGATTTATTGCGGGCGCTGGGGCCAGGGGCATTGATGGCAAAATCAGACATAGAATCTGCCTTCCGCCACCTCCCAGTCCATCCTCTGGACCACCATCTCTTAGGTTTCACTTTCGATGGCAAGTTCTATATGGATAAATGTATGCCCATGGGCTGTTTTATCTCATGTGCTTACTTTGAGGCGTTTAGCTCATTTTTGGAATGGGTCATGAGAGAGGTGACGGGCCACCGGCAGGTTATGCATTATCTGGACGATTTCCTTTTCTTAGGTGCGGCGGGATCTCAGGAGTGTGCTTGGGCGTTGCAGGAATTTTGCGTGCTCATGCGGGCTTTTGGGGTCCCGCTAGCGCCGGGGAAGACGGTGGGCCCGTCCACCTGTTTGGAATTCCTGGGTATCGAAATTGATTCAGTGGAAGGATGCTTCAGGTTACCCATGGCTAAGGTATCTAGCTTTAGAGCAGCCCTACGTCAATGCCTACGCAAGGACAAGGTTACATTGCAACAGCTACAGGAGGTGGTGGGGCAATTGAATTTTGCGCTTCGGGTCATCCCAATGGCACGCCCTTTTTCACGCTCTATTGCCCAAGCTATGAAAGGGCTACGGGAGAAACATCACCACACGAGGTTGTCATCTGAGGTTCGCCAGGATATGCTTATTTGGTTGGCATTCCTGGAGGATTTTAATGGCAGAGTAGTGTGGCCAGGTCCTCCCTCCACATCGGCGGAATTGGGCTTATGGACGGACGGTGCTGGGAGTACCGGCTTTGGCGCCATTCTGGGTACCAGGTGGGTCGCCCAGCGGTGGCCAGCAGAATGGAGGACACAGGGACTGACCACCAATATTGGCTTTCTGGAGCTCTTCCCGATATGGGTAGCATTGATGGTCCGGCCGGAACACTTATGCAACCAATCCGTGGTGTTCTGGTCGGATAACATGACGGTTGTGGAATGCATAAATCAGCAGGGGGCACGCTGTCCATTCATACTCCGTTTACTGAAGGAGATTGTGTTGCAATGCTTAAAATTGAATGTGGTTTTCAGAGCCAAGCATGTCCCTGGCGTCCTCAATAATGCAGCTGACTCCCTTTCTCGCTTTAAAATGCAGGTTTTCAGGGAACATCTTCCAGCAGCAGATCCCCAGCCGGCGCAATTCCCGGCAGTACTTTGGCAGATTGGTGCCCCAGATTACAGGACCTCGTGGTTGCTAGCTTAGCCCCCAGGACCAAGACAGCTTACGAAGGGGCGTTTTTGTCTTACCGGGCATTTTTGGGGCAGGAATGGGAGGCTAGGTGGGCCCAGGAGGACAGCTTTGCAGCTTACCTAGAATCAATGCGCAGGGAAGGGCGCTCAGTGGCGACTGCGAACAGACATAGGGCGGCGGTCTCCTTCTTTGCGCAGGGTAAGGGTATGCGAGATCCCACTAACACCTTTCTGGTGCGCAAGGCATTGAGGGGTTGGCGCCGTTTACAGGGTTACCGGGGCGATAGGAGAAGGCCCATTGGACTGGCACGGCTGACGGCCTTATTGGGGGCGCTGCACAGTGTTTGTAGCTCCCAGTGGGAGGTTATCTTGTTCAAGGCGGCATTTTCCCTGGCCTTCTATGGGGCTTTGAGGGTTGGGGAGTTAGTTGCTGGGTCAAAAGCTGATAGAGTGGGCGGACTACGGTGGGCCGGTGTGGAGATCAGGGAGGACGTTATGAGAATAACAATTCAGAGATCGAAAACCGATCAGGACTCTCGGGGTCACACCATAGTGCTCCACCGGGCGCGGGCCAACCCCTGCTGCCCGGTTTCTCACGTGGAGGCTTTCTGCAGGCAGCGGGAGTGCACGGTGGGGGACACACTGCTGTGTCACGCCGATGGTACACCATTGACTAGGTACCAGTTTAGGCGAGTCTTGGAGCTAACGGTCAGTCTGGCAGGGTTCGATCCAAGGGAATTCGGCACCCACTCATTTAGGATTGGGGCAGCAACTGAGGCAGTGGCGAGGGGTCTCTCAGTGGAGAATGTGAAGACACTGGGGAGATGGTCGTCTGAACGTTACAAGAGTTATGTACGAATTGACATGTTGTGACAGGATGGTGCTCACGCCCGGTATGTTTCTGGTTTTTTGCAGTTTCTCAAACCTGTCACGCAGGGGAGGAACTCGCCACCGGGCACCAACGACCGACATCGGCACAGCACGGAGGACACAAGAAATTGGTGACTTGGATTGTGGGCCACTCTTATGTTAGGCGTGCGGAACATGTTTTTCTTTCAGGAGACCGTAGGACGAGTGCAGCGCAAAAGGGGTTTGATATATCATTTTTCGGGAGGGGGGGTTTATGCATCAGCCAGTTTCGGAATTTTTTCCAGGGACTCTTAGCTCAGCAGCGGCCCCCCCCGTCAGTGGTGATACTTCACCTGGGGGAGAATGATTTGGCAAAATTGGGGAGGCGCGTGCTTATTGAGGAGATCATTTCCACTGCGGGGTGGGTGGCCAGGGCTTGCCCGGGTTCCACAGTAGTTTGGTCTCAACTTATTCCTCGGTGGCAGTGGCGAGGGGGGGTCTCAGTCAGGGCGTTGAATCACTCGGTACGGAGGGTCAACACACAGTTGGACAAATTATTTCGGACCCCTCAGTTGCAGACGATTCCACATGGGTGTATCTGGGGCGAGCATTTTTACTTGAGGGACGGGGTGCACTTGAAGGAGGCAGCGAACGTCTTGTGGTCTAATAATGTCTGGGCCTGGTTGGAGGGATTTGCAAAATAAGCGCGCTCCTGGTTTAGGTCTAGGTAGAGGGGGAGGCCAGATCGTCGGTTAACAATGCTGGCCTGTGGCGGTAAGGTCATGACCGGTGAGCAACTATTTGAAGGTCTGAGGAGGCGGGCATCATCCTACGGAGGTGCCCGCCCAGGGGGAGGGGCCATTGGCCCCTCCTAGAACTTCAGGGGCAAGGTAACTGGTGCTTCAAAGGGGCGCGGGTTGGGGAGTCACGCTTTCCTTAGGCTGGTAGCCACCCCGCGCGCGCATACTCATGACGTCACCGGATGGCGCAGAGTAAGGGCCCTCCTTTAGTGGGTAAATGAAGTTCACGGCGTGGACCGGGTAATTACCGGGCCCGGCTGCGCATGCGCACACCTGTAGGGGAGGCGCAGCTAGTAGGACCTGACACCGGTTAGCGACCTTGCCATATGGCCCAGAAATGTTAGTATACAAAAATGCAGAGGAGGATGTTAGACTCGGTTAGGAAACAATCTGTATTAGAGTCTTTGTTAAGGATAGTCACTCACACCTGTTGACAATAATGTATCTAATGTCCTGCTGATTTTTGTATAACAGTTTATCATGCAAATTATAAAATTTATTGTTTTTGTACTGAATAAATACGGCCGGGGGGGTCTCGCGACCTCCCGCCTTCCAAAGATACCACGTCTATGTGCTGTGTCCGGGGGTGGTGTGGTCATAGGGGGAGGGCGGTAGCCAGTCACTGACCATGTGGAAAGGGGGGGCTCTTGGCCCCCCCGCCTGCATGGCAGTGCGGCGACCTCCCCCGGACTTCTCGGTGGTGGGGCGTGTCCACTGGGGCGCGCCCTACCACCGATTGGCTGCCTATGTGACCCGGATGTCGTTAATCGACGTCCGGGTCAGAGGGGAGGGGGGGCGGGCCACTGGGGGGATAAAGAGGCGGAGAGCGCTCAGGTGACCCCCTTGTTGCCTGGACGCTCCCCCACAACGGACGTGCCCCGGCGTTCAGGGCGGTAAATTTTCCCCACCCACCATCCCTGGAGTACGTGGTTGATGCGTTGCTAGTCCAACTAGCGGACATTGGGCGCGGGAAACTGTTATGAAATGTTAGTTTCGGATGAGGTTTTCTTTTAGGACTTTTTCTCCCATTGTAGTGATCAATATGGTTTTGTGCAGTTATGTTCTTGACTATGCTTTCTCGTAGGCCTTTTTTCTCCCAAGGTAGTGAATGATACTGTATTATGTGTAACTGATGCAGTCGTGTTTAGGCCTTTTCTTTCCCTTGTAGCTTTATGGTGTTATACATGACGTGTGATTTTAGTCAGTGTAGTTGTCCTTTAGAATTTTCTCCCATAGGTCGTCGTATTTATTAGGTATGGGGGCATGCGGTAAGGTCATGACCGGTGAGCAACTATTTGAAGGTCTGAGGGGGCGGGCATCATCCTACGGAGGTGCCCGCCCAGGGGGAGGGGCCATTGGCCCCTCCTAGAACTTCAGGGGCAAGGTAACTGGTGCTTCAAAGAGGAGCGGGTTGGGGAGTCACGCTTTCCTTAGGCTGGTAGCCACCCCGCGCGCGCATACTCATGACGTCACCGGATGGCGCAGAGTAAGGGCCCTCCTTTAGTGGGTAAATGAAGTTCACGGCGTGGACCGGGTAATTACCGGGCCCGGCTGCGCATGCGCACACCTGTAGGGGAGGCGCAGCTAGTAGGACCTGACACCGGTTAGCGACCTTGCCATATGGCCCAGAAATGTTAGTATACAAAAATGCAGAGGAGGATGTTAGACTCGGTTAGGAAACAATCTGTATTAGAGTCTTTGTTAAGGATAGTCACTCACACCTGTTGACAATAATGTATCTAATGTCCTGCTGATTTTTGTATAACTGTTTATCATGCAAATTATAAAATGTATTGTTTTTGTACTTAATAAATACGGCCGGGGGGTCTCGCGACCTCCCGCCTTCCAAAGATACCACGTCTATGTGCTGTGTCCGGGGGTGGTGTGGTCATAGGGGGAGGGCGGTAGCCAGTCACTGACCATGTGGGAATGGATTCTGTCCATTGCTTACCATTGGCTTTGTGGTTTGTAACTCACATTTTCCTGCTATTTGCGGGCTTTATTTGTTTTCAGCTGTCCAGATTAAGTTCCTTCCTTCCCTCGCCCAGTGTTTACTGTATCCTTTCAAGATCTCATTTTCTGTAAACAGGCCTTTAAATCTTCTTCTTATCTTGTCACATTTACCATGCATTTAAACACAAAGGTCGAATGTGAGGCTGTGTCTGTCTTCTGAGGGAGCTGGGTGTTTACTTTGTTTCTATGACTTCCCAGTTAGAGGATTATAGGGAAAGTAAAAGGAATGCAGATTACTCTCACCATGGAGCTTGTGCCCCGCCTGTCCTCCAGTTTATGAGGCTGTAACATAACCCTTAAAACAGGCCTGCAGGGAGGAAGTTTACACACATTCTGTGGCAACACATATTCATGTAGAAGATCTTCAAAGCACTGTTGGCTTTTGCTCAATATGAACCTCTAGTGAATGTAGAATGATCTTCCTGTTTATATCCAGCGAGTCCGAGTACCAATCCCTTTTAATAATAACATGCATTGGCAAGCCATACGGTGTAGCCTACACAACTTCACTTAATGAGCACTAGCAGGGGCGGCTCTAGGCTCATGGTGGCCCTGTGCAGGGAGCGCAGGTAGGGGGCCCCGGAAGAGGGGGTCCGGGCGGGGCGGAGCTCAGGAAGGTGTTTTAATAAAACGTCCAGAAAAGGCGTTAGATGACCAGTAACATGGTAACAGAAAAACGACGTTTACTTTTTGAGTGCTCATCACTTGGATACTTTGTTTTAGAATCTGGGTCTCTGGAGGGACCCCTTTCAACAAGAAAAACACGTTGCGCGTCCGTAAGAGAGTTCGGCCACAAAGTAGGATCCCTCCAATCACATAAATCATATTCAGAACACGGGTCTGTAACATGGTCTTGCTCTTTGGCTTCCTTTTCAATACCAGCATCATCCGTCTGTAAACTCTGAACCTCCTTCAGAATGCCAGATGTTGATGGACCGAGGAATGATGTTTCAGTTTCTCTGTCTGAGGGTCTTTTGTAATAATCCTCATCCTGAGTTGGTAATTGCTGCATGTTTGTATCAATTTCAGAGTCACCTTGTTCATTTTCATTGGTCTGCTCATGAGTATCATTCTGCTCATGGATATCATCATTTTTTTGTTCTTCTTTATGGTCGTCAGCGCCTGTTTTACCTAGTGCATCAGCAGTACTCTGGCCAGAGGATTCTCCATCTTTAGGTTTCCCTTGGGTGATGAAGTTCAGGATTGCTCCTTCCTGTGACACTACGAAAGCCTGCTGAGCCACCTTTCTCTTTCGTTTCGAATAACCAGATTTGTGTACTCGAATTCTCTTCATTTTGCTTGCAATGCAGCGGGCGAGGCTAGCAGTGGGTAGGGAAAAAAAGAAGACAATCAGCAGTGGCGGCTGCTGAAAGATTTTGATGTGTCATTTTTATTTTCTTGCAAAAACAACAGTTGATGGACAGAATGCAGAACAATGTCATACATTCACCCCAGTACAGAGATCTGGGCCTAAATCCATCGTTTTTTTGCTCACCACACCACCCCAGTTCAGACATGGCCATATGCAAATCAGCCTTGACCCTGTGCCTCATGGGAACAGTCCAGCCCGAACTGCCAAACCATGTCTTCCCTGGACTACACAATGAAGGACCAGCATACCTTAATGAACGAGTGAATTTCCACCAACCTACCAGGAAAATATGTTCCAGAACCATCTCCCTAGCAGCCACCCAATGCAGCCGCTGATAAAACAGTGGAGGCCGCTACTTCTCCCACCTGGCAGTGAAGACCTGAAAACCCTCCCCCTGCACCTCAGAGCCTCACCATCGCTCCAGCAGTTCAGGAAGGACCACAAGACCTCGCTGTTCAACCAACAAGCAGCATGATCCAGCAGCATGAATCCCACACCGCCTCGAGACCCTTATGTGTGAAGCAGCTGTGCTTTACAAACCCTGACTGATTGATAGTAATTACCCTTCCCACTACATGTATGACACATTATGAGGACTAGCCACATATGGAAGGTTTATTTGAAGAGTGTTATAAAACTATAGGGTAGATCATGTGACTTGGCATACAAGGTCTGTTTTATCAGTCCACTGAGAACAGTAGAGCCTGGAGAATAGTTCATGATCTATTTTGGAAGTGACCTTAGCAGGAAGAGAGTAAGCTACCTTGAAATCATGGCACACAGAGACCTGTCTCAGTACGTCACTAACTGATCCTGAAGACAGCCTACAGGTAACCAAAGACTCGTCCACTTTACCACATTGTCAAAAGACAAAATACAATATATTAAGGTTTCTTGTATAGTGCCATATTCCAGCAACCAGTTCTGCTCGCTTTACAGAGCACCTATTAAACAAGGATTAATTACAGTGAGTCCTAAGGCTATGAAAAGGCACTAGAGTTTCACTGAAGCAAAATTAATGTGCAAGGAACATCCAGTCAGGAGACAACTTTCAAGCAGACGTACGAATCACTAGCACAGCGTACCAACGACCCCATGGGCCGTGGCATAAGCAAGGAAAATGGCCCCTTTGGCTGCTGCTCAGGAAGTAGAATATAGCAATTATCAGGGTTCAATGGGCCCCTGAGGGTTTTGGGTCTCAGTACCACTGTACTTGCTGAACCAATGGTAACTATGCCCCTAGTATGGACAGAGAAGGCTGCCACACCAATTGCAAACTGAGGACTAGTTAAACTAGTTTTCTCTGCTAGTCGCATGACAAGCACCGGAATGTAATTAAAGAAATGATCAAGAAGCCAGTCTCCTACCAAGGTCTCTGCAAAAGGGCATTAGATTGAGTTAACATGGGTAGGCACTGCCATCCTATTCCAGGCGTCCATCCATAGGTGCTTGCATTTCATGTCTGCCTCAACACCATATAAACAGACATATCCAAATGCCAAGTACATTCAAACACTCGATGTTTTAAAAGATTTGTGCAGGCAGATCCACTCATTAGATCACAAGTATCAGCTTCATACTCTGTTTTCATGATTGTTGATAAGTAATTGTAATCATTTTAGTGAATCCTTAACATTACGTCTAACACCTCGTACCCTGCTCTCCTTTTCCCCCCAATACGACCGTGCCTCCCAAGTTACACCTCCAAAAGTCACCATGCCTCCCCTCAGCCACAAGTAAACACCGCCCCTGCACTCCTGACTCACATTTCCCTCAACATACAGCGCCGATCTGTACCACTCCCTACCCCTGGCGTACGGAGACCACCTCTCCGACCCGTGCCCTCTCAGAGATGAATCGTGAGAGAGAGGCTCTCTCTCACGATTCATCATGCTCTCCCTTCCCATGACCACCAGAATACCTCCAGCTCGCCACCTCACATGGCTTACCTCCACCCAGACCCAAAGCACACACCATCTACAATAACATCCTCACCCAACCTTTCCCACGCCCCCGGCTCCTCACCCCCACGGGCTGGGATACATTCCTATGCCTGATCTGCCCTCCTCCCCAGGGCTCCCCACACCTTCGTCCAATGGCTCACCTTCCCTCGGGTTCACTCTGCAGTGGCACACGCTGACCTCCTCACTCCCCCTCCCCATGCCCTGACCCTCGGGCTGCTCACCTCGCAGCTGGCACCAAAGGTTGCACACTGGCATGCTATCCTCTGCAAGGCGGCCTTTCTTGCCCAGGGTCTCTAGGCGCGCCGGTGCATGGCCTCGGCCGGTCTCGGTGCTGCTCGCTGCACGCCGGGCACGGGTGCTGCCACCCCTCCTGCCGCCAGTGATGCATGGTGCTTCTGTAACCCCTTCGCTGCAGGACTCGCGGGCACTGCGCATGCGCGCGCATGCGAGCCTCCGGAGGTGCCAGATCTGGACTATTAAAACAAGCTCGATTCTCCTGGAAAAAAAGTTCTAAACAAGCACAAGACCTACCAGAAGAGCCCGAAACAAGGCCGACCCCACAGAAAGACGAGACTGGGTTAGAAAGGAAAAGAGTATAAGAACAACCATTCAGCGTGCATCACATTAGATTTAGCACGCCTCAGTTGTTCATGCGCCGAATCCCTGCAAGGGGCCGCCACGAATATGTATTGTATCCGATTCCTCGTGGTGGCCCCTGGGGTTTGGTGGCCCTGTGCAGGTGCACAACTTGCACATGCCTAAGGCCGCCCCTGGCACTAGCCTCCGTATGTGAAGCACGTGCAGTAGCACCACGCCATAAAAACCTAGACAACATAGGCCACTGTTTTCCTGAAAACTACAAACCGGCGCCCTGAACAAACTACATTATTTACACTGCAGCCTTAAACATCCTGCCTATGTCAAAACATCATTTTTATACTACTTGGTAGATGTGTGTGTCATCAACAACGAAATTGGTGAACATGTTCCACTGAAACAACAATCGCCTGCCTCCAGAACTGGCTTTAGTACTGCTGGCGTCTGGTGTGATACTTTACTCCATTTCACTCTATGCTGCTCTGCTCTACTCCTCACCACTCTACTTTATGCCAGTGCACTCTCCCCCACTCTGCTATGCACCACTTCATTCTTCACCACTTCACTATACACAAGTTCAGTCTGGACCACTTCACTTTGCATCACTCAACTCTGTGCCACTCTACTCTTCAACACTGCACGTTATGCCACTGCACTCTATGCCAATGCACTCTATGCCAATATTTATGCCACTGCACCCCATCCTGCACCACTCCACTCTACCCTGTATCACTCCACTCTACATAACTTCACTCTACTCTGAAACAATCTACTCTATGACACTGTACTCTATGCCACTCTACTCCACTCTCTGCCACTCCATTCTATGCCACTCTACTCTGCACCACTCTATGCCACTGCAATTTACACCACTACTATGTTACCAGACTCTACCTTGCACCACTCCACTCTAGCCTGAAATAATCTACTCAATGCAACTGCACTTTACACCACACTACCCCACTCTGCGCCACTCTACGTCACTGCACTCTACACTGTGCCACTCTACTCTGCACCACACTACTACATGCCACGGCCCTTAATGCCACTGTACTCTAAACCACTGCACTCTTTGCCAATGCACTCAACACCACTTTACTGAAAACCAATGCACTCTGCGGCAACTACTGTCTCACTGTACTCTATACCACAATACCCTACTCTACTCTGCATCACTCTACACCGCTGCACACTATGCCACTCTGTTCAACTCTGCACCAGTGTACTCTGTACCATTCTACTCAGCACCACTCTACTCTATGCCACTCTACTCCATGCCACTGCACACAATGCCACTCTACTCTGCACCACTGCACTCTCAGCCACTGAACTGAACTCCTCTCTACTCTGTACCACTGCAAACTATTCCACTCTATACCATTGCACTCTATGTCACTGTCCTCTACGCCACTCTGTTACAGTCTGCACCACTATACTCTGCGCCACTGCTCTCTACTCTTCTCAACTGAATGGAACTCTATGCACTACACTGTGTATCACTTCACACCACTCTAAGCTATTCTGCATCACTGCACTCCACTCCGCTGCCCTCTATTCCACTCTACTCTACATCTCTGCATTCTACCCTGCACCACTCTACAGGGAGGGGAAGGGAAGGGGAATAGGATAGGGATGGGTAAGGGAACAGAAGAAAAGGGAAAGGAAAGGGAGCGGAAGGGATTGGACAGGAAAGAAAGGGAAAGGAAAGGAGAGGAGAAGAGAGGAGAGGAGAGAAGGGGGGAGGGAAGTGGAGGGGAGGGAAGGGGAAGGCTCAGGGGGTGTGCGTCTGTGCATGTGTGTACCGCAATTTTGGTGAGCTACATGCATAATTGGTAACCTTATAAAGTCTGATCGTACAATAGGGGACAAGAAGAGTGTAAAAGAACTGCTTCACATCGGAGAGCGAGTCCTTGTTTAGGGCTGCACGGTTTCCATTTGGCACATCAGTGGATCTGGAAAACGGAGGTCTTGGAGTTTTTTTACTCACTCATGTGGATTGTCAAGGAGGCTAGCAGGTCATATCTCAGTATCTTTCACACGATGGAAGATGTTTCTGTTTTGTTTTTCTCAGGGAGAGCTCAAACAATGCCATAATGACAGCTTCAAGGCTAAACAACCTCTCACCAAATATAATAAACGGCCAGAAGAGATATCACTTTATGTGCATTTTGAATAGAAAGATTTAGAACTAAATGACAACATTACGATACATAATAGAAAAACGCTGTCAATCTACAATCAAATCACCAGTCACCACAATCACCGCAAACACAAGAGCCCCACAGAAGCCAAGATACCTCTTGCAAACCTTGTTTCTATTAATAAGGAGAGAGTATTTCAAATGGCTTTTGAAGACAGGAAAGACTGCAGTATTTCAGTTTTACGGGAAATCTTTTTTCGTATTTCTAGGATTTGACAGCAAGCCTCACTAAGGATATTGTGGAAAATTCACCTTCGAGTCAGGATTTGAGCAAATATGTCTATTTATAATTTTATTCTCCCAGACCTCAACCAGACGGGCAGGGGAGGGATCTTTCATTATTTTATACATCAGGTTTAGAATTGAGGCCTGAATTTGGAACTGCAGTGTCAATGGTTGGATTGTGATCCCATGTCAGCAGTGTCAAGGGCTTGTCAAGCATCTGATTGTGATCCTGTCCCAGGCACCATGTGGGTCTCGGTGTAGGATGGTCAGACTCATGTGCAAAGAGCACATTCATGCAGACACACTCTTTACATAGCGGAGCTAGAATTTCCCTTGTTTCACTCTATCACGAAACAAAGGACTAGATAATTCATCCTATACTAGCACCGATGAAGGACCCATCTTTTACCTACAGAGCCAACCCATGCTTGGTCGTATAACTTTCTGTAAGAGCATGTGTGCTTAATTAAAGCGATGGTCAAAGCCTATGGTCTCTCCTCCAGTCTGTATGCGGATGAATGACACTTCTCTTTCTCTCTAATATGAGACAACAGAACACATAATAAAACAGTTAAATGAGGTGCCTATTGGACTCCTAAAACCTTTGGCCAGATGACACAGACCGCCACACATATCCATCAGTGTCAAAACTGCCCGACCAGTGCAAAAACAGCAGTTTTATTGATTAGTATCGGTAATAAGCCAATGTTTTGCATGTGTTGACTGGTACAACGTTATCCCAAAAACAGAGAACGATCCATAAGAGAGCAGTCAGTAGGTTCTTATGAGCACAGGTACTAGCGGAGGGTAGAGAGGGGGTAGTGGGTGGAAATATGCCAAGGTCTAAGAAGGCTCTCAGTTGGGTTACAAAATACATTTGGTCGCCACAACTGCGAGCAATAACGAAATCTGTGAATAGTGAAGGGGCCGCTAATGTTGGAATTTTTTTTAAGTTCCAATTCAAATTCATATTATTAAGAAGTCTTACATTTTTGTGTGGACGAGATAATCCTTTTGGGTATAGGACAGTTTTGTGAAAGCACGAGACAGAAATAAATGAACAATCTTATATTTGTGTTTTTTATGATGGGCACCATAGCCTTACAGGGCTCTCAGCACCAGCCAACAGATATTGGGTGCAGAAAAACCGGCTTACCAGTAAAGTTAGTGGAGAGTGACAGTGGAGAGAGGCTGTATTTTATTTAGAGGGCAAATTATTGGTTTGACCTAATTTAAATTTAACATTTGGGACATGCGATTGGGTGCCTACACTGCAGTTTTTAGAAGAAGGCAGTATAGGATCAAATATAGTTTTCTTATTCCATCAAATTGTTTGATACTGGAATTTATACAACAAAACTTAGTAGTGCCTAGAAGTCAGTCAAGTTTCCTATACAGAATACAACACGGTTTCCAGATACCATGAAGAGCGAGTAAAGCTGTAATGTTTTAAAAAATTGATAATTGCACTCCACAAAACTTTATAACTTAAAAAAGCATGCACAGTATCAAGACTCCTGCCTTCCCAACTTTGCACTTAGGTAATTTCCTCATGCTATCCCGTTGACATTATTTTCCTCTAGCACGCCCACGAAAGGAGGGCAACTGTTTTGCATTTTTTATGCACTGCTACCTATCAGCTAGAAATTCTCTCTGTTCTTCTTCAAGAACCTCAGGGTAACTGGAGCTCATTGCAAACATAAGGGTGCCTTAAACAATTTTCTGGTGGACAAAGTCAGCAAGAAAATTTTAGAATTTTCACTTTAGGTTTAAATACTTATAAAATGCCCTACAATGCATTGCATTCATGAAATGTGGGGAAAATATTGCAAAATGTATCCACTTGAGCCTAACATAGAATGTTGCCTATTAGACATGAAGATCTATTCCGATGATGGCAAATATGACGTGAGCGATTGCATATGCTTCCGATAATACTCGCCCCCCAGTTTTGCATGCTCAGGAAATCTACGATTTCATAGTTCATCGCATTTTAGATTGCATGGTTACTGCGGAATCTGGCTCCATGCTCCTAATGATCCAGTATAAAGGCGTGAGTTGGTAATGGGTACGCCCTACTCAGAAAAGATTCATTAAAAGAAAAAGGGGGTGGGGTGGAAGTCATTAATAAAGCTGATCTGGGAACCTCTTCCTCCTCTTTTCAGTCCAGGATCTAAGAACTGACATTTTTCCATTAATCAAACCTCCCCGGCAAAGACCAGCACAAAAGTGTTCAACGTGCATAGGACACGTGGTTACGATTGCACATTTGCATTTTAATCATTTGATAACCTATGCGGAACTATCTAAAGCAGTACTGATTTCTTAACCTGAATGACGCTCTTGGATATTGCGCAGTTTTCTAAGTCTTCAAGCCACAACAAAGACCATAAACCAGACCCTTCAGCAGGAATGTAGCCCAGGAAGACATTGGGATGAGGCCTTCTGCTTGATCTAACAAATTAGCCATACACTTTCAGATCAGAATTCAATCTGCCGCAGCCAAGCACAACCTTCCTGGGAGCTGTAAATGAGATGTGGAATAGGGAGAAGGTCAATCCAGCGTCCCTTGCTCAGCCTTTCTGAAATTGTGACTGGAAACAAACAAGTTAAGATAGTTTCATCCCTATCCAATTCAAAGAACCATTCCCGGTTTTACAGAGGCGCTTAGATCCCTTCAACATAGAGAGCATCAGCTCGAAGCCCTGTAGCTGAAAAGTAATCCAAACACCAGTACCTGGACTCCGTATTGGAGACCAAATCAATCAGTCTCTAGTACGTGGATGGAATTATATGTGGCAGCCCCACCATTAATAATAACTAATCTTAGCATACACCTCCCCAAATATTGCCAAGCTATATGCGATAAGATATTGATATTGTTTTTGAATGAACGATATCTTATATCTGATCAATTGGACAACATTGCTAAGATTGAGATGTCAGATGTCTTCGATATGTGTCTAGACCCTTGTCACAAGCAGAATGTTCGATAATCTCCCTCCTTGAAAGGTTAAGTCATTGTGGCCACAGGGAATATTACACTTGATTATGTTAAACCCCTGCGCCCAGGACCAAACTAAAACTGATACAGAAGATCCTGGTCACTTGAAGGATTAGAGTTAGAAACATTTAGAACTGTCAGAAAGGCTTTTCTTTTTTCCTAATCTTGACTGAGTGGCATGTTGAACAGTGCGTAGAAACATGCTGATGTATAGTGCACTGTTATCACCATCACAATAATGATCACTATGACAATGAGATATAGAAAGAGAAAAAGAGTAGGAGAGCAAGATGTAACTACGAATAGATGGAAGAAAAACTGTCATATAAAAGAGAAAACAGCAAGCATTAAGCTAAGTATTTGGAAGATATAGAAGAAGATGGGAGAGAAAATGACAGAAATGAAGAAGACTGTGATTGTGAGAGGGACAGGCAGAGAGAGATAGTGAGGAGAAGACAAGGGAAAGAAGATAACGAGGAAGGTAACACTGAGAAGGAGATTATAAGACACAAACATAAGTGAGGCAAGCAGGCAAATAGGGGGGAGAGTTCATGGCACAGATTAACATATGCTAAAAAGAAGTCAAACTACTGGAAAATAGGAGAGACAGAAAATAGTGGCGTGAATAAGTGAGAGAGTGGGCCAGAGATAAAGAGTGATAGAGAAAAAGACAGAAGAGGACAAATATAAACATAAAACAAAAAATGAAGATGAGATAGAGAGAAAGCCAAAGCAATAACATGGACACATGAGAGATGGATAGAAAGAGACACAAATTTGGCTAAAGAGAAGTAGACACGTGGTCAAATAAGAGTTAGGAAAATAACAGGTACAAGTCGAATTGAAGGAGAGAAAAGTGAGATACAGAAAAAGAGTTCAAGACAGTAAGACAAAGAGGAAGATAAGAGAGAGAGCAAAATTGAAGCAGAGCGAGGAAGATGGGAGAAAAACATGGAGCATAAAAAGGTGGGAAAACAAAAGGAAGATAAGAGAGTGTTGAAGGCATGCAGGATGTTCAGAGAGATCAGATAACAATTAGAAAGATAGATAAAATCAAACAAGAAGAAACAACAATTAGTGAGTGTTGGAACCTGCAGTGTCTGGTTGGCTGAAAAGATGCCCTCAGCCAGGCAGAACCTACCACTCCCATCAAGGGTAGGTTAATATACTCTCTGTACATACAACCCATGCTCACCCTTGGGTAGCTTGGCACTGAGCAGTCAAGCTTATATCAGAGGCTAGGTGTAAAGCAAAGGCACAGCAGTCTCTTGTGATAAATATACTGAGCGTCACAAAAGAGACTTCACACAGGCTGTGTGTAAAAACATTTGTATTCAACACACATATTCAATCATTATAACATGAACATCATAAAGGTTTAGAACATGAAACACAGTTGGACATATTACTGGCAGTACTAGGCCCACTCGTATTGTTATTATATCCATGGTATGCACACAATTCCTAATGTCCACCCCCCCCCCCCCATAAAGGAGAGGTTACCCTTATGCGGTGCACGATATTGAAAATATGTACATACATAAAACTAGAGCACTATTTAGCAGCACAGCAGGCCAGAGCCATGTGAGTAAACTCAATGTCAAATGTATTGTGCTATTGGCATACAATCAACGTATAAAGCCGCACCGCCGGCCAGTGTCGTGAATCACAGGCAGTCTGCACATGATCACTCCCATTCACACACACTCACACTATGCTAGGCGGGGTGGCAGGTGTCAGCCAGTCCGTATGGAATGCTCTTACACACATACACACTCAGCACCCTAATTAGGTGCCACTGGTACCCAGCTGGTCAATGGTTCACACTCTGAAGGACCTGTGTGACCTGCCAGTCTAGTGGCAAAACGGGGCAGAAGCTTAAAGCTCCCCTGAACCCCTTGCCTGTCGTTGACACCCCATTTGTGCAGGTGGGCATCAACATAGGAGGGCCTACAGACCCACCAATGGCCACAGGGCACAGGTACATCCTGGTGCTGGTGGATTCATGCCACACGGTACACTGAGGCAATCCCCCTGAGGACCACACCTGCACCAGTAGCAGCAAAGGCCCTGATTGGATTCCCCAGGGAAGTGGTGTCTGACAGGGGCATGGACTTCATGTACGCGTACATGCAGGCTATGTGGAGGGAATGTGGAGTGAAATATAAGCTTTCCACCCCGTACCACCCCCAAGCTAAGGCCTCGTAGAAAGATTCAACAAGACCTTAAAAGGCATGATCTGAGGCCTACCAGAGGCTCTGAGGAAAAAGTGGGATGTCCTCCTGCCATGCTTGTTTGCCTACCGGGAGGCCCCTCAGAAGGGAGTGGGATTTAGCCCCTTTGAACTCCTGTTTGGGCACCTGGTCAGGGGGCCTCTGTGTTTGGTCAAGGAGGGCTGGGACCAGTCTCCCAAGAGATCTTCCCAGGATTTAGTAAGCTCCATGCTAGCCTTCTGGAGCCAAATGGCCAAGCAAGCCTCCCACAACTTAGACACCAGTCAGGATGTCATGAAGGAGTGATAGCACAAGAACAGCACTCCACTGGAATTGACACCAGGACAGAAGGTGTGGATTATGGAGGCTGTAATGCCGGGGACCCTTCAGGATCAATGGGCTGTACCCTACAAGGTGATTGAGAGGAAGGGGGAGACCACATACCTGGTGAATATCAAGACTCCAAAGCAGCCCATCCAGGTACAACACATCAATCGCGTCAAGCCATACTGAGAGGCCTGAGATTACCATGATAATGGTGACGGATGGGGAGGAGGAAGAGGAAAGTGAGCCTCTTCCCGACCTCCTGGGCTCCCAGGAGTTGGATGGGTCAGTGAAACCTACCCTAACGTCTGACCAGCAGAGGGACTGTCACCGAGTGTTGGGACAGTTTCCCTCTCTGTTCTCCATTATCTGTGCCCCCATGACATGTATACAGGCAACAACCTCCCTGTCAAGAGCAAATCTTACAGATTGTCGGATAAGGTGAAAGCTAGCATCAAGCCGGAGGCAAAAAGAGACTAAAATTGGGGGTCTTAGAACCTAGTCCAGTCCGGTGGTTCTCGATACAAAACCTGCTTTGGCGGGCACCACACCTGAACTACGGTTCTGTGTGGACTATAGGGGGCTGATTTTGGGGACCCGGGTGGACGCCCATCCAATTCCACAGGCAGATGAGTTGATAATCAGGTGGGCGGGCCCAGTACTTAAGTTGCTTCAACCTCACATCCGGGTACTGGCAGATTGCCATTACCAAGGAACCCAAAGAGAAAACTGCCTTCTCCACTCCAGAAGGGCATTACCAATTCAGGTTTATGCCCTTCAGACTCAAGGATTTCCCCACCACTTTCCAGAGGCTGGTGAACCAGGTCCTTGCTGGTACGGAGGCCTTCTTAGCTGCTTGTCAGGATGACATTGCCGCCGTGAGTAACAGTGGAGAGAATCCTTTCTTTTTCCTCAAGGAAGTACTTCAGGCCCTGCAGCAAGCAGGCCTGAATATCAGGGCAAGTAAGTGCCAGATAGGGCAAGGAACAGTGATGTACTTAAGATACTGGGTGGGCCGGAGTAAGGTGCAATCCTTCCAGGTCAAGGTTGACGCCATCCTGGCCTGGGAGTCCAACAAAACCCAAACGGTCCTCAGCGTCTTCTTGGGCCTCGCTGGGTAGTACCAGAGGTTCATCAAGAGAGATGGCACCATTGTGACCCCCTTGATGGAAATGACTTCAAAGAAGCAGCCCAGAAATATAATCTGAACCTAGGCCTGCCAAACAGCATTTGACTCCTTTAAACAGGCCCTGTGTATGGCTCCTGTGTTCCGGGCCCCAGACTTCTCTCTGGAGTTCATTGCTCAGGGGGATGCCTCCGAACATGGTAACGGGGAGGTACTGCCTCAACTGAACGAGAAGGTCCTAGACGAGCTGGTAGCCTTCATCTTCTATAGGTAACTCCACCGGGAGGAATGGTGGAGCGCGATAGACCGGGAAGCTTTCGCAGTGGTCTGGGCCCTGAAGAAGTTGAGGCTGTATTTGCTTGGTATGCACTTCTAGGTCCAAACAGACCACAGACCTCTCAGGTAGCTAATGCAGATGTGGGGTAAGAATCCAAAACTACTGAGGTGGTCCATTACCTTAAAGGGGATGGACTTTAGAGTGGAGCATCGACCAGGGGTCGATCACTCCAACGTGGATGGCCTATTTAGGTTTTTCCGCCTTAGTGAGGAGGACTACCGGGATGCTGGGTAGACCTCTCCACTTTCGGCTGGGGGGGGGGGCTCATGTTGGACATGATACTCATCAGGTAGTGTTTCCCTGAAGTTCTTTGCTTTTTCCTTCTGGGTTTTGCTGATCCTTTTATGTGACCTCTGGGCACTTTCACGTTGTACATAAGGTGGGAAAGTGTGTGTGCCCTTCTTACCCGTGTTTGGAAATGGTGCTGATTCAATGGTCTGTCATTGCAGACCTGTGGGTGTACACTGGCATGTATCGTGAGTAAACTCATGAGCAGCTTGGTATTTAGGTCGCTGTATGTGCGCACCTGCACCTATAGTAACCGTGACTGTGTGTACCGCCTGCCAAAGGAGGCTTGCACATGTACACAGACGGACGTATTAGTAAAACAGAAGCCCAGTCTGTTAGATTAGATTAAGAATTGACCACAGCATGCATACTATTGATATCATGACAATGCGAGTGGGCCTAGTACAGCTAGCAATATTTTCAAATGTGTTTATTGTCAAAAAAGTATATGATGTTTATGTCATAATGATGGACTATGTGTGTTGAATATAAACGTTGTTACATACAAGCTGTGTGTAGTCTCTTCTGTGACACTAAGCCAGATGTACGACCATTGGATTTTGCGAGTCGCAATTTGCGACAAATTGCGAGTCGCAATTTGCGAGTCTCAAAATCCAATGTACAACAGTGTCTCAGACACTGTTTGCGATTCCCAATGGGGTCTCAAATTGCATGCCTCATGAATATTAATGAGGCTGTTGCAATTTGTGACCCCATTGGGAACGGCTGGCCATCCCTGGGATGGTGGCATGCTGGGGTCAGCAGAGTACCATGTCTGAGACTGCTTTGTCAATAAAGCTGTTGTAAAAAAAAAAATGCATCCCATTTTCCTTAAAGGAAAACGGGATACATTTAAGAAATAAAAATGAAACTTTTCAGCTTCATTTTTTTAAGGGCAAGCAGTGGTCCCTGGAACCACTGCCTGCTCTTAAAAATATTTGCGCATGCATTCTCAAAGGGGAAGGTGTTCCCTGGGGACCCCTTACCATTTGTGAGTGCCTTACCACCCTTCTAAGAAGGGTGGTGTTAGAATCCGGGTTCTCTGGTTGGCACAGGTAGGTACTTGTGACAAGCAGGGCACCTTTCCTCTAGTCAGGATAAGGGGGTACACTCCTAAAATAACCCCTGCTCACCCTCTAGGTAGCTTGGCGCGAGCAGACAAGGCTTATCTCAGAGCGTTATAGCTTAAGCATTTGTGAACACATACAGTAACCAAGTGACAACACTACAAATGGACACCACACAGGTTTTATATTAAAAATAAGGATTCTTTATATAGGGTTACCACAAGACCATTAAATGACAAAAATACACAATACTGTTACTTTAGATGGTAGAATTTTGCTTAGTTCTCTTAAGTTCTTAAATGCGACACTTTAAGTCAATGTACTTTTTAGATGCAACACGCAGGGCAACTAACGTGTTGCAACGATATTGATGCGATGAAGTTTTTGGTGCAAAGAAATAAAGATGTGAAGATCTTCCAGATGCGTTACGCTTCTCCGATGTTGCGAGAAGACTCGACTCGATGCGTCAGCTACAGCGGCGTCATCCTTTACGCGATGCGACGACAGCGGCCTTGGCAGCGGCACTCTTCTCCGACGTTTGCGAGACGCTTCCACTCGATGCGAGTTTGCAGCGGCGACACCCCTTTACGTGATGCGACGACATCAGCTCCGACGGCGGCACGCTTCTCCGTGGATGCGAGGCGCTTTTCTTGATGCAGTGCAATGCGACAGCTACGATTGCTGCGATGGTGACACGCCTCTTCTTCGATGCAAGACTCTCCTCTTGATGCGGTGCGATGCGTCAGCTACGATGGCTGCGATGGCGACACGCTTTTTCGGCGTTGCGAAACACTTCCTGGATGATGCGAGACGCTTCCGATCGATGCGATGCTGCAGCGGCGACACTTTACGAGATGCGACGACAACAGCTCCGATGGCGGCACGCTTCTCCTCCTTGAGTCGCGCTTCCAGCTCCTTCAGTACTCTTAAAAAATAAAATAGAAGAGGATATCCTATACCGTCGAAATGATGTGGAATTATTTTTGCACTCTGGTAATAGAACTATGAAGATCAGTTTTGTTATATGATTTGCTCCAAAATGACATGTTTATATGGAACCAATTAGTATTCACGGGCATGGCATGAATAAGAGAAAGAGAGAGGAACAGAGATAGAGTTAGAGAGCAGGGTAAGTCAGGGGGAAGGCCAAGAAGATGCAATAGCCAATAAGATTAAAGGAGAATGATGAACAAAAAAATATCAGATGGAGGAGTGAAACTGGAAAGTGTGAACATGGTACCAGGCAATAGCTAGAAATTCAATATAGAAGGGCGCTGGGATAGAAAGTTATTATAATAATTACTCAAATTTAAAAAAACAAAAGACTAAAAGAACTATGATGGAACGACAGGCGAGGGTAGCTATCGGTGAATGCACTGTTGGATGGAATTCAGAGGAAGGAAATGAAATATGAAGTAAAAAAAATTAAATGAAAGAAAATGTACGAAACAAGGAAGAAAAAAGAAAAAAGAAATAGAGAAGCGGGCTAATAGCTTGAATATGTGAGAGAACACAGTGAAAGGAAAGGAAGCATGCACAAATCAGTAAAGGCTCCCCTGACCTATGCTGTGTGCCAGCGTCCTCCTGCAAAGTCCATGTGCCAGATACCCCAGACAGCGGCTGCAGCGTCATGTCGCTCGCAGCGGCCTAAGCAGCACTGCCAGCATTCATTACCATACCTGTTGAATGATTATTGAATTTGCAGCTTGATTAATCAACATCAATGGCTAAGGGTCTGATGACGGGCTCAATGACATAGTAGCCACCACAGTACGGCCCGATAGGGCTCGTCTTGGCCGAGGACCTGTGCTCTGCTTTACCTGAGGCAGCCAGAAAGGGAGCCCCCCACGACATCTAATTCATCTTATCGATGAGCGCGTACACAAGAGCCATTCAATGTACACATATCACAACTCAGGGCCGGATTTATAGTTTGGCGGATGAAGTTTACTCCATCGGAACGGCAGAGTACATTCTCTCCGCCATCCCGATGGATCGCCGCCCGTCAAATTTTGAGATGTTCGGCAGCCACATGGACATCTCTCTACATTGACAGGAACCACTTTCATGGTGGTTACGCTCATTGTAGAAAACATTTGACAGACAGTAGAATCAACAAAGACAGTTGTCTGTCAAACTTTTCCAAATACTTTTTTTTTCAAAAAGTGGATTTGTTTTTGAAAAAAAAAATGAATGGCCCGACAGTCTGTGAGCTTTCTCCCAGGGTGTGTGGGTCATTTGGGGTTTTTTCCTGTCCCTCACTGCCAGGATTTTTTCTGGTGGTGATGTACAAATTAAAAAAAAAAACACTTCTACTATATCTACACAACACTACATTGACATCACCACATTATACTGCCTTGTAGAATAAGGTTTAGGAATGGGTTAGGGATAGGCCTGGGAGAAATCTTAATTACTCTGGCAAAATATGGATCATTCCTGAATTTCATGGTTTGCTAATTTCCCAAAATGTCTTCATATTACATGTCCTTTTTGCATTCCAGATATTTGTTCGCACAGAAAATATTTTTCATCACAGGATATTTTTTGCTCAAATCAATCTCCTGATGGTATCTCATGAGATGTTTACCCGAAGTGCACGTTCAAATGAAAAAGTCCTGTAAGATACTGGGAAGTCATATTTTGCCTTAAAATGATAAACTCATGACATTTTTAAGACATTTTGCCAAATTCTATGGTAACAAATTAATAAATTCACTAACCATTAGTTAAAGCTTGGGCAATGTTTCGATTTGGGTCCAGAGTAAGAGGTAGTGTTGTGTTTAGGGTTAAGATTATGGTTAGAACAGGCACAGACTTCTTCGTCATTCCCAGTGCAGTCAATTCGGGGTTTTGAGCAATGTGGGAATTTCCGGTAGCTTCAGCACTTTGTGCTGGCATTGCACCCATTTCGCTGGTTTGCCTCTGAGGCATTTCTGGGGTTGTTTTTTTGCAAAATTTAATTCTGCATTTGTTATTCCAAAAATCGACAGATTTCCTCTGCTTTGCTTTTCTGCAAACGTTTTTACTCAACCCCACCCAAAGGCTTGCTGATTCACGGGCAGCAGAGCTCAGAGTTTCAGGAATTCATGACGGTTTTAAAGCGAAGCCTTGTAGATTCGTCACAGTTGCAAATTTCCTAGAGTCTAGCAAAGTTTTGCAAATTGCAGGTTGCTTTCATGAAAATGATCTTTCATGATATATAATTATTCACGGGGTTTAATTGCCTATGCAACAATGCCTTCACTTTTATAAAAATGGATTTCTTTTCTTTTTTCACCAGCACAGAAAATATTTTTTTCTGTTGAGAAACTAATTTCTCCGCAGCGTCAACATTTTCAAAGGTGAAGGAAATCCCGAAGCATTTCCAGGATGTCAATGTACAAACAAGTACTTTCAGAGACGTCCCACTGTGGTGTGCACGCTTCTGCCCTTGAGTCAGTGGGATTACTGACCGAAACATCTTTAAGCATGTAACTCTTGTAGCCTTTATGAATGCAAATGAGGTTTGACACAGGAAAAGGCTATTTAGACAAATGCACAAATGCAAAGAAGATTGTGACTCAGGCCCACAAAGTCTAAAGAGGAATCTAGAGTGGGTGTGATTAAATGAGCAGTGAGTCCTGGGCTGCTACTGAGTTGTGCTGCTGAGAATGTTCAGACAAAAGCCTCAACATTCTAGCAGTTTGCACTGGACTGTGCCATTGGATGGAATGGACCTGACTTCTTTTCGGAGAAACCAGTCTGGGGTAGCTTGTATTCCTGTTCAGAAAGGACCTGTCCGGGTAGCTCATGTTGGGCTGTTCCTATTGGAGCTGGCCTAAGGCTGAATTACATATGGCTGGTTCCTGTCTGAGGTGGCAATGGGGGCAAAATAAAATGGACTGAAATGCGGCCCGGAATAATTACCATTGGCTGAGATTAATTCAACAATTCCACACTGCATTAGTTTATTGTCGTCGTTGAAAATGCCCAGTCATTTTGAATGTGAGTGAAGAATATGGCTTCAGAGGTGGCAGGAGCCTCGAAGGGGATTCGGTGAGGGGCCTCAATACTAGGAAGACTGAAACCCATATCTTATTTCCATCTATTGGTCTTGCTGCAGGTTTCCAGTCTGCAGACATATTACTTAATTGCACCTGCTGCCAGGAAATTCTGTATAGCTGCACAGCAATTGTGTACAGACACTATCACTCAATGACCAATGCAAAAATATTTTGCACTGACTGATTTATATTTATCGAAACAATTTCAGCCTCTTTAGTTAATCTTAATTACTGCTAGAGTACTTTAACCCCAAGAATTATCCTTGAACAAATACAATCAAGACAAAACAACTAGCACATTTGCCCATTAGAAGTGCAATGTATGTATTCTGCCAAAGGAGATGAGAGGTGTGATGTCTTAGCAGGGTGTGTTGGTTTATTTAGGCAATAGGGATAGATGGGGGCTGGTGGTATTTTCCATGACTGTCAGGGAGCCCTCTGGAGCTATGGGTATATCACACTAGCTGGTCTCATCTGAATTCAACAATTATTTCAGAGGAGGGTGATTTCACTTCTTAATACATTGGAGCAGGCTGGCAATGAAATCGCCTAGAAGGAGGTAAGTAGTTTTCTCAGAGATGAGGATGGTAGCTTATTTGACATTTAGGGACAGATTTAAAACCTTCTCACACAACACAGCAAACCAAAGCAACCAAAGTTTCTGTGTTCAATGAAATGGAGACAGCAGAACAGCTCCATATTTGTCATGATACGATGCAGTTTCTTTCTCCCGCTCCACTGGTGCACCTTATTCTGCCTTGCATTATAAGATAAAATGTGTATTTATAAAGCACACGTTTACCAAGAGTATATTGGCACTGAAGAACAGATGTTTTATTGTTACCCAACTCAATGGCACTCATAAGGATGAAAGGCTGAGTGGACCTGCTGGGATTTGAACCTATGACCATGAGGTCAAACACAGACCCCTACAGGGATGCATTAGTCCACTGAGCCACCAGACATGGTATAGGGTGTGCGTGACGTCAACTATATGCATTGTGCTGGAAGTGTAAACTTCCAGTACAAAATACTATGCTTAGGCATAGTTTAACACTTCGCCCACTTTATGTGTGTGCTGTACAGTGCAGCACACAAGCACATTTGGAAATATTTTAACAGACTTGAATTTCCGTGTTTTTAGAGGGGTGTTTCAGTTGTATTGTATTAAATTGAAAATTGGTGCTGATTGTATGTTTCAAGAAGTCTGATTGTGTGTTGAGTACGTTACTTTTAAACACAACTTGAGAGGTGATATAAGGGTGAGGTTACTGTTGAGGGCAATTTGGAATGTTCAGTTCAAAATGACTCGTTTTGAAACAATTTCCTCCAAAATACTTATTTTCATGCAATTGATACACCATTACAGCCTTCATAATCTTTTTATTTCTTAATAATTATACAAAGTGTATGCATAGTATGAAATGTCATTATGCATTGACTCCACCGAGTTGCTTCTGAATAAGATAATACCATTATTGTTGTTGTTTTTAAATAAATGTAAAATGCTACAGAAGTAATTATTTTTTTCTTATGTAATGCAAAGGGTCTCAATCTTTGAACTTTTACTAAATCATAGTAACACTAGTCTTTTTTTTTATAAATATCGTTTAGAGTCGGTTAGACAAGCACCATACAAACCAAAACAGCATTATATAAAATTGAATCAATATATTAAACAACACAATTAATCATTAGTTGATATAAACATGACCTCGTTATATTGCTTAATTTCAGGAATGCATTTTTTTACTGTTTGGCAGTAAATAACTGTCTCATAACTTCGTTTTTTATCATCAATCAAACATTCATCCATTAAAAGGCCCTTATAAGAATCTGCAAACTAATTGATGTTTTACAAAGTGATAAGTGAAATAATAATGATGATAAAATATACGAGAGTGACTCGTCGCCAGCCTTATTGCGCAGGCAACAAAATTGGTCCTTTTTCTCTATTCGGACTCAAGTACCAACCATCGAACATTGGGGCATATCAGCAAGCGGCAGCGATAATTATCGCTAGCCACCTATAGCGTCCAAAATCCTAACGTCGGAGTCTATCTCCCGGTCAGCGCAATATTTACAACGCGTATCGCCGAGGCGATGGAAATCCTGGCAATAGTGGCGATAAGCATAAAATATCGCTGAAATACCAGCGATATGACGAACAGTCAGAGTAAACATTGTAAATAGGGAGAGGTGGATCTAGCATTATGATCCACCTCCCATGCAACATATTGCTAAGTCATGAATTCATCAGGCGTAAGGAACCGGCGATAGACCTGGTTAGCGCTGGTGTAAATGACGCTAGAAGTGTTAGTGATTATCTAGTTAATAGTGAGTAGCCATTTTAGCGATTCTTCCCACTGAGTTTCAGTCGGGAACGCCTACCTCGCATCTCATTAGCGATGCAAGGAGAGGCGCTAAGAAAATGGGCACAGAGGCATGGATTCACGCGTTAGCGTGTCCATGCTGATAGGGCGTTAGAATTATCACCGCTTTTCATCCCAAAACGGATGCTAATGCGGCGATAATTCTAACGCCGTGCCATGTAGATATGCCCGAAAATCGGTAGATGCGTGAATTCGAACAGCAGGAACTGTTCTATGTTTACTAATATTCAACACCATGAGATAAAGTGTGGGCTTGTAATTAGAAATCATACGATAAAGAGTATAATCTTTATTCAGCCTCAACCCTTCTAGATCACAAGCTTGTGTGTAAATTGGTAGTCATGCAAGTTTAAATACTGATATGAATATCCCCAGGTCAATTAACATGAATTACGTTGCTGCAGTTCATGCAATTGCAGGAATTTCGCAATATGCTTAGTACGCAAAATTCCCAAAATTGCAGCATCATCCTGAATCACATTAGTATGCTGCTATTTGTGGCAAAATAATAAGGCAGGAGCACAGAACAATCTGAACATCCAGCACACGAGCAGCAATTGTTCACAACAATGGAGTTTTTCATACGTTTTCTAGCGAAAAATGCGTCCATTCACCAAAAATTAAAGCAAGGATGCATTTCGCAAAAGGATTTAGCGTGGAATGACGGATTTGCATTTTTCGTAATTTTCCTGAAATTTTGCGTAGTTAATAAGGGTGGCTGTAACTCAAATAATTTGCTGTAGCATAATTCTGCAAGATTTTAGTAAAATTACTCTAGATTACGAGGAGCCATAACACCCTCAAATTTAAGTAGACCCAAGAATGCATTTTGCACTAAAAAAATAGCTCTGAATGCAACAGAACCTAAACTACAGCAGCCCACAGCAGGCTGCACATGCGACTGTACTCCTGTGGTGGGATTTGTGTGCCAAATTACTCATAATTAAGTAAATGGGTGTAATGATGTAATTTTTGGCAATTTTACATCAAAAAAGTAACAAGAAATTGCTCAGATTATTCCAGCAAAAATAACATTTTACCCACGCCTAATAATTATTCAAAAATGAATGGCACAGATTTTGCCCACCAATTACTATTATTGCCACGTCTAACCAGACAGAGGTACATAATAAAATATATCACTATCTCCCTCCTTACACCTTATCAATACCTCTCCTGGAAAGGCGCCCTTTTCTGCACTAGATAACTTAAGAAAGCATAGAACTATTAATTTGAGACAAACTGGCCAATTTGATTAGCAATCAAATTCGAACATTAGCATAATCAGTAAAATCAATGTTTGCGTAGGCTCAGTACTCGCAGGCATGATGAGCATTGGTTTTATCAATGCTGCGAAAGTGGAAGCAGATCGGGGGTCAATGTGGTAGCCCAGCAGTATTTTTCAATTGTCAGTGATATTGATTTCGCCGCCTCAACTAATAATGACACTATTCACATTCAATGTGTACATTTACATTATTGTTTTATCTTTTACCCCAAATTAAGCTCTATTATTTCTTTTCATAAAATACAAATAAAGTGTCATCAGAATTAACCTTTTTTATAAGAACTTTGCAGTTGTTTTAAGATTTTTTTTTCGCTGTATGCTCAAATATCATATTTAGAAATATTGTGTAACATAAATAGCTTGTCCTAAATATCAGTTACAAAAATGTGATTGTGTGAAGACTTACTATTTTTAACTCCAATTGGACAATATAATGTAATAATCGCAGAAACAGAAGGGACGAGAAATAGTACCTTCACTCATTCTTCCAAAAAATCTATATAACTCATTGTACGAGAAGGACTCCGGACATGGGGGAAAGGAGGTAAGTCCATCAAATCAATTTGGGCAAGTTAGTCCCAAGAGGAAAGGAAAGGACAAAACATAGGAAGCTAAGAGAGAAAACCCAATTGGAAAACCCAAAGGGTTGTTAATACTGCCCTCACCCACTATAAAGTGGCATGCTTCATTATAGGACTGCTGCAATACCCTGGCGCAGAACAACATACAGGGTGGAGTGCAAAGGATTATTTTATGTATTTTTAGCATACAAAAAAAAAGAAGAAGAATTGTAAGTATAGGGATCCATGTTGCAGAAAAGAAAGAGTATTAAAACTGTCTAAGTAGGTACCCTTCTACTTTATTTTGGGTCCCACTTGGCAGGATTAAAGAGAGTTTATGGGATATATGAGAGAGGCAACGTTTCCAATACCTTATCTGCTGTATCAACATGATTCTGACCTTGTTTGCTGCCGGTAGGGTCGCTGGCATTCATCAGGCTACAGATCCCTTAAAAAAACGTATTAGTACTCTCTCCTAGTATTATCTCTATCTGGTAGGGTCCTTTTGGTGGTAATACTTGCCCTTAGTAGATACACATCGTCTGTATACCTACGAACATAAAACAATATTCATTATTATATTTTCTGTACTCACTTCCATTGCAGTTGTCCCCTTTGTTATTTGACCGCTTAAAAATCGTGATTGCCTTATTCAGCTTAGACTGTGTTTCCCCCTTAATTCATAACAAACGCTCGTGAAAAGTGACATCCTCATACAAACTCAAGTTATGCCTCACTATAACCGGTATCCTGTTTACCGCCATTCTAACCCGAGTTCCATCAATGATGCTCCAAACTCGGGGGTAGAAGGGGGACACTGATATATTGTCACATTCTAAGAAAATAAAAGAAAATACAATTCACACATGCCTGTGTTTGTTGTAAAAGAAAATTAAAACCTATCATCCAAATGTCTTTTGTCTAATTATAAAGGCCTCTTATCTGTGTGGGAGATGCTAGTTTTTACCCCTAGTTATAATCTGTATTAAGTAGATTACTAATGTATCCATTCTGCAACGTAATTCCAATCTAACGTCTGATTGAGTTGAAGGCTTCCTGCTCCATGCAACTAGATTCTCTGCAATACCCCCTCAGTTTATGGGGAAGAGAGGGTCATTCTTTGTTTTATATATATAGAAATATATCCCGGCATCATTCAGTCCTGTTAATTTATATTTTTAATTTATTACTGCTTTCGGTGTGTGTGCTAATTATTCGCTGATGTCTACACTTCTATCCATTGCAATCCATTCCCAACGGATCCTGCGGTCCTGAAATCTCTGGACACAAATCATTGAGGACATGCCATGTCTCATCTACCAGACCTATTCCATATGGTAGTCGTCATGCCCCAATGAGTCAACGTCTCACTGACTCTATCACACCCCCCAGAGTACCCTGCTTACTCCGTAAAGGTGCGGATGTTGCCAAATCGGCTGCTCTACTCCCTCTGACGATGCCGTAAGTCAAGTGCCAGCATACATAAATCTTGTCTCTTCCATTCTTCTACTTACGTGGGATGCTCTGGCCTGCCCGCTCGAAATACAATCGAATGATGGTTTTTATGGCAGGCATCTTAATAGGGTGATGCCCATCTCAATATGAATGTGGATATAGATGAAGGCATGTCAGTGGAATGTACAAATATACTTGTTTACGTATACCTTCAGGTCATTTAGTCACTAGTTCTTCATGCATATTTATGTAATTACCTCTGTGTTTAACACTCCATTGATGATATAATCACCATTATAGGAAAGAAGACCGAGGTCTTTTTATTCTTGTGCCCTTTTGTTTTCATAGTCATGGCATCTGAACCTGGTGTTATTAACTTCCTTTCAACCCTTATTATATTATTTCATTATTAATTCCTAACTGTCCTCATCCCAGTTATGGGGTCCGACGTTAAGATTAAAAACGTGCTTCGATTCTTTCGAATCCCTTCTGAGCACGTTGTCACATCATTCCATTTCTGGAAACCCCATCTCATATCCCCTCATATGTCCATACGAGTTGAAGTACATCTATATGCTTATATTTCTCGAACAGATCTAATTGTCTTTAACCTGTATTATTCAGATGGTACCAGGGAATCGAATCTTGAGTCACATTTCACTGCTCTGAATTCTATGTACCCATCTCTGTTCCGGTAAGAACAGCAATCTCGTTGTATCTATCGTAGTTGTGGGGATGTACGGTTTGCTATTACTAGCCTCTTCAGTGTGATTAATTTCCAAAAAGTGAGCTGTGAGTTTTGTCATTATTTCATTACACCTCACTTTACTCATGTGTTCTAGAATTCTTATCTTGACCCGTCTTGTAGTCATACCCACATGTTGTAAACCGCAGGGGCATTTAATCAAATAGATAACATTTTCTACGTTGCAAGTAGTGTGATTTCTCAATTCCCATGGATACTTAAATCCCAGGTCCACAGATTTACTGTTTGTGGACAAGTTTTGCAAGAGCTACAGGAATAATGCCCGGTGACTGGGGTAAGACCCCAAAATGTCAGCTCTGCATTGTTTCTTGATCTCTCAGGTTGTGGTCTTGTGTACACTTACACATTCCATATACTCACACTTTTCTAGAATGAAGATAATGGGCTCTTTAAATTCAAGCCATTTGCATTCAGGATACGCCAGGTTTTTGTGACGATTATCTTAATACATTTTGATGCTATACTAAATGTCGATACACATACGTTCCTGTCCTCTTTGGGTTTTTCAATTGTTTCCAAGAGTGATTCTCTATTATTATTTTTTGCTCGTTTCCAGGCTCTGTTTATAACATGTTGAGGGTAGTCTTGATATTTTAATTTCCCACTCAGCAACTTTGCCTCCATATCAAAATCTTGAATTTCTGAGCAAATCTACCTCAATCAAAGAAACTGTCTGTATGAAAGATTCTCTCTCAGAGATTTATGGTGGAAGCTGTGCTAGGACATTAAATAATTGTTTCCCGTTCGTTTTTGAAATGCTTCGCTCCTCAATTTGCCATTGTATGGTTTGATGATTAGATCCAAAAAGGGCAGGGACTCTGTTGTAATGGTTGAAGTAAAGAAAAGAAAGGAATTTCTCCCATTGAGGCACGTAAGAAACTCCTTGGCAGAAGTTAAATCCCCATGCCATATCAAAATAATGTTGTCAATATAAAAACGCCATACCCTAATTAAATCCAAATAGGGATTTTGTTACAGATAAATGTGTTCCTTCTCGAATTGGGACACATATAAACAGGCCACACTGGGTGTAAATGGACTTCCCATGGAGGTGCTATCGGTCTGTAAGTACAGAGTATCATGGTACTGGAAGACATTTCTTGTTAATGCCAATTCCGCCAGTCATAATATAAAGGATCTGGGGGGTTTTCAAATCCCAATTTTCTAAGAACAGGATGTTTTTAATGACTCACAATGTAGTGCCACAATAGATTTCCTCCTGAATAACGCAAAGTCAGCCTCAATAATTAGAGCTAAATAAACCAGAGTGCAAAGGGCCTTTTTGAACAGCAAACATATCTTTCAAGTTCTATGAATGCGCTGAAACCAACAGACTTTACCTCAATATTTCTTTGATCTAAATTCAAATAATGTTTAATAAGTGCATTCAGTGCTCTTGTTCATAGTAATTGAATTTTAGCTTTGTTGTTTCTTTTAGCTTTCATAGATTTTTTTTCTAAATTTATCTCAACAATTGCAGCCTCGTTAGTTAATATTAATTATTACTAATATTACTAAGGCAGTTTGATCCTATTGATTGCTCTCAAGTAAATGCAAAAAAGGCAAAAAAACTTACGTAATAGTTCATTTTGAGAAATAAACCCGTTTTTCTTGAGTGTTGTTTGAAACACTGAAGAGAATTGGGCACACACATAAGATATTGTGAGCAAAATTTTACAGAGGGCACAATAGCAAGAAAATAAAAAGGAGAGTGAGCTTTCACAGAGAGCCGGATTCCAGTTGTGATTTCAACTGGACTTTAAAAGGGGGTATTTTTTTAAGTGCAAACTATGGTTCAGGCTTGAGGGAGAGGGTAAGAGAGGAGTATTACTCAGAATGTACATTTTCCTTCGACGTTTTGCAAAGATTTATAAGCCTGCAAACTTTGCAACACTGTCCAAAAGCGAACATACATCATGCAAAAAAAGTTTATGTGAAGAGTTTTTTTTTTCACCAAACCCTTTTTTAGAGCAAGTTCTTATACGAAAAATGAGTTTTTTCCTGAGAGTTTTTTGAGCAAATTTTGGCTGTTTTATTTAGGACTTTGCAACCTTAACAAATATGCTCAGCTTGCCAAGTTTTAAAGGAATCTTCATACGGTGTGTGGAGGAACATATTTGTAACTTAGCATGCCCTCAGTCAATAGGCAGCTCCCATCACATTTGGGTGAAATTGTCAATGAAGCTGCTATACCCTCTTTGAGAAGAGTATTTGCCATTTTTCAGAGGGGCTCGGAAGCATTATTAGTAGTCGCAGCAAGTATGCAGAGCCATTCTCATGGTGAACGCAGCTGGCTGCCGAGCAGTCAGTAAATGCACCAGTCCCTAAGAAATCTTTCACCTAAAGAAACTGAGATGGTGTGGAAATGTTTTACAAAGACTGGTGTCATTGTTTAAAGACCACAACAATGATTTATTAACACAATGCACAAACTAAGAAACAACCCCAACAAAGGTTGAAGGTCATTCAGAAGTCTGGAGGTTTTATTGCCTCACCAATGTTTATTTTACATCCTCTTGCCAACTTCCAGGGTAAAGTTGGAGTTTTAGTGGATGGGGCCCCACCAGGGTCTCAGCAACGGTGGTCTTGTCTGGTACAGTCAGCTCTGACTGGACCTTAGTGGCTTAGAACTACAACACATCATTAACACCACCTTCGAAACAGGCTCCTTCCCAGATGACTGGAAACACGCAGAAGTCAGGCCCCTGCTCAAGAAGCTCACAGCCAACCCCACCGACCTCAAGACCTACCGGCCCATCTTGCTCCTCCCCTAAACAGCCAAAGTTGCAGAAAAACAGTCAACAAGGAACTGACACGATTCATCGAAGACAACGCTGTCCTTGACCCATCCCAATCCGGATTCCGGAGCAACAACAGCTCTGAGACTGCCCTACTTGCCGTCACGGACGACATCCGCACCCACCTGGACCAAGGACACTCCGCCACTCTCATCCTACTCGACCTATCAGCAGCCTTCGACACCGTCTCCCACCGCATACTCATCGCCAGACTACATGCCGCCGGCATACAAGGAACAGCCCTAGACTGGATCCGATCATTCCTCACCGGAAGAAGCCAAAGAATCAGACTGCCACCCTTCCTCTCCGACCCCACGATCATCACATGCAGAGTCCCACAGGGGTCGTCACGGAGCCCAACCCTCTTCAACATCTACATGGCCCCCCTCGCAGCCATCGTCCGACAACATGGCTTCAACATCGTATCCTACGCCGACGAAACCCAGCTCATCCTCTCTCTCACCAAATACCCCACCACCGCCAGACTCAACTCCAAAAATGGATGCAGGAAGTAGCAATCTGGATGACCAACAGTTGCCTCAAGCTCAACGTCGAGAAGACAGAAGTCCTCATCCTTGATACACGTCCCCTCCCCGAACACTTTCAGGAAGACTCTCAAGACCTGGCTCTTCGGTGAACAAATCTGCTGCGCCCCCCCCCCCCCCGCGCCTTGAGACCCTCAGGCTTGAGTAGCGCACTGTACAAACCCTGATTGATTGAATGATTGGTAGATATTTGTCCCCATTGAAATGTACAGATGGAGAAAGTATCCATAGGAAAGGAGTATCCTATCATGATGGTGCATTTCTATTGCAATCAATCAAGCGTCACTTCCTGTTGTCACAAACAAGGAGTCATTCTTTAAAAAAAAGCACCCTTGGTCTGAGTGCCCTGGAAACATTTCTTATGACTTCTAGTTTGAATGAACCATGTCTATTTGGAGCATGATAAGTCACTCCCACGTGAGGATACATTCTTTAACCTCCCCTAGCATACCTGTAGCTTCGGTGTTTATCCTACTCTCCTAAGGGTTCAGGGCCACAGACTTCCTGAGAAAGACATTTCTGACTGATCGATAAATCCATACTCAATTGATCCATTCTAAGACCAATGACGGTGAGGATGCGCTTTACTTTCCTGAAACGCTGTTACCGTTTGAAGGCCTGACATGTAGAATCTCGCAGAAGGGTGAATTCACCTTCAATTATTTTAAGTCTTGTTATTGGAACGCATTAACAGAAGTTGAGAGGTGACTCTAGAAGACTAGATCTCAACTGTAATGAGTTCAGTAGCACTGTAGTAAATAGACAACCCAATGAGGAAGAGCGTAAGTTCCGCACCTGAATACATCTGTTTATGGGAGTGATTGATCCCACGAAGATTCTTTGTGGACGTGACATGCGTGAAAACTAAGATATGGACAACATCTAACCTGTCAGAATCTTACTCCGTCCACAGAGTACCAGCTGGTCACCTTTTGGATTTACCCATTCTGTGGATGTAAAATAAATATAGCAATTGTTTGAAAAGATGTGGCTTAAACACAATCTAACGAAAGCTGGGTCGCTATATAACAACCTTGGCTGCCTGTTTCACTCTGTTTAAATCCCCTATATTTAACTGCCTGCAGCAAGGGCACAGCGGGGGGTCAGTATTAAATAAACCTGAATAACTTTTAAGTTCACTAGAATGGTGCCTCAATCTCGATAGAAACTGAAAGAGGTAATCACTTTATCCCAGTGATAGGAATGTTACTCATGTTACAGTCTGCACTTCCAGTTCAAAGGTTATAACACCGGAATTTTTAAATAGATGCTACATAGTTGATTATATCAACATCAGCCAAGTTGACCAGAGGTGAATAGGACCGCTTTAGTAACCCTGGGCGTAGTTCGTGAAGTAGCGCTACGCGTAGCTACGCAAAGTGCACTTCGCACTACGCGAGCTACGCGTAGCACTTCGCGAACTGCGTAGTACCCTGTTTGCACTGTGCAAGATGCCGTTTTCAATGATTGCACAGTGCGGACAAGCATCCGGCACTGTGCAATCATTGAAAACGGCATCTTGCACAGTGCGAGCTGTAGTTTTCTGCCACTCAAGTAGATTTTTACTCGAGCGGCAGCTTTCTCAACGCGGACTGGTAGCTTCTCATCGCGAGCGGTTGCGAGCATACGCGACCACTCGCAATGAGAAACCTGACCTCCCCGCGTTGAGATTCTCGCCGGGAGGTTTATTTTCCACGCTCGCGATCGCCAACTTGATGTTGCTGATCGCGCATGAGGAAAAAGTCTCGCCGGGATATCATTTTGCTTACTCGCGGTCGCCAACTTGACGTTGAGGACCGCGAGCAAGCAAAAAATGACCGCTGCACTACGCAACGCTATGCTACGCGTGTTTGCACTGTCCTACGTGCAATTCGCGTAGTGTGAAGTAGCGCAAACTTCGCAAACTACGCGAGCGTAGCGTAGTGCTTTGCCCAGCCTTACTCTTTAGCCTGACACATAGCCCGAAAAGACCTTTAGAGCCCATGGTAAGCCCAAGAGTTAGGGCCTGATAACGAGATTGGTTGTCCTGCTAGAAAACCGCAGTGCTGTGGTGGTCTTGCGGTGATGGGCAATGGTTTTCCATATCTATTAATGCCTGTGTGTACATTTCGACTGCACGTGCTGAATGTACACACATGATGATATATCTTTTACAGACCACTGGATTCGCATTAACGAAAGATGTAAACTTTGTGAAGTTTACACAGAGTTTCACGAAGGGAGAAAAATATTCATAACTTCACACAGCCCTACAATGCAAAAATCTCCCACAATAACCCATGACATTGTGCAGTTATGCTTGCGACACATGTAAACGCAACTGCTATGTTTACCCTTCGGCCGCAACACCCCCTGAAAAATTAATCCTGAGACCCTGACCACAGGTTGGGATGGTGGGTGTCAATTCTTATGCCTTTGCGAACTCCTGCTTCCACAGAGATCAGAATTCTGAGATTTGAGGTAAAGATTGCATCCCCACAATTTCCGTCTAAAAAATGTCAGCAGCTGAACCCTGCTGACCTTTACCAGCTAAAAGTATGTGCTAAACTCAGCGGTGGTTTCTTTATGAGGGCAAGGGAGTGTCGCCTCACTGCCCGCTGCGAGGTGCACGATGTTAAAAAAAAAATGGCAATGAAATTATTTCATTGCCATTTTATAACTAGTCTGCCTCCGAGCCAGTAGGGCACGTCCTGACTGTCCTTTGCAGCCGATTGGCAGCAGGAGGACTAGAGCGGTGGTGGCCACACACATTTCAAAGTGCACATGTCACTTTGGCCGGCGGTCAACCACAGTGGGATGATCACTTTGAAGCTCTCCACTCAGCTGTCTTAGACAGCTGGGCGGAGACTAAGCACAGCCTCTAAAGCCTGAAGGAGCATTAGGTCAACCCACTCCATCCAATTCTGGCGCTGCTTTCATGCAGCATGAAAGCAGCATTTGGATTTGTTAGGGGGTTCTTCATTCCACAGGCATCGGAAGGAAAGCAAGGAGGATGAGGAGCCTGCGGTAAGTAAAATGTATTTGTATTTAATTAATGTAATGTACAACACTTTACTGTTTGTTTTATTTTGGAGGGAGGGGTTGTTTTTATTTGGGCTTTTGAGGGAGGTTTTTTTTCTATGAGTTTTTGTAGGGAGGGAAAAATTATTTTGTGTATTTGGGAGTGGTGGGGCACTTCGCTTGCCCCATCACTTTAAAAAGGACACCAGCCGCCGCTGGCTAAACTACGATACATGCAGCATATGCCGTGTAGCAACCAATGCCATATACAATTCCAAAATTTGGGAGAAAATCTCAACTCAGTATAGAAGGCATTTACCACATCCTGCAAATGCTGCACCCTCCGTTATCAGTATTTACCGGGTGCAATAGATACCTCACACTTTCTTCAGCCGCTAGGAATCAGAGCCTTAGTGTTAATTACACAAATTGTGTAATTCATGTCAACACATAACTTGCGATTTTTAAACAGCATACAGTTTTGGCGACAAAAACATTACAATTAGCTCACAGAGAATGATAATTTGCTAAATATTTTAGTTACATAAAAAGCGGGGAGTGATATTGCTCTTGTTATTTGTTTACAAGTGTGCACTGGTTTATATAAACCTAAATATGCTGCTATTAAGATGCTTTCTGACACTTTTGTTTCAGCTAATTGTTTCAATCATGTACTTCAAAACGTGAAATATAGTCAAGAAGCATTATAATACAAATGTTTTGCTCTAGATGTCTACTTCTTAGGTAGCTCCTCAATCTACATCTGGATGGCAAACCTATCACTTGCTGCACATGTCTCACGTTCTCTTGCTATAGTTTTTCCTTATTCTTGTTCTCTTTCCCCTCCTCTTCTCTTATGGTAGCATAATAGCCCACTACTGCGTGCTATACTGGCTGTTTAAAGCCTTAACTCTTATAACGATGGAGAGAGCCTTTAACAAATTAATGCCCATTTAGGACCTCTCAACTTTTCCTGAATCACACTCTCATCCCTTTCCCTTTGTCCATCCTTTAGCTCACTTTTCTTTCACCATCAATTTCCTTCTCATTCCCTCATCACTCTTTTTTCAATGTAAATAGCTTCTTTCTTCTTTATCTCTTTCTCTGAGAGACCATCTTCTTCCATGACCAGTTTCTGTTCACTATCAACACAGATGTTCACCCTTTTCAAACACTAGAGAGCATTATCCATTCTTCCATTGAAGAGCGGTGCTGCTAGTGGTACTAAGTTGGTAAAAAGATAGCAGTGGGTGCAAGCATTTCCCTTGCTATGCAAACCAATTACCTCGAGACAACCCTCTTCATTTCCCCATCCTGTCGCAGTTGAGAATGCCTCTCCGCCCTCGCTCACCTGATATCATCCTCATTGGCGAAGATGATGACTGCACGAGCGTTGGATGTCTCCAGTAGGCGTTCAATTATCTTGTCATATTCCCCACTCTTGGGCTCTCTTGGAATCTTTACTGACTGTGCCACGCAGAGACCACCTGCAATTGGAGACGGCAAAAAGTATCTTTAAAAAAATAAATATATCAATATATATAACCCCCCAAAAACATACACCATAAACTTCAGGCAGGTCTATTAGTAGAAAAGAACCAATTTGCATTTGAGGCCAAAATTAACAGAATGAGAGCATAAAGCAATAAAATCCTGAAGTGTGACTTCCTCAAGTTAAACATCCAGTGCTTACAAAATCTTTGTATCCTTGGGATCTGACTTCTTAGTCAAATAATTATTATTCAGTCTTTACATTTTTAATATCAGAGCTGATCCACATAATGATTGTTTCTACACAACGTTATGTCATGCTAAGGCCCCTCAAACATTGAAATGAATAGGAGATGTGGAGAAAAGTGGGCAATATTGAAGAAACGGCAAGAAATGGGGAACATATAGAAGCCGTCCGGGTGGAGTAGCAAAGCTCAAAATCCTACTCTCTCACTGATTGGAGCGTAGGGTCTTCCTAGATAGCCACCATTTTGAGGGCTGGGAGTGGGCCAAACTTTGGATTAGATAATTGTAGATATTACTTCGGCCTGGCGGAGTTCACAGAGTTCCATGACCGCTGCGTTATGCGGATGTCAGCAAGTGGTGGAGTGCATTAGGTTCACTCCGTTCACACTGATTTTTAGTGCCGGTTGTTTGTCCCGCACTGGAAAATCAAGTAGATGTTCTAATTTGGCAGCAGCTACCTCAACGTGAATGGAAGGCTTCTCAAAGCGAGCGGTCGCAGCCATCCGCGACCGCCGGTGTAGAGAAATCTCGCCAGGAGGTGTGCCTGGAGTAAGATTTTCCTTGCTCACGCTCGCCAATTTAGCGTTGGCGAGCGAGGAAAAAACTCTGCTCTGCGTTCATAACTATGCGCACTCTTGAAGTGGGAAAAGCTCTGCGCAGCGGAGCAGAATTTCATGCCCAGACCTAATTTTCACTACAGAAGTTACCCTTAACACTTTCTTCCAAATTCTCACCACTGCTCGTTGGCCTCTTTTTTTTTTCTTCACTCCACCTCCTGACTTTTTTTGTCTTTGTTGCTAACTGGTTAATTTCACAGCATGAGAAGCTGCCTGAGTTTTTCGTAGTGTCCTAGGCATTATCTCAACTTACTGAAATGGCTCAAGTTGAGCCTGGAGATACAAGTGTCCTAGACAGTCAGCACAGCTGGCAGCAAACAAAGTCTATCACGCGCAGACATTCACAAGTGACCAATCTGGGTTGAAACAGCTATTCACATCACATCTGGCCTTAGATCAACATCTCAGACAGATGGATTTGGCTTACACTCCTCAACAAACGTTTTCTTGAAGCACCAAATGGTGTCTAAGAATGGCTCTGTATTGAGCCAGAACAAAAAAAAACATTTAATGGTCGGTATTTACATTACAGTTGGACTATCAGCTATGTTTTGTTTTATCATCAAGAGATGCATCATTTTTGTTGGTAGGGGTGTACTAGGCGACTTTGCAAAGGTCAAACAATTTCGCATTGCCACATTTGCATTAAAATCCCAGCAATTCAAGATGCCTATAATCTCTTTTAACCGAAAATTGTTCTGCTTAAGATGTACTTAGCAGAAAGCAATTCGTGTTTTTTCTCCTATACAATATCAGTATGCTTAGAAAAACACGGGCAAAATTAATCTTGCAAAGAAAAATTCTGTATACATCTCCCAGCTTGGCTGAATTTTTTACGGAGGAAATTACCTGTGAGGTCCAATACACACAAAATTCTCACATTTGTGAAGGTAAACCCAGAAACTTTGCAGGTTCTGCTCGGTACAAAAATTACCAGGAACTTTGCAGGCAAACAACATCTTTTGGCATCCCTCGTGCAAATAACTGAGCCATGAGAGACATATCTGTAGCCCACTACCACTAGGCCATCACTCCTTGTGCAAATTAATACTAGGTGCCAGGTCGACAGCCTACAGGTCAAACATTGTATGTGTGTATGTGTTGGAATTTCTACCAAATGAACCTAGCTGGAGTACAACAGTGCGCTGAACAGGTGGCATGACAGGGAAAGACAAATACAGGGGGAACTCGAGGGAGACTGTTGGGTCAGGGATACTGCTTCTTGAAGAGGTGAGTCTTTCATTAGTTTCTGATTTGAATGAGGGTTGGTGCCCATCTGATGTCAGTGGGGATGCTGTTCCATATCCGGGGTTCATAAACGGAGAAGGCTTGCCATCTATTTTTCTTTCCTGCGATGTTTTGTCTCCATTCTGTGAAATCTCAGCTCCTGGTCTGGCATTAGGCCTTGACGTAAAATTCCATGTAGTGCACGGAGTCCTGAAAAACTCAGTGGAGCAGAGTTTTTTCTTTGCTTGCCAAAGTCAACGTTTGTGTAAGTGAGGAAAATCTTACTCCAGATCACCTCCGGCAAGATTTCTCACCACAGGCGGTCACTACCGCTCGCGTTGAGAAACCTTCTGTTCGCGCTGAGGGAGCTGCTGCTCAAGTAGATCTTCTACTTGAGTGGCAGAATGAAGTAGTGCCCTCTTGCGTGGTGCCATTTGCACCGATTTTACAGCACGGGGCAAACACCTGGCGCTAAATTCAGTGCAAACGGTGCAAAGTAAATGCACTCCGCCTCTTGTGGAACTCTGCGTAGCAAAGCAGAGTTTTTGGGTCACTTCACAGAGTTCCCCACAGCGGAACTCCATGAACTCCAGCCACGCCTATCAGGCATTACCCCAGATGTAGATAGCTTGTTTGTCAGGTAAACTGGAGTTTTTTTGTTGAAGGCTTTATAAGTGAGGCAGCGTGTCTTGAAGAAAATCTAGTCTGGAAGGGGGAGCCAGTGTATGTCTTTAATGTTGGGTGATTTGGTGTAATTTCTTCAAGACTTGCCCCTGCATTTAGGATACCTTTAAGGTGAATGAAGTATATGAGGTATATGAAGTTGCCTTGCAAAAGTTCAAGATATTGGAGGGTTCCATGTATGAGACAGGAATGAATAGAGATCTATTTGGTGGTGAGGTGATGGGTGTTGGCTCATGGCTGAAAGTGAGGGGGCTGTAGAATTGGTAATGATGTTGTATCCGATTTTGTCTATCTTCTCAGTAAAGAGTAGTTGATGGCATAGTATTTGTTGACTGGATCAGGGACTGTGGGTTCTAGGACAGGATTGGTGCAGTGTTTGTCAGCCTTAAAGAGAGCTTTGTTTACTGGTTAGTTCACTGCTGGTGGTCTTGTAGAAAGAGACATTAGCTATGTTAAAGAAGGATTGGTAAATAGAGTACGGTGTTTTGATTAGGATGAGGTTATCAGGAAGTTGTAATCTTCTCTATTTTTTTTCTTGTTTTTTTGCATTAAGCTCTTAAATGTAACAATAATCCACATTTGTAAAGCGTGAACGATCACCCGTAAAGGTCTCTAGGCGCCGTCAGGAAGATTAAGCAAGCTATTGCCCAGAGTCACATGGTGCTGGGCTAATCTGCTGCCGGCGCCGGGGATCGAACTATGATCCCCAGATTCTGGAGTCAGTCGCCCTGGCCGCGGCGCCACACCTCTTCCCTACCAAGGTGCTGAGCTCTTTGGCTTGGTGGATCAGGTTTTTAGTGGAGCCTGTCATTCACTATGCATTCTCACATTGGTGCTGTATATGTCGAGGAAAGTAGGAACATTTGCTGTGTGCTGGAAATATCCTGAACTGTTTAGTTCTCCTTTGATTTTTCAAGATGGATGTCTTTGATGGTTTGGAAGTTTACTTTTCCTCTTTTAGTTTTTTCTTGATGCTGGAGTGTAGTGTATGCAGTGGTTAAGCGGAGAGCATAATAGTTATTCCAGCCAAGGACTATAGATATCTAGCAGTGACTATAAGGGGACACTGATAAGATGACTTATCGTATGTTGCCTTTGGAGCAGGTTAATATATTGACGAGTTGTTTATTCCTAGTGTGTGGAGTATTGATGAGTTGTTTGATTCCTAGTGCATAGGAGGCTTTCTTCATGATCTTCACTTTGGAGTTTCCAGGGCGTTTGAATTCTCTGAGGAATGTGGTGTGGATCTGTTGGCAGCGACGGCCCGTATATGGCGTGTTACCGGGGCGGTGACGTGGGGCAGAGGAGGGGCAGGGTGGGGGGTTGCAAAATGCGGCATACGGCCGATTGCATATAAGTTACGAAAAAAATAAAGAAAACAAATTTTGTTGCGCGCGCTGCATCGCATTTGGCGATGCTGCGTGCTCAACAAAATCAAGTGATACCACTACATCAAGTGATACCAGTTGATGTAGAGACGGAGGCTGGGAACGGTAGTGGTCACTTCCTATAGAGATTGACAGTGGGAAATCTGGAGATGGCTTTGTGTTGAGACGGATGCGTGAAATTATTTCTCCCAAAGCAGCACTTATGGTCCCTTTGCCACAGGAAAGGGAGAAGAGAGGGCAGCATACTGATACTTCATATAGGATGGAAAATAATTTGTGTACTGGCCTGAAGCCAATTGATCAATTCTACCAAGGTCAATTTTAAGTATTCAGTTTTCAGTGTTATACTAAATCCCCACATCCTGCTGATAGTCAGATCCTCACTCTATTTTGTACCCAGAGGTTCAAGTGGGGACGAGCCACCTTTTCAGTGTCCTTCTAAAGTATAATAGAACTGTCTAGAGAGACGCCTGCCTCTGCTAACCCAAATCTAACGGATTTGTGATACACAGGAAGTGAGAAACAGAGTGATGGGAGACAGGGTCTACAAAGGACCAGGATAAGAGAGAAAGTGAGCTGGCTAAAAATTCAATGAAAAGGAGTAGCTTTTAGCCAACTCAAAGGCATGAACTTTAATCTCTCTAGTTTGCCTTACACAACAATATATTCACCACCCTCCCATTCTCATAAAACAGAGATCTTCATAGGAATTAGTAATCCGAAGACAAATGCATCTGGATGAAGTTCTAAAGACCATAATGACGGCTTCTGTATAAAAAGTAGGTATAAACACATTTGGCCTCAGTGCACCTAAATAGGGGAAGAAGAGTGTTTGCTTATGTTTACTTTCTCTGAGCATCTTAATGGAAATCATTTACCTCCCTTAATCCTAAAATGCAATTTTTTAAATGAAATTCACATAACTTCAGTCATTTACGAATATGGTCATACCTATGTGCATTTAAAAACACTCAAAGTCTGTAAAGGTATTCAGAACAAATAGGCAGAACATGCCCAGGAGGATGAGGAGACAGAGTGCTGTGTGAGAGAGAAAGAGAGGGAGGAAGTGAGAGAGTGGGATAAAGAGAGAAGCCGGGTGGTCAAACAGAATGGGGCAGTGAATAGCCAGAGAGAGAAAGAGCATGAAAGAGAGAGTGAGAGAGAGAGAGAGAGAAAGAGAGAGAGAGAAGCTGGGTGGTCAAACAGACTGAGGTAGTGAATAGCCAGAGAGAGAGCACAAGAGAGAGAAAGAGAGGGATGGAATTAAGACGTGGATAGAACAACCTGCAGCGGCAGCTCCTCTGCCAAGACGGAGGAGCGTTGCCCCACTGCTCTCTGAGCAGTGCAAAGGAAAAATAAAATGATAGTAACAGAACGTTATTATCATTTTATTTTTAGTATGAAGCCAGGTTAAGGCGGAGCAGGGCTCACGTCAGAGGGAGGAAGAGTGGTTGGTGCACCATAAGTGTGCATGACGGTTTGGCCGGCCGACTGGGTCTGACCAAACCATCATGTGCACTTAGCAAGTTCTCCACCTGGCTCTATTGCACAGCGTGGACGGGGAACATGCACAGACTGCCACTCCCTGTCTGAGTGCCAAACCAGGCCACTCAGACCAGTCCCGATGCTGCTGTCATGCTGGTGACCGCAGTGTCGTGAATGGCTAGGGGCGTCTAGGAGCCTGGGCGCTGCCTGGAGCCAGGAAAACAGGGAGGAGAGAGGGAAGGTGATGGCTATCGACTGGCGACTAGCGACCAGCAGGAAGTCTTTATTTTAACCCACCCGGTCATACCCCCTGCCACCATTCCGTACCAGCCGGCACTGACACCTAGGCTGGGCATTACAGAGACTGAAGAGAGGAAACAGAGATATCATCAAGGGCTGTCAGTGAGTAGTGGGATAGAACATGGCGGCTGTGCATAGGTTTAACATATAACGTAATAAGGCAGTTATAAGTTTTGTCAATTCAATTAAATTAATTTTATTCATGATTTGGAACTCCAACGAAGTCCACATGATGAAAACAGTACATGCATGATGGATGGATGGATGGAAAGAACATATGATAATACAATAAAATCGGTTACCTACCACAATAGAATCAATTTCATAATATAAACATTTTGTCAATGAAGGCGCAATTATAGAGTTTTCTTAAGTAAGGAGTATGCAAGTGTTAGTACAAGTATAGAAAGTCCTAGCTGGGAAGCAACAGAGCGCTGAAAGATGTCACAGGGTAATGTTCATATATTGGAAGTGTGGCTCGTTTGATTTGCCCTTCGGTTCTTTTGGGTGAACTTGCACTGATGGTGATCCTATCATTAGACAAAGTCATCCAATGTGGCTAGGCCCTAAACTTGGCTCCATCATTCGCGACTCACCCCTCTCCGGTTCTAAAGAAAAACTCATTGGCTGCTTTGAGGCTCAGAATATTTCCAGGATCAGCCCCCTTTGCTGTTCTTCATCACTAAAGGCATGAATCCGCGTCAGTGGAATGCAGCCCCCCTGTCTACAAGAGACTGATGCCAGAGGTATCTGTAACATCAATTTTGGAGGGGCAGAAATATTGTCTATTCTGATATTTTGTGGAATAACAAGCAGCAAGCGGTGTTTCTGAGCCGATTCCCGTATTTTTTTATTTCTCCGAGTTTTTCACCAAGAAATTTCAGTTGTTTTCAGCAGCCAAAGCTTCTGGGCTAAAAGCCGCAGCTTGCAATCCTGACGGACCCACTCTATAGCAACTCTGCAATGCCCCACGGAACCTATAGCCTGTTGACATTTCAATCCCACTCATATCATTGCAGGGGACGGACGATCCTCAGGACCTGATGAAGGTTATGTATTTAGAGGGTACCATATGCATCTTAAAAAAACATAACCTTCATTAAGTCCCGAGAGTACGGTGGGTCATCACATTGAAACACAAGGAGCGCGTTTTCTTCTTCATATTTGGACTCTTAGGCCCATGGGCTTACTTACCTGATTTGGTTTTTAAATTGTGTGATGGGTATTGTGTCTATGTTTCTTTAAAAGGGATGTATGATGGGGTAACTGTGATTCTGTATGGTGGCATATATAGGATATTTCTGTGGTATTTTGATATTTTGATATTGTTTTTTCTGCATATAAAATGGGAGCATTCAGTTGCTCCCTTTTGTTTCTGACCTTCTGGGTACCCAGGCAGACAGAGAGGTAGCTAAGTATTAGGGTGGGGTAGTAGCCATGGCTTGTCTCTTCTTTTCATGATACCAGGTCTTGCTGTGGCATTCTTCTATTCAGTCTGTTAAGCAATGTATTAGGAATTAAGCAAATAACACAGCCTCAGAGGAATGCGAACCAGTGGTGGCAGGCATGGTTTGCGGGTGGCAGGGTGGGTGAGGGTAAGCGGGGGAGGTCCTCAAGGGGGGGTAGAGGGAGGAAATGGTTAAAAAAACCACTTACCTTGCCATGCTGATCCCGCGTCTCTGCTCCTGCTCTCCGAGGCACAGGAAGCACAGAAAAGTTTCCCCTGACCAATCACAACGCTGCAATGCAGCATTGTGATTGGTTTTGAGCTTCATGGTTCAACGCTCAACCAGGGAATGAGGGCCTGCGCTTATTTTCCACGAAGGCTGTAATGCAGTCTGCATGGAGAACGGGAAAAGAGTGCATGACTGGTTTGAGCGGCCGAGAGGGCCGACCAAACAGTCATTGGGCACTTAAGAGTGGGCAAACCACTCCTCCTCTGCCCAGCTCCGAGAGCAGAGTAGCCTCACCCACCCACGCGCCCGCAAAGCAACAGGAAACCTAAAATGATAATAACTCAAAGTTGTTTTTTTTAAAATAAATTTGTTTATTTCGTCTGATCAACAATGTATGCCATACACAGTATATTGTTTTTTGTTACAAGGTATACCACATGACGTCTGTGAACTTTCTATGTATAGTGAAAAATTGCTTTCGTTTCATGCATTCTAGGCTGACACCAGATTGTACATCTCCGCATAGTTCGACAATAAAACTCTTATCATTTCAGGTCTACAGTTCTTCGTTTGACTATTAAAAATTACATTACTTTATACATGAGATTGCAACGCAAAGCCTTATATCGTCCCCTTAACTGCTAAAAGGAGTAAAGGTTATAACAGAGCATCCCCTTTATTTGTACATTTCCACCAATTTACATTTATTCGTTAACCTCATGTATTGTTAAGAGGTATTTTTTCAGTGGTTCCCAGAAATCTCGGGGCCTCGACGATAGTGGTATTTCCTCTGCGTATATCTCCATGGTTTCCCTGCAATATGACATGTCCGTGAGCCAGTCCTTGAATCTAGGGGGGCGTTTACTGCCCCATTTAATGGCAACCCGTCGTTTCGCTAGCAGTAGCGCCAGCGCCAGAAACTTTCGCCTTCTTGTCGGTGTCAATTTATATATTCCCAATAAGCATACAATTGGCGTATTCGGCACCTGCTCAGCCAGCATTGCGGTTATTGCCCTTACAATTTCCTGCCAGTAGTCATGTATATTGTGGCATGCCCACGCCAAGTGTAGAAAATCAGCATTCATGGCATTACACATATGACATCTGTCATGTGGTCTTAGACCATATCTGTGGAGTTGGGTCAGGGTGTAATGAAATTGGTGAAGAAATTTAAAGTGTATAATCCGTAGATTACAGTTCGATGTCAGTAAGTGTAGTTGTGTGCAGCTATATTCCCAGTCCTGCTCCTCTATCTTATCTTCTAACAGTTTTTCCCATTTAGTAAATGATCTATTGATCGCTACGTTTTGTTCTGATTGAGATGCGTTATATAGTCAGGTGACTAACTTCTGTCGCGTTTTCGCTACTAGTAGGGCCTGTAATGCCTGTAACATTGGTGGCTCTTCCGGGTAGGTATCGTATAGCTCTTTAGCCTCTGCTTGCAGCCGCATATGTGTAAATATCTTCATTGGTGTGTTGTGTGTGTTTAGCGATGGGTCATTTCTTTGTAGGAATCTTCCGTTAGGAAAGGCGTCCCCCATATTATAGATTTTCATATCTTCTAGTAATAGCAATATTTTCTTCTCTTGTGTTACTGATAATTTCGGGTGATTGGCTAGAGGAAGCGCCGGTGCATAGACAGGTAACTTGTTTGCCCTATGTGCCAGTGCGTGCCAAGCATTCGATGTGCAGTGTACAGGTTGAATCGTGTCCCTATGTGCATAAGACCTCGGGTCTGATATGAAAGTTATCAATGGAGTGGGTTGTACACTATCCGTTTCCACTGCCAGGTGCGAAAAGGAACCATACTGTTTGGTCCAGTAGTGTGCATGTTGCGCTTGTGCGCAGTAGAAATAAAGCTGCAGGTCCGGTGCCCCAAAACCTCCCATAAGGTATGGCTTCCTTAATATAGTCCAGCTGACCCAAGCCTGTTTACCCGCCCACGTCAGCTTCTGCATTGCTGACCACAGTTTTACAAAAAAAGCTTGTGTGAGCCAGATTGGGATGTTAATGAATAAGTATAGAAACCTGGGTAATACTACCATCTTCTGCAGTGCAATCCTATCTGCTAGCGACAGAGGCATCTGTATCCACCTTGCTATTTGCTCATCTAGTTTAGTCATTGCCCTGCCATAGTTTTCCCTTATGACTAGTTCTGGGTCCCTATGTATCCATATCCCCAGATATTTCACTGGGTCAGTTTGCCATCTCAGGGGATAGTCCAATGCTGGCTGGGTTGTAGCCGGCGTTAGGGGTATAACCACCGATTTGTCCCAGTTTATTTTTAACCCTGCATACTGTTCAAAACGGATGTACTCTCTGATGAAGCTGTTTAGATGGGTATTAGGGTGTTGTGTAAATAACACCATGTCGTCAGCGTATAATGATATACTGAGGGGAAGTAAGCTAAACTGTAAGGCGGCCTCCCGGTGGCATTGACGAATCCTACAGGCAAGGGGCTCCAGAATCAGGGTGAATTGAATCGGTGATTGCGGGCAGCCCTGCCTCGTTCCCCTTTTTACCTCTGTAGGGTACGATATTTGTCCATTCAGCCTAATTCTAGCGGTAGGGGCGTGATATAAATTTCTATCCATTTTATAAATTGCTCCGGGAATCCCATTCTACGCAACACCACAAACATGAACGACCATTCCACTGAATCAAAATCTTTTGCAGCATCTAGCAAAGCCGCTGCTGCTCGCAAGTCCGGATCCAGATGGTGGTATAGAGCAAAAATGGTGCGTATGTTTAAGGTAGTTGATCTAGTGGGTACAAAACCTGCTTGATCGGGTAATACTAACTTCTCCTGCAGTAGTTGTATCCTAGTGGCAATTACTTTTGCCAAAATCTTTGTGTCTATGTTTATCAATGACAGGGGGCGGTACGAGTCACATCGTGATAAGTCTTTGTCTGGCTTGGGGAGTGTCACCAGGAGCGCTTCTCTCAGCGAGGCGGGGAGCCTACCCTCATCATACTCTTCCCCATGCATTTCAGCTAAGCAGGGTATCAATAGATCTTTGTATGTTTTGTAGAATTCCCCAGGTAACCCATCCCACCCGGGAGCCTTGTTGTTTGGTAAGGAGTTTATTGCATCTGTTAGTTCGCCTTTGGTGATGTGGTGGCTCAAAAATTTACGATGAGTGTCTGAGAGCCATGCTAGGACTACGTCCTGGAGGTAGTGGTTTATGTCTTCTGCTGTAGTGTTAGTTTGTATATCATAAAGCTGTGTGTAATATTGCTGGAAGCATTTAGATATGGACTTAGTGTCGTACTGCATTTGATCCACTTCATCCCGTATCTGCGTTATGTATGATGTCGTGTAAGAAGGTTTGATCTTGCTCGACAGGGCGCGCCCTGGCCTACCACCCTCCCCGTAGTTCCGTGCTATGTATCGTTTCGATTTGTATTTTACCTCATCCGTGGCGTATTTCTGGTATTCGTCCATCTTTTCCCTTATTCTTGCCAATATAATTGGATTTTGTGTCTGTGTGTGTTCCGCCTCAAGTGTACTAATGTCCCTTTCTATTATGGTTAGTTGCTGTTGGATATCCTTCAGGATCCCGGCATGTTTGTTAATACAGTGTCCACGAACAGTTACCTTGAATGCTTCCCACAATGTCCCCCCGCACTTTCTACAGATCCAGTATTCAACTCAAAGTAGTCTTCAATTGCCTGTTGGAGCCCGCTGCTGAATACTTGATCTAACAGGGCGCTACCTTGCAATCTCCATGTGAAATGTCTTGGTATGTGAGTTGGGATGTCCAACGTGAGGCTAACCGGGGAGTGGTCTGACAGTGTTTTGGGCAGATGTTTGCCCGCTCGCGTCCATGTACATGCTTCTGCCGTCAGCAGCCAATAGTCTATCCTGGACCATGTGTTGTGCATCGTAGATGTGCATGTGCCTTCCCTCCGGCCCTCGTGTCTCAGTCTCCATATGTCGGTCATTCCCCATGTTGCCATACCGTCCTTAAGGACTTTGGCTGCCCGTCTGCCATACGTCTCGTTACCTGTTGATCTATCAAGCGCTGGGTCCAGACAGGTGTTGAAGTCTCCCCCCCCATATTATTGGTGCACTCAGGAATTCTCTAAGTTTGGCCCATATCTCAGCATAGAACCTGGGATCATCTGTATTTGGGCCGTATGATGTGATTATGGTTAGTACTGAGCCCCCAAAATTACCTTACACTATAACGTAACGGCCTTGATCGTCGTGTAGTGTATGGAGCAATTGGAATGGGGTACTCCGTCTGACTAGCAGTAGAACCCCTCTGGCATACGTGGAGTATGATGATGCCATGCAGTATGACGCCCATCTGGTGCCCACCCGTGTTTCAGTAGTGGGGGTTAGATGTGTTTCTTGTATACACGCCACATCAATACCGTGTCTATCAAAGTATGCAAGTACTTTACGTATTTTTGGGGGATTTTGAAGTCCACGAACATTCCATGTTAGAAACATCAGTCTTCTAGCATTCCTTCCAGTGTCAGCCATGTGTATATATCACAGCTTGGTGTTGTCTTGTTCCTTGTATGGTGTATGTGTGAAGCGACAATTGCGTCAATAGCTTAATTTAGTCGACCAGACATTTTGTACTATCCCATCCCCCCACCCCCACCCACTCCGCCCTAGCCCCAGTGGCGGAGCCCATCCTAACTCGGTTAAACATGAAAAACATCAACAAGAAAAGAAAAAAACCCTTACAATAAGCTAATGTGGTGTACACATAAGGGCGAGGGCTGCCAGCCTGTTTCCAGTGGGTTCCCCACATGGACAAACGCCCTGAAAAATCGTATACATCAAAACTAAACATAACAAGTTATGTTAATTAAAGGTGCACCTGACAAGTCTGCCATAAGTCTATAATGTCTCTGAGGGTGGGCATAGTTCAAACATGTTCAGTTACAATACACAGTACATTAATATACCAAGTGATACATAGTTTGGTGATGTTCAACTTATCTGCGCCGGGTACTTGGCCAACCGGATATCGTCTAGCCACCATCTGCCAACTCTGTAGTCCAGCGGATTACTAAAATTGTCTTCAGCTGTACCACAGTTCATGGCTAGTGTGCTGTGGCCCCCCATCGTCCAGACCACAACAACACCATCCACTCCCGGCGTCTGTTTCCATTTCTCAACCGTACTTCGCCTCCCAGGTCTTTCCGGATCATTCTAGCTTTTAAGCGGGGTCCGCTAACCTTTGCAACGACTTGTTATTCCACGTCCGAAGTTGTATGCTGTTCCTCCTGGTCTCCCCGTGGGATCTCCGTCTTGGTTTTGGATGTTCTTTCTGTTGGAGGAATTTTAGCACGTCTTTCGGTTCGTTATAGATTTTCACATTCCCTTCATCCGTGACCCTTAGTCTTGCCGGATACAGCATTGCGTACGGGATATTCAGGTCTCTCAGTTTTTGTTTCACCTGGCTGAATTTCCTTCTCGCCTCCTGTACAAATACCGTGAAGTCAGGGTAAATTGATATGTCCATACCCTCATGTGTTAGCTTTCCCAACTCTCTTGCCTTCTGGAGCGCCGCGTCTCGGTCTCTATAGTTCAGTATCTGCGCTATAATCGGCCTTGGTGCTAAACCGGCTGGCGGTTTTGGCGCCAGGGATCTGTGCGCTTGCTCGACGATGAATATCTCAGAGAATGTGTCCCTGCCTAGCATTGTAATTAGCAATTGTTCCACATACCTTTCCATAGGGCCCGTGTTTGTTGTCTCTGATATGCCCGTCAGGCGGATGTTGTTTCTGCGGGACCTCGCTTCCAAATCTTCCGCCTTTGCCGAGATAGCCGCCAGTTGTTTGTCCATCCTTGTCTGTTTCGCATCCATCTGCACCTGAGTATCTTTGGCATCAGATATTCTGCGCTCGGCCATGTCCAGTCGTTCCGTGTGCTTGTCCAGGCGCTCTGACATCCTGTCGACCCGATATGTGAGAGAGTCTATTTTCCCATCTATATTGGTGAGAGCAGCCTGTATAGTAGTGAACATTGCTTGCACTTCGACATTTGTTACTCCGCTACTGGCTCCCGTCTCCTCCTGTTGATGAGGTTGCTCTTCCGTCCCCCGATCCATTTGTTTCTTGGTATGTTCAAACGTTATTTTGGGCTGGGTTTTATCCGTCTTGCCCATATTTCCAGCTTCTGGCCTGCCCCCACGTCCTCGTGAATGGGAGGTGTCAGGGATGGGTATTTTCATCTTCACTTGTATAGTGATGGCACGTCTGTTATTTCCTGTTGTGCGTGGGGGGCGCTGTGGTAGTAGCTTGATGTACACTTGTATTTCTCTGGTAATAGTATCTATCTTAGGGGCCGTCTTGACTCGCTGCTAGCATGCAAGTAGGTCAATCCGGCGTGCTGTCCCCACTGACCTCTGATTATTTCAGCTGTTTCCAAAGTTCTGACAGACCGGGAATGTCCAGGCAAACAGATGGTATTGGGTGCCTGTCTGCACTGTGCTAAGTTGGTTGATAAGCCTGATCTCCACCCACATGTGTCCTGGTATCAAGACTGGGCTGTTAATGCCCTCCTCTGACACGCGTTTAACACTTTATGCTGTTTGGGCTTTGTGTTTCAGGCAGGTCTGTCCAGCATAATTGGTAGGTGTCTCCCACGGGTTTTATCAGGGCCAGTGAAGTATTTTACTTTGGCCCCAATTCGGGCCCAGGGACTACCTCCCGTTTGGGATGCTTAGGATCCCAGTCTAGTTTAGGTAGGTGGCGCTTTTCATTCATTTGCCATTTATCTACAGCGCTTGGAGCTCAATTTCGGGGGCCATGTGTTCTTATTTGGAGTGCTAGTCGTCCTGAGGGTGCAGCACTCACCTCCCGTTCTCGTCTAGTATGGCCCAGCCTTCCAGCGTCTTGCGCGATCACTCCTCACAGTGCGGGTCTGGTGGCAGCTGCTCTCCCGCCCGCAAGCATCTCCGGCAGTTCCCCGTCTATGGCGGTTGTGTGTCTTTGCCTACCACAAGATTCGGGCAGGTCGCATCTCTCCTCCGCAGATGAATCGGGCAGTTTTAAACTCCATTTCCCCACGATGCGGTGCTCACCTCCCAGTATCTTCGGCTGCCGCCTGTAGTTAACCGCTGGGTATTCCGATTCTTCACAAGCAGAAAGTTTCGATGTGCAGGATTAATTAAGGATTTCCAGGCATCAGCAAGGAGCTCGCCTAGAACGCGCCATCTTGCTGTGCGGCAAGCTCCGCCCCCCCCCCCCATAATAACTCAAAGTTATTATCATTTCATGTTTTCTTTGAAGTGCACTGCTTAAAAGCAGTGGGGCAACAATCCTACGACATAGCAGAGGAGCCGCCCCTGACGAGTATCCCGGTGGATTCCTATTTGAGTATGGCTGAAGAAAATACTGTGCAGAGACCAGTCTCCTAGGGCTGCTGATCCAAGGAATGAACTGTGAAAACTTTCTCCGATCCCTGGGTTTAAAGGAGGCCCCCGGGGGAAGTAAGACCAGCGGTCTAGTCTTCCCCCGGGGAGTTCGCGCAAGGGAAGGACAGGGGAGGAAGGGGTGGGATAAGGGGTGGGGTCGCAGGTAGGGATTAAAAGGGGCAGGAAGAGGAAGTCCTTCCTCTTCCATTCCCCAGCGCCTCAGGGAGGGATAGTTAGTGGATCGTTGGGTGCGCGGAGCGGGGCCTGTGGAGAGTCGGAGGATCGGCGGGGCATGTTCTCGCGTCGGGAGCGGAGTGTGTTGGTGAGGTTACGAGCGGGTGTCAGGGCGGCCTCGTTTGGCGACGTTTGGCGGCCTGTGGGTGTCGGGTGGAGTCGGCGGGGGCGGAGCGGCGGTTAGCGCGGAGCGCGATTACGATGGAATCGGGAGGGGGTCAGGCGCCGGATGAGGCGGCGGTGCGGGCGGCGCTGCAGTTGTTGGGGCGTGCGGGGATGGGCGGACCTTCTGCGGCCGGGTGTTTTAGAGCAGGCGTGGGTGGGGATGTCCAGGACTCCGCGTTCGGCGTCCGCGGGGGTTGCAGCGGCCGTTGTGGCCTGTATGGAGGAACCGCCTCCGAAGAAACACGCGGTGGGTGCGCGGGGGGGGGCAGGAAGGCGGGGCCTGGGGGGAAGCCTGGAGATAGGCGTCTGAGCCTCCCGGCAATGGGTTCGTCGGCTGAGGTGCCTGCGGGGATGGGCGGGGGGGCTGGTGAGGACAAGGGTGGGGCTGGGGAGGCGCGGCTGGACCGGGGGGGGGCTGGGGCTGGGGGCAGCGGGGGGGCCTCGTTTCTGGTTGAATATAGTGAGGACAGCGACTTGGCTGAGGACCCAGAGGAGCGGGTGGGGGATGATTTTGCCCTGTATCTTTCGGGGAGTGAGTCCGCGGGGGGTGAGGGCGGTGGGTGGGGGGACCAGGGGCCGGACATGGTGGGTGGGGGCAAAGGGAAGGGTGGGGGGCAAAGGGAAGGGTGGGGGGCGGGGAGGTAAGGGCAAGGGCCCGGCGAAGGCGGCGGGGGGCCGGGGGTCGGGGCTTGGGACGCCTGGCTCCTCTGGGGGCGCAGGCCGCGGTCGTGGGGCACGGGCCGCGGGGGAGGGGCGGTGGGACGACCGTTGGGCGGAGATGTCTTTGGAGGAGCGTATCCGGGAGCAGCGGCGGCTGATCGAAGATACGGAGCGGCGTTGGGAGGAGATGTGCGCGGCCAGGGAGGGGGAGCGGGCGGCGGCCCGGGTTGTGGCGCGCGGGGGAGGGGCGGGGCCGGCGCGGGGGCGCGGGCGCTGGGTGTGGCTGGATGAGGCAGGGACGGACTTGACGTCGCAGAGACCTGGTGGCGCTGGGGCCCCCTCGGACTATGCCGGTCACGAGGGGGGGGTGGGATCCACGCCAGCGCTGATTGCTGGTAGAGGCCGGGGTGGGCTGGCGGGGCGCACGACGGCCTCCAGACGCCGGGACGAAGCAGTAGGGGGGTCCGCGGCGGCCTGCCCTCCATCGAGGGAGCGCGCATCATCGGCGCCGGAGTATGAGTTTGTCCTAGGAGAGAAAGGAAAAGGAATGAAGCGTGTAGTGCGTGAGGTGCGCATGGAGCCCAGTGAGCCTGTGGTGGTCGAAGAGCTGGATTACGAGTTGGAAAGTGAGGAGTTGGAAGAAGGCGAAGTGCGTGAGGTGATGGGGCCGGTGGCAACGCGGAAGTTTGGTGTTTTCCAGGACAACAAAGCCAGCTGCAGCAAGGTGCCAGCGGCGAGGGTGTCAGCCCCGGGTCCCGGCGGACGGGCGCAGGAGGTGCCACGCACTTTGACAGGTGAGAGCACATGGTGGGGGGCGTGGGATGAGGGGTTCGGGCGGGGGCGTAAGAAGTCTTGTAGGTCTGTGGGGGTGGGGGATGGGTCGGTGAGGGTGGTGGGAGAGACGGCGCAGCCGAAGGTGCCGGCTAAGGCAGCGGCCCCAGAGGGGGATGAGAAGCGAATGGTGGGAGCTGGTGTTCAGACGGAGAAGGTGACAGATGGGAAGGAGGAAGGGGGTGAGAAACATAAGAAGAAGCTGCCTTATATGGGGTTGGCGATGCCCCTGGGGTCCCATCTGTCTGAAAAGACGAGGGGCAGGATTTGGAAACACGAATATGTGGATGTCTTTAAATTGTTGCATCGGGAGATTCAGGCGAAAGAGGGGTCTAAAGAGGAGGAGTGGGAGTTGACAAGGCGGCCACGGGTGCCGATAACTATGGAAAATTGGACGTCGGCCTTCCTGATTTATGCCAGTATTTATTGCGAGAAGCATCCGGATAGGGCGATTGCGTTGTTCAAATACATGGATATCATCAGAAAAGCGCAGATGCACTTTGGGGGTTTTGCCTGGCTCAGTTACGATGAGGAATTTCGGGCGAGGGTCAGCGTCAACCCTGACAAGCCCTGGGGAGAGGTGGATCAGGAGCTGTGGGTGCAATGGATGGCCTCCACGCAGTCCTCTGCGGCTACCCACACTGCGAGTGGCCTTCCGGTGGCTTATCGGTCTTTTCAGTCCCGTCCCGCCTCGGGGGGGGCGGGAGGGGGCGCGAGTGGAGCTGGGGGTGCGGGTGGGCAGGCTGCCGGCGCAACCGGACAGCCTGCTAAGAGTGGGGGAGCCACCACTGGGGCTTGTTGGAATTTCAACAAGGGATTCTGCTCCCGCCACCCCTGCAGATTTAAACATGAGTGTTCGAAGTGTGGAGGCAAGCACCCGGTCACGCAGTGTTTCACTTTGGCCACCCCGTCCGAGCAATGGCGGGTCACGAAGGGAAGGGGTCAGGCTGGGCCAAAGGGCTCCTACACCAGTTAGTGTGGAGGCCATGGGTCCGTGGCTCTCCCGCTACCCTGATCGGGCGGCGGCGCTGCGGCTGTTTTGGGGATTCACAGAAGGGTTTCGAGTGGGGTACCAGGGGCCGCGGGAGTGCAGGTGGGCTGAGAATTTGCGGTCGGCGAAGGAGTTGCCGGGAGTGGTGGAGGCTAAGTTGCACAAGGAGGTGTTGGAAGGTCGCGTGGCCGGCCCGTTTGACACGTGGCCGCTGCCCGAACTCATCATATCCCCTTTGGGGGTGGTTCCAAAAAAGGAACCTGGCGAGTTTCGTTTGATTCACCATTTGTCATGGCCTGAGGGACGGTCAGTGAATGATTTCATCGCGGAGGAGGATTCCCGGGTTTTGTATGCGTCGGTGGATGATGCGATCGGGTTGGTGCGACTGTGTGGGCGGGGGGCGGAATTGGCCAAGTGTGACATCAAGTCGGCGTTTCGCCTTCTGCCGATTCACCCGGAGGATTTCTCGGTGCTGGGCATGCAGTTCGGGGGGGGCCATCTTTGTGGACAAGGTGTTGCCCATGGGGTGCGCGATCTCCTGCGCTCTGTTCGAGACTTTCAGTTCCTTTTTGCAATGGGCCTTCACTGACAGGGCGGGGCACCGGCTGGTGTCCCACTACTTGGATGATTTCTTGTTTGTAGGCCGCGGTCAGTCGGGGGAGTGTGGGGCGGATTTGGGCCACTTTCAGAGGATGGCGGGGGAGTTTGGGGTGCCGTTGGCGCCGGAGAAGACGGCTGGGCCCAGTTGTTGTCTGGCGTTTCTGGGGATTGAATTGGATTCAGTGGAATGGATGGCGCGCCTCCCCCAGCAGAAGGTATTGGAGATACAGGACTGTCTGAGCCAAGTGGTGGTGCAACGGAAGATCGATTTGAGGTCCGTCCAGCGTTTGTTGGGCTTGCTGAACTTTGCGTGCCGAGTGGTGCGGGCGGGCAGGACGTTTTGCAGGCGGCTGGGGCTGGCCATGTCAGGGGCAGTGTTGCCCCATCACAGGGTGCGGATTTCAGTGGGTGTCCGGGCGGATCTGCGAGTGTGGCAGGGGTTCTTGAGTGATTTCAATGGGGTCTCCTTGGACTTTGCCGATGACAACATGGTGTGGCAGGTGCAGATTTTTTCGGATGCGGCTGGGGCGCGCGGCTTTGGTGTTTTCTGGGATGGTCGGTGGTGTGCGGAGCAGTGGCCGGCGCACTGGTTGGCACAGGGCAGGAGCATTGCGTTTCTGGAGTTCTTTCCGCTGCTGGTGGCGCTGCAGGTGTGGGGGCAGGAATTCCAGAACCGATCGGTGCTTTTTCATGTGGACAACAGGACGGTGGTGGATTTGGTGAACCATCAGAGGGCGAGGGACCTGCGGGTGCTGCGCTTGCTGCGAAGTTTCATGCTGCTGTGCTTGCGCTTGAATGTGCTGTTTCGCGCGAAACATGTGCCGGGCGTTAGCAATGACATCGCGGATGCATTGTCTCGTTCGCAGTGGCAGCGTTTCCGAAGGTTGGCGCCCGGAGCGGACTTTGCCAAGACCAAGGTGCCGGAGGGTATCTGGAGCTGGGGGGAGTGAGAGTGGTGAATCTGGTGGAGCAGTCTGTTGCCGAGTCCACGCGGCGGACGTATCGTATGGCATGGGTGGAGTTGGGGGTGTTCTTGGGTTGGTTGCGGGATGAGTGGCGGATGTCTCAAGGTGAGTGTGAGGCGGGTGTCGTGCGCTATGTTTTGCACTGCATGGACAGGGGATTGTCGTCAGTGACGATTGCAGGGAAATTGGCGGGGATTTCTTTCTATGGGAAGCTCTATCTGGGTTTTGATCCGGCCAAGGGTGAGTTGCTGAGCAGGATGCTGAAGGGCTGGACCAGGGAGCGGGGAGGGCGGGGGGGAGCGCCGCTGCGCCAGGCGATCACTTTTGACCTGTTGGTGGAGGTGTTGGGGGAGTTGGGTTTTCTGTGTTACGATCGGTATGAGTTGGCGTTGTTCCGCCTATGTATGACGTGGATGTTCTTTGGGGCTTTTCGGGTTTCGGAGTTGCTGGGGGGTAGGGGGGGGGGATGGGGATGAGGTTCGAGGATGTACGTTTGGATGGGGGGCGCCTGGGGATATGGCTGGGGCGTTCCAAGACGGATCAGGTTGGCAGAGGCACGTGGGTGTGGCTGAATGAGTCTGGGGAGTTGGCAGTGTGCCCGGTGCGGGAGTGGAGCAGTTTTTACGGGCAGTGCGGCCGTTTGGCGGGGGAGATTTTCTGTCATGCTTCTGGGAAAAGGGTCACGGCTTACCAACTATTGGCGGTAATGCGCATGGCGTTGCGGCGCTTAGGTAGGGACCCGGCGGGGTATGGGACTCATTCCTTCCGGATCGGCGCGGCGACGGCGGCGGCACGGCTGGGTTGGTCCTGGGATAAGATCAGGAAGATTGGTAGATGGCGTTCGCGCTGCTGCGAGCGGTACGTCAGGAAGTAGGGCGGAGGGGTGCGCGGCGGCTGTGTGCACGTTTTGCGCGTCCTTTCTCGTTTCTAATGCTCCTTTTTCTTCGTAGGTTGTGTTGGGGGTCCTGGAGCCAAGACGGTTACCTGGATAGTGGGACATTCATTTGTGCATTGGGCTGCCAAGTTTTCGGACAGGCAGGTGTACGGGCGTAGCCTGGGCCTGAGAAGCTGCAGTCATGAGGTTTTCTGGTGGGGTAGGAGTGGAATGCGCTGGGGGGAACTTTTGCCTTGGCTCACGAAGAAGGTCTCGCAGCAAGGATGTCCGGATCTGCTTGTCATTCACCTGGGGGAGAACGATCTGGTGCGGCAATCAGCGGTGTCCTTGATCTATTTGATGCAGCGGGACTTGGCAGCGATCAAACGCAATCTGGCTGGCGCTTGTATTGTGTGGAAAGAGTTCATTCCCAGAAAGTTTTGGAGGGGGGCGTTGAAGCCCGCTGCAGTGGAACGCGCCCGCAGAAAATTAAATAGGGCGATGAGAGTTTTTTGTGAGGACTGTGGGATCAAGGTGCTGGCGCATCCTGGTCTGCGGCTCGAAGAGCCCTTGCTTTTTAGGGCCGATGGCGTGCACCTTTCGCACATGGGAAACGCTTACTATATGATGGAGATGAGGGATTTTATCAGTGGGCTGTGGAATGAGTCGATCTGGTGTATGAGGAGGTGAGGGCGAAAGGTGCACTTGTGTGGGGTGGGGCAGGTAACCGCCCTCCGGGGGTTCCCTGGTTGGCGGATTGGGGAGGGGGGAGGAGTCCATGACGGGCATACTCACCCTTCCGGGGAGGGGGATACTGGGGAAACGTGGGGGTGCGTCAGAGCAGTGGACGACGAATGGAGATGATGGTGGAGTTTTGGAAGAGAAGTGAGGAAGCGAATGGAAGTGAGAAGGTTGCGGTGTGAAGTGGGGATGGAGTAGTTGGAGTCTTGGAGAGTATGGGTAGTGAGGAATGTTGTGGTTGGGGATTGTTGGGGATTTGTGTTATGTTTCTGGTTATGGTTGTCCAACCCTGTCCTAATAAAATGGCCTTTTACGCTAAAATACCTTGCGTGGACTGATTATTGCGCGAGGAGGCCCCCGGGGGAAGTAAGACCAGCGGTCTAGTCTTCCCCTGGGGAGTTCGCGCAAGGGAAGGACAGGGGAGGAAGGGGTGGGATAAGGGGTGGGGTCGCAGGTAGGGATTAAAAGGGGCAGGAAGAGGAAGTCCTTCCTCTTCCATTCCCCAGCGCCTCAGGGAGGGATAGTTAGTGGATCGTTGGCCACCCGCCCACCCGGCAATTACATGACTAGTTGAGGAGGTCATGTTTTTTCAGCGTGCCAGTTTAGGACGGGTTGTGTGTGTGTGGGGCGGATTGGGGAGGGGGGAGGAGTCCATGACGGGCATACTCACCCTTCCGGGGAGGGGGATACTGGGGAAACGTGGGGGTGCGTCAGAGCAGTGGACGACGAATGGAGATGATGGTGGAGTTTTGGAAGAGAAGTGAGGAAGCGAATGGAAGTGAGAAGGTTGCGGTGTGAAGTGGGGATGGAGTAGTTGGAGTCTTGGAGAGTATGGGTAGTGAGGAATGTTGTGGTTGGGGATTGTTGGGGATTTGTGTTATGTTTCTGGTTATGGTTGTCCAACCCTGTCCTAATAAAATGGCCTTTTACGCTAAAATACCTTGCGTGGACTGATTATTGCGCGATCTAAGACAACGCTTCTGTATGAGGTATTTTGCCACAGTCTGTGATTTCTAAGTTTAGTTTTTCATTTCAGATGGTTTTGTAGATTGCAGCTTTTGTTTTTCTCGTTCCATTTTGCAATAAGCTGACTAGCATCAGTAAATGTAATCTAAGCAACATTTGAGAAAAACAATGTCTTTGAATTTTTCTTCTGAGAAGCTTTTCTGTGTTCAAACACCCACACGTATGTGCAGGGTGCTAATTTGAGGGGAAGGTAGACGGAAAGATTGGAGTGTGTGCATTTCTGAAAACCTGCTCAGAATTTTCAGCAAATGTCAGTGACAGTTCTGCATATTACAAGGAGGAAAAATTAGACCTGGGTGAAATTAAAATGTTCCCGTCTAATTTCAAGAATTTCTCAGTATACTTGTTATGTAAAATTACCAAAATTACAACATTACGCCACGTTGTATAATTATGCTGCCATTTGTTCCAAAATTATAGAGCAGAAGCGTGGGACCAGCATGAACAAGCAGAACGCGAGCATCTGTTATTTTTGATGATTGTGTTTATTTAGTGTCAAAAATTGATACGAGGACTTAGTAATGGCTAAAATATAGCACGAAATGACAGATTTGCATGTAGTATAATTTTGCATAATTTTTTTTAGGTTTCCAGAGATGTAGCAAATCACAGACATTTTGAATACCTCCAGTAAAAATATGAGTGAGATACATGTATTTGTTATTTTATTTTATGTATTTATTTAGAGAGTTTTTTTATAGCGCTGGCTAGACCTGAGGGTATCAGAGCGCTTTACAAGACGGGACAGAGATACATGAACAAGACACAAATACCTTAGCATTGGTAAAAGGTTGACAGGTTGATATAGTGTATCGAGGATGGACAAAAACCACATTGCAACAATTTCATATGTATATCAAAAAGTAGCATATAGTACAGCATAATCCTTTGGTGACGGATTAAATGCTGAATTGGGATGGTGGACGGTATCAAAGGATCATGTTGATGTTAGAGGTTCAGGGGAGTGAGTTGAACCATTTGTTCAGCAATAGTGATTTGAGGTTCTGTTTGAAACAAGTATAGGAGGTATTACACCAGAGGTCTTTAGTAAGTGAGTTCCAGATCCAGAAAAAAACATTTCTGGGATGATTTGTTTTTCAGTTTGGGAGGTATGAGACTGAGTGAGTTGGAGCTTCTTAGTGCCCGATTATTACCCATTCTCAAAAGTCTAGGTTCTAAGGGGCAGATTTATGAGCCCCTTGCGCCACTTTTGCGTCACTTTTCCCATGTTAAAAGTGACGCAAAAGTGGCGCAAGGGGCTCATAAATCTGCCCCTAAATATTTAGGATTTGCAGTGTGAAGGGCTTAGTGGGTGATACAAGCTGTCTTGAACATGCATCTTTCTCCTATGGGGAGCCAATTCAGACTCTTTAGAGCAGGTAAGATGCAGTCAAATCTTTTGCCACCTGTGAGAAGCCTAGCAGCTACATTAAGAGGTGTTATTAGAGATGAAAGGTGGCTTTTCGAGGTCCTGGTGATTATTGCATTGCCGTAATCAAGTTTTGAGAGGACCAATGATTTCACTACAGTCTTTAGGGGCCAGGTGTAAGACCCTTTTTAGCGGTTGCAAACTGAAAATCAGCCCATTTGCGACCACTCAAAAGGGTTGTGGTATGTACAAACTCTATTTTGAGAGTCACTAGCATACTACCCGACTCGCAAAATAGGGTTTGCGAGCCGCTATAAGGAAGGGGCGTACCAAGGGCGTCCCTTGCTAGTAGGGAGTGGCACTGGTATGTGCGATTGTTTTTCAACTGAAAATGTGGTCGCAAAACAATCGCAGTTAACACCTACTTCAAGTACGTGGTATGCCAGTCACAAATGGGAAGGGGTTCCTCGGGGACCCCTTCCTCTTTGTGAATGTATGCTAAAATATAAAAAAATTAAAAGAAAACGTTACTTTTTTTGCTTTTTAACGCATCCCTTTTTCCTTTAATGAAAACAGGTGGCAGCTGATGAAAAACAAAGTTGCTTTTTTTAAAATGCAAACACAGACTTCGTGGTCTGCTATCCCGAGCAGGCCGCCATCCCTGTGTTCTTGCCCATTCCCAATGGGTCGCAAATTGTGATCTGCCTCATGAATATTAATGAGGCAGGTAATTTGTGAACCCATTGGGTGTCACTAAATGTCTTTTAGACATATTAGTACATTCCACATTACGAGTCTCAAGAAATGACAATTTGCAAACCGCAAAATGGAAGGGTCGTACATTTGGCCCCAGGTCTTCAGGTGGGATAAACGGTCTGATTTTCTTGAGATGTTTAAGTGTGTAGAGCGCCCCTTTGGCTGAATTACTGATATGTTGTTTCATAGACATATTTTGTCTAGGATGATTCCCATGGACTTCACAGAGCTGGAGAGTGTGGGACAACAGTTAAAAGCATCCATGCCTTGAGCCAAGCTTGGATGGGCAATGACCTGTCGTTGTGGAAAAAGAGTAAATGTTCAGTTTTATTAGGGTTCAGTTTTAGGTGATTGGTTCTTAGCAAGGTTTGTATCTTGTTTTGTCTGCTCTTGAGGCGGCAGATGTCTCTGCGGGATGATATTTTCTTGTTAAAATTTTGTGTCATCGGCATATAGATGGTATTTCACACCCACTTCATCCAGGATAGTAGCGAAGGGTTTCATGAAGCGGCTAAAAAGAGCTGGAGGGAGGATAGAACCGTGTGGAACCCCTTATCACACTGGTGAAGGTTGTGAGAAACAGATGCTGATTTTATTTGTTGTGAGCGATGTTGTAGATAGGACGAAAATCATATCAAGACTGTGCCATTGATATCAGTGCGTTTCTTGAGGGTCTCAAGTAGGGCTTGGAGAGTGTCAAACGCCGCCAATAGATCGAGTAGGATTAGGAGGCAGGAGTCATCTTCAATTAAGGTTCTGAGAATGTCATCTGATATGATGAGTATAGCAGTTTCCGTGCTACTTCCTTTTCTGAATCCTGATTGGAAGGTGTCGTAGAGGTTGAATTTCTCAATGTGTGAATTGAGTTGGATCAGGACGCATTTTTCGATTAGTTTGGCTAGGAAAGAAAGGTTGGTGACAGGGCTGAAGTTGTTGAGGTCGCTCGGGTCGGCTCCAGGTTTTTTGAATTCTCAAAAAAAACTGGAGCAGACCAAAACAACCTCAACAGCTTCAGAACTGCTGTCACCAACCTTTCTCTCCTAGCAAATGCAATCGAAAAATGGGTGTGACTTGGCCTAGCTGAAAGGACTCCAGAACACAGCCCGATGAGAGAGAAGCATTGATGATTTTTGGCCAGAACGGAGAGATAATGTGGTTAAGGTTCAGAGTAGTTTACTGTATCTAATGCTGACACCTATATGCAGTCAAAAGGCCAATATTTCTAGTTGTAGCGATATAAATCAGTGGGTCAAAATAACTACTGCAGAGATTTCTCTGTAATTTGCAGCACACAGGTTCTAAAGCTAATCTTGGATGATTACATGCAGAGTTTGAATTCACCTATTTACAGATATGCATGTACTAAGCAAGTCATAAATTCTAATCTATTGTGAACCTTCAGTGGGTATTTATTTATTTTATTTTTAAAGTTTTGTATAGCGCGAACATGACCCAAGCAGGTATCAGAGTGCTTTACATACGAGATGAGGAAGACATAGGTAAATAGCTGTGGGAGAAAAAGAATAAAAATATATATCAGGAACACAATAATATATTGGCAGGTGACACTGAGATTGAAGCATATGCCACGTAGCGTATTAAACAGCAAAACAAGATAGGAGACAAGAGGAGCGAAACTTCTAGTTCAGCGCAATGTTCAACAGTAAGGCTTTCACTTCCCTTTTGAAGGCATACGTTGAGGGAATCAGTCTTGTTTCCACAGGTAGGAAGTTCCATATTCTCGGGGCAAATCCAGAGAATGTACAATTGTAGGTTTCCATTTTTTTAAATTTCTTCTGCTTGAGCAGAAGTGTGCTAGTGCTCCTAGAGGGCCGGGAGGCTCCCGATAGTTCTAGCTTATTTGCCAGGTAAAGGGGAGTGTTGTAGTGTAGCCTCCATGAGTCATACATGCAATTTTAAACTGGTTCCTTGATTCAAACGGGAGCCAGTTGAGCGATTTCAGGTCCGGAGAGATGTGGTTGGTTTTCCTAGAGCCAGTGATGAGTCTAGTCGCAGCATTTAGCGATGCTTTAATGGGGGCTAAGCTGAGTTTCAGAAGCCTGCATATAGTAGCACTGCTGTATTCCAGTCTGGAGATGACTAGTGCTTGCACAGCAGATGTGAAGTAATCTTGGGGAAGGTAGGGTTTGAGTTTTCTTAGGATGCTCAGTTTGTAGTTAGCTCCTTTGGTAGATGCTATGATGTGATCCTGCATGTTTAGGTTCTTATCGAGCACAATTCCTAGTGATTTCGTGGAAGCAGTTCAGAGCTGAGCGGAGAGGTTTTTAAGATATTTCTCAACAATCGTGGCTTGCTTAGCGGGAGAAATTAGGAGGAATTCCGTTTTAAGGGCGTTTCGTTTGAGGAGGTTAGATGTTAGCCAATTAAGAGATTTGTGCAGGGTTCCATTGAGTGACGTGATATCTTCAGGGGAGACGTTTTTCATGTACAGTTGGGTGTCGTCCGTGTGCATGTGATATTGGATGTTTGAGTCTTTCAGGATTAAAGTGAGTGGTTCCATGAAGAGGTTGAAGAGCGTGGGGGAGAGCGAGGACCTCTTGGGCACACCCAGCGAGCAGGGACTGGAGTTGGATAGTGTTTGATTGAATTTGATTCTCTGAGTTCTATTGTTGAGAAAAGAGGCAAACCATTTTAGAACAGTGCCTGAGAGCCCCATCCTACATTCCAATAGGCTCAGTAGATTGTCATGTTTGAAAGTGTCAAATGCGGATGAGAGATCAAGTAGTATGAGTAGGCAAGATAGGCAAGACTCGCTCTGGTCAAGCGGGGTGAGCGCGTCGTCTACTATATGAGTGATGGCTGTTTCAGTGCTGTGGCCGGGACGGAAGCCCGATTGGAATTGGTCAAGCAGTTGAAATTGCTCAATGTGTTTGCGCAGTTGTTCGTGTACACATTTCTCAAGTAGTTTTACCAGGGTAGGGATGTTTGTGATTGGCCGATAGTTATTCAAGTCTTCAGGGTCTGCTGTGAGTTTTTTGAGAATGGGGAGAACTAGGCCCTCCTTTAGGCAGTCAGGGATCACACATTGCAGGAGAGAAACATTGATGATCTTGGACCAGAGTGGGACTAGTGATCCTAACATTTCTTTAAAGAAGTTGGAGGGGAGGGGATCATTGAAGTGATTCGACGGTTTCAGGTTTGAGAGAATGCTGAACATGGCAGTGTCATTGAGGGGTGTGAATTGACTTCGAAAGGCACTGTTTTTAGTGGAGTGACAGGGCGGAATAGGAGGGGACAAGTGTAAGGAGGAGTCAGGAGATGGTGAGAGATCGATCAGGGCAGACTTTAGATCTGATTCGATCTTACTCACCTTTTCAAGGAAGAAGTTGGCAACGTCATTGCAGTTAGGCTGAGGGCAAGAGATGAGAGGAGATTGAGTAGGAGTGGTATTGGATTGTGACTTAATCAGCTTAAACAACCTTTTTGGGCGATTTTTGGCTTTGTCCAGTTGTGATTTGAAGATGGTTGCTTTTGCCTTTCTGATGAGTTTGTTGTATCTACTGCTTTTTAGTCTTAGAATTTTTAGTAGATCAATGGATGGAGTGGATCTCCAAGCGCATTCTGCTAGTCTCATGCTGCGTCTATCAGCATTTAGGCTTTCATCGATCCAAGGTTTGGAGTCTTTGATGGCTTTCTTTTAAGTTTAAGGGGAGCAGTTGCATTCAGGGCGGACAACATGGAGTTGTTATAGTGATCCGTGAGGTCATGCACGTCAGCCATGTTTGCAGGCGGCCGTAGGGAGATATTGCAGCGAGCTATGAGCTCATTAACATTTGTTTTTTTGGGAGCATTCTTTTCCAATGTTTTTGTTTTAATGGTTGTGATCTTTTGGAGTTCCAATTTTCTAGGATACGGAAGGTGATCAGGTGATGGTCAGACCAGTCACAGGGGAGGATAGATTTGAGCTGTATAGAGTTGGGATTGGAGATGATTAGATCGAGGGTCGATCCTAAATTGTGCGTGGGTTTGTCATAGAATTGAGTCAGGCAGAGGTCAGTTAGGAAGTTTTTGAGTCTGTTTACTGCCTGGTCATGTGGGTCATTCCGGTGGAGATTGAAGTCAACAAGGAAGATCTGGGGGCAGTGTTGTCCCTGATTGGAGGAGATAGTTTCCATAGTTTGTTCCATTAGAGGGAGGTTGTCACCTGGAGGGTGATAGAAGATGTGCAGGCTGCATGAGGGTCTATGTTTGCTAGTGATATCTATGGATAAATATTCACAGGATGAGAGATTTGCCGAAGGGGACTGTTTTGCTGAGAGAGGGTTGTGGTACATACAGGCTATGCCGCCACTCGTTTTCTTAACACGATCGAGTCCGATAATGTTGGGCTTGTAGTGACTAGAATGTCAAGGGTGGGACCTGAGGAGTCGGAGAGCCAAGTTTCAGTGAAGATAATGAGGTCTAGATCCTGGGCGAGGATGAGCTCGGCAAGGTCTGTGGCATGTTTCGCCGCTGATCTACAGTTGAGTAACATGCATTTCAGGTGTAGTTTGTGGTCAGTGAGCGGGGCTGTGTAATGGGGATCTGCATGAGGTTATTAATGTTTAAGGCATTGGCGTTGAGGCTGAGAGCTCTATACGGGTTGGCGGTGATGCTTTGTATAGCCATCGTTTTGCCATGCTTGGGATTAGTTGTTCCAGGCGTCATTTCAGGGGCGGTTTGTGCCGTTCCAGTGGGGATGGAGATTCCTGTAAATGAGGAGTTGTAGGCTTGGAGAAGGGAGAGGATATCTGATTCAGATAAATGATTTTTGGATCTGGCGGGTCTAGATTGAGCGTTGGCGTAGGGAGTGGAAATCAAGTCTAGGCTTGAGGGTTACTGCCCAGAGTCACTCGGTACCCTGGGGGAGGGAGATGGTATATTGGGGTGAGGCCAGATCATATGCTGGGACCCCTGCTAAGTCTTGTTGGAGGTGAGGTCAAGGGCCAGGTCTGAGGTGATGTTAAGAAGATTTTGATTGTCAGCTCTGAGTTTTAGATGTTCTCTGTTAATTTCTTTGAGCTTAGATGCAGGATCAGACTGTGGTTCATAGCTCTTGTAGAGGGGAGGACGAAGGTTGTTCGCTAGGGTGAAGGTAGGCGTGTCCCTGTAAAGGGGACGATGAGGGGGGACGTCTCTTGCTGAGGATTTCCATCTCTGCTGTGCAGGAGAGCACGGTAATACAGCTTTAGAGTTGGCATGAGGCCGTGGTTAGGGTGGAAGGGGCAAAGGGTTTGAATGTTGAGGGTAGGAGAGTGAGTGGGGTCTTTTGGTGTTGCTGGGGATAAGGGGAAAAGTATTTAAGGTGGAGTGTGGGCGAGCCTACTGTGTAAAGAGGAAATTATGTGGGGAAGAGCCAGGAGGGAGGGCCTGCTGTGGCAAGGGGGAGTTATGTAGGAGAGAGCCAGGAGGAAGGGCCTGCTGTGGAGAGGGGGAGTTGCGTAGGAGAGAGCCAGGAGTGGGGTAAATGAAATGGCAGTGATCAGAGCTCGGGATATCTTTTGCTCCAGCATTAAGGGCGCGGCTATGGTGAGGTCTGGGTCGTCGGGAGACAGTGGGTTAGTCTGTGGAGCCCAGATTTGGAGGAGCTAGGGCCCTTTTTGTGTTATTAAGTGTAGGCGGGGCGATCAATAGGTGGTTGTGACAACTTAGAGAGAGAGATCAAGATGGTCCTGTGGCAAGGTTAGAGGAAGGACATTCCTAGAGTGATTTGAAGTGACAAGTGATTTTTTAAAGAAGGAGAATCTGTCATCAAATATGCTCAGGTTCCGATCGGAGGCTTGAATTAGGATATTCCCATTGTTGTATATGGATATGGTAGCATTAGCACTGAAAGTGGGTGACGACACAACTACGAGTCTTATACCGTGAGGAAATTTCTTAGCCGAGGCGATTCTGAGTACAGCATGGAATGCCGTTCTCCACTGCGCTCTTCTTTCGTATAGAAGATCAGGTCACTAGTAATGGCTCCTTTTTTTCGACAGAAGTATGGGTCAGAGACATGGGTTTCAGGATTGGCTTTGAGCAGTCTATGTTTCATAGATTTAGTCGTGTTTTTGGAGAGGTTGGTCGGATAGTTGATTATGTAGCTGTTTATGCCTATCTTCTCAAGTCTGGGGTCCTGACTGCAATGGGCGCTGGGGGGCATGGTGGAGACAGATAGGGTCGCAAGTATAAGCTGGGAGGGAGGAATGTATAGGTTACCCGAGTAGAGTCCGCACTGAGGGTGGGTCTTGTAAGGCGGGGTCAGTAGCGGGCAATGTCATTCCAGGGTAAGATAGTCTCCCAATGAGTGAGGTGGTTAGTGGACAGGAGGAGCAGTGCTCTGCTCTTGCCATGTATGAATAACGGAAGCATACCTAAGGTTGCTGTGAGCATAGGGTGCGAGGGTGGGCTAGTGCCATTGCCAAGAGTGGCTAGTGAGAGACGAGAAAAATGTGGCTTGGTAGTCTGGGGACAGGGGACAAGGAAGGGGGAACTGAGCGGGGGCCTCAATTCAGGTCGGAGAAATTGTGTCGGGGAGAGGAATTCAGTGAGAGGCCAATTTAGGTGGGGCAAGAATCGTGCAAAGGTGGACCCTAAGCCTGCCACAGGGACTGAGGGGGAGCAGGATCAAGTAGGAACGAGGGAATGCTCGTCATTCCAGTACCATAGAGAGATAGCAACCAGATGGGCATGGAGAGGGCATCGTGATCTTAGTGGAATTGAATTGGCCGGTCCCTACTTTCGGGCGATAATAGGCCCTAGGCCTGCCACAAGGAGTGTATGGAATTAGAATCGTGCAGGAATGGAAGAGAGCGTCATTTCATCTCCGGGGAGGGATAAGTCACCAGTTGGGCGTAGAGAGAGCTCAGCGGTCTTAGTGACACAGACTTACCTGCTACCAGATCAGGGAGATTGGATCTCATTAGGAAAGGGAGGCCTCCAACGTGGTCTTTGGGCTTGAGGATGTGCAAGTAATTATGAAGCAGCCATTTTGGATGTCTAAGGTTTCCTGAAATGGTGGGATCCTGCACACAGTCGTTTAGTTCACAGTAGGAGAGCAGGGTGAGGGCACTTACCCTATCTTGGGATAGAGCCCAAGGGAGTCCAGGGGGCCTGAGGAGCTCCGTCTGGTCTTACGTGAGTCGGGGGGGAGGGGCCTGGTTGTCATGAGAAGCTTAGCCCGGTGTTTCATGAGTCGTGGTGGGCCTGGTTTTGTAGTCCGCCAAATCGATAGAAGCAGCAACGGGCTCACAAGCAACTGAGCCTATGCATCCCTGTTGATAATGCAGCCTTCACGTCGGCAGCCGATAAGTGTAAGTGTTAAACCTCAGATTTGATAAAACTGTAACCTGTAAATCCCAAATTTCAGTCCTAATCAGTGACTTACCTCTCAGGAGTGCCATATCAGAGGAGCCACTCAGGAATAGGAATTGATGCTGTTGTGTAATATTGCACGAGCAAGACTGTTGTGTGAGTAAATCTGTTGCTGTGGTTTGGGTGGGGGTGGTTTTTCGTTGCTGGCAGAAAATACCCTTTAAGTGTGTAACCGTTCACAAATGTATAGGTTTGTGGGTACTCTGTCACGTATTCCCACTCCGCACAAGGTCAAAAACATACTCCCACTAACGGTAGGCCTATATCCCGTCTCAAGGTAAAAAAAAAAAAAAATAGGAAAGGAGCATTCCCAAAATTGTTGGGAGTGTAGGTGTCACTACACGGAAAATATTTTTTTCGTAGATACATTTAAAAAAAATAAGTCATTTAGTACATTTACACTTCCCGCTTTTTTTTAATGAGCATATATACATGTCTATATTTGGTGCGCAAAAATAACACTTCCAAATGTTTCAATAGTACACTTGGAAACCAGTGACTCTCAGGTTTCCGAACATTCTTCATGGCACCTTTATAAACTCACTAACATCGTAAATCGGGTCTTTCAATGAGAATCGTCGGCTGTATTTCTTTGCTCAGTTTCTTGTATGTAGCATACGCAATGTTTAGTAGGCATTCCCATTTACTAATTTAATTCACCACAAAATGCTCTATATAACATGCTCATCGTTTCAACTCATTTTGTTTCCTCTTCCTTCTCTCTTCCTCCCTTTGCGCCTTTTTTGTTGCTTCTGTAATATTTTCCAGAAGGATTGTCACATTTCTCACTCCTGGGTAAAATACATTCTTAATCTACAAGGAGAGAAAAGAAATGTGTCAAAGTTCTGCCTTGGACCTTGTTCCCTGGTTCATGTAACTAAGGGCAATATGCAACTACTCGTAAGTTTTATTAAACAAACCGAAGTGCAGAAAGTTGGTTCCACTTGAAAAACCAAGCATATCTCCTCTTCTGACAGACAACAGTCTCAGTCCTGAGGATGGCTACTGAGAACAGTTTTTGTTCTTCAGAAACTAGGACTCTGGAGGGGCTGTCTTGGAGAAGCCCACGAAGGGTTGCTCTGCAAGGCCTGAATCTTGATGAGCCACAATTAAAATACATTCTGATGATATTTGCACTGACACATGCCAAGGCCTAAGGGTTCTGAAAGTAGCTTAACAAGATCGTGTGCTAGCCACACAATTGATTGATGGCCTGGTCATGAACATGTAGAAGTGTTCCATTCCATTAAGGTCAGGAAGCTGACAAGGATCAGACCGCAATCACAAAGATAGCAGAGCATCTCTCTGGGCAATGTCCAAATGATGTGTTCTTCCCTCTAAAGTTGTCCCAGTAGAGCGTATTGAACTGCTGTCTTGTTCTGCCCCAGTGGCAAGTTTCCACCATCACATTCAGCTCTCTGGAATTGAGTATCTACCATAATTCGAACAACCCTTATGTAAAGTTGCTATCGCTACAGTAAACAGTGTCTCTGAAAAGGCACCCCGAGTACTTGAAGAAATGTCAGTGGTATATGGATTAGCTAAAAGAAGGTAAACAAACTTGCAAGCTCGAATACTGTGCAGGACCTCTCACTGTATCTAACGAAGCTTTCCATTCAGAACGTTCGTTTCTTCAAGAATTACCCTGATGAAGAACCTCCAGTAGGACCTGCCCAGCACATTTCATCACATCGGATTCCAATGCCAAAGTCAACTCCTAGCTTTACGCACTGAGCCTTATACTCCAAAACAATATTGACATCCAAACACCTCAAAAATATGTTTCACAAAACCCAAGATCACCTCCCTGTTGTGCATATGGATGTTTAACTATAGAAAGTAAACTATTCATACAGAGGGGCAAATCCCAGCTCCTGTAGGACTTCAATAAGTTAAAACACTATGCTCCATTGATAAGAACATAGCTATCCCAGTAAAAAATAGCACAGTACAGTTCACCATTAACATAGTCACAACAGTGAGAGTATTCTCGTCATGATCATAAAATATTGAATAAACTCACCAAGAGACCTCTAACAGAACACATCTTTGAATACTGCAATGCCATCAAAACGTTATTCAAAGAGAAAGTAGATAATATCTACAGATGAAAGCAAATATCAACCATCACCCCACTGATCACAACATTCATTCAAGAAAATTATCAAATGTCATCCTTGACTACTTCCTCTACCACTTTAACTCAATCAACGCCACTTATTCTGACAATAGCATCCATTCCTCCATCAGAAATATTTCCAGTGAAGCCTTCAAGCCCCCGCTATCCACATACGTGACACCTCCTTCCCTAAGGGAATATTCTAGGCCTGGGTGGAGTTTGCAGAGTTTTACTCCACGGAACTCTGCGAAGTGCCAAAAAACTCTGCTGTGCTCCACGCAGTTCCGCCAGCAGCAGAGTCTGTAAAGTTGTGCTGTTCGCACTGATTTTTAGAACCAGGAGTTTGTCCCACGCTGTAAAATCAGCACAAATGGCACTGTGCGTCACGCCACAGGGTGCTGCTGCTTTCTGGTGCCTGAGTAGACATTCTATTCGAGTGGCAGCTTCCTCAACATGAGCGGCATATTTCTCAACTCGAGCGGTCGTGACCTACCGATTTACGAAATCTCGTTGGGAGGAGGTCTAGTGCATAATTTTTCTTGTGAGTGTTCGCCAACCTAATGAGGACGAGCTGCTCAAGAGAAAAAACTCTGTATCACTACACAGAGTTTTACGAAACTTTGCGTTCTGCGCTCCGCACTCCACGTGGAGTAGGCAAAACTCAGTGAACTCTGAAGGCAGAGCAGAATTCTTTGCCCACCGCTGGAATATTAATTGACAAGTTCAATCAAAGCTGGACAGATACTCCCCCTGATGAATTTGAGGATTGTAAGAGAATGCCTCTTTTTATATGCTGACCCCAATTTTTCTTGAAGCTGCTGTTTATTATTATATTTTAATCTGTTTTACACTGTTAATCCCCTGATTGGCATAGATAACTTACCTATAAGTCCCTAGTATATAGTACATAAGTGTAAACAGGACCTGTAAGTTAAATGTCACTAGTGGGTTGCAGCCTATATTGTGCCCCAACTAATGTGACAATGTAAAACACATCTCCAGGCCTGTCCCTGCATCCTGGGTATGCAGTTTGAAAACTGCAAATCAACCTGGTAAAATAAACCTTTTGCCAGGTCTAAACCTTCTTTTTTTAAACGTAGAAGTCACCACTAAGATAGGCCTCAAATGCCCTTAGGGCACGAAGCATGGTATTTAAAAAGCAGCTAGAAAACTGATTTAAGAGTTAATTTTAACAGAAATTTAAAATCCAACCTAATAGCGAAGTCTGATTTTTTATTATTATTTTTAAAATGGCACACATAGAGCCCTGCATCTTCTAGTACAAGGATTTGTGGATTTTATGGACATGTTAGTTTTATGTACCAACTTCACAAAACTCTATATCATGACCTGTGGTCCTAGGAAACACAATTAGTCAATCCTTATTGATGCACCAGCACTTTTTCATACCTTGGCTTACATTTTGATGCTAATGGACATAGTGCACATATTGCCCACTGCAAGAGTAAGTTAACAAAGGCTATCGACAGATTATTTAGCCTACCGCAACCGGGGGCAATGGGGAGCTCTTATGTCCATTCTCCAAAATGGGGAAGAGGTATGGGGCATTTCTAAATGCAATACTATTCCAGTTGAAGAAAATAGATTTTGCCAAAAGTTTCTGGCATCTCCAAACTCTTCTTCTCACTTTATTTGCCGTGGTGAATTTAATCTACTATATGTAGACGATTACATTTGAAACAGTCCACCCTTGTTATGGCTAGTAGTGTGGAAAAATAAGGAGGCAAGGCTAACTGGAGACATTATTATGGACTGCCTTAACTTTGACAAGGGCTTAGAGATTACCTTGGTAGCAGTAGTGGAATTATGTTTGCGAAAGATCGGCTATCAGCATGTTTTTAAGAAACCCGAAGGCAATGATAGTTTTAGCAATAAGCAACTACAGCAATGCTTGTATAAACTTTTCCATGATGAAAGAATGGTCACAGAGAGTGGGAAGATGAATGTAGCAGGATATTTGAATATCAAAACAGATAGCCAAACTGCAGAGTACATTACTAAAGCAATGGCTTGTTGGGAGCATAGTATACTGTTCCGTTTTAGGGCTGGAGCCATCAAGTATGTGCCATGGTTCCCTTCTAGCTTCCTAGCAAATCTCGACTCATTGCCTTGGCCTTGTGATGGGAGCTCAGGCCAACCTATATTGCACTACTTTTTCTTCTGTGGCTTCTATTCCATGTATACAAAGCACTTTTTGCTCCCTCTAAAAAAAGAGGCGCTACATTCCATATTTTAGGGTGGCATTTGGTATGCCCTTTCAACTTAATAATGAAGAGATAATTGCCCATGTAGGTGCTTTTTTTTTTGTTGGACAGCTGTGCAAGCCCGCACTTCTATGAATACCGAATACGTTTGAATTAATAACCATGATGTACTGTATTATGCATTGCAACTAGGGCTCTGGATTTTATCTGTGTGTTTTTATGAATTGATTTGAAGTATTTATATGTTTATATTGTGCATATATTTTCTGTTCTTTTGTGTATGTGTTTATCTTTGTAGGTAGTATTTGTACCCAAATAAAAAATGAATTAGTTGATTGATTAATAGACATTTTGTATCTTTTCTGCCTCAGCCATATGTGCCTTTCTTCCAATGGTCAGTGTCTCCTGACTGTGAATGAATCTCCTGTGGTGAGATGTTTATTGCTCCTAGGCAGTGGACAAAGGACTTGGGTGTGGGGATGTTTTTCTCCCTTAGCACTGTGCGAGCCCCGCCTTGAACTTCAAAGGAAGCCTACGCTGTCACTTGCAGAAGTAGCTCACACCTTAGGCTGCCTCCTTTTTGTCCTTATAGCCAGCCTGTTTCCAAACTCAGTGAGAGGAGCAGCTCATGATGGCAGTCCGTCAAAAGTTGTATCCATTTTTCTATTTCTCTAATGACCCACATATCATGGGAGTTTTCTCCTCCCGTGGTGAGGGGGCACAATTCATTTTTACTGTCCCTCACTGCCAAGTTTTTATCTGACGTTGGTGATTGGATGGCAGTAAAAAGCCATCCAATAACCATCTTTAAGTCAGAGGGCTAACCTCCGACTGTACATACTCCATCTGGCTGCCAGAGGAGTATGTCGGTGATGGAGCTGGACTACGCTCCTTCATCAAAATATTTAGGTTCCACCCGCCCATAAATTGGGCAAGCGGACCTTGGTTTGGCGGAGAGGGTAATACATTGCTCTTGGAACAGAGTACTCTCTCTGGCACATTCTAAATACGCCCCAGAATCCTGTGCTGCCTGGCAGCACCAGATAAATAAATTCAATTATTTCAGACTTCAGAGGTGCCTGTAAAAGGAGAGCATACCTTTCACTTATGGTTGGCAGGAGGACCTGACCTTAGTCACAAAAACTGGGACATGTTTTTAGAATTAAGTAAAGCATTGGGACACTGGGACAGTCTTTGAAAACCAATACTGTCCGCGGAAATCCGGGATGCCTGGTCACCCTACATCTTTTTTTTATTGTTGGATTTATTTAAGCAATTTACAATCGAGTGCCTGGCGCCAAAAAAGCATTCTATGAGGAAGGGAACTTTAAAAAAATTGTGACGTGAATGTCAGAATGACGTGAACACAAGAACAAATATGAACTTAGGAGCAATGGCATTGCCTGAAAGCTATGCGTTCAGACTTAATCACGTGGCCTGTGTAGAGGAAGGACTTTTGCTCCATCTGAATTTGATGGTTTCCGTTGGCTCTGCAAACTCTAACCACCTATATGTGAAGTCGCTGAAAGGCATGCGCTGAATGAACTGGTGTTTCGGCTTAGAGAAGCCAAAACCTCTTAGTTCTGTGGGTAAGGCATCTCTCAGGGCTTTATTGGGCCGGCTCTTGCCAGTTCTAAAAAGCAGGTGTGAGGTTCTGTAATTCTCGAGACTGACTCCATTTTATTGTGCCACCATTTTGTGTTGCCCTCACGTAGGCCTCTGAAGGTAGCCTGGCGAACAAAGTGGCCTGGCCTTCTTAGTCTATGTATACATTAACTAGGTTTCTTTCTGACTCAGGAATGAACTGTAAGAAACTGACCTCTTCACCTGAAACTGACCTCGCAAAGCCAATTTCCCTGATCGATCTTTGTCTGAGATTGCCAATCAAGATACTGTACATGTAATCATGCCATGCCCTGCAGTGCCATCTAAATCAGATTAACCTTTGTGAACTATGTAATTATAATGTTTTGCCCATATCCTGCTAAAACCCCAAAGGCTACTCACCTGCTGACCCTCCAGATTTTCCGTTTGTTTAGGAATGTAATTGGTACAACTCCCTTACATGCCTGGGGCAGGATAAAGAGTATATAAGATGTGAAGTAAGACCATTCTATGGACTATCTCATTCAGTTGCTACGGCTTCTGTGTGACGTAGTCACACTCATTTGAGTTTAATAAAAATGTTCTTTTATATTTCAGCTTCTGTGCCAAATTCTTTATTATTGGTTTGAATGGACTAAGTATCACTGAGACCCCTGAGAAGGAAATCATATTTCTTCAAATGGCGCCCACGTTGGGCTCATCAGAGAAGTGGCTATCTGTGGGAGTGATATTGTCAGAAGACAGAAATCTACTGAGGAGGACAGGACAGGACTCTACTGAGGAGGTACTCTGTGCACGGAGGGATTCTGGGGATTCTTTGTCTCTGCAGCCCAGTATATTTCTGATCTTCCTGATTTTGATCCTCCACATGATGTCACCTCTGAATGAGAACATTTTTGGCGTGAGTATTTTAAAAAAAGACCGTTAGGTCATTTAGAACTTGGCAGTTAGAATTTGGACAACCATTTGTTTGGTAAAAGTCGTTTTGCTGCTCTTACTGTTGGTTTTTGCCTTGGATTGGTAAGGTAGTTTAGTAACACTTACTATAGCTTTGGAATTTGTGTTGGCCAACTTTGGATTTGTATAGGTTTGTATATGCGAATTGCAATTTGTGTAGGCAGGTAATGAGGAGATTTTTCTCTATCTGGTTTTGTTGAACGGTGCAACGTACGAAGAGTACCTTAAGCACTACTTTGATTATAATATTGCATATTCTGCAGTATTTTTGGCATGCCTGTTTTCAAAGCTCACATTGAAGAATGTGTTGCTTTTTCTTGGTGTGATGTGAAGTAAATTAGCCGGCTCCCCTAGAGGGAATACCTAAATAGGTTTAGGTATAAAAACATATTTCTTCCTTGGCGATTCTGTATCCCCAGGGAATTAAAATATGGACATAATACATACAAGGATCCTTTGTTCTGCGCAATCTTATGAATGGAGATATGCAGAGCAATTTTTGGTGTTCTGCCAGCCAAAGCTAGTGAATTGAGTGTATCTTGGCTTCTTGGAAATAAAGGTCTGTGGGGCTGTTTTTGCAGTCTTTTGCAACACCATTGAGAAGCGCTTCTTGTAAATATGACTTACAACTAGTATTTACAAATGGTTTGGTTTAAGTACAGTCTGTGGGCTGTCTTTTGTTTTTGTCTTGAGTATTGATCTGTGGGTTAAATGTGTGTTTAAATGTCTATGTGGTTTTCCCATTAGTGCAACTTCTGTAAGTAAATAGCGATGGCGCTAATTATGAAATAAATGACTAAAACGCGCTGTATTGTGTGTCCTGAGTGTTTGACCCCTTTCTGTTTATGTCTGAAATGAGCTCAATGTGTGTTTGTGGTTTTTCCTTGATGTTTTCAGTCTGTTAAGCAAAATGTCAGTTAATTAATTAAGTAGAAATTAAATAAAAATCCGGAAATGAACCATGTGATATGCTACAATAGCTATATGTTGCTATTTAATTTATAGAGTAAGCAATTATGCATATGTACAAACTGTTAAATGCTTAAAAGATCAAATTAAAATTCACATTCACTAGGAATAAAAAGGCATCAAAAACGAAATTGTGTGTTTTGTAGAAAAATAAACTTATAGTATATTTTTACTTACATACATTGTATTACATATTAACAGGCAAACACTTCTGCTGAAGTAAATCTATGCGGAACTCAAACACAACACGCATTGATATGTCAGAGTTTGAAAAAGACTGACACCGTGCTCATGTTATAACACTGAGAGACAAGCTTTTACTGCCGCGGAGCAAATAGCAGGTCACGAATAGACAAGAATGTTTACTCAAGCCAGGACTTCGCCCTCAGTTAAACACGGGTGGAACTTTGCATTTCAGGCTGTTGTTTTAAAAAAGGTTCCAAAACTACGGTTCATTATTTTGTATTACAAGAAGACATATCAATTAAGGGTTTCCTCTCTTTAAGCATTTTTATAAACATATTCTTGGTTCTAATGTTAGAATAATTGTTCTTTTAAAAAAAAAAAGAAGTGGCGCAAGAATTTGTCATGTTTCAAGTTAAGCTTCTGTGTTTAGGCTTATAAATAAATGCGTCTTAAATAATAGGCAAGGGATGCAGCTTGCTTTTCTATATGGACCTATCAAAAATTATTGGGTTTATTAAAAAATAATTATTAATTATGAAAAAGAATTATTAAAAATAAGTGCTTCTAAATTCGTTTTTTAATATTTATAAAGCTTAATACTCATACTGTGACCTCCTAGCATTAAAATTGAATTTAAGTTGTGTTGAACCGCAAAAATGAGAACATTTGCATATGGAATTTCACTTGGCGCAGGCGTAAAAAACTCATTTTTCTAAGGATTTACATGAGATATGTCTAATGTCCAATCTCTGCAATTTGTAAAGAACATTCTGAGGATGATTAATATGTAGCACAATTATAGGATATTTATTTTTAAGTGCCCCAGGTGTCAAAGTCGAAATTGGGTGAGGGCACTATTTAGGCAACATTTTTTTTCATTTAGAGTAGCTTTTAAAGTGCCTTAGGCTTCAGTAAATGCATACATTTAGGTATAATACAAATTTGCAGGTTGTTCTCATTTGGGGTTGCTTTTAATGGCTCAGTGAGCCAATGTGCCCGGTGCAGAGGTTTGAGTTTAATATCAGGGTTGAAGGTTTTAACTCTAGCTGGACCTACTGAGACGTTCATCCATTTAAGGTCGATGAAATGAGTACCATTGCATAGGGTGGTAACAAGCATTTGTTCTAAAGCTGGTATGTTGTGTCGTTGTGTTCTGTGAATTATTCACAGTAGATGTTTTTGAGTCTGGGAATAGGAGTGGATTGTGGCCCCTAAAGGGAGTAATATATATGGTATGTGGTTTTGGATAGGGTTGGTTATTGCAAATTAGAAAGAGTTAGGTAGGCTTTTTGTCTTTGACAGCTTCAGGGTGAAGAGAGAGAGGGCTGAGGAGAGGCAGATTTTGACCTTGAGGTCAGTAAGGTGGGGGTTAGCAGTATGTTGAAGCAAGAGGAGTTTTTGTATGACTCCTTTGAAGAAAAAATGTTTGTGTGTTTTTCACGTTTTGCATTTTGTCCTTCTATGAATTGTTCCTGCTGGTCCTGTGTGTCAGAAGCGACACAGTAAGTTGTATTTGACAGCTGATCACCACTAACTGGTGACCAGTTGTCAAAAGGAGGGTGAGGAAAGTAAAAGAAAGTGTACTTTTAATTTTAAGCCTGACAAATTAGGCAGGCCCGAATATTGGGTTTTGGGCTGCATGAAGTGCGTGCGTCACCGCTCATTTATATGTGCTATTGTAATTTGTCTATGCTTTCTGTGCTTGGTATACAGCAAGTATACCTAATGGCTTGGCATGTGTGTTTTTATTTTATGCACGTTTTTTTGTTTTTGGGTTGTGTTTACGCTTTTGCTTTTAATACTGTTACAAGCTCCCCTGTGTTGTGAGGGGATGGTCATGACGATGCCCATCGCTACGCAACAGTTGGTTGGACTTGTTCTGGTTACTAAATTTCACAGATATGATATTTCATGCTGTGAATATGACAGACAACACTTCACCAGTGCATGTCTATTTGGCTATAATGGTATTGAAAAAAACAAAAAAAAAACAAAAGAGATATACAGGATTAAAAGTGTGTCACCTGCAGTTAGTCATGTTACTGCTCCTTCCTTTAAGGGACGAGCAGCCTAGATTGATGTTCCCTGATTAGACCCTAAGGATGAACTATAAATCTGTGGCTCATGCTAAAGGTGACCTAACTTTCCTTATGATATTGCACTTCTACATGTAGTCATAAGAGACACCAAGAGTTTCTTATTTGCTGTCCTGAGTAGCAGGATTGTGATTTTAAGTGGGTATAGTGCTCCCTCCGGACTGGTGACTAGGGAAAGGAAAAATTGTAGATCAGACACCAGAGACCTGAGAATTATTATACTAGGGTGACAGGTATTCTCAGTGATCATGAGGAGATATTGTTTAGCCTGTGTATTGCATGGTGCACTTGCTGCACAATTATTAAAGGGAGGTATCTGCATGCCCCTGATAATTTGTATCATGCGTTTCCCCTTTTGAGGTGTTCTAGATAAGGAATGTAGGAACACACAGATGTAGTAATTTAAGAGATGTTTATCCCATTAGAAAATCATGAAATGAATATTTGTAAACCCATAAGGGACTGGCCTATCTGTAAAACTGGTGCCACTATGAACCACGTCCAGTTTTACTAATTATACCAGAATGTTTAATTGATTGGTTATTGAATTGGCCTTTTGGATTCCCCTCCTTTATATCTGTCCTACCTCATGAGCACTTTCTTTTTTTCACACTCCCCTTGGAGCAACCTCTTTCTCTATTAGGAGCGTTTAATATGGTGATCTGTTCTAAAAGTCTCTTAGTTTTCTCTGGTCTGTATCATACCCTGTTCTCCTCAGGTTTTGAGCTGATCATGCATCTAAACTGACACATTTTCACTCTGACTCCTGCAGTCCCGCATTTTGGTGGGTCAGCACTGATTACAGCTCAGGCTACTGCTGCCATACCTTTTTGATGGTGCACTGTTCACACACATGTTGTGACTGATAAAGGAGAGACTGCAACATGGTCAATCTCCTTGTGGCTTAATTATATTGAGATTGGATACAGACTGTCATGTAGCAGATCCTATAGGCTGGCACACTGTGTGTTTGAGTGTTGGTATGAGTTACTGTGATACGTTTGGCTGGCTGTCACTCTTAGGGTCTTGAGATGATCAGTGCTGCCTTCTTTAATAGGCACCTACTCTGAAATTGATTCTGGGCTTAACTTCACCTCAGAGAGCTACTTTGAAGGTACTGGCGAGCTACCAGTGGCTCCCGAGCTACTCGTTGGAGACCCCTGGACTAGAAGTACTGCCTTTGCCTTTGCATCTTATGAGAGTGACAGTGCATTCTAAACCAGAGTTGTCCCATGGCTTGTGGCAACTCCCTTGAAGATTGCAGGCCACCTGCCTGCAGTCCTATTGTTAAATACAATGAACTGTTTTTATACTAAACTGAAGGAAACTAACAACTGTGTCACATTTCCTACGTCACTAGATTCTGCGGGAATTAAGTCATAATAACCTGCAGAACATTGATTTAAGCCTAATTCCCATCAGTGACAGCTACAGATGAAAGGCGGACGTCTTGGCCCTACAGTCCCAGCACCCAGAAAGTAGCAAGGCTGGACAGCGATCGCCAGCGCGCCATCAATGGTATCGTACTTGCTCCATCAGACGGCATTGGACATCACAAAACCAGAGTTTCAGTGTAAAAGAGCGAAACAGAAGGATCCCTGTTGTTGATAGCAGGGCTGGTTTGAGGCTTCAGTTTTCTACCTGTCATGTGCTGGTAACCTCTGACAGTGTGCAGTCCCTTGAACCCCTTGGCCTGAGTTTTGGCCACACACACCCCCCCCCCCCTTTTTCTTTGCTCCAATGGAAGGGCAGTGCACCGGAGGATCTAAGATTGACAAAAGGCACTACATTATGGTGCCCATGAAAGAGCAGCCTGAGCGTCCTTTGACACTGAATAATGAGTGTTGGAGCCTGAGAATGTAGACCCGGGTCTGCACAAGATGATCTGTGCCCATGACCAATGAAGAGCACATTATTTGTAGTGTCTGCCGCAGAGGAGAGACACTGGTGCACTGCCTTGAGACATTGAGACTTTCGAGTGAGCTGTGAGTGTTTGCCAGGAGGGCACTCCAACTAAGCAGTACTATTTTCATGAAGAGGCCTGAAACGAGAAGCTCAATGCGGAAGAAGACAATGGAAGCAGATTTGACGGACGATAGAAGCCTGCCAGAGAGGCTTGGAACGGACTTTGGGCACAGTTGCACAAGCGATTCCAGTGCAATTGTATAAAGTAAATGTTAATTAAGTTCTCATTTGACTGAATTGCCATGGAAGAGGAAGTGGCTCCGCCTCTAGCATCCAAAAATGGTCCACCAGAAGTGAGTCTTTGTGCTACTATGTGTGTTCGGAGACCTGTCCCGAGAGAAGTAGAGAATAATAAGACGATGTTACAGCAACACCTTGATGACCTAATGAATATCGATATAGACCTAGATTCAGATTAACATGAGTCTTAGGTTATTGCCTACGTAATGGCAAAAGGAGGGTCTGAGGTTCTGTAATTCTCGAGACTGACTCCATTTTATTGTGCCACCATTTTGTGTTGCCCTCACGTAGGCCTGTGAAGGTAGCCTGGCGAACAAAGTGGCCTGGCCTTCTTAGTCTATGTATACATTAACTAGGTTTCTTTCTGACTCTGGAATGAACTGTAAGAAACTGACCTCTTCACCTGAAAGTGACCTCGCAAAGCCAATTTCCCTGATCGATCTTTGTCTGAGATTGCCAATCAAGATACTGTACATGTAATCATGCCATGCCCTGCAGTGCCATCTAAATCAGATTAACCTTTGTGAACTATGTAATTATAATGTTTTGCCCATATCCTGCTAAAACCCCAAAGGCTACTCACCTGCTGACCCTCCAGATTTTCCGTTTGTTTAGGAATGTAATTGGTAAAACTCCCTTACATGCCTGGGGCAGGATAAAGAGTATATAAGACGTGAAGTAAGACCATTCTATGGACTACCTCATTCAGTTGCTACGGCTTCTGTGTGACGTAGTCACACTCATTTGAGTTTAATAAAAATATTCTTTTATATTTCAGCTTCTGTGCCAAATTCTTTATTATTGGTTTGAATGGACTAAGTATCAGTGAGACCCCTGAGAAGGAAATCATATTTCTTCAGGTGCCGAGATGGGTCTCTATTGGGCTCTTTATTTTTTCTCTCAGGGTGAAAAAAGAAATATTAACTTTGCAGCAGTACCACCCTTTGCTGCCTTTGAGGGAATGTCAAAGAAACTCGATTTAGTTATTTCACAGCCCCATCATTTCAGAATGGAAGCGTTTTCAATACTGTAAACAATTAAGCCATAGTTGATGGCAGGCCCAGTTCTAGCTGGTGGGCCAGGCCCACCCAAACATGAAACTTGGCCCTGCAGCAATGTCAAGAAAGACAACAGAAAATGGGCACTAGCATTTAAAACGTTCCTCTGTATGCTATTTTTCTTCTTCTTCTAGGAGTTGCGTGATTGGGCCTGGGCTCTTTCTTACAGGCACCCCCAATCACGCATCTCCTTTTAGAGAGGTGAGCTGTGTCACCGCCCACTCTTGCAGGTAGAATAGGGGCATGGCTGAGGGGTCAAATCCTTGGTAACCTTTGTGTGCTGCATGGATATTTGCTTCTCTATTCAGCACTGGAGAAAAGGCGTTTGTTTATGCTGATTCACCTTTCCTGACCCCTTCAGCTACTTATCAGATGGGGCTGTGAGACTGAGTTCCAAGGAGCAGGTAACAGAATGTGTAGCTATTCTGTTTCTTTTTCTTTTTTATCTGCAAAGGCCCAGCAAGACACATACTTCATGTATGCCTCGAGAATGTGTGGCTATTTGTTCATATTTATATAATCTGTGTGGGCCAGCAATATACATACTTTGTGCATGCCCTATATATTTTATTTAACCTTTGTCTCATTTTCATGACTGGCTCTGCCACAAATGCAAGACAACAGTAAAAATGTCCAGATAACTCTGGTGATTAACAATCCTGCTGGAGAGCAATATTTTGTCTGTTTGTAGTTTTCAAATGCAGATAAACTGCAGTCTATGTAGATAGCTCAGTGGGTTACTGCCTTTGTTACAGAGATCCTTTTGTTACTTGCAGTTCAGAGGTTACAGTCCTAACATAGGACAGTGACCTATGAACTGTCATCAAAGAGCTGCATACAAACATGAATGGTATAATTAGAACTTTTTTTTGTGTGTTGCGATATAATTAGAATTTCCCCAGTCTTTCATTATTCTAATGTTGCCATAAAGAGTGGGTTTGGGCAGATATACATTTTAATCGGTAAAGTCAACCCCCAACCACTGGGGTGTGCTTTAAATCCTGTGTTTGTGCTTCTCCAGACTTAATACTCTTAAAACATACTGCCCACCAGTATGGATGACGTGATTCCTACACCTGGTAATCCTCATTGGCTTATGTGACATTCCCTATAGGCTGATTTACATACTTGTATGATTCATTGTCTCTACATAATGTGTGCGTGATATAAAGTACTGTGAAACCCTACACTACAAGTAGCACTATACAACCGATGAAGTGTATATGAGAGAAGGGCTACGGAGATATGAGGGTCACTGGTGGAGGGTGGTAGTGAGGGAAGCTGAGGAGGAGGTCATGAGAGGGAGAGGCTACGGAGAGATGAGGGGCACTGGTGGAGGATGGTAGTGAGGGAGTCTGAGGAATAGGTTATGAGTTGGAGGGGCTATGGAGCGATGAGGGGCACTGGTGGAGGGTGTCAATAATGTAATCCGAGGAGGTTGTCATGGGGTGTAGGGGGGGCTATGGAGAGATGAGGGGCACTGGTGGAGGGTGGTAGTGAGGGAGTCTGAGGAAGAGATCATGAGGGGGAGAGGCTATGGAGAGATGAGGAGCACTGCTGGAGGGTGGCAGTGAGGGCATCCGAGGAGAAGGTCATGTGGGGGAGGGGCTTTGGAGAGATGAGGGGCACTGGTGGAGGGTGGCAGTAAAGGTATCTATGGAGAAAGAGTTGGGGCACCAATAAAGACTTTGCCACCAGCGCTAAAGCAGGCCCTGTCATATTTAATTAGCAGTCGGGTCATTAACCCCTTCGCTGCCAGGCCTTTTCCCCTCCTGTGCCACGCCCTTTTTTGGCTATTTGGGGTAGTGCGCGCTGAGGCCCCTGTAACTTTTTGACCACATAAGGTATCCACGCCAAATTTGCATCCTTTTCTTCCAACATCATGGGGATTCTGAAGGTAATCGGGGTTTGTGGATTTCCCTGGAGGGGTCACAGAAATGAGCCAAAATACAGCAAAATGTAGTTTTTGGGGGGGGAAATGGGAAAAACGGGCTGCAAATGAAAGCTTCTGAGTTTTTCCCTGCAAGTGTTATCAAAAAAGGGTTTGTGGGGCTGAAATCACTATTTTCCCAGCTTTTAGGGGATACCAGACTTTTGTCAGAAACCCAAAATGTTTTACACAGTTTTGGCATTTTTCTGGGACATAGCCTATTTTTGCTATTTTTTGTGCTTTCGACCTCCTTCCAGTTAATGGTAGAAATGGGTACAAAAGCAATAATGGATCCTGGAAAGCTATACATTTTAGAGAAGTAGACAAAATTCTGAATAGCAAGGGGTCATTTGTGTAGATCCATCAAGGTTTTTTAATAGAAACTAACAGTTAAATATAGGATGAATTGAAAGTTTGTTGAATAAAAAAGACTTTTGTGTCAACATTTTCACCTGTAACTTCTTCTAATTATGACAGCTCTTTGAAAGCAATATACCGTTACATCTGCTGGACATTACTGGTTGTGGGGATATATAGGACTTGTAGGTTCACCAAAAACCCGACAAACCCAGATCCAAAAACTGAGCAGCAACTTGCAATGGTTTTTTATTATGTACCGGGTATATAGTAATTATTCTGTAAAAATGTGTACATGGAAAAATCGGTATGAAAGACACCTATGTATTTCTGAAATGGGAACAAAATATAGAGTTTAGAAAACAGTAGATATTTGCACATTTACGAAATTGGGAATACTCATACTAGCATGAGAATTATCAGTCATTTTTTAGAATGACTTCTTTTTTACACAATGTCTTTCATTTGGAAGGCAGAAATGCATCGAAAATCAATAGGTAATAACAGTTCCTTTACAAATCTGAATTACCCTAAGTCTCCCAATAAAAATGGTACCTCACTTGTAGGGGTAGGCATAGTGCCCAAGACAGGAAATGGCTCAAAACCCAACATGAACACACCACATTTTCACAATGCAAAATTACCCTTTTTTAGCAAAGTCCCTAGCTGTAGTTTTTTAACCCTAGCTCTGCCGGCACCTAGGGAAACCTAGCAAACCTATACATTTTTGAAAACTGGACACCCAGGGGTATCTAAGATGGGGTGACTTGACTGCCTCCCACCAGTTTCTGTTACCCAGAATCCCTTGCAAACCTAAAAAATTGCCAAAAAAAACCTTTTTCCCCACATTTATCTGGTGGAAAGTTCTGGAATCTGCGTGGATCCACAAATTTCCACCCACCTAGGGAAACCTAGCAAACCTATACATTTTTGAAAACTAGACACCCAGGGGAATCCAGGGAGGTATGGCTTGCGTGGATCCCCCAACGTTTCCTTACCCAGAATGCCCTGCAAACCTCAGATTTAGCTGAAAAAATCACCTTTTTGACACATTTTTGTGTGGGAAAGTTGTGGCATCACCGGGCTGACACAAATTTCTTACCACCCAGCGTTCCCCCGGGTCTCCCGATAAAAACGGTGCCTCACTCGTGTGGGAGGCCCAAGTACCCGCAACAGGCATGGGCCCACAACGTAGTGAGGCGACATGAAAATTGCCTATCTCAAAACGACCTGGTTTTGCAAGGGGGGTCACTTGGGTTTTTGGCACGGTGCTCGGCGGCCACCTAGGGAAACCTACCAAATCCACACATTTCTGAAAACTAGACATCTGGGGGATTCCAGGGAGGTATGGCTTGCGTGGATCCCCCAACGTTTCCTTACACAGAATGCACTGCAAACCTTAAATTTAGCTGAAAAAATCACCTTTTTGACACATTTTTGTGTGGGAAAGTTGTGGCATCACCGGGCTGACACAAATTTCCTACCACCCAGTGTTCCTCCGGGTCTCCTGATAAAGAAGCCGGAGCCCAGTGGGCTTTCTGCCGCCCTGGGGGGGAATCAGGGAAGGGGGTTTCATCCCGATATGCCCCTAACGGGGCAGAAAGACTGTGGCTATTTTTTGTGGGGGTGGGGGCATTGGTATGACCATTTTGGGCAGCCCCCACCCCCACGCATAAAAAAAGCCAGCGTACTCGCTGGCGCCTAGTGGGCTTTCTGCCCCCCCAGGGGGCAGATCAGGGGCCGCTGCCGCCAACTACCCTCCCAGGGGGGCGGAAAGACTGGAGTTTCTCTGGGGGTGGGGTGGGGGTATTGTCATGCCCATTTTGGGGAGCCCCTACACCTACACTAATAAACCCAAAAAGTCCATGGTTTCTAGTGGGCTTTCTGCGCCCCCCGGGGGGGCCAGATTGGGGGCTACAGCTCCCATCTGCCTCCTGGGGGGAAGAAAGACTGTCATGTTTTTGGGGGGGGGCATTGGCGTGCCCGTTTCGGGCAGCCCACACCCTAAAAACAATTGCGCAAAAAAAATACCTGGTGGATAGTGGGCTTTCTGCCCCTCTGGGGGGGGCAGATTGGGGGCTGCTGCCCCATCTGCCCCCCGGGGGGGGGCAGAAAGGCTGTAATGGTGGCGGGGGTGGGGGCATTGGCATGCCCGTTTCGGGCAGCCTCCACCCTAAATACAATCCATCACCCTAAAGAAAATTGCGCTAAAACAATCCCTGGCGTCAAGTGGGCTTTCCGCCCCCCTGAATGGGGCAGATTAGGGGCCAATGCCCCATCTGCCCCCCAGGGGGGGTAGAAAGGCTGTAATGATGGTGGGTGGGGGCATTGGCAGCCCCCACCCTATAAAAAAAAACTAAAATCTAATCCCTGGTATTTAGTGGGCTTTCTGCCCCCCCGAAGGGGCAGATTAGGGGCCAATGCCCCATCTGCCCCTCGGGGGGGCAGAAAGACTTTAGTAATTGGGGGGGGGGGCATGGGCCTGCCCGTTTTGGGCAGCCCCCACCCCTATTTTTTTTTTTTTAATTCCCTGGTGTCTAGTGGGCTTTTCACCCCCCCCCCCCGGGGGGGGCAGATGGGGGCGTTAATGCCCCCATCTGCCCCCCAGGGGGGGGCAAAAAGACTAAATGGTGCCAACGTCAGTTGGGGGGAGCAAAGGACCTTGCCCAAGGGGCCGCTCCCCCCTCCCTGGTGTCTAGTGGGTGGATCCCTGCTTGGGGATCGCCCTCCTGTGGCGATCCCCAAGCAGGGATCCCCTTTCCAACGATACCTCTCCCGTCTTTCTACGTGCTCAGGGGGCTGAGATAGCCCCCTGAGCACGTAGAAAGTGAAACTGAAATGAGCCTCTTGGCTCATTTCAGTTTCACTTTCACTGTAATGACGTCGGCGCGATGTGCGCGCCGATCGTCATTACAGTGAAAGGGGGGGGGGGGGGTGGCTCGGGAGCTGGGGAAGCTCTTCCCCAGCTCCCGAGGCTATTTTGACTAAAAGGGAATCCCTCTGGTGCCCGCTCCAGAGGGATTCCCCAGGGAATGCTTCATGACGAGCTGGACTCGTCATGGGCACAGCGCGACTGTGCTCCATGACGAGTCCAGCTCGTCATGGGCACACAAGGGGTTAAGGCCATTGTGGAACATATTTTAAAGTGTGTGCTAATTTTATTTACCGTTATCTTCAATGTTTTAAGTTTGAGGGTGATTTTACTAATCTTTTTTACCAGGAATAATGAAAAAGGAGCTGGAAGGTGGCTGATGTGGGGCTGGGGCCCAAGGTCAGCTGTGAGATAAGGTGCACAAGAGATGGATGGTAGAAAATGGATAATCAGGCCTGGAAGGGAGTGTGCTGCAGAGTCCGGGGTCAGGTGGAGGTAGTAATGAAGAGAGATTCTCTCTTAAGACTGGCAACGAGGGAGGCTGAGTAGTGTTACTTGCCTGATACTCCCACCTCAGAAACCTCCTCTTCCCATCAAAGGGACCTTACATGGGATGCATTTAAAAAAGAAAAATGAAACGTTTCTGTTTCATTTTTTAAGAGTAGGCAGTGGTCCATGGCACCACTACCTGCTCTTAAATGATATTTACGCAACCATTCACAAAGGGGAAGGGGTCCCCTTATGACCCCTTCCTCTTTCAGAGTGGCTTACCACCTACTTGAAGTAAGTGGTAAACTGAGAGTGTTTTGCGACTGCAATTGTGGTCACAAGACAATGATACATACAAATGCAGCTCACTAATAGGAAGGGATGCCCTTGGAACGCCACTTCCTAATACCGTCTTGCACAATAGCGTTTGTTCATGCGACCAGGACAGGGGAGGAGTGGTGTGCCCACTCCTGAGTGCGCAAAGACTGTTTGGCCACATAAGCCCCTGGCTGGGCGGCATCCTGACCAATCACAGCGCTGCTTGCAGCATTGCGATTGGCTTGGGGGAAGGAGCCTGGCTGCCTGCTTCCTGTTCCTGTTTCTTTTTAATGAATAATATTAAGTTAAACCTATCCCCCGCTCGACCTCCCCGGGTGACCCCATCCCCCTCCCCTCCCGAGTCATGCCGGCCCCGACTGCCGCAGTGGCCCACCCGAATACACCCTTGGCTCACCCAAATAACAATTCCTGGAGCCGGGCCTGGTTGATGCTAATTTTATTTTATGCAATTAACAACCATTGGCAAAGCCAATAGTCCTGGCTTGTTGTATGTGTAATGTTACTTGCTGTATCTGGATATCTGGATGCAATAATAGAAACAGCAAAATAACAGTCGGGCGGCCCACTATGCTAAGCACACATTTTTAGCTTATGTGTTTTTAACCACTCCCTAATTACATGGGCCACACCCCTTTAAGACCTCACCCCGCCCCCCAGATTTCTAATCCCACTTATAGCCCTGGCATCTCCACTTCACACCGAGGCTTTGGGAATGTATGGTTTACCAACACAACGAGGGATTTAGTGCACTGTGAGGGGGGAGTAGAGTGTGTACTTCTGAAGCTGAGTGATTTAAATAGCCCGCAGTGGAGTGAACTCAACAACTCAATAATGGCAGTAAAGCTATCACCTGAGATCTATCTACAAGAGTAAATCAAGAAAGCGAGCGACTGCCTGAGCACGTCCAAGTGCTGCTACACGAAGAAACTCACTCGGTGCTAACTTTCTCCATGGAAACTATAGCACAGCAAAGCGGGATTTCAGAAATGTATTCAGACTCAGGCTTCGGAATTCATGATGAGCCAAGAGAGAGTCGTTCATCCTAGACAGTGTGAAGATAGCACACAAGCACTGAACACTGAGCCAGCAAACGGGATTTTCCACCCATGGCTTGGAAGGCAGAAGAACCGGCTTCAGATGCCACTGCCCAGGATCACAAGAGCATGTTGTCGTCCCAGAGCACTGCATGGAGCCAGCCTGTTGCACCAGCAGCATTAAGGAGCTGCTTTCCTACGCGTAAGGAAATGTTTTAAAATTTTCCTTCCAGGGGAGGCGAAATATAAGTTGTATTTGTATCACTTTTATAGCGCTCAATGTTCAGCCAAAGCATTTTTGGCCCTAGAAATTGCTTACAACATTATTAGCACCATAAAATTAGATAATGATGATAGACATGTTTTCTAAAGCATAGGAAACCCCAATAGAGTGTTCAAAAACTTTCCTCCTGCAAAGGGGTACTATCTATCCATGTATTGAAAATATGATTGACAAGTTTGAAGACGCATTTCTCTGCACCACAAATAGTACATGGAGAGGTGTTTCCAGAAATGTTGTTTTTGTCGCCTCAAGCAGTGGTGTGCTTCATAAATCTCCGCAGGTGAGCTTTAGGGACTATGGTTTTGGAGTCTAATCTCCGTTTATAGGTCCCATTGGCCTGTTGGACCGTTTTCTTTCTTTCTATGCCTATTTCTCATTTACCGTTGCTACCTGAAACAAATCCTTTAATATTCAAACGTGACTTCTCAGACCCCTCTCTTTTTCTTCTCTTGCAGGAACATTTCCACAACATTGCCTTCTGGTTCGTACTCATGCCTCCAGTTGCAACTGGCCCACTGGAATTCATCCAGGTCCAGAGCAGATTTCAAAGTTCTAAGGACCATAAGCACCCTCCCATCTTAGTAGGAAAGTTCCTCTGGAGCAAATAGAAGAAATGTGTATTTCCAAATGGCACACTGGATTAGCTGCAGGAAGGCAATTGCTTCCTCTGTCATGACACTTCCTGCACCCTCAGTCATCGGAAAGCTAGCCCACAGAGGCAGGCATGTTTTACCTCCAGGACCTCAGTCCAACCCCTTTAGCCCTGGGTGTCAGCAGGAGGCCACGGTAACCCACCCTGGAGCAAAATGTGGAGCAGAAATTCAGGACAGATTTGGAGACATCTCTCCCATACCCGGGCAGGCATTCAGGAATTCCTTATCTGCAGGCAGGGGTGATCTTCATCCTTCGAGGCTTCAGCAGATTCTCTTCATGGAGGGGTCACGCAGGAGATTTTAAAGAGTAAACCAATCCCTGTAAATCCTAATAAAATTCCCAGGTTTTCCATCCTCAATACAACAGCAAAGTATTTCCACAGGAAGCCAAACAAAGTGCAGGACTATCTCAGACATCGAAGCACTCAAAAATATGATGTGCAATGTCAAGGTGTATCTCTCTACTGCTTTCGAACTCCACCTCCGGTCCTCCCACTCCAACCCAAAGGACTTCAAAGAAAACCTCATATGTAGTGCTGTCTCGAGTGAGGTTGAGGGACACCTCTTCAGACCAGGAACAGTAACTCAGAGGCCTTTACAAACTCAAAAGTTCTAATTGACAGTGATAGTCCCTGTAGTATCCCAGAGGCAGCTCTCCGAACTGCTAGTGGGTAGGCAGAAACTCACAAAAGGTGTGAGGGCTCTTGTCTCACACAGAAATGTCTATGCCTTTTGGAATGCAGAGCTCAGAAAAAAACATATTCAGAGTCACTAACTGGTATGATTTAATAGGGAATGGTATTTTCAGCCCAGCTTACCCATACACAGTGTGAATGAAGTTTTGGGTTAATGGCTCTTTACCATCACAAAGGACAGATTTAAGGTTAACATTATTTTTACACAGTTGTCATAGGTTCTGCAGCGAGACTGCTGATAAAAAACATGTAATCTAAAATCGCATACAATGTTTCAACAGCAAATGAAAAAAAATGTTCCTTCATTCCTACACCAGATAGATTTCTGTACTCTGTGCAGGGGCCCTGCGCAAAGACACTTGTGATGCCAGAGTGAGAATCATGGACATTTATAAACAAAACCGATGACTGTTTAAACAGACCCCACGTGCCTATGTCCTATGTGGCAGGATATAACCTTTGCAGAGGTCAAAACAGCAGACTCCTATGTCAGCTCCACATCGCCCAAGTTTGCTAGCTGACACTGACACTAACCCCCTCAGGTCTTCCCCCTCTTGAGGTTGAGTCCGCCCAAGTAGTACCACCTTACCAGTGCGGGGGTGGGGTAGGGGGGCAATGTGGCAAATGATGATGCATGTCACCTTTTGTGACTGAGCCTACCTCATCCAATTCTTGGAATTGCCTTTTTCTTGGGAGGGAAAGTAGTTTTAGGTACCAAGACAGACATTAGTACATTTGTGCTTGAAAAAAAACTGGTTTCAAGCAAACCGTTTTTGTGTTGTGATTGTATTTCATGGGCAGGCATGAGCCCAGCAGTGCCCTTTTCTCTCCTCTTTGTGTTTTATAACACTGACACACACACAACTATGATAATGTTTTGGAGTCATCAACGGTGGTGGTAGTGAAACCTCCCACTGACTGGTATCTCCAGGTACCCACCCTGACTGAATGTACACTGCTCATCATAGAAAGGTATCTCACCCATGTGATGAGGGCAGCTAGGGAGGGGGCATGTCCTTGAAGACCTGGTTACCTAACAATCTGCTTGTCGCTTTGAAATGTAGTGTGTTCATGAGAAGAAGGTTGTTTCATTTTAACACGGCAAGTAAATGCAAGGCATAAATTAGACTGGTGGGAGAATGCTTAAGCAACCATCTCTATTGAGCATGGAAAAGCATAGGAAATTGGGAAATCAATCATTGCAATGCGCGATGGAAGCGAAACACTCACTTCACTGTACAATGTGTCACACTGGTCCTCCCGCTCTTTGCTTTTCTTTACTGGGGATTTTCACACCGGAATGGATGCCCTCGCAATAGGTGTGAATAGAGCAATTACTGCATAATGTCCAGTTTTTGGCTTCAATGATTCCAAGCCAAAGACTCTCATATTGTTAAAATCAATGTGACATTAAACACGAATTATTAGGCGAAGACAGGCACTGCTCTAAGATGGTTAACAATCTCAGGTATTTGTCGGCCTTATCGTGTGGAGGCATCCAACGTGCTCTGAAAGTAAACATATATCGAGCATGTAATTGGCATTGGTTGGTGTAGAGGCCCCCTCAAGCACCACTGCATTAAATGTGTGTGACCTGCATCAGACTGGTGAGCCCCAACAGGCAACCACATATCCAAACAAGCCGGCCAGTGGCAGCAGGCACAGGTTTGAAGTGCTGGAGCTGAAATGGCTCCCCCTGCCTGGCTAGTTTGATTTGTAGCCTGCTAAACCTCAAGCTGGGTGGCGGAGCCATGTTCCAGTGCATCAGCTATGGCGCAGATGTTAAAGAAAAAGCAGGACAAGGATTGAAAGGGACGAGGAGATGGGGCAGAAGGGAGATGACATCTGCTCCAGGGCTTCCTGCCTTAAATGCATGGCCTTCATTTGCATGTAAATGGAAAGAAGCACGCACGCGCTCTTGCACCCAGGTGATGCACGCGTGAGGATAAGTAGCATGCCTTGTCATTGCCCCTGGATTTTCTCCTCGCATACACCTGACTAACATCCTGGAAAGGAATGGTGAGGCGACGCCGGAGGCAGGCAATGCAATATCCATGCTCAAAATGAGGCGAGCGTGTTATGCGCGCCACCAGAGCCCACGCGGCTTGGGAAATCTCTGTTCTGGGCATTTCATACAGCAAAAGAGATGCTCTGTCTGCAGAACGGCTGGAGCACCCATAATTCACTGACTGGATGGTGAAAAGCTCTTGGCATGTAAAGGGATGCCCCAATGACGTGCCGTCTGCTAGTTGTCCTAGCACAAAGAGAACAATATACCACAGTAGTTCCTAGCAAAGCCATACATGTCCCTATATGAGTAATAAGAACTTTACCACTCTGATCACAAATGTGTACCAATTTCAAACCAGTAGCAAGCTACGAGGTTGAAACTTGGTAGCCTTGGCCGGGGAGCGCCACCATATCTTTGGTTGAGTGAGCTTGTGACATCTGAGGGCGTATGAGTTAGGAATGCTTGAGTCTATGGGACCTATTAGCATGGCCACCATGGTAGCGGGAAAATACCGCCCGCCAGGACCGCTGAAAAACTGCCGGTCTGATTATTATGCTCCGCAGTGGAAATCTGACCGCGGCGGTCGTATCGCGGCAGTTAACATTGTGGTGGGCGATGCTGCCAGCAGCACCGCCGTGATGTCCAAACAAGCATGTCCTGCATGTCCCTGCACTGTGTGGCAGGCACTGCACAGTGCCTGCCGCCTGGTACAGGGACATGTAGGGGGGTGCCATGGGTACCCCCCAGTGCACCCACACCCCCCAACACATTGGGGGTCCACAATGGACCCACGGAGACATTCTCCGCATGTCTTTCCATGGCAGTTCCACCGCCGCGGAAAGCTGGCGACCGGCGGCATCATAATCGAGCCGGCGGTGCTTGGCCCTGATCTGCCACAATTGTAACAGTCCAGCTCCGCATGCCAGGCAAGCGGGCGGACTGCAACCAGCGGAAAAGTGGCAGGCAGAAAATCACACCGCTGCGGTCACGACCGCAATGCTAATCGGACCGGCGGTGTTCAGGGCTTCGATGGCGGGCGGATGTTCGCCGCCGGTCCAGCGGTTGCAACCGCCCGCCCGGCGGAGGGAATCCGCCCTCCATCCTAATCGACCCTATAGTTTCTTCAATACCGTGGAGTACTTGGGACCTGCCTTGGGCAGTATCAGAATGCATCCCATTATATTTCAGCTTTTCTGGGCCGCCACCACGGAGAACTGACCATACATAATTTAGTCTGACCATGTTGGGTTCAATCTTTCAAGTCTCCTCTGCACAAGATAAACTAGGCGAGGGAGGTTCTGCCGTGTCCGCCATCAAGGGCCAGACACTGCTTCAGATTCAGGCACAGTGAGTAGGAGTAAACATCAGTGCTTGTCCGTTTTACGTGGAGAGAAAACAGGTATCGCCATGAGGGAATGTTTCTGATCTAATGGGAATACATTAAGGCAGAGTGTTTAATCAATTTTAGTGTGTCAGCTAGAGCACAGCAAATTAGACTAAACCATTCCACCACAGAGAAACAAGCTATGTCTTCTGACAAATTGCGGCTTCTCTGTTTTTTAACATGGGGATTGGTGTTTACATACTCCTTTCACTTTATAGTCAGAGAAAGAAAGGTAAAGTGAATTATTAACAATCTTGCTAGGGTACAGGAAGTGTGAAAGGAAAGGCTGTATGATGTAATTTTTTTCAATCAAAACAACAATATGTAAATACCTGTAAATGAACTGTACGCATTCAGCAGTTTGGAAAGCAAAAAATGAAACACTTTTTTCCTAATTCTGAGGATGGAAACCAAGATTTTAACAGGATCAGTACAAATCAAGACACTTTACTTGGTGATGCACAAATGATGAATAATTACTGAATCACGATTTCCACACATCATCATTTGTGTGCACTATAGTTTTATCAGTAAAACTGTGTGTCTGTGCAAATTTGGTGGCTATTTCAATGGAAAATGTGCTATTTGTAATTGACAGTGCGTTACCACACAATGCTTTAGTTACATTTAAAACATCGTCCACCTCATGTTCATTAACCCCTTCCCCGCTCATGACGGAACCACTCCGTCATGAGCCACGGTTGCGCTGTGCTCATGACGGAGTGCTTCCGTCATGCTGCAGCCGTTGGCGGCCGCTCCGCCCACGCGGCGCCAATTCCCCTCCTGTGCGGGCGATTAGCGCAGTGGGCGGAGACGTGACGGAACCACTCCGTCATAAGCACAGCTCAACCGTGACTCGTGACGGAGTGGTTCCGTCACGAGCACAGCGGACCCGCAACTGCCCCCAAACCCCCCCAGCCCCCGTATGTACACGCCCAATCACCCCCCCAGCCCCCGTATGTACTTGCCCAACCACCCCCCCAGCCCTGTACGAGTCAAACCCCCACCCGTGTATGAACACCCATGTACGTACGAGTCGAACCCCCACCCGTGTATGAACACCCGTGTACGTACGAGTCGAACCCCCACCCGTGTATGAACACCCGTGTACGTACGAGTCGAACCCCCACCCGTGTATGTACACCCCCGTACATACGGCCCATACCCCCACCCGCGTATGTATGGAGCGTACCCCCACCCCAACCGTGTATGTACGGCCCGTACCCTCACCCGCGTATGTATGGAGCGTACCCCGACCCCAACCGTGTATGTACGGCCCGTACCCTCACCCGCGTATGTATGGAGCGTACCCCCACCCCAACCGTGTATGTACGGCTCGTACCCTCAACCGCGTATGTATGGAGCATACCCCCACCCCAACCGTGTATGTACGGCCCGTACCCTCACCCGCGTATGTATGGAGCGTACCCCCACCCCAACCGTGTATGTACGGCCAGTACCCCCACCCGCGTATGTATTGAGCGTACCCCCACCCCAACCGTGTATGTACGGCCCGTACCCCCACCCGTGTATGTACACCCCCGTACGTACGGCCCGTACCCCCACCCGCGTATGTATGGAGCGTACCCCCACCCCAACTGTGTATGTACGGCCCGTACCCTCACCCGCGTATGTATGGAGCGTACCCCCACCCCAACCGTGTATGTACGGCCCGTACCCTCACCCGCGTATGTATGGAGCGTACCCCCACCCCAACCGTGTATGTACGGCTCGTACCCTCACCCGCGTATGTATGGAGTGTACCCCCACCCCAACCGTGTATGTACGGCCCGTACCCTCACCCGCGTATGTATGGAGCGTACCCCCACCCCAACCGTGTATGTACAGCCCGTACCCTCACCCGCGTATGTATGGAGCGTACCCCCACCCCAACCGTGTATGTACGGCCCGTACCCCCACCCGCGTATGTATTGAGCGTACCCCGACCCCAACAGTCTAAGTACGGAGCGCACCCCAGGCCCCAACACCAGCACCTTCACCCAACATTGCGCATGTACGAGTCGTACCGAGCCAGAGACAAGGACAGCACAGTACAACAAAATGGCCGATATACACACCGTACACAAGCTAAAAACACACGTACACAACCAGGACAAAGCAAAACAACACAAGAAGACTCTATTCGAATCACACAAAGCCACAAAACATGTCCAACAAGCACAAATACAACACATTCACTGACCTGCAACTGCCAAACTCCCAAACAGAGGCCCAAAACACAACCACTCCTTATAACACACCCACCCAAAGTTCAAACACAGCCACACCCACCAATGGACCAATAAAAAGGCCCAACACACACAAACCATGATCCTTTGCAACAGACCCACTGCTGCCAGACCACACCGAGAAACAACTGCACCATACTACAACCTCCACTACACCTTACACCTGCACACCTTCACACAACCACCCTCACAAACACCCCCTCATCACATTCACACACACCTGCACAACCACACCCACACACCCACAACCATCGACACCCACACCCCCCACAACCATCCACACCCACACCCCTCACCATGCCCACTAACAAGAATCCAAAGTTCACTAGCCAAGAGTTGGAGGTCCTTGTCGACGAAATCCTCAGAGTCGAGCCACACCTCTTTGGAACATTGGTCAGACAGACCAGCATTTCCGAAAAAACAGCCATGTGGCAGACGATTGTCGATGCTGTGAATGCTGTTGCGTCCACCAGAAGGACCAGGCATGAATGTCAAGCCAGGTGGTACGATCTGCGGAGGAGGGTCCGAGCCAAAATGACCGACGACCACAACCAGGCCAACATCACTGGAGGAGGGCCGCCCCGCAGACGCGTACAATACCATCCCTGGGAGGAGAGGGTGATGGCCATACGGCCGGTGGTGGCAGTGGACGGAGTAGAAGGACTCCGAGAGCCTGGTGAGTACACAAACAACTCACCTCACATGGGGGAAACGTCATCCACAACCAAACTCACAATCATGCACGCAACCACCCTAAGCTATCGCATGACTCAACCACACTCCATAAACACGCACATGCCACTAGCGCCACCATGCCCCATGCACCCAGCTGGACAATCCCAAGTCACAGGCCACAGAAAACACCAACACAAGACACGGTAACCCGGATGGCGGGAGTGTGGGCCTCAAAAATCACATAGTGCAACTCAGAAGCAGACAACAATGCCCTCTGCCCATATGGCCTAGGTCACAGCCAGACAAACAGTGTGTCCCCACACAGAAAAGACTTGCCAGCAAATGGCGGACGCCTTGCATTAAGACATGGGGGTGAAGGCACTTTTTGCACATGACAGCAGCTAATGAACAGCCAACACTGTGAAAGAGTGGCAGCACACACCACCACAGCAGCAGCGCAGACACAGACACTACACCCAATGGGTGCCTGGAGATCAGAAACAAACTCACATGAACAAGCCAAGGGCCATTCAAAGATCTGCAAAAAGTGTGTGCCTAGGAAGCTGGCCTGAGGTGACAGAGGGTGACACACAGAGGGAGGGAGAGGGGGAGAGAGAGGGAGGGAGACACAGGGAGACGGACAGAGGGAGGAGGCTGACACAGGGAGGGAGGGAGAGGGGGACAGAGAGGGAGTGAGAAAGGGAGACACAGGGAGACCAATTCAGCCTTGGGTGGTGTGGGAATGTCTGCTCGTCAGCAGGTGGACTGCGTGCATGTAGACAAGGGTGGCCAGTGCCTGAATCCCCTTCTCTACTCCATGGCAAAACACTGGGCCATGTCTCAACCTGTGCACGAGCACAACCCCAGCTACCTGCATTATATAAGTGTGTGGAACAACTCCATGTGCCCACGTACAGTGCAACACGGAAGGCGCCAATGCATGGCTCGCCACACCTGCTCACTCCACTGCTGACTGCAGTCACAATTGACGCAGCAAGTAAGACTGTGTCACACATAGGTAAAGTCTCAAAAGCTGTGGCCAAGGGACATACCCATGCACAAGTGCACTGTGAGTGGAATGCAAGACATATCCAAATACCCAGAGGAAATGTGCCAACTTTGAAACGAATGAAACAGGGATGTTGCATGGAACAAAAATAACATTGTCTCTCTCACACGCAGGTCAACGTCGTGGATCACCCCCCAACACTGGGGGGGAAGACTCACAGGACCCGGCTCTGCGGGATGACGATCCCACCGGCAGCGACGACTCTCACCACTCTGTGGACGACCCCGGCCAACCTGGCCCCTCTGGTGTCCAACCACCTGCAGCACCTGCGTCAGGTACAACTGGGCCAACCACCACCCCCACTCCTGCAACATCCCAGGATCTCTGCCCCACCACCACAACGCAGCCAGGCTGACCAGGAGGGACACGGTGTACCGGGCACCCAGGAGGAGGCAGGCGACAACGCTAATGCCACCCCTCAGGGGTCCCGGAGACCCGATGTGCCCACAAGGGCAGGCCAGGTGCAAGTGGGCAGGGGTGGTGGGAGTGGAGGACGGCGGAGGCGCGAGCCTGACCAGATGGCTGCGGAACCGGTATATTCCCATGTAAGAAACATCCTGGACACATACCGGCAGGACACCACGGGCATGAGCCAGGTTGTGTCCACCCTCAACGAGATGAAGGGGACCCTCGAGGAGATCAAGACCCAGCAGGCCCAGCAACATGCGGAGCAACATGCCTGTCAACTGCGACACCAAGGGCGGATGGAGGACAGACAGGCTGAGCTCGTGACGGTGTTCACGGGAATTCACCGTACACTCCGTCGGATAGCCAACAACATGGGCAACCCTCCCTGTGCCACCAGGCCAAGAACATCACCACCCACAGGGAGGGATCAGGAGGAGGAGGAGACATCCGACGGAGCATCCCAAACATTGTCACGGCCTGCTTCTGAGGGTTCCCGCAGGAGGGCGGGTCGTCCACGGAAAAGACCGTGAGGGTCGGCGCAACAGCACCATCTCCCAGGACACCTGGCCTGGCACCTGGCCCACTGGACCAACAGCAGCACATCAGCAAAAGACATTCTCTGCCACATGGACTTGCTGGTCACTGTCTGACCAATGTTGACAAAGACTGTGGCATGGACTCTGATGATTTCCAATGGCAAGGACACCAACTCCCCCAGTGAACTTTGGATTCCACACACCCGGAAAGCCCCTCTTGTCATACCCCCCCCCCCCAACACGTACCCCAACACAAATAAAAAGTTACACGATAAAGAGATGATGCCTACATTTTGCATTATTACCTTACATGTGTCTTGTAAAGTCTAACCATGCCTGAGTTCTCATATGACTTCAACCATCCATACCCTGGGGCCTGAGTCTGGCACAGGACACACATGGGTCACAATGTATTAGGCAAGACAGACATGGAGCACCATACACACCCGTGATGGGCCCAACCAGCTGAGGGGGTGGCCGCACAACCGTGCCGACAGACATATTGAGTACAGCAACAGTCATACGCAGAGTTCAGGGATCATGTGGACTTGTCCTGGGGGGCACCCAGGTATGAGTAGACAGGTGGCAGAACCATGTCCTGCAAGCTTGAGTCAGGTGGATGCAGAGAATGGTGGCCTGGCCAACGTTGTATGCATGGGGATGGCACATGTCACAATACCCACACAGTCATGGACATCATGCACAATACAGAGTCTAATCCCACACAAACAGCTTGCATCTTGCTACTCTACACATAGACACATAGCCACTATCACGGAAAACCATGCCAGACATGCCGTATGCACCGTGGCAACACACCAGCATTGACTGAGAAGAGGCACCTTGGAGGCACAGGGACACCTTTATTAGTCATGTATTCCGGAATGCAGAGGCAACTCGGAGTACACATACACAGGTCATGTGGAGTAACATGTGGGCCCAACACTGGCACCCCCCTTCTGCAGCACAAATGCGTGATAGCCATGGAACTGGCACACAAGTGTCGGGTAACAGCTAAACACGCCCTGCTGCTCACGGAGAGGCTGCTATACACCATTGATCCTCTAATGTGGAAGTCCCACACCATGTCAAGCCAATGCAAACCGTATGTGTCCGAGGGCAGTGTTACACACATTGATGCCATGATCACAATCCACTATCCCATCACAGATGACTGTCAACAAGTCTGACCATCTATTCAGGTGTATCCAGCTACATGTAATGTGTCCCATGGTGATGCGACATGTCTGCAGAGGAACCAAACATCGACAGGGGCAGTGGGACTGGTTGATGCTAATTTTATTTTATGCAATTAACAACCATTGGCAAAGCCAATAGTCCTGGCTTGTTGTATGTGTAATGTTACTTGCTGTATCTGGATATCTGGATGCAATAATAGAAACAGCAAAATAACAGTCGGGCGGCCCACTATGCTAAGCACACATTTTTAGCTTATGTGTTTTTAACCACTCCCTAATTACATGGGCCACACCCCTTTAAGACCTCACCCCGCCCCCCAGATTTCTCATCCCACTTATAGCCCTGGCATCTCCACTTCACACCGAGGCTTTGGGAATGTATGGTTTACCAACACAACGAGGGATTTAGTGCACTGTGAGGGGGGAGTAGAGTGTGTACTTCTGAGGCTGAGTGATTTAAATAGCCCGCAGTGGAGTGAACTCAACAACTCAATAATGGCAGTAAAGCTATCACCTGAGATCTATCTACAAGAGTAAATCAAGAAAGCGAGCGACTGCCTGAGCACGTCCAAGTGCTGCTACACGAAGAAACTCACTCGGTGCTAACTTTCTCCATGGAAACTATAGCACAGCAAAGCGGGATTTCAGAAATGTATTCAGACTCAGGCTTCGGAATTCATGATGAGCCAAGAGAGAGTCGTTCATCCTAGACAGTGTGAAGATAGCACACAAGCACTGAACACTGAGCCAGCAAACGGGATTTTCCACCCATGGCTTGGAAGGCAGAAGAACCGGCTTCAGATGCCACTGCCCAGGATCACAAGAGCATGTTGTCGTCCCAGAGCACTGCATGGAGCCAGCCTGTTGCACCAGCAGCATTAAGGAGCTGCTTTCCTACGCGTAAGGAAATGTTTTAAAATTTTCCTTCCGGGGAGGCGAAATATAAGTTGTATTTGTATCACTTTTATAGCGCTCAATGTTCAGCCAAAGCATTTTTGGCCCTAGAAATTGCTTACAACATTATTAGCACCATAAAATTAGATAATGATGATAGACATGTTTTCTAAAGCATAGGAAACCCCAATAGAGTGTTCAAAAACTTTCCTCCTGCAAAGGGGTACTATCTATCCATGTATTGAAAATATGATTGACAAGTTTGAAGACGCATTTCTCTGCACCACAAATAGTACATGGAGAGGTGTTTCCAGAAATGTTGTTTTTGTCGCCTCAAGCAGTGGTGTGCTTCATAAATCTCCGCAGGTGAGCTTTAGGGACTATGGTTTTGGAGTCTAATCTCCGTTTATAGGTCCCATTGGCCTGTTGGACCGTTTTCTTTCTTTCTATGCCTATTTCTCATTTACCGTTGCTACCTGAAACAAATCCTTTAATATTCAAACGTGACTTCTCAGACCCCTCTCTTTTTCTTCTCTTGCAGGAACATTTCCACAACATTGCCTTCTGGTTCGTACTCATGCCTCCAGTTGCAACTGGCCCACTGGAATTCATCCAGGTCCAGAGCAGATTTCAAAGTTCTAAGGACCATAAGCACCCTCCCATCTTAGTAGGAAAGTTCCTCTGGAGCAAATAGAAGAAATGTGTATTTCCAAATGGCACACTGGATTAGCTGCAGGAAGGCAATTGCTTCCTCTGTCATGACACTTCCTGCACCCTCAGTCATCGGAAAGCTAGCCCACAGAGGCAGGCATGTTTTACCTCCAGGACCTCAGTCCAACCCCTTTAGCCCTGGGTGTCAGCAGGAGGCCACGGTAACCCACCCTGGAGCAAAATGTGGAGCAGAAATTCAGGACAGATTTGGAGACATCTCTCCCATACCCGGGCAGGCATTCAGGAATTCCTTATCTGCAGGCAGGGGTGATCTTCATCCTTCGAGGCTTCAGCAGATTCTCTTCATGGAGGGGTCACGCAGGAGATTTTAAAGAGTAAACCAATCCCTGTAAATCCTAATAAAATTCCCAGGTTTTCCATCCTCAATACAACAGCAAAGTATTTCCACAGGAAGCCAAACAAAGTGCAGGACTATCTCAGACATCGAAGCACTCAAAAATATGATGTGCAATGTCAAGGTGTATCTCTCTACTGCTTTCGAACTCCACCTCCGGTCCTCCCACTCCAACCCAAAGGACTTCAAAGAAAACCTCATATGTAGTGCTGTCTCGAGTGAGGTTGAGGGACACCTCTTCAGACCAGGAACAGTAACTCAGAGGCCTTTACAAACTCAAAAGTTCTAATTGACAGTGATAGTCCCTGTAGTATCCCAGAGGCAGCTCTCCGAACTGCTAGTGGGTAGGCAGAAACTCACAAAAGGTGTGAGGGCTCTTGTCTCACACAGAAATGTCTATGCCTTTTGGAATGCAGAGCTCAGAAAAAAACATATTCAGAGTCACTAACTGGTATGATTTAATAGGGAATGGTATTTTCAGCCCAGCTTACCCATACACAGTGTGAATGAAGTTTTGTGTTAATGGCTCTTTACCATCACAAAGGACAGATTTAAGGTTAACATTATTTTTACACAGTTGTCATAGGTTCTGCAGCGAGACTGCTGATAAAAAACATGTAATCTAAAATCGCATACAATGTTTCAACAGCAAATGAAAAAAAATGTTCCTTCATTCCTACACCAGATAGATTTCTGTACTCTGTGCAGGGGCCCTGCGCAAAGACACTTGTGATGCCAGAGTGAGAATCATGGACATTTATAAACAAAACCGATGACTGTTTAAACAGACCCCACGTGCCTATGTCCTATGTGGCAGGATATAACCTTTGCAGAGGTCAAAACAGCAGACTCCTATGTCAGCTCCACATCGCCCAAGTTTGCTAGCTGACACTGACACTAACCCCCTCAGGTCTTCCCCCTCTTGAGGTTGAGTCCGCCCAAGTAGTACCACCTTACCAGTGCGGGGGTGGGGTAGGGGGGCAATGTGGCAAATGATGATGCATGTCACCTTTTGTGACTGAGCCTACCTCATCCAATTCTTGGAATTGCCTTTTTCTTGGGAGGGAAAGTAGTTTTAGGTACCAAGACAGACATTAGTACATTTGTGCTTGAAAAAAAACTGGTTTCAAGCAAACCGTTTTTGTGTTGTGATTGTATTTCATGGGCAGGCATGAGCCCAGCAGTGCCCTTTTCTCTCCTCTTTGTGTTTTATAACACTGACACACACACAACTATGATAATGTTTTGGAGTCATCAACGGTGGTGGTAGTGAAACCTCCCACTGACTGGTATCTCCAGGTACCCACCCTGACTGAATGTACACTGCTCATCATAGAAAGGTATCTCACCCATGTGATGAGGGCAGCTAGGGAGGGGGCATGTCCTTGAAGACCTGGTTACCTAACAATCTGCTTGTCGCTTTGAAATGTAGTGTGTTCATGAGAAGAAGGTTGTTTCATTTTAACACAGCAAGTAAATGCAAGGCATACATTAGACTGGTGGGAGAATGCTTAAGCAACCATCTCTATTGAGCATGGAAAAGCAAAAAAAAATTGGGAAATCAATCATTGCAATGCGCGATGGAAGCGAAACACTCACTTCACTGTACAATGTGTCACACTGGTCCTCCCGCTCTTTGCTTTTCTTTACTGGGGATTTTCACACCGGAATGGATGCCCTCGCAATAGGTGTGAATAGAGCAATTACTGCATAATGTCCAGTTTTTGGCTTCAATGATTCCAAGCCAAAGACTCTCATATTGTTAAAATCAATGTGACATTAAACACGAATTATTAGGCGAAGACAGGCACTGCTCTAAGATGGTTAACAATCTCAGGTATTTGTCGGCCTTATCGTGTGGAGGCATCCAACGTGCTCTGAAAGTAAACATATATCGAGCATGTAATTGGCATTGGTTGGTGTAGAGGCCCCCTCAAGCACCACTGCATTAAATGTGTGTGACCTGCATCAGACTGGTGAGCCCCAACAGGCAACCACATATCCAAACAAGCCGGCCAGTGGCAGCAGGCACAGGTTTGAAGTGCTGGAGCTGAAATGGCTCCCCCTGCCTGGCTAGTTTGATTTGTAGCCTGCTAAACCTCAAGCTGGGTGGCGGAGCCATGTTCCAGTGCATCAGCTATGGCGCAGATGTTAAAGAAAAAGCAGGACAAGGATTGAAAGGGACGAGGAGATGGGGCAGAAGGGAGATGACATCTGCTCCAGGGCTTCCTGCCTTAAATGCATGGCCTTCATTTGCATGTAAATGGAAAGAAGCACGCACGCGCTCATGCACCCAGGTGATGCACGCGTGAGGATAAGTAGCATGCCTTGTCATTGCCCCTGGATTTTCTCCTCGCATACACCTGACTAACATCCTGGAAAGGAATGGTGAGGCGACGCCGGAGGCAGGCAATGCAATATCCATGCTCAAAATGAGGCGAGCGTGTTATGCGCGCCACCAGAGCCCACGCGGCTTGGGAAATCTCTGTTCTGGGCATTTCATACAGCAAAAGAGATGCTCTGTCTGCAGAACGGCTGGAGCACCCATAATTCACTGACTGGATGGTGAAAAGCTCTTGGCATGTAAAGGGATGCCCCAATGGTGTGCCGTCTGCTAGTTGTCCTAGCACAAAGAGAACAATATACCACAGTAGTTCCTAGCAAAGCCATACATGTCCCTATATGAGTAATAAGAACTTTACCACTCTGATCACAAATGTGTACCAATTTCAAACCAGTAGCAAGCTACGAGGTTGAAACTTGGTAGCCTTGGCCGGGGAGCGCCACCATATCTTTGGTTGAGTGAGCTTGTGACATCTGAGGGCGTATGAGTTAGGAATGCTTGAGTCTATGGGACCTATTAGCATGGCCACCATGGTAGCGGGAAAATACCGCCCGCCAGGACCGCTGAAAAACTGCCGGTCTGATTATTATGCTCCGCAGTGGAAATCTGACCGCGGCGGTCGTATCGCGGCAGTTAACATTGTGGTGGGCGATGCTGCCAGCAGCACCGCCGTGATGTCCAAACAAGCATGTCCTGCATGTCCCTGCACTGTGTGGCAGGCACTGCACAGTGCCTGCCGCCTGGTACAGGGACATGTAGGGGGGTGCCATGGGTACCCCCCAGTGCACCCACACCCCCCAACACATTGGGGGTCCACAATGGACCCACGGAGACATTCTCCGCATGTCTTTCCATGGCAGTTCCACCGCCGCGGAAAGCTGGCGACCGGCGGCATCATAATCGAGCCGGCGGTGCTTGGCCCTGATCTGCCACAATTGTAACAGTCCAGCTCCGCATGCCAGGCAAGCGGGCGGACTGCAACCAGCGGAAAAGTGGCAGGCAGAAAATCACACCGCTGCGGTCACGACCGCAATGCTAATCGGACCGGCGGTGTTCAGGGCTTCGATGGCGGGCGGATGTTCGCCGCCGGTCCAGCGGTTGCAACCGCCCGCCCGGCGGAGGGAATCCGCCCTCCATCCTAATCGACCCTATAGTTTCTTCAATACCGTGGAGTACTTGGGACCTGCCTTGGGCAGTATCAGAATGCATCCCATTATATTTCAGCTTTTCTGGGCCGCCACCACGGAGAACTGACCATACATAATTTAGTCTGACCATGTTGGGTTCAATCTTTCAAGTCTCCTCTGCACAAGATAAACTAGGCGAGGGAGGTTCTGCCGTGTCCGCCATCAAGGGCCAGACACTGCTTCAGATTCAGGCACAGTGAGTAGGAGTAAACATCAGTGCTTGTCCGTTTTACGTGGAGAGAAAACAGGTATCGCCATGAGGGAATGTTTCTGATCTAATGGGAATACATTAAGGCAGAGTGTTTAATCAATTTTAGTGTGTCAGCTAGAGCACAGCAAATTAGACTAAACCATTCCACCACAGAGAAACAAGCTATGTCTTCTGACAAATTGCGGCTTCTCTGTTTTTTAACATGGGGATTGGTGTTTACATACTCCTTTCACTTTATAGTCAGAGAAAGAAAGGTAAAGTGAATTATTAACAATCTTGCTAGGGTACAGGAAGTGTGAAAGGAAAGGCTGTATGATGTAATTTTTTTCAATCAAAACAACAATATGTAAATACCTGTAAATGAACTGTACGCATTCAGCAGTTTGGAAAGCAAAAAATGAAACACTTTTTTCCTAATTCTGAGGATGGAAACCAAGATTTTAACAGGATCAGTACAAATCAAGACACTTTACTTGGTGATGCACAAATGATGAATAATTACTGAATCACGATTTCCACACATCATCATTTGTGTGCACTATAGTTTTATCAGTAAAACTGTGTGTCTGTGCAAATTTGGTGGCTATTTCAATGGAAAATGTGCTATTTGTAATTGACAGTGCGTTACCACACAATGCTTTAGTTACATTTAAAACATCGTCCACCTCATGTTCATTAACCCCTTCCCCGCTCATGACGGAACCACTCCGTCATGAGCCACGGTTGCGCTGTGCTCATGACGGAGTGGTTCCGTCATGCTGCAGCCGTTGGCGGCCGCTCCGCCCACGCGGCGCCAATTCCCCTCCTGTGCGGGCGATTAGCGCAGTGGGCGGAGACGTGACGGAACCACTCCGTCATGAGCACAGCTCAACCGTGACTCGTGACGGAGTGGTTCCGTCACGAGCACAGCGGACCCGCAACTGCCCCCAAACCCCCCCAGCCCCCGTATGTACGCGCCCAATCACCCCCCCAGCCCCCGTATGTACTTGCCCAACCACCCCCCCAGCCCTGTACGAGTCAAACCCCCACCCGTGTATGAACACCCATGTACGTACGAGTCGAACCCCCACCCGTGTATGAACACCCGTGTACGTACGAGTCGAACCCCCACCCGTGTATGAACACCCGTGTACGTACGAGTCGAACCCCCACCCGTGTATGTACACCCCCGTACATACGGCCCATACCCCCACCCGCGTATGTATGGAGCGTACCCCCACCCCAACCGTGTATGTACGGCCCGTACCCTCACCCGCGTATGTATGGAGCGTACCCCGACCCCAACCGTGTATGTACGGCCCGTACCCTCACCCGCGTATGTATGGAGCGTACCCCCACCCCAACCGTGTATGTACGGCTCGTACCCTCAACCGCGTATGTATGGAGCATACCCCCACCCCAACCGTGTATGTACGGCCCGTACCCTCACCCGCGTATGTATGGAGCGTACCCCCACCCCAACCGTGTATGTACGGCCAGTACCCCCACCCGCGTATGTATTGAGCGTACCCCCACCCCAACCGTGTATGTACGGCCCGTACCCCCACCCGTGTATGTACACCCCCGTACGTACGGCCCGTACCCCCACCCGCGTATGTATGGAGCGTACCCCCACCCCAACTGTGTATGTACGGCCCGTACCCTCACCCGCGTATGTATGGAGCGTACCCCCACCCCAACCGTGTATGTACGGCCCGTACCCTCACCCGCGTATGTATGGAGCGTACCCCCACCCCAACCGTGTATGTACGGCTCGTACCCTCACCCGCGTATGTATGGAGCGTACCCCCACCCCAACCGTGTATGTACGGCCCGTACCCTCACCCGCGTATGTATGGAGCGTACCCCCACCCCAACCGTGTATGTACAGCCCGTACCCTCACCCGCGTATGTATGGAGCGTACCCCCACCCCAACCGTGTATGTACGGCCCGTACCCCCACCCGCGTATGTATTGAGCGTACCCCGACCCCAACAGTCTAAGTACGGAGCGCACCCCAGGCCCCAACACCAGCACCTTCACCCAACATTGCGCATGTACGAGTCGTACCGAGCCAGAGACAAGGACAGCACAGTACAACAAAATGGCCGATATACACACCGTACACAAGCTAAAAACACACGTACACAACCAGGACAAAGCAAAACAACACAAGAAGACTCTATTCGAATCACACAAAGCCACAAAACATGTCCAACAAGCACAAATACAACACATTCACTGACCTGCAACTGCCAAACTCCCAAACAGAGGCCCAAAACACAACCACTCCTTATAACACACCCACCCAAAGTTCAAACACAGCCACACCCACCAATGGACCAATAAAAAGGCCCAACACACACAAACCATGATCCTTTGCAACAGACCCACTGCTGCCAGACCACACCGAGAAACAACTGCACCATACTACAACCTCCACTACACCTGCACACCTTCACACAACCACCCTCACAAACACCCCCTCATCATATTCACACACACCTGCACAACCACACCCACACACCCACAACCATCGACACCCACACCCCCCACAACCATCCACACCCACACCCCTCACCATGCCCACTAACAAGAATCCAAAGTTCACTAGCCAAGAGTTGGAGGTCCTTGTCGACGAAATCCTCAGAGTCGAGCCACACCTCTTTGGAACATTGGTCAGACAGACCAGCATTTCCGAAAAAACAGCCATGTGGCAGACGATTGTCGATGCTGTGAATGCTGTTGCGTCCACCAGAAGGACCAGGCATGAATGTCAAGCCAGGTGGTACGATCTGCGGAGGAGGGTCCGAGCCAAAATGACCGACGACCACAACCAGGCCAACATCACTGGAGGAGGGCCGCCCCGCAGACGCGTACAATACCATCCCTGGGAGGAGAGGGTGATGGCCATACTGCCGGTGGTGGCAGTGGACGGAGTAGAAGGACTCCGAGAGCCTGGTGAGTACACAAACAACTCACCTCACATGGGGGAAACGTCATCCACAACCAAACTCACAATCATGCACGCAACCACCCTAAGCTATCGCATGACTCAACCACACTCCATAAACACGCACATGCCACTAGCGCCACCATGCCCCATGCACCCAGCTGGACAATCCCAAGTCACAGGCCACAGAAAACACCAACACAAGACACGGTAACCCGGATGGCGGGAGTGTGGGCCTCAAAAATCACATAGTGCAACTCAGAAGCAGACAACAATGCCCTCTGCCCATATGGCCTAGGTCACAGCCAGACAAACAGTGTGTCCCCACACAGAAAAGACTTGCCAGCAAATGGCGGACGCCTTGCATTAAGACATGGGGGTGAAGGCACTTTTTGCACATGACAGCAGCTAATGAACAGCCAACACTGTGAAAGAGTGGCAGCACACACCACCACAGCAGCAGCGCAGACACAGACACTACACCCAATGGGTGCCTGGAGATCAGAAACAAACTCACATGAACAAGCCAAGGGCCATTCAAAGATCTGCAAAAAGTGTGTGCCTAGGAAGCTGGCCTGAGGTGACAGAGGGTGACACACAGAGGGAGGGAGAGGGGGAGAGAGAGGGAGGGAGACACAGGGAGACGGACAGAGGGAGGAGGCTGACACAGGGAGGGAGGGAGAGGGGGACAGAGAGGGAGTGAGAAAGGGAGACACAGGGAGACCAATTCAGCCTTGGGTGGTGTGGGAATGTCTGCTCGTCAGCAGGTGGACTGCGTGCATGTAGACAAGGGTGGCCAGTGCCTGAATCCCCTTCTCTACTCCATGGCAAAACACTGGGCCATGTCTCAACCTGTGCACGAGCACAACCCCAGCTACCTGCATTATATAAGTGTGTGGAACAACTCCATGTGCCCACGTACAGTGCAACACGGAAGGCGCCAATGCATGGCTCGCCACACCTGCTCACTCCACTGCTGACTGCAGTCACAATTGACGCAGCAAGTAAGACTGTGTCACACATAGGTAAAGTCTCAAAAGCTGTGGCCAAGGGACATACCCATGCACAAGTGCACTGTGAGTGGAATGCAAGACATATCCAAATACCCAGAGGAAATGTGCCAACTTTGAAACGAATGAAACAGGGATGTTGCATGGAACAAAAATAACATTGTCTCTCTCACACACAGGTCAACGTCGTGGATCACCCCCCAACACTGGGGGGGAAGACTCACAGGACCCGGCTCTGCGGGATGACGATCCCACCGGCAGCGACGACTCTCACCACTCTGTGGACGACCCCGGCCAACCTGGCCCCTCTGGTGTCCAACCACCTGCAGCACCTGCGTCAGGTACAACTGGGCCAACCACCACCCCCACTCCTGCAACATCCCAGGATCTCTGCCCCACCACCACAACGCAGCCAGGCTGACCAGGAGGGACACGGTGTACCGGGCACCCAGGAGGAGGCAGGCGACAACGCTAATGCCACCCCTCAGGGGTCCCGGAGACCCGATGTGCCCACAAGGGCAGGCCAGGTGCAAGTGGGCAGGGGTGGTGGGAGTGGAGGACGGCGGAGGCGCGAGCCTGACCAGATGGCTGCGGAACCGGTATATTCCCATGTAAGAAACATCCTGGACACATACCGGCAGGACACCACGGGCATGAGCCAGGTTGTGTCCACCCTCAACGAGATGAAGGGGACCCTCGAGGAGATCAAGACCCAGCAGGCCCAGCAACATGCGGAGCAACATGCCTGTCAACTGCGACACCAAGGGCGGATGGAGGACAGACAGGCTGAGCTCGTGACGGTGTTCACGGGAATTCACCGTACACTCCGTCGGATAGCCAACAACATGGGCAACCCTCCCTGTGCCACCAGGCCAAGAACATCACCACCCACAGGGAGGGATCAGGAGGAGGAGGAGACATCCGACGGAGCATCCCAAACATTGTCACGGCCTGCTTCTGAGGGTTCCCGCAGGAGGGCGGGTCGTCCACGGAAAAGACCGTGAGGGTCGGCGCAACAGCACCATCTCCCAGGACACCTGGCCTGGCACCTGGCCCACTGGACCAACAGCAGCACATCAGCAAAAGACATTCTCTGCCACATGGACTTGCTGGTCACTGTCTGACCAATGTTGACAAAGACTGTGGCATGGACTCTGATGATTTCCAATGGCAAGGACACCAACTCCCCCAGTGAACTTTGGATTCCACACACCCGGAAAGCCCCTCTTGTCATACCCCCCCCCCAACACGTACCCCAACACAAATAAAAAGTTACACGATAAAGAGATGATGCCTACATTTTGCATTATTACCTTACATGTGTCTTGTAAAGTCTAACCTTGCCTGAGTTCTCATATGACTTCAACCATCCATACCCTGGGGCCTGAGTCTGGCACAGGACACACATGGGTCACAATGTATTAGGCAAGACAGACATGGAGCACCATACACACCCGTGATGGGCCCAACCAGCTGAGGGGGTGGCCGCACAACCGTGCCGACAGACATATTGAGTACAGCAACAGTCATACGCAGAGTTCAGGGATCATGTGGACTTGTCCTGGGGGGCACCCAGGTATGAGTAGACAGGTGGCAGAACCATGTCCTGCAAGCTTGAGTCAGGTGGATGCAGAGAATGGTGGCCTGGCCAACGTTGTATGCATGGGGATGGCACATGTCACAATACCCACACAGTCATGGACATCATGCACAATACAGAGTCTAATCCCACACAAACAGCTTGCATCTTGCTACTCTACACATAGACACATAGCCACTATCACGGAAAACCATGCCAGACATGCCGTATGCACCGTGGCAACACACCAGCATTGACTGAGAAGAGGCACCTTGGAGGCATAGGGACACCTTTATTAGTCATGTATTCCGGAATGCAGAGGCAACTCGGAGTACACATACACAGGTCATGTGGAGTAACATGTGGGCCCAACACTGGCACCCCCCTTCTGCAGCACAAATGCGTGATAGCCATGGAACTGGCACACAAGTGTCGGGTAACAGCTAAACACGCCCTGCTGCTCACGGAGAGGCTGCTATACACCATTGATCCTCTAATGTGGAAGTCCCACACCATGTCAAGCCAATGCAAACCGTATGTGTCCGAGGGCAGTGTTACACACATTGATGCCATCATCACAATCCACTATCCCATCACAGATGACTGTCAACAAGTCTGACCATCTATTCAGGTGTATCCAGCTACATGTAATGTGTCCCATGGTGATGCGACATGTCTGCAGAGGAACCAAACATCGACAGGGGCAGTGTGCACACATCGTAAACAACTGCCACACCCAATACACCCCTGATGCATCCCTTACCCTAAGGAGACTTCCAAACTTGTCCGTGCGTGTAACGCTGAGTCAGCACACGATGACGTGTCCATGAGGAAAAGCAGTGCCACAACAATGCAACCAGCAGACACCATGTGCAAGTACCTGGGGATGAGAGACACACAAGAAGTCAGCCACAAAAAGCACAGCCACTTGCATGTGCATGTACTCGACACATATAAGGATGACAACATGCTAGGTCACAATTATGACTGTGGAAATACACTCATCACTGGCACCATCACTCGAGTGACACATCCACACACACCTCTGACTCACGTGGCATACATGCAGATGGACACACACATGGCAACACATGCCACACGGGGACCAATGCGTGCACACTCAGACACTGGTACTCACCACTAAGCAAAGAAGTCGCGTATGAGCCGACTCCGGATGTCCTCTTGCGGAACCACATCGTCCACATCACTAGCCCCATTGCCAAGCCCTTCGTCCTCCACGGGTGGATGGTCCTGATCATCTTGATCCAGGATGAGTGGCACAGCTTTCTCAACTGCCATGTGGTGCAGCATGCAGCAGACCATGAAGATTTTGCAGACCTTCGCCGGGGCATATGGGAGGGCGCCACCGGTCTTGTGTAGGCACCTGAATCGGCTCTTCAGGAGGCCAAATGTCCTCTCTATCACTCGCCTTGTCCGGCCATGGGCGGTGTTGTAGCGGAGCTGGGCCGGCGTGCTGGGGTTGCGGAGAGGTGTGATCAGCCATGGCATGTTGGGATAGCCAGCGTCCTCTACATGGAAACCACATGGACATAAGTAGGACAGGAGAAGCGGTCGTGCTGGAAGTCTACACAAAATACAGGACAGACAGAGTGTACCCACCAACAACACATGCTCGTTCGTTGCGCAGCTGCGTCATCATTTCAGGCACCCTGCTACGCCTCATGATGTAGGCATCGTGTGCTGATCCTGGAAAACGAGCATAGACATGTGAAATCACCATGTTGGACAGACACACCACAAGGGCATTGATGGAGTGGTAGTGTTTGCGATTCCTGTACGCTACCTCCTGTGCCTGTGGTGGTACCAAAGCCACATGTGTCCCATCTATGGACCCAATGACATGGGGCATCCCTCCCAGGGCATAGAATCCACGCTTGACCCCAGTCAACTGTTCAGGAGTTGGGAAATGGATGAACTCATCCAGGTGAAGCAACATGGCCTCTAAGAAATCATGCAGCACACGGCTGAACATGCTCTGGGACATGCCACCAACATGAGCTATGGTATATTGAAAGGTACCCGTGGCAAGAAAATGTAAGGCTGCCATTACCTTCAGCTTGGGTGTCAGTGCCGTAGGATACCTGTGCAGCGGTTGCAGGTGTGGTGCCAGCCTTGCCGTCAACTCCTCAATCAACGGTTGTGGGAAGTGGTAGCAGCGTATACAGTCATTCTCCCGCATGTCAGCCAAGTCCGGAATTGGTCGGGGAAGAGGCGGCGCTCTGCAGTAATTTGGAAGTGACAAGGAAGAGTGAGTGCACTACAACAACAATTTATATGTACTGAGCACATGTTAATCTGTCAATACACATATGCTACATAGGGAGTCAGGTATGTGCTACATGCCCTGGACACGTATGGCTGCCAGGTGACACTCCTACCAAGACCCAGCTACACACGGAGATTGTGAACCTCCACATCCCATGGCATGGGACTAGCTGTGTCCCAGTGTAAGTGCACAGCCAGACGCAACACAGGAGTGACATACATCAACACATCAGCAGAAGTAGGATGTTGATTGCAGAGACAGGTAGCAGAGCACTTGAGCCACAGGTCACATGACATTACACTAGGACAGCCCACACACCTTGCCATTAAGGTGTACATGTCATGACTGACCACACATACATTGAGAGGATGCAGACAGGTCCTTGTTACGCTACTCCGTGTCCCATGCATACATATACACCTTACATCCGATACCACATGTGGCCTGGTGTGCGTAACAGTGTGCCATGGCCATCTACACACAGACACATGTTGGTTGCTGCAACAGCAGATGCTTTTGAGGGAACACCAACATCAAGCTAATGTGAACACACCACACATACATGACATAGACACATCGTGCACCGTGGGTAGTCACATGTCTGGTGTGGTAACCCCTGTAGCGGGCATCAGGGGACACTTGCGTGTGTTGTTGACTGTGCCATGCCAGTGACACTCATCCCAAGTGTGCAGTATGACATGCACACATGTCAAAGGAATTAAGGGCATGTCTGGCACATATTGCACCGTCACACATAGCATCTGTACACATCTCATCATACATCTATTGCCTTCACAACTCAGGAGTAATGTGCCACATCACAGCCTTTCACACCTGTGCCCCACACATGTAGTACTGCCCAGACAATGCCTTGATGTCCATCCATGGACAAGTATGTCAGCTCCATTCCTTCCTGTGTGCTGCCTGTCACCACTGTTATGTGTGAAAGGCACCGTACATTCGCTCTGAGGGCGTGTGTACGTTCCCTATCACTATGGGAGTGCTGCCGTAGGCCTACCCATAGTGATAGTGAGCGTACACGCGTGTGTACGGTCCGTATCACTATGGGTACGCATACGCGAGCACTCCCATAGTGATAGTGAGCGTACACGCGTGTGTACGGTCCGCATCACTATGGGTACGCATACGCAAGCACACCCATAGTGATAGTGAGCGTACGCGCGTGTGTACGGTCCGTATCACTATGGGTACGCATACGCGAGCACACCCATAGTGATAGTGAGTGTACGCGCGTGTGTACGGTCCGTATCACTATGGGTACGCATACGCGAGCACACCCATAGTGATACGGACCGTACACACGCGCGTACGCTCACTATCACTATGGGTGTGCTCGCGTATGCGTACCCATAGTGATACGGACCGTACACACGCGCGTACGCTCACTATCACTATGGGTGTGCTCGCGTATGCGTACCCATAGTGATACGGACCGTACACACGCGCGTACGCTCACTATCACTATGGGTGTGCTCGCGTATGCGTACCCATAGTGATACGGAGCGTACACACGCCTGTACGGGCCGTTGCTATGCATTTGGGGTGCCCTAGGGCCCCGGAACGCACCGTACCTGTGTGTGAATCTCCAAATTACATAGGGGACACATGAGGGACAAGTATAAAGGCCTACATGCATGCTGGTTGTCATGGAGACCAAGTTTAAAGTATGAATTTTTTTCTGCAGGTGCACAGCAAAAGTCGGTTTGAATGAATCTACTTTGTTGCAAAGTGGTTGTGGAGTTGACATCATGCTCAAGAAAAAAAAAATCAAAACCCACTGACTGTGCTAGGTTTAAAGGGATTGGAGGAAACATAGGATGCAAATGTGAGTGACCAATCACTCTGTACTCCTGTGCATGAAACAGGCCAGCAAGGCAGATATAAGGCAGCCAGGTCCCATGAGAGAGCACTTGCCTGCACATCTTTGGATTCTACGACCCTGCTGCTGCTGGTGATTCCCTGGAACCATGTCAAGGTCTGTGGAGAGGGCCCAGCCTTTCACCCTGGAGGAGAACCTGGCATTGCTGGATGTGATCCTCCCACAGTACCCCATGCTGTATGGGCGACCAGGGTATCAGGTGAGTGCAGAGTCCACTAGCTCAGACTGTGTCCCTTTTTTGTGACTGTGACTTCTGGCATTGTGTCCAGGTGTGACACACATGCAATGTACTGTAGGGGGGATCCCAGGGGGGGAATGCCTGATGTCTCCCAGCCACAGCATGCTGTGGTGCATGTCTGCCGTCCTCACTTGCATTGTGTTTACTGTGACAATCACTGCATGGTGCATGCCACATTCTGCCTGTCTTATCCTCCTGGGAATGTTGCCTCTACAGTCCTCATGTGATTATGTGGTCAGCCCAGTGTGACAGGTGACTGTACCCACAGATGTGTGTTAGTTCTGTGTACCTGTGCTGAGAGTGTCCACATGATGTGTTCGTACCCTGGACATCGGTGTGTGTGTAAGTCCCCTGTCATGTGGGTGGGTGCATATGTGGAGTGTAGCACCCCATCTGCATGAGGGATGGATATACCCTGCCCATGTGATGTGAGCAGGGAGCAGTGCTGTGTGTCTGACGTGCAGAGCCAGCCCCACACCTGTGAGCCCCCCCGTCTAGTGGCACATGTGCAGAGTGAGGTTTGTAGCTGCATTTGGCAATGGCAGGTGAATGTCCTGTGCCTGTGTGTGTCTGTGTACTCTGCTGAGGTAGCGTCAGTGGCCTGTGGCATGTGACTGCTTTGAGGTGCTGCACATAATCCTGGTGTAGCTTGTGATGCACAGTGTGAGCCTGGATCATTGATTGTGTCGTTGCCCTCATTCCACCTGTGTACTTTCAATGGCACGTACTGCTTTTGCCCTTCCCCAGAGGATAATGTCCCTATGACAAAGGTGCAATGCGTTGGCTGCATACTATGCCTTGTTGTAACCAGCAAATTTGTTCTAATATGTGTCTCTGTGACATGTGCCAGGTGTATTGATGTAGTGTCACTTGTTCATCCTCACAGGTAGGCGCCTCTGCCAAGGAGCAGATCTGGATGAACGCCGTCAGTGCCGTGAGGAGGACGGAGGTTCGCAAGCGGCGCCTGGCCCAGGTGAGAAAACGCTGGCAGGATATCCGGTGCTGGACGCGGAGGATCGCACGGGTCCTGCTGGGGGACTCACCTGAGACCCATAAGAACCGTGGGCGCCGCCGTCTGACCCACATCCACAAGCGTGTGCTGGCGCTGGTCTTTCCAGACTTGGACAGGCACTTACGGGAGAAGCAGCAGCAGGAAGGGGGTAGGTACATGTGTGTTTGTTGTGTGTCACCAGCATTTGTAAGTGCGCAGTTGCATGGATACACTGCCAGGGTATAAATGTGCTGTGCAGATCCTGTTACCCACAGTATAGCGGTGCTCTCCTGCCTCCCTTCCCCTCCTTGCAATGTGTTCCCTGGTCTGTGTGTAGTCACTCCTTCACAAGGTTATCTAGGCTGGCAGTTTATCCACGTGAACAATGCCTGTAGCATCATGTGTGGGGGTGGTGTGTAACAGGTTTTGGGACCTTGCCTGTGCCCTGTCCAGTTCAGTACTTGTGGGTTCCATGTCAGTTGGCACTGATGCTGAGTCCAGACATGGGAGTTAGTCTCTCAAGTGTCATGCCTTACAGCACGCATGTCCTATGTTGTGGCCTGTAACATGATGTGCATGAGTGTGCGATACGCATAGTGCAGGGATGGTGGCGTGTGTTGCAGTCATTCCGATTCAGGACCATGGAGTTGTGTGGCCACTACTGTCCCCTGGGGCATATTTTCCTAGGTGTCATGTGTGTCATCACAAAATGTGGAACAGTTGTGCTCTGTGCCATTGTCCCCTGGCACCATGTATATTGACGTAAAATGTAGTACAAGTGTCCACTGTACAGCCTGACCTGATTTTCCTTGTTCATACTCACGGTGGCCAGTGCCTGTGTGTCTTGTTACAATCATCTGATGATGCCCATTTGTACATGATTATTTGGACAGGCGCACCTTGGGTATTTTGTGTCCAATCTTGCATTTTTCCAGCCCATGTGTATTTCACCCAGACTAAGAGATGTAAGTGCTTCCTGTGTCTCAACAAATTGTCTCATGTAGGGGGGGGTTGGTGCGGGCAAGGCCTACATGTCAAAACCTGAAATCTCCTTGCTAGGTCTGGCCAGTGTGTGATGTTTGTCTGGACATACACTCAAGGTGCAGTGAGCCAGTCATGGTGGGCATGTTTTCAGTATTACCTATGCAGCATGTGCCTCAAGTTCATGGATATGGTCCCTGCTCATCCCTATTTTCGGCAACGCTGTGTGGTGCAGATGCAGTGCTGGATTGTCCCCAGAGCCTGGCTCCTCTGTCAAAATCCATTTCATGTCATTTGCTATTGTGTCATGCTCTCCATAGTTTTTCAGTGGCATGGTGGGTCAACCAACTGTGTGTTGCAGGGCCTACATATGTACCTTGTATTGTAGATGTTACTCATCTTTCTTTTCAGGCTATGCACTGTAACCTATGTAGATTGGACTCATGTGACATATGTATACAGGTGTATGATTAATTCCTGTCTCTTCACCTTGCCCACAGCATCGTCGGGGGACACGGATGGAGACATCAGCACAGACCGTGCGGAGGGACCGAGCACCAGTGCCAGCAGTGACATCTTGGCTGGCACATCGAGGGGAACTGAGGCGGAGGGGAGTGAGGCGGAGGACCTGTCCAGTGCCACCACAGAATATGAAGCTGACGGGTCCGAGGCTGAGCTCTCCGAGTGGGCGGAGGCTGCACCACCAGCTGACAGCGGCACAACATCTCTCCCCGCCCCCTCCATTGCTATCAGCCGCCTCCCACTTGCTCGTGTCCCTTCCCAGCGTGCCCGGTCACCACATGTCTCCTTCCTGCCAGGCACCGCACCCCCTGCCCCTGTCTCCACTGCTGCTGCCAATGCCGAGTCTGTGGACATCCAGCGGCAGTTGCAGGTTGGTCAGGCTGCGATGCTTAATGTCCTCCATGGCCACAGCCAAGTGCTAAACAACATGGAGGCATACTTGGAGGGAATTTTCTCATCGCAGGCTGACCAACGCAACTTGCTGAGGTCCATTGACTCGACACTGACTGCAGCAGTGGGTCTCCTGCAGCGCTTCGTCCAACCCCCTACCCCTGACCCATCCACACTTTCCACTCCCATGCCTGTCCCACGTACACCCAGACGTCAGCATGCACCCACCACAACAGACACAGGCACCACACCAGCAGGGAAGGTCAAACGCACACCACCTGGCACGCACACACAGGGTGATGTAGGCACACCCACTGGGTCGGGAGGCAAACGTAAGACACGCAGCCAGAGTGGGAGTCCACATTCCACAAAATCCACAACCTCCAAATCCCCTCCCCTCAGCTCTCCTGGCCAAGAGTCGGATGCAGGGTCAGTCCTGCCCAGTCTGTCCATCAGCCCCAGTGTGGCACCACCCCGCAAGCGGTGGAGGCAGGACACCGGCAGGGGAGTTGAGGCCCCCCCCCTGTCCACACCCTCCCCCAGTGGCGCTGCGACCCATCCCTCCGACCTCCCCCCTCCTTGGGGCCTGTGGTTCCTTCGGGTGCAGGGGAGACGCTGGGGGACCTTGCTAAGGTGTACAGCGCCATCCTGACCTCCACCTTTGGCGCTGCCCCACCCCCTGTGGTGGAGTCCTCCGTCCCTGCACCCACGACGCCTACCCTTCGCCCTCATGTCCCTGTGGTGCCTGGTCCTTCCCCCCCACATGATGCCCCCCCCCCCCCCTGGAAGACAAAGGAGTCTGACTGTGCAGGCAAGCTAGGGGACACGCGGCCCACTGTGTCCCCCTTCCGGATTGGAGTATGGACTGCCCTATGGGCCTTGTATATATTGACATTTATAAGGATTATTAGTTAGATCCTGCTGAATAAAGCATTTTTTTTTTAAATAGAACACTACTGTGTATCTGGTATTGCTGTTGGTGGACCTGCTCCATTATTTTGGGTGGTGGTAATGTGTTGGGTGTGTGGGAATTGTAGTCTTGTGCTGGTCATAGGGTGGACCCTGGTATCTGTGTGCCATCACAAGCTGTTGGCTACATAACTTTGTTCATGTAAGCAGTTACTGCATGGTGACATCGTCCCAAGGTGTGTTCCTTCCTCTGTGTAACCTGACGTCTTCCCTGCAGGGTCATTCCAATATGTGGTGCTGAGCTGTGTCTACATTGGCTGGGTGTGTGACGGACTCGTTAGACTTGGGCCATGATTGCTGAGCGATGTCTCCACCTGCATCATTCGTGGCATCCTTGGTGGTCACTGTACTTGTGTATGTAGACTGTTGACATGACTTCATGTGGACATGTTTTCTTTTCGGCACTATGCATGTGTATACTCCCAGCCTCGCACACATGTGGTACATGTACTGCAGGGTCTTTGTGCACCTGACTGACATTTGTGGCCATTGGATCTGTGGGTACTCCACCCTTTTCTTTCCAGGGGCACTGCTGTGAGTGTTAGGCACCCACCCCTCCTGTGTCTGGGCACTGCTGGGAGGACTCTGCACCCACCCCTCCTTTGTCTGGGCACTGCTGGGAGGAATCTGCACCCACCCCTCCTATGTATGGGCACTGCTGGGAGGACTCTGCACCCACCCCTCCTGTGTCTGGGCACTGCTGGGAGGAATCTGCACCCACCCCTCCTATGTGTGGGCACTGCTGGGAGGAATCTGCACCCCCCCCTCTTATGTCCGGGCACTGCTGGAAGTGTTAGGCACCCACCCCTCCTGTGTCTGGGCACTGCTGGGAGGACTCTGCACCCACCCCTCCTGTGTCTGGGCACTGCTGGGAGGAATCTGCACCCACCCCTCCTATGTGTGGGCACTGCTGGGAGGACTCTGCACCCACCCCTCCTGTGTCTGGGCACTGCTGGGAGGACTCTGCACCCACCCCTCCTGTGTCTGGGCACTGCTGGGAGGAATCTGCACCCACCCCTCCAATGTGTGGGCACTGCTGGGAGGAATCTGCACCCACCCCTCTTATGTCCGGGCACTGCTGGATGTGTTAGGCACCCACCCCTCCTGTGTCTGGGCACTGCTGGGAGGACTCTGCACCCACCCCTCTTATGTCCGGGCACTGCTGGAAGTGTTAGGCACCCACCCCTCCTGTGTCTGGGCACTGCTGGGAGGACTCTGCACCCACCCCTCCTGTGTCTGGGCACTGCTGGGAGGAATCTGTACCCACCCCTCCTATGTGTGGGCACTGCTGGGAGGACTCTGCACCCACCCCTCCTGTGTCTGGGCACTGCTGGGAGGACTCTGCACCCACCCCTCCTGGGTCTGGGCACTGCTGGGAGGACTCTGCACCCACCCCTCCTGTGTCTGGGCACTGCTGGGAGGAATCTGCACCCACCCCTCCTATGTGTGGGCACTGCTGGGAGGAATCTGCACCCACCCCTCTTATGTCCGGGCACTGCTGGAAGTGTTAGGCACCCACCCCTCCTGTGTCTGGGCACTGCTGGGAGGACTCTGCACCCACCCCTCTTATGTCCGGGCACTGCTGGAAGTGTTAGGCACCCACCCCTCCTGTGTCTGGGCACTGCTGGGAGGACTCTGCACCCACCCCTCCTGTGTCTGGACACTGCTGGGAGGAATCTGCACACACCCCTCCTATGTCTGGGCACTGCTGGGAGGAATCTGCACCCACCCCTCCTATGTGTGGGCACTGCTGGGAGGAATCTGCACCCACCCCTCTTATGTCCGGGCACTGCTGGAAGTGTTAGGCACCCACCCCTCCTGTGTCTTGGCACTGCTGGGAGGACTCTGCACCCACCCCTCCTGTGTCTGGGCACTTCTGGGAGGAATCTGCACCCACCCCTCTTATGTCCGGGCACTGCTGGAAGTGTTAGGCACCCACCCCTCCTTTGTCTGGGCACTGCTGGGAGGACTCTGCACCCACCCCTCCTGTGTCTGGGCACTGCTGGGAGGACTCTGCACCCACCCCTCCTGTGTCCGGCCACTGCTGGGAGGACTCTGCACCCAACCCTCCTATATCAGGATATGTACGCTTAGAACATACACGGGTGTGGGTTCGCTCCATGCATACGCGGGTGGGGATACGGTCCGTACGTACACTGTTGGGGTGGGGGGTACGCTCCATACATACGGGGGTGGTGTTACGGTCCGTACATACGCTGTTGTGGTGGGGGTTGGCTCCATGCATACGCGGGTGGGGGTACGGTCCGTACATACACTGTTGGGGTGGAGGGTATGCTCCATACATACGGGGGTGGTGTTACGGTCCGTACATACGCTGTTGTGGTGGGGGTTGGCTCCATACATACGCGGGTGGGGGTAAGGTCCGTACGTACACTGTTGGGGTGGGGGTACTCTCCATACATACGGGGGTGGTGTTACGGTCCGTACGTACACTGTTGGGGTGGGGGGTACGCTCCATACATATGGGGGTGGTGTTACGGTTCGTACGTACACTGTTGGGGTGGGGGGTACGCTCCATACATACGGGGGTGGTGTTACGGTCCGTACATACGCTGTTGTGGTGGGGGTTGGCTCCATGCATACGCGGGTGGGGCTACGGTCCGTACGTACACTGTTGGGGTGGGGGGTACGCTCCGTGCATACGCGGGTGGGGGTACGGTCCGTACGTACACTGTTGGGGTGGGGGGTACGCTCCATACATACGGGAGTGGTGTTACGGTCCGTACATACGCTGTTGTGGTGGGGGTTGGCTCCATGCATACGCGGGTGGGGGTACGGTCCGTACGTACACTGTTGGGGTGGGGGGTATGCTCCATGCATACGCGGGTGGGGGTGCGGTCCGTACATATCCGTACCCACGCTGTGGAATGCTTGTGCGGCCCATATCCAGGCCTTTGCCACGTGGGTACGAGCCGTCCCGCCATTGTTGGGGTGACGTAGGTGTGGGCGTGGTACGACTCGTACCCACGCTCTTAAGGCGTGGGTTTTCGGAAGTAACTGTATTGTTGTGTTACCGGTTCGCGTCGTCAACCACTTCCGTTGTGGCGGACGCTGGCTTTGCTGGACACGCCCCCACCCCCTCGTAGTGACCAGGGCCTGGGGGTCAGGTATGTCCAGGGCATGTGTGCTGTGTGACTTGGGTGGGGGTTTTGTGGCCTGCCCCTGCTCCTGCCCCCCCACCCCCCTTTCCCCCTTCCTTTGTTGTTCTGACCTTCTGCGGCGTCTGCGTCGGAACCTGTAGAGGAGGTCGACTGCTATGAGGGCCGGGATGACACGTAGGTTCGGGTCCATGTCTTTCTGTCGCGTGCAGGTACTCCTTGTTCGCGTCGTCCTGATTTCCCGGCAGTTTTTGGCTGCCGGAAAATATTCTCCGTGCGGGATGACGTCGGTGCGAATCGTACTTCCTGGTTCGTGAAAGGCAGGCTGCGTGCGTCCCGACGTCACGTCGGCGCTTTCCCAGATCACATTTGTATGTATATTTTCGTCGGTCGGTGTTTTGTACGAATCGTACGTAAATAGTATTTCCGTGCGAATCGTACTTCCATGTTTGTATATTGTTCCGACCGGGTACGCGTCGGACGGAGAATATGCTCCGTCCGACGGTTCGTACCTGGTTTTTCCAGGATCGTAATCGGCACCTAATTGTGTTATTTTTATGTGTTGTGGGTTGTGTGTTTGGGGGGGGAATAGGGTGCGAAGTAATTTAATGTTGTTTAAGTAAATATTAAATTGTATTGGTATTTATTATTACGTTTTTTGTTAATTAATTATTAATATCAGTGACTGCCCGTGTAGGGCGTTTTACCGGGGCGGTGACGTGGCGCAGAGGAGGGGCAGGGTGGGGGGTTGCAAAATGCGGCAATCGGCCGATTTCAGGTAAGTTACGAAAAAAATTGATAAAACGAATTTCGTTGCGCGCGCTGCATCGCATTTGGCGATGCAGCGCGCGCAACGAAATTCGTTTTATTAAGTTTTTTTTGTAACTTACCTGAACTCGGCCCTATGCCGCATTTTGCAACCCCCCACCCTGCCCCTCGTCTGCGCCACGTCACCGCCCCGGTAAAACGCCCTACACGGGCCATCACTGATTAATATGTTATTTATTTTACAAAATTAATTTAATTAATAAGTATATTAATTTAACCCCTACGATATCCAACACTTTCCCTAGGAGTGGGAATAGTAATTTTTACCCCTATGCTATCCAACGCTTTCCCTACTGTTGCAATCACTGGAGTGGGAATAGTAATTTTAACCCCTACGCTATCCAACGCTGTCCCTACTGTTGCACTCACTGGAGTAGGATTAGTAATTTTTACCCCTACGCTATCCAACGCTTTCCCTAATGTTGCACTCACTGGAGAGGGAATAGTAATTTTTACCCCTACGCTATCCAACGCTTTCCCTACTGTTGCACTCACTGGAGTGGGAATAGTAATTTTTACCCCTACGCTATCCAACGCTTTCCCTACTGTTGCACTCTCTGGAGTGGGAATAGTATACGTTACCCCTGCGCTATCCAATGCTTTCCCTACTGTTGCACTATGTGGAGTAAGTATATATATTAATTTATATGTATGTGTTTAATTTATATTAACATTATATGTATTAGTTATTATTTTTTAAACCTGTTAAATATTTTTAACTATGTTTCTTTTATTTATGTTTTATTAACTTAATTTTACATTATTATTAAAACATTTTAAAAAACTATATTTTTAACATCGATATTGTTTGACAACGATATTTTTTTCTTGATATTTTTGTACTTACCATTATGTAGATAGGACTTTGATATTTTTGACATCTATATTTTTGTGTCGATATTTTTGTAGGTCGATTTTCTGTCCGTCGATATTCTGTCAGACAATCGCTCATTTCAGCTAGGTGGGTCATGAAAGTTTGCCGTTCTAAATATTTAGGGCCCCATTACGATGGCAGGGGAACAAAGTCCGCCCGCCACCGTAACGGTGAACGGGACCATCCGCCAGAGGTGCGGCGGTCCCGCTGTGGCCATTAAGATGCCACCGTGGCGGTGGCATTCCTCATTCACAACATTGTGGCGGGCGGTGCTCACTGCACTGCCCCCCACAATGCTGTGAATGCACTTTGTGCATTGGCATGCACAAGGTGACAGGCACCGCGCGGTGCCTGCCACCTTGTCAATGCCAATGTAGGGGGTACCATAGGTACCCCCCCATGTGCAACCTCCACCCACCCCAACACCCTGGGGGCCCGCTAAGGGCCCCCAACAGCAAAGACCACGAGCCTTTCCATGGCGGCAATGATGCATGGATGGATGCATGATAATATGTATGGTGATGTCCTGCAAACACCGCCACCATATTATGGCCTTTTTCCACCCGGTTGACGAGTCGACCAGCGGAAAACCGGCGTACGGTCTTCTCATCTGCCGCGGACCCCCCAGCCATACTAATATGGTGGGGGGTCAATCATGCAAGGATGGTGGGCGGATCGCCCCCACCTATGCAGCGGTGGCTACCACCAGCCGGGCGGGGGCGATCCGCCCGCCATCCTAATGGGCCCCTAAGTTTGAGAAACACTGACATAGACAAATATACCATAACATAAACTATGAGTGCATACCCAAGAAAGGTTTTTTTTAGTGGTGCATAAGCACCAGATACATATATTATTTTTCGGCCACCCACGTAAAAATCACATGCATAGAATTAGGGTTTTATTATGACTTTGGCAGTCTTCCAATGGGACCACCGCCCTGAGAGTGCCTGCAGCACGCTTCTGGACTGTGTGGCATGCGCCATGTCATGCATGTCACACCATGCAGGGATGAGGGTGCAGTTCCAAGGAGGCACAATATGGGCCTCCCCACATCGATTTACCCCCAGGTGCAGACCTGGCCTGGAGCCCAATTAGGGCCCCCTAAACTGCATGTCCACCACCCTTTTCATGGCAGGGTCGCCGCCATAAAAAGGGCGGTGGATATGCAGGTCCATCATATTCAGGCTGTTTGAAGACAGCCCCAGCTGGATCCTTGATCCCAGCAGAGGCTGCTGTCTTGTGGCCGTCCCACCACCTCACTCATAATACAGCAGGCAAACTCGCCAGGGTGGTGGTGGTTGGACCGCCACCATGAGTACGGTGGTCCCGGGTCCTCCATACTTGTAATAAGGCCCTCAATTTTAAGATTAATTATTTATGTAGTCAGTGGTTACCCAGAAAACATGGAGTACAGTAGCCCTCCTGAGTCCACATTGGGCAGCCTCGCTCTAAAATAAAATAACCAAGGCTAGTATAACAATCTAAAGATCAAAAAGACACGGGCAATATGTAGTTATTTATTTGTTTGTGTAAAAAACCAATACGCTTTATGAAGATTTCGGAGGAACATAAACCAATTCATTGCATCTTCTGAAAGCTAAAGCAATGCTTTGCAGACAGGCATGCTTGAGCTCACAGAGCTATAGTCATATTCTGATGCTATGCCTGTTGTTACCTGGCAATGAGTTTATTCTGGTGACCAGAATAGATGATGTAGAGCTGGTCAAGAGATACCATGACAAGGGCTCCCAACAGCTTTTCCTGGTGGTCAATTTGGAGGAGAGGAAGGATTTTTCGGACCAGAGTGAGCTGCCAATTGGCAGTCACCTTTGAACATGTAAGATACACCAAATAATACAGGAAGATAAAATAGCATATCTCATCACACAGTACACCACCAACCACACAGCAGTCCTAGATGTTTGAATATTTGCAAAGTTGTAATAAGATAATGAGTGAGTATTGAAGAATGCAATAACCATTGAGCAGTCCTTTGCTTTCCTTAAGTTTCAGGCCTCTCTGGGCACCGATTGCCTGATCTCTGTACCCAATGGCTGACTCTCTAGCCCTGTTCCCAAGATGTCAGTGAACACGGTGCATCCGAGCCCAGAGTCTCATCAGAAGGCATCTGATTGCTAACTGAGCGGAAGGAGGAGTCTTGCACGCTTTGGGAGGTGATGGAAAACCACACATTGAAAAATGGCTGCCGTGTGTGCGCGTGGTTGCCCAACGCTGACTAGGTGAAGGAGGAGGTAATGTGAATGCTGGTAAATGGTGTGTGTCTCTCACCTCATAAGGCTTGAAAATCACCAGCTGCTCCCCAAGGGAGGCATTCTTGAGGAATCCGCATGCACAGAGAGCTCAGTCACTGCAGCCCGAAGGATTTTATCTTTTATATTAGGTTTAAAGCAGGAGGTGGCGTGGGCAGCGACACAAGGCTGTGCATAGGCGGGAGGGATATGTGTGTCTGTGTGTGTGTGGCTGAGTGTATGTTTAACACACACTGTGTGGTAGGGTGACCAGAATTTTAAAGCCAAAAACCGGGACATTTCAAGGAAATAGAAGAAGGACTACAATTTTACCCTAAGAATGACAGCGCTCCTCAGCAGAGAATTACAGATTAGGCAGTTAGAACATACATAAAGAGCAATTTTTTAAACCCAGTAGCTTGCCTGATAATTCAATTGTTTTCTTAAAACAACTGATAACTTTCCCTACTTTGTAAGCATTAAAAAGCGCCTCCTGGCATTTTCAGACGACCCTCTCTAAAAATCGGGACAGGAGCTACATTCCCTGAAATCTGCCGCGACACCTGGTCACCCTACTGTGTGGGGACTGGACTGCTGCACTCAATGATGTTAAACCCTGTCAAAGCCAGACAAGCACCATTTCTGTGAGGATCATTGCATTTCTGAAACCAAACCCACAATGTGCATAGACACTTCCAAGAGAATGCATCAAAAACACCAAAAGCACAGTTATATTTGCTGTGGTCCACTGTATAACTTACCCCAGTATAAAGGTGAGGGCTGTGTTAGAATAGTAAATACACACTTACTTACGGTCGATGACCGGTCCTAATATGTGCGTTTCCCCCAACATGCATGTCTAATCCCGAATTCAGTCAGTGTTGCTTGTACATTGTTTTTATTGCTTTCAGCAGGTCTCAGGCCAGTTAGTTTTTCTCTTTTGTGAGCTTGAGTGGGTGCCTGCTGTATACCTGGATCATGTGACCCAATCTCACATGGAAGCCATGTTATGTCACTAGTAGGATGTACAGGCTGATTTGATCTGGTTCCCCAACAACGAGCCAGGGGAGTTTGTGAGAAGATGGGGGAGGGGAATGAGGGTGGGACAGCTCTTCCTGTGAGGACTCTCCTCAATGAGGATAATCCATAACTAGACTGAGTCCAGGGTAGCATTAGCTAGTAATACTATCTGGGGCAACTCGCATATTTATTCGGAGGGTCCCAGTCTCCTGGAGTCATGCTGAGCCAGGATAGCCACCCTTAGAGTTGTGAATCATAGTTGGGGGAAAAGGGATCCTAAGATCTTGGCCCTTGAGTGCATCCCAGGAACCTAATATGTGCCATTGTTTCTGTGAATCCCTTCTTCCTGAATAATGACAGGTTACAAGAAGGATGGTTGAATGATGAGTGAATGGGACTAAGTGCACCCCAGGAAGGTCCAGGTTTCGCAGCACCCTCCGTGGGTTGGAGGTTGTCGCATGGGCAGGTGAGGTGCTTTTGGTTTTCACAGGATTTCTTATATGGAGAAATCCATAACTTTTTCAGCAGATCTGTATGCCTTACGAGACACTGGGAGAGACATTAATATTTGTGGAGGGACCCACAGTTCCACTGAATTATGTGCATGTTATTTAGGTTAAGTGTCTAAGAGAGCTTCCCAGGTTTTAGAGGGCTTAAAGGGAAAGAACTGAATGAATCCCCATGGCGAAAGGACACCTATATATTCACCCGAATAGGATACAGGGAGGTAACTTTTGGACTTCAGATACCCCCTTGGTTGAAAGAAGGAGTGGCATTCAATAAAATGCTAAAGAGGGCCTGTGCTAAATGTGGTAGGAGAGACAAAGAAAAGTTAACCATGGTAACAGTGGTGGCTGGCATCTACGGAGAGTGAGGGGATGGGCAAATAGGTGGTGGGTGGGTGCATGCACTATCGCGAAGGCGCAAATAAAATTACTTTAAAAATCACTTACCTTACATGCTAGCACGACACGTTCTCCTACATGCTACAGCCTGGTATTCAGCGCAGGCCACAGCCAAATCCCTTAACCAATCATGGTGCTTCTCTCATGCTGCTAACCAGCATGAGAGAAGCACCAGAATTGGAGAAGAGCCTCTCTCGACGCTCCCGGGGACTCTTGAGGCCTGTGCATGGTCTGCACCCAGCTGTCTAAAACAACTGGGTTGAGAGTTTTAAAGTGTGCATGTCTGTTTGACCGTCGCCAGACAGCCAGCCAAAGAGACATGCACACTTTAAACTAGTGCACAGGCAGCCCATCACTCCTCCCTGCTGCTGTCCCTCAGCAGGCCCTGCCCCATCCTGACACTCGGACGGTGAAAAAAAAAATGGTAATAAATTAACTTTATTACCATTTGATTTTTAATCTCAGGGGCTTTTTGAGGCATTTTAGTTGGCGAGGCTACGCTCCACCCCTGTAATGGAGGAGCTGCCCCTGCATGGTGGTGTACAGGCACAACATGGACCCAAAAAATCATAAATTACAGCAGACCCATAGCCTGAGAACTCTGACAGTAGTTAAGCTGCATATTATGATAAACTAAAGGAAAAGAAGCATTTACGCCATGAGTGATCGCACAATGCACAGAGAACAAGGATGACCATATGCAGTAAAATCATGGAATACCTCTCTCGAAAAGGTCAGGAAAATGTATCTGTTTGGTGCTGAGTTCAGCAAAGCATGGATCACAATCGAGGTGGAAAGATACGTGGACCGTAATGCATATATATTTGATGATAAAATATACACACCATAAAGGAAAAGCGTGTAACAGACCATAAAGAGGGAAAATTGTTCCTCAGATACTGCCTAATGAAAGGAGCCAGGGAGTGACTAGCCTACAAACAGGAAACACGCATTGATAAATGCATTAGGTTTCGCCTATGTGATTAATAATAAGCTGCTTTTTGTTGTAAGTTGTAGCCTTCTGAGAAGTTGTACAATATAAATTACAGAAAGTCTGTTGACGTGTTACGACTTGTTTATGTGCAAAAATGCAATATATTGTGCTGTTACTAGTGGTGTAGTGCTGGTAAGTAATAGTAAAATGTAGAAAAATTAAGTGAAAGAGGGAATTAATAGAATTAATTGATGTAATAGTAATATTATGAGTTTAGAGGAGTTCTGACAACGTTTTAACCCATGCCACTGCACCTGCTGCACCATACAAATCATGCACATTGTACCTGCAAGATAACTGCATTTGTGACTGCCTGTTTAATAGTAAATTATAGCAATATTTGGGTGCCGATCACGATCCTGTAAAAACCGGGTACGAACCGGCGGACGGAGCATATTCTCCGTCCGACGCGTACCCGGTCGTCAAAATATACAAACATGGAATTACGATTCGCACGGAAACACCATTTCCGTACGAATCGTACAAAACCCCGACCGACGAAAATAAACGTACAAATGCGATCCGGGAAAGCGCCGACGTGACGTCGGGACACACACAGCCTGCCATTCACGAACCAGGAATTACGATTCGCACCGACGTCATCCCGCATGGTAAATATTTTCCGGCTGCCAAAAACTGCCGGGAAATCAGGACGACGCGAACAAGGAGTACCGGTACGCGGCGGACAGACAGGACGACGCGAACAAGGAGTACCCGTACGCGACGGACAGACATGGACCCGAACCTCTGTGTCATCCCGGCCCTCATAGCAGTCGACCTCATCTACAGGTTCCGACGCAGACGCCGCAGAAGGTCAGAACAACAAAGGGAGGGGGGAAAGGGGGGGGGGCAGGACCAGGGCAGGCCACAAAACCCCCACCAAAGTCACACAGCACACATGCCCTGGACATACCTGACCCTCAGGCCCTGGTCACTACGAGGGGGTGGGGGCGTGTCCAGCTAAGCCAGCGACCGCCACAACGGAAGTTCTTGACGACGCGAACCGGCAACACAACCAGACAGGTACGTCCCGTACCCACGCCGTAAGAGCGTGGGTACGAGTCGTACCACGCCCACACCTACATCACCCCAACAATGGCGGGACGGCTCGTACCCACGTGGCAAAGGCCTGGGTACGGCCCGCACAAGCACCACATATGCCGGGGACGGATATGTACGGACCGTACCCCCACCCCGTATGCATGGAGCGTACCCCCAACCCCAACAGTGTAAGTTCGACACGTACCCCCACTCGCATATGCAAGGAGCGTACCCCCCACCCCAACAGTGTAAGTACGACACGTACCACCACCCGCGTATGCAAGGAGCGCACCCCCCATGCCAACAGTGTAAGTACGACACGTACCCCCACCCGCGTATGCAAGGAGCGTACCCCCACCCCAACAGTGTAAGTACAACACGTACCCCCACCCGCGTATGCAAGGAGCACACCCCCCACCCCAACAGTGTAAGTACGACACGTACCCCCACCCGCATATGCAAGGAGCGTACCCCCCACCCCAACAGTGTAAGTACGACACGTACCCCTACCCGCGTATGCAAGGAGCGCACCCCCCACCCTAACAGTGTATGTACGACACGTACCCCCACCCGCGTATGCAAGGAGCGTACCCCCATGCCAACAGTGTAAGTACGACACATACCCCCACCCGCGTAGGCAAGGAGCGTACCCCCCACCCCAACAGTGTAAGTACGACACGTACCCCCATCCGCGTATGCAAGGAGCGCACCCCCATGCCAACAGTGTAAGTACGACACGTACCCCCACCCGCGTATGCAAGGAGCGTACCCCCCACCCCAACAGTGTAAGTACGACACGTACCCCCACCCGCGTATGCAAGGAGCGCACCCCCCACCCCAACAGTGTAAGTACGACACGTACCCCCACCCGCGTATGCAAGGAGCATACCCCCCACCCCAACAGTGTAAGTACGACATGTACCCCCACCCGCGTATGCAAGGAGCGCACCCCCCACCCCAACAGTGTAAGTACGACACGTACCCCCACCCGCGTATGCAAGGAGCGTACCCCCCATGCCAACAGTGTAAGTACGACACGTACCCCCACCCGCGTATGCAAGGAGCGTACCCCCCACCCCAACAGTGTAAGTACGACACGTACCCCCACCTGCGTATGCAAGGAGCGTTCCCCCCATGCCAACAGTGTAAGTATGACACGTACCCCCACCCGCATACGTATGGAGCGTACCCCCCACCCCAACAGTGTAAGTACGACACGTACCCCCACCCGTGTATGCAAGGAGCGTACCCCCCACCCCAACAGTGTAAGTACGACACGTACCCCCACCCGCGTATGCAAGGAGTGTTCCTCCCATGCCAACAGTGTAAGTACGACACGTACCCCCACCCGCGTATGCAAGGAGCGTACCCCCATGCCAACAGTGTAAGTATGACACGTCCCCCCACCCGTGTATGCATGGAGCATACCCCCCACCCCAACAGTGTAAGTACGACCCGTACCCTCACCCGCGGAGGTATGGAGCGTACCCCCCACCCCAACAGTGTAAGTACGACCAGTACCCCCACCCGCGTACGTATGGAGCGTACTTCCACCCCAACAGTGTAAGTACGACCCGTACCCTCACCCACGGATGTATGGAGCGTACCCCCCACCCCAACAGTGTAAGTACGACCCGTACCCTCACCCGCAGACGTATGGAGCGTACCCCCCACCCCAACAGTGTAAGTACGACCCGTACCCCCACCCGCGTACGTATAGAGCGTACCTCCACCCCAACAGTGTAAGTACGACCCGTACCCTCACCCGCGGACGTATGGAGCGTACCCCCCACCCCAACAGTGTAAGTACGACCTGTACCCTCACCCGCGGACGTATGGAGCGTACCCCCCACCCCAACAGTGTAAGTACGACCCGTACCCCCATGGAGCGAACCCACACACGTGTATGGACTAAGCGTACATATTGTTAAATAGGAGGGGTGTGTGCCAATCGCTCCCAGCAGTGCCCAGAGTCAGGAGGGGTGGGTGCCTATTACTCCCAGCAGTGCCCAGAGACAGGAGGGGTGTGTGCAGAGTCCTCCCAGCAGTGCCCAGAGAAAGGAGGGGTGTGTGCAGAGTCCTCCCAGCAGTGCCCAGATGCAGGAGAGGTGGGTGCCTATCACTCCCAGCAGTGCCCAGAGACAGGAGGGGTGTGTGCAGAGTTCTCCCAGCAGTGCCCAGAGACAGGAGGGGTGTGTGCAGAGTCCTCCCAGCAGTGCCCAGAGGCAGGAGGGGTGTATGCAGAGTCCCCCCAGCAGTGCCCAGAGGCAGGAGGGGTGTGTGCCTATCACTCCCAGCAGTGCCCAGAGGCAGGAGGGGTGTGTGCCTATCACTCCCAGCAGTGCCCAGAGACAGGAGGGGTGTGTGCAGAGTCCTCCCAGCAGTGCCCAGAGACAGGAGGGGTGTGTGCAGAGGCCTCCCAGCAGTGCCCAGAGTCAGGAGGGGTGGGTGCCTATCACTCCCAGCAGTGCCCAGAGACAGGAGGGGTGGGTGCCTATCACTCCCAGCAGTGCCCAGAGACAGGAGGGGTGGGTGCCTATCACTCCCAGCAGTGCCCAGAGACAGGAGGGGTGTGTGCAGAGTCCTCACAGCAGTGCCCAGAGACAGGAGGGGTGTGTGCAGAGTCCTCCCAGCAGTGCCCAGAGACAGGAGGGGTGTGTGCAGAGTCCTCCCAGCAGTGCGTGTGCAGAGGCCTCCCAGCAGTGCCCAGAGTCAGGAGGGGTGGGTGCCTATCACTCCCAGCAGTGCCCAGAGACAGGAGGGGTGGGTGCCTATCACTCCCAGCAGTGCCCAGAGACAGGAGGGGTGTGTGCCTATCACTTCCAGCAGTGCCCAGAGACAGGAGGGGTGTGTGCAGAGTCCTCCCAGCAGTGCCCAGAGACAGGAGGGGTGTGTGCAGAGTCCTCCCAGCAGTGCCCAGAGACAGGAGGGGTGTGTGCAGAGTCCTCCCAGCAGTGCCCAGAGGCAGGAGGGGTGGGTGCCTATCACTCCCAGCAGTGCCCAGAGACAGGAGGGGTGTGTGCAGAGTCCTCCCAGCAGTGCCCAGAGACAGGAGAAGTGTGTGCCTAACACTCACAGCAGTGCCCAGAGACAGGAGGGGTGTGTGCAAAGTCCTCCCAGCAGTGCCCAGAGGCAGGAGGGGTAGGTGCCTATTACTCCCAGCAGTGCCCAGAGACAGGAGGGGTGTGTGCAGAGTCCTCCCAGAAGTGCTCAGAGACAGGAGGGGTGTGTGCCTAACACTCACAGCAGTGCCCAGAGACAGGAGGGGTGTGTGCAGAGGCCTCCCAGCAGTGCCCAGAGACAGGAGGGGTTTGTGCCTAACACTCACAGCAGTGCCCATGAAACGCAAAGGGTGGAGTAGCCACAGATACCATGCCCACAAATTTCAGTCAGGTGCACAAAGACCCTGCAGTACATGTACCACATGTGTGCGAGGCTGGGAGTATACGCATGCATAGCGCAGAAAAGAATACATGTACACATGAAGTCATGTCAATAGTCCACATACACAAGTACAATGACTACCAAGAATGTCACGAATGATGCAGGTGGAGACATCGCTCAGCATGCATGTGCAAAGTAGAAGGAGTCCGTCACACACCCAGCTAATGTACACACAGCTCTGCGCTAAATATTGGGAACACCCTGCAGGGAAGATGGCAGGGTACACAGAGGAAGGAATACACCTTTGGACAATTTCACCATGCAGCAACTGCTTACATGAACACAGAAACCTAGCTAACACCGTGTGATGGCACACAGATCCCAGGGTCCCCCCTATGACCAGCACACTACTACATTTCCCACACAACCAACACATGATCACCACCCAAAATCATGTAGCAGCCCCACCAACAGCAATATCAGAAAAGCAGTAGTGTTCAAAGGAAACAAAAATGGCTTTAATCAGCATGATCAAAAATTGTATGTTCGTAGAAAGTTCAATATTTACAAAGCCCGTAGGGCAGTCCAGAAGTCACAGCTGGATGGGGGACACAGTTACATTCCGTCGTCTTCCACAGGGGTGAGGGCATCATGTGGGGGGGAAGAAACAGGCACCGCAGGGACAGGAGGGTGAAGGGTAGGCGTCGTGGGTGCAGGGATGGAGGACTCCACCACAGGGGGTGGGGCAGGGCCAAAGGCGGAGGCCAGGATATCGCTGCACACCTTAGCAAGGTCCTCCAGGGAATCCCCTGCACCCAAGGAACCACAGGCCCCAAGGAGGGGGGGGGGTCAGAGGGATGGGTCGCAGCGCCACTGGGGGAGGGTGTAGACAGGGGGGGGGAATCAACCACCCTGACCGAGGACTTCCTTGACCGCTTGGGTGGTGGTGTCACTGTGGGGCTCAGGGACAGAGCGGCCATGAAGGAGTCTTTGGGGGAGATGTGGCCAGGAGAGCTGAGGGGAGGGGATTTGGAGGGAGTGGATTGGGTGGAATGCGGACTCCCACTCTGGCTGCGTGTCACACGTTTGCCCCCCGACCCAGTGGGTGTGCCTACTTCACCCTGTGTGTGCGTGTCAGGAGGTGTGCGGTGGACCTTCCCTGCTGGTGTGGTGCCTGTGTGTGTTGTGGTGGGCGCATGCTGACGTCTGGGTGTACGTGGGACAGGCATGGGAGTGGGAAGTGTGGATGGGGCAGGGGTAGGGGGTGGGACGTAGCGCTGCAGGAGACCCACTGCTGCAGTCAGTGTCGAGTCTATCGACCTCAGCAAGCTGCGTTGGTCAGCCTGCGATTAATGAATGCCCTCCAAGTATGCCTCCATGTTGTTGAGGACCTGGCTGTGGCCATGGAGGACATTAAGGATCGCAGCCTGACCAACCTGCAACTGCCGCTGGATGTCCACAGACTCGGCATTGGCGGCAGCAGTGGAGACAGGGGCAGGGGGTGCGGTGCCTGGCAGGAAGGAGACATGTGGTGACCGGGCACGTTGGGAAGGCGGCTGATGGCAATGGAGGGGGCGGGGCGAGATGTAGTGCCGCTGTCAGCTGCTGGTGCAGCCGCCGCCCACTCGGAGAGATCATCCTCGGACCCGTCAGCTTCATACTCTGTTGTGCCAGTCGACAGGTCCCCGGCTTCACTCTCCTCCGCCTCAGTCCCACTTGATGTGCCAGCCCGATGTCACCACTGGCACTGGTGCTCGGTCCCTCTGCTCCGTCTGTGCCCATGTCTCCCTCCGTGTCCCCCGACGATGCTGTGGGCAGGGTGAAGAGACAGAAATTAATCATACACCTGTATACATATGTCACATGAGTCCAATCTACATAGGTCACAGTGCATAGCCTGAAACAAAAGAAGAGTTACATCTACAAAACAAGGTACATATGTAGGGCATGCAAGACACAGTTGTTTGACCCACCATGCCACCGAAAAACTATGGAGAGCATGACACAATAGCAAATGAGATGGAATGGAATTTTGACTGAGGAGCACGGCCCTGGGGACAATCCAGCACTGCATCTGCACCACACAGCGTGGCAGGAAATAGGGATGAGCAGGGACCATATCCAGGAACAAGAGGCACATGCAGCATAGGTTAAACTGAAAACATGCCCACCATGACTGGCACACTGCACCTTGAGTGCATGTCCAGACAAACATCACACACTGGCCAGTCCTAGCATGGAGATATCAGGTTGTGACATGAAGGCCATGGCCGCACCACCCACCCCCTACATGAGACTATTATTTGGAGACACAGGAAGCACTTACATCCCTTAGTCTGGGTGAAATACACATGGGATGCAACAAATCAGGGTTGCACACAAAATACCCAAGGTGCACCTGTCCAAATAATCATGTACAAATGGGCATCATCAGATGATTGTAACAAGACACACAGGCAATGTCCACCGTGAGTATGAACAAGGAAAACCAGGTCAGTCTGTACAGTGGACACTTGTACTACATTTCACGTCAATATACATTTGGCCAGGGGACAATGGCACAGAGCACAACCTATGCTGTAGACACAGAGATTGTCAACATATTCAGATTACACACATGATACCTAGGAAAATATGCCCCTGGGGACAGTAGTGGCCACACAACTCCATGCTCCTGAATGGGAATGACTGCAACACACGCTACCATCCCCGCACTATGCGTACCGCACACTCATGCACATCATGTCACAGGCCACCACATAGGACATGCGTGCTGTAAGGCCTCACACTTGAGAGACTAACTCCCATGTCTGGACTCAGCATTAGTGCCAACTGACATGGAACCCACAAGACCAGAACTGGACAGGGCACAGGCAAGGTCCCAAAACATGTTACACACCACCCCCACACATGATGCTGCAGGCATTGTACACGTGGAGAAGGTGCCAGGCTACATAACCTTGTGACGGAGTGACTTCACACAGACCAGGGAACACATTGCAAGGAGGGGAAGGGAGGCAGGAGAGCACTGCAATACTGTGGGTAACAGGATCTGCACAGCACCATTAAACCCTGGCAGTGCATCCATGGAACAGTACACTTACAAATGCTGGTGAAACACAACAAACACACATGTACCTACCCCCTTCCTGCTGCTGCATCTCCTGTAAGTGCCTGTACAAGTCTGGAAATACCACCGCCAGCACACGCTTGTGGATGTGGGAGAGACGGCGGCGCCCGCGGTTCTTATGGCTCTCAGGTGAGTCCCCCAGCAGGACCCGTGCGATCCTCCGCGTCCAGCACCGGATATCCTGCCAGCGTTTCCTCACCTGGGACAGGCTCCGCCTCCGACCATCCGCACTCCTCACGGCACTGACGGCGGTCAGCCAGATCTGCTCCTTGGCAGAGGCGCCTACCTGTGAGGATGAACAAGTGACACTACATCAATACACCTGCAACATGTCACAGAGACACATATGGGAACAAATTAGCTGGTTACAACAAGGCATGTCATGCAGCCAACGCATTGCACCTTTGCCATAGGGACATACTCCTCTGGGGAAGGGCAAAAGCAGTACGTGCCAGTGAAAGTACACAGGTGGAATCAGGGCAAAGACACAATCAATTATCAAGGCTCACACTGTGCATCACACCCACCCCTCCTGTCTCTGGGCACTGCTGGGAGGACTCTGCACACACCCCTCCTGTCTCTGGGCACTGCTGGGAGGACTCTGCACACACCCCTCCTGACTCTGGGCACTGCTGGGAGGCCTCTGCACACACCCCTCCTGTCTCTGGGCACTGCTGGGAGTGATAGGCACCCACCCCTCCTGTCTCTGGGCACTGCTGGGAGGCCTCTGCACACACCCCTCCTGTCTCTGGGCACTGCTGGGAGACATCAGGCATTCCCCCCCCCCGGGACCCCCCCTACAGTACATAGCATGTGTGTCACACCTGGACACAATGGCAGAAGTCACAGTCACAAAAAAAGGGACACAGTCTGTGCTAGTAGCTCTGCACTCACCTGATACCCTGGTCGCCCATACAGCAGGGGGTACTGTGGGAGGATCACATCCAGCAATGCCAGGTTCTCCTCCAGGGTGAATGGCTGTGACCTCTCCACAGACCTTGACATGGTTCCAGGGAATCAGGAGCAGCAGCAGTGTGGTAGAATCGAAATATGTGCAGGCAAGTGCTCCCTCATGGGACCTGGCTGCCTTATATCTGCCTTGCTGGCCTGTTTCATGCACAGGAGTACAGAGTGATTGGTCACTCACATTTGCATCCTATGTTTCCTCCAATCCCTTCAAACCTAGCACAGTCAGTGGGTTCTTATTGTGTTTTTTTCTTCAGCCTGATGTCAACCCCACAAACACATTGCAACAAAGTAGATTCATTCCAACTGACTTCTGCTGTGCACCTTCCAGAACAAATTCAAACTTAAAAATTGGTCTCCATGACAACCAGCATGCATGTAGGCCTTAACACTTGTCCCTCATGTGTCCCCTATGTAAAATTGAGCTTCACCCACAGGTACGGTGCGTTCCGGGCCCCTAGGGCACCCCAAATGCATAGCAACGGCCCGTACACGCGTGCGTACGTTCACTTTCACCATGGGTGTCCTCGCGTATGCGTACTCGTACTGGTACGGCCCGTACACACGCCTGTACGTTCACTATCACTACGAGTACGCATACGCGAGAACACCCATGGTGATAGTGCACGTACAGGTGTGTGTACGTGCCGTACCAGTACGAGTACGCATACGTGAGGACACCCATGGTGATAGTGCACGTACAGGCATGTGTATGGGCCGTACCAGTACGAGTACGCATACGCGAGAACACCCATAGTGGTACGGACCGTACACACGCCTGTACGTGCACTATCACCATGGGTGTCCTCGCGTATGCGTACTCGTACTGGTACGGCCCGTACACACGCCTGTACGTTCACTATCACTACGAGTATGCATAGGCGAGGACACCCATAGTGATAGTGAACGTACAGGCGTGTGTACGGGCCGTACCAGTACGAGTACGCATACGCGAGGACACCCATGGTGATAGTGAACGTACAGGCGTGTGTATGGGCCGTACCACTATGGGTGTTCTCGCGTATGCGTACTTACTGACCGTACACATGCCTGTACGCTCACCATCACTATGGGTACACATACGGCAGCACTCCCATAGTGATATGGGAACGTACACAGGCACTCTTAGCAGCAGTACGGCGGTTTTTACACATCACAGTGGTGACAGGCAGCACACAGGAAGGAATAGGGCGGACATACTTGTCCATGGATGGACATCAAGGCATTGTCTGGGCAGTACTACATGTGTGGGGCACAGGTGTGACAGGCTGTGATGTGGCACATTACTCCTGAGTCGAGAAGGCACCAGATGTATGATGAGATGTGTACAGATGTAATGTGTCACGGTGCAATGTGTGCCAGGCATGCCCTTGACTCCTTTGACATGTGTGCATGTCGTACTGCACACTTGGGATGACCGACACTGGCATGGCACGGACACCAACACACGGAAGTGTCCCCTGATGCCCGGTACAGGGGTTACCACACCTGACTTGTCACTACCCACGGTGCACGATGTGACTATGTCATGTATGTGTGGGGGTTTCCCATTAGGTTGATGTTGGAGCACCCTCAAAAGCTGCAGCTGTTGCAGCAACCAACATGTGTCTGTGTGTAGATTGACATTGCACACTGTTCCGCACACCGTGCCACATGTGGTATCGGATGTGAGGTGCGTATGTATGCATGGGACACGGAGTAGCGTAACAGGACATGTCTGCATCCTCTCTATGAATGTATGGTGAGTCATGACATGTGCACCTTCATGGCAAGGTGTGTGGGCTGTCCTAGTGTAATGTCATGTGATCTGTGGCTCTGGTGTTCCGCTACCAGTCTCTGCAATCGACATCCTACTTCTGCTGATGTGTGGATGTATGTCACTCCTGTCTTGCGTCTGGCTGTTCACTTACACTGGGACACAGCTAATCCCATGCCATGGCATGTGGAGGTTCACAATCTCCGTGTGTAGCTGGGTCTTGGTAGGAGTGTCACCTGCCAGCCATACGTGTCCAGGGCATGTGGCACATACCTGACTCCGTATGTCGCATATGTGTATAGACAGATTAACATGTGCTCAGGACAAATTATTTGTTGTTGTGGTGCACTCACTCTTCCTTGTCACTTCCAAATTACTGCAGAGCGCCGCCTCTTCCCCGACCTATTCCGGACTTGGCTGCCATGCGGGAGAATGATTGTATCCGGTGCTACCGCTTCCCCCAACTGTTGATTCTGGATTTGACGGCGAGACTGGCACCACACCTGCAACCGCTGCACAGGTATCCTACGGCACTGACACCCAAGCTGAAGGTAATGGCAGCCCTACATTTTCTAGCCACGGGTACCTTTCAAAATACCATAGCTCATGTTGGTGGCATGTCCCAGAGCATGTTCTGCCATGTGCTGCATGATTTCTTAGAGGCCATGTTGATTCACCTGGATGACTTCATACATTTTCCTACCCCTGAAATGTTGACTGGGGTCAAGCGTGGATTCTATGCCCTGGGAGGGATGCCCCATGTCATTGGGTCCATAGATGGGATACATGTTGCTTTGGTACCACCACAGGCACAGGAGGTAGCGTACCGAAATCGCAAGCACTACCACTCCATCAATGCCCTTGTGGTGTGTCTGTCCAACATGGTGATTTCACATGTCTGTGCTCGTTTTCCAGGATCAGCACACGATGCCTACATCATGAGGCGTAGCAGGGTGCCTGAAATGATGACGCAGCTGCGCAACGAACGAGCATGTGTTGTTGGTGGGTACAGTCTGTCTGTCCTGTATTTTGCGTAGACTTCCAGCACGACCGCTTCTCCTGTTCTAACGATGTCCATGTGCTTCCCATGTAGGGGACGCTGGCTATCCCAACATGCCATGGCTGATCACACCTCTCCGCAACCCCATCACGCCGGCCCAGCTCCGCTACAACACCGCCCATGGCCGGACAAGGCGAGTGATAGAGAGGACGTTTGGCCTGCTGAAGAGCCGATTCAGGTGCCTACACAAGACCGGCGGCGCACTCCCATATGCCCCGGCGAAGGTCTGCAAAATCTTCATGGTCTGCTGCATGCTGCACAACATGGCAGTTGAGAAAGCTGTGCCACTCATCCTGGATCAAGATGACGAGGACCATCCACCCGTGGAGGACGAAGGGCTTGGCAATGGGGCTAGTGATGTGGAGGATGTGGAGCCGCAAGAGGACATCCGGACTCGGCTCATACGCGACTGCTTTGCTTAGTGGTGAGTACCAGTGTCTGAGTGTGCACGCATTGGTCCCCGTGTGGCATGTGTTGTGATGTGTGTCTCCACCTGCATGTATGGCACGTGAGTCAGAGGTGTGTGTGGGTGTGTCACTGGAGTGATGGTGCCAGTGATGGTTGTATTTCCCCAGTCATAATTGTGACCTAGCATGTTGTCATCCATACATGTGTCGAGTAAATGCACATGCAAGTGGCTGTGCTTTTTGTGGCTGACTTCTTGTGTGTCTCTATTCCCCAGGTACTTGCGCATGCCGTCTGCTGCTTGCATTGTTGTGGCACTGCTATTCCTCATGGACACGTCATCGTGTGCTGACTCAGCATTACAGGCACGGACACGTTTGGAAGTCTCCTTAGGGTAAGGGATGCATCAGGGGTGTGTTGGGTGTGGCAGTTGTTCACGATGTATGCACACTGCCCCTGTCGATGTTTGGTTCCTCTGCAGCCATGTTGCATCACCATGGTACACATGACATGCAGCTGGGTACACCTGAATAGATGGTCAGACTTGTTGACAGTCATCAGTGATGGGATAGTGGATTGTGATGATGGCATCAATGTGTGTAACACTGCCCTCGGACACATACGGTTTGCATTGGCTTGACATGCTGTGGGACTTCCACATCAGCGGATCAATGGTGTATGGCAGGCTCTCGGTGAGCAGCTGTGGGTGTTTAGCTGTTAGCCGACACTTGTGTGCCAGTTCCATGGCTATCACGCATTTGTGCTGCAGAAGGGGGGTGCCAGTGTTGGACCCACATGTTACTCCACATGAAGTGTTCATGTGTACTTCAAGTTGCCTCTGCAATCCCGAAAACATGACTAATAAAGGTGTCCCTATGCCTCCAAGGTGCCTCTTCTCAGTCAATGCTGGTGTGTTGCCACGGTGCATCCAGCATGTCTGGCATGGTTTTCCCTGATAGTGGCTATGTGTCTATGTGTCGAGTAGCAAGATGCAAGCTGTGTCTGTGGGATGAGACTGTGTATTGTGCATGATGTCCATGACTGTGTGGGTATTGTGACATGTGCCATCCCCATGCATCCAACGTTGGCCAGGCCCCCATTCTCTGCATCCACCGGACTCAAGCTTGCAGGACATGGTTCTGCCACCTGTCTACACATACCTGGGTGCCCCCCAGGACACTGGACATGATCCCTGACCTCTGCGCATGACTGTTACTGTACTCAATATGTCTGTCAGCACGGTTGTGCGGCCACCCCCTCAGCTGGTTGGGCCCATCACGGGTGTGTATGGTGCTCCATGTCTGTCTTGCCTAATACACTGTGACCCGTGTGTCCTGTGCCAGACTCCGGCCCCAGGGTGTGGATGGTTGAAGTCAAAAGAGAACTCAGGCATGTTTAGACTTTACAAGACACATGTAAGGCAATAATGCAACCAGCAGGCATCTTCTCTTCATGGTGTGACTTTTTATTTTAGTGGGGGGGGGGGGGGGGGGTATGACATGAGGGGCTTTCCGGGTGTTTGGAATCCAAAGTTCAGTAGGGGAGTTGGTGTACTTGCCATTTGAAATCCTCAGAGTCCATGCCACAGTCTTTGTCAACATTGGTCAGACAGTGACCAGCAAGGCCATGTGGCAGACAATGTCTTTTGATGCTGTGCTGCTGTTGCTCCAGTGGGCCAGGTGCCAGGCCAGGTGTCCTGGGAGATAGTGCTGTAGCGCCGACCCTCACGGTCTTTTCCGTGGACGACCCGCCCTCCTGCGGGGACCCTCAGAAGCAGGCCGTGACGATGTTTGGGATGCTCCATCGGATGTTTCCTCCTCCTCCTCCTGATCCCTCCCTGTGGGTGGTGATGTTTTGCGCCTTCTGGCACAGGGAGGGTTGCCCATGTTGTCGGCCATCCGACGGAGTGTATCGTGAATTCCCGTGTACACCGTCACGAGCTCAGCCTGTCCGTCCTCCATCCTCCGTTGGTGTTGCAGTAGACAGGCATGTAGCTCCGCATGTTGCTGGGCCTGCTGGGTCTTGATCCCCTCGAGGACGGACACAACCTGGGCCAGGCCCGTGGTGTCCTGCCGGTATGTGTCCAGGATGTTTCGGGCATGGGAATATACCGGATCCCCAGCCAACTGGTCAGGCTGGCGCCTCCGCCGTCCTCCACTCCCACCACCCCTGCCCACTTGCACCTGGCCTGCCCTTGTGGGCACATCGGGTCTCCGGGACCCCTGAGGGGTGGCATTGGCGTTGTCGCCTGCCTCCTCCTGGGTGCCCGGGACACCGTGTCCCTCCTGGCCAGCCTGGCTGCTTTGTGGTGGTGGGGCAGGGATCCTGTGTGTCTCCTGGGATGTGGCAGGAGTGGGGGTGGTGGTTGGCCCCGTTGTACCTGACGCAGGTGCTGCTGGTCGTTGGACACCAGAGGGGCCAGGTTGGTCGGGGTCGTCCACAGAGTGGTGAGAGTCGTCGCTGCCGGTGGGATCGGCCTCCCGCAGAGCCGGGTCCTGTGAGTCTTCCCCCCCAGTGTTGGGGGGTGAACCACGAGGTTGACCTGTGTGTGAGAGAGACAATGTTAATTTTGGTCCATGCAACAACCATGTTTCATCAGTTTCTAAGTTGGAACATTTCCTCTGGGAATTTGGATCTGTCTTGCATTCCACTCACAGTGCACTTGTGCATGGGTGTGTCCCTTGGGCACAGCTTTGGCACCTTTAACTATGTGTGGCACAGTCTTACTTGCTGCGTCAAGTGTGACTGCAGTCAGCAGTGGAGTGGGCAGGTGTGGCGAGCCGTGCATTGGCTCCTTCCGTGTTGCACTGTACGTGGGCACATGAAGTAGTTACACACACTTATATGATGCAGGTAGCTGTCGTTGTGCTCGTGCACAGGTTGTGACATGGCCCTGTGTTTTGCCATGGAGGAGAGGGGGGGTGCTGCCACTGGCCACCCTTGTCTACATGCACGCAGTCCACCTGCTGACGAGCAGACATTCCCACACACCACATGGCTGATTTGCTCTCCCTGTGTCTCCCTCCCTCTCTGTCCCCCTCTCCCTCCCTCTGTGTGTCAGCCTCCTCCCTCTGTCCGTCTCCCTGTGTCTCCCTCCCTCTCTGTCCCCCTCTCCCTCCCTCTCTGTCCCCCTCTCCCTCCCTCTGTGTGTCAGCCTCCTCCCTCTGTCCGTCTCCCTGTGTCTCCCTCCCTCTCTGTCCCCCTCTCCCTCCCTCTGTGTGTCAGCCTCCTCCCTGTGTCCGTCTCCCTGTGTCTCCCTCCCTCTCTGTCCCCCTCTCCCTCCCTCTGTGTGTCAGCCTCCTCCCTGTGTCCGTCTCCCTGTGTCTCCCTCCCTCTCTGTCCCCCTCTCCATCCTTCTGTGTGTCGGCCTCCTCCCTCTGTCCGTCTCCCTGTGTCTCCCTCCCTCTCTGTCCCCCTCTCCCTCCCTCTGTGTGTCACCCTCTGTCACCTCAGCCCCGCTTCCTGGGCACACACTGTTAGCAGATCTTTGAATGGCCCTTGGCTTGTTGATGTGAGTTTGTTTCTGATCTCCAGGCACCCATTGGGTGTAGTGTCTGTGTCTGCGCTGCTGCTGTGGTGGTGTGTGCTGCCACTCTTTAAGAGTGTTGGCTGTTCATTAGCTGCTGTCATGTGCAAAACAGTGCCTTCACCCCCATGTGTTAATGCAAGGCGTCCGCCATTTGCTGGCGAGTCTTTCCTGTGTGGGGACACACTGTTTGTCTGGCTGTGACCTAGGCCATATGGGCAGAGGGCATTGTTGTCTGCTTCTGAGTTGCACTATGTGATTTTTGGGGCCCACCCTCCCGCCATCCGGGTTACCGTGTCATGTGTTGGTGTCTTCTGTGGCCTGTGACTTGACATTGTCCAGCTGGGTGCATGGGGCATGGTGGCGCCAGTGGCATGTGCATGTTCATGGAGTGTGGTTGAGTCATGCGATAGCTTGGGGTGGTTGCGTGCCTGTTTGTGAGTTTGGTTGTGGATGACGTTCCCCCTATGTGAGGTGCGTTGTTTGTGTACTCACCCGGGTCTCGGAGTCCTCCTAATCCTGCGACTGCCTCCACCAGCAGTATGGCCATCACCCTCTCCTCCCAGGGATGGTAGTGTACGGGTCTGCGGGACAGCCCTCCTCCAGTGACGTTGGCCTGGTTGTGTTCATCCGTCATCTTGGCTCGGACCCTCCTCCGCAGATCGTACCACCTGGCTTGGCATTCCTGCTTGTTCCTTCTGGTGTCCGCAACAGCATTCACAGCATCGACGATGGTCTGCCACATGGCTGTTTTTTCTGAAATGCTGGTCTGTCTGACCAATGTTCCAAAGAGCTGTGGCTCGACTCTGAGGATTTCATCGACAAGGACCTCCAACTCTTGGTTACTGAACTTTGGATTCTTGTTAGTGGGCATGGTGAGGGGTGTGGGTGTGGATGGCGGGGGGGTGGGTGTGGATGGTTGTGGGTGTGTGGGTGTGGTTGTGCAGGTGTGTGTGTGAATGTGATGAGGGGGTGTTTGTGAAGGTGGTTGTGTGAAGGTGTGCAAGTGTAAGGTGTGGTGAAGCTTCTAGTTTGGTGCTGTAGGTTGTCTGTGGGGTCTGGCAGCAGTGAGTCTGTTGCAAAGGCTCATGGTTTGTGTGTGTGGGCCCTTTTTATTGGTCCATTGGTGGGTGTGGCTGTGTTTGAAGTTTGGGTGGGTGTGTTATAAGGAGTGGTGGTGTTTGGGGCCTCTGTTTGTTTTTGGCAGTTGCAGGTCAGTGAATGTGTTGTTTTAGTGGTTGTTGGACATGTTTAGTGGCTTTGTGCCATTCGAATGGTGTATTCTTGTGTTGTTTTGGTTTGTCCTGGTTGTGTACGTGCGTTTTTAGCGTGTGTATGGGGTGTACATGGGCCATTTTGTTGTACAGTGCTGTCCTTGTGTGTGGCTTGGTACGACTCGTACATGCGGTTGTGATGTTGGGGCCTGGGGTGCGCTCCGTACTTAGGAGGTTGTGGTGGGGGTACGACTCTGACGTACACGGGTGTACATACACGGGTGGGGGTACGGCTCTAATGTACACGGGTGCACATACACGGGTGGGGGTACGACACGTACAGGGGTGTACATACACGGGGGTACGACACGTACAGGGGTGTACATACACGGAGGGGTACGACATGTACAGGGGTGTACATACATGGGGGTAGGACACGTACAGGGGTGTACATACACGGGGGTAGGACACGTACACGAGTGTACATACACGGGGGGTAGGACACGTACAGGGGTGTACATACACGGGGGTACGACACGTACAGGGGTGTACATACACGGGGGTACGACACGTACAGGGGTGTACATACACGGGGGTACGACACGTACAGGGGTGTACATACACGGGTGGGGGTACGACACGTACAGGGGTGTACATACACGGGGGTACGACACATACACGGGGGTACATACACAGGGGTACGACACGTACACGGGTGTACATACAGGGGGGGTAGGACACATACAGGGGTGTACATACACGGGGGTATGACACGTACAGGGGTGTACATACACGGGGGTATGACACGTACAGGGGTGTACATACACGGGGGTACGACACGTACACGGGTGTACATACACGGGGGGTACGACACGTACACGGTGTACATAAACGGGTGGGGGTGTACATACATGGGGGGTACGTCTCGAACGTTAGGGGGCTGGGGGGAGTGTTGTGCGCGTATGCGGGCACATGTCTCCATGGTTGCTATGGGAGTTCGGTGCGGACGGTGTTTTTTCCATACGGTTGTAACATCGGACGCACGGGATGGATCGTGATTCCTCGGTCGGACTTCACTTTTCACATTTGAACAGTAAATCATCCGAGGACGTGTCGGACACATTTTCCGACCTGAGGACGTGTGGGGAATAATTCCCAATGCGATTCGTATGGACTTTTTCCCATGCGAATCGTGATTGGCAGTTTGTACGGCACTTGTACGATTCGTACGGTAAAAAGACCGGATACGAGTCGTACGGGGAATTTTTTTAACTGATCGTGATCGGCACCTTGGTGTTTAGAGGAGTTAGGACAGAATTTGGCCCCGATGCCACTGCACCTGCTGCACCATTTAAATCATTACCCTATTGCCTGTAAGGTAACTGCACTTGTGACTGCCTGTTTAGTTGTAAAATATTGCCATATTTCGTGTTTAGAGGGGTTCCTAGAGCTTTGGGCCCCGGTGTCACTACACCTGCTGCACAGGGGCGGTGCAACCGGTGCCAACGCCCCGGTGCTTACTCTTCCAGGGGGCACCGCATTTGGAAGTATTTTATGGCTTTAAAAGCACCTGCATTGCTGGCCTCAGCAATTTCCATACAAAAATAAAAATGTCAAGATAGCACGGTGATTAATGGTCTTCCTGGACAGAGAAAGAGTTTAGTCAAGTGGAAGTTCTAACTCATTTTATGGTAGCACAGAGAGTTAATGTGCCTGCTGGAAAGAATGTTTACCATGCAGATCACAAGGTGCATATAGTTCAAATAGGTCAGTGCTTTTGTCAGAGAGATCCTTTTCTTACTAGCAGTGTAGATGTTAAAATCCTAACATGGAACAGTGAACTAATACCTGTCATCAAAGAGCTGCATGCAAACAGTAAGGTATAGATTGGAGCATTATGATGTTTTCCTCAGTCTTTCATTATTCTAATGTTTAAAAAAGGGTTAATTTCGGTATAAAAAAAACCCTTGTTATTAAATATAACCCCCAACCATGGGGTTATGTTTTAAATTCTGACTCTGTGCTTCTCCAGACTAAGCTCTCTTAAACTAAACTGTCTACCAGTATGGATGACATGTGACTCACCTTGTAGTCTTCTGGCTTATGTAACATTTGCTATACACTGATTTACACACATATGATTGATTGTCTCTGTATAATGTGTGTGTGATGTAAAGTGCTTTGACACCCTACACTGGTATAGTTGGCGCTATATAACTAATTAAATACAGTGAGCAGTCTATATATCGACTTTTTAATATCGAGGGACATAAATATCGAGTCAAAAATATCTAAAGTACAAAATATCGAAATAGATAATATCGATGTGAAAAATATCGTTTTTTTTTTTAATGATATGTCGATGTAAGTTATATCGTTAGTAATAATATCGACATGTTAAAATATCGTTATTGTATGTTTAGTAAATATTTTGAAGTTGTTTGTATAAATAGTTAAAATGTATATAATATGAGAAATATTTATATTCTTTTAGGGGCGGGATGTTGGGTTATAGGGGATAAGGGTGGGGAGTGTTTTACAAATATTTATTAATTTTGTAATATATTTTTAAATTTAAATAGAAAATTTGAAATAAATTTGGCATTTTATGTTTAATTTTAGGAGCGGGATGTTAGGTTATAGGGGATAAGGGTGGGGAGTGTTTTAAAAAAGTTAAATTTTTTTGTAATATATTGGAAAATTTAATTAGTAAATTTTATTTCAAATTTGAAATGTATATTTAATTTTAGGAGCGGGATGTTGGGTTACAGGGGATAAGGGTGGGAAGTGTTTTAAAAATGTTTATATATTTTAGAATGTTAAAATAAATTTATTTAGAAATTTTAAATTTAATTTAGAATTTTAAAATTAATTTTAGGAGCGGGATGTTGGGTTATAGGGGATAAGGGTGGGAAGTGTTTTCAAAATGTTTATATATTTTAGAATGTTAAAATAAATTTATTTAGAAATTTTAAATTTAATTTAGAATTTTAAAATTAATTTTAGGAGCGGGATGTTGGGTTATAGGGGATAAGGGTGGGAAGTGTTTAAAAAATGTTTATATATTTTAGAATTTTTTAAAAAAATTATTTAGAAATTTTAAATTTAATTTAGATTTTTAAAATTAATTTTAGGAGCGGGATGTTGGGTTATAGGGGATAAGGGTGGGAAGTGTTTTAAAAATGTTTATATATTTTAGATTTTTTTTTATTTTTTTTAATAATTTTTAAATGTAATTTAGAATTTTATATTAAATTTTCGGAGTGGGATGTTGGGTTACAGGGGATAAGGGTGGGAAGTGTTGTAAAATTTTGTTTATAATTTGGAATATTTAATAAATTTAATTTGAAATTTGGAATAACATTTTTTTTTTTATATTTTCTTTTAGGAATGGGATGTTGGATTATAGGGGATGAGGGTGGGGAGTGTTTTAAAAATTGTAATTTATGTAGGAATAATTTGTATAAAAAATTTAGAAATTTATAAAAATAATTCGAATGTTATATTTAATTTTAGGAGTGGGATGTTGTGTTATGGGGATAAGGGTGTGGAGTTTTATAAAAATGTGATAAATGTAGGTAATATTGTATAAAAAGTATTTAGAAATTTTGATTTAGATTGTACAATTTTAAAAAATTTGGGGGAGTGGGATGTTGGCTTATAGGGGATAAGGGTGGGGAGTGTTTTAAAAATTTATTTTAAATTAGTAATATTGAGTAATTTATATAAAAAAAAAAATATTATAATATAATATTTTTGGATAAATTTTAGATTGGGGAGTTGGATTTGTAGAGGATAAGTGTGGGTACTGTTTTATGTAAAATTTTTAATAATGATTAAAACATATTCTTTTTTTATATATTAATATTTATATATTTGTATTGCAATTACTGTAATTAAATACATATTGGAGTGGGAATATAAAATTAATTAAGATCAGTATACATGATCTAGTGTAATTAAATATATTTATGAGTGGGAATACTAAATTAATGAAGTTTAGTGTTTTGCACCTACCATAATTAAATATAGATTTGAGTGAGAGTAGTAAATTTATTAAGTTCAGTGTCCAGCACCTACCCTAATTAAATATATTTTGGAGTGGGAATAGTAAATTAATTCAGTTCAGTGTCCAGCACTTATTTTCATTAAATATAGACTGGAGTGGGAATAGTAAATTAATTAAGTTCAGTGTCCAGCACATACCTTAATTAAATATAGATTGGAGTGAGAATAGTAAATTAATTCAGTTCAGTGTCCAGCACCTACTATAATTAAATATAGATTGGAGTGAGAATAGTAAATTTATTCTGTTCTGTGTCCAGCACTTATCTAAATTAAATATAGACTGGAATGAGAATAGTAAATTAATTCAGTTCAGTGTCCAGCACCTACTATAATTAAATATAGATTGGAGTGAGAATAGTAAATGTATTCTGTTCAGTGTCCAGCACTTATGTTAATTAAATATAGACTGGAGTGAGAATAGTAAATTAATTCAGTTCAGTGTCCAGAACCTACTCTAATTAAATATAGATTGGAGTGAGAATAGTAAATTAATTCAGTTCAGTGTCCAGCACCTACTCTAATTAAATATAAATTGGAGTGAGAATAGTAAATTAATTAAGTTCAGTGTCCAGCACTTATCTTAGTAAAATATAGACTGGAGTGGGAATAGTAATTTAATAAAGTTCAGTGTCTAGCATCTATCCTAATTAAATATAGATTGGAGTGAGAATAGTAAATTTATTCAGTTCAGTGTCCAGCACCTACCCTAATTACATATATTTTGGAGTGGGAATAGTACATTTATTCAGTTCAGTGTCCAGCACCTACTGTAATTCAATATAGATTGGAGTGAGAATAGTAAATTAATTAAGTTCAGTGTCCAACACCTACTCTAATTAAATATAGATTGGAGTGAGAATAGTAAATTTATTAAGTTCATTGTCCAGCAGTTATCTTAATTAAATATAGACTGGAGTGGGAATAGTAAATTAATTAAGTTCAGTGTCCAGCAACTACCCTAATTAAATATAGATTGGAGTGAGAATACTAAATTATTAAGTTCAGTGTCCAGCACTTATCTTAATTAAATATAGACTGGAGTGGGAATAGTAAATTAATTCAGTTCAGTGTCCAGCACCTACTCTAATTAAATATAAATTGGAGTGAGAATAGTAAATTAATTAAGTTCAGTGTCCAGCACTTATCTTAGTAAAATATAGGCTGGAGTGGGAATAGTAATTTAATAAAGTTCAGTGTCTAGCATCTATCCTAATTAAATATAGATTGGAGTGAGAATAGTAAATTTATTCAGTTCAGTGTCCAGCACCTACCCTAATTACATATATTTTGGAGTGGGAATAGTACATTTATTCAGTTCAGTGTCCAGCACCTACTGTAATTTAATATAGACTGGAGTGGGAATAGTAAATTAATTAAGTTTAGTGTCCAGCACCTACTCTAATTAAATATAGATTGGAGTGAGAATAGTAAATTAATTCAGTTCAGTGTCCAGCACCTACTATAATTAAATATAGATTGGAGTGAGAATAGTAAATTTATTCTGTTCTGTGTCCAGCACTTATCTAAATTAAATATAGACTGGAGTGAGAATAGTAAATTAATTCAGTTCAGTGTCCAGCACCAACTATAATTAAATATAGATTGGAGTGAGAATAGTAAATGTATTCTGTTCAGTGTCCAGCACTTATTTTAATTAAATATAGACTGGAGTGAGAATAGTAAATTAATTCAGTTCAGTGTCCAGAACCTACTCTAATTAAATATAGATTGGATTGAGAATAGTAAATTAATTCAGTTCAGTGTCCAGCACCTACTCTAATTAAATATAAATTGGAGTGAGAATAGTAAATTAATTAAGTTCAGTGTCCAGCACTTATCTTAGTAAAATATAGACTGGAGTGGGAATAGTAATTTAATAAAGTTCAGTGTCTAGCATCTATCCTAATTAAATATAGATTGGAGTGAGAATAGTAAATTTATTCAGTTCAGTGTCCAGCACCTACCCTAATTACATATATTTTGGAGTGGGAATAGTACATTTATTCAGTTCAGTGTCCAGCACCTACTGTAATTCAATATAGGTTGGAGTGAGAATAGTAAATTAATTAAGTTCAGTGTCCTGCACTTATCTTAATTAAATATAGACTGGAGTGGGAATAGTAAATTAATTAAGTTCTGTGTCCAGCACCTACTCTAATTAAATATAGGTTGGAGTGAGAATAGTAAATTTATTAAGTTCAGTGTCCAGCACTTATCTTAATGTAATATAGGTTGGAGTGAGAATAGTAAATTAATTAAGTTCAGTGTCCAGCACTTATCTTAATTAAATATAGACTGGAGTGGGAATAGTAAATTAATTAAGTTCAGTGTCCAGCACATACTCTAATTAAATATAGGTTGGAGTGAGAATAGTAAATTAATTAAGTTCAGTGTCCAGCACTTATGTTAATTAAATATAGACATTTGTATTATTGTAATAATTGTTTTTTTAATGGATATATATTTTTGTAATGTATATTTTGGACATTAATATATGAACAGACTTAGGTGGCGATCACGATCCGGTAAAAAAATTCCCCGTACGACTCGTATCCGGTCTTTTTACCGTACGAATCGCACAAGTGCCGTACAAACTGCCAATTACGATTCGCATGGTAAAAAGTCCATACGAATCGCATTGGGAAGTATTCCCCACACGTCCTCGGGTCGGAAATTGTGTCCGACACGTCCACGGACGATTTACCGTACAAATGTGAAAAGTGAAGTCCGACCGAGGAATTACGATCCATCCCGTGCGTCCGATGTTACAACCGTATGGAAAAAACACCGTCCGCACCGAACTCCCATAGCAACCATGGAGACATGTGCCCGCATACGCGCCGACCGCCCCAGCCCCCGTACGTTTGAGTCGTACCCCCCCAGCCCCCGTATGTACGCGCTGACCCCCCCAGCCCCCGTATGTACGCGCCGACCCCCCCGTGTATGTACACCCATGTACGTGTCGAACCCCCCGTGTATGTACACCCATGTACGTTCGAGTCGTACCCCCAACCGTGTATGTACACCCTTGTACGTGTCGAACCCCCCTGTGTATGTACACCCTTGTACGTGTCGAACCCCCCGTGTATGTACACCCGTGTACGTTCGAGTCGTACCCCCACCCGTGTATGTACACCCTTGTACGTGTCGAACCCCCTGTGTATGTACACCCTTGTACGTGTCGAACCCCCCGTGTATGTACACCCGTGTACGTTCGAGACGTAACCCCACCCGTGTATGTACACCCTTGTACGTGTCGAACCCCCTTGTGTATGTACACCCTTGTACGTGTCGAACCCCCCTGTGTATGTACACCCTTGTACGTGTCGAACCCCCCCGTGTATGTACACCCGTGTACGTTTGAGTCGTACCCCCACCCGTGTATGTACACCCTTGTACGTGTCGGACCCCCCTGTGTATGTACACCCTTGTACGTGTCGAACCCCCCCCGTGTATGTACACCCGTGTACGTTCGAGTCGTACCCCCACCCGTGTATGTACACCCTTGTACGTGTCGAACCCCCCTGTGTATGTACACCCTTGTACGTGTTGAACCCCCCGTGTATGTACACCCGTGTACGTTCGAGTCGTACCCCCACCCGTGTATGTACACCCTTGTACGTGCCAAACCCCCCTGTGTATGTACACCCTTGTATGTGTCGAACCCCCCCGTGTATGTACACCCGTGTACGTTCAAGTCGTACCCCCACCCGTGTATGTACACCCTTGTACGTGTCGAACCCCCCGTGTATGTACACCCGTGTACGTTCGAGTCGTACCCCCACCCGTTTATGTACACCCTTGTACGTGTCGAACCCCCCTGTGTATGTACACCCTTGTACGTGTCGAACCCCCCTGTGTATGTACACCCTTGTACGTGTCGAACCCCCCCGTGTATGTACACCCGTGTACGTTCGAGTCGTACCCCCACCCGTGTATGTACACCCTTGTACGTGTCGAACCCCCCTGTGTATGTACACCCTTGTACGTGTCGAACCCCCGTGTATGTACACCCATGTACGTTCGAGTCGTACCCCCACCCGTGTATGTACACCCTTGTACGTGTCGAACCCCCCTGTGTATGTACACCCTTGTACGTGTCGAACCCCCCCGTGTATGTACACCCGTGTACGTTCGAGTCGTACCCCCACCCGTGTATGTACGGTGTGTACCCCCAGGTGGGGGTATGCACCGTACATACACGGGTGGGGGTACGACTCGAACGTACACGGGTGTACATACACGGGGGGTTCGACACGTACACGGGTGTACATACACGGGGGGGTTCGACACGTACAAGGGTGTACATACACGGGGGGTTCGACACGTACACGGGTGTACATACATGGGGGGTCGGCGCGTACATACGGGGGCTGGGGGGGTCGACTCGAACGTACGGGGGCTGGGGGGGTCAGCGCATACATACGGGGGCTGGGGGGGTCGGCGCGTACATACGGGGGCTGGGGGGGTCGACTCGAATGTACGGGGGCGGGGGGGGTACGGCGCGTACCGGGCCACCTACTCTGGTCGTTTCGCGACGTACTTCGCTTTTCCGGCACTTTTTGGGTGCCGTGAAAATATTGCCGTCCGGACTGCTGTCGGTTCGAATCGTGGTTCCTGGGTCGTGAAACGCTGCCTGAAAGCGTCCCGACGTCACGTCGCAGCATTCCCGGATCACATTCGTATGTATATTTTCATCGGTCGGTGTTTTTTACGATTCGTACGGAAATGGTGTTTCCGTGCGAATCGTAATTCCATGTTTGTAAAGTTTTACGACCGGGTACGAGTCGGACGGAGAAAACGCTCCGACCGACGGTTCGTACCCGGTTTTTACCGGATCGTAATCGGCACCAAAATAATTACAATATTTTTTTTTCTGATTTTTTATAGCTGTTTAATATTTTTTATTTTATATTGTGTACTCTCAATATTTTTAGACTTTATTTGAATTTATAAGAAATTGTATGTTTTGAAATATATGATTAATATATTTTAATTATTAATATTAATATTAGATAATTAATATTGAAAATGTTTACATTTTAGAATAGTTCTTTTTATTTTTAGTTTTGGTATGTTGTAGATACAATATATTAATTATATCATGTTCATACATTTTTTTTGGTAATATATACATTTTTATTATTATATTAGTAAATATATTTTTTTTATTATATTTATTATTATAAGTTAAATAATTTTCACATATATAAAAAAAATAGGTATTATTTTTGAGTATTTTATTCTAATGTTTTACTAATTTTTAAAGTAATGTGTAATGTTAAATAAATAGTTAGGGTATTTATTGGTATTTTTTTAGTTTTTATGTTTGTTTGGGTCTTTTATTTTGTAACCGCTCGCTGTTGTTTTGGGTTATTTTGGTAGAATCCAGGTCGCGGTCGGGTTTGAGAAGGTAAGAGTTATTTTCTTTATTATTAAATAGTTTTAAGTGTTTTGTGGAACTAGTAATGTTGTAATAAGTGTGTATGGATTGATGTTTTAGAAGTTAGGGTGTTAGTAATAGTTTGTATACGGTTTTATAATTTACGTTGTGTTCCGTGTTTGCGGCTTTGTTAGTGTTTTGTTATTTAGGTGTGTTAAAGTTTTATAGTCTTTGAATAATGTTTGTAGTGATGTTTTTAGGTGCATTATGTGTGTTTGTGTGTGGGTGGGAATGTTTGTTTCTCTTTTGTAGGTTTTACGGAGAAGATATTTTCGTCTCTTTCAAACACCATTTTTTTTTTAAGGAAGTGTGTATTAGTTGTGTTTACTAATATTCATTTTACACTTCCTTTATTGTTCGGGTTTCCAGGAGCGGTTATTTATCTTTTTAATATTTTTCGGGATTTTTATGGTTAATGGATTGTCGTTTTTTGGCGTAGACGTTTTTTTCGAAAAACAGTTGTATTTTTCCATTTTATTTGGATTCATTTTTGATACCTATGGATTTTGAACTACCTGGATTTATTTGGAAGGAATGTTACTATCCTATTGGAGCAACTAGACAGGTAAGTTCTTTTAAATATTTTAATTGTGGGTGGGCAAATCTTATATATTTAATATTGTTGTTGTGTACTTGTTTTGTTTAATTATGTTGTCTAAATATATGTAGATATAAATTATTTATATATTTTAGACCACATAATTAAATATGTGATATAATAAAGTGGTTTCTTTATGTTGTGATAGTTGTTTTAGTAGAATTGTGGGTTAATATTTTTGAAAGGGTTTAGAAGAGAGTTTGAGCTATTATATTTAAGTACTCAATTCCTCTTGTGGATGGGTATAGCTGTACCTGTTGTTGTAGGTAATTATACATTTGAGTAGTTTGTCTAGATTGTTTTGGTTTTAATTGTAGGACAGATTGTTGCATTCTTAATTCTTGGAATCTTTGTTCCTTTTGTATGGCAATTAGTAGTTTTTGTAGTGTTGGAGTTGTTCTCCCAGTAGAAGTTAGGAATGCATTATGCCAGCCCTCGACTGCGTTGTTAGTTTTGGCTTGTTGGTTGAGTGTACTTACATATACATTCCACCAAGGTATTTGGAACTTGGGCTGACGTCTATGGCCTGATCTGTCTAGTCTCCCCACCCAGGTATCCTCAAAATAATCTAAGAGGGGAGATAACTTTACTTCATTTTGTTTGTAGAATGGACTTTCTAATAAAAGATTGTAATGTTCTGCAACATCTGTGGTTGGTACATAAGCTAGGGCTGTTAGAAGTTTTATTTGATGTGCAAAAGTTATGTTTGTGGCATATTCTACACTTAGGTGCCAATTCCGATCCGGTAAAAAAATTACCCGTCCGACTCGTATCCGGATTTTTTTCCGTCCGAATCGTCAAAGTAGCGTACAAACTGCCAAGTACAATTCGAACGGAAAAAAGTCCATACGAATCGCATTGGGAAGATTTCCCCACACGTCCTCGGGTCGGGAAAAGTCACCGACACGTCCCCGGTCGAAAAACCCACCGTGCGGAAAAATAAAGTCCGACTGCGCAAGTACGATCCCTCCCGTCCTCCCCATTTCACAACCGTACGCAAAAAACACCGTCCGAACCGAACTCCCATAGCAACCATGGAGACATGTGCCCGCATACGCGCCGAACACCCCACCACCCCCCCCGCCCGCGTATGTACGCACCGAACCCCCACCCCAGCAGTGCATGTACGCCCCGAACCCCCACCCGTGTATGTACGCCCCGAACCACCACCCGTGTATGTACGCACCGAACCCTCACCCCAGCAGTGTATGTACGCCCCGAACCCACACCCGTGTATGTACGGACCGTACCCACACCGGTGGAAGTACGGCCCACACCCCACCAGGGAATGTACGCCCCGAACCCCCACCCCAGCAGTGTATGTACGCCCGAACCCCCACCCGTGTATGTACGCACCGAACCACCACCCGTGTATGTACGCCCCGAACCCCCACCCGTGTATGTACGCCCCGAACCCCCACCCGTGTATGTACGCACCGAACCCCCACCCCAGCAGTGTATGTACGCCCCGAACCCCCACCCGTGTATGTACGCACCGAACCACCACCCGTGTATGTACGGACCGTACCCACACCCGTGGAAGTACGGCTCGTACCCCCACCCCAGCAGTGTATGTACGCCCCGAACCCCCACCCGTGTATGTATGCACCAAACCACCACCCGTGTATGTACGCACCGAACCCCCACCCCAGCAGTGTATGTACGCCCCGAACCCCCACCCATGTATGTACGCCCCGAACCCCCACCCGTGTATGTACGCCCCGAACCCCCACCCGTGTATGTACGCCCCGAACCCCCACCCCAGCAGTGTATGTACGCCCCGAACCCCCACCCGTGTCTGTACGCACCGAACCACCACCCGTGTATGTACGGACCGTACCCACACCCGTGGAAGTACGGCCCGTACCCCCACCCCAGCAGTGTATGTATGCCCCGAACCCCCACCCGTGTATGTACGCCCCGAACCCCCACCCGTGTATGTACGCCCCGAACACCCACCCGTGTATGTACGCCCCGAACCCCCACCCCAGCAGTGTATGTACGCCCGAACCCCCACCCGTGTATGTACGCCCCGAACCCCCACCCATGTATGTACGCACCGAACCACCACCCGTGTATGTACGGACCGTACCCACATCCGTGGAAGTACGGCCCGTACCCCCACCCCAGCAGTGTATGTACGCCCCGAACCCCCACCCGTGTATGTACGCCCCGAACCCCCACCCGTGTATGTACGCCCCGAACACCCACCCATGTATGTACGCCCCGAACCCCCACCCCAGCAGTGTATGTACGCCCCGAACCCCCACCCGTGTATGTACGCACCGAACCCCCACCCGTGTATGTACGCACCGAACCACCACCCGTGTATGTACGGACCGTACCTACACCCGTGGAAGTACGGCCCGTACCCCCACCCCAGCAGTGTATGTACGCCCCGAACCCCCACCCGTGTATGTACGCACCGAACCACCACCCGTGTATGTACGCCCCGAACCCCCACCCCAGCAGTGTATGTATGCCCCGAACCCCCACCCGTGTATGTATGCCCCGACCCACCACCCGTGTATGTGCGCACAGAACCCCCACCCCAGCAGTGTATGTACGCACCGAACCCCCACCCGTGTATGTACGCACCGAACCACCACCCGTGTATGTACGCCCCGAACCCCCACCCGTGTATGTACGCACCGAACCCCCACCCGTGTATGTACGCACCGAACCCCCACCCGTGTATGTACGCACCGAACCACCACCCGTGTATGTACGGACCGTACCTACACCCGTGGAAGTACGGCCCGTACCCCCACCCCAGCAGTGTATGTACGCCCCGAACCCCCACCCGTGTATGTACGCACTGAACCACCACCCGTGTATGTATGCCCCGAACCCCCACCCCAGCAGTGTATGTATGCCCCGAACCCCCACCCGTGTATGTACGCCCCGACCCACCACCCGTGTATGTACGCACAGAACCCCCACCCCAGCAGTGTATGTACGCACCGAACCCCCACCCGTGTATGTACGCACCGAACCACCACCCGTGTATGTACGCCCCGAACCCCCACCCGTGTATGTACGCACCGAACCCCCACCCGTGGAAGTATGGCCCGTACCCACACCCCACCAGGGAATGTACGGACCGTACCCCCACCAGTGCATGTACGGACCGTACTGACGCCAAAAACACACATACTGAACCAGGACAAACCATATTTACACAAGGAGAGTCAATGCCCAACAACCCCACAAACATCACATACACTGACCTGCAACTGCCAAACTGCCAAACAGAGGCCCAAAACACGACCACTCCTCATAACACACCCACACAAAATTCAAACACAGCCACACCCACAAATGGACCAATAAAAATGGACCACACACACAAAGCCTTTGCAACAGACCCACTGCTGCCAGAGCCCACAGACGACCCACACCACCATACTTGAACCTCACACTTGCATACCTTCACACAACCACCTACACAAACACCCCCTCATCACATTCACACACACACCTCCACTACCACACTCACACACCCACAACCATCCACACCCACACCCCCACAACCATCCACACCCACACCCCACGCCATGTCCACAACCAAGAATCCAAAGTTCACAAAGGAGGAGCTGGAGATCCTTGTCGACGAAATCCTCAGAGTCGAGCCACAGCTCTTTGGAACATTGGTCAGACAGACCAGCATATCCGAAAAATCGGCCATGTGGCAGAGGATTGTCGATTCTGTGAATGCTGTTGGGTCCACCAGAAGGACCAGGCACGAGTGCCAATCCAGGTGGTACGATCTGCGGAGGACGGTCAAGAGGAAGATGACTGACAATCACAACCAGGGGAACATCACTGGAGGAGGGCCGCCCCCCAGACTGGTACAATACCATCCCTGGGAGGAGAAGGTGATGTCCACGCTGGCGGTGGAGGGACTACACGGACTACCAGGACTCCCAGACCCTGGTGAGTACACAAACAACTCACCTCACATGGGGGGGATGCCATACACAATCAATCATGCACGCCACCCCCCCAAGCCACCACCGGACACAACCACACTCCACAAACACACACATGCCACTAGCGCCTCCATGCCCCATGCACCAATCAGGGCCATGCCAAGTCACAGGCCACACAAAACACCAACACAACACAGGATGTGGCCGATGCTGGGAGTGGGGGCATCAAAACTAACATTGAGCAACTCACAAGCACACAACAATGCCCTCAGCCCATATGGCCCAGGGCACAGCCATACAAACTGTGTGTACCCACACAGTACTGTCTTGCCTGCAAATGGTGGCCGCCTTGCAGGATGACATGGGTCTGAAGGCACAATTTGCACATAACAGCAGACAATGAAGATGCATCGCTCTGATAGAGTCTCAGCACACACCGCCACAGCAGCAGCCTACACTCAGACACACTGCCCAATGGGTGCCCGGAGAACAGGAACTAACTCACATGAACAAGCCAATGGCCATTCAAAGACCGGCTAACTGTGTGTGCCCAGGAAGCTGGCCTGAGGTGACAGAGGGTGACAAATAGAGGGAGGGAGAGGGGGAATGAGAGGGAAGGAGACAGAGGGGGACACAGGGAGACAGACAGAGGGAGGGAGTAGGGTGACAGAGGGAGACCGACAGAGGGAGGAGGGTGACAGAGGGAGGGAGGAAGGGAGACACAGGGAGACTAAATCACCCTTGGGTGGTGTGGCCATGTCCACTCGTCAGCCGGTGGACTGTGTGCATGCAGACAAGGTCTGGCAGTGCCTCAACCCCCCCCTACCGTAGATGAAGACCGGTCCATGTGTCAATCTGTGCACGAGTCCATCCGTGCTGCAGGCACAGACCTAACCACACACCCAGTATACCCACCCACTGTGTCGGTAAGAACCCTGTCACAAATGCTTCAGTCACCTACCTGCATCATCAAATTGCCTTGGCAAAACACCATTTGGCCACGTACAGTGCAACACGTAAGGCGCCTCTGCATGGCTCACTACGCCCGCACACCACACTGCTGACTGTGTACCCAAATAGATGCATCAACTAAGATTGTGTCACACATGCGTAAAGCCCTGACAGCTGTGGCCAAGGGACATACCCATGCACAAGTGCACTGTGAGAGGAATGCAAGACAGATCCAACTACCCAGAGGAAGAGTGCCAAATCAGAAATGCATGAAACATGGATGCCACATGTAACACTGTTAACATTGTCTCTCTCACACACAGGTCAACGTCGTCGATCACCCCTCAACACTGGGGGGGAAGTCTCACAGGACCAGGCTCTGCAGGATGAGGACCCCACCGCCAGCGACGACTCTCACCACTCCGTGGATGACCCAGACCAACCTGGCCCCTCTGGTGTCCAACCACCTGCAGCACCTGCGTCAGGTACAACTGTGCCAACCACCACCCCCATTCCTGCCACATCCCAGGAGACGTCCAGGAGCCCTGCCCGCACACGACCACCCAGCCAGTCTGCCCAGGAGGGACACGGTCCTCCGGGCACCCAGGAGGAGGCAGGCGGCAACGCAGATGCCATCCCTCAGGGGTCCCGGAGACCCGATGCGCCCACAACGGCAGGCCAGGTGCACGTGGGCAGGGGTGGCGGGAGTGGAGGACGGCGGAGGCGCGAACCTGACCAGGGAGCTCAGGACCCGGTAGTGTCCCAGGTCAGCAACAACCTGGATACATACCGGCGTGACACCAGGGGCATGGACCAGATTGCGTCCACCCTCAATGACATCAAGGGGACCCTCGAGGAGATGAAGACCCTGCAAGCCCAGCAACATGCCTGTCAACTGCAACACCAAGGAAGGATGGAGGATAGACAGGCTGAGCTCGTGGCGGTGCAAACCCAAATGACCGGTGTACTCCGTCGGATTGCCGACAACATGGGCAACCCTCCCTGTGGCACCAGGCGAAGGCCATTACCAGACACAGGGAGGGATCAGGAGGAGGAGGATTCATCCGACGGAGCGTCACAGACATCGTCACGGCCTGCTTCCGAGGGTCCCCGCAGGTAGGTGGGTCGACCACGAAAATGACTGTGAGAGTCAGCAGAACATCACCATCTCCCAGGTCACCTGGCCTGGCACCTGGCCCTCTGGCCCAATAGCAGCACATGACATTCTCTGCCACATGGACTTGCTGGTCACTGTCTGACCTATGTTGACGAAGACTGTGGCATGGACTCTGATAATTTGCTACGGCAAGGATACCAACTCCCCCAGTGAACTTTGGATTCTACACTCCCGCAGTGCACCTCTTGTCATCCCCACAAACCCGTACCCCACCACAAATAAATTAATCACAATTACAAGATGATGCCGTGATTCTGCATTATTACAATACATGTGTGTGTCGTAAAGTCAAAGCATGCCTGATCTCAGAATTAACTTCAACCATCCAAACCGTGGGGTCTCAGTCTTGCCCAGGACACACATGGGTCCCAATGTATCATCTGATACAGACATGGAGTACCATACTCACCTGTGCTGGGCCCAACCAGCTGAGTGGTTCCCGCACAACTGTGGCTACAGACACATTTAGGGGAGCAACAGTCATGCCCAGAGGTCAGGGATCATGTGGAGTGACCTGGCTTGCCGCTCCCAGGTATGTCTAGACATGTGTCCCTACCATGTCCTGCATGCTTGCGTCAGGCGGATGTTGAGAATGGTGGCTAGGCCAAGGTTGGATGCATGGAGATGCCAGAATGCAGTTTTGGATCACAGTGCCACATGGTTGTGTTCGGGTTGTGGGCTGCATCATGAGTGTGGGCGTGGATCGAGAAGGTCATCCTGCAGCTGGCTGTGAATCATTCCCCCCATCCCGTTTGGACGTTAATGTGGCCTGGTTGCCCGATGCAGTAGCAGAGCTGTGCAGATGCACTCCGGATATGGACAAGTATCATGGGAGTTGTAAGGCACATGTCCGTAGACTGCAGGGTAGGATTAGACACGGATGTTGTAGTTGCCCTGGGGGATGGTCTCTCTTGCCTTGAGGTGGATGGAACTGTGCATCTTGTGCATAATACAGATTCCAATCCCTGACAAACCGCTAGCATCTTGCTACTCTACACATAGACACATATGCACCACCTCTGAAAACTATGCCAGACATGCCGCATGCACAGTGGCAACAGGCCACCATTGACAGAGAAGAGGCACCTTGGAGACAGAGGGAGAAATTTATTAGTCATGTGTGTTGGAATGACAATGATACTCTGTCAACACATACACAGGTCATGTGGATGAACATGTGGGAGCAACACTGGCACCCCCCATTGCAACACAGATGCTGGTATTCCATTGAACTGGCACACAAGTGACGGATAACAGCTAAACACCCCCTGCTGCCACGGAGAGGCTGCTATACACCATTGAGGCCCTGATGGGGCAATCACACACCATGTCAACCCGGTGCAACCTGTATGTTTCCGAGGCCAGTGTTACACACATTGATGGCCTCATCACAATCCCCAATCCCCTGACACATGACAGTCACCAAGTCTGACCATGGCTCCAGGTGAAGGCTGCCCCATGTCATGTTCCCCATGTAGGATCCACATGTATGCAAATTGACCACACATGAACCGGAGAAGTGCACACAGACTACAAACAATTTACACACCCAAAACGCCGTGAGGCATCCCTTACCCTAAGGAGATTTCCAAACTTGCCCGTGCATGTGACGCAGAATCAGCACATGTTGCTGTGTTCATGAGGAGTAGCAGGAGCACAACAATGCCACCAGCAGACAGCATGCCCATGGACCTGTGGAAGAGAGACACACAAGGAGTCAGCCCAAAGGAGCACATCCGCAAGCATGTACTCAACACGTATCATGTTGTCAACATGACAGGTGACAATGATGACTCTCGGACAACATCCTTCTATTGCGCCATCACTCGAGTGACACTTCAATACAAACCACTGACTCACTTGGCAGACATGCAGATGGACACACACATTGCAACACATGCCACACACGGCCCAATGCGTGCACACTCAGACACTGGAACTCACCACTAAGCAAAGAAGTCGCGTATGAGCCGACTCCGCATGTCCTCCACAGCCTCCTGCTCCTCCACATCACTTGCCCCGTCACCAAGCCCTTCATCCTCCACGGGTGGATGGTCCTGGTCATCTTGATCCAGTATGAGTGGAACAGCTTCCTCCACTGCCATGTTGTGCAGCATGCAGCAGACGATGATGATCTTGCACACCTTCACCGGGGCATATGGGAGTGCTCCGCCGGTCTTGTGGAGGGACCGGAATCGGCACTTCAGAAGTCCAAACGTCCTCTCAATGACTCTCCTGGTCCGCCCATGGGCGTTGTTGTAGCGGTGCTCGGCAGCCGTGCTGGGGTTGTGGACAGGCGTCATCAGCCATGGCATGTTGGGATAGCCAGCGTCCCCTACAAGGAAACATCATGGACAGAAGTGTGTCAGCACAGGCAGTGAGATTGGAAGATGACGCCAAACACTGAACTGCCAGAGTCTACCCACCAACAATACATGCTCGCTCGTTCCGCAGCTGCAGCATCATTTCAGGCAGCCTGCTACGCCTCATGATGAAGGCATCGTGTGCTGATCCTGGAAAGCGAACACAGACATGTGAAATCACCATGTTGGACAGACACACCACAAGGGCATTAATGGAGTGATAATGTTTGCGATTCCTATACACCACCTCCTGTGCCTGTGGTGGTACCAACGCAACATGTGTCCCATCTATGGACCCAATGACATGGGGCATCCCTCCCAGGGCATAGAACTCACGCTTGACACCTGTCAACTGCTCACGAATTGGGAATTTAATGTACTCATCCAGGTGAACCAACATAGCCTCTAAGAAATCATGCAGAACACGGCTGAACATCGTCTGGGACATGCCCCCGACGTCAGCAATGGTATGTTGGAACGTACCCGTGGCAAGGAAATGTAGGGCTGCCATCACCTTCAACTTGGGTGTCAGTGCACTGGGATACCTGTGGCGCGGTAGGAGGTGTGCTTCCAGCCGGCCAGTCAACTCATCAATCAACCGTTGGCTGAATCTGTAGCGGCGTATACAGTCCCGTTCATGCAGGGCAGCCAGGTCTGGCATACGTCGAGGGAGAGGCGGAGCCCTGCAGTGAAATGGAAGGAACACCGAAGAGTGAGCACTGTACGACGACATTGTCAATGCACTGAGCACATGTTAAACAGCCAATACACAAATGCCACATTCTGAGTCAGGTCTGTGCCACATTTCCTGGACACGTACGCCAGGGAGGTGACACTCCTACCAAGGGACAGCCACTAACGGAGTGGGGCAAGCTCACGATGACATGGCATGAGACTAGCTGTGGGCCAGTGTAAGTGAACATGCACACGCATCACAGGATTCACAGACATCCACACATGTGCAGAAGTAGGAAGCGTATGGTACAGACAGGTTGGTGTATGCAATATGCACTGGTCACATGTTATAGGAAAAGGACAGGCCACACACATTGCCTTGGAGGAGTACATGTCGAGACAGAACATACATACATTGAGAGCATGTGGATATGTACTTGTTTTGATACTCCGTGTAGTTGCATACATACACACCTCATGGCAGATCACATATGTGGGCTGGTGTGCGGAACAGTGTGCCATGGCCATCTACACACAGACACATGTTGGTAGCAGCAACTGCTGATGCATTGGACCACACACCTACAGCAAAATCATGGAAACACATGCCACACACATGACATGGTTGCAGCGTGCAACGCAGCCATTCACATGTCATGTGTAATATTCCATGTACCTGGCATCAGGGGACAGGTGCGGGTGTCCGTGACTGGGACATGCAAGTGACTCATGGCTCTACTAGTGTGTACGACATGCACACATGTCAAAGGAGTGGAGGGGATGTGTGGCACAATGCGCACCATCACACACGACATGTGTACACAGCTCATCGTACATATGCTTTGCCCACACCTCAGGGGTAATGTGCCACATCACATCCTGACACACCTGTGTCACACACATGTGGTATTGCACAGACAATGCATTGGTGTCCACCCTTGGCAAAATCTGACGCTCCATTCCTGTCTGTGTGCCGCCTATCACCACTGACAGGTGTGGAACGCACCGTACATACGCTCTGAGGGCGTGTATAGGGTCCCTGGGCCAACATGGGCGCTGGTGTATGCGTACGCCACAGTAGTACGGACCGGGCAAGCGCTTGTACGGTCCGGATCACAACATGGGCGCTGGCGTATGCGTACGCCACAGTAGTACGGACCGGACAAGCACTTGTACGGTCCGGATCACAACATGGGCGCTGGCGTATGCGTACGCCACAGTAGTACGGACCGTACAAGCGCTTGTCCGGTCCGTACTACTGTGGCGTACGCATACGCCAGCGCCCATGTTGTGATCCGGACCGTACAAGCGCTTGTCCGGTCCGTACTACTGTGGCGTACGCATACGCCAGCGCCCATGTTGTGATCCGGACCGTACAAGCGCTTGTCCGGTCCGTACTACTGTGGCGTACGCATACGCCAGCCCCCATGTTGTGATCCGGACCGTACAAGCGCTTGTCCGGTCCGTACTACTGTGGCGTACGCATACGCCAGCGCCCATGTTGTGATCCGGACCGTACAAGCGCTTGTCCGGTCCGTACTACTGTGGTGTACGCATACGCCAGCGCCCATGTTGTGATCCGGACCGTACAAGCGCTTGTCCGGTCCGTATCACTGCTTTTGGGGTGCCCTAGGGCGTGGAACGCACCGTACCTGTGTGTACATGTATGAAAACACATAGGGGACACATGAGGGACAAGTATAAGGGCCTAAATGCATGATGGTTGCCATGGAGACCGAGTTTGATTTTTGAATTTGAGCACCAGGTGCCCAGCAGAAGTCAGTTTGCAAGAATCTACATTGTTGCAAAGTGGATGTTGACTTGACATCATCATCAAAACTGAAACCATGCAAAGCCACACACTGGGGTAGGTTTGAAGGGATTGGATGAAACGTAGGATGCAAATGTGACTGACCAATCAATCTGTACTCCTGTACATGAACAGGCCAGCCAGGCAGATATAAGCCAGCCAGGTCCCATGAGAGAGCACTTGCCTGCACATCCATTCATCCATGACCACTGCTGCTGATAGTGATTCCTCTGGCACCATGTCCAGGACTGTGGAGAGGTCACAGCCATTCACCCAGGAGGAGAACCTTGCCCTGATAGATGTGATCCTCCCACAGTACCAGAGCCTGTATGGTCGACCAGGGGTTCAGGTGAGTGCAGACTCCACTAGCTTAGACTGTGCCCCTTTTGTGTGACAGTGACTTCTGGCATTGTGTCCATGTGTGACAGACATGCACTGGTGTTTAGAGTGGGTCCCAGGGTGTGGAAGGCCTCATGTCACCCATGCAGTGCATGCTGTGTTTCCTGTGTGCACTCCTCACTTGCATGGTGCCTACTGTGACAATGAATGCATGGTGCATGCCACATACTGCCGGGCTACTCCTCCTGGGGATGTTGTTTCCACAGTCCTGATGTGATCCTGTGTTCCCCCCAGTGTGACAGGTGACAGTACCCATGGATGTGTGTTTGTTCAGTGTACCTGTGCTGTGAGTGTCCAAAGGCCATGTTCGTCCCCTGCACATTGGTGTGTGTGTAAGTCCCCTGTCATGTGGGTGAGTGCATATGGGGAGTGTTGCACACAAGCTGCATGACGGATGGATATAGCCTGCCCATCCGATGTGAGTAGGGAGCAGTGCTGTGTGCATGCCGTGCTGAGCCAGCCCCACACCTGTGACACCCCCCGTCTACTGGCACATGGGCAGAGTGAGGTGTGTACCCGCAGTTGGCAATGCCATGTGATTGTCCTGTGCCTGTGTGTGTCTGTGTACTCTGCTGAGGTAGCATCAGTGTGCTGGGGCAGGTGACTGCTTTGAGGTGCTGTACATAATCCTGGTGTAGCCTGTGAGGCACAGTGTGATCCCTGGTCAGTGAGTGTGTGGTACCCCTCATGCCACCCGTGTACTTTCAATGGCACGTAGTGCATTTGGCCTTCCACAGTGGATTATGTCCCTATGACAAAGGTGCAATGAGTTGCATGCATACCATGGCCTGTTCATGAAGAGGATTGTTCTATATGTGTGTCTCTGTGTCTTTGCTCATGTGGATTAATGTATTCTCACTTTTGCATCCTCACAGGTAGGCGCCATTGCCAAGGGGGAGATCTGGAGGACAGCCGTCAGTGCCGTGAGGGGTACAGAGGGTCGGATGCGGGGCCTGTCTCAGGTGAGGAAACGCTGGCAGGACATCCGGTGCTGGACGAGGAGGATTGCACGGGTCCTGCTGGGGGACTCACCTGAGAGCTGTAAGAACCGTGGGCGCCGTCGTCTGACCCACATCCAGAAGCGTGTGCTGGCGGTGGTCTTCCCCGATATGGACAGGCGCCTACAGGAGAAGCAGCAGCAGGAAGGGGGTAGGTACATGTGTGTCAGTTGTGTGTCCCCAGCCAATGTAAGTGCGCAGTTGCATGGATACACTGCCAGGGTTTGATTGTGCAGTGCGTCAACTTCTCCCCAAAGTAGCCCAGTGCTGTTCTCACTCCCTCCCTTCCCCTCCTTGCCATGTGTTCCCTGGTCTGTCTGTAGCCACTCTTGCACAAGGTTATTTAGGCAGGCAGTTTATGCAGGTGCCCAATGCTAGCAGCATCATGTGTGGGGGTGATGTGTCACAGGTCTGGGGACCTTGCGTGTGCCCTGGCCAATTTCAGTCATTGTGGTGTCCATGTCACTTGGCACTGATTGTGAATCACGACATAGGGGTGTGTCTCCAAAATGTACAGCCTTCCAGCATGCATGTCCAATTGTGTGCCCTCTGACATGATGTGCCTGAGAGGGAGGCCTGCTAAGTGCAGGGACGGTTGCTTAATTTGCAGTCATGTCCATCCTGGACCATGGAGGAGTGTGGGCACTACTGTGCCCTGGGGCACCTCTTCCTAGGTATCATGTGCGTCATCCAACAATATGGCCATTCACTGTGTCTTCGCCATGGGTTGGGTAGGGTGGCATTGTACCCTGGGCTCAACTGTTAGGACCTACAGGTTGCTACATGTGTCCACTGTACAGGGGGACCCATTTTGCTTGTGCATACTCACAGTGGGCATTACCTGTGTGTGTTGTTAAGACAATCTGATGATGTTTGCCTGTCAATGATGTGTGGACAGGCGCACCAGGGGCAGTGTGTGTACAGTCATGAATTAGTTCAGGCCATGTGTTTTCATCCCAGAGTAAGAGGTGTACATACTTTCTCCGTCTCAATGAGATTGTCTCAGGTGTGGGTGGTTTGTGCGTACAAGGCCTACATGTCAGAAGCTTCATCCTCCTTGCTGGGTGTGGCCTGTGTGTGATGTTTGACTGGACATACGCTCAAGGTGCAGTGACCCAGTCATGTTTGGCATGGTTTCATGTATTGCCTTTGCAGCATGTGGCAAGAGTAAATGGATATGATTCCTGCTCATCCCTTTTTGACGACGCAGTGTGGTGCAGATGCTGTGCACATTTGTCCCCAGAGGCTGGCTCCTCTGTAAAAATTTAGGTGCAGTGATTTGCTGTTGTGTCATGCTCTCCATTGTGTCTCAGTGGCATGGTGGGTCGACAAACTGTGTGTTCCATGGCCTACATGTGTACATTGTTTTGTAGGTGTTACTCCTGTTGCTTTTCAGGCTATGCAATGTGACCTATGTATATTTGACTCATGTGACATATGTGTACAGGTGTCTGATTATCTCCTGTCTCTTCACCTTGCCCACAGCATCGCCGGGGGACACGGAAGGAGACACTAGCACGGACCGGGAGGAGGGATTGAGCACCAGTGCCAGCTGTGCTGTCCTGTCTGGCACATGGAGTGGCACGGAGGCCGAAGGGAGTGAGGCAGAGGACCTGTCGACTGCCAACACAGACTATGACGCAGACGGGTCCGAGGCTGAGCTCCCAGAGGTGGCGGAGTCTGCCCCCCCAGCTGATGGCAGCCCTCCACATCCCCCCGCCACCTCAGTTTCCATCACCGGCCTCCCACCTGCTCGTGGCCCTTCCCTCCGTGCTCGGTCCCCACATGTCTCCTTCCTGACAGGCACCGCACCCCCTGCCCCTGTCACCACTGCTGCGGTGAGTGCGGAGTCTGTGGACATCCTGAGGCAGTTGCAGGTTAGTCAGACTGCGATGCTAAATGTCCTCCATGCCCACACCCAGGTGCTGACCCAGATGGAGGCATACATGGAGGGCATGTCGGCTGCGCAGTCTGACCAACGGCAGTTGCTGAGGTCCATAGACTCCACACTGACTGCAGCACTGGATCTCCTGCAGCGCTGCCTACCCCCCCCCTACCCCTTCCCCATCCACAATTCCCACTCCCGTGCCTGTCCCACGCACATCCAGACGTCAGCGTGCACGCACCCCACCAGACACAGGCACCACACCACCAGGGAAGTCGAAGCGCACACCTCCTGTCACGCACACACAGGGTGAGGAAGGCACACCCACTGGGTCGGGGGGGAAACGTACAACACGCAGCCACAGTGGGAGTCCGCAGTCCACACAACCCACTCCCTCCAAATCCACTCCCCTTAGCTCTCCTGGCCAACAGTCGGTGACAGCATCATCCACTGCAAGTGTGCCCCCCCACCCCAGGAGGACACCACCCCGCAAGCGGTGGAGGCAGGACCCGGCCAGGGGAGTTGAGTCCCCCACCCTGTCCACACCCTCCCCCAGTGGCGCTGCGACCCATCCCTCTGCCCCCCCCCTCCTTGGGGCCTGTGGTTCGATTGGGTGCGGGGGAGTCGCTGGGGGACCTTGCCAACGTGTGCAGCGCCATTCTGTCCTCCACCTTTGGCGCTGGCACCCCCCCTGTGGCGGAATCATCCCTCCCTGCACCCACAACACCTACCCTTGCCCCTCCTGTCCCTGCGGTGCCTGTTTCCACCCTCCCCCCTGATGCCCCCTCTTCTGTGGATGAAATGGACATGTGAACTGTGCAGGCAAGCTAAGGGACACACGTCCCGATGTGTACCCCCACCGGACTTTGCTGCTGGCCTGGCCCATGGCCCTTGTACATAGTGGACATTTTCTCAGAGATATTTTCCTGCTGAATAAAGCATTTTCTTTTGGTTTTGCACACTGATGCTTTCCTGGACTTGCTGTTGGTGCTGGTGCTCCCTGAGTTGGGGTGGTGATAATGTGTTAGGGGTCTGTGAAATGTTGGAGTGTGCTGCTCATGGGGTGTACCCTGCCATCTGCGTGCCATCACAGAGGTCTCTGCCAATGGTATTTGGTCATGTTTGCTCTCACTGTATGGTGACATTGTCCCAAGGTGTGTTCCATCCTCTGTGGAGCCGGCCATTTTCCCTGCAGGGTGTCTCCCATATGCTGTGCTGTGCTGTGTCTACATTTCCTGGATGTGTGAGGGTTGCCTTTCAATATGGCCATGCTGGCTCAGCGATGGCTCCACCTGCATCTGGGGTATCACCCTTGTTGGTCACTGAACTTGTTGATGGGGTATATTGTCCTATGTCTGGGCACTGCTGGGGGACTCTGCACCCACCCCTCCTGTCTCTGGGCACTGCTGGGAGGACTCTGCACCCACCCCTCCTGTCTCTGGGCACTGCTGGGAGTGATAGGCACCCACCCCTCCTGTGTCTGGGCACTGCTGGGGGACTCTGCACCCACCCCTCCTGTGTCTGGGCACTGCTGGGAGTGATAGGCACCCACCCCTCCTGTGTCTGGGCACTGCTGGGGGACTCTGCACCCACCCCTCCTGTCTCTGGGCACTGCTGGGAGTGTCAGGCACCCACCCCTCCTGTCTCTGGGCACTGCTGGGAGTGTCAGGCACCCACCCCTCCTGTCTCTGGGCACAGCTGAGAGGACCCTGCACCCACCCCTCCTGTGTCTGGGCACTGCTGGGAGTGTCAGGCACCCACCCCTCCTGTCTCTGGGCACTGCTGGGAGTGATAGGCACCCACCCCTCCTGACTCTGGGCACTGCTGGGAGGCCTCTGCACACACCCCTCCTGTGTTTGGGCACTGCTGGGAGGACTCTGCACACACCCCTCCTGTGTCTGGGCACTGCTGGGAGGACTCTGCACCCACCTCTCCTATTTCACAATATGTACGCTCATGACATACACGGGTGTGGGTTCGCTCCATGCATACGCGGGTGGGGGCACGTGTCGTACTTACACTGTTGGCGTGGGGGGTACGCTCCTTGCATACGCGGGTGGGGGTACGTGTCGTACATACACTGCTGGGGTGGGGGTTCGGTGCGTACATACCCGGGTGGGGGTTCGGTGCGTACATACACGGGTGGTGGTTTGGTGCGTACATACACGGGTGGGGGTTCGGTGCGTACATACACGGGTGGTGGTTCGGGGCGTACATACAATGCTGGGGTGGGGGTTCGGGGCGTACATACACGGGTGGGGGTTCGGGGCGTACATACAATGCTGGGGTGGGGGTTCGGGGCGTACATACACCGGTGGGGGTTCGGAGCGTACATACACGGGTGGTGGTTCGGTGCGTACATACACGGGTGGGGGTTCGGGGCGTACATACAATGCTGGGGTGGGGGTTCGGGCGTACATACACGGGTGGGGGTTCGGGACGTACATATAATGCTGGGGTGGGGGTTCGGTGCGTACATACACGGGTGGTGGTTCGGTGCGTACATACACGGGTGGGGGTTCGGTGCGTACATACACGGGTGGTGGTTCGGGGCGTACATACAATGCTGGGGTGGGGGTTCGGGGCGTACATACATGGGTGGGGGTTCGGTGCGTACATACACGGGTGGTGGTTCGGGGCGTACATACAATGCTGGGGTGGGGGTTCGGGGCGTACATACACGGGTGGGGGTTCGGGGCGTACATACAATGCTGGGGTGGGGGTTCGGTGCGTACATACACGGGTGGTGGTTCGGTGCGTACATACACGGGTGGGGGTTTGGGGTGTACATACACTGCTGGGGTGGGGGTACGGTCCGTACATACCCGTACCCACGCTCTGCATGCCTGGGTACGGCCCGTACCCATGCCTTTGGTGGGTGGGTACGGTGCGTCCCCCCATTGTTGCGGTGCCGTGGGGTCCGCACCGTACACAGTCCTTGGGGGCGTGGCTACAGGTCGTACCACGCGTACCCCTACATGACCCCAGCAATGCTGGTACGAGCTGTACCCAGGCCTTTCTGACGTGGGTACGGGCCATACCGCCATTGTTGTAGTGACGTAGGGGGACGCGTGGTACGTTCCGTACCCACGCTCTTTTGGTCTGGGTAGGGTACGTACCGGTTCGCGTGACCATCCACTTCCGCTGTGGCGGACGCATGCGTTGCTGGCCACGCCCCCACCCCCTGGAGGTGACCAGGCCCTGATGGTCAGGTATATCCAGGCCATGTATGATTTGGTACCATGTGTTGGTGTTGTGTGTCCTGCCTCTGCCCCCCCCTTTGCCCCTGGTTGTTGTGCTGACCTTCTGCGGCGTCTGCGTCGGTTCCTGTACGCCAGGTGGACTGCTAGGAGGGCAGGGATGGCACGTAGGTTCGGGTCCATGTCTGTTCGTCGCGTCCAGCTGCTCCTTGCGTGTGTCGTCCTGATTTCCCGGCACTTTTTGGCACCCGGTAAATATATTCCGTGCGAGATGACGTCGGTTCGAATCGTACTTCCTGGTTCGTGAAACGTAGGCTGGATGCGTACCGACGTCAGGTCGGCGCTTTTCCGGATCGGAATTGTGTTTCGATTCTGTTCGGTCAGTGTTTTGTTCGATTCGAACGGAAATGGTGTTTCCGTCCGAATCGTACTTGCATTTTCGGATGGATTTCGCACCGGGTACGAGTCGGACGGAGAAAAGGCTCCGTCCGATGGTTCGTACCCGCTTTTTACCGGATCGGAATTGGCACCCGAGTGAAGATTTTTGTAAATGTCTCCATATACATTGGTTTAGATGGAAGTAACATCCTTGGATAGCTGTATGGGGGTACAGTTTTAGAATGCAATTCATCATGGCTTGCTCAAAGTCTATGATAATTCTTTCAGGGGAAAAATCATTTGATTCTTGTTTTAGTTTTCCTAGCATTTCATTATATGTTGTGTTTTGTTTGTTAGGTAATAGTGCATAGATTAAAGGTATGGAAGTGTTGTGATATTGACCGTGTATTGTGTAAAGCTGGTAGAATGGTTTTGGGCATATTGTAAAGGTGCCATCCATCATCCATGTTTGGCATTGTTGGAGTTTAGTTATATTGTTTGCAGTAGCAAACATTATGATTCTTTTTTCTGTACTTTTGTTATAAAAAAAAATGAAAGGTTCATTATTGTGGGTGATAGTTAATTCTGGTGGAATGATGATATCTTGAAAAGTTTTAGGGGATGGTATTGTTGTTGTGGTTGATTTTTTGGTCCTAGCAATTGTTCTTTTTATAGAAGCAATTGATGGTAATTGGCCTCTTGCTTCTTTGGGCACTCTAGGTAATAGTTCTTTTAGGATTACACTTGTAGCAGTTTGTGAACCAGTGCTTAATTGTTTTATATTTTCAAGGGTTGATCTGACTTCTATTTCAGAGAGATTGGGTGGATGGTTATGCTCTCTTGTATATAGTACAGTTGTTTCTCTTGTTGTTGCTCGTCCGTAGCATTTGTTAGAATAATATTTAGAACACTTCCAGTTCACTTTTCGTTCCGTCTGCTTTTCTTGGGTGTATGTGTAACCCATGTAACACAATAGGAATTTTCCTTTCTGCGATGTTATAAATTGGGCTTCTTCTGTCATTGTGATGTGTTAGAAATCTGGAAAAAATGTATATGAAAATATATGCAATAGTACTTTACATATTTCTATGAAAATAGCAAAAAACAAACTTTTTTATATATACTTACCAAGTGTTTTTGGTTGTATTTGAATGAAGATGTTCTTTGTAGACAAAATGCTGTTTCGTTGATGTAGTCTCTGAAAGTTAAACAACATATATTGTTTTGGTTGTTTTAGTTTTTTTAAGTGGGGTGGTATTGCTGTTTGGTATAGACTATAGGTGTTAATTTATACAGGTTTTTAAAAACTTAAAAAAGAGAACATGGATTTGTTTAGGGGTTTAGGATGTTTTGGGGTTTGAGTAGGATTTAATTAATATTTTAGAAAGTATTTTGATAGTATACTTACTTTTTTAGTGAGTCCTTTCTGGCAATGTTCAATCTTTTCTTTAGCTGTTTTGAGTAATATCTGTAGTGGAAACATAAAGAGATGGAATATATGAGTTAGTTATTTATTTGAGTAAAGATAAATTAGTGTTTTAGTTTAATTTGGCAGTTTAGTTAGAAAAGATAATTTACTTACGTTTTTAGAATAGTAGTAGGATGTAGGTTTCTTCTGTTTAGCAGAGTTTCTTCTTCGTTCAATGCTTTGGTTTAAGGCACAGTAGAAGACTTGTTTTAATTGGTTCATATAGTGGTTTTAAATTGTTTCTTGAATGTTATTGGTTGCTTTTTGTATGTGGCCTTTCTATTGGATGTTTTGAATTTTTTTTATTTAATTGGTTTCCTTTTATGGAAAATGCTAAGTAAGAGTATATTTAGTTTTAAAGGAGGAGAGTTTTAAATAATTATATAGAAAAAGATTGTTTATAATGTGTTTTAATTTTTTGGAATGTGTTCGAAATGCCTATGTGATAATTATTTCTGTTTTTTTTATTATGTTGTTAAATATTTATATAGTTAGAAATGTTATGTTTATGTTTAAGTAGAATATAATTGGAAAATGTATGTTTTAGGAAAATATTGTATTTATGTTGTTTAAAGTATTGGTTTTATTAGTATTAGAATTGTCGATATATTTAAAAAAAACGATATTATTGATGTCTATATTTTGGTTATCGATATTTGTTACATGTGGTATATTTATTTATTTATGTCGATATTTAGTATTGCGATATTGATGTGTGCGATTTTAGTGTGATCGATATAATTGTATTACGATATTGTAGTGTCGATATTAGTGTAGTTTTTTAATTAAGTATACAATGTCGATAATTTTGATGTCGATATTTTTGTTGCGATATTTGTGTAGTTCGATAATGTGTCTTTCGATAATATGTCAGAGATCCATTAAATACATCTGAGAGAGAGTGGTTATGGAGACTTGAGGGGGCACTGTTAAAGGGTGGTAGTGAGGGAGTCTGTGGGGGGGCGCCTGTGGGGGGCACTAACAAACATTGTCACACAGGACACCACCAGCGCTAAAGCCGGCCCTGCTGCTGCACCATTGAAATCATGACCCTAGATCCTGCAACGTAACTACACTACACTTGTGACTGCTTATTTAGTAGTTAAATATAGCAATATTGGGTGTTTAGAGGAGTTCTCACAACTTTTGGCCCCAGTGCCACTGCAGTGGGTGCCTAGAGCTTTTGGCCCTGCACTACTGTACCTGCTGCACCATTCAAATCATGAACCTACTGCCTGCTAGATAAATGCACTTGTGGCTGTCTTGTTTAGTTGTAAAATTTAGCAATAATCTGGGTTTAGTGGAGTCCCTGGAGCTTTTGGCCTCAGTGACACTGCACCTTCTGCACAATTCAAATCAAGTCTCTTTTAACTGCAAGGTAACTGCAATTGTGATTGTCTGTTTAATAGTCAAATATAGAAATATTATGTGTTTAGAGGAGTTCTGACATTTTTTGGGCCCGGTGCTACTGCACTTGCTGCACCATTCAAATCATGACTCTGTAATCTGCAAGGTAACTGCACCCGTGGTTGCCTGTTTATAAATAAAATATGGCAATATTAGGTGTTTAATGGGGTGCCTGGAGCTTTTGGTCCCGGTGCCACTGCACCTGCTGCAGTATTGAAATCCTAACCCTAGTGCTTGCTAGATAACTGCACTTATGACGGCCTGTTTATTTGTAAAATATAGCAATGTTAGGTGTTTAGAGGAGTTCTGACAAATTTTGAGGCTGGTGCCACTGCACCTGCTGTGCCATTCAAATAATGACTGCTGCCTGCAAAATAAATGCACTTGTTTCTGCCTGTTTAGTAGAAAAATATAGCACTATTTGGTGTTTAGGGGAGTTATGACTGCTTTTGGCCCCGGTGCCACTGTACCTGCTGCACCATTCAAATCAAGCCCCTTTCAATTGCAAGATCACTGCAATTGTAACTGACAGTATAGCAGTAAAATATAGCAATATTTTATGTGTTTACAGGAGCTCTGACAACTTTTGGGCCTGGTGTCACTGCACCTGCTGCCTCAATGAAATCATTACCCTGTTGTCTGCAAGGTAACCGAACTTGTGACTTCCTGGTTAGATTTAAATGTTAGCAATTATCTGGGGTTAGCGGGGTCCCTAAAGTTTTTGGCCACTGCACCTGCTGCACCATTCAAATGAAGTCCCTTTTAACTGCAAGGTAATTGCAATTGTGACTGCCTGTTTAGTAGTCAAATATAGCAATAAAATGTGTTTAAAGGAGTTCTGACAACGTTTGGGCCTGGTGCTGCTGCACCTGCTGCACCATTCAAATCATGACCCTGTTGTCTGCAAATTAACTGCACTTGTGGCTGCCTGTTTAGTAGTAAAATATAATTTTAACCCTTGTATACTAACTTTTTTTTTACTTGCAATGTTTATTAAAACATTTAGAATTTGATCATAATGGCCAATAACATTAAGTTGAAAAAAACAATTCCATAATGCCTACAAAGTGCAAAGAAATGTACTGTGCTATGAATAGGAAATGCTACAAATGTTCTTTGGCTAAAGCATATTGTTAGAATCAGAGTCAGGGAAAGGGGTTACACTACTAAAACAACCCCTGCTCACCCTCTAGGTAGCTTGACGCGAGCAGACAAGGCTTATCTCAGAGCGTTATAGGTTAAGCATTTGTGAACACATATAGTAACCAAGTGACAACACTACAAATGGACACCACACAGGTATTTATATTAAAAATAAGGATTCTTTATATAGGATTATCACAAGACCATTAAACGATTAAAAATACACAATACGGTTGCTTAGTTGTTAGAAGATTGCTTAGTTTCTCTTAAGATCTTAAATGCAACACTTTAAGTCAATGTACCTTAGATGCGACACGTAGGGCAACGAAAGTGTTGCAGCGATGCAGATGCGTTGAAGTTCTTGGTGCAAAAGAAATAAAGATGGGATCTTCCAGATGCGTTACGCTTCTCCGATGTTGCGAGAAGGCTCGACTCGATGCGTCAGCTACAGCGGCGTCACCCTTGACGAGATGCGACGACAGCGGCCTTGGCAGCGGCACTCTTCTCCGACGTTGCGAGACGCTTCCGCTCAATGCGATGCTGCAGCGGCGACACCCCTTCTGCGAGATGCGACGACAGCGGCTCCGACGGCCGCACGCTTCTCCGTGGATGCGAGGCGCTTTTCTGGTTGCGGTGCAATGCGACAACTACGATGGCTGCGATGGCGACACGCTTCCTCCTCGATGCAAGACTCTTCTCTCGATGCGGTGCAATGCGACAGCTGCGATGGCTGCAATGGCGACACGCTTCTTCAGCGTTGCGAGACACTTACGGAATGATGCGAGACGCTTCCGCTCGATGCGAGGCTGCGGCGGCGACACTCTCTGCGAGATGCGACGACAGCGGCTCCGACAGCAGCACGCTTCTCTTCCTTGCGTCGCGCTTCCAGCTCCTTGCGACACGCAGTCCCTCAGAAGGCCCAACAACAGCAGCAGGAACTTCCAAAAGAGACTCTGGGGAGCTGGGGGTGAAGTCCACTGGTCCTGGGACTTCGTTCAGGGGGCAAGCTCAGTTCAAGCCGTTGGAGATCTTTTCAAAGCACAAGTTGAAGCAAAGTCTTTAGCAGTCTTTCTCCTCTCCTTCAGCAGCAAGGCAACCACTGCAGGCCAATCCCTCAGGTCAGGGACAGTTACTCCTCCTACAGCTTTCCCAGTTCTTCTCCTCTGGCAGAGGTTCTTCTTGTTTCAGCAGGATCTAATTTCTTGGGAGCAGGGTCCCAATACTTATACCCCTAATTCCTTTGTTCCTCTGGGGTTGAGGGGCCTTTGCCCAGTCCAAACCAGTTCTTGAGCACTCTGTTGACATGACTCTGCCTTTCTATTCAGGGTGCAGGGCAGAGACATCAGCCGCTCCGCAGGAGGTGGAGCCAGCATTGTGGTAGCAGAGCACAACCCTATTCAGAGCCCAGGTGTACTCCTCCCACCCATCTGACTGCCAATCTTCCTATTCACCACCAGGCTGCCTAGCTCTGCCCCTCTGGGTTTCCCCAGCCCTGTCACTCACACAACCAGACAGGCAGATACACATCATAGCAGAGGCGGGCTGAAATGGTCAAGCAAGCAAATACCAACTTTCTAAAAGTGGTATTTGCAAACACAGAATATTAAAATAAACTTTACTAAAAGATGTATTTTATTATTCTGAGTTCAGGCATACTAAACTCGAAATTCTACCATGTTCCCTGGGTCTGTTAGGATCATAGGATGTAACAATTCTAACAGCCCATTCTGGCCTATGGAGAACAGGTAGCCTTACAATAGTGAAAAACGAAAATGGGTGTAATTTACTATTAGGACATGCCACACACATCAGGGCTTGTCCTACCTTATGCTTACAATGCACCCTGCCCTTGGGCCTACCATAGGGGTGACTGATATGAAGTTAAGGGAAGGTTTAGGGACTGGCAAGTGGGTGCACTTACCCAGTCAGCATGACAGTACCAGACTGCACGCAGGCTCTGCAATGGCAGACCTTAGATACATTTTACCAGGCTGCTTCTGTGGGTGGCACAACCAGTGCTGCAAGCCCACCAGCAGCATTTGTATTTACAAGCCTTGGCACTCCTGGTGCACTTTACTGGGGTCTGACAGTAAACCAAATAAGCCAATCATGGAATCCAACCAACATATACATTTTAAATAGGGAGCACTTGCACTGTGGCACTGGTTGGCAGTGGCACAGTACTCTGAGCAGCTAACACCAGCAAAACACATGAGGCATAGCGACAAAAAAGTGGAAGGGAGACTCACGCCAAGGTGCCAGGTCTAACACGTGTCCCCTCCAGGTGAAAAGTGGGGAGAACTACCCTAACCCAGGGAGTTCCTCATCACTAAGGCGGAAAAATCTGGACAGACCGTCAGCATTGGCGTGATCTGTACCAGGGCGATGTTCCACCGTGAAATCCATACCCTGTAGGGAAATGGACCACCTCAACAGCTTTGGATTCTCACCGCTCATATGCATCAACCATCTGAGGGGCCTGTGGTCTGTCTGAACCCGGAAGTGAGACCCAAACAGGTATGGTCTTAGCTTCTTCAGCGCCCAGACCACAGCAAATGCCTCACGCTCAATAGCACTCCATTTCTGTTCACGTGGAAGTAACCTCCTGCTAATAAAGGCTACAGGTTGATCTAGGCCCTCTTCATTAATCTGTGTAAGAACAGCCCCCACACCATGCTCTGAAGCGTCTGTCTGAACGATAAACTCTTTGGAGAAGTTGGGAGCCAAAAGCACGGGCGCCGTGCACATAGCAGCTTTCAGGGCCTCAAAAGATTTCTGACAGGTGTCAGTCCAGATCACCTTCCTGGGCTGCTTCCTTGAAGTCAGCGCTGTCAAGGGGGCAACCATGTTACCATACCCCTTGACAAACCTCCTGTAGTACCCGGTGAGACCTAGGAAGGCTCTCACCTCTGTCTGGGTTTTGAGCGACTCCCAATTCAGGATGGTTTCTATCTTGGGTTGAAGGGGTGCCACCTGGCTACTCCCAACTTGGTGCCCCAAGTACACCACTGAACTCTGCCCGATCTGGCACTTACTCGCCTTGATCATGAGGCCTGCCCTCCGCAGCGCCATCAACACTTCCCAGAGGTGGCGCAGGTGTTCCTCCCACGTGGAGCTGAACACTGCGTTGTCATCCAGGTAGGCTGCACTGAACGAATCCAGCCCAACCAACACCTGGTTGACCAACCTCTGGAAGGTGGCAGGGGCATTTTTAATCCCAAAGGGCATAACCCAGAACTGGAAATGCCCATCAGGGGTGGAAAATGCTTACCTCTCTTTGGCCCCATCGGTCAAGGCGATCTCCCAATACCCAGACGTTAGATCAAACGTGCTGAGGTAGTGGGCAGTCCCTAGCCGATCTATGAGCTCATCAGCTCTGGGGATGGGGTGTGCGACAGTCCTGGTGACCGAATTGAGTCCTCTGTAGTCCACACAGAACCGGAGTTCGGGTGTGGCTCCCGGCGCTGCAGCCTTTGGGACCAAGACCACTGGGCTGGCCCAAGGACTGCTTGAGGACTCAATAACCCCAACGGGGAAAAAATCTTGGAGACCTCCTCCTTGATGCAGGCCCTTACCTTGTCAGTCACCCTGTAGGCCTTGTGCCTCACAGGTGTACTATCCCCAGTGCCCACATCATTGACGCACCATTGACACCGGGAACCAGGGAAAACAGGTCAGAAAATTGTCCCAGCAGCTGGCGACAATCGTTCTGTTGCTCAGGGGTCAGGGTGGAAGAGAGGATGACACCATCCACTGACCCATCTTGCTCCTTGACTGACAAGAGGTCAGGAAGAGGCTCGGTCTCCTCCTCCATCCCAGCATCTGTTGCCAAGAGCATGCCCACTTGGGACCTCTCCAAGTGGGGCTTGAGGCGGTTGACATATAGGACCCTTAAGGGGTTCCTAGGAGAATTCAGGTCCACCAAATAGGTAACCGGACTCTTGCGCTCCACCACCTCAAAGGGACCGGTCCACTTATCCTGGAGCGCACAGGGCTCATACCCATACCTTCTGTCCAGGCTGAAGCTCTACCAGAGTGGCATTCTGGTTGTACCACCACTTCATCTCCTCCTGGCTGGCTTCCAGGTTTGCCTCAGCAAGTTCCCTGAAACGCCTAGTCTGGTGCCTGAAAGCCAGCATGTAACCATATACATTCTGGGGAGGTTTCCTGGGAGATTGCTCCCAGCCTTCCTTGACCATACTTAGAGGTCCTCTCACTGGGTGTCCATACAAAAGCTCAAAGGGACTGAACCCTAGAGACTTCTGTGGCACCTCTCTGTAAGCAAAGAGGAGGCATGGTAAGGGGACGTCCCACTTACGCCTCATGGGTCCTTCCAGGCCCATTATCATGCCTTTGAGGGTTCGGTTGAATCTCTCAACCAACCTGTTTCCTTGGGGATGGTAAGGTGTGGTGAACTTGTAGGTTACACCACACTCTTGCCAAAGGGATTTCATATATTTAGATATGAAATTGGTACCTCGGTCAGACACCACCTCTAGAGGGAATCCCACTCGGGAGAAAATTCCCATCAGCGCACGTCCCACCACAGGGGCCGTCACTGTCCTCAGAGGGATGGCTTCCGGGTACCGGGTGGCATGGTCCACCAGGACCAGGATGAACCTATTGCCCATCGCTGTATTGGGGTCCAGTGGCCCTACAATGTCAATCCCCACTCGCTGGAATGGGGTACTGACCACAGGGAACGGTTGGAGTGGAGCCTTCTGCTTCCTTCCACTCTTCCCACTTGCCTGGCAAGTTTGGCATGTTCTGCAGTGAGTATCTGAACTACTGCGCATTTGGGGCCAAAATAAGTGGGTGACAAGTCTTTCAAAGGTCTTGTCCTGCTCCAAATGTCCTGCTAAGGGTACATCGTGAGCCAGCCCCAGTAGGTAGGCTCTGAAGCGCTGGGGTACCACAAGCACACGGGCTGACCCAGGCTCAGCAACCTTAGGCTCAGAATACAGGGGGTCGTTCTCCCAGTAAATGAAATGTGTTCCGGACTGATCACCGTTGGCCTGGTCTGCAGCCTGCTGCCGCATACCCACAAGAGAAGGGCATTCTTTCTGCTCCCTGCAGAATTCTTCCCTGGAGGGTCCTCCTTCTTGCTGCCAATGGGTCAGCTCAGGCAGGTCCCCCAGTTCAGCTATCTGTTCCCCTGTAGGTTCCAGGGCATCCCCTCAAGGTCTGCTCCCTCATGGACCGTGGGAACTTCAGGGGCCGGCTTCCCGCACCCCCTGCTCCTTCTCTTTAAGGCCGGTCTCTGGGCCTCCCTCTCAGGCTCCAGGACCTCTTGAGTACCTCTACTGGCTGCCATGGACCGTGTGGTGACACACGCCCAATCCGGCATACCCAACATCTCCAGGTGAGCACTCCGCTCCACCTTAGCCCAAGGTGAGCTCTCCAAGTCGTTCCCTAACAGACAGTCTACAGGCATGGCGGCCTCACAGCTACCTGAAGAGTACCAGAGACCTCCCCCCCCCCCACTGAAAGGGAACCTGAGCCACTGGGCAGTGACTCTCAGTGTTGTCGGTGGCAATAACCGGATAGAATGCTCCTGGGACAACCTGCTCCTGAAACACCAGGTGGCGCTTGACAGCCGTCACACTGGCTCCTGTGTCTCTGAGAGCTTCAACCCTATGGCCATTTATGGTCACCCACTGCCTGTATTTTTTAGTGTTCTCAGGCAGCTGGGTTTGGGGGACCATTTCACGGTCTCCTAATGAGACCAGGGACATCTCTGTGGGACCCCACCCACCTTGGACACCCATCTCCTCCCCCAGGGCTACACTAGTCACCTGCCGGGATGGAGCACCAGTGGGTGCTGGTTTACCAAACAATGGACACTTCACATCAGAGGCAAAATGCCCCATGTTACCACACTTGTAACATCTGATGGGGCCCTTCTGAACAGGTGTACCTGTCGGGGCCCCGGTCGGTTTCTGTGGTGGGGGAGGCTGAGAACCTTTCCCTTGGTTCCCTTGGGGATTACTTTGGGGCCTCTTCTGGAACTCCCTCTGTTTACCCTTGTCCCCCCCACTCTTCTTCTGGGGACCCTGCCCACCTTTGGCGGAATCTCCCACTTGACCCTTATGGACCCTGGTACTGACCCAGCGGTCCGCCTCCTCAGCAAGCTTCCTAGGGTTAGTCAGCGTACTATCAATCAGGTGCTGGCCTAGCTCAGGAAAACGATTACTGGACAAGTGCTCCCATGCCATTAAATCAAGAAGCCCTTGAAAATCATTAACTTTGCTACCCTTCACCCAACCATCCAGTGCTCTGCAAAAAAAAGTCACATATTCAACATACGTACTGTTTGGAATCTTGGTGCAACCCCTGAACCTTTGCCTATACAACTCAGGGGTCAACCCATACCTAGACATCAAAGCAGCCTTCATATGGGGATAGGAATTATAATCATCTGAAGGCAAATCCAGCAGTGTATCCCGCCCCTCACTAAGGAACCGTCCCCACAACCCCGCTCCCCAATCTTTCTCAGGGACCCGGTGGGAAGACATGGCTACCTCATAGGCCTTAAACCACTGCCCTATGTCATCATTCTTGAAGAATTCCTTAACCACATCCATGGGTATGTACACCCTTGATTCTGTCTGCACTGACGGTGTGCTGCCACCAGAGGGAGCCTTTACTAGACTCTGGGCTTTCAGCTCCATCTCCCTCAAAACCTTTTCATGTTCATATTGTAGCTTCTTTTCTTCCAGGGCTAACTTTCTACTCTGCATTTCCAATTCTAACTGCCCACTTAACTTGAGCTTGGCCAGCTCCAATTCATGCATCCTACACTCTTTTCTATCTGCCAGCTCCTCTGGAGATAGACTCTTACTAGACACACTGCTACCAGCAGAGGAAGGGCTTCTCCTTCCTCTTGAGCCCACTGGCCCATCCAGCTGCTCATCTGCATTATCATTCTCCATGGCATTCCTTGCTTCTACCCAGGCCCTCAGCGCCTTGTAGAACTCTGGCTTGCTTTTACATCCAGTAGTAGATACCTTGAATCTCCTGCAGAAGGACTTTAGCTGCTTGGCAGTGTAACTGTCTATTATCTCTTCTTCCCATTCCAATTCAGTATTCACAGAGACTACGGATGCTGCTTTCTCCACCACTGGTTAAGTTTGGCAGTACTCAAAAATAGAAAGTCCCAAAAAGAAATCTACCAACAAGTATTGGTTGCGTTTAAGGTCTGCAGTCACTAAGTAGTGTTCACCAATCACTGTACATGAGTCACAAATGCAAGTCCAGAATCCTCACCGCTGACCACCAATGTTAGAATCCGGGTTCTCTGGTTGGTACAGGTAGGTACTTGTGACAAGCAGGGAACCTTTCCTCTAGTCAGGGAAAGGGGTTACACTACTAAAACAACCCCTGCTCACCCTCTAGGTAGCTTGGCGCGAGCAGACAAGGCTTATCTCAGAGCGTTATAGGTTAAGCATTTGTGAACACATACAGTAACCAAGTGACAACACTACAAATGGACACCACACAGGTATTTATATTAAAAATAAGGATTCTTTATATAGGATTATCACAAGACCATTAAACGATTAAAAATACACAATACGGTTGGTTAGTTGGTAGAAGATTGCTTAGTTTCTCTTAAGTTCTTAAATGCGACACTTTAAGTCAATGTACCTTAGATGCGACACGCAGGGCAACGAAAGTGTTGCAGCGATGCAGATGCGTTGAAGTTCTTGGTGCAAAAGAAATAAAGACGGGATCTTCCAGATGCTTTATGCTTCTCCGATGTTGCGAGAAGGCTCGACTCGATGCGTCAGCTACAGTGGCGTCACCCTTGACGAGATGCGACGACAGCGGCCTTGGCAGCGGCACTCTTCTCCGACGTTGCGAGACGCTTCCGCTCGATGCGATGCTGCAGCGGTGACACCCCTTCTGCGAGATGCGACGACAGCGGCTCCGACGGCGGCACGCTTCTCCGTGGATGCGAGGCGCTTTTCTGGTTGCGGTGCAATGCGACAACTACGATGGCTGCGATGGCGACACGCTTCCTCCTCGATGCGAGACTCTTCTCTCGATGCGGTGCAATGCGACAGCTGCGATGGTGACATGCTTCTTCGGAGTTGCGAGACACTTCCGGAATGATGCGAGACGCTTCCGCTCAATGCGAGGCTGCGGCGGCGACACTCTCTGCGAGATGCAACGACAGCGGCTCCGACAGCAGCACGCTTCTCTTCCTTGCGTCGCGCTTCTAGCTCCTTGCGACACGCAGTCCCTCAGAAGGCCCAACAACAGCAGCAGGCACTTCCAAAAGAGACTCTGGGGAGCTGGGGGTGAAGTCCACTGGTCCTGGGACTTCGTTCCGGGGGCAAGCTCAGTTCAAGCCCTTGGAGATCTTTTCAAAGCACAAGTTGAAGCAAAGTCTTTAGTAGTCTTTCTCCTCTCCTTCAGCAGCAAGGCAACCACTGCAGGCCAATCCCTCAGGTCAGGGACAGTTACTCCTCCTACAGCTTTCCCAGCTCCTTCTCCTCTGGCAGAGGTTCTTCTTGTTTCAGCAGGATCTAATTTCTTGGGAGCGGGGTCCCAATACCTATACCCCTAATTCCTTTGTTCCTCTGGGGTTGAGGGGCCTTTGCCCAGTCCAAACCAGTTCTTGAGCACTCTGTTGACATGACTCTGCCTTTCTATTCAGGGTGCAGGGCAGAGACATCATCCGCTCCGCAGGAGGTGGAGCCAGCATTGTGGTAGCAGAGCACAACCCTATTCAGAGCCCAGGTGTACTCCTCCCACCCATCTGACTGCCAATCTTCCTATTCGCCACCAGGCTGCCTAGCCCTGCCCCTCTGGGTTTCCCCAGCCCTGTCACTCACACAACCAGACAGGCAGATACACATCATAGCAGAGGCGGGCTGAAATGGTCAAGCAAGCAAATACCAACCTTCTAAAAGTGGTATTTGCAAACACAGAATATTAAAATAAACTTTACTAAAAGATGTATTTTGTTATTCTGAGTTCAGGCATACTAAACTCGAAATTCTACCATGTTCCCTGGGTCTGTTAGGATCATAGGATGTAACAATTCTAACAGCCCATTCTGGCCTATGGAGAACAGGTCGCCTTACAATAGCCAAAAACGAAAATGGCTGTAATTCACTATTAGGACATGCCACACACATCAGGGTTTGTCCTACCTTATGCTTACAATGCACCCTGCCCTTGGGCCTACCATAGGGGTGACTGATATGAAGTTAAGGGAAGGTTTAGGGACTGGCAAGTGGGTGCACTTACCCAGTCAGCATGACAGTACCAGACTGCACGCAGGCTCTGCAATGGCAGACCTTAGACACATTTTACCAGGCCGCTTCTGTGGGTGGCACAAACAGTGCTGCAAGCCCACCAGCAGCATTTGTATTTACAAGCCTTGGCACTCCTGGTGCACTTTACTGGGGTCTGACAGTAAACCAAATAAGCCAATCATGGAATCCAACCAACATATACATTTTAAATAGGGAGCACTTGCACTGTGGCACTGGTTGGCAGTGGCACAGTGCTCTGAGCAGCTAACACCAGCAAAACACATGAGGCACAGCGACAAAAAAGTGGAAGGGAGACTCACGCCAAGGTGCCAGGTCTAACACATATGCTTTACACCACTAAGTATTAAAAAGCAAGCTTTACAGCATACTGTTAGAAGCTGTCAGCCTTTTTCATAGGAAGAGATTTTACTTTGACAGTGGCTTAAACAGTGTGAACAGCTTTAGTAGAAGTATGGTAAATGCGTGCAGCCAGGGGAAGATAACAAAAAAAAAGTTCCACACAAAAGCGAATGAACACAGTAATTCGAATTCGGGAACTGACAAGAGCCCCCTCTTAAGATATATTAAAGACAAGAGATTTCAGAAGCACAGCACACGCACTGTGCAGGCGAAACCTAAAGATGGGTGAAGTGAAGGTACTTAAAGTAGAAGATTCACATGTCACTAACTCGGCTTGTATGAGAGAAAGGGGCAACCTGAATGTGTGATCGCATGTATTTAGTCAGACTGACAGGTTGCTACCACATACAGCTGTAAAGAAATCAGCTTTTCGATATCAACCTTGATGGGAAATTGAGAACCCTGCTCCTGTTTATTTTATAGAGCACCAAAACCTATGGCAGGGTATAAGTCAAAAGGGTGGTACCTCAATAGGCACACCACTTCTCCAGGGTACGTGAAGGCTGTTAAAAGTTGAGCTCATATTTCCCTGTATATGTGCTATTTTTGTGTGCATTTGTTTCTGTTGGAGTGTGCACATGGGACTTGACTTTGTGTTTGATTGTCTGTGTATGTTTGGCTTTTTTATGTATACGTTTGTACGTGAGATGTGCCCTGCTCTGTGTTTATGTGTTCATACTTTTATGCATATTTGTGTTAGTGTGTTTCTTTGTGAACGTTTCCCTGTGGGTCATGTCTATACTTGTGTGTGGGAGCGTGTCTCTCTTTGTGCATGTGTGCCTATGTGCCCCCCACCCCGAGTGTGTGTATGTATGTATGCCTCTCAGCATGCATCTGTGTTGTCTGTGATTTGTGTCGAGCTGAGCACCTCAGAGTGTGCGATAATAGTAATGCCTTTACTTTTCTGTGTCATCAGTGTATGTGGGAGTGCGTGGGATTCTGAAGGAATGTTCTCCTCTGTATGCCCTTGGGTCATTCCTATTGATTATCTGCATTAGGGGCTGCCTTTCCCCTCATACATTGTTCAGTAAGCAGGGTCATTACATCTGAAGCAATGCCGGAGCAAGGGTCACTGTCACTGACGCCCGAGACCAACTTCAATGTTGCATCCCCGATGTCTGCCCTCTCGAGTACATGGTCCCCTCCAGGATTCCGTACAGTTGGCAGGTGCACCGCGGCCGGTATCAAAGAACGCTTCCAATAGGGCTTTTATGAGACATTTTGAGGCACTGGTGAATCAATGAGTCTGGACGGAGCACATGTTTCATAAACAGCTAGTACGCAGATGTGCTTGAGTGTTTGAAGATGATTTTCCAAACAAAAGTGAAAACTCAGCATTTTTATTTATTTACCTGCCTCTGCAAAGGGGGCATAAAACTGTCAATGCCCCTTGTGTCTAAGCATTGCTGAGGCTTCCTGTGCAAGAGCTTACAGGCAGCGATGTAACATGGGCCCTAATGCAAGCAAGGGAAGCGGTCCTCCACGCATGTGCGTGATAGCAAAAAGCCTCCACAAAATAGGGTGAAAGTGGGCCCCTCGGGCCCCGGAGCCACTGCAGCTCTATTGGCAGTAATGAGGACTGGGGCTGGGTGCAGATACTTTCGCAATCCATCTCGCAGACTATCGCTATTTGAGAATCGCAAAACGCTACGTATGTAGGATTAGCAAAAAAAATTGCGAATCCTACATATTCCTTAATTGGGAATTGCAAATTGCGATTCCCGATTAAGGAATACCTCCCCATTCATTCCTATGGGCCTAGAGGCCTATATGAATGAATGGGAAGACATTCTCAATATGCGATTCGCAATTAGAGAATCGCAAATTGAGAATGCAATTTCAAGGGTGACAGGGTGTCAAATGGACACCCTGTTGCACCCCTGAAATAAGCATGGGTGCACTTGTGGCACACATACATTACCTAAGGGCATGTATGTGAGTCACATGACACTTTGAAAAATTAAAAAAATGCAATAAATCGCAAATTACCACCAACTTGAAGTTGGTGGCAATTTGCGATTCCTTGCGGCCAAATCGCACTTTTATTGTGCTGCTTACATTGCATTTACGGAATCGCAATTTGAGATTCCGTAAATGCAATTGCAAAATAGGGAATCGCAAAATTTGCGATTCCTTATTTTGCGAGGGGTGTTTTGTGTCATACATTGGACACTGCTGGTTTGCGATCGCAAATGCCAAAATTCTGCGAATTTCTGCATTTGCGATCGCAAAATTGCCTTCATACATATGGCCCTATGTCCACTGCAGTTTATTATGTAACGCTTAGAGTGATGCTGCGCTGGAGCACAAGTGTCCTGCAGTCACAAGCCATCTCCGGAGACTCTGTGATAGCCACTGTAATGGCCCGGGCGAGCCAAAGATTACCTTATCTATGAGGATGTACCCAAAGAGTGAAGTTCGGGGCATATTATCAAGAAACGGCGTTAAAATTATCGCCGCTTTAGCGGCAGAAAACTACCACTAAAGCGGCGATAATGGGCTTGATAATATTCCCTTGAGAATTCCCATAGAAGCCCATGTTCTGGTGTGAACATGGGCTTCTATTGGAATTCTCTGCGGCATATTATCAAGCCCATTATCGCCGCTTTAGTGGCAGTTCTCTGCCGCTAAAGCGGCGATAATTTTAACGCCGTGCTTGATATTATGCCCCTTAGTTTTTTCTCTCACCCTTCATGAAGTCCTTTGATATAAGTATAGAAGCGTTAACAGGTTGTCTTGTGTTATTCTTCCATCACATTTGAGTGAAAATCGGTACTTTTGCGATCATCTATGCCACAAAAGATAAACTTTCACAGAACAACTCTGCATGAGTTTTGCATAACAAAACCATGAAAAAGATATATGCTTCTCGTCTTCACAGCGTTTCATTAAAGTGAGGTTTGTCTCGCGATGCGCGTGCACTCAGTGCCAAAGCAACTCCACAAACTCCCCATTGTGAAATCAGGACATATCCTAGACGTCGGTGGTGTGAACTTAAACCACGCACATCCCTACTTTTGGCACCTCTGTCTGGTGGTTAGAATGTTGGATGGTTTTAAAATAATAGTGAATAAATGATTCAATGAATGGTGACACCTATGTTGCACAGCACCTTCAGGTAACTTGCCTCTAGGGCTCGGTGAGAGTGTTCCAGTATGTTGTGGTAGTGGCTATTATAGGATAATGCAAACAGGTCCGGCTTTAGCACTGCTGGTGCCATGTGCGACAGTGTTTGTTGGTGCCGCCCAATGACCACCTCTGCCATCGATTCTCTCTCTACCACCATTTAACAGCAGGGGTGGTTCTTCCACTGAGGCGGAGGAATGTTGCCTCACTGTTCTCAGTGCAGGAAAAATAAAATGATAATAACGTCAATTATTTTTCGTAGGTTAGGGGTTGGCTTAGGGCGGGGCGGGCAGGTGGCACATCGGGAGGCGTGGTTTGCATACTCCAAGTATGCATGACGGTTTCGCCGGCAGTCTTGGGCCAGCCAAGCAGTCCTGCACACTTTGTATGTTCCTCACCAGGCTGTAATACACAGCCTGGTGAGGAACATGCCCAGGCTCCCACTGCCTGTCTGATTGTCGAGCCACAGTGCTTACACCAATCACAGCACTGAATTGCAGTATTGTGATTGGCTTAGGGGAGCCTGGGTGCCTCCTGTTTCTGGGACGCGCTGGAGAAAAAGACAGTGGAGAGACAGCCACAGGGGCTGTGAGGAGGTAAGTGGTTTTTTTTTGCCCCCCGCCAACCACCCCTCCAACCCCATGTCCTGCCAGCTGCTACTGTTTAACAGTGCCCCTCAAGTCTCCATAACCACCGTCTTTCAGATTTATTCCGTTTTATAGCGCCACTCATAACAGTGTAAGGTATCAGAGCACTTAACATCACAAAAACATTGCACAGAGTCAATCATACCTGTGTCAATCAGTGTATAGAAAATGTTACATAAGACAGAGGACTACAAGGTGTAAGAGTCACAGGTCATCCATACTGGTAGATAGTATAGTTTACGAGTTCTTGGTTTGGAAAAGCACTTAGAATTTAAAACGTAACACCATTGTTAGTGGTTCTCTTTAATAATAAAAATAGATTTTTACCCAAATTAACCCTTTTTTGCAAAATTAGGATAAATATAAGACTAAGCAAAAAAACATATAGTGTAATCTATACATTGCAGTTTGTATGCAGCGCTTTGATGACAGTAAGGCTCACTGTTCTATGTTAGGATTATAACGTATAACTGCTATTAAAAAAGGATCTCTCAGACAAAAGTAGTTTCCCACTGACCTATTTACAATATATGCACTTTGTGATCTGCACAGTACATATTCTTTGCAGCAGGAATATTAACCATCTGTGCTACCTTACCATGAGTCAAAACTTTCAGTAGACAAACCTCCCATTACTCTCTAGGAAGAACATTAATCACTGGAGTTATCTTGACATTTTTTATTAATGCCAGAAATTTGCTGAAGGCAAAGAATGTGGCAGCAAGTGCTTTTAAAACCATAATATACTTGGAAGCATTGCACCCCCACCCCAAGTCAACAGGTGGCACTGATTACTCCACCCTAGCGTCGGCCCTGGATGTAGAACCCGCTCACCACTGTCAATGTTCCAAGTGTCACATGGGCATTCTGTTTTCTGGGGATATATAATTAACCCCAACTCAGGTCACATGATGTGAGACAAATATTAGGGTGCAAATTAGATGGTGGGCTATTTCCCCAAACTCCGTCATTGTGGAGGGACTGCCTTTGCATACAAGGGAGTTCACATAACCTCTTGATGTTTAGGGACAACCTCATGCTTTGCCATTGGGAAATAATCTGAATATATCCATTTTTGTTTTCTGCCTATGTTTCTGCTCTCTCACTTTTTCTTGGCTACTGTCTTCGTTTTATACAGTACCCTAATTCTATACATTAGTTATTTTATAGAGCTCTGGTGAGCCTCAGGGAGGGTATTCATATTTTTAAAACTGATAACATTTTAATGCAAATGTGTAAACCCCATAGGGAGGTGAGTGCAGACCACCCCCTAAATAGTGGTGTTAAGGCTCCATGTAGGCATACTCTAGCCATTGATTGCAGACCGCTAGGTAGCTGTAAGAAGTAAGACAAGTAATGGCAAAGCCAATAGGTCTGGCCTTGGCAAGCTTGTGCAATGGTTACTGTTAGAAATGGGATTTCTGGTTGGCTAAGGCTTGCGCCAAAGTCAGGCAGAAACCACCACTCTAGTCAGGGCAAGGAAGTTACACGCATAAGTTAACCCCTGCTCACCCCCTTGGTAGCTTGGCACGAGCAGTCAGGCTTATCTCTGAGGCAATGTGTAAAGCGTTTGCGCGCGCACCCAGCAACAACACCCAAGGCCCACCACAAAGGAAACTCCACACAAGGTATTCTATAAAAATAGCCTTTGTATTATACACAACACATCAGATAAAAACACACACTTTACAATGTGCCAACAGGCACGGGCAGAATTTACAAGGGATTATATGTACAGGGGACAGGGCCACATGGACCACTGTCCGAAATTAGCACTCTTAGAACTTAGGAATAATACTTTAGAACATAGCACACAATAACATATATAACACACAATCAGTAACTCCTGGTAACCAGAAAGTACCACCTACGCAACCCTAACCACCTTAGGAAAATACTGCGCAGGGAATCAGGACCTCACCAGCACCACCTGTACTAGGAGAAAAACAACCACCTAAGTATCACTCTACCTGTAGGGGTCTAAGCACATAAACACAGGATGCATAAAATACATTCAGAGGTGTAAAGCAAAGCACATGACGCATAAACACATTCAGAGGTGCAGGAAAAGGAACAATGGCGCAAAAACTCACATTAGCCACTATCTGTGGCAGTCCCTAGGCCAACTGGCCTTGTCGGGGCAAGGACGCCCTGCGTCCAGAAAATTACAAAAAACAGTGGTCCTGGACCTATATTCTGAATGAATTAATCAAATTGCTTCGTATTTTATGGTTGAGTTAACCACAACATTAGATGAATTAATACAATAAACAGAAGACAAACGACCTCGAAGAGAATTCATCATGTATTTATTCAATGATATATTGGAAGAGTGCCATCCATGTGATATTTAAACAAATGAATTAATCAAAAAAGAGAGGTTGCACCAGAAGGGATGTGCAGTGAAAAGGAGAGGGTGCTCAAGTGTAAGGAAATCAGAGGAAAGAATATTTCAACATTTTATCCGAAATTGAATATGTCGGGGCAAGAGGGCACGGCTACAAGTCACCGTCCTAAATGGTCTGTCCCAATGTCTTTCATAGGATCCTTGGCTATTGTTCAAACACAGAAATTAATTCTGATTCAGCACATTGAAGAGGATATTTCGGGTACAGACTGGATTCAAAGAGGGGCGTCGACGTTTCGATCCGACTTGCGACCATAAGGGAAATTAAACTGCCTCGGTCTTGCGGATCTTCATCAGGACTGGGCCTGGGCAACCTATCAGTTATAGGCGACGTGAATTCAAGGATTCAGCCTTGGAGTCCAGTAGATTGAAATCAACCTTGACATTCAATGTCCAAAAATGAACCACCAGAGGTTTCAAGGGACAAATCCAGCAAATGTTCGGCAATAAGGTTAGGGCGGTCCACTGGGGTTCCGTAAATTTCTTTGAAACAGCGCGCCTCGTCAGTACGCGGTCGTCGCTGTAGACTCCTACAGCGACGACCGCGTACTGACGAGGCGCGCTGTTTCAAAGAAATTTACGGAACCCCAGTGGACCGCCCTAACCTTATTGCCGAACATTTGCTGGATTTGTCCCTTGAAACCTCTGGTGGTTCATTTTTGGACATTGAATGTCAAGGTTGATTTCAATCTACTGGACTCCAAGGCTGAATCCTTGAATTCACGTCGCCTATAACTGATAGGTTGCCCAGGCCCAGTCCTGATGAAGATCCGCAAGACCGAGGCAGTTTAATTTCCCTTATGGTCGCAAGTCGGATCGAAACGTCGACGCCCCTCTTTGAATCCAGTCTGTACCCGAAATATCCTCTTCAATGTGCTGAATCAGAATTAATTTCTGTGTTTGAACAATAGCCAAGGATCCTATGAAAGACATTGGGACAGACCATTTAGGACGGTGACTTGTAGCCGTGCCCTCTTGCCCCGACATATTCAATTTCGGATAAAATGTTGAAATATTCTTTCCTCTGATTTCCTTACACTTGAGCACCCTCTCCTTTTCACTGCACATCCCTTCTGGTGCAACCTCTCTTTTTTGATTAATTCATTTGTTTAAATATCACATGGAGGGCACTCTTCCAATATATCATTGAATAAATACATGATGAATTCTCTTCGAGGTCGTTTGTCTTCTGTTTATTGTATTAATTCATCTAATGTTGTGGTTAACTCAACCATAAAATACGAAGCAATTTGATTAATTCATTCAGAATATAGGTCCAGGACCACTGTTTTTTGTAATATACATTACCCAGGTCCTTGACCATATTGGGTTACCCCGTCCTTTATAAAGATCTGCGTCCAGAAAAGTCAGGGCGCGCCGGCGCAGGCTGCGCAAACCAGCGCGCACAAAGCACAACCTACACGTAGCAGTTGCCCACTAAGTGCTGGGCAACTGGAGAAATGCTGGGGCCAACGTTGGAGCCTCCCAGGGCTCTGAAACAAATGAAATGCCCCCTAGAGCCTCGCAGGCTCTAAATAATACTGTGCTCCTTCGTTGGAGCGGCCCACTGCCTTACGGGGCCGCTCTGATTCAGCGCTTAATGCCTCCTGAGCCTCGCAGGCTCTAAACTACAAATATGCCCTGCGTGGGAGCCTCGTGGGCTCGAGACAAATGATGGGGCCCCGTCGTTGGAGCGCACCAGCGCTCTAGAACACACAATGCCCCCGTAACGTTGGAGCGTGCAAGCTCTATGAAGCAACCAAATGCGGGAGACGTGGGAGCCCTCTAGGCTCTCTAACAAATAATTTGCCCCCAACGTTTAGAGTGTCCATGCGCTCTAGACATTCATGCCCCCGGTAGCTGAGCTCACTCACCGGTGTGCACGCGCAGGTCCCGGGCGACGGTAGTGCTACAGTAAAGTCCCACTCTGGGACTCGGGAATCCTTTGCGCACCAGCACCACTCCCCGGATCCGTTGGCTTCCTCCGGGCGACGCGGGACTCTCCTTCGCCGGCCGAGGCGGGGTAGGCTCCCGCCCTCGTCTTCTTGGTCTCCGTCACAGGAGCGCGGGGTAGGCTCCCGTCCGCTTCCTGTTTGAGGCGAGACCCCGCCCACGTCCCTCACAGATTTGCCTGACTTCCTGTGCGTCCCGAACCGGGCTGCAGCGGTGATTTTTCCCGTCACAAGAGGGGTGGGCTCCCCCGTAATAAGCCATATACGGTGGGGTGGGCACCCGCCGTAAGAAAAGAATTAAATAAGCGGGGTAGGCACCCGCAAGCGCACCACAATGCCGGGTGGGCACCGGCCTCCAGAATAAAGCGCTCCTAGCGCTACGGCCAAAGTGAAAGCGCTCTAGAAGCGCTGGGGGCACCAAATAAAGCGCTCCTAGCGCTAAGGCAAATAAGAAGCGCTTCCAGGCGCTTTGGGGACACAAATAAAGCGAAGAACCACAAAGTCCAGCAAAGTTCTTCCCTGCATGCAGCAGGGCAGGGGTGGGGGGCAAGGCTGAACCCAGAGCCAGCTCACTGGGCCTCCAGGCAGGGAGGTAATCCAAGTGGCGGTCCTCTGGTCCAGCAGCAGCAGCGGCCCCCCTCAGGTAAGATCCTGGCAGAGAACAACTTCTGTGGGGACAAAGCCCCATTTTTATACATCTTTTCCCTTTGTTCTGGGTTCAGGGTGAGGGGGAAAACCAGTCGCAGCTGGTTGGGGAGCACCCTTGATGTGCTCATCCCCTCACTCTATTCACTGGCAGGGCTAGGGTCATCAGTCGCACCACAGGGGGCGGAGCCAGCATTGTGTGGGGAAAACCCTGCCCTATTCAGGACCCAGGTGTACTCCTCCCACCCATCTAGCTGCTGATCTCCCCATTCACCACTGGGTGACTCATCCTGACTCTGGGGAATCCCTAGCCCGTCACATGACCTCAACCAGCCAATCACGCGACAAGGCACACATTTCACACTGCACACCGAAGTGCCCACTTCTAGAAGTGGCACTTCCACACTAGGTACATGCACGCCGCACACATCACCGCGCAGCATTCAATCACACGAGTCCGCACATACCAAACTCTGGCCTGCACACCCCACGCATCAGGAACTACTAGGGATACATACATTCCCCATGCATTCCTATGGGAGGGCAGGCCTATTTCACCACATGCACTCAGAGCGCGCACGCACTTTACCCTGGGACACAGGGAAAGTGCGCAGAAACCAAAAAATCACCACACCAAGTCACCAATAAAAAGCAAAAAAAGTTCAGGGGTGAACCTGCCAGAAGGGCCAAGTCCAACAGTTACATTATTTTGCACTTTACATTTTAAGTATGTGGCACACGAAATAAAACGGAGAAAAAATAACTATGCCGCTACTTAAACGTGGCTGCCATATGATTGTAATAAGAATATTAAATTTAAAAAAAAAAACTTTCCCTGATGTGGTTGTTTTGAAAGGTGTTTTTAATATTATACCTTTCAATTGTGCCAGGAATTTTACTATCATTATTATTATTTGTGAAAGAGACAATAATACAATATGATCTATCAAAAAACAACTTAAAAAGGAGACAGATGAGAAATCACCCCCATTTATTTGAGCACCCAAAGTGCAGTGCCTAGCATTTAAAGGGAATATACATGAAACATAACATTAAAACACAATATTTGAATCAGCTTTGTCATGGAAGAGTAAGGAACTATTTTTAGGCAGATAGGAACAGAGTGCCCGTGCTCTGTGCAGCCACTGAAGGTTAAAAGAGCCATTGGGTAAAGTGGCCTGACCTTTGGCCCCATGGTGTATGCTGTGGTGGGTGGAACAAAAGGTGAATGAAAAATATAACTAATGGATAAAACTCACTGAGCAAAAGCCACATTACTTATGCACATGATATATGTATTTTTTAGGTCTCGCCTGAGCCAGCGCATGCGCTGCTCTGCGAGACATTTAGTAAGTGGGGTTTTCAAAGTGCTACCACACGCTTTTGCTGGCCTAGCGCTTGCGTGCACATGCGCATGCACGCGCGCAGCCGCCAGCTTTCAGCGCCCGAAGCGCCACCTGGAGTGCGATTACTTTCACTTTTGCCGCACCACTCGCGTGCTTCCTTCGTCTACGTGATGGAATGTTCAGCTTTTATTGAAGGCACGAGCCGAGCTCAATTACTTGACGCCCATCTGGAAGCCCTGAATTCACGCGCACCGGAAGTCGGCGTAAAGCCAGGCCTCTCCCCGCCTCTCCATCCGCCCCTCTCTCCCCCTATGCCTGTTTGCCTTTCGGGCCCCGAGCAGACAGTGCACCAGACCTCGTCGTTGGCCTCTTTTCTCTTCCTACGTACCTACTCCCCCGCCTCCCCCTCCCCGCCACCGCCTGGAGTATTATGTTCTGATCCTGCTCTGTCACCGCTGCCTTAAACCCGGGGACATTCCAACAGGATTACAATGTGTACAGATTGGCAGCTCATCCTGCCATGCTAGGGAAAGGCTTTCTGCTGCTTTACTCTTTATATTTTTCAGTTTTTTTCTTTTCCTTTCCCAGCAGCTCAATGCTTTAACGCCATCTGAATAAGTCCGAAAGCCTGCACTTTTTTCCCCATCTGGGCAGCATATTATTTTCTGTCAGGCCAATCAAAGGTGTCAAGACCTGCTGTGTTTGGACTTTTCCTTCACACAACGGAAGCTGGTGTTTATATGTTTTCCCTTCATGTTGCTTGCTTCATGCAAAGGGAATACATTCATTGCAACCACAGGGGGCTGACAAAATACCTTAAAAATATGCCCGCTCGAGCCCAGGTTTGTTTGGCCCTGCTGAAAGGAACTGAATCTGCAAGTTTGGTTATTTAAAGACTCCCTGTGTGTGCCCGGTTTGTTGTGAGATGTTATACTGGAACTATTTTTGGGCAAATGGTCAGTTAGTCAGGGAGCTGCCTGGAAGAGAAAAGTAAACAGTTGGCAAAACTTAAGAAAGAAGAGACCGCAAAAAGCCATCCACGTCTCTCAACACACTCAGCCCCGCCCTCCTCGCGCAGTTGCTGCTCCCCCCAGCCGTTTGCTCCACCCAAGACTCTCTCTGTCTGTGGTTTGTTTAATCTAATTTCCCACTGTTCATGTTTTGTTTACCCACCTTCCCTCCTCCGCTGTCCGTGGTTTGTTTTTCTCCTGCTCTGTTATCCTGCCTCCCTCATGTTCCATCACGTGTAGGGTCCGCCCCCACCCTGGCCCCGTCAGATGCTGATCACACTGTAAATAGCGCGCTCCCCAATCATGGTATGTCCGTCACTTCTTGCGTGTTTGCCTCTGGCCCTGTTGTTTGTACTATGCAGACAAGTTTTATGGATGCATCATGGGGGCAGACATTTCAGAGTTATTGATTATTGCACTCACATTACATGAAGGTGCACACTGCCTGTGCAAATCACAGCACGCACCCCTTGCACAGCACTTTCCAGGTACTTCACCCGATTTGAGGCGCTGGAAGAGGCTGGCAGAACCCATTCTCCCGTGGAATATCCTTCACAATGCTAAACAAAAGCGCATAACAATGTCACCCACACCTAGTAAAGGTCTGGCCACTTTAAAGATGGGATTCAGTACAGACAGACCCACCCTCCCCACCCCCATCCCCCACCCCCACCAGAGAGAGGTCTTGCAGCCTGAGGTCTGCAGCAAAGCCTGGTCACTGTTTGCAGTCAGGCCCCATTGTTAATTCCCTGCAGTCCTTACTGCGGGGGCCTAGTCCCTGTCTGCATTGAGGCCTATCGGCTAACATCACTCACACTTCCTGTGGTAACCCATTCAACTGAACAAATTGGCCACACCCGACAACTGAGGTCTGCGCTACGTCACCGCCGAGCTATCCTGGTGATAAATTCACGTCTTTCACTTCTCTGCGCAAATTCACTTCAGACCCTGAAAGTGTCTTTGAAGATAAGGGCGCATTGTGGTCAGCCGGGCCGGGATTCAAGAGCCTCTCTCCAGCTCGCCGCTGTCTGGGCCGAGGGAACAACGTGGCTTTCACGGGGCCCTCAAGGCTGCTTTCACGGGGCCCTCAAGGCTGCTTTCACGGGGCCCTCAAGGCTGCTGTCACGGGGCCCTCAAGGCTGCTGTCACGGGGCACTCGAAGCGGCTTTCACGGGCCCCTCGAGGCGGCTTTCTCGGAGCCCCTTGAGGCTGCTTTCACGGGGCCCCTCGAGGACTAAACTAAGAGCACTAATGGGTCCGATAACAATGATCTGTATTTTTAAAAAACACACAAGAATGGAACAATTGCGCCCTGACGAAGTCTAACGAGTTGTAAGCTCTAAGTACAGGCGTGCTGAACTTTAGTGCGCTAGAGTTAAGGTGAGTCCCACTAAGAACTTTTCCAGACTGACCCCAGCAGTCTTTCTACTTTAGTTTACAACGTACTTTTCAACTGGTAGAAACAGGATATATTTTGGACAACCGAAGGATGAAGAAAGCAAGCGAGGCAGCTGTTTAAGCCACACTGCTTCTACTTTAGGCACAATTTTTCAGCAGCCTGTGTGAGAAGTGTTACAAGTCCCTGCTCCGTGTAGAAGCAGAGAAAGTTCATGTTTTTAGAATATAGACCCCCAACCCCAAGTGACCTCCGTAAGATTACCAACCCATCACCCTGCCCCTCTCCACTCTATTGTGAGATATTCTCCTACAGACATCCTTTGTAAACAAGCACTGGCAACGCCAGAGGCTATGACATCTACAGCCAACTTTATGCATTCGATAATGCTTAATTTATTTTGTCATGGTTTTTGTACAACTGTATTGTTGCTGAGGGTCAACAACCCCCCACCCCACTCTGCCCGGACCCAACAGATATAAAAACAATTGGGTAAAAGCAAAAGTATTTTTTGGTCTCATAAAGCACACATTGCCACAGTGTTGTCTGGCACTTAGGGAATTACACTGTGTGTAGATGCGCTCTTTGTAAAGGACAGGATGCCAAATGGTGCTTTGTACAGCACTGTTTTCACAGATAAAAGGTGACCTCTCTCTCTCATACGCACACCTTAATTCCACAAATAAGTGCACTGATGTTGGGGTTAATTCATGAACAATATTAAACAAATTAGAAATGTATGGATCGCAGGTTTCCTTGTATGCATTTTGTACATTACTACCCTTAAGGGGGTTGATACAACTCCCATGTGTGCACTTGAATATCTACATGATATATTTCCACGAGTATATAATCCTATTGATTGACAGCCTGCTGCCAGGCCTGCTGAACTGGTGATGTATATTATACATATGTTTAGCTTTTCATGCTGGGATACTCCATCACCTAAAATACAGAAGTTTAGCCCCCCCCCACACATTACACATACTCAGACACTGTTTAGTGGTCATGTGCACCAGTACTTATGTGAAATGTTTGTGAATCTTCACAAGTTATGGTTTTGTGGGCGTGCCCCCCTGTCTGATGGCGTCTTCTCTTCCCCTCACCTTGAAGGACCCTCACTACCCCCCTGACCACCGCCCTCCAGCAGTGTCTGGAGCATTCGTTTCTCACCGAGGATGTCGGTGTCACTGAACTGCATTTTATGAGCCTCAGAAGACACTCTTTGCACGTGGGTGCACAGAAGCTCTGTGCTGTCTGTGAGTTAGAGAGGAAACCTCCAGAGCAAAGCATCCCAGGGCCAGGTCTCAGGACATTCGTAAAGGTGCACACCAGGTTTACACACCTGCATGGGGGAACATCAGCTGCTGCCAGGAACCCACAAAGGGTTCCAGGAGTAGAACCCTGTAACCATTGCATGACCCAGGCGCAGTGGCGGCTCCCCCATTAGGGCGTCGCCCTACTGCTTTCTCACAGTGCGAGAAGGCAGAAACATAAACGGTAAAAACTACCATTTATGTTTCTGCCTTCTCGCATTGCGAGAAAGCAGAAGTCCCTCTGTGCGTGCCTGGTTGGGGATGGGCGGGTGGGTGGTTCTACTCGAAGGCAGGGGGGAGTGGCTTGGCCAACGTTGTGCATACTGACTGTTTGGTCGGCCCTGGCACTGACCTAGCAGTCAGTACCCACAACAGGGGGTAAGCCACTCCCCCCCTTCCCCCGAGCAGGACCGCCCACTCTCCCCTTTTCTTTACGCACAGAAAATGTCCCGCGCTGGGGCGCTCTCCTGCTTCGCCTACCAATCACAATGCTGCCATTTGCAGCATTGTGATTGGCTTTCTAGGAGAGGGAAGCTGCCTGCTGGCTGCTTCCTGCAGCAGGAACACTCGGACCCAGCTGCCGCTGCACCAGTACAGCATGACCGGCCAGGAGCGGAGGCGGCGGGGTACCCGGCACTCAGGTAAGTTTTATTTCATTTGTTTTATTCATCACCCGTCCCCCCCTCCCTTCCTCGAGGCACAGTCATGGTGGCCGTAATAATGGCCAGGCCAGAGGCTCTCACAGCAGCACTGGAGTTAATCGCCGATCGGAAGAAACTAATTAAGTTGATGGCGGAGATTAAGGGGATCAGTATAATTTTTCTGGAACAATCTATATGGTCCGGTACGGCCTACCGCCCCCTCCTCCCTTCTATTGTGACAGAAACCAATACAATCATTTTTGTTTGGAATAGGGGGCCGTCGACCCCCGATCGTATTTTATGAACAAACACACATATTTGCACACAAATATATAATTACGTAGAAATGAAATGACAAGACAGGATTCGGTACATTTGATTCATTCCTAGCTTTAACCAAGCTCTAATACATAATGTTCCTATCCTAGTCTAAACATATTGCTGATCACATTTCTGCGTATTCCTTTTGGGCCTACGGCAAGGTCAACACGCTGGCCCCTCCCCCTTTAATCCAAATTGTCCCGCGCACCCTAACCAGAGTGCGCATGCGCAGGGGGCCCAGCTGACCCGGAAGCACTTCCTTCCAGGCAACCCCCATACGTTCAAGACTTACTCCATATTTGACCCGCGCCCCCCAACCAGGGTGCGCATGCGCAGGGGGCCCAGCTGACCCGGAAGTAGTTCCTTCCAGGCAACCCCCATACGTTCAAGACTTACTCCATAAAGGGGCCATGCAGACAGCGCAGCTTACTTACGCCCGCGTGCGGGGTGGCCAACCAGCCAATGGAAAGCGTAACCCCCGTTTGTCCCCGCACCGTTGCAACCAACCGGTTGTAACTGCCCCTGGAGTCTGGTGAGAGCCACATGTCCCTCCCCTCTGGGCGCCCCACTTAATAAGGCGCCCCAAAAGATTAGTCAATTTAGTCTGTCCAACCGATGACCTTACCGCCTGACCTGAAATACCGCCTAAAACACGACAAAAAGGCATTTACATCCAAATTTTCTTCGTAATTGACACCCTGTGGAAAAAACACACTAACATATTTCACTTCAACAAACATCTATCTCAGGGATGGTGGGTGGGGAAAAAAGGTTAAAGGTCCTCCCGAGGGGGGAGGCACACGCGACGGGTGTGCTGCAGAGGGGAGCGGAGAGCAAAGAGACTGCCCTTCGCGCTCCCCCCGGCTTTATACTACTGCACATCCACCAGCTGAAACTGGTTCCTGGTGAGGGGATCACCCGCGCCCCGGAAGTGATCCGATCACCTCCGGGGCGCGGCGGAGACTTCCATGACCCGGAAGCGATCCGATCGCCTCCGGGGCACGGCCCCCAGCCAATGCGGGGGCCAACGGAACGGGAAAGATACGGGGGCACGGCCGACCACCATAATGGCGGCGGGGCCGATGCCGGCCCCGCCTTCCTCTATGGTCCGGTACGGCCTACCACCCCCTCCTCCCTTCTATTGTGACAGAAACCAATACAATCATTTTTGTTTGGAATAGGGGGTCGTCGACCCCCGATCGTATTTTATTAACAAACACACATATTTGCACACAAATATATAATTACGCAGAAATTAAATGACAAGACAGGATTCGGTACATTTGATTCATTCCTAGCTTTAACCAAGCTCTAATACATAATGTTCCTATCCTAGTCTAAACATATTGCTGATCACATTTCTGCGTATTCCTTTCGGGCCTACGGCAAGGTCAACACGCTGGCCCCTCCGCCTTTAATCCAAATTGTCCCGCGCACCCTAACCAGAGTGCGCATGCGCAGGGGGCCCAGCTGACCCGGAAGCACTTCCTTCCAGGCAACCCCCATACGTTCAAGACTTACTCCATATTTGTCCCGCGCCCCCCAAACAGGGTGCGCATGCGCAGGGGGCCCAGCTGACCCGGAAGTAGTTCCTTCCAGGCAACCCCCATATGTTCATGACTTACTCCATAAAGGGGCCATGCAGACAGCGCAGCTTACTTACGCCCGCGTGCGGGGTGGCCAACCAGCCAATGGAAAGGGTAACCCCGTTTGTCCCCGCACCGTTGCAACCAACCGGTTGTAACTGCCCCTGGAGTCTGGTGAGAGCCACATGTCCCTCCCCTCTGGGCGCCCCACTTAATAAGGCGCCCCAAAAGATTAGTCAATTTAGTCTGTCCAACCGATGACCTTACCGCACAGGCCTGCATAGTTGACCGTCTATCAGGCCCCCCCAAAAAACCCAAAGTCATACTCACCATTGAAATTGGTCCAGCCAAGCTAAAATGTTGCCCAGGAATATCTCGTTCCCCAATCTATAGAGGTGAACCCCATCTCGCCAGTAGCAGACGTCCCCCTTTTATGCACCCCTGAGCAATCACTTGTAATCTCGGTGCCCTAAACAGCTTGTCTATTTATTTATTGATCCTCTGAACCGAGTGATTGAGAGCCCCCCCTGATTCCCCCTTCCCGCCACTGAAACCTTGGTATCCTGTGTGACCACACAATAACCGCACCTGGGCAGCGCCATACCAGCCATGCTGACTCTGACAGTACTGTTTCAATCAGGATCCTTCTATGTAGGTGCACCAAGCCGTTACCACCAAAATGTAAACTGATAGCGTCGGGGGAGTGCCCATGGAAGCAAGCATGTGACCTATCCGCTCCCTGAACCTGTCGAAACGCAGCCCCCCATGCCCCAAAAAAGGAGCCCCCAAAACCTAAGCCCTTTGCGTGGGCTGTCCCATTTCCTGCAATAAAAAGGTTACTTAGACGGGAGACATAAGAATGGCCGAAAACACACGCCTAACGTTCCATCTTGGCGTCCAGAGAATCGACTTTTGTCGTGGTTGTGTCTTCTTCGTGATGAGGTGTCGCTGTTTCCCTTCCTGCGTGACAGGCCATGCCAGCCATGGATCTTTTGGTCCACCTGCCTGCCCACATCTTGCAGTCATTGTGGTGTGGAGCACCTCCCATGTAACCGTCATGGATCCAGCCATACATAAATGAAAATCAAACACAGATGATTAGTGTTCTTGTAAAAGATAGTGATACAAAGTGTGACACCAAACAAATGCAGGATATCATAGGCATCCCACACACTATAAATGCACAAGCCGCGAGCGGTAGGTACAGTGTATCGCAGAACCGAGTGCAGAGATACCGCGTGACAAACCATAGGCCTCTAATGCGTGATCAGGTATATAGGGCGGACCGGTAGCGAGTGGCACAACATCGATATCCCATGAACCAGTGTGCTGGCACCTGGGTGCAGAGCTATTGTATGACACCCTAACCTAGCAGTATACATACCTACAGGTAGAGCACATGGGTGCACCAGTACCATGTGACAACCAACAGCATATATTGCTGCGCCCTCCTTGTGACCTAACGGGTTGCTAAATTATAGGTGTCATTGCAATGGGTGTCTGGGAGCTTTTCGGCCGTCCCCTACTTGTATGTGTAACCGCACACGCGTGCCTAAGTACTCAATACTGCGTGACAGCTAGGCATGGGATGTACTGATATTACATACTATGTGGCGACATCTCTCACTCGCATTTTTGTAAAGGGGCCCAGACTCAATTGTAACCTACCCATGCCGAATCCCTACTTGCCTTCCCTGTGACGCGGCCAAAGCACACTTTTTCATGCATGATGTCACAAGCCATCATGGGAGCGCCAACCTTTTGCTCCTAGTTTTCTATTCAGAAAATAACGTAGTGTGCAGTACCCTGAAATCATACTTTTCAATGAGGCCTAGCATAGCCCCAAGTGCATTAACAGTAGCCTGTCCGCTGAGAGTGCTTAGCATAGCACCAGTTGTATTAAAGGTCGTGCTCAACTAAAGTTTCTTGTATGACTACAGCTCATGGAATGCCAGAATCTGAGCGTATTCCAGTATTGGCGTCAAAACGAATTCTCTCCGAAACATAACAGTAATATGATAAAGTGATGGATCTAATCCTATCACTGTGTTTGTAAACCCATGGGATACAGCTAAGGCACCGACCGGAGAGTTTCTCAGAGGTAGGAAGTGTGATCGCTGGCTGAACGTGGGCTCCTAGCACCAGGCGGCGTGAGTTTTAGTCGTGGCTGCCTCACTTGATCAACCATATAAAATTGTTGCCTATGTAATATGTAGCTTGCATGCACAGTATTACCATTAAATTGCCTCATGGCGAGTATCTAAGTAATTCCTGCATAGAAACATGTGCACGTATGCCACTGGCTGGCACTCTGGTGCCCAAATGTTACGTAAGCTAACATGTATTTGCAAAGGTCCAAGATCTCTTGTTGCTGAATCAGAGACGGTTATTGCTACCCAACTCAATGGTACTCATTTTATCCATCTCTGTCTGAGACAAGGCTGGATGGACCCATAGGGATCTGAAACTGTGGCCCTGAGGTCAAACACAGGCCACTATAGTCCCCTAAACCACCGGGCCCCACTATACAATTTAGAACACTTATGGCACCCTTTGTTGTACCCGCTGCACCAATGTAATTGGTATTTAAAGTGGGAGCACTTAGCATAGAGCCAGTTCAATTATATGAGGAACGATGGACCCTAGAAAAGACACTCGTGTCAAACCAGGTGAAAAACCTTCTTTCCACTATGTGATGCATGCGAATACGTAGGTGCAATAACAGTATTCAAAAGACCGTTTACTCATGTAGGAAGTAGGTGTAGGTAAGTACTTATATAAAACTGGACGTTTCTCTTACCCCACCAGTTGCCGCTCTTTACGCGTTTAAATTATTAACATCAGGTTTTCCTTTAATTGAAGAGCTAAACTCATAAGCAGCTTGAAATCCTTCTTACAATGGCATCTGGGGCCACCAATATGCTTATTGCGCTGTAGTCGACCCTACCCTACAAGGTCTGCAACCTACTAAACCCCCATAACTCCACTTATGTAAGGAGACGGGAGAGCGTTCGTCAGTATTGGTATTCCCCCCGCAACTTCCATAATTAATAGTGAAAGCCCCAGCTATTAATTGTATGGCCACCCTTGCAGAGCAGCTCCGAAATGGTTTATGGTTTGCAAGTGGGTTGGTCACCATCCGTGCTGTAGCAATGAATGGCTTGGAAAACAGATAACTGAGAACTGATGTATATCGCCTTAGACTGCATGAAGGGCTTGAAACACAGAGAACTGATGTCTGATGCATATTCAGATAGGATGCCCTACAGCGATACTTCAATGGAATAGTTACCCCTCTAAAGTAATCCTTATTACAATGATGCGATTAAACCTTCCCTTTACCTAAGCACAAACCAGGAGAGAAAAGCACAACATGAACAACACAAAGGTTTCCTTCCCGGCTACGTTAATTAGCAATCACGCCGGTGTTAACACATGCAAATCATGGTCACTTCCCAGCCCGCAGGTCAAGCACTAAACACTGAGGCCGGTACTGCATGGTTAAAGGGACATCTCTCCCATCCCCCAGCGCCTCCAAACACATTCTGCTGAGGTTAAATAATCACTTTACTAAGAACTTTGCTAAGTTCTGATTTCGTAGAAATCTATCAATGAATGCATACATCTAATTTACAGATGCATTTTACATGCAAAGCTTTACAAAGATCACAAGCACGCATGCAAAAGTGTTTCTGCAGATTGCGAGTTAATTTACGCACATAGCATGGTCATTTTCAATTTACTCAAACCCGAAAACCTGCAACATGAGCACAACATATTTCTCTGCAACTGCAGCATAGTGTATGCTGCTGGTACCGGAATTCAAAATTGAGAGTTATTTTGACTAACCGAGATCAATGCATCTAATTGCATGCACTGACCGAGCCTAGTTTGCTTCCTGAGGCAGTCCTGCATTTGCAATTGTTAAAGCTACACCAAATTCCAGAATTCAAACACTAAATCTAAGGATCCATATGATATTTTTATAAGTCCAGCATTTATACACTCCAATCCTTATTTAAGACATTTTAGAAGGAGAGGCTTGCTACATACAACTCAATTCCCAGAAATCATACACACAGGCCGCAATAGAAAATATTGAAAGTCAGACATTCACAGCTTGTAAAGAAACCACCATGAATGCACCCAGGGCCACCGATGGGAGGATGACGGACACCGGGGATGCGACCTCACACAAAACTATCGAGGGTTGAAGCAAACGCTGCGCCCCGCCAGCGAACATTTTACTAAAAAGAGCATGCCACGCATGCCAGTTTTAGGAACATACGGGCTGCTACTTGAAATCTCGCGGAAGGAAACATTTGTGCTGCGTCACCAGAACGTCTTTCACCACACACATAAATGGCATTGTTAGGTTTAGGACCTACACAAAGGTGCATAATACACTATCACTGGCGCGCCGCCAGCAACTTTCTATGCTGCATTGTTGATTAAGAGTCAGTGTCTCAGACACACGCAATCGGGGATAGCCTCGGAAAACGAGGCCATTCGGAGAAACCAGCACGGGGTGCCTGGAGGTTGAGCGTGGCCAAGGAGCCGAGGGCTCAACCGAGTTCTGCCGCCCGACCTTGTGAACCCCCACATACAAAATTCCCCGCATACACCGGCCCATTCACACCCTCCCATATTGCTAGGGCACAGAACTATTGTGTTCTCAAACTGCCCCCACAAATACTCAGCTGATCGTGCCGGGACCGGTCCATCTGCCGATCTACGTCTAAAGCTGTCCACGCTCCTCCGCCGATAGCACACTCCCGCTGCAAAATTCCTTTTTCTGCTTGGAGCTCTTCCTCGCGCTCTCCGGGCAACATCGCGACCAGGAACCGTCCGCCGCCAAGCCCCATCATGACCTGCAACTATTCTAAGCTCCCCCGCAGATAGCTCCTCGCCTCGAAACGTCTCACCCCAGTTCTCATCGTCTTTGGAGCCGCTTCATTCGCGACTTTGCCACCTGTAAATAGGAGAAAAAGAAAAAAGGTTAAAGGTCCTCCCGAGGGAGGAGGCACATGCGACGGGTGTGCTGCCGAGGGGAGCGGAGAGCAAAGAGACTGCCCTTCGCGCTTTCCCCGGCTTTATACTACCGCACATCCACCAGCTGAAACTGGTTCCTGGTGAGGGGATCACCCGCGCCCCGGAAGTGATCCGATCACCTCCGGGGCGCGGCGGAGTCTTCCATGACCCGGAAGCGATCCGATCGCCTCCGGGGCACGGCCCTCAGCCAATGCGGGGGCCAACGGAACGGGAAAGATACGGGGGCATGGCCGACCACCATAATGGCGGCGGGGCCGATGCCGGCCCCGCCTTCCTCAAAAGGGCCCTCATAATTTTAGAGGCCTGTAACTTAATAGAGTTTGGACGGATGGGCTGTTACGCTGTAGTGTCGCTCTGGTCGCCCTGGGGGTTTCATTCATGGGATGCCGTAAAATGTTATGATTTTCCAAAGTTTACATGCCCGCTCTGCTTTCACTCTCGCTACCTCCCCTTCCCCACCTCTCAGACTCTCACCAGCCTTTAATATTCTCCAGCTCATGACACGACAACCACAGCCTTTTCCCTCACACCGGTTACAGCAACGAGACCCGCAGCCAGCTCTGTATTGTGTGCGATACGATAATGCTTTGAAAATAAACATGCTGACGGGGTATGCCAGAAATTTATTTTCTTTTTAAAGGTTTCACACTCCAGTCCTCCCCCCATAGGCGTTTTAAGGCTGCGCTTTTAATATTTTGAAAGATCAAGCGCTGGAGTTTGCCATAGTGTTACTTGTTCAGTCACCTCACCTTCGGTGGTCACTTCGGCGCCCCTTAGTCCCTCTATGCATTTTATGCAAAATATATATAATACCACCCATATTAAGCAACTGTGGCGCCGAGGAGTTCTCTCTCTACAATTAAAGGCCAGCGGCACACAGCAAATGGGCGCCTTCGCTGCTTCATCAAGCAGTTCTTCAATTGCCTTGGGTGGTGTTCCCAACTTCCCAACACTAACACTCTTTGAAGTGCATAGTGAGTCACTCTGCACTTCAAAGAGTGTTAGTAACGCAGACTGGTGCAGTCTGGCTGGCCCAGTGCCTACAGTGCTCCTTTGCTTTGTGTAGCTAGGTTTGTGCTTCACAAGTGTACATCAGTACACCTCAAATGTTTAAAACGTTTGTTTACAGGATCGATTGGTTCTTTTAGGGTGTAAAAAAAGTATTGGCAGCCCAGAAATACCTTACAGATTCGATTGACTAAAATGTGTTTGAGACTGATTCCATATCGCAATTATGGGAGCTTGGGGGGCAGCCGAGCACAGCGGTCCTGGAGGCGCCGGGTCGGTGGGAGGGGGCGGAGCGAGGGGGGAACGAAGGGAGCGAGGCGGCGGAGAGACCGCGTCTGTCGGCAGTATCCCGGGGCAGCGCAGAGCGGAGGAGCGCTGCCCCGTTACTGGTAAAGCAGGGGGAGGGTGCGGGGGGGGCAGGGCGGCGGAGAGGAGGCAGATGGCGGCGGTATCTCAGGGCGGCGCAGGGCGGAGGAGCACGGCCCCGTCACTGGCAAGGCTGGGAGAGGGTGCGGGGGGCAGAGGGCAGTTGCGACAGGCCGGGGAGGAAAGTGCGGCGGGGGGGCACGCTGCTGGGCTCCCAGGTGGGGCGTGCGGCAGATGGGGACCACCGACAGGGGGATGGCCCTGGCCCCAGAGGGGGTTTGCATCAGTATGGCAGAGAGGCTTGCAGAGAGGCTTGCCCAGGGGTGGGGGGGGCGAGTGGGGGAGCACACGGCATGGGGGGGTTCGACCGGGAGAGTGAGGGCACGGGGTTGACGGCCTACGCCGGGGGGAGGGTGGGGGGTCAGGCGGACGACGGGGGGGTGGGGTGTGCAGCAGGGGGGGACTCCCCGGTGCTGTTCGAATCGGAGGGAAGCGAGCGGGATTGGGAAGGCCTGGACATCTTTGAGTCCTGGGCTGAGGGGTTAGGGGGGGTGTCCGGGGCGGGGGAGGAAGGCGACGGGCCGGGGGGGGCGGGGGGGAGTTCGGGGTGGGGTGGGGCGGAGAGAGGTGGGGCGACGGAGGGGCGGGGGTTCGGGGGTTGGACGGGGGACGCGGAGGGGGCTGGGCCGAGCAGGCAGGGGGTGGGGGGTCGGGGGCGTGGGAGGGGAGCGACGGGGAGGACGGGGACAGTGGGGGGGAGGCGGTGGATCTGAGCGCGGTGGGGAAGGCGTGGGTAGTGGGTACGTGGGGGGCCGGCAAGCGGGGATGGGATGGTAGGCGGAAAGGAGGTAGGCCCAGCACACCCGACCATTCCTTTTCTTTTCAGGCGGGGGACCGACAGCTGGAACGTCACAGGGTGCCGTACTTGGTAGGGCTGGGAGCGGCTCGACGGCACCAAGGAGAATCGAGGGTGGAGCCTTGGGCGGCGTATCCTGTACCGGCGGGGGATCCCGGCGCGGCTGGCATAAGTAGGCCCGGTACGGGCTCGCCAGCCCCAACACCCACGGGGTCGCAGCGCCCCGGGGGGTAGCGGCAGAGGAGCAACACAGCGGAGGATGTTTGTTTACTGAACAGGCAGTTGGCGCCACCAGCGGGGAGTGCTGGGGGTGTAGGGCAGGAGGAATTAGATTACGAGGAAGATAGCATGGAAGAAGGGGAGTTGCGTGATGTGGATGACAGGGCGGGGGGGCCGAGTAATGCTGTGACTAGTTTTTTGCAGGTGTCACGACGCCAGGCGCGGCCCACGGGTCGGACATCGAGGAGGGAGACCGATTCGGCCCTCAGGACAGGACGCCAGGAGCGGCGAACAGAGACACTGGCACCAGGTAATAAACATTTGCTCGGGCGCCCAGTGATGGTCTCCAGAGGAGTGGGGGGGGCCTGTTGAGGAGGGGGGGGTTGGGGGGAGGTTGAGCAGGGGAGCGTACGTGGTGGATGTGTCTGTGGGCACAGACGGTACAGGTAAGGGGGACGAAGGGAAGAGCAACATGGGGGTAAAGGACAAGAAGGGGACAGTCGACGCTAAGACAGGGGAAGGGGAAACGAAGTTGGAAAGTAAGGAGCTGAAGATCAAACGGTTGCCGTATATGAGGGTCACAAAGCCCTTGGGGGCGCATCTGATGGTGACGACGAAAGAGAGGATCTGGAAAGGGGAATATGTGGAGATGCTCAAACTACTGCACAGGGAGGTCAGGGCTAAGGAGGGCTCGAAGGAAGAGGAGTTTGAGCTGGCAAAGCGGCCTAAGGTGCCGTTGACGATAGAAAATTGGACGGCGGCTTTTCTCATTTACGCTAGTGTGTATTGTGAGAAATTTCCAGAGAGGTCGGTGGCCATGTTTAAATACATGGATGTCATTCGGAAGGCACAAATTACAGGGGGTGGATATGCATGGGCACAGTATGACGAGGAGTTCAGGGCGCGCATGGCTTGGGATACAGAGGCGAAGTGGGGAGATCTGGACACGGATCTGTGGCAGCACACGATGGGGCTCGCGGGGTCGGGGAAGACCATTTTTACGGCCAGCGGGCTAACGCTCGTGTATCAGCCCTTTCGAGGGGGTCCCACCCGAGGGAGGGTGGGAGGAGCAGGCAGAGGTACGACAGGAGAGAAAGGTGCGTGCTGGGACTATAATAAAGGGATGTGCACGCGGGAATATTGCTGTTTTCGGCACGAATGCTCAAGCGGCATGCGTTGGTCAAGTGCTGGGGGGCCCAGGGACATTCGCAAGGGGGGCAGCAGTGGCAGTCAGGCGCCTTTAAGGCTGGGGGACAGCAGCAGTCACAACAGACGGGAGGGGGGAGGGGGGCTAAGGGGCCTGGGCCAAAGGGCTCATACTCCGGTTAAGGTGGAGGCTTTGTTGGGGGCTCTGGGGGGTATCCGGACAGGACAATGGCAGAGCGGCTACGGTTGGGATTTCTGGACGGGTTCAGGCTGGGGTATGAGGGTCCAAGGGTACGTAGATGGGCAGACAACTTGAGATCGGCACGGGAGCACCCACAGGTGGTACAAGCGAAATTGGATAAGGAGGTACAGGAGGGCCGCATGGCGGGACCCTTTAAGGATTGGCCCTTGCATAATTTGATTGTGTCACCCATTGGAGTGGTGCCCAAAAAAGAGCAGGGTCAGTTTCGCCTGATACAGCATCTGTCATGGCCGGAAGGTGGGTCGGTCAATTACTTTATTGAGGAAAGTGCGGCCACTGTATCTTACTCCTCTGTTGACGTGGCTATGTCACTGGTGGTGACCGCGGGCACAACAGTGCAGATGGCAAAGTGCGACATAAAGTCAGCTTTCCGGCTGCTGCCAGTTCACCCAGATGACTGGGATCTGTTGGGCATACAATTCGGCGGCCACTGGTACGTGGACAAAGCATTGCCGATGGGCTGCTCCATGTCTTGCGCACTTTTTGAATGTTTCAGCACGTTCCTACAATGGTTGTTTACGGAATGGACGGGTCACCAAGGCGTGACGCATTACTTGGATGACTTCTTTTTTGACGGCACCTCGGGCTCCGCGGACTGCCAGAAGGCTCTAGACAGTTTCCAAGAGATCACGAGGGACATGGGCGTGCCGCTGGCCCCAGAGAAAACACAAGGGCCTAGCACGGCACTGGCTTTCCTAGGCATTGAACTGGATTCCGTTTTGATGGAGGCGCGCCTTCCGGCGGATAAGAAACAAAACATGTTGGAGCTGCTGGCGAGTGTGTTGGCACAACAAAAAGTGACAGTCAGGGACATCCAAGTGTTGCTGGGACATCTCAATTTCGCCTGTAGGGTGGTCAGAGTAGGGCGGACGTTCTGTAGGCGACTGGGGAGAGCATTGGAGGGGCAGAGGCCCCCGCACCACCATGTGCGGCTGTCAGCCGGGGTGAGGGAAGACTTGGGGATGTGGCAGTTTTTCCTGCAGCAGTTTAACGGGGTGCCGTTGATGAAGGATGTGGACATGGTGTGGGATGTGCAGATTTTCTCAGATGCTGCAGGGAGCAAGGGTTTTGGGCTGTACTGGCAGGGGAGGTGGTGTGCGGAACCCTGGCCCTCAGAAGGGTTGGTGGGCGGCAGGAGTATTGCCTTCTTGGAATTCTTTCCCTTGGTAGTGGCGGTCACATTGTGGGGAGCATTGTTGGCCCACAAGAGGGTCACGTTCAGGATTGACAACATGGCTGTGGTGCAGGTGGTCAACAGGCAGTCGGCAAGGGACGAGCAGGTGCTCAAGTTGTTGAGGGTTTTTGTGCTGGGGTGTTTGAGACATGATATTGCGTTTCACGCGGTGCATGTGCCAGGCGTGGACAATGACATTGCAGATGCTTTGTCTCGTTCGCAGTGGGGGAGATTCCGTGGGCTCGCCAAGGACGCGGACGTGAATCCGGACAGAATGCCGAACCAACTATGGGAAGTAGGCAACACAGGATGCTACAATTGGTTTTAGGCTCATTAGCACAGTCTACACGGTTGGCATACCGGGCGGCGTGGGAGGAGTTTGTCCGTTTGGGGGCGAGGTGGCGGGCTTCCGGGGCGGCCAGACAGGAGGATGTTGTGCAGTTCATATTGGACTTGGTGGAAAGAGGCCTGACGAAGGTGACAATTGGGGGCAAGTTAGCGGGGATCGCTTTTGTCGGGAAGTTGTTGTGGGGCTACGCCCCCTCCGCCGGGGAACTGGGGGCACGGATTCTGGAAGGGTGGGCGCGGGAATGTGGGAGCACGGCTCGGGTGAGGAAACCACTGTCCTGGGAGCTCTTGGAGGGGGTGATGGGGGTTCTGCCCGGGGTTTGTCTGGACGACGGGGAGGCCATAAATTTTTCCACACTCATGTCTTGGATGTTTTTCGGGGCCTTTCGGGTGTCGGAATTGTTGGGGTCTAAAGGGAATCGGGGTCTGGCCTGGGGCGAAGTCTCTTTCGGGGCAGAGGTGGTTAGTATTTGGCTCAGAAAGGCTAAAACGGACCAAAAGAGCCGGGGGAAGTGGGTTGCTTTGAAGAAGGGGAGCTCGCCGTCGGTTTGTCCGTTTCGGTGGGGTTTGCGTTGGAAAGCATGCTCGGGGGGGCTGGGGGACTTGGTCTTTTCACATCGGCTGGGGCGGGGCGTTAAGGCTTCACAACTGCTGGCAGTGCTGCGTAAAGCGCTGAGGAGACTGGGTGTAGAGGAGAAGGGTTTTGGCACGCATTCCTTCTGAAATGGGGCGGCATCAGAGGCACATGCGAGGGGTTGGGAGAGTGGGGACATCATGAAGTTGGGTAGGTGGTCATCGAATTGTTATCAGCGGTATGTGCGCAGCGAGACTGGGGGTGGGATGCTGTAAAGTAAAAAAAAAACAAAAAAGAAGAAGAGTTTTTAGTTGGTGTTTTCCTGGTTTTCATTCTTGTTTTTCTTTTCAGGTTCGGTTATGGGACCCCTCGTCAGGGAGATGTCCATTTGGATTGTGGGGCACTCGTTTGTGAGACGGGCGCAGGTCCAGGCCCGGGAGAGTTACTTTGGGGACAGCCTGGGGTTCAATAAAGATTTATTCTCGGTGGCATGGCGGGGTACGGGTGGCATGCGCTGGAAGGAATTGGTACCAGTATTGAACGGGATTTTGAGGGGGGGGGGTGCCCGGATGTGTTGGTTTTACATTTGGTGGAGAATTACATGGTCAGGGAGACAGGTTTGGCGCTGATGCGGGCTATGAAAAAGGACTTGGTCTTGATCAAGGAGAGATGGGCAGGGTGTTCCATTGTCTGGACAGAATTTGTTCCACGGAGGAGTTGGAGTGGGGCTGTAAACCCTGGGGCAGTGGATAAAGCGAGGAGGAAGCTAAACACGGAGATGGTGCGGTTTTGTCGTCAGGTGGGGGTAGGACGGGTGGCTCATAAGGACCTCTGGTATGATGCGCGGGAGCTCTTTCGGGATGATGGGGTACACTTGTCCCGGATGGGGATGGACCTTTATCTGTTGGAGTTGCGGGAGGTCCTAGCGTGGTTGCTAGGGGTTTACAGGCGTTAAGTGTCGCAGGCGGTTCCGCAGGGTTTTGGGGGGGGGGCAGAAAAAAGGGAGGAAGGGGCGTATCCGCCTACACTTCCCCCTTTTTTCTGGGTGGCGGGGTGGTTGACCGTTGGCCGGGATTGGCTAGAGTTTGTTGTTATAGGTTTGGTAGTTTGGGTCCAGGAACAGGGAAAGGGTAACCAGTTTGGATAAGTTTAGATTAGAGGTTGGATAGTTACAGTTGCACAGAAGGCAGGTAGGGGTTACGGTCAGGGGAGTTTGGGAGTTGGAAAGGCTACATGGTGTAGGATTGGGTTATATGTTGGTTATGGAATGTTATGTGTATTTTGGGGGATGGGGGAACTGATGTGGGGATCGTAGGGGTGGGGGGAAAGACCAAGGGGTCAGGAAGTTATTGTATAGCGAGGCGTTAGTTTTGTAAGGCAGTGGCCAAGGAGTTAAAATTGTGATATGCACCTGTTTCAATAAAGCGGCCTTTTTCACACACAATAAGTGGTCTGGTGTCGGCTTGCCCCCCCTCCCCCCTTAATCTCCCAATGAATAGCATGAAACGGGCGTTCCTTCTTAATTGTGATGCACATTGCACAATCAATCACATGTATCAATCTCAATCAATCACATGTAACCTCAATTCTGGTCGATAACCGTTGCTCAGATATCCAATTATCCATACTCATGCCAGTTGTGGTGGTATGATCTGATTCAAGGCGAGTAGCTCTCATTATCTTAAGCAGAACCTGTCCCTTTATGGAAACTGGCTCTTAAAAAATGTTTCTTCTTTTTCGTAATGCAGCAGCAGGCAGCAGGGCAGGGACGGGGGTGCCGTCTCTTCCAGACTACCATATCTGCGTTTGCAAATTGCAGCTCATCACAGTGAGGTGCAAAATACAAAAAGCCTCACTTATGTTCATTTAGAAAGGCCACTTTGCTACAGGCCCTGCCACGCGTGACGCTCGCACCTCTGACAAGCTTGAACACCGAGTGCCAGCACTGGGCCTAGCTTCAAAAACATAACGATAGAAATGTTTTTGATGCTTGCACACAACACAACGTGTGTATATAGTTCAAAGGTGCGTGGCACTGACAGGACGTAGCTTCAGAAACATTTCTATCTAGAATGTAAATGTAAATGTAAATGTGGGTGTACTTGTAAAGCGCACTGTGGAATCATGTTTCCGAAGCTAGGCCCTGCCTGCTGGCACGCTGCGTGTGTATGCTTTTTTTCAGAGATGCATCCATCATGCCAGGCCTGAGCAGTAAGTAAATATTCTCTGTGCCTTAAATGCGCTCTAATTTTAAATTATATGTGACCCCGGGCCTTAAATACTCTTTTATAGGGCCTGGGGGAAGGCAGCACACATAATGCCTCATTAATATGGAATCAATTTTCCGTCCTTAAACCATTTTGCAAATCTGTGTCTGAGTTCAAAAAATGTGAAGCAGCTGATAAATGTGGTGGCAGACTGCACATCTAGGTGTCTGACGCAGGCCCTCTATACTTCAGCTTCTCAGAGGTGCACAGAGAGCTCTGCCATGTTGTTTTATGACATCCCTTTATTAATGTAATAACTGCACTTTCACAATTGCTTTATTAGCTTTCTGGCTTCTCAAATTTACTTGAAAATGCACCATTTGCCCACTTAATTTTCAAATTTTTCTTGGAGATCAATCCCCCCGAACCCCCATTTTAATTGTTCGTGCTCACTCGCTCGCCACGGTGCTCTCCCACGGAAAGTTTACGCCCCACTGCTTTCAAATCTCACCAGCCACCACTGCCCAGGCGTGCTTCTGGGAAACCGCTGTGAACTGCAGATTTCGACCACATAAGGGCGTTGCCATATGTGTTATTGTACAAATGGAAACAAGAGTTCAGGTCTGTGTAGTTGCATTTTTTTAATTTTATTATATTTTTTATTCACAGGGGAAATAGTTTTCTTCGCAGTGAATCCACTTTCTTTACACTGCCTTTCCCATTCCAACATAGAATAATGTACTCCTGCCCTTGACAAGCGATAATCTCGGGTAATTTCTAGACTATGACAGCCAAGTGTTTGAATAACTCCTAGTTTGGGGTTCCCCCGACCTCCCACGAACATCCCCTCCTTGAAAGCCCCCTTTATGCCCCTATAGTAGATTTAGTTATGCCTAACAGCGTCCTGTCATGGGGGAACATTACACATGGGTAAATGCAGGGGCGTCGCTACCATTGGTGCGGTGGCACCGGGCCCAGAGCCCCAGGGGCCCATTGAACTCTGATATTTGCTGTATTTGCAACCCCAACAGTAGTCAAAGGGGGCATTTCTCTTGTTTGCGCCAGGCCCACAACATCCTGGCTACCAACTGGGTAAATAGATGCACAAGAACAGGTTCACATGTTGTGAAAGCTTTGTACTTGGAATCCGATCTGTTTGCGTGTGTAACATGAACTTACACGTGTGTGTAACATGAATTTACACATCTAGTGGCGTCGTGGACCAGACCCAGGGCCTTCCTGTCTAGGAATCCTTATTTTTCAAGGGTTGTTTGTGTCACCTTTTTTGCTTTGCTGCGGTGCCAACCTCCTGATGCTGGGCTCTAAGGCCACGCATGATTGTGCTACACAAATACAGAATGCAAACATGTACAAACTCTCTCTCTCACTAACTAACTGACTAACTCGATCACTCTCTCTCTCTCACAAACTATCTGACTCTCTCACTCTCACTAACTAAATCTCTGTTCTCTCACTAACTCTCTCACTCTCTCTCACTAACTAACTCAATCTCTCTGTTTTACCAACTCTCTCTCACACTAACTCTCTCGCTAACTAACTGACTGACTAACTTTCTCACTAAATAACCAACTAACTCTCTCACTCTCTCTCTCACTAACTAACTATCTTACTCTCTCACTAACTCTCTCACTAACTCTATAACTAACTGACTCTCTCACTAACTCTCTCACTCTCTCTCACTAACTAACTCAATCTCTCTGTTTTACCAACTCTCTCTCACACTAACTCTCTCGCTCACTAACTGACTGACTAACTTTCTCACTAAATAACCAACTAACTCTCTCACTCTCTCTCTCACTAACTAACTCTCTCACTCTCTCTCTCACTAACTTACTCTCTCACTAACTCTATAACTAACTGACTCTCTCACTAACTAACTAACTCTCTCACTAACTGTTATACAGGTACTATTTCACATCCTTCACCCTCCTGTGATTTATGCCCTCCCCCCATAACCAAAAAATCCATAACAAGCAACTATTCGGACAGGCATATAAAAGTTGCACGCATTAAAAGGCCAACAAAAAAAACCAACACATTATTTGTTGTGAATACTTTTTTAATATGGACGTTTAGATGTTCATAATGCTTTCTTGATCATATGGTAACAAAAATGCTTCTAACACTTTTCAGCATGCTGCACACTTCTATACAGCACAGAATAAACACATACGCAAAGTCAATATCTCTAGCTAAACACTTATAAGGTCCCAAAAGCGAGACCTATTGGCTATGCCAATGCTTGTTTTAAATAAAGTCTTGCATTCCAGTTAAAGTTGTCTTAGAGGCCGGCTCGAAAATATGCATTAAACTACTGTGCTATTAACAGGAGCAACAACGTCAGTGTGCAAAATAGGGACATGCTCAGACTTAAAGTATCCTACAGGCAGTGTTATGGAAACATCCTGAAACACCTTCAGGGGTCAGGGAAGAAGAAGGCTTGGAGCACTGGGGCCTTGTAGACTGCAGCATGGAAATATTACAGGTAAATCTGGGCGAAATTTTAATTATGGTGGCATAATTTGCGTAATTTGGGGAGTTTCAGGTTACACTTTTTCTAGCAATTGTGGCATTCCATGTCATTATGCTGCGTTTGTTGCAAACGATAGCGCTGGGGAGCTGGAACAACAGGAATGGCCAGAACGCGAGCAGCTGTTATCGCTGCACTTGTGGTTTTGGTTCTATTTGATAGTGTGAAGTGCTTATTCCTGCCCAAAAACGTTGTGTGCACACTTTTTGCACTAAAATCTAGCAGATTTGCATTTCATATGATTATGTGTAATTTCATAAATGTTTCCAGAAATATTGCATGATAATGTGAAAAATTAAATTCTTACGAACTAAGGGGCATATTATCAAGCACCGCGTTAAAATTATCGCCGCTTTAGCGGCAGAAAACTGCCGCTAAAGCGGCGATAATGGGCTTGATAATATGCCCCTGAGAATTCCAATAGAAGCCCATGTTCTGGTGTCAACATGGGCTTCTATTGGAATTCTCTGCAGCATATTATCAAGCCCATTATCGCCCATTTCTGCCGCTAAAGCGGCGATAATGTTAACGCCGTTTCTTGATAATATGCCCCCGAACTTCGCACACATTTAGTTACAGCATGGTCAACAAGCACAACTTCTTGTAGTAGTTATATGTTTTTTCTATTATTTGTTATGTTACTGAGTATTGTTTGCACAGTGAAGTGTGGATTATGCAACACTTGATATTTTGAACCCAATTGTCTGGTGATACAACAACACTTGAAACCAGCTGCACATAATCAAACAAAAGACCTTAAAATCTTCAAATGTTTAACTTGTGCCACTTAACAGCTTGCTGTGATTTGTTGTGATGTGGTTGCTTGGAGAGTGGCTTACGGTAAGTTTTGCAACATTACTTTGATGAAAATGCCGCTGACCGCGGCCCCCGCAGGGGGCCACTCGACAGTCGGCCCCTTAGTGGCCCCGGGGCCCCGGTCACCCCTCCCCACCCCCTCCCTAAGGGGGGGGGGGGCAGGGACACAGACTGGAGCCCCCCTCCGTTGGCAGGGCCGAAAGTGACGCGCAATGCGTGTCACTTCCTGGCCCAGGTGTGAGGGGGAGGCTATTTAGCCTTCCCCCACCCTCACTGGCGACCTCTTTTGTCGCCCACCTCGCCTGACCTTACCTCGTCAGCATCGGTCCGCCGTCCGCGCCTCCTCGTGCTCCGCCGGCCCCCACGACTTTGCGTTCGTCGCCTCCACGCTTTCTGGTGAGTCTTGCAGCACCCGCTCCGCCCCGGCCCTGTCCCTGGGCAGTACCAGGTCGACAGGGCCCTGTGGCGAGGATTGCCACGGGCGGAGGGGAGGCAAGATTGGGGGCTGGGGAGGCGGGGGTTTGGGCAAAAGAGCGCGATGATTTATCTTTCCCGGACCGTTGCGGGGTTTAGGGAGCGCGGGCCGCGCAGGGGCCAGTTTCCGTGCCACGAGTGGCGGGCTCGGCATTGGGTGCCGATTAGAGAGCTCCAAGGCCTGCCTACTCCTGGGCGTCGGGCATCGCTGTTGCAGAGAACTCGAGAGCAGCAGTGCAGGACCCGGGGCGGGTTAGCGCACTTTTTAGAGCATGGTGCTACTAACGCAAGGTTAAGGGGAGAGAATGTGGTCCGTCGGCCGCGCCGCCGCCCCTAGTGCGCAGTGCAGGATCGGGGGCGGGTTAGCGCACTTTGCGAGAGCATGGTGCCACTAACGCAAAGGTGAAGGGGAGAGAATGTGGTCCGTCGGCTGCGTCGGCTGCGCCGGCGCCTCTGGTGCAGGAAACAAGGGTTCGAGGTCACACATCTTGTGTTTCTGGGCAAATCACTTATCTCCCCGTGCCTGTAGGTGTAATGTAAAGCGCTACAATATCTTTCGAGTGCGCGGTATATAAATACGCAGCAAATAATAATTTGACAAGTACGTTTCCCGTGTTTGGCCGCATTTTTGGGGCATGCAATGTGTAGCGCTCTCGGAGCGTCGGGACATCGGGCTCCACGTCGGGTTTTCCTGGGCAAATCACTTATCTCCTGATCTCCCCGTGCCTGAATGTGTAATGTAAAGCGCTCCAATATCTTTCGAGTGCGCGCTATATAAATACGCAGCAAATAAAGAATTTGGCAAGTTCGCTTCCCGTGGGGCCGCATCTTTGGGGCATGCTATGTGTAGCGCTCTCGGAGCGTCGGGACATCGTGTTCCACATCCGGGTTTTCCTTCATGCTATGTTTAGCGCTCTCGGAGCGTCGGGACATCGTGCTCAACATCCGGGCTTTCCTGGGCGAATCATTTATCCTGGGCAAATCACTTATCTCCTGATCTCCCCGTGCCTGAATGTGTAATGTAAAGCGCTCCAATATCTTTCAAGCGCGCGCTATATAAATACGCAGCAAATTAATGATGGTGCAATTTCAATTGCCGTTGGGCCACATCTTTGGGGCGTGCACTGTGTAGCGTCTCGGAGGGTCGGGACATCGTGCTCCACATCCGGGTTTTGCCTGGGTGGATCACTTAATCTCCCCATGCGCGAATGCAACCGGTGCTCATTAAAGCGCCGTCATTTATGTCGCGCGGTGCTAACCTGCATGGGAAGCGTTAGGTAAATGTTTAAAGTCCGTCGCGCAGTACGCAACGTTAATGCAGGCAAGGGCTAAGTGGACGTGTAAAGCGCAACTATACATTCGCGCTGTACGCTCCGACAACAATAATTAGGTATCGCGACGGGCGCTCGATTGTGGCGCCGTAACACCTTCGCGCCAGTCAAACCTAATTTTAATTAGCCAAAAACTATTGCGCAATGGTAAGTCTGGTGCCTACGGTCATAAATGGTCTCACATGACAGGGTTTCGAATCCTGGGAACGCTGTCAAAGTGTCATAAAGTGGCGAAATTTCAGGTTTGAGGGGGCACCGTTGCATCTGGCCGGGGGGGCGATGGCTAAATGTGTAACGTAAAATTCAGGGTGTGGCGCAGGCGCGCAGCAGTCGCCGTGGTTGGGGTGGGGGTAGAGGCGAGCGAGGTGGGCATTGTAAGGAGTGCTATGTATGACCACCCGTTAGGCTCTCGTCTCTGTGCTCCAGATCTCCCCCCCCCCCCCAAAGGGCGGGCTGCGAGCCGCGGGTCGCGTCGCCATCCTGGGCAAAGCATTTATTCCCCGTGCCTCGAGTTGGGTCCGGGTGTAGGGACTGTAGCTCCAATGGCAGAACATCTGCTTAGCAGGCGGCAGGTAGCGGGATCGGTGCCCGCATGCCCCCAATATTAAAAGTGGATCCCCTTCGTTTCAGTCACTAACTAACCACAACGCAGATTGTGGAATGGTGGCGGCGCGGCCGCCCAGGGGCCGCGAACGCAGGTGGGAGCATCGTGGCTGCGTCCACATCCTGTGATCAGGGGCAAATCACTTATTTTCCCCGGGTAAGGTGTCCCATACTCTCGGGCGACCTCGCGTGATGATTACCAAAGCAAATAATTACTAGTTGAGAATAGTGGCGCGTCTAGCACCTGTTACCCCGTCCCTGAATGATTAATGTACAGACGGTGACAATGCAGACAATTGTGTGACACGATAGGGAGCTCCAGCTCCATCTGCATACGTGGTGCTAGGGGAAGCGCTCCAAATCGGTCGCGCTGGATGGATGGTGCCATTATAGAGCCCTCTCTTTAAGGACAGGCGGCGTGCTCTGCTGCCACTGCATGGGGCATGGCTCCCTCCCTGGTTAGGATGGGTCGGCATTACGGCTATTAGGCTTGCCAATTCCTTGCTGATTGAGCGGTTTTAGTTTGAAAACTAAAGGTGCAAAGTGGTGTGTGGTGCCAAGTTAAGGCGCTCCAAAAATTGAAAATCACGTAATCTCCTTGATGGTGGTGTGGTCCGTCGGCTGCGCTACCGCCATTGGTGCGGGAATAGTTCTGCAGATAGCTCAGTTGGTAGAGCGGGAAACACTTAATTGCAACGTCGTGGGTTTCAATTCACCGTCGTGGGTTTGATCCCCGCAGTAGGCGCGAGGACTCATTGGCAGGTTTCGAGCCTCGTGGTCGCGTCCACTCCTGTGATTTTGGGCAAATCACTTCACCTCCCGTGCCTGAATCGGAAATGTACAGACGGTGCTATTTAAGGCGGGAGCTATAGCGCGGTGTAAAGGATCAATTACCGTCCGGCAGAGCACACATTTTAGTGATCGCGGGTCTGTCGGCCTTTCGCCCGCGGGGCATACTTTGCAATGGCGGTCGGCCTCGCGAGCAAAGTAAATTAAGGGGGGGTGCAGCCGGCTAAGAAGCCGCATACCCTGTGCCGTGGGAGCCGGTAGGAGACTAGCGTGGGTTCATGGACCCAATATACCAGCACTGCAAGGCTAGGAGCTGCCTGGGTCCCCGCTGATCGCGGGCGGCGCAACACCTGTGGCGCTCCCTGGTTAAGGTTATCGCCCCCCTCCCGTCGGCTACGCTGCCGTTGAGGGTGGGGGAGGGGCCTGCAGTGGGCTGCGTGCGGCAGGCGCAATGGACCTGGCACGGGGATCTTTTAGTATGGTACGAATCTTGTAAGCTCCCCGTGTTTGAATGTGTAATGTAAATAAGGTGCTCAGGTAAAGCGCCCCAACACCTTCAGCTCGCGCTATATAATTATGCAACATGTATTGCTGGCTTCTTATAAGGCAGATAAATGATACAAGTGCATGCAATTTTCACATACGCGATTACGGGCATTAATAAACCCCCCGCACCTCAATGGAGAATCTGGTGCGGTACTTGCACGATCCGGATCGGGGAGCGGGTAATATGGTACGAGTGTCGTAAGCACCCCCTGCGTGAAGAGGTAATGTAAATTAGGTGCTCATGTTAAAGTGCTCCAATGCCTTCCGGTCGAGTTCGCGCTATATAAATATTCATCATGTAATTGCAGGCTTCCTATAAGGCAGATACATGATACCAATACATGCACTGTCCACATCACGTGATTACGGGTATTACTAATCCCCCCCGCACCTCAAGGGTTAATCCGGTGCGGTGCTCGTGTGACCTGGCACGGGGATCGTGTTATAGGGTACGAATCCCCTACGCTCCCCGTGCCGGCTTGTGTAATGTAAATACGGTGCTCATATACAGCGCTCCAATACCTTTGGCGTAGAGTTCGCGCTATACAAATATGCAACATGTATGTGCTGGCTTCCTATAAGGCAGATTCTTGATACAAGTGCAGGCATTGTTCACACAATTTGCTCCAATACCTTCCGGTCGAGTTCGCGCTAGATACATATGCAACAGGTAGTGGCTGGCTTCCTATGATGCAGACACATGATACAAGTACATGTATTACTCACAAGAATTTGCTCATGCCCACATTCGCGCGCATTAGGTGATTCCGGGCATTACGATTCCTCCTGCACCTGAATGGGTTATTGGGTCGGTGCTTGTGTTACGGTTTGAGCTAATCACTAATCAACCGTGCCCGAAAAGGTATGTAAATACGGGGCTCATGTACTGCACTCCAACACCTTCGGGCGGGTCACGCTGTGACTCTGACCAGATAATTTTTATCCACGTGCCTGATGTATGTATACGGTGCTCATGAACAGCGCGCCATTACCTTCGGATCGAGTTCGCGTTGTGGTTGTGACTCAGGGCAAATCACTGATCGCCCCATGCCCAGTAATGCTTGCGTGCTGCTGGGCCTGGTCCACCTGGACCCCCGAGGGTCGCGAATAGGCACGCGTGCTGCTGGGCCTGGTCTACCTGGCCCCCACGAGGGTCGTGTATCTTGGTGGCTCATGATCCCACTTCCGTGCCCGAATATGTATGTAGATACGGGGCGCATCGACTGCGCTCCATATACCGTCGGGCGAGTCGCGCTGTGTCTGCGGGCAGATCACTTAATCTCTCCGTGCCTGATTATGTATGTGAATTCGGTGCTCATGAACTGCGCGCCTATACCTTCGGATCGAGTCGCGCTGGTTTGTGACGCTGGGTAAATCAATGAATATCGCCGTGCCCGAATGTGTATGCGAGCTGCTGGACCTGGCATGCCCGGGTTCCCGAGGGTCGCGGACCTGGCGGCTCATGATCTCACTCCCGTGCCCGAATATGTGTGTAAATATGTTGCTCATGCACAGCGTTGCCATACCTTCGGGTCGAGTTCGCGCGACACAAAAGTTCTAATTACAGGAAGGGTCGCGCAGTCCGATCCTGATCACACGTGACCACGTGTCGCTCGTCTCCGTACTTTTGCTGGAAGGGGGCTGGGGTCGTTTGTCGTTGTTGTTGTCTTGACACCCACCCCCATTGCTTACGGCTTCGCGCTCCCAAGTGCATCAGTCCTTGGGCAGGGCGGACCAGTGTGGGGATAGTCCTAACGTAGAACGGTCATTGCCAAGTTAGTGACAGTTAAACACGGGTCGCTGCCGACAGTCTAAAAGAGGTATGCTTAAGCCCGCAACTCGGCCCCGCCAACATGCTTATGTGGGCCGCCTTCAACGGTCACTGATATGGGAAACTCACACATATTTAACTGTAACCTAGACACCCGGGTGTGTGCCAGTCGGGCAGGGCAATGCAACCGAGATAGAATGGTGTTATTATCTAATGCTAAAGGAAGTCTGGTTTGAGCCACTAGATGGGTGTAGATATGGGTGCAGCTCAGGCCCCAATCGCATTGAATACGGGGACGCACTGACATAGCGGCAAAAGAATAAGTGGTCACCACATAGCGCATCACTAGGGCCTAAATCACCGCACTAGGTTACCGGTTGGGTTCCTCAGATTTGTCTGCCCCCAAGGTTATCCTCTAGGGGTAGAACTTGAGACTAAGGGGGCATTTCCTGCTTCGGCGACGCGAATAAGCGATAGCTACGCTGGGATGGTTTTACCATGCAGGTCCTGCCACCACTGGGTTCCCCCCAGGTGATGGGATCAAGTTAGGTGGGACCGCGAAGTCTACGGTTCTTGGGAAACTTCCTGCAGTAGGGCATTTAGCAACAGATAAGGTACCAGCGTGTGGGTATCAGATATCTGCTTTCCAGCAGCACCGTGCCCTGGGAGCACACGCGTTGCCCTAACTCTGAGGCTCACCCAGAAGGGAGCCGGGTAGCAAAACAAGTGAATAGGCTCCTTAGGCGGGCCTCTGGCCTTCAGCTGGGTGTAATCAACATCAATTGGAGATAGGCCCAGGTAAAAATGGGGTTTCCGTAATGCTTGGAGGACCATTGCGGTTGGTGGCACTCCCCACCGGAATCACTGGTCGCGTACTGCAGCTGCAGGAGACTAGGATCCTGGTTTACGGACACTTTTACCGCGCTATGGGTGCTGCTGTCCCAATAACTGGGGTGTCAGCGGGGCAAACACAAGGGGACATTATGACAGCGCGCAATGCTTAAGCCAAACAGATTCCCGAAGCTGGTATGCCTAAGGGATCATCACTGAGGGATCCGTAGGGGCATAATTCCTATAAGGTATAAGGGATGGTGGGCAGGGGCAAGAGTCGCCCCTTGCCCATGGTCACGCGCTGGCAGTTAGGTGCACTCCCGTGCCCCAGGTTAACTATCTGAGGGGACTGTACAAATGTTAAGTAAAACCCTTCTCGTCATAATAGCCAAAGCGGGCAGGCCCAGGATTGTGAATAGGTGTAACCTTCCCGCTGGGGGGCGAATAGTTATTGCACATCTTCACAGGCCCCTTTATTTCAACAGACCCTATCCGATTAGGATAGCGTGTAGGGATTGGGGACATAGATGGGGCCATCTACAACTCCAGGAGCTATAGCTCACTGGTAAGTCTTGGGCCTGTGGGTATAAGGGATCTCACAGGGTTTGAGTCCCGCTAGCACTGTCAAACTGTCATGAGGTGGCAGAATGTAAAACTCTTCTGTCTGCAGGGATGGTTCCCTTCCAGCTAGTTGCAGGAAGCCCTAGATAGGAGAGGTGCAGGTAAGACTATAGCGGGTTGGTGGGGGGCCCTGGCTGCGACGGTTAGCCGCCTCCAGGGCTGTGGCGGAGTTACAGGGCGATCTGGAAGCAGGCCGGTACAAAGAGTACCTCTGCGCGGCACCAAAGGGGGTGCCTGAGCCAAAACGAGGAGCCTCCAGAGAGGTCCCGGAAGCCGTGTCGGCGCCCCGCTAGTCCTGCGGGCGGTTGTGGGCCTGAACAACCGGGGGCTTGCTATGCGACGCTCCGCCGCGAGAGGGGGGGCGTGAGTAGAATTACCAACGGCACGTGATCGTAGAAAGAATCACCTGGAGGGCAGCGCCGGCGGGCATCGCTCCCGCGCTGCCTGGCTCATCAGGCGGGCAGGCGACCCAGATGGTTGCCTGCCCTTGGATCGCCCGTAAGATAACCCACCCATTACATATCTTGGAATTATGTAATAAACCTGCAGCAATTGTTACCCACCTACAACTGTTTCGTGTGTTTCATTGGGTAACCTATTTGGGGGAGGGGGGACAGCGAGGTGCACCTGGGGGTACTATGGAAACAGGTGTGCTGCCACTGGAGTGGGCGGGAACATAAAAGTGGGCACTGAAATCAAACACTGTGAACATTCCCTAAGAGATGCTTTTGGGAAAGGACGCAGATTGGAACACATGCCTCCCCAAAGGAAGCACATGGGGAACTACACACATTCCTTATCAGTAATCTTCATTACTCCGATTACCTTTCCTCATCACTGTATACGAGAAGAAAACTGCTGCGCCACAAGGGCGTTGCTGATTTAAACGCACCCAGTAACTGCTGTTCTAATAGGCAGAGATGAGCCCTTCTGAAGGGCAGCCATGTTGATTCTGCCTATAGCTAAAATGGCCGAACAGAGCAATGTCTCCTATTGCTTTGCGTCGCTTCCTAGATACAGATTTCACTCTAATTACCTTCCCGGGAGTAAGGCAGAGTGAATCTTGTTAGAGCAATCTACGCTGGAGGCTAACCGATTCTCTCGGAGCCCCAGAGACGGCTCCCTCCCCCGCACGCATTTATTGTCTGAGTTCATTGTCTCTGCCTACTTGTTTCCCTCCTCCTGCCTGAGGGGGATGCCTGTTCGCGGAATATGCCTCACTATAGCCTGCCCATTGTCTGTGCATATCTGCTCTGGCATGTGCAACTCTGTGGTGTGTGGGCTGCAGCCCTGAGCCCTTAGATCTTGTTTTACAATACTCTGTTTATTGAGTATTACCCTGTTATAAGTTAGGTGGAATAGGGGGATACTATTTTCCACACATGGTAAATACTATTGCCCCAGGGTGAGGTTTGTACCAGGTGTTGTAAATACCTCCTATTCAGACATTCTAATTTACAAATGAGGTATAACGTGTAGAATTTGTAATTAACACACCAGATTCCCTATGTATTGCCTTTTCACAGGTCTTTCCCCAGATACATTTCTACAGGCTTGACCTTCCAGAATCTATCAGCGGAAAACTGAGAGGGAGTGAAAACTCTGAAATAATTCGTATTTTTGATTCCTGTGCAAGTAATTGTTGGAATTTAGCTCTGCACCTGTCATGAGGGCCTTAGTGTGGTCAAGGTGCGACTCCCGCTAAGCGTAATTCCTTAACAGATTTATGTCAGCAGTGTCCCACTGGTGTCTTTGCTTCTTTCTCTGAACACCCTACTCCCCAATAGGTGCTGCGATTGTGTTTCAATGTTCAGCGATGCAACTCCACTCCCAGCCTGGTATCTGATAGTAATCGTAAGAACTTGCTTTTAGTGCCAGAATTTGCTCTATTTTCAAGGAACGTAAATATCAGGTGTCACCAATACTTACAGAGACTGCCTACACTTTATTCCACCTCATGCCTCTTTCATACACCATTCTACACTTCCTTTGTATCTGACTCTTCTTGGTTCTATACCATCTTGCATTATCACTGTTTTCATAACTAGTCCCTCTTTCTCATTCTACAGGTCACTCTTAGATGATGAAAAAGAAGTCCCGGTCTCCAACTTGAGTGTCAATGTAAACCATTTGTGCAAATTAAGCACTAGGAGCAACCTAATTTATTGACACTCACAGGGTCAGACTGGGAACAGCAACCAGCCCTGGCAGGTTGCTGCTCACCCGGCCCTGGGTGCGGGGTGGGGGGGGGAGGGGTAGATTAGCCGCAAAACACCGCTCCCGCTTTTCTTACAGGGGCCGATATTGCAGCACTGCTGCAAAACCGGCCTCCTGTAAGAAAAGCGTCCCACAGCCCAAGAATCGCCCCTCACCCCTCTGGCCCACCGGGGAAATGGCCAGTGTCTGCTACTGCCAGACTTTCCCTGAACACTTAGTTTATAAACCTCAGGAAGAGGAGTGGCTTTGATGGCCGTGCCGTGATTCAAACTCATGACTTGCAGGTAGCACTGTGTGTTTGCAAAAACATAACATATGCAATGGTAAAGCAAACATTCACCCAGAAGGGTATCTTGGCACTGAAAAACAGATGTTTATTGTTATCCAACTCAATGGTACTCATTTTAACGACCTCAGAAGCATGAAAGGCCGAGAGGGCCCACCGGGATTTGAACCTATGATTAAAAGGAACACAGATGTGTACCCACTGAGGTGGGAGAGGAGCACAAAAGGAGGCAAGCTACAAGAAGTGACTGTGCATTTAGACTTACTGGATGTAAGTATAGTTCAGGAGGCTGTCCAAATAGTCTAGCATGGCACTGGCCTGCTTTGATCACGTTGGTCATTCTTGTCCTGAAGGATGACACTGATGGCACCATTAGTACCAGGAATGTCTTTAGCAGTCTAATGTGTGGCACTTGTAATCTAAATTGCGGCAAAGGTTGACTAAACTTTTAAACCGTTTTACATGTGCCACGTGCAGCCTCATGGAACACTCTAACAGGACTGATGGCTGTATCACAAATCATAGGCATGGCCATGGCAGTCTGAGCACTGTCCCTCGCTGTAGTGTTACGAGATGGTCTGACAGCCATGGGGATGTCTCTGGGAGCCTTAGGTATGGCTCCTGTAATGAGGTCATCTTATTATTCTAGGGATGGATCTGGCAACCTTTGGGATGGCTCTGGCAGCCTGAGGGTTGATTTCAGCAGTCTTAGGGATGTTCTCTGTCATTTTAGGGGCTGATCAGGCAGCCTCGGAGCTGCCTCCTGGGATCTTAGGATTGGTGATGGGTACTTTTTAGGGTGGCTCCAGCAGTCTCTGGACTGCCTGTTTGTAGTCTTAAAGATTCGTCTGGCAGGGATTTCTAAGGCAGATCTTGAGTTGGCTCTGCCTTTCATAGAGCTGGCTCTGAGTAGTCTTAGCTTTGGCTCTTGTGGCCTTGGGGATGTCTATGGCTGCCTTAGGGTAGCTCCTGCAATACTAAGGCTGGCTATTTATTCTTCATTGAGTGGCTTAGAGATAACTCTGGCAGCCTGATGAGTGGTTCCAGCAGTCTTAGTTTCTATCAAGAAGGGAGAGTGTGAGGGTAGGGAACCTAATTGTGTCCTCCCTAATACAACGTTTTTCACAAATTGGTGAATAGGCTTGATTGCAAGAGAAAGATCCTGAGAAAATCCAAATATTTTGGAGTAGATGCCTCACCCACTAGATAGTGGCATACTTCATCATCAGTGCCTATCCACCCCCTAGTATGATGGTACCACCAGGGTGTACTCCATCAAACAAAGGTTGGGGCTCTTAAATAAAGCATTACTGGGTTATAAAGTAGGGATCCAGAAGAAAGTGATACAAATGCCTCAGGTTATACCCATTGAGAATCCCTAGCAGACAGAGCAGTGTCCCTGAATTTGAGAGATGGGTGAGAGCATTCACCCCCCTCTTCGCCATCAATTCTTTACCCTGTTCTGGCCAAAGGTGGCAGCAAGAGAGCAACGTTTTCCAGCCTATTTACCCTCAGTCTCCCCCCCCCCCCACACACAGAAGAGCATTGAGGTGACACGGCTTGTGGCCTGGAAGTAAACTGCTGTGACCACTGGCAGGAATCCCCTCCCGGTACTTTCTAAATTTAGAAACTTTAAACTTCACATACAGAGTTTACTGAGGAAAGGAGATACTTTAGGAAGGGAGGAAAGAGGATTAGAAACAGAAAGGTAAAGGGTGTGTAATAAAGAGTCATTGAGAAGCTGCCTTCTTCAAGGGGCAGCTACCAATGTCCTCAAATTGGAATTAGAATTGGGGTTAGGTTTCATTTACTTTTCATACAAATTGTTAATAAAGCAATGGACAATGTTCAAGGCAGTGAAATTATGGAGCTCTGTGCCGGCGGCATTTACCGCATAATTGTATCTTTGAAAAAGAATGTGTTGCTTTATTTGCAGATTTCAACAAAAAATGTTTTCTAACTCAAATGGATCAAAATAAAACTGCTGGAGTACGTGCCGCAAATTGCTGCATTCTTTGATTTTTTTTGCCACATAATTTAAATAACCCTACCACATAATTTTGACCTCCACTATCACAAAAGTCTGGTGGCCCTGACAATGGTTTGATGAACATCTCCACGTTTCTAAGTCATAACTAAGGAAACGTTGGACGTCGAGAGAAGGTTAAAATCAAAGAGTCAGATGTGAGAAGGAGTTGAATTTTCTCTGCATCCCATTACTAAGGAATGTGGGGTAATTATTATCCCCTGATATCTGACGTTTTAATTTTAACCCAATCAGGGGCACCCTGAATAGAAGACATCTTTGGTGCTCTCCTGCATAATCTTATTTTTCATTTATTTTACTTGTTTTACATCTGGGATCACTTATAGTTGTATTAAGAGCTCCCAGTGCAGGTTGAGCTGAGCCAGACAAAAGACATGTGGTTGATTATGTATAACCTGTTGTTGAAGCATGCCACAGCCCATGGGTGAGGGTCATTGTATCCACTAAAAGGGATATCACAGAGGAGATCCTTCATTCATGAGTTAATAGTGCATGGGTTCACTATGTTTGTTCAGTGCCTTGAGACCCTCATGGGTGAGTAGCCGCGCTTTACAAACCCTGATTGATTGATTGTTCAGACACATACCTGCAGACCATAACTCCTGTTCTGTTAAGGGGCTATGACTTTTGGTAGGTGCAGGTTGGCATGCCACAGCTCCGGCGTGGCTGCTGTTCAGCATGGCTAAAAGGTAGTGGCATAGAGGAGAGGAGAGTGGAGTGTAATAGAGTAGAGTGACATACAGAGGAATAGAGTGTCATAGAGTGGAGTGCCATACAGTGGAATAGAGTGTCACAGAGGGGAGTGGTGTAGAATGTCATTGAGTGGCATAGAGTGGAGTGGAAGGTTGTGGAGTGGCATTGAGTGGAGTGGAGTGGTGTTGAGTGTCACGGAGTGGAGTGGCGTAGAGTGGAGTGGAGGTTTGTTGAGTAGCATAGAGTGAAGTGAAGGGTTGTGGAGTTGAGTGGTGTAGAGGGTCGTAAAGTGGAGGGGCATAGGGTAGAGGTGCATAGAGAGGAGGTGCATAAAGGGGCATAGTGAAGAGTATTGTACAGTGGAGTGGCATAAAGTGCATTAGTGAAGTAAAATGGAATAGTAAGTTGTGTAGAAGGTTTAGAGTGAAGTAAAGTGGTGTAGAGTGGCGTAGAGGGAGTTGCATGGAATGGAGAAGAGTGTCATGGAATGACATAGGGTGGAGTGTAGGGGTGTAGAGTGTTGTAGAGTGGAGTTGGATAGAGTGGAGTGGCATCGAGTGGAGTAGAGGGTTGTGGTGTAGAGGTAGTAAAGTGGAGTTTTGCTGAGTGGAGAGTCATTGAGTAGAGGGTCATTGAGTAGAGGGGGCATTGAGTGGAGGGATAGTAGAGTGGAGGATAGTAGAGCGGAGGATAGTAGAGCGGAGGGTAGTAGAGCGGAGGGTAGTAGAGTGGAGGGTAGTAAAGTGGAGGGTTGTTGAGTGGATGGTCATCAAGTTTAGGGTCATTGAGTGGAGGGTCAATAAGTGGAGTGGAGTTTCGTAGAGTGCAGTCTTGTGGAGTGTTGTGGAATGTCACAGAGTAGAGGGACATAGAGTGGGGGGGCGCTGAATGGAGTGACGTGGAATTGAGGGGTGTATAGTGGATAGGTGTAGAGGGGAGTGGAGAAAAGTGTCATTGAGTAGCAGGGTATTGAGTGTTGAAGAGTGGAATCAAGTGTTGTAGAGTGGAATAGAGGGTCACAGTGTGGAATAGAGTGTCAGAGTAGAAGAGAGTATCATAGAGGGCAGTGTAGTTGAGGAGGATGGAGCAGAGGGGCACAGACGACAGGGGCATGGAGTGGAGGGGCATAGCATAGAGTGGAGTAAAGTGTTGTAGAGTGGAGTACATTGAAGAGGTGTTGTATGGAGTAGAGTGACAGAGGGGAGTGGGATAGAGTATCATAGAGTGGAGTGGCGTACACTGGAGTAGAGTGGCCTAAGATTTGGTTGCAGAATAGCATAGAGTGGAGGGACTTAGAGTGGAGTGGCATAGAGTAAAGTGGAGTGGCATAGAGGGGAGTAGAGTAGAGTGGACTGGAGTAGAGTAGAGTGGTATAGAGTGGAGCAAAATTATGTGGAGTAGAGTACAGTAGAATGCAGTAGAGTGGCTTAGAGTGGAGTGGCGTAGAGTGATGTGGGAGTGGCATAGAATGTCTCAGAGTGGAGGGGTGTAGAATGGCATAGAGTGAAGTAGGGAGTTGTGGAGTGACGTAGAGTGGAGTATGCATGGTACGGTGGTGGACTGCCAATACAGATAACACATTTCCAATTGAAATGACTATTATATTTGCAAAGAGATGCAGTTTTACTGATACAACTATACAGCCGGCAACTGATAATGTGTTTGAATGAAATTACCTAGTGTATTGATTTGTTTTGATCGTATTCAAATATTTGTTTCCACCACCCTTCAGAAGCACAAAAAATGCGCTTCATTTGTCCTTTCTGAATTCTGATATAGTTTGAAATATTTGCACAGTTCATTTTCAGACATTAACACTTTGTTGAGTTAGAAAAAGGCCTTTAATTTCACTCCCCTAAGATTGTCACATAAAGCCTCTCACTTTGAAGTCGGAGAAGGAACACCAAGCTCCCTCGGAAGATGGAGTCTCACATTTGACCTCTGTCTTTGAATGAACAACAAATGTGACAAGATGAGAACAAAATTTAAAGACCTGTGTACAGAAAGCGAGCACTCATAGAAAAATATAGTAAACAGGCTATGCTTCGCGGGAGAGACAAACTCAAGCAGGACAGCCTAAAACAAACAAAGCCAGTAAATAGAAAGCAAGCCAACATGAAATACAAAACAAAAAACCAATGGTAAACAATGAATGGAATGCATTCCCAGGAAACCTTTCAGAATGTTCCCACAAGATCTTTAACAAACCAGACAGCTGCAAGCTGCTCTATCTAGTAGGTTTCGACCTAAAAAAGGACAAATAGGAAAAGTCAAACATCCTTTCAACAAGTTTGATGACCATGTGGGAAACTCATGCTTTTTTATCCCTCAGTCCATTGAAAATCTATGAGCTCATGTTTGGGGTTAGGGGAGGCAGGACAGGAGACGCACTGGCCATGTACATAATTGTAAATCATGACAATAAACTGGTGCTGACACCTTAGGATTTCAGTGCCTCTGTTCAGTGACTCAGGTGAGCTGTGGCCAATCTCTTGACAGGAAGCAACAGCAAGCTGCAGCTAATGCACCACCAGTTGAGACCCACAGATATAGTGAGAGAGAGGAAGAAAGAGATAGGGAGACCGAGCGGGACAGAGAGTGAGTCATATAGAGGGGGGAGAGAGTTAGAGAGCCAGGGATGAATCCCATTACAGACAATAAAGGGCCAAGTACAGGATCAGCATTCACTGGCTAGAGATAGAAAAGGGACATCTCAGACAGACCAGGACAGGAGAGTGTGAACTCTTTTGTCATCCGCGAGGCTGAGCCTCATACAAACCGATGCACTTCTTCATACTCTGGCACAAATTCGAAGAAACAAGCAACCACCACAGCGAGGAATCCGCCTGCAGGATGACTGAATTCATAAAATGACTACTAGATTCAATTCTCATGAGGGAAATCCCAGAAGTGGTGGAAGATCAATAGCTGGCAGCTTCTGACATCACCAGAGACCCACACATCATATGATAGATTATCCCAATACCAGTAAATCTGTAAAGATTTGGCTACACTTTTAAGCCCCACAAGCTATGCCAATAAAACGTGTGTGTGTGTTTGAAGGATGGGTAACATGATAGAGAGTGAGAGACAGATAAAGATGGGATAGAAAGGAAGAGGGTAGATAGGTAAAAGCTAGAGAAAGAGAGGGGAGATACAAGAAAGTGATGGATGGATAGACAGATAGATAGATAGATAGATAGATAGATAGATAGATAGATAGATAGATAGATAGATAGATAGATAGATAGATAGATAGATAGATAGATAGATAGATAGATAGATAGATAGATAGATAGATAGATGGATAGATGGATAGATGGATAGATGGATAGATGGATAGATAGATAGATAGATAGATAGATAGATAGATAGATAGATAGATAGATAGATAGATAGATAGATAGATAGATAGATAGATAGATAGATAGATAGATAGATAGATAGATAGATAGATAGATAGATAGATAGATAGATAGCACAAGGGAGAGAGACATAAAGAGAGAGAGGGAGATTATGATAGAGAGAGGTGGAAAGAGTGTGCTGGGAGACATGGAAGAGAGTGAGAGAGAGATAAAGAGAAACTGTTTTGTAGCAACATAGTCAGAATGAGCAAGAGAGCCAAACCGAGAGCTAACTAAGGTGCGAACAAGAAAGAGGAAAAGTAAAGAATATTGTGACAGTAGTGAAATCAAGTTGGTTAGATGAGGGAGCAAGCAAACAGGGAGAGAATGCAGATGAAAAGAGCGATGGTATGGTATGGTTGGAAAGAAAGATCAAGGAAGAAAGAAAGAGGAAGAAAGAAAAAAGTAAGGCTGAGTCCAGGTATCAATTCTCCAACAACACGTCAGCATCAGGCTCAGGACATCATCTGTTCTGAGTAACGACCGTACAGTTCGGAGGTGTGGGAATAAACGCTGAGTAACTCGCCTCATTAGACTGCTAGATGCAGATAGATGTGCTCGTTGCAAAGAGAGTGGCTGACTCCATCAGCGCCTTTCTGTGCTAGGAGGAGGACTGGTGCTCTACGAGAAAGAACAAAGTTGTAAGCGCTCTAGTGGGGTGGGGAGACTCTTACCATATTGTGTGCTGTGGTGTCTTCTTCCAAAGCCTTACTGGTGCACGGAGTCCTCAGTGGGCCTGAAAGCGGCCATTCCCAGAATTTCACTGGAACATTCATTTCATCTGACCAGGACAAAGCAGGAGATCAGGTATTGAGGGTGCAACCCATCAGCCAATGAACGACGACCAATGAGCCCATGAACGACGACCGATCAGCCCATTAATGACGACCAATCAGCATATGAACAACGACCAATCAGACAATGGCCAACTACAGTCAATAAAATCAGGGAAGTGCAGGTCAAAATGTGGTCCAGTAAAATGCACATGTTCATTGGGTCTTATGTGGGTGTTGGCCCCCCAAGCGATTCTTCTGGCTCGCAGTGGTGATGTGTCATTCTGGTCCTACAGCTGAAGCCTCCATTTTATCCTGAAAGACGCTCAACATTGTATTAAAGAGCATGTTAAAATCTAAGGGCGAGAGAGTGCGAAAGTGCGTGTGTGTGCGTGCGTGCGCGTGTGCGTGTGTGTGTGTGTGTGTGTGAATCAAAGAAAAAGAAAAAAAGAAAGGGAGTAAGAGATCAGCCGGCTTTCTGTCCCTCTCTCTCTGTGAGTTGCCTCTCAGACTGCCTGTGATCTGCCAGTCTGCCTTCTTCCTGGTCTTTATCCTAACCGTTGCTGAGGTTACTGCAGGGATCGCCTGTCCAATTTCAAAATGTGCTCTTCTACATCATTTCTGCCCACTGCTACCCATCTCTACTCATATTTGGAGCACAAGGAAAAAGGTCAAAAACATGCCGAGTGTCAAGCCAAAACCTCTCAACATGCCACTGTCTCCAGGAAGAGAGACTAGTAGAATGAAAAAGAAAAATCCAAGCACCAGGTGAAGAAACCAAACTCAGCCTCGGAAAATAATGACTAATCACCAGTCACATGCAATTTTATGATGCTACTCGGCCAACCTTCAGTTCACTCTCAACACGCTACCTGCTATTATGATGGAAGGAGTGGCCTGCTGTCAGGTCTTGGTGACCAGCAGGAGACACATTGTCCTGCCACACACCGCTAATCATCATGCACAGAAATGTAGTGCTCTGTTCTGATGGCTGGTTAAAGTGCTCATTTATGCATCTTGTTATACTTCACTGCCACCTGTTAATGCTGCTTTTTCTTTTTTCTGAAGGTTATGTGGGCAGGTTACTCGATTTGTAAAGGGCCGTGAGTGTGAAATGGATGCGATCACTAGTTGCAAGCGGATGTTGACGCTTGTCTTTGATTTCAAGAACAGGTTCCTAAATTCTTAATTATTACAAAATTAGTTAATGATTTATACACACAAATGAACTCCATAGGATGAATGAGTGATTTAATTTATGTGCAAAAACAGATGCAATTGTCCAGATTGGTCGCTCGAGGCACAACACTGAGTAAAGGGAGGACATGGCGGCCAAGGCTAACTGAATTGGTGGTGTTTGTTCCGAGACTGCCCACAGTCCGGTCTGCCTCCCTCATGGTGGGAACATTTGTTTCCCGCAGCTATTTGCAGGACTGTCCCCATGATGTGTGGCCTAGACTCACGCCTGCAGTGATGTGCTCCCATCTTTGGGATTAGGGCCTCCCTTTATCTTCTGATGCAACCACTTTAAAGTAATGTTGTCTGCTTTAAGCTGGACCCTTGCTCCTAGCATACAGAGTCACAACTCCCCTAGAGGAAGCAGTGGGCCCACAGTCTCCTCTCCTATGATGCTGGAGGTTCTTAGATAAGAGTTTGACTACTCTGCAGAGGATCCTTAACTAGGAACAGCCGCTGTGACTGTCTCAACAGCGCCTACCTGCACCATCTGTGACAGAGTTGGACAGTCTGTCCGTCACTCTAATAAAGTTCTTTATGAAATGCCTTATGGATTGTTGATCGGCTGGAGAATGGTCAGTGGGCACTAGTAACAACCTTTCCAATTTCAAGTGGTACCGAACTGATCGCAAGAAGTAACTCACATACTTGAGTGCCTTGGCTTGTGGCTGTTACACCCTCGTTTGATTACAGGTGACTTTCCTCGTCGTTTGGTACAGAAGAGATGCCTTGGTCATTTTGGGTCTCTTTGTTCGTTCTTGATATCTTTGAAAGTCACTCTCTTACACATATACAAATCGCTAAGGGTATTCTTACAATTGGGGCAAAACACTCATCAATGTGGACCACATTTGCCAGTGCACCTTGCTTATACCCCTGAAGAAAACTAATTGCCAACCTCCATTGGCAAATGTCCCATCCCAAAATATAACCCTTAGAATATGGGTAACCCAGGCAATTGGTGAAGACAGATCACTCTCTAACAATGTCACTGAAAGCCACCTGCCAGTGACATTTGTGGAGGGTGCTTATGGTGAGGTGTGGAATACCATCACCAATATGGTTGTTGCCGTCTATCTTCAGCAGCGGGCATGGGTGGCCATCAATCATGATAACATTCATCTGCAGCACCTACAGGCTCACCCTTGAAAAAAAAAAAAAAATCAATAAAACTTGCAAGACCGAGCCGTGTTATTATATGAGAAATTACAGGATATGAGAGTTGAGTTGGTTGGAGAACAATGATCAGCCATGAGAACATCTGATGGGAGAAAAGTAAAAAATAGTGGCGTAAAAAACCTTTAGGCTCCTGCTATCTATATTGTATTGTAATTGCATTTATATAGCACTTACTACCTCTAATATATGTCAAAGCACTTTTCGGTGAGTTGTACGCCTCTCCGGAACCCAAAGAGAATTAGTGGTGGATTAGTACAGTGAAATTTGAGTTTATATGAGCAGTGGACTAGTGAATCTGTTAGTTGGATTCAAAAGGATAATGGGGGATTTAAGAGGGAAGAGTCTAAAAAGTGTTTGAGAGATCATAATAGTAAGATGAGGTTTGGGATGAGTCAAAGGAGGGATAGGTGAGGGAAGAATTTAGAAGACAGGGAGGAAGGACGAATCTCTAAAAATGGATTGCGGGATCAGAGTAGTAAAATGAGTTTTGGGATGAGTCAAAAGAGGGATTGGTCAGGGAAGAAATTAGAAGGGTTGTTTGCAGTGCTTTAAATGGGAAAAAAAAGTGCAGGTACTCATCAATTTGAGCTGTGACATGGGGGCGTGGCAAGAAGGCGGGGCTAGGAGGCGGGACAATGGGCGGGGCTAATGTCACTTTAAAAGGCACAAGAATTTTTTGGGGTGCGAATAATGACAAACTGCTTCAATCTGTAATATATTGTTGATACCCTTGCATGTATTAAAATACTTTTAACATTCTCTTTCAAATATTGATTTCTACCCAAATGAACCCTTTTTTGCCACATTAGGATAACCGAAGACTGGGGAAAAAAACATAACGCTCTAATTTATACCTTGCAGTTTGCATGTAGCTCTTACATGACAGTTAATAGCTCACTGTTCTATGTTAGGATTTTAACTTATTAACTGCAAGTAACAATAGGGTCTCTCTGACAAAAGCAGTAACCCACTGACCTATTTACATTCTGTGCACTTTGTGATCTGCATGGCACATGTGCGTAGCAGCATGCACGTTACACCTCTGCCATTCCATTTCATGAGTCAAACCTTCCACTAGACAAAACACCACCGCTCTCTACTAAGAACATTAATCACTGGAGTTATCAAGACATTTTTATTTTTGCCCAAAAATGTTGGAGGCCAGGAAGGAGGCAGCAAGTGCTTTTAAAACCATATTATACTTACAAACATGACGCCCCCACCTGCAGTTAGCGCCCGGTGCGGTCGCACTGCCCTAGAGCCACCCTGCTCAAGGGTCCTGTGACCTCAGTGACAGAGTCACTGCCACTCTATGGTGTGCTGCTTCATAGGTCTGTCCCCAAGACTGGGCGGAAACTGGGCCTTTTGGAGATTGTCTAGTTTCTGTTTAGGTTACCAAGCTTGATTGCTTTTCCACCTCATCCCTAAGTCAGGAGGTGTATTTTTGCAACAGTCAATGGTATTCCTGCCTTTAAAAAGGTGCATGGCTAACGGTCATGTCACCAACTTCCATACTTGTCTATTTGACATAATTGTACATATTGACAACAACACTGCTTTGTGCGTTCTGCCACCTGGATTACTGTGTCTTCACTGATTCACCCCCTCCCCCCTTACCCTCTCCTTGGCTGCGCATGCATGTATCAACCTGATGCACTTTTTACTAGGTTCTCTGTGGGTATGATTGGGTACCCTGGTGCACTGTAAGGTCATCATTTGCTGTACTTTAAAAGTTAATACATTTGAATATATAATAAAAAATTTCCTTCAGGGAGAACCCCCCCCAGGTTCCCTTTAGAGTGGTAAGGCTCCCTCGATGAGGGCTGGTCTGACAAAATTTGCCAGGCTGCTTTTGGGTCCCAGTCTGGCCCTAGGGAGCCATGCATACAATGGCCTCTCCTCTCTTTTCACAAAAATGAAATATGAAAAAAAAGACCTTGCCTCATGTAACCCCTCAACTCCTCCAGAAGTTGTGCTCTGCGTTGGAGCAGAGAGCCAGCGCTGACAGGCTCTCTTAAGGCCCTGTCAGAGCAGCTTAGGATTTCCTTATGATGTGCAAGTGGGACACCGGATTTCAAATGTGGTATTCAAACAACAGTGTTACTACAAATATTAGCAAATGACTCATGTGGACATCTTTCCAAGCTATCACAAGTATAAAAAAAGCATTTGTTAAAAATCATCATCAACGTTTGCAGCATGCTGTAAATTATTTCTGTGATAAATACGATATATTTCACATGCAATTTTTCAGCAAGCGAAAATTTAAAAAGATATATTTCAACGCTAAAATAAGCAGAAAGCAGCCCTGAAGTTAGCCGTCAGCACAAGGCAACTGGCAAATGATCCAAAATGTGTAAAGATGTAAATTAATACCCATATCACAACAGAAATAATTAGAACAAAACAATCTAAGCACCTCAATACATGCACCCGTAAATTACGATTCCACACCAAAACATGCCAATTGCAAACACCTGGGAGCATGTCAACTGCTACAACACCGGTGGTAGCAATCGGCTGACTACTAAAGTCTCGAAGAAATTGGAGTTATCACACAACGCCACAATGGATGCACCGCTACTGGGAAACTTCATGGTGCTGCGACACATCCTCACACTGAAGATGCACACTGTGCAGCAGTGCAGTCAGTGCTTGGACCATCAAGGAGCAAAGACACAGGAGAGAACCCCCAAGGGAGAGGACTGAACCTGACATGCACTGATGTACTAACTATCCACAGGCTTGTCACTGACGCAATACACAACCTGCTTGCCTCACTGGGAGACATGCGTGACGCCTATAGGCTACATTAGCATATGGACTGTCATTCCTCCCCTAGTGTACTTGTTGGCAGTCGGGGAACTTCTTGCAACAGGCTGCGTATAGCACACAGACTCAGTGGTTCATGGAAAGTCACAGCCCACTTTTCCCAAAATAGTGAAGCAAGTGATGGCAGCATTGCTCGACATTACCGGACAGCACATTCTGTGCCTCGTCAGTCACGTACAGCTAATGCCATCAAAGCAAAGTGATGTGGCTTGTCACGATTCACTAATGTGCTCGAAGCCATTGATTGCGTACAGATTGCAATGGTTGCCCCACATAGATATGAACAGGTGCACCCCAATCGGAAAATGCATCAGACAATTAACGTGCAGACGTATGTTCTTGAAGTCTCGGTTTTCACTAACTGAGGAGCGAGACAGAAAGAGAGGGAAGTCTCGGAGGCTTAGAGGCCGTCACCGTGGCGTGCGGGGCCCTGTGTTACGCCCCTGCAGTAGTCTAAAACAAATTAGGGTGCTTGTGTAATGCAGGGGCGGCTGCTGCACTTCACCCCCGTGCCCTGCATTACATCTTTCCAAGGGGCCCATCAATCCTGCAGGCAGAATCAAAACAAAAAGCATGCAGGGTACTAACCTGCGTACAGTGGAGTTGATGGAGAGGGTTCCTCGCTGACGATGGCAAATCCCTTCATGATTCTGCTCTTCTGTGCTGATCCTGTGGCTCTGATTTCCGTCCTGCGCTGGGAAACTGAAAGGGGAAAACCAGCCTAAACTGGTCTGCGGGCTTCCGTTCCTTTGCACCAAACAACTACCTGGCGGGTGACGTCAGACGTTGCTTGGCTGTGCCACGTCACTGCTGCGCCACGGCACACATTACAGCCATCATGTGAGCATGTGTCACAGTGCGAAAATGTGACGTATGCTCACTGTACCTGAAACGGACGCCGACCGGATTGAATGAGTACCGGTACTCTCCTTTGTAAGGAAAAAGTGCCGGTACTCTTGGGGGTAAAAAAAAGAAGTGCCGGTACTCAGTACCGGTGAGTACCGGCCCATTTAAAGCACTGGTTGTTTGAGAAAATACAGTAGTAGAATGAAGTTTGTGATGAGTCAGAAAGTGGTGATAGAGGGTATATTGAGAGGTTTGGGGTGAAATATAGGATAGTGCATTGGAGAGAGTCAATTTTTTTTTTTTACAGTAGGAGTATGGTAAAAAAATATACAGATACATAAATACATATTCTATAAATGTTTATTTAAAAAAAAAACACATATCTAGACACATACATAGAACCAAACGCAAGGATATGCGGTACATTTGTGTTTGCGTATGGTGGTTATGTAGGAAAGAGCCAAATCTTGAGTAGTCTTCTGAAGATAAGTTAGTTATCTGTGGATCTTATGTTTGGGGGAAAGAAATTCCATAGTTTGGCTGCTTGAACAGAGAAAGAAGTGCCACCTATGTTTTTTTCAGCTAATCTGGAGCGGAGGTTCCTTTGTTGAATATCTTTGGTGATTTTATTCCAGATGATGGTTGTAAGCAATGACTGGATCGTGAAGTATAATCTGTTGGATAGAAATAACCATAGACTTGGATTCTAGCCACTGCTAGATCAGTAAAACTGTGTCAATACCTCTCTCAACAATAAGCATACCAAGAGTCAAGGGGTTCATGAGAAAGCGTAAATAGGAATGTTGAAGAACCGCCAAGCATCCATTGTGCAGAAGAGTGCACACACAGATCCTGGTCTGAGCATTTAACAAGGACATGCTTGAGAACCGAGTCATTATGGTGAAACTCAGGCAACCAAAACTGTCTGATGTCAGGACTGCATGAATCAGACTATGTCCAGGCAGAGGTTTGCAGCAGTACTGCAGAGATGAACTTACGAAGATATTTGCAATATAAGCCTCACTGGGCATCCTAAGATTTCAGAAGGTGATGCTCGTTGTGACATGAAACAAACTCTTCACATTGAAGAACATCGCAGCCAAGGCTGAAGATGCTCTTATTGGGCCGGCAATAAAGTGATGGTGGCTGATCTTTGGTTCAAAGGTTGATATGCATGATTCCTCTGTTTCCTTTTTGCATTTGTCGGTACTACTCATACTCATGGACACCCACACATGCACAAGCAACAGTATAGTCGTTGTTCATATGCCGAATGTCTCTCTCTGGCTGCACGACCTTTAAATCTTCCTCACAGGCCAATGGCCTCCACTTGACCCTGAATGGTTCACTGGTCGCGATTCTGAATCTCTTTATCCCAATAAACTGCATCAAGCACACCATGCCATTCCCCTGCAGAGAATCAGTTTCCAAGCTGCATTTAAGCAGAGCTCCCATGCGCCGCACGCACACTGGTTGTGTGATACGAAGGGCTTGCATACTTCTCCAACATAGTTATAGCAGCATCAGCTACGAAAAAAACATAAACCTTGAAGAACTTAAATAGGCATCATTTGCAACACTTCGGTTTAAATTAGCCACAATCTTCTCCGCAATTGTCTACAGTCATTCATTCCATCGCCCTTTGCAATGCCACCTCTCTAGGAACAGCCTCCAAGCTGATGTTGTCTCTCCCAGACTTAGGCATAAGAAACATAAGGTGATGACACCTTTAACCACAATGCCCAGGTGACATTTAAATTACACCAATGTAATTTGTGTAATTTTGGGAATTTTGCATTCTGCTTATTTTTCGTGAAATGACATCATAATATAGCATTGTGTAATCAAGCCACTCCACAGTAAATTTATAGCGCAGGAGCAACACGAACAACAAAAAACGTTAACAGGTTTGTTTGTGGCACTTGTGTTTTTCATACTTTTTTTGAGAGTGAAACGTCTCCTAGAGTCAAAATTAATGCCATGATACATTTAGCACTAAAATATAGCGCTTAGTGGCCGATTTGCATATCATGCAATTTTGCATACATTGTGCTGAAATTTTGTGTAACTATATAAAAGCAAAGTGTGTGAATTTCACATACCCTTATTAATCATCCAAGTACTACATCTGCCTTTTCATAGGCAGAAACACTACTCCTAAGCACCTATTAATTTGGTGTATCAGACTCTTCGTCTACGGCTTGGAATCATCAAACGATCTCTTCTGGCTACTCAAGGAAAAGCGCCTGGAAGTCAAGTAATAGTCTCATTTGTTCCCAATCCTTGATGACAGTCTGCTGGGAGCGGTGGGGTGGTGGGGCCTCGTTGGGGGGAGGGGGGGGGGAAGGATTTTTAGGGATGATGCAGAGGGAAAATATTTATTTAATTTTCCTTCGGCATTGTCCCTCGAAATCCCCCCCACGTGGCCCCACCAATGTTACCTGCACCGACCGCGGCTGATGTCCACAATGGGGTGCCTCCACCACACACTGAAACACTTCACTGCACGTCAGCATGGCTCATATAGGATTTTCATGGTAAATTCTGATATATACTCTTTGCTCAGACAGTTTGACAGTGTAGATGGTATCAATTTTACGCTGCAAACTACTTTGGCCCCACTAATCAGGGGCATAACAAAAAGCCAGAGGTCTTTTTTTGCCTACAAAGGTGCCAGGATATGTGAAATTTTACAGGATACTCCCACAATTTTGCATGGGCTTGGGGACATAAGCTTCCTCTATGCAACTGCACTAGGCCTGCAGACTGAACCATGGTCGCTTGTTCTCCCGATCATGCCTCATCTTTATTCCCAGCACTAGGAGACCAAGGGCCTCATGTAGGTAGCCAAATACCGGTCGGTAACGGCCGAAATTCGGTAAATTTCCCGATACCGACCGGTATTTAGTCAAGTGAGATGTAGGAGGCCAACAACCAAAAATCGGTAAATATGAAGCGGTAAATACCGATTCATATTTACCGATTTCTAAAATACCGATTCATATTTACCGAATACATATTTTCCGATTCGGTAAATATGAAGTGGTAAATATGAAGTGGTAAAACGTAAAAAGACATGTAGGTAAATTCGGTAATTTAGAAATCCATGAAATTCGGTAATTAAGAGTCGGTAATTAACACAGATTGAAAGCAGGTGGTAATCATCAACAGTGCATAAAATAAATCCCAAAATGCATCAGCGTGGACAACATGGCCGCTCTGTATGTCATTGCAAGGCGCCTACATCTACAGGCAGCAGGTCTGAGGATATGGAGACGGGAGGAACGCATATACAGACAGCGCATCACACTCTTCCAACTGACTGAGGCTGAGATACATGAAAGGTACAGGCTACACCCACAAACCATCATGGACCTGATAAGGGACCTGCACCCACTCCTGGACCAGCCAACAAGAAGGGCGCATGCCATACCACCACATGTGCAGGTTCTCTGCAGCCTACATCTACTTGCTTCTGGAAGTTACCAGGTGGTGATAGCTGCGGTGGGCGGTGTATCCCAGAGTTGCCTGTCCCGTTTCTTCAGGAAGTTCCTGGATGCCATGATGCAGAGAATGCACCACTACATCAGCTTCCCAAACACACAGGCTGAACTGCAGAAAACTAAAACTGACTTTTATCACATGGCACAGTTCCCCCATGTCATTGGCTGTATTGATGGCACACACATCCCAATCTGCCCACCAGCTGACACTGAGCACATCTACAGGAACAGAAAGTCCACCCACTCCATCAATGTGCAGGTAATCTGTGATGCAGGGAACATCATCACAGATATTGTTGCAAAGTTTCCTGGGAGCACCCACGACTCCTACATCTTCCAGAACAGTGGGATCTACACACGACTGCTTGCCGGAGAATTTGGAGAGGGATACCTGCTAGGTAAGTAACAGTGACGCCCCATGAAACCTGCAAATCATAGTGTATTGAGGCATGTGACTGATGGTTCCCATTTACTCACCTAGGCGACAGTGCATATGCCGTGCGGTCATTCATCCTGACTCCCTACCTACACCCATCAACCCAGAGTGAGAGACGATATAATGTGGCACACAAATCAACACGAAATGTGGTGGAGCGCACGTTCGGACTATTGAAGAGCAGGTTCCGCTGCCTCCATAAAAGCGGAGGTGCACGCCAGTACACACCCATCATCTGTTGCAAGATCATTGCCACTTGTGCAATGCTGCACAACCTTGCCACAAAGAGAGGTACAGAGGTGGAACTAATAGATTTTGAGGACAATGATGATGAATCAGGTCAGCCAGAGGACAACGCTGCTGGAGTGCCAACAGCAACAGATGGGAGAGCGAGACGGGCAGAGATCACATGCAACTATTTCTGAGTAAGTAAGGGGACACAGTCAGTTGTTGTCTGTAATGACGTAGTTTAATAATGCGCCACTACGCCACTAAACAAGGATAATGCCATTCTGGCAACATTGCTCATTCACAAGTGTGAAGTCCAGGGTTACGTCACCCAATAGTCTATTGCTACGCGGTGCAGCATCAAAGTTTGCGGCCACGCGCTACATTGTGGGATGGCACGGATTCAGCCTCCTCACTGGTGCCAGCCCCATGCCGCCTGCTGCTCCTGCGTGTTTCTGGGACGGGGGGTGTGATGCTGCTCCTGCTGCTGGTGTCCATGCTTTCAGCAGCATCCCCTGCACCACTTGTGGCCGCCTGACTGGTCAATAGGACCTCCAGGGCACTGGTGACCTGCACCATCCCCCTAGTGACGTCGCTGCTGCAGTGTGTCAGGCCCTCCTGCATGTTCACTGAGCGCCGGCAGAGTAGTGATGTTGCAGTTGCCAGGCGGTTGAGTGCCCTGGTGTGCCTGTCTCCCCTCTGCCGTTCCCGGTGCCTTGCAGCTCTATCTGCGTCCAACTTGCTGCACAACAGCTGCATGGACTGTGACACGTCCCGCAGGCCCACTGCCATGTCAGTTATCCCCGCCGCCATTGCGCAGATGTTCCTGTCCATGTGTTTGAATGTGGTTCTCAGTCCCCGCACATGCCGCTGTACTGAAATGACTGCCTTTGTTTGCAGGCGCTGTTGTTTTAACATGTTGGCCTCAAGGCCCCCAAAGACCCCATGGCTGTGATCGATTGGTGGTGGACTTTGCTCACGCAACCTGCGGCGCCGTCCTGCACGCGTGTCTTCTCCCTGTGAGGTGGAGGGCACAGTGGTATGTCTCCCATCCTGGGGCATAGTATTTGGCTCGGGCCCACTGCTGTCATCAGATGATGTGTGTAACACGCGCAGCCTGGCAGCAGCACACCTCCTCAACCTCACTATTGCAGGCGGTGATGTGGCCGGTGACTCCAGCATGAGTGGTGATGCTGGCTCAGGTACTGGTGATGCTGGCTCAGGTACTGGTGATGCTGGCTCAGGTACTGGGGATGCTGGCTCAGGTACTGGGGATGGTGGCTGTGGCAACGCTCTCTGGCCAGAACTTGTGCTGCCCGTAGCTGAACTGGCTTGACGGTGTGCCCCCTCTCCTGTGCCATGTGCAGTCCTGCGCGATGTTACGTCTGTGGACAGAAAGGCAACATCAGCTCAGTGTACCTGAAGGCATGCATTGCAAGCTTGACAATAAATTGATGTAACACTCTCACATAGTCCTCTGTCTGCTTTAGGCTAATGTGTGTACCATGCATCATTGTTCTGTGCTATTCTGTTCATGGTGGGGGATCCCTGACTACATCTCCCATAATGCATTGCCTGTCTGCAGTAACACATGGACTGGAGTGGGATACTCATTTCACAATGGGGGATGTGGGATAGGGGTAGGGGGGGCTACATTGCTGTGCATTCCTCTTACCTTGTTGGGTGGCGGCTCTGGCAGAGCTGTCGGCATCCCCAAGGCCCACGACACTCTCGTGCTTGATTGTCGACTGCACCAGCTCCTCCAGTTCGGTGAGGGCAGGTGCCCTGTTACTTCCACCTCCTGTCTGGCTGGCCTCCTTCTGGATGTCCCCCATCTTCCTCTTAATCACGATGCGCAGGTCGTACCAGCGTTTTTTTAGTACGTCAATGTCCCTGTGGGTCACTCCCACTGCATTTACCTGCGCCTGGATTGCCAGCCAAATAGTGCGCTTCTCACACTCTGCCACTTGCAGGGATTGCCTCCCAAAAAGCTTCTGGTGCTGCTTCACCACCTCCTCCACTAGCACCTGGAGTTCCTTGGGGCTGAATTTCACCTTGCGCCTCCTTTCCCCTCCTGTCCTCTGGCTGGACATAGTGAAGTTTGATCTCAACAATCAGGCACTGGCTCCCTGCCTCTCCTCTGCACTCCCAGCCTCTCCTGAGTCTGTTGATTGAGTGCACCTGCCTGGGTGTGGCCACTTCCTACTTGGGTGGGGTTTGGTTGCACAGGATTGGCTGTTTCAAACAGTCATGTGATTTCGTTTTTCCGATTCGGTATTTTCCGAATCGGAATTTACCGAATCGGTAAATACCACCTCGGTATTTACCGAATCGGTAAATACCAAGGTGGTATTTACCGATTCGGTAAATTTCGATTCTTGAATACCGAATGTTACCGATTCGGTAAATATTACCTAATTGTTACCTACATATAACTTACCGATTCTTAAATACCGATTCGGTACGGTTCGGTATTTAAGAATCGGTAAATTTTATTTACCTACATGAGGCCCCAAATGCGGAAAACGCAGCATCGCTCTGTGGTACCTACCCTCCGCTGCACTCCCAACAGGTGAGACGAATATTCCTGCTGCCTTTCCCTGATTTTTAAAACATGCATTAAGCATATTTTTCAAGCCTCCTTTCACGGTTGCAGCTAATTTATCAGTTTGGCACCAGTAATACGTAAATATATGTTTTCATTAGAGAGTGAGTGAAAAATCCCACAGAAAAATAGCACGTCTAATGGACTGAATTGTGCAAATGCAGCATCAAGGGTATATTTTGCTGCTGAATAAATCTTTTTTAACGTAATCTCATAACATAATGTAGTAATTGATGAGACACGCTGGGACCCAATCATAGGGGGGAGAATCGGTGCTGCATGGCGGCGTCTGTGTTGCTCATCCTTGTCAGCACGCTGGTATCAACGGATACAGATGTAATATTTGTTCATCTTGAAAGTGACATGTTGTTTATTAAAGGTGCATTTATTTTTGTTGCGGTCACTCATATGTCTGGGCACAGGGATTTCCTGGTCCATAAACAGCAAAAACTCCTATTAACAAATGTAAAATACCAATGTTCTAGCTTCACGAGTCTCCCAGACCTGGGGTGGCCTGGGCATACAATAACAGGGGCTTCCTAACGTGTTTTTTCCACTTTTTCTAAAAGTGTGCGTTACCAGTCTTAGTTCATGACACTGCGGTCACCTCGTCTCTCTACATGCGTTGAAAGGGGTCGAAAATTGTCACTGTCTTATTTTTCCAAGGCTGTGAAGGCGCTTAAACCCTCTTCTGTTCAACTCCATTTCCACTCATAAAGCATGCGGTTATCCTGGAGCTGACGTCTCTGCTGCCATTCCATGACCCGGAAGCGCACCCTCTGTGGTAACATTCATCCTGTGCTACGCGTGTTGCACCTGCGGACCCTTGCATCCCGCCCTCAGGAGCAGCAGCCTGCAGGCCCGAGGCAGTGAGCACGTGCTGAAGGGGGGGCTGGCCTTTTATGAGGTTGTTGCATGTCCTCGTGCTACCTCTCTCGGCCACTCTTTCTCTGTGCCACGTGACTGCATCCAGATGGGGGTTGTGAGCTCCCAGATTGTACGGAGAGTGGGTGAAGGTACAGTGGATACTTCTCCCAGCAATGCACCCTCGGCAGCCCATATGCTTCACCATCTCTCCCTTCCTTTCTTTCAATCTATGGAGATTTTGTTTTGCCAGAGGCCACACTGATTCAGTTCCAATAAATGCTTTGGCAGTTATAAATTGATCCTGTAATAGTTACCCTTTCCCTATAATTTCCTTGTTTACAAGATATTGAGAGTCTGTCCATCTATAGAGACGTTGATTTTAATTTCTAGCGTCATTGTACTTATGAGGCATAAAAATGCCAAATAGTCTCCCTAGGGCTGAGCTAAGTGTACCTCGTAGCAAACTTCCAAAGCTTGCACAGCTGACCCTTACGCTTCCTAGTAAGTTCGAGGTGGTCAGAAAGATTTTGGAGTAAGCATGGGCATAACTGGTGCAATTCTCTCTAGCGTTGTTACTGCAAAATTGCACTTAGTTACGTAAGAAGCGCAAGCCAGCATTCACCGCTGTTTTCTTAGCGCTAAATGCACTCTTGCATCCAAACTGGGCCGCAGGATTTATTTTGAGCTAAGAAAACAGCACTAAATGCTACAGGACACAAACAGCACTAGCCGGACGATGCTGGCTCTCTCTTAGTTCATTGTTCCTGTGCTCCTGCGGTAGGATTTTTTTGACCAAATTACTCTTAATTTCTCTACCTAGCATAATTGCATATTTTCTGTAATTTTGTATCACAAAAGTAATGCATAAGTACCAAAATTACTTAGAGTACTCCGGCCTAACCAAAATTTCACCCAGGCCTACTTTTGAGTGACAGTGGCAAGGCTTCCCAGGAAGAGGCTGCCTGGAAGGCAAAAGCCCCAACATTCTGTTGAGATTTCCTAATCTTGTCAATCTTATGTAGACCAGCCCCAGAAGAGCATTGTATACAAGGAAAACAATCGCCTGATGAAGAGCAGCCTCCATTGCAGAGCGCTTTAAAACAAATGCATAGACTTTTAAAGACATTTTGTTTATGCACAGGAAACTATGCACAAGAAATCAATGCTAGCTAGTAAGTGGCCTGAGATGGACACATGAAGTGGCGCTTTAAGTAGGAGCTTGGTAGCTGCATTCTGCAGCAGCTGAAGTTTAGAAGACATATCTAAGAAGAGTCACAGAGATAAAGCAGATTAGCTCAGTCAATTCTTGCACTCAATACTGCTTTAAGAATCTGATAGCATTTTTGTGACATGAAAGACAAACATTTTTGTAGAACTTTGATTTTCTTAGAACTTTAAAATGGAGGAAACCGACAGCAGACACCTTCCTCTGAATCTGAATACCTGAAGCTTCTTCATTAGTGTATCATGTAAAAGCTCTCCACAACCAAGGACCTGTCTACCTCAACCACCACCTGCATTTTCATCAGCCGCCCAGTAACCTACGCTCAGCGCACCTCGCCCTTGCAGCAACCATGCGTATTCACCACAGCCGCATCAGAGGAAGATCGCATACCCATCTCAACACCAAAACTAGGAACAGCCTCCCACTACACCTCCGAATAGCACCTTCATTCACCATCTTCAGGAAGAGACTCAAGAACTGGTTTTTCGATTGAGACTGGCAGCAAGCACCTGGGTACCTTCACGGGTGACAAGCAGCGCTATACAAGCACTTCATTGATTGATTTATTGATATCACTTTGAGTCATAAGCCGCAAAGAGGGTCCAGAGGATGAGTGCAGCCACACCTTCTTCATCAAGTGTGATAAATATCTCCTTTTGCACAGTTATCAATACCACATCAATGCAGGCAGAGCCTAAAACAGAGCGCACAGGGAGTTATTCACAATAAATTAGAACAGCTGAGAATGTTCATCTTTGCTTAAGGTTATTACATCTGATGTACACATCTGTTGAATGGAATTTTCTTGCATACTATAGCTCCAGTTGTGAAATATCAGGCTGTGATTGCTTTTTGTCGAATCAGCAATCTGTAGCTGGTTAAATACCCTAAATTGTTTCATTCATGGGCTAATCTGAAAACGGCTTGAGGTACCAGAGGTAAACCCAGGGGAGTGGCTGGAACACCTTCTTTTTCTTACATTCTAATTGTAAGAGAAAATTAAACTCTGCAGAGTTGACTTTCATACTGTTATATGCTATAATAAATGTTAAGCCTGAGGCATCATCTGCTCCCAGCTGAGTGGGTGTGTGTGTGATGTCAGCTCCTGATGTCATAGTTGGAATGTTATAATTCAACTGGAGGAGACTGACTGAGGGTGAAGGTGGTTGGCAGTTCAAGAGCTGTGTAGTTGTCTACTTCAATAAATTCACTTTACTTCAACCTGCTCCTGAGTGAATTACTACAGAAATTTGGCGACGATATGACTACACAGCAGAACCCACGGAAAACCACAATCAAATCTAACATATTATCACCTCTATCTTCAACCTTCAAGTTCCACTGGCTTACTACCCATCAGCAAGAATCAGCGTTACCTCTACGGCGTTGATCTGCACTTCGTCATTGCTGCTGTGGTTCTTTTGGACTACTTGTTGCTGGTTGTGCCTGCTTCTATTCTGCGGTACAAAAGGGGGTGGTGATGGACGGAGCATCAGAACCAATCAAACACTCACACCCAGTCAACAGATCTGGGTGTGATCCATCACCGTTCTTTAGCCCACTCTGCCACCCCAGTTCAGACATGGCCATATGCAAATCAGTCTGACCCTGTGCCTCATGGGAACAGTCCAGCCCGAACTGCCAAGCCATGCCTTCCCTGGACCGGAAACAAGCTTCCTAGGACCGGTTTCTGGCATTTCAGCCGTCTTCAGCCAGGCTTGCTTGAATGCAGTGGCAAAGTGAGCAAGGGACTCACGTCTGAGCATACCCTGCCAACTTATGGCGAACAAAGCGGTACAAAAGGGGGTGGTGATGGACGGAGCATCAGAACCAATCAAACACTCACACCCAGTCAACAGATCTGGGTTTGATCCATCACCGTTCTTTAGCCCACTCTGCCACCCCAGTTCAGACATGGCTATATGCAAATCAGTCTGACCCTGTGCCTCATGGGAACAGTCCAGCCCGAACTGCCAAGCCATGCCTTCCCTGGACCGGAAACAAGCTTCCTAGGACCGGTTTCTGGCATTTCAGCCGTCTTCAGCCAGGCTTGCTTGAATGCAGTGGCAAAGTGAGCAAGGGACTCACGTCTGAGCATACCCTGCCAACTTATGGCGAACAAAGCGGTACAAAAGGGGGTGGTGATGATATTCTGAGCTGCCCATCGCTGTGCTTCGATTCGCTGATCTGGTCATTATTCTATGTCTCACATGGCTGCACACTGAGGTGATGTTCTCCAAAAGACATCCTCAAGTCAAGTACTCGTGAGTAATCAGCTGGATTTTCGGAGGAGAAAGAGTGCGTGGTGTTTCTGTTGGCAGAGTCATCTTGTTTGAAGGTGAAGCTTTCTGTTTCTTTCTCCCTGTTTTTTTTCTCCGACGCTGGAATTGACCTTTTTCTAATTTGCTTGGGAATTGCAAATAATTTGGTTAAATTCGCTGTCCGTGCGCAACCTGAGTGTCTATGTTTTTATTTAAGTTGCAGGCAGCGCGTCTTCCTCGAGCCGTTCATTCCATCAAACACGGCAAATTTCACACGCGCATGCGCGCGAGGAACTGGCTCAGATCGGAGCATGTGTACAATGGATTAGCGAGCTTATTTCACACGCGCATGTGCACGAGGAACTGGCTCAGATCGGAGCATGTGCAGAATGGATTAGCGAGCTTCCTGGAGCACGTCATTAATACAATGCTGCTCATTATAATATAATTCCAGAGGCTTTTATCCACGGATGTTCTTGTGGTTTCCCTGACAACATTTGTCTCAAAATACATTTGCTGCCAACCACAATTGTGTTTTGCCAACCAGAACTGGATTTGCCAACCATGAGAGCGTTTTTTTGCCAACCACGAGTGTATTTTGCCAACCAAGCTTGTTTTCTTCAATTCTACTCATTCAAGGATATTTCTAATTCGTTTGGAGACTTCTATGTGCTATTTACAGTGACTAGTGGTGAACTATTGATTATTGGTTATTTATTTATTTATTTATTTATTTTTCTCTTTACTTACTTTAAAAAAAATTTTTTTTTACATATAACCACTGAATCTAAAGGTGGTTTTATCTAACACTCATTAGTTCCACTAGTTTATGTTTATAGGTATTTCAACGAAGGTCAAAATCTTTAGTTGCAACGTTGTTTTTGCATTGCATTTGTGCAGTTTAGGGTCTCCTTTTGTCAACCCAAATACATGTCAAGTATGCAATCAATCAATGCACCTCCCGCATTTTTGGAAACTCCAGGTGAACCTCCTGTTAAGTGGGATGTTTGGTTCGATGCTTTCGAAACTTACTTAGGAGCAATTGGCGCACTAAGATACCGCCCTGAAAGAAAAAAATATCTATTACTACACTCTCTTGGGTTCGAGGGTAGGTCAATATTTAAGCATTTACCAGAGTTGGCGGACAATGGTGAAGAGTTAGACGATTATCAAGTAACGGTATCAAAACTCAAGATCCGTTTCGACAAACAACCCAGTTTGATTGTGCTAAGGCATACATTTTTCAAGAGAAAGCAAACTGAAAATGAAGATGTTGATGGCTATATCTCCATCCTTAGAAAATTGGCTTCAGTGTGTGTGTTTGAAAATTTTACTGAACAACTTATTCGTGACCAGTTTGTATGCCATGGTAAAGATAAACACATTAGGCAAAAATTACTCTCCATGGTCAATCCCACACTTGACGAAACTATTAAGGTTGCTAAAAGTATTGAGACCTCCCAAGTTTCACTAAAGGAACTTGAAGATAAGCCAGTTGATAAACCCAATTTTTTGGGGGTGCAAAGAAAGATAAGGGCAAAGTAGGTAGAAACACCACTAAGAATTTTTCAAATATCAAATCAGATGTAGCTATACCTAACAATGTATGTCTGCGTTGTGGTAATGCATCACATATCAAGGGAGGGAAATGTCCTGCTTTAAATTCAATTTGTAATTAATGTAAGAAAATGGGACATTTTGCGACTGTCTGCCTCAAAAAGAAATTTCAAAAAAAGTCGATAGCTTGTGTTGTAGAATCTGCTGATGAGTCTGATGAAGAAATTGTTTCTGTCGTTCATGATGAAGGTTCTGTTCATGAAACATCCATACCTCTCACTGGTGACCCTTCATGCTGTGTTGATCCGGTTGTTGAAATAGTAGTGGGTGATAAGAAACTTAATCTTCTTGTGGATTCTGGGGCTAGAATCACAATGATAACCCAGAAGCTATTTTATGAAACCTGGGGGAATAGAGAATTATTCCCTCCTGATAGATCACCGGTTTCTTATGAAGGACGGAAAATTGATCTCTTGGGCTTCATTGAAGATTTTTTCATTTTCAAGGGAAGGAAAATCAGAGGGAAAATATATGTAGCAGTCAAGAGTTTGAACATTCTAGGGTGGTTTGACCAGGGCCTTTTTGGCATGATTTTAAAACCAGGAACTAAAGAGCAAGTCATGTTAGTCACCTGTGAAGGAGTGTGTACTAAGTGGAAAAATGAATTTCCTTCTGTCTTTAGTAACAAACTGGGTAAGATCACAGGATTCAAACATAAAATTATTGTTAAAGATGGAGCTATCCCTGTCAAGCATAAGCTTAGAGGGGTTCCTTTTAGTGTTCGAGAAGATCTCGACAAAGAACTTCGTTCACTTTGCGATAAAGGAATTATTGAGCCCACAGAGTCCTCTCTATGGTTGTCTCCCCTTGTTGCTGCTCGAAAAAGGGATGGGCAGCTGCGGGTGTGTGTGGACCTCAGGTCCCTCAACAAAGAGATATGGGTTGATTCCCACCCTTTGCCCAGAATATCCGACCTGTTCACTAGTATCAAAGGTGCTTGTGTGTTTTCAAAATTAGACTTGGCTAGTGCCTATCATCAGATAGAATTGCATCCTGATTCTTGTCCTCTAACTGCTTTTGTATCCCCTCTTGGTACGTTTCGGTATCGGAGTATGCCGTTTGGGTTAGCCTCCGCGGCGTCAGTATTCCAGAGGGTTATGCAAAACATGTTAAGAGGTGTTGAAGGAGTGATTGTCTTTCAAGATGATGTCCTTATTTATGCTAAGGATAACGACTCACATGATGCTATCATCAGACAGGTTCTTGAAATTTTCAAGAAAAGTGGGGTTGTACTTAAAACTGAGAAGTGTAAGTTTTCCTGTAGCGAGGTTGAATATCTTGGACATTTGTTGACTCACGAGGGTATCAAGCCTAGGCAGGGTCTTGTTGATGCTATTTTGGAGGCCCCAGTACCGGAAGATAAGAAAGGAGTTAAATCTTTATTAGGTCTTCTAGAATACTACTCTAGATTTATTCCTAATTATGCATCGATAGTCAGACCCATTAGCAATTTACTCAAGTTTTCGAGAAAGTTTTTGTGGTGTGCGGAATGTGATCAGGCATTTAAGGAAGTTAAAGATGTGTTAAAAAAAAGTGACGCTCTTACTCCATTTGATCCTGACCTACCATGCTGTATAACTGTCGATGCTAGTCAGAGAGGTTTGGGTGCCATGCTTACACAAAAGAATGGCAAGGTGGAGAATACTGTTGCATTTGCTTCAAGGGTGCTCAGGAGTGCTGAAACACAGTATTCTGTGATTGAGAGGGAACTTCTTGCTTGTTTGTGGGCTATAGACAAATATCGACCTTATGTATGGGGAAGATGTTTCGATTTGCTAACTGATCACAAGCCTTTAGTTGCTATATTGTCCGCTGGCCCCAGTAAGTGTTGCACTCCAAGAATTACGAGGAGGGTTAGCAAACTTCTTCAATATCAATTTGAGTTTTTTTTTATATTTCTGGGGGTAAGAATACTAGAGCTGATTTTTTATCTCGTTTTCCTCAGAGCAGTGGACATTGTGAAGGGACCAGTTTTCAAGACTTAAATGATGAAGATAATGAAGATTGTTTAGTGGCTTCAATAGATATTCCCATTCTTGCAGTCGGTTCTGAATCTGATTGGAGGGCAGCATTGTTGGGTGATTGTCTCCTTCAAGAAGTATGCCAGTTTGTTAGGAATGGGTGGCCAAAAGAAAAATCTTTGTCTACATCATTACAACCTTATTGGAAGGTGGAGTCAGAGATTTCAGTAGAAGACTGTTTATTGATGAGATGTGATAAGCTTATACCACCTCACTCTTTGAGGGTCAATATTATTAAAGAGGCTCATGAGGGACACCTGGGGATCACTCTAGTTTCTGATAATGGGACCCAATTTCTGAGTGAAGAGTTTGAATCCTTTTTAACGCTAGGTGGCATTAAACATCTCAAAAGCTCACTTTATCATCCACAAACCAATGGCCTCGTTGAGAGAATGAATAGGGTTGTAGGTGAGTGTGTCAAGTGGGCATTTAATGGGAAACATGATGTATACAAGGCACTCGAGAGTTTGTTGTGGTTCTATAGGACCACACCACATTCATCTACAAAGGTCTCTCCTTTTGAGATACTAAGAGGTAGAAAAGCTAATACAAGTTTCCGTCCAGGATGGATGGGTAATTGGGTGAAATCGTTGTGTGATGTTGATGCTCTTATGGAAAAAGTCAAGGTCAATTCTGATATTGCACATTGCACATGGAAAAGAGAAAACATGGTTTGACAACAAGAAAAGTGTAAAATTTGTTTCTCTTTCAGTGGGTGATTTTGTACGTATTAAGAGTCCTGTGCACACCAAGAAAGGGTATTGTAAGTTTGGAGATCCTGTCAAGGTCATTCGTATTTACAATAATGCTGCCCAGGTTGAAGGGGGTTGTTGGTGGAATTTGTCTAGACTAATTAAAACAAGATCATGTTCTATTTCTAAAGATTCAAGTTTGATGAGTAAAGTACACACCACTTTCAAGCCTTCTGCTGGACAACGTAGAAAGAGTTCTAGAGTCCGGGTTGTTCCTCATAGGTTTCGTGATTAAGAGTTTTTTGTAAGTTTTATTTATTGTATAATATGGTTTTGTTTTATGTTAGTTTTAGTTATCCAGGAGAAATGGAGGTATGTTATATGCTATAATAAATGTTAAGCCTGAGGCATCATCTGCTCCCAGCTGAGTGGGTGTGTGTGTGATGTCAGCTCCTGATGTCATAGTTGGAATGTTATAATTCAACTGGAGGAGACTGACTGATGGTGAAGGTGGTTGGCAGTTCAAGAGCTGTGTAGTTGTCTACTTCAATAAATTCACTTTACTTCAACCTGCTCCTGAGTGAATTACTACACATACCAAGAGCATTCAACACAGCATGACCACCGCCTGGGTCACATCCTGCCATTACTTCAAATCTCAGCCGCTAACCAGTTCACCATAAACACTGTGCACCGCACAGTGGCCTGCGCCTTAGCAACTGACTGCTTTCTTTTCCTTGCAGGGTTACCAGGCAGCTTGGAGACACCACTCAAATGATAAACTGTGCATCTGTAGGCTATCTAGATAAAGATATGAATCACAAAAGGTGCCATAGAACACCCGAAAAACCGTCATGCAAGCACTCCTTACTAGCAGACTCGACTACGGCAACGCACTGTACACCGTAATCTCCAAGCAGTTCACAGAGAGACTCCATACCATCCAGAAAGCCACTGCAAGGCTCATCCTCAACCTCCAACACCCATATCTCTCCTCACCTCAGAGAGCTCCACTGGCCCCCCATTCAAAAACGCAGCCAGTTCAAACTCCTCATGCACACATACAATGCCTTGAACAACACTGGACCAGTACACATGAACAGTTGAATACACTTCCACCAGCCAGCCAGACACCTACGCTCAGCCTCACTCTCATTCGCACATACCCGCATTCTGAAAAGCGCAGCAAGAGGGCGCACATCTATCTACACATACATAAAGGCAAATTGATCAAGCGCATTCACATCTTTGAGGTAAGATCTTTGAAATAGAATCAAGGCATTAATAGTGTTATTGGTTCCCCCATACATCATTATGTCATATGTGGACCCTTTGCAAGTCTCAGAATTTAAAATGGAGCGAATCTGAGGATTAAGTCATACATTTTTTAGCAATGCACTTTACGACATGTCACGATCATTATAATGCCATATATCACGACATTCACTTACAGCATATCACTCTGCCTACAGAGCTGGTAATGTGCACACACGCACATAGGTGTCACAAATGCCCTAATGTATTTACTATCAACATACTATAGGAAGTATTTAAAAGAGATCTCAGTTTCCTGTCATAACCCCATCAGTGGAACTCACTCCCACAACTTTGTGTACATATCAGCGTTAACATCATAGCTGGTAGCTGCTCCTGCAAATTGAGTTTACCCAAATCAAACTTGTGCTGGTCAAGCTCAGACACATTACATTTAGTTTCCTTATCCGCTAAAAGCTTGATTTTCCAGTCATTTTTACACTTCTATTTTATTTATTTATTTTTACTCTAAAGGTGTGTTTCTGTAGAATTTCGGAGATGCTGCTTGCTAAAGGTCAGCTCGAGCCATGACATCGAAAAGACCTATGTGTGTGATCTTGCAATGTAGAGTGCTCAGGCTGTCATGAAACAGAATAATTGATGAATAACAAGGGAGTACGGAGGGATGAATATCCAATTTATTATCAGTAAGGGCACAATTAATTACCCTGACGTTAATGTATAATTTTACATGGACCAATGTTCAATTTCATTAAACACACATACATGCCATGGGACCAGTCTCTGACCCACAGATCACTCCAAAAATATATTGATGAAAAAAACATACAACAATGTATATACAATTACAAAAAAAAATACATATATATATATATATACAAAACTCTATATCTCCATTACCCCAACTAGATATGCTTCTGAACAATTCAACAATGTTTCCATTAATAGTGACTCCTCTATATAAAACTGTTGGCGCGGACGCGTTTCACCCGTCAATTTCTTCTGGCCTCCTCAGGACTAGGGTAAAGCAACAAATCTATGGGCTTGCGTCACGCAATTCACACTGCTCTCAACCTCTTAACAGGTCTCAATCCCTAAATTCAAGCGCCCTCAGTCCCGGTGGGGCTACCTTACACAGTGCTGGCCGTATGATTCACCCGGGCCTCCGTTTCCCGTATGCCACCAACTCTGCGTAGTCTGTCCACCATAAAATCAAGCAGTACGCAACCGCACTAGATTCTGTTCACTTCCCAAAGACAAATCCACGTGTGCCCTTTACCATTAACATACTATAGGAAGTATTTAATAGAGATCTCAGTTTCCTGCCATTACCCCATCAGTGGAACTCACTCCCACAACTTTGTGTACATATCAGCGTTAGTATCATAGCTGGTAGCTGCTCCTGCAAATTGAGTTTACCCAAATCAAACTTGTGCTGGTCAAGCTCAGACACATTACATATACATATAGTTACCTTATCCGCGAACAGCTTGATTTTTCATTTTTGTTTTACACTTCTATTAGAATTTCGGAGATGCTGCTTGCTAAAGGTCAGCCCAAGCCATGACATCGAAAAGAACCATGTGTGTGATCTTGCAATGTACAGTGCTCCGGCTGTCATGAAACAGAATGTCAAAATAATATTTGTGACTTTTGTGTTACGGATTAGAGCTTAAAATACAGCTTCTTCTTGCCAGCCATTGGTGGGTAAAGCCTTTGGTCTGTGGCAACAGCATATTTTTAATGCCTTAGTGGGTTTGCAGGCGTTTCTACTGGTGACATTGTTGACTATTACATTTCCCATGTTAATTGTTGACTAGCAACACTTGATTAAAAATAAGAGACAAACATTAGCTCCCAAATGGCATTATGCGAAGGTGGGCCAAAATGAGGGTAATACATCAGACACGTAAAAGTCGATGAGAGGAATGACTGCAATTTGTCCAACCATTGGTAATCTCTCAGGGTAGCATTCCAATCCATCGTTCTTTTGCCCACCATGCCCCCTCAGATAAGACCCCGCCGTATGTAAATCAGTCTTGAGCCTGCTCTAGTAGGGACAGTCCTGCAAAGCCAGGTCCTCTCTGAATCGAAAGACAAGCAACCTAAGAATAGCTTTGTCATTCGGACGTAGCTTGGATCCAGTTGCGCAGTGATCAAGGGGCACACATCTGGGCATAGCCTTGGCCACTAAAAGCGTTACACCAAACACACAAAAGGTGATGGGAGGTATGCTTGCAATATGTCTAATCATTGACAATTCCTCAGGTAGCATGGCAACCCATTGTTCTTTTCCCAACTGTGCCACAACAGATCAGACCAAGACATATGAAAATCATTCTTAGTCAATAGGAAAAGTCCAGCCCGGACTGCCAAGTCAGGTCCTCTCTGAAATCGCCTGCATGGGTTCCAGGTCAGGGAGCCCCTGGCAGTTCAGACTGGACTGTTCCTACTGGAGCAGGGCAAGACTGATTTACATCACCTTAAGTGTGTCCAACGTGAGGATAGACAAGTGCACTATTATTGGAAGGGCAAAGCAGGCCTTAGCCAGTATAGTCTAATGTGCCCCACAACCAGAAAAGAACTGAAGAAGGAAAAGAACAGAAGAAGAAAAATAACCATGTGGAGAAAGAATGGATGAGCATTGCAATGAGATGGCAGTATCCCTCTACTGGGAGAAATCACCAAAAAAGTACAGCTAGGGTTGTGGTCTTCCTAAGAAAGTGTTGAAAGTAAACATGATTCAGGAGACAGGGAAGGAGGCACAATGCACAGGGCAAACTGGAATGGTCTGTACCAGCTCTAAATGGGAGGGAAATGTACGCAGGATGATAAATAAAGAAGAAACAATGAAATTGCTACCACTTCTATTAATACAAGGACACATAACTCCACAAGATGGATGCATCTGATCTGATCTGTGGGCAACCAATACCATGGTGTGAAAGGAGAGCTCCCTGGAACAAAAGAGCAATTGGAGTAATGAAGGGCAGTGGTAGAGAAAGAGAGGAGAGGTGTTTAATAGAAAGGGGAGAGATGTAAAAAAGAAAGAGAAAATGGAGGAATGAGTGGAACGAAGTAGAAAAGAGAGGATAATGGAGAAGAGGTAAAATAGAAATAGAAACGAGAGCAATGAAAATTAGTTAAGGGTGTATTGAAATGAAAGGAGCAGACAGATGTGCATGAAAGGAGGTTGGAAAAGAAGAGTTTTGGAAAAACTCCTTCGAATCTGTGTGGCACTCGGTTCACATTTATTAAAGAGCGTGTCTGACACTAAAGAGAGACACTTTCACTCAGCACTGCCAAGCAGCTCATCAAATGTGACACACTGAAGCGGTAACTGCAGGGCAAGCCAGGAGTCTGTCTGCAGAAGCGCTGTGCAGCAGAGGGCCACTGTCCTTTGCCAGGACACAGGGCAGGTGCTCTGTCTGAACCTGTGCCACTATGATCCCCCAGAAAGGCACACAGCTGGAGGAGAGGGGCAACAGGAGTGAGCCAGCACAATCAGGAAGCGGAGGAAAACAACAGATGAAAATTACAAATTCACATGCACCTAGACAGGGTCTACACAGAGCCACAAAAAGACATTACTACTCAACACAGTTAAGTGAAGCTGACTGCCCATCAGAGGAACTGGATAAGATTGAGGGCCAAATCCTAGAGACCCCAGGATCGCAAGCCTTCTGCGAGAAAAACTCCAAACCAGTTTCCCAAAAAAGATAGAAAACTAGCTTAAGAACAAACCATCTAACACTCCTTCCATATATGACAGCACTACCACAATGATGAATATCAGCCTCCCATCTCTTGCCGCCTTCAGCATCCTAGGTGAAAACAATTCTATAAGGCCCTCCATGCAGGCAGGCTGTCAGCATCACTATCAGACTCACTCTCCCACACAAAAACCTTTCATAGATATCCTGCACACAACCTGCTCAAGGAAAGGAAATACAAGCATACTAAACTAGTAATTGAAACCTGGATCTTTCACACTCAAGCTAAACACCTCTTACATCAGAAAACTCCCAAATAAGATGAATCAGCCCTTTCCTGGCTAAATTACTTGAAAGAGCAGAATTACTCAATTCTCTACTTTTACTGAGGAACATAACTTTATGTTGCATAAACAGTATGGATTCAGACTAGGTAAATGCACTGAGTCGCCTCTGATATTCATACGGGAGGACCTAAAACTCAAAGTGGACAAGAACGGAGTGCACGCCTTCCTGCTGTAAACTTGTCAGCAGTATCTGTTCACCACCAGGGACTACTACACAGACTCCAGCATCTCAGAATACGTGAAAACATACCAATTAAGTACAATGTGAAACATATACCTCAAAGACAGACACAAATTGTTTTTCTTACTATCTTTCAAATCCACCCTTCACACCCAACATTGTGGCATCCTTCAGGGGTCAATCCTATTCAACATCTACATAACTTACTTGTTACAACTGATCAGAATGCTCCACCTAGCCTTTTACAAAGATCAATTGATATGCAAATCATTCTAAAGATAATTGGACCAAAAAACCTTAAAACGTCAAGACCTGGTGATTGTCTTAGTGCCTTAGTTGCATGAATGTCGATTAACTACTTACAGCTCAACAGTCTAAAGTAAGAGGATTCTGATTCAGAGCCAGACACACTAAGAGACCTGGGAAATCATGGACTCAAATCTGCCCCAGATACCACACTCCACCGAGGTCACAAGGCGCACCTTCTGCACTTTGGAAATTCTACAGTGCATCTTGCTATGCATTGAACCTAGAACCTATTCCCATTCTTGTGACCTCCAAGCTTAGCTATAAGAACAGCCTATCCCTGGATCCCACTGTTACATGATAGGGAAAATTCAGTGAATCCAAAACGCTTCAGTAAGTGTCCTCATCTGCCTTTGTACAAGAGAACCCATCAGGCTAGTCCTACTAACATTCCACTGGCTACCTGTAGCTAGACAATCAATATTCGAAGCACTTTGCCTTGTCCAAATAGCCTTACATGGAAAGGAACACTATACCAACAAATTACATTTAAACACTACAACCACAATAGGACACTGTGCTCTGGCCTAGCTGCATAGATCGTAATACCGCATTATGATAAACAAATCCATATGTGGATTTGCTTTCTGGGTACAAGCTGCCAAGTTCTTGAACTCATTACCAACAAAGATTTGAAGCATTCAGGAGCATTTAAGGTTCAAATGAGAAGTGAAAACAGTTGTTCCAAGGATAATTACACCAACAACTGATGCTGGGCTATAACTCAGAATGATAACATTTCTACCAGAATAAGCATGCTCTAGAGCAATGTAATAGTTCCAACCAGCTTGCCATTGCAAGAATATAGACAAAGGCACCAGAACTGAATTGGGGAACTCCACCAAATATAACCTTGCAATGACCTTTGTATATCGATGAAATATAACAACTACACAATCCCAAAAAGAAGATATGGCTCTGTAATCAGTACTAGAAGTATCGAATATGACTTCGCATGTAAAGACCCATAGTCTGCATGATGACATATATAGTTCTAACCATAGGCACCTTCACACTTCAAATACTTAGTATAAATGCCTGCCCGATCTACCACCTCTAACCACAAGATGGAGCACTGTTGCTCTAGTCTTTATGACGATCCTCCCAGTATCAATTTGATATAATCCATGTCACCATATGAAATCATATAGCAGTTCATTACCTGATCCATCTTCAAATGACATTACAGCCATACAACATATGAGAGAAGCTGTTGAATGTTGTTGGCAACTGGATGACATGGGTAGAAGTACCTCCCGACCCACCTCCGCCTGACCCAGGACCACCTCGCCTTCAGGAAACAACTCAAGACCTGGCTGTTCGAGCAGTAGCAGACCCCCCTCCCCTAGCGCCTTGAGACCCTCTGGGTGAGTAGTGCGCTATATAAATGCCTTGATTGATTGATTGATTGATTGAAATAATATCAGTCTGCTTAAATAATCACACCATGCTAAGTAGACAAGCCTGCCAAACCAAAGAGATCTGCCTCAAATTGCTAGCCACCAAGGACTCTATCACAGCCCATCTGGCAGATCACAAAAAAGTCAACAACTCTGAGAACTGACACCCTACAATGCCAAAAAGGTTAACAATGACACAGTAAATGTAAATGTGGTCATCACACACAACGTGGAACCATTTACCACAGAGGCTCAAGGTAAAGATACGCACACAGTGAGGTTTGATACCTATATGGACAGGTACTGCAGCCCCCCCACCTAAAAATCAATAGAAGCAGTGACTGGGAAATCTTATATCAGGTAGAACAACTGCCCCTTCTCTTTCCCACAACTTGCCACGGAGGCTGTGAATGTGAAGGGTAGTTTGTAGCTTTATGCACCCTTGATTCACCCATGAGTAATATGCATATAAAAAGCAAGTGAGCCGGTTCCTTTTTGGGACTGTCTCGGGTGGGGCCACACCAGTCTTGTACAGGAAGGAAGGAAAGATTAACTAATTGGTCTGCTTCACTCCTACTCTGAATCCTGGTAGTAGAAGTGTAGCAGAGGAGTGCATACACACACACACACACTGGGAATGCAACAGTAGGCACCTTTACTCTTGCCGCACTCTCATATGTCCAGGCAGGGGGCCCAGGCTTGGGGGCCCCAAGCCCTAAAGAAAGACACTAATTCAGCCAAAGGCCAATGAACATCTCCAAGCTACAGAAGACTCTGTGTCCCCTCATCATATTCTGCATGAGGACCGTTTCATTTTGTGTTACGCTGCTGTGTCCAGTGTGTGCCTGTGATGCTGCAGTGAAGCTAAGCAGGCAAAAGTGACCGTTTTCCTGAGCTCAGATGCACACCGAGCCCACCGACCAGGAATCTGCCTCCTACTCTAATTAGATTACCATTTTCAGGATTACTCAATAAAAAATAAGGTGAGTTCTTGGAGGGATAGAGTGGTGTATGCCCCTAGCTCACTCCTGCCTGCTGCCTCCCATCTCACGCTATCACCACTTGTCGCCTGAGATGGCATTCTACTCAGTTGCAGGATTCCTCCTGCAGGTCCCAGCCTTTCACTGCCTGTGCTATGTTTCCTCAAGGCTTAGGAAGTAGAGAGCTGCACTGTCTCCGGAGTTCTGGAGGGGCTTAGAACTGTGTGGTTATGAGCCGAGGCAACAGCATATTCCTACCACCACCAGATGCCACCTGCAACAGTTATGACAGCTGGAGGTATTATTTATGGAGCTGCCAAGCTGAGAACATCACTGTTTCCAGGAGTAAACAGCAGGGATGGGAGAGAAGTAGGACTACAAGTTTCATTTGTGTGCTTGTCTAGTGGTGGGCTGGGTCTACAAACAGCGGTGCACTGTGTGGACTGTAATGGCCCTGAATTAATCTGAAACAGCATACATATTACAGGAACATTTCAGCACAATCTGCGCGAAAGAGACTCTGCTGTTGGCGTCTGTGGAGATGCCAGAGTGCAGCCATAAGTATTGCATTGGTTGATACATATACAAAGAGCCGGAATACATTCTGGCAAGATTGGGGTTTGGCGGGGTTGGGGGTTCAGAGGAACCATGCCTGATAAGTTCTGAACATTGTTCTCAGTAGTGATATGCTCCCGTTTGTACTGTGAGAAATGGCAGCAACACTTGGTGACTCCATTAGTGTGCTGCTCAAGATACTAGGCATGCACTCAGCGCTACACATGCAAAGGCTTTGTTGGTCCTGTACACAGTGACTGTGATCCACGTACAATCCTAAAACGCCCACCCTGGGACAAGACAATATGGGAAAAACAGATGTCAAGAAGGGGAGGCTCACATTTGAGCATAAAAGACAACCATGTTCTCACGCACTGGGACCCTACCAAGCTCTCTGGAGGCAGGCAAAGCAGCTGACCAATTGAATATAGAAATCAGAGCAATCGTACTAGATACAAAGTCTAGTCTGTTGATACACACTAAAATAGACTGCTTGACAGCGCAAATGACTAGATGAAGGATCTCTTGGACAAGCACAGTGATCATCTTGATGAGGCTGAGCATAGATGCTCAGATAGGAAAGATAGTGCCCCAGCAACTCAAACACTGCTCCAACAGTTGGAGAAGGGGCTGGGTAAAATCGCAAGGACCTCGAAATGTGGTCATGCAGAAATAACATTCACTATATGGGCCTCCCTGAGATGACCACCCTGAGTAAGTGTGAGTTAAACGTCAAGTGATGCTCTTCTTGGCAGGCCAACTTCTCAGAGTTGATGATAGTGGAACAAGCACATTGATCATTCAGAACCAGGCCTCCTCCTGAAGCACCTCCTCGACCGCTTATTGCTAGACTTTTGAACTACCAGCATTGAAACTTAAAACCTGCTCAGGGGGCAAGACTTTGAATAAGCTATGCTGTACCCCACTAAGTTACAAGTCCAGAACAAAGACCACACATAGGTATTTCTAAATCCCAAAGATGTTGCTATTTGCTAAGGCTGTCACCAAAGATGCTAAGGAATCGACTTGTTACTTGGCAGCGAATCAATGAGAATCAGTGGACGAAAGAGCCTGAGAATTCTCCTTGAAGCTGTTGTGACATTTCTTTGCTGGACGCAGGATTTCTAGATGAGATATTATCTATCTCTCCATACGCTCTCTAACCACTTCCCAGTGCTGCTTCCAATTGAGTTACCAGACACCCTTTCTGAGGCTGATTGTGGTGGTTCACTTCCCAGACCCAGAATAATAGTGCATTCAGAAGTAATATCAACAGGCAATGATGGAATTTTTGACACGAACATGGAGTCAGCTTTTAGTTTTTGGATGGTTTGGAAGACGTTTATGGTTTATATCCGGGATTTACGTTGGGTTGACTGATTGGAGTCAGTCGCTCCATCTGAACCCAAATAGGATTCACAGAGAAATATATTTGAGCTGGAGAGGAAATATGAGGTGGATTAAAACTGAGGGTTACCAAGTGATGTGAATGCTGCCTTGTTGGTATACAGGAATCTGGCAACTCAACAATGCCTATATTTGGGCTATGGGGAAGGGGAATGACCTAGTAGAACACTTTGTTATTAAAAAGAGCACACCCTAATAATACTATCCATTCTATTACAAGCTCCTAGAAATCAATTAACTATAGGTGGCCTTCTATCTGGACAGAGTCGATTGTTGGTCTACTACTGATGTACTAAGAGCAAAGCTCCTCTATGATAACCTTACTACCCCCGAGTAAGGTTATCATAGAGGAGCTTCGCTCTTACTACATTAGTAGACTAACAATCAACTCTGCCCAGATAGAAGGCTACCTATAGTTCATACTACTGGCCTTAATTGAAGACATAGCTTAGAACCTTCCACCAGGAACCGATAAATGTGCAGAAGATAATCTTAGCCACTGGGGGATTGGTTTGGAGATAAATCTGGTTCAGACGGCATTAAGGCAGGATTCTAACAAGCCCTGGTTCGTCGTCTGGACGGTATATATCAGGAAGTAGTAAATGCCACCCAGAATTAGAGAGGCACTGAATATAATAATTCTGGGATCCGGTAGGAATCCACAGGACTGTGGATTATATCGCCCAATGTCCCTTGTAAACTTGGACAATAACATTTGACTCATATTGAGGTGAAATGGCTTAATCCTCTATGTCTGATTTTGCTTGAGCAGCCTAGTTTTATACCAGAGAGGGCTACTTTTAACAACTTAAAAAAAAGTTACCATTTTCCATCAGATCTGACCCAAAATAGATGCCTTGTTTGTTTTCGTAGATGCTGGAAAAGCTTTTTATTTACTAGAATATCTTTTCCTGTTTGCTGTGCTCCGTAAACCAGTGTTATCGCCAACATATTGGAGCCTTATAAAAAACTTTAGTCTGAGCTCACAGCCAGGGAGTTGTGCTAATACGTGCATCTTAGGAGACCGTGGCGACCTGGCTTCTGCAAAAGTCATCTGCATAGGGGCATTGCCTTTCAAGGCTGCAAACTCTTCTCCTTATCTGCTAATTGTGCAACATGTTGTTTGTTAAGAACCCTGAGGTGACTCTGACAGCAATAGTAGATGAGATAACAAGTTTTGGGGCACTATCAGGCATAAACATTAATTGGGGGGGAATCTAAAACGTTTTGCCTTACCGAGGTCTCCTGAAGACTGTATCTTAATTTTCCCCTGCACTGGTCTGACGCCTCAGTGTAATCCCTGGGAATATACATAAATAAAGATCAGCAGTTGGTCATTCGGGGCAATTACGGCTCAGTCGTAGACAACCTGAGTGAATAAGCAGAAAGATAGTTTACACTGCTTATATCCATGGCAGGCTGTATCCCTTTAATTAAAATGCTGGTACTTCCCTGACTCCTATATCTATTCAATAACATATCCATCCCCCTTGGCAAATCCTTCTTTGTAAAATTGCAGTCATTACTCACTGGGTTGGTACTGGGAGTGAAAAGCCTGAATTTGAAATGAGACATCCTGACTTTATCATTTGGAAAAGAGAGTTGGAAGTGCCAGGCCTGGTACCAGGTTGGCTAGTGCAACAATGTAAGATCCCACATTCAAGGATTGAAACTGACCGACTGGAAGTGGGACTATCAAAGACTAGCATGGTGATCTCCTGCCCAGGACGTTGCAACTTACACGAAATGTCTGTGTAAGTTGGAAAGTCCCGGCCAGCTGCAAACATCTGGCTGCTGTGGTCCAAGTTAGAGCTCCTGTGCTTTCACAGGTACAATCCCCGGAAATCTTGTGACAACTCAGCTCTGCCTTCTGCACTAGACAGAGGTGTTAAAATTAGGATACTATGGGTAGGTTACTCAAGGGTAGGACAATTATATCTTTCAAAAAAGTACACATCACTTCAACAATGTAAGAGGGATTGGGCGATGACCTCTGTAGAAATGTTTGACAATTTCAGACTGAGGCATGCAGCACTGATTCAATGGCTGCTGTTCCTAAGTGAGCTCACAAAATTTACCCCAGTTATGCAAATGATTAAGGATCGAACTGGGTGGGGATAGGCTTGACATTACCTCAAATAGGATCTCAAAATATGGGAGGTCGTTCTAGGGGAACCGACTGAATTGGAACTGTGGAAATACAGTTGGATGCAAACTAAGTTGGTTTAGGTTAACTACAGACGTAAGCTACTGAATTGTAAACTCCTAAACTGGAGGTACTGCTCTATCTATCAACAACACAGAATAGGCCCAGAAACATCTGGTCACTCCGAATGGTGTAGGTTCGAGCCTGCAGGCTTTTCCACCGAGGACGGGAATCCGCCCCCATGGCGATGTACTGGGAGAAAGGTGTTTGAATAATTGTGAAGGTGGTGGGAAGTCTGATCGAATGCACTCCAAGGATGATGCTACGAGTTATATGAAGCACAACCCCCACGCAAGTAGGAATCTGGTGGCAGAAATGATTTTTGACAAAACCAGGACTACTGAGATCTTGTATGAAAGCGCAACACCTAAGACTGCGGATTTGTTGAAAGATGCTGCTACTAGGGAAACTATACAGGGGACCTGTGGGATTCATTTATTTTATTACCAAGAGAATAACATCTGGCTAATACAGCACCACATTTAGTGACGTATATGACACACAATTAATGAATGTGCACAAACACAATATGCCTGGCAATTTTTGTAAAGATATATTTCTCATACCACAATAGAAAACGTGCTGTACGTGCGGTGATGACAGTGCTCAACAATATGTGAAAATAATATTTACAAGATCACATAAAAAAACTGGCTGCACTTGATGGTTGTTTTGTAGCTTCTTGACATAGAGAATCCTTTCATCTACATAGAAAATTATTCCTTAGATTGAATCACATTAGCAACTATGGGCATACTTGTGAATGTTTCGACCAGAGCATTATTTGGTGGGGTTCATCAGGACAAAAAAAGTAATCTCAGCACCCAGAGTGGATGCAGTCATCTCATTCCATCAAGGCCAATTGTTTTAAGTCTGTTTGAGGTAAACGTGGCTTAAGTGACGGGAGAGGAAATCAGTAATGCGATTTTCCCCGTATTTCTGCACCAGGATATCATTCAAGAGCGATATGTGCATTAGGGGAGTGGGAATGTGAAATGCTGTTCACCCCGTGTCTCCACAACAGTGTATCATTCGATAATCCCAATCTATTAATGTTCCCATATATACACCAATAAATGATTCGAGATTGTAATAGTACCCCGGTCCAGGTGGGTTGATTGGGTGAGTCATTGTCTAGTTGTCACTGGTGAAACTATGGCATCTGACTTAGAGGGCCTGCAGGAGATTTCCTGAGATATATGGGGGCCAACAGGCATTCCCAACTCAATAGCGACAACAGGAGTGGTATTGACTTCTGAGAAGAGCCGTGCCTGGGTCAGGCACCCCTCTATACACCAGTGTTAGTTAGCTCATCAACGATAGGGCCGCTGAGGTTTACAACTACTGGCAGCTCGCAGCTTATTGGCTCAGCAGGATCCTGAAATGTTAAATGATGTTGACAAGCTCTATTGTTAAGTTCATACCAAGCACATAAAAACATTTGGTAGGGTTTGAAAACCAATCACACAACAACGTTACTGTGATGAAATCCCTGTATCTTTTGCTTTGGGTTTGTGTCTTTTTATTATTGATGAGACTGGAAAATAAAAGTAAAGTTTAAAAAATACATCAGAAACACTGTGTCTTATAACTCCTGGTTACTGTGCATTATTACAGTGAATCTTTAAGAGGAATGAGAAAGAAAAACTCATTAAAAATGACCCAGACAGGGGCATTTGGGAGATGTGGTAAAGCATAAAACAATAGTCTCTACATAAGTCATATTTAACACAAGCGCTTGTAGCATTTTTTGCATGATTGCTTTCTTCTTCAATACACTTCCAAAACAATAATGTGCCACAGGGTATGTGATGAAATTTTGAATGCTGCTTATGTGTTCCTCCAGTTGAAATTGGATTTGTGATGAGCTATACTATTTTATTTCATTTCATTTGTCCTCTGTGCGACACTCTCGCACGAAGAATCGATTCGGTAAATCTGATCGCAAACTATTCCCCCAATTTTTCCGAATTATTGTTAATTTTGCAAATAGACATATGAACTAATAGGTTGATCCACAAAATACAGAATTGTAATAGGTCACAGTTCGACATACCTCATCAATATTCATGAGGTAGATAGCAAATTGCGATCCACTACAATTGGCCACAATCACAGGGATGGAGGCAAGCTGGTGACGTCAGACCACCAGGAGCAGCCCGTCCAGATAAGAGCGGTGTGGCGGGGTGGGTGGGGAGTGGACAGATGATGGCAAGGGAAAATAAAAAAAAATTAAAAACACCTTCCTTGCGCTCACCACGTCGGTGGTTCTCATTCCTTAAAGGGCGTAATCTCACCATCGGAAGTGAAAGATGCATATGGCTAGTGCTGGGTGTTAGGGTGCTGTCCATTCCCTGAAGAAAAGGAGTTAATCTGTGAAATCCTCTCAGCAGGTTGAGCATCAGTGGTAAAACTACTGTCAGCATTTGAGATAGTAACCACTGCTGGTTACTGCATGCACGATGGTTGTAAATACATCACCAAGTGATGTATAGTTAAACTGTTCCAACCCTGGTCAGCACCCCGATGGAAGAAAATAAGCTAAGAACATTGGAGGATTCATTTTCACGTCAAAGACTGTTTATGAGAGTTACCGACATGAAGGAGTAAATATACATTAAGTGACTATTGGACATGAGGTCATGTTATGGGGATTCACGCATGTGTTGATTTTGAGATTAAATGAGGATGTGAATTATTTTTAAGTACACGACTTAGGATATGGGTGATATTGCTTTAAATAGGGAGTTTAGTTGGGGCGGGCACATGTGGACGCAATACGTGCTAATCACGGTGTTTGTAGGTGGGGTTGGTAACATAGTTTTTAAGTTAGCGAGTGAGCATTGGGTGGTTATTCAGTTATGTTGTGCCCCCATGGGAAGAACAAGGCGCTTGCAAAAGTAGATTAGATCAGGTATGTAAGAGCTTATATGAAGGATAATGGGAGAAGTGACAAGAATGCGGTGTGGGGTGAGTTCACATACAGGGATGAGCACACCATATGAGTTTGGTGGAAATATGGGGTTGTTTGGTGTTGAGCAATTTGGGTTAAAAGCGTGGGGCACAGTAATAATGACACAAGTATAAACGCATTCCTGTGTGTTGGATGTTGCATGGGCGGGAGCAGAGGGGCAGATTAATTTACACTATGTTTTAGTTCATTGCGGGCTTATTTAAGATGTTTTTTCCATGTTATCGTCATATGATTAAATTAGTGATTGGATGTTATTATTACCATGATCTTTTGGCTGACAGATATATTTTTTACATACTACAGATACCCCTGAAGAAGTTTTAAAATAAAACCGAAATGCATTGGGTGTAAAGATCTTAAATAGAAGAACTCGGAAATCTGTTTAATTGTTCTAGAATAGGCCTGGATGGGCAATTTTGGAATAAGCAACATGCATAAGATTGTGGAATTCCGAGTCTTTAGCGTGATGGATTAACTATGAATAAAAGCATGATTAACAAGAATAAAGTCTTGATTACTGTGGTCTAAGTGGATGAAATTCAAACACTAGTGCATAAGGCTGTGCAACCCTTTCGGATCTACAAAAGGCGGGTCCATATTTTTGGAAGTATCATTACAAGTGCTTACTGGAATGGAGCATTTTAAGGGTGCATGCACGCTAAACTTGATGAATTTAGAAAAAAACAAGTGAGAAATAATGTGGGTGTGCTCCAGACTATTCAAGTGATGTAAGTACATCACCACCATTATTAAATGCATTGTCACGAACAGAAATTTACTTACCATTACCTTGTTATTACAGGCAGCAAAACTGTCCAAGATCAGCTCAGAATGTTCTTTTTGTTGCTGTTTTATATAGCATAAACTTGGTCCAAGGCTACCGGAGCGCTTTAATTGAGCACCACGTTACATTACATTTTTGAATTATTGTTATGGCATTGACAGGGTGATTAAGTGATTTGCTCAGAATCACAGGATGCTGAGCCAACAGAGGGACCAAAACCTGGTTCACTTGTTCTAAAGTAGGCATCTCTGGCCAATAGGTCCTCCTCATAGAAACAGGCTGAACTCAAGGATTTTTTACTTCACCTAGAAGTACTTAGATCCACAACATTGATAAAAATCTGGCCAGTGCCTGCAGAAGGATTGACCGCCCAAGATGGACAGGAAATCAGGTTACAGAGATCTTTTTTGTCACCAGCACGCAGCTTCTTCGTTCCAGGACTTTTGAGGTCATGTAAAGGAGATGATATGGCCTAAATACTGCAATTATGTTGCCTGCTTACCCTGCTGCTCCTTCCTGTAAGGAAACACAATGGTAGCTGCTTGGCCATGTCATCTCCTTTCAGCCAAACAAGAAATTCCCACCTTGAAACTTCCTTGATGGGAAACGAAGGAGCGCAGTGCAGGCAAAGAAACCGGCTGCTGCAACAAGCACTGTGGGTAGCGGGAAAGATCCCCCATAGCATGCACAATGTCCTTTTCACTTTATCACAGAATCTGGTGAAAATGTTCAAAAAACACATGAAGCTGAAAGAAATCAGGCCTTGCAAGGCAAGTTCTCAAGTACCTAACCTTAAATCAGAGTCAGCAGGCATTGCCTTTACTAGCGGTGGTTTCTGCGAGAGGGCGCTGGGGCTCCGCCCCCTTTACTGTTCCCATAAAAATAAAACAATAATAGAGGCATTGTCTTCCACTTACGACTGAACTCACTTTTGTTGCTGACAGTAATGTTGAAACTAGTGCGTGCAGTGTGACGTGCCACAAGCAGGCACTTTCCCTACTTGCTCCCCTAGGTTGCAGTATTGCCGGACTGACAATCTCACAGCCCTGATACCTGTGAGGTCATCAGCTCGGCACCTAGCGAACATCAAGGACTTCTCATTTCCTTCCCTGTGAGTTTCGTTCTTAAAGAGCGTCTCATTGCCTTAGCTGTTTATGTGCAGACAAGGTGTTAATCGCGCACACTTGCATGTAGTGTTTTACCTTTTTGTCACTCACATCCACTGTACTGGTACCTTCCTTTCAAGTTGGAGTCTTATCCAAAGCACTTAGAAAGGTATTTGGCTAACCTCGGACATTCCTCTCAATGTGGAATTTCTTACATTAAGTCTACCTCGTGGTTCTTTAAAACCTCCGGTGCCTCCTCGTTGTTAATGTGCACCCGGCCTTGAGAAAACTGTTCTTTATATCAAAACTTACAATTCCTGTACAGGAAAAACAACATGGGAATTGTGGTACAAAGAGTTAAAATTATGTTCTTTTACTTTTCTCCCACGTAAAAGCTACTTCCCCAACTCCAATTTAAATCCACTTTTCTCCACAGTATTATTATGGCATTTGTTCCTCACTAATTTCCCTCCTTGGTGGATTCTAGATCATGGCATGAATGCATGTCAGACTCAAAATGGCACCAGCTTCACGATTTGTGGAATAGGACTCGACAGCAAACCCAGCTTGGATCGTTAGTTCTCCATATGGGTCTGGTTACAAGTATGGCAGATTTAGGACCTTATGGAAGTAAGCAACATGTCAACCTTTTGGCTCTCACACATGGGTGACATCAGATGCTTAGAGGATCCCTCTATGAGTGCATGGAGAAAAAAATGTGGACGGTGACATTCTGGTGGTGTGTACAGGCGTGTTACTTTTAAGGAGAATGAATATCATTAAAAGGCCGGCACCCTGCGATGTGAGGGTGAGTTGACAGTAAGGCTGACCCCAGAATATAGTGATTTGAGGTTAAAGTTTGGTGAGGTAGAAGAAGATTAGTCTGCGTGACAGCTTTGTATCAAATTCTGGTAGGGCCGCATCACAGTCACTTACACTAGTGAGCGCCTCTGAAAGGCCCCAAGGCCTGGAGGAGAGTCAGTCATCTGAATGCAAAGCCGCTGAAAGTTTGATAGGGCTCAAGGAGAATCAGCCACATGACATGCAATCCTCTGAAAGATATTTCAAGTAAAATCGCAAAGAGTGGAATTCATTGCACTTTCATAGTGATGTCTAGTGTACTCAAGACTCCAGTGCCAGCAGCATGGATCCTCTCCTTGGCATTATGGTATTCCCTCTTTTGTGGGTACTCAGAGTCTCATGTCTAATATTTAGACATGAGGAGCTTCGGGTAACTAGTGGCCCTGATAAGATTGGCAGTTTTTCAGCCTTCCATTGTTTTGGCACAGCAGGACGGTGAGTAAGTCTTGCACTTTGTTCTATGTGGCATGCATGCCCCTTGCTTATGTTTCACCTGTTGCTAAGAAGTATGCACTTTTTCTCACAGGTTCGCAAGCAATTCCCGATTGGCACTTGTCAATCTGCTCCCGGCTGTGGAGGGGTTGTTGCACACTCTCAGCTGAATCTGCACTTTGTAATCACCTGGAATGAAATAACATGTGCCCTTGATCTTGAGGATTAACAGGCCTTGTCGATATCTTGCTAGGAGGATAAAGTTCTTTCTTGGGTAGTGTGTTGCTATTTCTCGTCATATGCAGGATTTGCCAATGCATGTCTGTTTTCACCTCCATGAACTTATATACAGCTGACAACTGATTGTTTGAGATCAAATAGTATGTCGACATTAGGTCAAATTAAAAGATATGCTGGGTTTTAATATCGCATATTTCCTGTGCTTTCTTGCACGACATTTAATGACTGGTAAATGCAAGCTGGATGGTTAAATGGGTGCTCTTTGATACTGTTGAGATAATGTACCTACATCCTCATCAGACCATGGCCCTCAGAGGGGTCCAAACTGTGCCCAGCTTTAATATTCACGGCCTTCTGGTGAGAGCTGAGTGCAGTGACAGCCATAGGAGTCAGCCATATTCTCTTGCTATGTCTCTTTTAGGACATGCTAGTATTCATTCGCAGCTTAGAAAGAACTGTTCTCTTATATTAGCCCTTGTGACCTACAGTGGTTTATTTTAATCAGAATAATGGACCCAGTTTGTTCTGCCAGTCATCTATGTTACTGTTGGATTGGATAGCTAATGTCCTCCACTGCGCTCACAACTGTCTTCTAATTATTACACAATGTGTTTATATAAGCCTTTGTGAAAAATTAACTTCCGATAACTCAAAAATGTAAAGTACGGCAGTTGTTAGAAATGGGATTTCTGGTTGGCTAGGGCTTGCGCCAAAGCCAGGCAGAAACCACCACTCTAGTCAGGGCTGGGGAGTTACACGCAAAAGATAACCCCTGCTCACCCCCTTGGTAGCTTGGCACGAGCAGTCAGGCTTATCCCGGAGGCGATGTGTAAAGCGTTTGCGCGCGCACCCAGCAACAACACCCAAGGCCCACCACAAAAGAAACTCCACACAAGGTATTATATTAAAATAGCCTTTGTATTACCAAAACACATTAGATAAAAACACACACTTTACAATGTGCCAACAGGCACGGGCAGAGTTTACAAGGGATTATATGTACAGGGGACAGGGCCACATGGACCACTGTCAGGAATTAGCACTTTGTAGAAATTAGCACTTAGAACATAGGAATAATACTTTAGAACATAGCACATACAATCACTGTAGCACTAAATAACCCATGTAGCACACAACCAGTAACTACTGGTAACAGGTAAGTACCACCTATGCAACCCTAACCACCTTAGGAAAATATCGCGCAGGGAACCAGGACCTCACTAGCACCACCTGTACTAGGGGAAAAACAACCACCTAAGTATCACAACACCTGTAGGGGTAAACGCACATTACACATGATGCATCACATTCAGAGGTGTAAACACAAGGCACATGATGCATAAAAACATTCAGAGGTGCAGGTTAGGAACAATAGAGCAAAACTCACATTAGCCACCACTTGTGGCAGTCCCTAGGCCAACTGGCCTTGAAGGGGCAAGGACGCCCTGTCCAGCAGAGTCAGGGCGCGACTGCGCAGGCTGCGCAAGCCAGGGTGCACAAGGCACAACCTAAACGTTGCAGCTGCCCACTAAGTGCTGGGCAGCTGGGAAAAGGAGCGTGGGCACCACTGTGCCTTTTAAAACAAATATGGCCGTTGTTGGAGCCTCTCCTGGACTCTAGACAAATGCTGTGCCCTTTTGTTGGAGCCCCGTGGGCTCAAGACAAATACTGTCCCCCTTTGTTGGAGCCTCGTGGGCTCAAGACAAATACTGTGCCCCTTTGTTGGAGCCTCTACTCGGTGCTCTGGAATACACAATGCCCAGCGTGGGACAACGTTGGAGCGGCCCGCTGTCTTCCGGGGCCGCTCTTCCCACCGAGCACAGAGTGTACCCCTATGCTGGAGCGCACTAGCGCTCTAAACCACTATGATGGCCCCGTTGGAGCGGCCCGAACAAAGTACACAACCTCCCCACCCACCCAGCCGCCTCAACTCACCGGCTCGCAGCTGGGGGGAAAAGTTCCTCGTGGTGAAGGCGGCGGCAGTCCTTCTCCAGCGGCGTAGGCAGGACGGTGTAGGTTAACGAGGAGCCTTCAGGGCTCCGTACGTCCTGTTGCTCACAGGACCCCTCCCAACCACATGGGAGGGGCGCTTCACCTGACAGCGGCTGCCGGCTCTTCCTCTGTACGGGAGCACGGGGTAGGCTCCCGTCCGCTCTCTCTCTCTGCACCGCGGGGCTCCCTCACGCTCACGGGAGCCCCGTTTGGACCTCCGGGTTGCGGTCTCGCGCCCCGCCCCCTTTCGGGGCTTGCACCACTCGACTTCCGGGTCGCCACGGGCAGCGCGGCGGCCCTTGGGATTCTTCCTTGCTCCCTCTCCCGGCAGCAGCCCGGGGTAGGCTCCCGCTTAAAAGTACATAGGTGCGGGGTGGGCACCCGCTCGTCCCAGGACAATGTACTACAATAAGCGGGGTGGGCACCCGCCAACGAGCGTCACGAAGCGGGGTGGGCACCCGCTTTCGTTTTCAAGGCAAAAGGTACGCAAATGAACGGGGTGGGCACCCGCTTCCCAGCACGGCAGCAAAGCAGGGAATCCCACGCCGGGGGGGCCAGCAACAGCAGCAGCCCCCCTCAGGCAGGATCCTGGAAGAGAACATTTTTCATGGGGTCACAGCCCCTTCTTATACACAGAACACCTTTGTCTCAAGGTGCAGGGAAGGGGCGAACCAGTTACAACTGGTTCCTGAGCACTTTGTTTTGCTCAGCCCCTCTCCCTATTCAGAGAGCAGGCCAGGGTCATCAGTCGCACCACAGGGGGCGGAGCCAGCATTGTGTGGGGAAAACCCAGCCCTATTCAGGACCCAGGTGTACTCCTCCCACCCATCTAGCTGCTGATCTCCCTATTCACCACTGGGTGACTCCTCCTGACTCTGGGGATTCCCTAGCCCGTCACATGACCTCAGCCAGCCAATCGCCAGACAAGGCACACATTTCACACTGCACACAGAAGTGCCCACTTCTAGAAGTGGCACTTCCATACTAGGTACATGCACGCCGCACACATCATCGCGCAGCATTTCATCACACGAGTCCGCACATACCAGACTCGACCCTGCACACCTCACGCATCAGGAACTACCAGGGGCACATACATTCCCCATGCATTCCTATGGGAGGGTAGGCCTATCTCACCACATGCACTCAGAGTGCGCACGCACTTTACCCTGGGACACAGGGAAAGTGCGCAGAAACCAAAAATCACTACCACAAGGTCACCAGTAAAAGCAAAAAGTTCAGGGGTGAACCTGCCAGAAGGGCCAAGTCCAACACAACCCCCTTCCAGCCAAAACGCAGGGCAGACCAATCACCACCGTGATGGACTTCCCTGCTTGGGGCGATAGAACACGGACGCGGGCCCGCAACTGCAGGGACACCCTCCGGTTCTACGCCACGGTGAACCCATGGAATTCCTTCTAAAACCACTGTCCGGACCAACTGGGCTACCCCACTGGTACTCCCAAGCTGTCCGCGGCCAAGACCAGGCCCAAGGCCACCCAGGTGCCACTGGTCCTTGCCTAATCACAGAGTGGAGGGTAGTAACCCCTGGCACATAGCGGCCATTCTCCACTCTTCCTGTCTGCAAGACAGGACTAGACTGCCACTGGTTCTCCAGCCTAGGGTCTACACCCTCAGGCGGACCAGGAGTCTCAGGGAAGGCTCTCCTCCCCTTACCTCTTCTCCTAGGGTTCCTCCTCCTCCGGCGAGGGGTACACCTAGAACGCCATTCCAACCCAGGGTTTAACCCCTTAGGTTGCACCGGGGTCAGAGGTGGGCTCTCCCACCCTTTGCACCCCCTTCCAGAGCCCTGCTCCCTACCAACTGGGGCGGTACCTCTGGAAGAAGAACCGGTCAGGACACTGGTTACAGTCGTCCTACCCTTCAGGTCAGGCTGATCCTGAACCTGGCCTCCCAACCTTCGGTCTAGAACCTTTGGTGGAATAATCGCCTGGCACTCCAGGACTTCTGGGGATTTACACTCCATCCCCCTGAGGCTAACAAATGACACATAAGTCGGGTGACTGTCTGTCTGGCGCAGATCTCCCATCCCCTGTCCACCTGACAGTGCGCAGAGATCCCCCAGAACAGAAGTGGTGTCACCATGGTCACTACACGGGATCCTAGACCAACTGGGTAGTCCCTGACCCACTGGCTCTTCCACTGGGAAACTCATCCCCCAATCCCTCCTCACACTGGACTCCTGTACCCTCCCTACCGGAGCGGTACTGCCAGACTCTAGAACCACAGGAGCCCTGTTTACAGGCGCTCCAGGTCCTCTACTCACTAAGAGATCTTCCTCAAGTGGAGTAACAGGACAGCCTAGGTCCCCAACTTGGTGTTCCCTCATGAAACCATCCAAGACCTGAGGCAGGGTTTCGTGCGTCTGGGGACCCTCGGTCACCCACTTACTCCCGCTCCACGGAGCCAGGCCGTAAGCCCCTACACCCTCTTCGCTATCCTGGGACCTAGCTGGGCTACACTGAGCCTCTTCCACCCCGCCGGGCTGGAAGATACCTGAACCACTACTTTTGGAGTCACTCCCTAATGACTCTAGAGAACCTCTAGCACTTTCCCAGCACTCTGCTTCCTCCGCAAGCTCAAAGGGCTCAGACAATCCACACCCCAACAGGTGTTGGCGCAACCCCGGCACACAACAACTGAGCAGGTGTTCTTTGAGAACCAGATTACACAGTTTATCAAAATCACTTTCTGTGAGAATCCAATCAAACAGTGCATCCTCACATCCATCCACAAACTCCTCCCAAGACTGGTGAGACAGTTTCCTACTGCCCCTGAATTTCAACCTTAACTCCTCCTCCTGGGAAACAGGTACCAGACTGGGGGGACTGGGATTTCCAACACTGGAATCTATATGGCTGCCACCACTGGACTCAACCCTCCCTGGGGAGCCCAGAAAATTAAAACTGCGCGCAGGGGATAGTCTACCCTCCAGAGCTGATTTCTCCCTGGGGAAGGCCCTCTCAGCCTCCGCTATCCTCTCCTGCGCTAAGACCCTCTCGGTCTCCAACTTTTTCTCCTCCACATCCAGCTGTTGCTTCTCGACCTCCAGCTGCGCCATAGCCTGGGCATGCTCCAACCTGAGCTTTTCTAACGTCAGCTGGTGCTCCCTTTCTTTCCTCCTATCTTCCCACTCCTCTGGGGACAGGGAAAGGGATGAGGCGCTGCCTCCTACGCTGGACCCAGCAAGGGACTCCCTACCTATGGGGTCCTCACTCTCTACTGGCGTCCAGGTACTGTCATCTTCTTCCTCCTCTTCTGAATCTTCAAGGCTCCCCACAGACCCACCACCCTCCAGGTGTGAGGCCCGGGCCCTTTCCGTACTGCACCCAAGATCCCATGGACCCTTTTGCCATAGGACCAGGTGGCTTTGAAGTTCGTACAGAGTGTCTGACTCTCTCACCCTTATACCTCTCTCTCTACAGGACCTTTCCAACTCCTGCCTCTGGTGCCAAGCTAGATCACAGGAATCAAAAGCAGGCTTCATTCTGGCGGACGTTATGGTGAAAAGATTACACAGGGAACCTAGGTGTCTGAGCTTAACAGGAGCACACAATTCACAAAAAGGGTTCAGCAAGCTCTCTATCCCAGAGAACTCACACTCACTTGCCTAGTGCAACACACCATTCATCCACACACAACCCTCCCCTCGGACTGGTAAGGCAGTTTCTACCACCCCTGATTCCTCAACCTGACCACAAGTGACACAGGTACCAACTCTGGGCGCAGGGCGGGGAACAAATGTACTGGACACTATTATGCTGCCACCACTGGATGCCACCCTCTGGTGAATCCAGAAACCACACTGCACTTAGGGGGATGATCTACCCTCCCGAGCTAGGGACACCTAACTCACAGTGCACAAGAAACACATTTCCACAGAAATGACAAAAACAAACTTAGCACAAAAATCCCTATACCATGTGATTATCTAAATGCAGAGTTTTGTGGTGCAGCCAGTTGCTGCTGCGGTACAGCGCAAACGCAAGTCCAAATCCCACCGCTGCCACCAATGTTAGAAATGGGATTTCTGGTTGGCTAGGGCTTGCGCCAAAGCCAGGCAGAAACCACCACTCTAGTCAGGGCTGGGGAGTTACACGCCAAAGATAACCCCTGTTCACCCCCTTGGTAGCTTGGCACGAGCAGTCAGGCTTATCCCGGAGGCGATGTGTAAAGCGTTTGCGTGCGCACCCAGCAACAACACCCAAGGCCCACCACAAAAGAAACTCCACACAAGGTATTATATAAAAATAGCCTTTGTATTACCAAAACACATTAGATAAAAACACACACTTTACAATGTGCCAACAGGCACGGGCAGAGTTTACAAGGGATTATATGTACAGGGGACAGGGCCACATGGACCACTGTCAGGAATTAGCACTTTGTAGAAATTAGCACTTAGCACTTAGATCATAGGAATAATACTTTAGAACATAGCACATACAATCACTGTAGCACTAAATAACCCATGTAGCACACAACCAGTAACTACTGGTAACAGGTAAGTACCACCTACGCAACCCTAACCACCTTAGGAAAATATCACGCAGGGAACCAGGACCTCACTAGCACCACCTGTACTAGGAGAAAAACAACCACCTAAGTATCACAACACCTGTAGGGGTAAACGCACATTACACATGATGCATCACATTCAGAGGTGTAAACACAAGGCACATGACGCATAAAAACATTCAGAGGTGCAGGTTAGGAACAATAGCGCAAAACTCACATTACCCACCACTTGTGGCAGTCCCTAGGCCAACTGGCCTTGAAGGGGCAAGGACGCCCTGTCCAGCAGAGTCAGGGCGCGACTGCGCAGGCTGCGCCAGCCAGGGTGCACAAGGCACAACCTAAACGTTGCAGCTGCCCACTAAGTGCTGGGCAGCTGGGAAAAGGAGCGTGGGCACCACTGTGCCTTTTAAAACAAATATGGCCGTTGTTGGAGCCTCTCCTGGACTCTAGACAAATGCTGTGCCCTTTTGTTGGAGCCCCGTGGGCTCAAGACAAATACTGTGCCCCTTTGTTGGAGCCTCGTGGGCTCAAGACAAATACTGTGCCCCTTTGTTGGAGCCTCTACTCGGGGCTCTGGAATACACAATGCCCAGCGTGGGACAACGTTGGAGCGGCCCGCTGTCTTCCGGGGCCGCTCTTCCCACCAAGCACAGAGTGTACCCCTATGCTGGAGCGCACTAGCGCTCTAAACCACTATGATGGCCCCGTTGGAGCGGCCCGAACAAAGTACACAACCTCCCCACCCAGCCGCCTCAACTCACCGGCTCGCAGCTGGGGGGAACAGTTCCTCGTGGTGAAGGCGGCGGCAGTCCTTCTCCAGCGGCGCGGTCAGGACGGTGTAGGTTAGCGAGGAGCCTTCAGGGCTCCGTACGTCCCGTTGCTCACAGGACCCCTCCCAACCACATGGGAGGGGCGCTTCAGCTGACAGCGGCCGCCAGCTCTTCCTCTGTACGGGACCGCGGGGTCCGCTCTCTCTCTCTGCACCGCGGGGCTCCCTCACGCTCACGGGAGCCCCGTTTGGACCTCCGGGTTGCGGTCTCGCGCTCCGCCCCCTTTCGGGGCTTGCACCACTCGACTTCCGGGTCGCCGCGGGCAGCGCGGCGGCCCTTGGGATTCTTCCTTGCTCCCTCTCCCGGCAGCAGCCCGGGGTAGGCTCCCGCTTAAAAGTACATAGGTGCGGGGTGGGCACACGCTCGTCCCAGGACAATGTACTACAATAAGCGGGGTGGGCACCCGCCAACGAGCGTCACGAAGCGGGGTGGGCACCCGCTTTCGTTTTCAAGGCAAAAGGTACGCAAATGAACGGGGTGGGCACCCGCTTCCCAGCACGGCAGCAAAGCGGGGAATCCCACGCCGGGGTTCCCTCGCTACGTATCGCAGCTCCGCGCTGCTGGCCACAATGACGGCGCTCTTCAGGAAAAGCGCTTCTTGATGCTGGGGCCAAAAATAAAAGCGCTCCTAGCGCTATAAGTGAAATAAAAGCGCTTCCAGGCGCTGTAGGGGAGAAAGCAAGTCCAGCAAAGTTTAGGAAGGTAGGCAGGGGGCAGGGCTGGGCCCAGAGCCGGCTCACTGGGCCTCCAGGCAGGGAGGTAGTCCAAGTGGCGGTCCTCTGGCCCAGCAACAGCAGCAGCCCCCCTCAGGCAGGATCCTGGAAGAGAACATTTTTCATGGGGTCACAGCCCCTTCTTATACACAGAAGACCTTTGTCTCAAGGTGCAGGGAAGGGGTTCCTGAGCACTTTGTTTTGCTCAGCCCCTCTCCCTATTCAGAGAGCAGGCCAGGGTCATCAGTCGCACCACAGGGGGCGGAGCCAGCATTGTGTGGGGAAAACCCAGCCCTATTCAGGACCCAGGTGTACTCCTCCCACCCATCTAGCTGCTGATATCCCTATTCACCACTGGGTGACTCCTCCTGACTCTGGGGATTCCCTAGCCCGTCACATGACCTCAGCCAGCCAATCGCCAGACAGTGGCACTTCCATACTAGGTACATGCACGCCGCACACATCATCGCGCAGCATTTCATCACACGAGTCCGCACATACCAGACTCGACCCTGCACACCTCACGCATCAGGAACTACCAGGGGCACATACATTCCCCATGCATTCCTATGGGAGGGCAGGCCTATCTCACCACATGCACTCAGAGTGCGCACGCACTTTACCCTGGGACACAGGGAAAGTGTGCAGAAACCAAAAATCACTACCACAAGGTCACCAGTAAAAGCAAAAAGTTCAGGGGTGAACCTGCCAGAAGGGCCAAGTCCAACAGCAGTCATCTGTGGTAAATGGGTTTACAGTCCTTGTCAAGGAAGACAGTATTTTGGAACTGCAGTTCTGTAATGGTGATGGTTGGCTGCCTTTCCATTTTTTTCATTTGTCTAGGCCACCGTGTCCTTGATCATTGTTTTATTTTTGGACTTTTGAAAAGAAAACAATAAAATAACAAAGACAGCATGAAGCAATTCATTGGTTGGTAGTATTTAGGTAAGCTAATGCTCAGAGGAGCTAAATGAATGTAAGCAGAAGAACTTCTTCTAATCATGTGAAGCGGCTATGTTTTGGGATTTCAATGCAGTGTGAATTGACTAATCATTTTCTGCTGCTGCACATCTAATCATTGGTTAACACTACTCAAATTTTGTTCATACATGGAGTGCGTCATTAGAACTTATAATGAGAATACAGAAATGGGTTTTCCACTGTCGCTTGTCAATGGTTAACCAGTGGGATTACTCTAATAATGCGCCTAGTAAGCAACCCTGATATCTGACAGAGAGATAGGACGAGAGAGCGTGTGTAAAAACTCTGGCTGAAAAATGCAGCTTTTAATCCCATTTTTGTTAAATACAATTTGCACAGGAAATGGCAACTAACCTCCCCAAAAAACGCTGTGATTTCTCCTCTCCCACTCGCCCCCTGACTAAGCCCAGCCCACCACTCACAAACCTCACTAGCCACCACTGGCCTTTACTGTTGTTTATGTTGGCGACTATACATGCAAGTAAGTCATGAGCAAGAAGTTGTTTTGCCACTGACCTCCCTACGTTACACTTGCAATACCAATCGTGCTGACCTGACCAACTTGCAGAATAGTAATGTCACCAGAGTGATCTTTTCCCGCCAGTGATATGTTTTCAGAATAAGGCCTTATTTATCTCCAAAAGAAGGCTGATTGCTATCCTGCACATCAAGGGTTCTATAGCAAGACCGGGGGTACAGTTATGAATGTCTCTGAACCAGGCCAATTCCTTTAAGGGTAAAATCTTTCTTGATGGTACATCCCTTGAACAGGTTGACTCCTTTGCTTATCTTGGAATCTTGTTACAGACTAATATGGGATGGAATTGTCACATGGATATGGCTATATTAAAATTCCACCAGCTTGCAGGTGCCCTATCTTTTAATCATAGGTCCTCTTAAACAAGGCCAATTACACCCGCCCTTGAGGTGTATAACATGAAAGTAGTTAACACAGCCCTCTATGGATCTGAGCTTTGGGGTTTTTCCAACTTGAACCGCTTAGTTAAAGCAGAGAATACTTTTTTACGTAACCTGGTTGGTGTGCCTCAAAGTACCCCAACTGTACCTCTTCTGTTGGATCTAGGTAGAAAAAACATCGCTGACCTAGCCAGGTTGCGACCACTTTTGTATTGGAGACGTATTTGGACCACCCCTGAACTAACGCATTATGTACAGGGTTTGAAGGATGTGATCCAGGCCGATAAATTCCATAAAATTCAGTGGCTCAAGGAAATTAGGTCCCTTTTATTAAAGTTAGACCTGAGTACCTTATGGGATAAACCGGATCCTTCAATTTTCCCAACAAAAAGACACATGAAAGAAAAATAATGGGAAATGGTCCGGTCAGAATCCCATAGAGCTATTATGTCCACGAATCTAACTGGTCGGTTTCTAGATCACAAATCACGTCCAATATGTGAATTATATTGGGACATTATTGAGAGGCCACAAGACCGGAAGTTATATTTTCAATTTAGAGTAGGTACTCTTCCGGTCAAGTCATTTACAAATCAATGGTCCTCAACTTTGGACGATAGTTGTCATAATTGCTCAGATACGCCTGAATCTGTTGCACATGTATTTTTTGCATGCCCTCTTTATGCTGCTCCGCGTCGCAAATGGCTTAAACCCATCTGTCTTAGGTTAGCCACCCGAGGACATATTGAAGCACTAAGGATATTGGGGTCTGATTGTTCACCTCCCATAGCTGTGGCTGTAGCTAAATTTTTAAGTTGGACCTGGATAATACGTTCTCGTACTTCCTTCCAACCTGCTGTTAGTTAGTGTTCTTTATGAGCGAAGTACTCCTTTTTGTGTTCTGTGAATCTTAACTATTAATAATGATTTAACTTTTTATCGACAGTAATCAATTGGATTAATGGTTTCTTTTAAAAAATGTGTGTTGATTGACTTGTGTATCTTAGCTATGAATAATGTTTTAACTTTATCATCGACAGAAATTAATTGGATTTAATGGTTTTAAAAAAAAAAATGTTGTGGATTGTCTTGTGATATTTATTCTGTTAGTGTTTAATGTGTTGATGTGCTTTTAAGACATACTGTCGAATAAAGCTTTTTGATATAAGAATATTCTTTATTGTAGGACTCTGACAGCAAAAAGAAAATATCATACACCCAATGGATGAAGGAACGAGGCCATAACATATGGAAACTAAGGTCAGCACTCTAGTGTGTCAATGATCTGACAACGTGGTCATCAGACAGTCCACTGTATAATCACCTTTTCCTCCGCGTGTTTGCTGCTCTAGCAGACGTAACTACTATGTTGCCATATTTGTCCTAATCTCATGCTCTTGTTTGAATGCTTCTTTCTGTAATGCTTATTTCATAATATATTGTTCAATGAACTTGCGCCCATCGGCTGCACAGCTCTTTGTTTCAGGCATGAAAGGGCGTGACCCCCACTGGATAATTTGCGTCGCGCTCTCTTCCTAAGCCTTCCCTTCCGTTCCTGCATAGTCTTCTCTGCTGCCGCTGCCAGAGGATACTGCACAAGAGAAGCAATGTGTCCATTTGCTTTTCCCCTTCTGCTGGTTGTTGTTTTTAGGCAGGCTATTGCCCCCTTTCCTTGACTATGGCTAACCTTTACAAAAACTATTGTTACCTTTAAGTATAGCTCCATCTCTCAATATGTAAAAAAAGAAATAATAAGTAATACACTAATGTAAATTCTTATTGTATTGATTAAGAATGCTTACATTATTAATAATTTGCTCCCCAAGAGGCATATAATGGAGGACACTGACAAAAGTGGCCTCCCAAGGCTCTCTATTACTGCACCCCATTGAATCCAGAGCTTCAGGACTCAGATTCCTCTGTAGAAGAGGATGGTCAGGAAGGGCTCACTGGACAGGCATCGGTCAGTGATTTCCAAGCAACCATGAGAGAGGTTATTTTATCAGCTGTTTCTGCATCTATACAGTCAATGCAGGAGGCCAGAAGCCTTCAATTGCAGCTTCCTTGAATAAATAGATTAAACATCTCCCTGCTGCCCTTGGGATAAACCTCATACATCTTAGGGACGCGGTCCCTTTCCTCGGTTTCTGTCTCAAGAAAGCAAAGTGTTGAGGCATCACACACACAAACGCAATCTACATTTTTTCCATTTTCTGACAACAAAGACCCTCATCATAGTCCCCATAAAAAGTACAGGAAGGATCCCGCTGTTGACGACCCTTTTCTTAGATGCTAAAGAGACAAATATGCTTTACAGCTCAGTCCCTCAGTCTCTGATTGAGTCTCCTCACCTAGAGGTCACCAAAGAGACACTGATAAGGTTTTAAGAGATGCCAAAATTCCTCAAGATTCACCTAACACCCCAATACTAGCGCAGTCATACTAGATGCTTTAGGTATCCTTTATTTTTACCCAAGGGCTATCTCCACCTTAGATTAGGTGAATGGTCCTTGTTTTCCCAGATGTTATGTTATGTTGTGTTATGTTATGTTTACTTGTAAAGCACGTGACTCACCTGTAAGGGTATACAGGCACTGGAGAGAAGGGTCAGCTGCCTAAAGAAAGATCCAGTTCTTCAGTTTCTTGTGGAAGTCAAGGACTGAGGCTGTGCTCTGATGTACAGGGGAGGTAGTTTCAAACTTCAGAAGCCAGGTATGAAATAGTGCACCAGCCGGATCTGGGTCCAGGAGTACAAGGTGAAGCAGGCATTTGGCTGAGAAGAGGTTTCAAGTTGGGTTGTGAAAGCTGATGCAGTTGTTGAGGTAAAAGGGCCCTAGATTGGGAAGTGTTTTGTACGTGTGAGTAAGGAGCTTGAAGAATGCACATTTGCGAATAGGAAGCCAGTGGAAGTCTTTCAGATGTAAGGTAATGTGTATGTGGGGTTGGAGTCCGGGTGTGCTTCTTGCACTACGTTTTGGTATTTCTGCTGCATTTTGGCAGATAACACAGTTTGCAGCCCACTGGATAAGGGAGCCTATAGAGAAATCTAACAGGAATAATCTTGGGGCGAAGTGTCCCAGACCTCTACTCCCAAATACATTGTGCTCCACCCCAGATATAGATCCAGCGATGATAGCTTTGCCTTTTTGGGGTTTTTTTCCAAAAGAAAAGACACTAAAAAGGGAACAGACAAATTTCTCAGTCTTTGTCAAGACAAATTCCGGATATTCTAGGTCCTTTAACGCAGATCATGGAAATTACTGGGGATGATGCTCTCACTGGGGCTGCAGCTAATGTGCCCTTTCTCAGAAGGTGGAGTCTGAGGGCTTTTTGCCATCTATGCAATGCCAATGCAACTATATCACCAGATAGACGAAGGACTATCCTCATGAGAATTGAACATAAATTAGCAGTAATGGTTGATAATAACTGGGTTCTAAAGCACGAGGTCATCTATTTGGAGACCACTTTGCCAAGGATATTTCCTCCTATGTCCAGACTTTCACTGCACTTGATAAAGCACAGAAAAATCTAGGTATTCTCACTGGGTGTTTTCAGTAGAAAACAGAGCTCATTCAAGTTATCATTTTATGCCCCACGAGGTGGCCACACCGCAGGCTTTAGTGACAGGATTTACATCCTTTTTTGCTCAGAGAGGAGGTTGTTTCCTACAAATGTTCCAACGTGACAGAGGAAGTGCTAATTCAGGTAGATCAGATCAATTTCAATCTTTCGTCCCCGAGAAAGTTGGGTGGCAGACTCACGCTCTTTCTCCACAATTGTAGGTTATATAAGTTAGGCCAATGGGTTTTACAGACAATGTAAGGGTGCAAAATAGAATATTATTCTCACCCAATAGAGATAGCACCTCCCCATCCAATAATTTTAAATGTAGCAGAAGAAGATTTGATAATACAAGAGATTCAAAAGACCAAAAATTAATTTTGCTTTTTGCCAATGTTTTTTTCTAATTGTCAGGGCCCAGCCGTTTCCACAACATTAACGTTTTCAAAAGAATGACAAAACAAAACATGCATTACAAAGTCAATAGTAGGCCTGGACGGTGAACTCTGCTTTGTTTGTAGAGTTTTCTGCACTCCGCGGAGCTCGCGAAGTGCAGAAAATGTCCGCTTCGCATAGTGCAGCAGAGTTTTTTCCCCCACTCGCGCATGCGAACGCGAGCTGCCGCTCAGGTAGAATTTCTACCCGAGTGGCAGGAAGACCAGCGTGAATGGCAGTTCTCACTGCACTCCGCCACTTGCTGAACTCCGCAGAGTTTTTTGTCACTTTGCGGAGATCCGCGTAGCAAAACTCCATGAACTATGCCCAGGCCAGGTCAAAAGGTGGGCAGCCAACAACAGACGTCTTGGCTTTTTAATAAAGTGTAAGTCAACTAAGAAGATGTCATTGGTCATTGGTCATTCAGCTGGTGTCAACAAAAGTCACGAGGATACTATGAGAAAAGTTGCATTTCTTTATTTATGGTGTAGTGTAAAATGGTCAGTTTTCATCTTATGAACAATAAAAGGAGTTCCCTACAAGCAGCTTTTCTGCGAACACACTGAAAAACACCAAATATACTGCCCCTCACTCTGCATGACTACTCTCTCACGAACATAGTATTCAGACCTACTGCTCCCTACTGGGCATGCTAAGACAAACACATACATACTGCACCTCATCCAACACTTACAGACACCTCCAGAAAACACTGACCCATACACATCACAGTCTGACACACTCAGCATACGACACCCCAATCTACATAATTAGGCACTCAAGAAAGGATGCACCCCATACAGCAGCATAAATAAGACACACTATAAAACATTGCACCTCACTAAGTAAACAAAGTTACCACAGCAGTGCGAGTGTTCATCTAGTCAAGGGCTTTCAGTCAGTCAGCCAATCAAAGGATATTTATCATATTGAGTTGCAGCCAACTTGCTAGTGACAGAAACACACTAACAGGCTGAAATTAGGTCCATGGAAGTAATAAAACGTAGGGTGCCAGTCAAAGAGACCAGAGTCTGCAGTGGCAGCTGTTGTCAGGGCAGGGTGGAGGGGCGGGGTAGTGGATGGTGATGGATGGACTAGGACAAAAAAAAGAATAAGAAATATGAACTTACCTTCAGCCACACCGCGCTCTTCTGCTCCTCTGCAGACAGGCTCCCAGAATCCCCTGCGGCCAATCCTGATGATGCTCACACAGAATGAGAACAGCATCAGGATTGGCCACATGGCCCTCATTTTTCTCTCCCAGGGAGACTGCGAACCTGTGCCTGCTATCTCCAACTCGGCAACGCAGCTCGGCGACAGCTTCAGTGCGCATGTGGATTTGGCCGTCCTGAGACGGCTGAACAAACCCACATGTGCACTGAAGGCAGTGCACCTACCACTCCCCCTCAGTGTCTGTCATCACCTGGCCCCACCACCCAAGACTCCGCACACTTAGAAGAAAAATAAAACAATAATAAAATGGGTTTAAACCCCTTTTTATTATCGTTTTATCACGTTTTTGAGGGTACTGGTGGGGGGTCGACGATCCTCTGCCATAGCAGAAGAGCCACCTCTGAGAATCTGTACACACTCTCGAGCAACCCTCACCCACTGCTGACCAGTTTGATGCCTGCTTCCCTCTCCGGCGTTCCTCAAATTTTAACTCTTGTCCCCACATCAGACAGAATGAAAGCTGTGGACGCACCCAGTGCATTTGTGTTACAATAACTGATCCAAGGCAAATCCACTGTTTATAGAGATATATGCAGTTGGTGGGCATCAGAACTCATTTATACGGACGGGGTTGATATGTCATCAGATCAAGAGAAAGAAAGACAAAAAGGAGGAAGGAAGAGAAAGAAACAAAATAGTGACAAAGGGGTGCAAAGGAACCTGCATGAGTGCTATAGAGACAGGAAGTGTAGGGTGGTGTAGGAAGGAGAGAGCCATGCTAATGACAGCCGGCTTATTAACTTATGAGGAGCACTGTCTTACGCAGCTTATGGAAGTGCATGCGCCGTAAGCCCAGCCCCTCCCTCAGCATGCCTGGAAGCTGCGGTGCTCAGGAGCACTCAGGCAAAGTAGATGTTGGTTGTTCGAAGTCTGTTTGCATATCCAATTTCTCTGCAAGGGGAAAATGGCTTTCAGTCCGACCCTGGAGGATAGTGAAGACACTTAGCTGTTCTGTTAGGATCAGAATGATGGCCTGCGCGTGCCTTCAGAGTGCAGCGCCGCTGTGCCTTCTCTGGTGGGACAAATTGTGATATATGCAAAAGCAGCCTTCTGCAAGCCAAATCCTCTTCGTCATTTATCTCAAGCTGGGGCTGGTGGCAGCAAGAACTAGGCCCAGTGCTTAACCAAAGGAGCAGCTTTACGGGGGTGTTTGGGGTGACCCCCCACCCCACCCCAAATAAATGAATTCTTGGCCTGGTAGTTTTGTCAGGGAGCTCTGAGTCAGATCTGCTAGGCAGTTTTTCTCGGTGTGTGCCAAGAATTAAAGACAAAACAGTGATCTTTGATGTAAAACAGAGAGAGATACAGAAATATACATCTCATGGCTGGTTTTCAAAATATGAAACCAGATAACCTTCTCCAAACTGTGTGAGCCTATGCAAATGTTTTATTTTGCAGAGCCTCCTTTTGCATTATTAGCATTCCTAAATAGTTGAGTTCAGGATGCGTGCTGTACAAGCACCTTCTAATAATTGACTAATAAAGTTGCTCCCTCTACAGTAACAATCTAGGCCACATTTAGGATTTACATGATTACGGATTTGCCTCTTAAATTCACTAATGGCGTTGTTGGGCGGGATGGGGGCAAACCATTAATGTTTCTAAGTTCATATTTAAAAACTATCACTTTAAATGTCTGTCTATGCAGTGATATAATCTGATCAGGCGCAGCCGGCACAGGTAAAATTGGTGGGGCAATGGAGGTGGGGGAAAGTCGAAACAGACGGAACAGGGAGGATAAAATAAAAAAATAAATAAAACCACTTACCATCGACGATGCGGCGAGCACAAGGTAGGTGGTTTTCTTTATTTTCTTTATTTTATTTTTCCTATTCCGCCGTTTGTCAACCCCCCACCACTCTTACCTGTGCCAGCCACACCTGAATCTGATATGCTAAGGTGAAATGATTTTGCACGTTAAAGAAATGCACTTGTTTGAATTTTGATCAGAGTATTTCATACTTTTCCATGTTTTTTGCACAATATATGTGCCAAACTTTTTATGGCTCGGTACCTACAAAGATGCAAAGATTCTTAGAGCCAAGCCAGAACCTTCGGTTAGCTCACCCAATCAATTTGCTGGCAAGCCGACCTCCAAACCAACTTTTTTCGCCCATCTGCTACTGTAGACAGAGGCGCACCTAATGGAAATCAGTACTAACCCTGTTCTTCATGGAAACAGTGCATCCCGAACCTGGCCATCTCACCACTCCAACCTGCAGCCCATTGCTTTTTCATTTGAGAGATTGGAGTCCATGACCCCCTCCAAATATCACTGATGAGCTACGCCCCTGTGCTTACCGTAGCTGCCAAGCAGGCCCCATGCCCTGCACAACGCCTGCAGCCATTACTGGCCTTTTAGTCGAAAATACTTTACATATTGGGACTTGTAGGCCTATGATGATTAATGAGAAAATAGACACTACATGGTCCAGAATACATACAAAGATCTAATGAAGATGTCATCAGATCTGGCTGAAGACACTTGGCAACTATAGTTTTCTAAAGCTATATGTGCCACTGGGCAAGGAAAGTTGTGTGACTTTTTGATTTCGTGAAGAGAGATACATTTTGGAGTCATCGGTTCCTGCTTTAAGAGTCCTGATGCCTCAACTGAGAGGTTGCCTCTTTACTGGCTTGTTGATTTTTCTTGATGCCATTAACCCAAGATCAATGGTAGTTATAGCCTTAAAGGAGACTGTGAAGGTAAAAGGGACAGTCTGATTGGCCAGAAACTGAGACCTGTGTGGACATTAATGGAGAACAAAAGCCATTACCGACAATGATGGTATGAAACATCAAATAAAATAATCTGGATATCCCTGACATTTTTACCTTCATTTCTTTTCCAGTTCATTTTGAGATCCGCCTGAAGGTCAGGAAGTTGCATCCTCATTAATGTGTTGTTGCATTCCTATGCAGAAAACTCCTGCCTGAAAGGGAAGACCTGCCCTTCTGTTCACAACAGAACACAAGCAGATAATGACAACAGGCTTTTAAAAACGTCAGTAATGAAATTGATAAAAAATAAGCAAAAACGACTTACAAAAGCCATTTTGATAACAAGTACCCTTCTGCTTTCAAACTCACTGGGGTACTTATGAGCTACACTGCCACCCCACTCCGACCAGGCTATATGAATTACTTCTCATCCGTTGAAATACGATGAAAGATACTGGAAACACTATTAACATTTGCGGCGTTATTAAGAATTACATGTGACATTAGCAAATGATGATGTGTAAGGATTCATTGATTCAATATATGAATTCTGTGCCAAGTAAACCTGTTAATATCGCTCTATGTGTGATCTCGGAGGTGTACTAGCAGTTTACTGAATTTCTGATTTAAACTTAAAGTATATCCACTGCAGAATATCAACTATCACTATATCATCAACGTGAGCATATATAGGTAAGTATAAATGTATTAATCTTAACTCCACACACACATAATGACATAGAAGTAGGGGATATTCTGCAGTCAATATATATTATAAATATAATATCAGAAAAATACCCTTTCAGGCTTAGAGAGCTGCATAAATTATGCAAAAAAGGAAGCTGGGAACTCTGGGTAGTTCCCAAGTTTAGGTGAAGAACAGCTCCTTTACAAGGAGCACTCTACAACACCACTGACAATCAGAATCTGCTCATCTCAAATGTCTGTTTCTCCTGCAGAGTTTCTAAGCACAGGATTAGCACAGTGCCATCCACGCCGAGATGGAAAATAACGGAAACCTTTTACCAGGAGCTGCTTTTATTCATTTCAGGTTGGTATTGTATGGTATTTTGGCTATTGTCCTTTTTCAGCTCTGCTACCTTTTTTATATAATATATGTAATGGCGAGATCTGTTGAGGCGGTGATTAAACAATAATTGCACTCACTTTGGGTCCACTCTCGTTTGTTGGCAGCAAGGCGACGCAGAAGGAAAGCGAGCAGTTGATATATATATATATATATATATATATAGACGCCCCAATTGGCGAGAACAGAAGAGACAGCACACCAGGAGAAAGCACAATAGTTTATTATGCACTATGTGAAGGACGATGCGTTTCGGCGTTAGCCTTTGTCAAGTGTTTTGCCTCACATCAATTTCCTCTAGAAATATATATATTACCTACTGGCGGTCGCCAGTAGGTAGTTATAGTTAGGACCCCTTTTCCATAGGAAATCCGCAACATTCTATTTTGAATAACTTTGGCGCCGGTCGACGAATCCTCGCGAATTTCTCAAAATAGGTGGGGCGCTACGCTCCGCTCCTACCCTGAAAGTCTCGGGGGGATTCGTCAAGCGGGGGCTGAGATAAAAGGGGGGTCCCAAAACGCGTTTTTCCCATGCATTTTTCCATAGGACCTTTAGACAGGGCTACAGCCCGAACGGCTGAACAGAATTACTAGAAATTTGGCAGAGAGGTAGTCCTCAGGTCAAGGAAGTGCCTTTTGTAGGTTTGGTGTAAATCTGTTCAGTAGATTCTGAGAAAATAGCCTTTAAATCAATATATATATCTGAGCCAGCTTACGGTACGCTTACCGTAAGCTTACCGTACGCGTACGGTGGCGTGCGCGAGCGCGATTCTGATTGGCTGTTACATCTAAGTAAACATTCGAATCGGTCGAAACCAGGAAGCGGCGGCCGCCATTTTCTCTCTCGCACTCTGATGGGGGGGCTGTAAATAAAGGCAAAAAACATATAAAGGGGCTGTTTAGACAGCGCCCATGCACATAGCCATGTTAGTTGAGTCCTCAAAGGCAAAAAACGGTAAATTTTTATTTTTTGAAAATTTCGCCGACTACGCTTACCGTACGCGTACGGTGCGCTTACGCTAAAAATTTTAATAAAAAAAAAAAAAACTCTGTGCATGGCATATTATTGTCATCACTTACAAATTAAATTTAACAGATTACCTATCACAAGGAAGCGCATAATATTTCCTCCATGTGCGCACGGTGCGTAACGTGGGCACGCGGTGCGCGTAGCGCACTGCGTGCCCACCTTGCGTGTACGGCACTAACTGCGTAAAGTGGGTGCACGGTGCGCGAAGCGCACCGCGTGCTCACCGTGCGCGCACGGTGTGCGCAGCGCACCGTGCGCGCACGGAACGAACAGCGTTAAGTGGGCGTGCACGCCACGAATGGCGTAAAGTAACTTAGCATTTAAAAAACCGTACAAATTCACTGAAAAAATCATAGGTTTCACACACGTTATAGTTAGGAATTAGCATTTAAAAAACCTTGCAAATTCACTGAAAAAACCATAGGTTTCAGACATGTTATAGTTAGCGGAAATTTTACTGATAAAAAACCAATGAAATTCCCCCGTTATAGTTAGTGCAGGTAACTATAACTCACGCGACCGCAATCTTCTGCTGATGACATATGTGTCTTTATGAAAAAAAAATATTTCTAATATATGTATAGCTAAAAATTTATGGAAGAAGACATGGGCAAATAAGTGTCTAAATACAGTATTAGCATCAGCAGAGGATTGCGGTCGCGTTAGTTATAGTTGCCTGCACTAACTATAACGGGGGAATTTCATTGGTTTTTTATCAGTAAAATTTCCGCTAACTATAACATGTCTGAAACCTATGGTTTTTTCAGTGAATATATATATATATACCAATCCACCAGGTTGCCTGTAATGGAAGGAGCCCACGAAACAGGTAAGTATCTGCCACAATCTTTATTTGAAGCAGCAGCGAGGAAAAGATGCAAAGCGACAACAAGATTCGTCCTGCCTGACGCGTTTCGTGCACAGAGCACTTTGTCAAAGGTAACGGACTCAGGAGGCAGCAGCATGACGATTTTGGGCACCACTGTTTAAATAGTAAAGTCCTGCCCCAGTGGGCGTGGCTACCCCGTTGCTCGATGGTGCTTGTAGTGCCAGTATTTCTCATGTGAGCTGTCATGCAAATGCGTCCATTCAAATTAAATTAAAACCGCAGTGGGTTTGTGCGGCAAGGCACCCATCCTCATTGCTGAAAGTCACCTTCAAACAACAAGCACTGTTCCCCATTGCGGAGGTGTCGGTTGGCGTCTCCGCTGGTGGTCTGCAAAACAGCCCCAGGGCTCCACTCCGCGGCTCAGGCGGGCCGCTAAACACCAATCCACCAGGTTGCCTGTAATGGAAGGAGCCCACGAAACAGGTAAGTATCTGCCACAATCTTTATTTGAAGCAGCAGCGAGGAAAAGATGCAAAGCGACAACAAGATTCGTCCTGCCTGACGCGTTTCGTGCACAGAGCACTTTGTCAAAGGTAACGGACTCAGGAGGCAGCAGCATGACGATTTTGGGCACCACTGTTTAAATAGTAAAGTCCTGCCCCAGTGGGCGTGGCTACCCCGTTGCTCGATAGTGCTTGTAGTGCCAGTATTTCTCATGTGAGCTGTCATGCAAATGCGTCCATTCAAATTAAATAAAACCGCAGTGGGTTTGTGCGGCAAGGCACCCATCCTCATTGCTGAAAGTCACCTTCAAACAACAAGCACTGTTCCCCATTACGGAGGCGTCGGTTGGCGTCTCCGCTGGTGGTCTGCAAAACAGCCCCAGGGCTCCACTCCGCGGCTCAGGCGGGCCGCTAAACACCAATCCACCAGGTTGCCTGTAATGGAAGGAGCCCACGAAACAGGTAAGTATCTGCCACAATCTTTATTTGAAGCAGCAGCGAGGAAAAGATGCAAAGCGACAACAAGATTCGTCCTGCCTGACGCGTTTCGTGCACAGAGCACTTTGTCAAAGGTAACGGACTCAGGAGGCAGCAGCATGACGATTTTGGGCACCACTGTTTAAATAGTAAAGTCCTGCCCCAGTGGGCGTGGCTACCCCGTTGCTCGATGGTGCTTGTAGTGCCAGTATTTCTCATGTGAGCTGTCATGCAAATGCGTCCATTCAAATTAAATTAAAACCGCAGTGGGTTTGTGCGGCAAGGCACCCATCCTCATTGCTGAAAGTCACCTTCAAACAACAAGCACTGTTCCCCATTGCGGAGGCGTCGGTTGGCGTCTCCGCTGGTGGTATGCAAAACAGCCCCAGGGCTCCACTCCGTGGCTCAGGCGGGACGCTAAACACCAATCCACCAGGTTGCCTGTAATGGAAGGAGCCCACGAAACAGGTAGGTATCTGCCACAATCTTTATTTGAAGCAGCAGCGAGGAAAAGATGCAAAGCGACAACAAGATTCGTCCTGCCTGACGCGTTTCGTGCACAGAGCACTTTGTCAAAGGTAACGGACTCAAGAGGCAGCAGCATGACGATTTTGGGCACCACTGTTTAAATAGTAAAGTCCTGCCCCAGTGGGCGTGGCTACCCCGTTGCTCGATGGTGCTTGTAGTGCCAGTATTTCTCATGTGAGCTGTCATGCAAATGCGTCCATTCAAATTCATAATATATATTATCTACTGGCGGTCGCCAGTAGATAGTTATAGTTAGGACCGAGTTCCTATAGGAAATCTGAAAATTCTATTTTGAATAACTTTGGCGCCGGTTGACTTATCTCCGTGAAATTTTCAAAACCAATGGGGCGCTCCGCTCAGCTCCTACCCTGAAAGTCTCGGGGTGATTCGTCAAGCGGGGGCTGAGAAAAAAGGGGGGTCCCAAAACGCGTTTTCCCCATGCATTTTCCCATAGGACCTTTAGTCGAAGGTACAGCCCGAAGTGCTGAACGGAATTACACCAAATTTGGCAAAGAGGTAGTCCTCAGGTCAGGCATGTGCCTTTTGCATATATGGTGTCACTCCGTTCAGTAGTTCCTGAGAAAATCAAAAGTAAATTCACATATATATCTGGGCGGAGCCTAACCACACATCTCATCGTGAGATCTGATTGGCTGTCAGCACTTCATCCAAGAAGTGTTGGCGGCCATCTTGGGACCAATATACATGATAGCACCTCATTAAAAAGCATTGCAGTTAATAGAAGGTTTTAAGACTTTAGTTACATTGTAAATCATTCGTTGATGGTACCATACTCATTTTAGGAATTGTGGTGTGTTCTAAGGTGATTTTACCATGTGAAAAAGCCTTCTGCTGTGATATCATGAATCATGTTTGAGAGAAAACTATTTTCTCAAGCTAATCTGAGAGCATATTTTCTGTAAATTCACATTATCTTTCTCAGTCATGTGAGAATGAAGTCTGACATTCTCAGTAAAACATGTACATCCAACAAGGGCAGAGACTGTCAGTTGATTCCTTTGTGTTCTACTGCAGCTTCCCAGAGTGTTCTAAAGAACAACTCTAGCGCTAACAGTCCTACTTATGACAAACGTATGGCACACCTGAAGCCATCTTGGTTGGAATAAAGTGGTAACTCTTAAAACATTTAATTTAAAAAGGAACAAAATGAGGGGGTTCATTTTGCCATAGAAAGTATGATTAGTGCTGCAGAAAGACTTCTCAAATCCTCTTCTATTTCATTAAAAAATTCTGAAATGCAGACTGAAACATGCACTTTCAATACCAGCAGCAGACTTCCCTGGTGAGCAGTAGCTTTACTACAGTGATCTAATAAGCAACTAGAGTGCTAACATTCTGAATTTATGGCAAATGTGTGACACATCTGAATGCCTTCTTGATGGAATCAAAGTAAAAAACTGAAAGTATTTCCTACTGAGGAGACTGTAGTGAATGAGGAAATTAGGAAACATCATAACAAATAAGTCTCCCAAAATGGCCACCAGAGACAAAAGAGCCCAAATGTAGCCCAAATATCACACAGATGTAGCCCAAGTATAGCCCAATGACAGAATGTCCCAGACTGTTCTAACGAACAACTAGAGCGCTAACAGTCTTACTTATGACAAAAGTATGGCACACCTGAAGCCATCTTGCTTGGAATAAAGTGGTAACACTTAAAACATTTAATTTACAAAGGACCAAAATGAGGGGGTTCATTTTGCCATAGAAATTATGATTAGTGCTGCAGAAGGAAAAATTAGGGCACATTTTGACTTCTCAAATTCTCTTCTATTTCATAAAAAAATTCTGGAATGCAGACTGAAACATGCACTTTGAATACCAGAAGCAGACCTCCCTGGTGAGCAGTAGCTTTACTACAGTGATCTAATGAGCAACTAGAGTGCTAACATTCAGAATTTATGGCAAATGTGTGAGACATCTCAATGCCTTCTTGATGGAACCAAAGTAAAAAACTGAAAGTATTTCCTACTGAGGAGACTGCAGGAAATTATGAAACTTCATAACAAATAAATCTCCCAAGATGGCCACCAGAAACAAAAGTGCCCAAATGAAGCCCAAATATCACCCAGATGTAGCCCAAGTATAGCCCAATGACAGAATACCCAGAGTGTTCTAACGAACAACTAGAGCGCTAACTGTCTTACTTATGACAAAAGTATGGCACACCTGAAGCCATCTTGATTGGAATAAAGTGGTAACACTTAAAACATTTAATTTACAAAGGACCAAATGAGGGGGTTCATTTTGCCATAGAAATTATGATTAGTTCTGCAGAAAGAAACATTAGGGCACATTTTCACTTCTCAAATCCTCTTCTATTTCATAATAAAATTCTGACATGCAGAGTGAAACATGCACTTTGAATACCAGCAGCAGACTTCCCTGGTGAGCAGTAGTTTTACTACAGTGATCTAATGAGCAACTAGAGTGCTAACATTCAGAATTTATGGCAAATGTGTGACACATCTGAATGTCTTCTTGATGGAACTAAAAAAAAAACTGAAAGTATTCCCACTGAGGAGACTGCAGTAAATGAGGAAATTAGGAAACTTCATAACAAATAAATCTCCCAAGATGGCCACCAGAGACAAAAGAGCCCAAATGTAGCCCAAATATCACCCAGACGTAGCCCAAGTATAGCCCAATGACAGATTGTCCCAGAGTGTTCTTAAGAACAACTAGAGCGCTTACTGTCTTACTTATGACAAAAGTATGGCACACCTGAAGCCATCTTGATTGGAATAAACTGGTAACACTTAAAACATGTAATTTAAAAAGGAACACAATGAGGGGGTTCATTTTGACATAGAAATTATGATTAGTGCTGAAGAAAGAAAATATAGGGCACATTTTGAGTGACTTCTCAAATCCTCTTCTATTTCATTAAACAAATTCTGATATGCAGACTGAAACATGCCCTTTTAATACCAGCAGCAGACTTCCGTGGTGAGCAGTAGCTTTACTACAGTGATCTAATGAGCAACTAGAGTGCTAACAGTCAGAATTTATGGCAAATGTGTGACATATCTGAATACCTTCTTGATGGAATCAAAGTAAAAAACTGAAAGTATTTCCTACTGAGGAGACTGCAGTAAATGAGGAAATTAGGAAACTTCATAACAAATAAATCTCCCAAGATGGCCACCAGAGACAAAAGAGCCCAAATGCAGCACAAATATCACCCAGATGTAGCCCACATGTAGCCCAATGACAGAAGTGTGCAAAACACTTATTTTCTGTGTATTTGCAGGTAATGGAGTGCTTTACATGAGCATTGGTTACATCACACAAGATCAAATTCATTTTGGTTGTGGACATGGGGAGATTAAGTGATTTGACCAGAATCACAGAATGTTGAGCTGAAGCAGAAACTCCAACCTGGTTCCCCAGTTGCAAAGTCTGCAGCTCTGGAAGTAACACCACATCCTCTCCCCTAGGTGCAACATTTAATCAAGGGGTCAACTGGATAAAAAAACATAAAGATTACAAATAATTTAAAAGTTCTTTGTCACTATTTGAAAACTCAGAAAATATGTCCTCATTTTAGTTTTTTAGAGCACTAACCATAATTTTGATGCAAATAAGACCATCTCATATATGTAATTTCTAAAGGAAATACTCTAGGTATTACAGTTTTGATTACATCAAGATGACGTCAGGCGTTCCACACTTTTGTAATAAATATAGAATGTTAGCAATCTAGTTGTTCATTGGGATACCGTTGAGAGGCAGAGGCCAGGGGCACGGACTCTGAAAATTGAAGGCAGGTAGGAGAGTGCAGATGCAACAATTTGACCCCACTGGGCAGGCAGGAAGGGCAGTGGCAGCACAACAGACTATGGAGGGCAGTGGAAAGGGGGGCAGGGGCAACAAACCAACAATACAGGACTGGCAAGAGAAGCTGTGGCAATACAATAGACCATTGTGGGCAGAAGGAAGAGGCAGTGGTAGTACAACCATACATGCCAACAGACCCATTTCAGCCAGGAAACGTCCAATGTTTTTAAGCTCAAATGGGCTTTATTTGATCTGTCTCCTGTCTACAATCTCCTCTTTTTCAATGTAACTCAAAGGGGAAAATCAATACCCCAGTTTTTTTCCAAATCTCCCTCTTACCAAGTTCAAAATGTTCGCAAGTATGGTACATTGGATCATGGAAGGCAGGAGGAATTGGGGTAGGGACATGGAGAGGTGCACCAAACTGACCCAACAGGGCAGGCATCAGGGTTTGTAGCAGCACAATACACCACACAGCGCATGCGGGACGGGAGTGCAGCACAACAATCCATAGAAAGCAACAGGGAGGGGACAGGACCATGCACATGAACAACAGAGAACAGAGGGGAAAGAGGCAATGGTAGCTAGCTGACCATAATGGACAGACAGGAGAGAAAGCTGCAGCATAACAGACCATAAAGGGCAGGAGGGACGGATCAGGGGCATTACAATGGAGCAGACAAGCCAGGAGGGAGGGAATAGGGGTCTGCACATGGAAACAGAGGGCTGGGGGCAAGGGGGCAGGGCAGGAGCAGCAAGATGACCATGGAGGTCAGGCAGGGTGGGCACTAGAAACAAGACATACCATGGAGAGCAACAATGAGACTATGATGGCATACACAGACCATGGAGGGAAGGTGGGAGGGGGTCAGGGGCAGCTAGCTGACCACGCAGGGAAGGTGGGAGGGGCCATGGCAGCACAGAAGACCATGCATGGCAAGCGGGAGGGTTAGTGGCAGCACAATGGCTATGATGGGCAAGAAGGAGGGTGCAGGGGCATGCACAAAGGACCATGGAGGATAGAAGGGAGGATCAGGACCTGGGCACAGACAAGAGAGTGCAGGGGAAGGGGCCTCACAACAGACAGCGAGGGGCAGGCAGGAAGAGCAGTTGCAGCACAACAGACCAGAGAGGGCAGAAGGGTGTGGCAGTAAAATGGACCATGGAGGACAGGAGGAATGGGGTAGGGGCATGGCATGTGGACAGGCAGGGTGGAGGTGGCAGGGACAGGTTACAGTCCTCTGACAATGCTAGGCAGGTGGGAGGGGAGTGGCAGCTCAACAGAACACTCAGAGTAGATAGAAGTGGCAGGTCCATGGAACATGGTGGGCAAAAAGGATGGAGCAGGGGCATGCACAAGGACATCGGAGGGCAGGGGGAAGGAGAATAGGGGCAGCAAGCTAAGCACAGAGGCTAAGCAGGAGGTCAGTGATGGGCCATAGAATTGGGCAATGGAGGGCAGGAGGAGTGGACTGGTACAGCATGCTAAATGGAGGGCAGTGGCAGCACATCAGACCATGTATGGCAGGAGGGAGGAGGCTAGTCCATGGATTCAGACAACAGAGGATAGGGAGGAGGTGGATGGGGCAGCAAGCTAACTGTTCAGAGAAGGTGAGTATTAGGAACTTTATTGTTTTTAAAACGTGTGTCTGTGCGAACTACTTAAAATATGAACAAGTATGCAGCATAATCTCACTTTTATTCAGGAAGAAGAGGACGTTTGTGACTGTGACTCCGGGCTCACTTGGCAGAAACACCCCCTGACCCTCCACCCCCCATCGCAAAATGTAATGCCCGTGAAAAGGGTAGGTGGACGCAGTGTTATATAGAACAGAGTCCTGAGAGCACGATTGAAAATGAAAACTAGATATAGTATATGGTATAAACTGTGCACCAAAAAGTGTGATATAAGATGAACCGGGGCGTGAAATATAATATGCAATACATTGTGCGCAATGACAGCTTCATTGGAGAGCGCGAGATAGCACAGGCAGTAGCGCGTGCTATGCGATATGCGCCTTGGAGTGTAATATGCACAGGGCAGTGTTGTGTAACCTAACTAGTCTCTAAAGTTGTAATATAAAATATGTGCTGGGGAGTGTAACGTTGCATATGCACTGTGACAAAGATAAGGATCCCAGATTGTAAGGTGTATGGCATAGCGCTGTGCGTTATAACATAGGCATCGAGGAAGGCACATTAGATGGGGCAATATAACCCGTGCGAAGGCAAGTGTTGCATGACATATTCACGGGGTGGTGTTACAGTGCACATGGGCTAGAGAGTGTCATAGCATACGCACTAGCTGGTGGAATACAACACAGAGGTGTGAGGCACTCGGCGGGCACTGGTGGGTGTAACACAGCATTGGGCTCAGCCAGGAGCACGCTGTGACTCTCAAGTGAGGTTCGTCTCCTTTCCAGAGAGTAAAATAAAAAGTATTACACATCCGGCAGTGGATGTGTGTTTTATTAACCATGAGGGGGGTTTCTTGCATAGTTTGGTCGAATTTTTGTCGAATCCCCTTTGAATGGCTTGGTGTACGTGTATATTAAATGTGCCCGTCAATAGCTACCCATGTTTGTATAAATAAACGACAAGGGTGTCTACTTGGAGAGTACCCACCGGCGGGGGCGCCGGGATTAGGCACGGTAGGGCATCAGACACATCAGAGCTTCACTAGCGGTGTAAATGCATTCCATGTGGATTCATTTTATGCATAGTCGCCTTTTAATGAATATCACGCAAATCGTCATGGTGATAGGTACATACGGTTTCTATAAATATATATATTTTTTAAATAATAAAAAACAAAGGCCGGCCCCGGGGGAAGGGGTCCCCGGGGCCATAAGTGGCCTGAGGAGGGGGGCAACGCAGCCCCCTCCTAAAGATTTTTTTTTTAAAAAGGTCGTGACCCGGGGGTTGGTGTCCCCGGGGCCGATTAAGGCTTTGGGAGGGCCAAATTTATTTGTTTCAACAAAAAAAATTAGGGTGCAGGCCCTGGGGGATGGGGTCCCCAGGGCCAGTAAATTAGAAAAAGAAGGGGGGCCACACAGCTCTCCTTCTTAAAAAAATAAAATAAATAAAAGACCGGCATCGCGCCGGAGGCCACGCCCCCTCCATGCAGCACTCTGCAAACGCGCCCCCTGGCCAGTTGTAAGTTGGGGAATTAATTCCCCTTCAATACTGAGGGTCCCTGAGGGCCAACTAGCCCAACAGGTATCTCCAGTATGCGCCAGGGAGCTGCGTTGCAGACAGGTGTTCTGAGGCCACGCCCCTTTTTACACCTCTATGCAACGCAGCTCTGTGGCGCTTACTGGAGGTACCTAGTGGGCTAGTTTGACCCTAGAGACCCTTAGGATTCAAGGGGACTTAATCTCTCAACTTAGAACGGCCACAGGGCGCGTTTACACAGTGGTGAATGGAGGGGACGGGGCCTGAGGTGACGTGTGCAAACACGCCCTGTGGCGCGTTTTAAGTTGGGGAAATAATTCCCTTTCAATCCTGAGGGACCCTGGGGGCTAACTAGCCCACCAGGTGCTTCCAGTAAGCGCCACTGCTCTGCGTTGCAGAGAGGTGGTGCAGGCCGTGCCCCTTTTTACACCTCTCTGCAATGGCGCTTACTGGACGTACCTAGTGGGTTATTTTGCCCCTAGGGATCCTCAGGATTCAAGGGGACTTAATCTCCCAACTTAAAAAACGTCCACAGGCCGTGTTTACACAGTGGGGAAGGGAGGGGATGGGGCCTGAGGTGACGTGTGCAAACACGCCCTATGGCGCATTTTAAGTTGGGGAAATAATTCCCCTTTAATCCTGAGGGCCCCTGGGGGCTAACTAGCCCACCAGGTGCTTCCAGTAAGCGCCACTGAGCTGCGTTGCAGAGAGGTGGTCCAGGCCGTGCCACTTTTTACACCTCTCTGCAACGCAGCTCTGTGGCGCTTACTGGAGGTACCTAGTGGTCTAGTTGGACCCTAGGGACCCTCAGGATTCAAGGGGACTTAATCTCCCAACTTAAAACGGCCACAGGGCGTGTTTACACAGTGGGGAAGTGAGGGGACGGGGCCTGAGGTGACGTGTGCAAACACGCCCTGTGGCGCGCTTTAAGAGGTAGTTTTAATCCCCTGCCCTATTATATACTAGGGGCTTACAGAGGAGGTCATGCTGATCACAGGGGGACCCCAACGCATAGTGTTCCCTAGTGTATGTAGGTGTTTTCACTGTATTCTGAGTGTCTTTTAACATAGCACTGGCTCTAGGACTGGTTAGTCAGACTCAGTTCCCACCAGTATCCGTCTGAACAAGTTGAGGGTACAGGATGATTTTGCAACAAGGCTTCTTTCTGCTCTTCTGTTTGTTCTCTCTGCTCGTTATCCTTCTTCCTGCACTTTTCTTCGTCTTTGAGGACTTCTGTTGCTTCTTTCTGCATTTCTTTTTTTTCTTTCTGTGCGTTTTTTCTTCTTTTTTCACATGTCCTATCGCTGTAGGCATAGTTAAAAATTATCATTTAAAAAACCTTTGAAATTCACTGAAAAAACCATAGGTTTCAGGCACGTTATAGTTAGGAATTAGCATTTAAAAAACCTTAGAAATTCACTGAAAAAACATAGGTTTCAGGGGCGTTATACTTAGCTGGACTTTTCACTCGTACAAAACCATTGAAATTCCCCAGTTATAGTTAGTTCAGCTAACTATAACTCGCGCGCCCGCAAAGCACTGCTGATGACGTCACATATTACATCACTCATGACATGGTCAGTGACATCACTCATGACATCCCTGATGACATCTCAAATGACATCACTGATGACATCATCCTTGTGATAGAGTGGCAGACCTCCCCTCCCCATAATATAACCTGTGATACACACATTCAAAAATAGAAACTAAAATTTTCAAAACAATGGACATACCAATATCAGTTACAACAACCTATTCAGTAATTCTAAGATCCACATACATATCCACTCATTCACCAACAGTCCTATACAGTCACTCATACATGTACTCACTCATCATATGTACTCATACACCTATACATCCTGTTACACAACGCAACTCATCCATAGAGTTACTCACACACATAGTCACTCATGCTAATAAAGAATCAAACATCCATTCACTTGCATATACAGTTATACACACACCACCACACTTACTTCTACAGAAACTTACTCATACTTAGTCTTTTAAACAATCACTTATAGAAACACATACTTATTCATACAGGAACTCTTTCAATCTCTCACTCTCACATATACTCACTTATATACACCAATAGTCACATATACTAGTTTAAAACATATGTAGTTACACATAAAGACACTATTGAGACAGTCATTCACTCACTAACAAACCCATGCACACACTCATCCACCCATACAGCCCTGCACACATGCTGTCTTCAACACATATAAACAGTGAGTCACTCATTCATGCACCTATGCACTACGTAATACCCCCCACCGAACCATACAGACACTCAGACACTCATACTGATACTCAAAAAACCAACTAATAACCTATATAGACACTCATGTAGCTACTCACCAACCCATGCAGCCACTTATACACAAAGTGAGAGACTGATACAGATATTTACATATTTAAACATTACTCACTAAGCCATGTATTCACTAAGATACACTTAATCAGACAGTTATACAATCAATTTTTCAAAAACAAATCCTCCATTTAGACACTTATATACCCATTTATTCTTCCATCGACCTTGAGATATACATATATAAAACATATGTAATTTTCAGAAAAACACACATTCACTGGATGATGTCATCAGTGATGTCATTAGTGATGTCATTTGAGATGTCATCAGTGATGTCATGAGTGATGTCACTGACCATGTCATGAGTGATGTAATATGTGACGTCATCAGCAGTGCATTGCGGGCGCGCGAGTTATAGTTAGCTGAACTAACTATAACGGGGGAATTTCAATGGTTTTGTACGAGTGAAAAGTCCAGCTAAGTATAACGCCCCTGAAACCTATGTTTTTTCAGTGAATTTCTAAGGTTTTTTAAATGCTAATTCCTAACTATAACCGTGCGCGCAAGGTGTCATGCGCGAGCGTAATTCTGATTGGTGGATTCATGACAGTCAACATTCGAATCGGTCGAAATCAGGAAGTGTCGGACGCCATTTTGTGTGTTGTGTGTGTGACAGGGAAAAAGAAAGGTGGAGAACGTGAAAAGGGGGCAGGGTAGAGAGTTCCTGACCCCCTAGCCTTTGTCAGGGGGTCCCTGAAGGACCCAGAAGGGTGAAAAAAACATTTTTTTTTCTTTCAAAAAATCGCGGGGTGCGTGCACCCCCAGCCGCCATTTTGCGTTTTAGAGGCAGAAGAGAGCTAAAAACACAAGTGGAGAACGTGAAAAGGGGGCAGGGTAGAGAGTCCCTGACCCCCTAGGCCTTCTCAGGGGGACCATGAAAGACCCCTTAGGTCACAAAAAAAAATAAATTCAAAAAAATATCGCGGGGTGCGCGCACGGTGTGCGCACGGTGGCAAAAAAAACATAAAAAAATAGAATTAAAACTCAAGTTTAAGTGTTTAGATGTTGGTTGGCTCTAAAAAGAGCTGTTGTGTTCACTGTTTTTTTGTACCTACAAGTAAGTACCGATGCAGAGTCTAAAGTTCAAGAGGAAGACTCTGTTGCCTTCATCTGTGAAATGAACACCGTCTCCTCTATAAATGCCTTGCATGTTGTAACGCAAGTTGTTGTGGTATATAGAACCCATAACATAGTCTCTGAGGAAAGCAGAAACAGACTTATTGACGTGCTTTCTTGCTTTGTCAATCTGCGGACAATATTGGTTGGACCAGTTCCACTTTTGCCTTTGGCATATATTAGAATATACAAAGGTAGTTTGTGGAAAAAGTGACATCAATTGCACAAAGGTGTCCTTAACAAGCATTTCCAGACCTACCCCAGTTAAAGTGCCTAGGTCATTTCCACCACAGTGCACAATTATAAGGTCAGGCTGTGGGAGATGTAGAAAGGATTTCACCAAAGGCATTAATTGGTGCCACTTTAACCCTCTCTGACCAATCCATTTAATGTCTACATTTGGCAAAGCAAGGTCTTTCAAAATACCTCTTTTTTCTGCATACTTTTCACTCCAGAAGACATAGCTATGACCTACAATCCACACTGTGAACATCTTTCAAGGAGATCTGGATGCACTCAGAAGGTGTCTTTCAGTAGAATGGCAATATGAAAAGAAAGATAGTTGTAAAATGGAGGCTTACATACTTTTTTTAAAAATAAAAATAGCTCATTGGCTGTTTCAGACCATTCTACACTAAAAACTAGGCTGTATGTTTACATTTTTAAAAGCATGTTTTGTATTGGTTCAGAAAAATGTGTTCCCACAGAACATTACTATGGATTTGCTGTTAGGTTTGAAAAGTCAAGCACTCTTGCTCTTTGGATTAGAAACATTGTGTGCTGAACTTCTGACCTCTCTGCTCACACCAGTGTTCCATGACCTGTTGCTATGGTAGCAGGCAGAAGTCATGTTGGGGGTAGGGATCATTTGGAAAGGGTTGAAATTTGCAACCAATAGAAATGTGTGTTTCCATTTGAAAAAATGTGGGAAGCACTGTGATTTGAAGTTAACATGTATATGTTTGAAAAAAGAGAGGGAAAGATTGCTATTTACTGGTTCTGCTGAGAGGTGTACAGTTCAGAGATTCTGGCTCTGATAATCTGCTGTGTGAGTGCCACATTTCTTTCTCAACTAACTACTTTTAAAGGTGAGTTATGAATTTGAGAGGGGATGTATGTGGTGCATTTTTATATACAAAATATAAATGTGATTCTTTTTTTAAAGTTGTGTTTTACATTTTATGTTTTGGAAGATATTTAACTGCCTTGAACTTGTAAGATATTATGGAGTATGTCTTCACCAAAAGTTAAGGTGTACTGGTATCACCCAGGAATACTGTGTTCTGCCTAGAATCACACCGTGAGTCTGTGTGCACAAAGGAATTGTTGTCAGAGATTTAATTTGTGGTGGTCTGGTTCTGTAAGACTTGCATTCGTAGGAAAGGGGCAGCTTGTTTTCTTGAAGTGTGATGGCTAGCATTCAGCACAAATCAAAATTTCACAAATGAGAGGCAAATGCTAACACATTTGAAATCAACATGGTAGATTTTCCTTCCACTCCTGCAATGGGTGAGGTAGTTCCTACATGTTACAAACTCCAATTAAAACTTACCACACATGTACTCTTACATACATCTGTGCAGTCTTCATGCAGTTGTGCAAGTGTCCATGCAGATCTCTCTTGCACCTGACAATACACAGTCTCCAGAAGTACGCTCTTAGCACACAGGCAGCTGCTTTTCCTGCACTCCCGTGCTAAGTATTCAGCACTGTGTGGTATTTTAGATAGTAGTGTGTAACGCTACCACATTCAACATCACCAAGGCTCATTTCCTTTGCTCTAGTCTAATCACTCACCCAGGTTCCACATGCTCATGCTCTCAAGTAGCTGTTAGGACATGTGCTCTTTTCTGCCTCTCTAAACTATAAGGAAAATGTGTCAGGCTGTTACAGTAATTATCACTTGCAAAACCACAGTAGTAAATGTGCTTTGAAATTGCCAATCAAATATCGTATTCTGCCTAGAATCACACCATGAGTCTGTGTGCACAAAGGAACTGTTGTTAGAGATTTAATTTGTGTTGGTCTGGTTCTATTAGACTTGCATTCGTAGGAAAGGGGCAGCTTGTTTTCTTGAAGTGTGATGGCTAGCATTCAGCACAAATCAATATCACACAAATGAGAGGCAAATGCTAACACATTTGAAATCAACAGGGTAGATTTTCCTTCCACTCCTGCAATGGGTGAGGTAGTTCCTACATGTTACAAACTCCAATTAAAACTTACCACACATGTACTCTTACATACATCTGTGCAGTCTTCATGCAGTTGTGCAAGTATCCATGCAGATCTCTATTGCACCTGACAATACACAGCCTCCAGAAGTACGCTCTTAGCACACAGGCAGCTGCTTCTCCTGCACTCCCATGCTAAGTATTCAGCACTATGTGGTATTTTAGATAGTAGTGTGTAACGCTACCACAGTCAACATCACCAAGGCTCGTTTCCTTTGCTGTAGTCTAATTACTCACCCAGGTTACACATGCTCATGCTCTCAAGTAGCTGTTAGGACATGTGCTCTTTTCTGCCTCTCTAAACTATAAGGAAAATGTGTCAGGCTGTTACAGTAATTATCACTTGCAAAACCACAGTAGTAAATGTGCTTTGAAATTGCCAATCAAATATCGTATTCTGCCTAGAATCACACCATGAGTGTGTGTGCACAAAGGAATTGTAGTCAGAGATTTAATTTGTGTTGCTCTCGTTCTGTTAGACTTGCATTTGTAGGAAAGGGGCAGCTTGTTTTCTTGAAGTGTGATGGCTAGCATTCAGCACAAATCAATATCACACAAATGAGAGGCAAATGCTAACACATTTGAAATCAACAGAGTAGATTTTCCTTCCACTCCTGCAATGGGTGAGGTAGTTCCTACATGTTACAAACTCAAATTAAAACTTACCACACATGTACTCTTACATACATCTGTGCAGTCTTCATGGAGTTGTGCAAGTGTCCATGCAGATCTCTCTTGTACCTGACAATACACAGTCTCCAGAAGCATACTCTTAACACACAGGCAGCTGCTTCTCCTGCACTCCCATGCTAAGTATTCAGCACTGTGTGTTATTTTAGATAGTAGTGTGTAACGCTACCACATTCAACATCACCAAGGCTCATTTCCTTTGTTCTAGTCTAATCACTCACCCAGGTTCCACATGTTCATGGTCTCAAGTAGCTGTTAGGACATGTGCTCTTTTCTGCCTCTCTAAACTATAATGAAAATGTGTCAGACTGTTACAGTAATTATCACTTTCAAAACCACAGTAGTAAATGTGCTTTGAAATTGCCAATCAAATATCGTTTTCTGCCTAGAATCACGCCATGAGTCTGTGTGCACACAGGAATTGTTGTCAGAGATTTAATTTGTGTTGGTCTGGTTCTGTAAGACTTGCATTCGTAGGAAAGGGGCAGCTTGTTTTCTTGAACTGTGATGGCTAGCATTCAGCATAAATCAATATCTCACAAATGAGAGGCAAATGCTAACACATTTGAAAACAACAGGGTAGATTTTCCTTACACTCCTGCAATGGGTGAGGTAGATCCTACATGTTCAAAACTCCAATTAACCCTTACCCACATGTACTCTTACAAACATCTCTGCAGTCTTCATGCAGTTCTGCAAACGTCCATGCAGATCTCTCTTGCACCTGACAATACACAGTCTCCAGAAGCACGCTCTTAGCACACAGGCAGCTGCTTCTCCTGCACTCCCATGCTAAGTATTCAGCACTGTGTGGTATTTCAGATAGCAGTGAGTAACGCTAACACAATCAATATCACTAAGGCTCATTTCCTTTGCTGTAGTCTAATTACTCACCCAGGTTACACATGCACATGCTCTCAAGTAGCTGTTAGGACATGTGCTCTTTTCTGCCTCTCTAAGCTATAAGGAAAATGTGTCAGGCTGTTATAGTAATTATCACTTGCAAAACCACAGTAGTAAATGTGCTTTGAAATTGCCAATCAAATATCGTTTTCTGCCTAGAATCACACCATGAGTCTGTGTGCACAAAGGAATTGTTGTCAGAGATTTAATTTGTGGTGGTCTGGTTCTGTAAGACTTGCATTCGTAGGAAAGGGGCAGCTTGTTTTCTTGAACTGTGATGGCTAGCATTCAGCACAAATCAATATCTCACAAATGAGTGGCAAATGCTAACATATTTGAAATCAACATGGTAGATTTTCCTTCCACTCCTGCCATGGGTGAGGTAGATCCTATATGTTCAAAACTCCAGTTAACCCTTACCACACATGTACTCTTACATACATCTGTGCAGTCTTCATGCGGGGAACAGCCATTACAACACGGTTTTAACCACACGCAGCTTTTACATCGCATGCGTTACAACGCATGCGATGTTACAACGCAATGCCATTACAACGCAAGTCCTTACATCGACTTGCGCTAGATGGCGTGCTAACATTAGAAATAGTGTAGTTTACTATCCTAACACCTTCCCTACTGTTACGTGGACTGGAGTTGGAATAGTAAATTACACTTTTCTAATGTTAGCACGCCATCTAGTGCAAGTCGATGTAAAGACTTGCGTTGTAATGGCATAGCGTTGTAACATCGCATGCGTTGTAACGCATACAATGTAACTGCACGCGTTGTAATGACACGTGTTGTAATGTCATACATCCCTTCATGCAGTTGTGCAAGCGTCCATGCAGATCTCTCTTGCACCTGTCAATACACAGTCTCCAGAAGTACGCTCTTAGCACACAGCCAGCTGCTTCTCCTGCACTCTCATGCTTACTATTCAGCAGTGTGTGGTATTTCAGATAGCAGTGAGTATTGCTAACACAATCAATATCACTCAGGCTCATTTCCTTTGCTGTAGTCTAATCACTCACCCAGGTTACACATGCTCATAGTCTCAAGTAGCTGGTAGGACATGTGTTCTTATCTGCTTCTCTAAACTATAAGGAAAATGTGTCAGGCTGTTACAGTAATTATCACTTGCTCTACCACAGTAGTAAATGTGCTTTGAAATTGCCAATCAAATATCGTTTTCTGCCTAGAATCACACCATGAGACTATGTGCACACAGGAATTGTTGTCAGAGATTTAATTTGTGTTGCTGTGCTTCTGTAAGACTAGCACTCGTAGGAAAGGGGCAGCTTGTTTTCTTGAACTGTGATGGTTAACATTCAGCACACATCACTATCTCACAGATAAAAGGCAAATGCAAACACATTTGAAAACAACAGGGTAGATTTTCCTTCCACTCCTGCCATGGGTGAGGTAGTTCCTACATGTTCCAAACTCCAATTAACCCTTACCATACATGTACTCTTACATACATCTCTGCAGTCTTCATGCAGTTGTGCAAGCGTCCATGCAGATCTCTCTTGCACCTCACAATACACAGTCTCCAGAAACACACTCTTAGCACACAGGCAGCTGCTTCTCCTACACTCCCATGCTTTCTATTCAGCACTGTGTGGTATTTTAGATAGTAGTGTGTAATTGTACCACATTCAACATCACCAAGGCTCATTTCCTTTGCTCTAGTCTAATCAGTCACCCAAGTTCCACATGCTCATGCTCTCAAGTATCTGTTAGGACATGTGCTCTTTTCTGCCTCTCTAAACTATAAGGAAAATGTGTCAGGCTGTTACAGTAATTATCACTTGCAAAACCACAGTAGTAAATGTGCTTTGAAATTGCCAATCAAATATCGTTTTCTGCCTAGAATCACACCATGAGTCTGTGTGCTCACAGGAATTGTTGTCAGAGATTTAATTTGTGTAGCTTTTATTGTGTAAGACTTGCAGTCGTAGGAAAAGGACAGTTTATATGATAGGTTTTGAAAAGCTCATAAAAAATATAGTAATATATTTAAATTACATAAAGGTATTTTTTTTTTAGTTTCTTTCAGGTATTGCTGAACAACACTGAAATAAATTAAAGATGCCTATAAAATCAAGAAAGAGAAAAGAACAGCAACAACATCTCTATTTGAAGACAACTGGACAACAAAAATTAGTTGAAGAACCTCATGTTGGAAAAAAGAAAAAGCCTTCTGGTAAGCAGACTAAGGATTTTATAAAAAAATATCCTCAAGCAAAGAAAAAATGTAAAAAATATATCCACTGGAAATAGTGTTTCAAGTAGAAAACAACAAGACAATCGACAGAATATACTAAATGCTAATGTACAATCAGAAGTAAGAAAGAATGACTTAAAAAGAAAAATAGACTTTAAAAACATTCGTAGAAAAATGTTTCAGAGAACAGTGATGTTCAATTTGCTAAAGGATGTGAAAAAATATAGGAAGAAAGCCAAATTTTATAAGAAAAAGAAACATATTGAATCAATTGTTGCAGAGGCTTTGGAATTAAAAAGAAAACTATTCATTTTAATTTTGAACAGGATCCGTACATTAGATAAATTAGTGAATATAATGAAGTCAAAAAGAAAAAGAAAAAGAGAAGTGAAAAAAAAAACTTTTGTAAAGTGTTCTTAGGAGAATGGAAGCATAGTTCAAGTACTGAACCATTTTTTAATGAAGAGAGTTATCTTCAAAGTAATAGTTTGCTGCATGCAGTTGACACCAGTGCTCGAGCATATGAAGTTAAAGATGGTTGTGTAATGGAAAAGGAGAAAATGGTTCCAAGAAATGAGGAAGAAGTGTTAGCTGATGAGGTTATGGGGAGACGTCCTAAAGCCCCAGTGTACACTTGGAATTGTAGTAGTATTTGTACTGTACGACAGGAATCTATTGATAAATTTTGTGACTTTCTAAGAGAATATAGTAAAAAAAAGTGTTAAACAGAAGATTAAGGTGCTTCAAAGACTATATCCATGCAGAGTGAGAGAGAATAATGGTTTGCAAGGACATTCTCTGGCTTGTCTTTCTAGGAAAGTTTGTCAAAGTGTTTTTCACCATTTTAGGATGCTGGCAGTTCATCATACTGAAATGAGAAAGTTTGTGAGAAGATTGTATTTTGCTAAAAGTCCAGCACTAAAGTTACATGAGTTGAATAGTGCTCTGTTCCGTGGATCTGTATCAGATTTGAAGAAGGTTTGTGAGGATATTGAGTTTTGTTACTTTGGTCCAGAGCAAGAAAGTGCAGGAAATGACACAGTTATTGAAGAAAATGTGGAAGAGAATGTAGAACCCACTGTTAGTAAAACATTTGAAGATCAAATGACAAAATTTACTATCATCTCTAATGAAAGACCAAATATTACTTGTATTTGTTGCCGGAGAAGCCATTATAAAACTCAAACAAGGAATGTTGATCTCTATAAAAAAAAGTGAAAAAGAAAATAATTCTAAGTGGAAGGATTTTGCTACATATTTGTTTCTGGAAAATTGTTTTGATTTGGGTGAAGATCAGCGTATTTGTAAATACTGTTATAACAAGTTAGAAGAAAATAAAATGCCAGCTAGAGCTGTACATAATAATTTAGAATTGGTTGATATTCCTGCAGAACTTAGTGATTTAAATACGTATGAGTCTATACTCATTCAATGTGTCCATCCGTTTCAGACTATAGTTCGTATGGAGCACAAAACAGGTAAATTACCTCCTTCAGATTTACAAAGAGGTTTAAAAGGAAGAGTTGTCTATTTGCCATTAGATTTGAAAAAAAATATTGAAACAATTGATGCAGATAGTTTGGAAACTGAACCATTAGGTATTCTGGTTAATGGTGTACCTACAAAGAATAAGAAAATTTGGCAGGAGCTAGTAGATGTACAAAAAGTACAAAGAGCACATTTATATTTGAAAAGAAATAATAAATGGTATGAATCAATTTATATGGATGAAGATGAAGAAGTTTTAGTAGCAGACACAGGAATACCAACTGGGCAAATTGAAAAAGTGGATAAGTCAAAAGAAGAAGAAATTTATGAACATTTCAGCATACATCCTCTTCATTCTAAAGAAGTTATGGGAAACACTATTGATCTATTTCAGATGAAAAAAGCAAAAGGAACTCCCGTGAGTGTATGGGAGGAGAGCTTGGAAGCTCGTTGTTTTCCCCAGCTGTTTCCTACAGGAAAAGGTGGACGATATGATGAACGTCAAGTACAGATTCCTGCTTCTGAGTATCGGACTACAAGATTATATGCAGAAGATCCAAGATTTCGTCAAAGTATTCCTTATTTGTGCCATCTTTTATTTGAAAGTGACTTATCTGCACTATCTTATGCAGTAAATCACATTTTAAAAACTGGAGTACATCTACATAATGTGTCTGCAAAGGATTTTCTGAACAAAGTGCAACAGCGAGATGTTCATTTGGAATATCAATTGATTAATCTGATGGCTTGTCAGCGTGGGACTAATGAATATTGGTACCGACGCCATGGAGAATTGAAATGTATGTTACGGAATTTAGGAACTCCTACATGGTTCCTTACCCTAAGCTGTGCTGAGTACGCTTGGGATGATGTACTGGATTTTCTTCAAGAGGCAAATTCAAATATTGAAAACATCCAATACAAGACAGCAGGAGAATTGTGCTCATTGGATCCGTTTAATGTTTGCAGATATTGCAATCATAGATTTGAGGCTATGATGTCCTTCATCTGCAATAAAAAAAATCCACCTCTTGGAGAAGTTGTGAATTTCTTTTGGAGAAAAGAGTACCAAGCAAGAGGTGCTCCTCATATTCATATGCTGTTGTGGATCAAGGATGCCCCAAAATTTGGAACAGATTCTGATGATGCAGTTTTATCTTTCATTGAAGGATATGCAACATGTGCTATACCTAAAATCACAGAAGAAAAAAACTTAAAAGAGCAAGTTTTACGTATCCAAAGTCATCGGTGTGGAAAATACTGTAGACGAAAGTACAAGAGTAAAGATAAATTCTACACAAAATGTCGATTTGAATTTCCGCGACCTGTTCTTTCAAAAGAAAGAGTAAACAGTTTTATGTCAGCTGTGCGACATACTATTACAAGAAAATCGTCTAAAAATACCTACAACCTAAGAAGAAAAGAAGAGTAAAAATATATAAATGACTACAACCCAGTCATTTTATCCATGTGGAATGCTAACATGGATATTCAGTATGTAGCTGACAATTCTATTGCTGTTGCTCGGTATGTCACATCTTACATCACTAAATCTGAGAAAACGGAATTGAAAGAAATGTGGGAAGAGATTTCTCACGAGAAGACTGTCAGTAAAAAGCTATACAGTTTCAGTTTAAAGATGTTATCGCATCGAGAAATTGGGTCATACGAATGCTCAGATAGGTTATCATCTGCAAGTCTGTACTCCAAATCCAGAAGAATAATTTGGGTAAGTTTAGGCCTTGCAGGAATGCGAAATCGGGTATTGAAATCTATTCAAGAAATTGAATATTTAGCAGAGTACGAACCAGAAAGTACAGACATTTTAAGAACAAACATGTTGGACACATATTACCCAAAGAGAAGTCATCATCTTGAGAACATGTGTCTCTATGAAGTGCTGCAGAACTACATTTTTAAACGGAATACCACAAAAGACATCGACAATGGAAAATATAAAGTCATTGGTAAGGAAGGATGTTTGGTAAAACAAACAAAAGGAAGTTTGATTAATCACAGAAAGCTGAGTTGCGACACTACTGACAAGAAGGAATTTTACCACTTAGCACTTTTACAGTTGTTTAAACCATGGCGTTCAGAGGATGAATTACTTGGACATTTTCAAAGCTATGAAGATTCCTTTAATGCATGCAAAGATACCATAGAATGCAGTACTTTCACAACTTATGTACAAATGTTAAATGAAGAAATTGAACAAGAAGCAACAATTGCAGCTGAAGTAGCTAGAGACAGTTCTCAAGACAGTCAAAGTTCTGGGACGCTCAGTCAAGATCCTCTAGGACAACCAATCGTAGAAAATGAAGCTGCAATAGCCATGACTGAAGTGGAAACAGCTATGAATCAAGCTCAGGAAGATTTAATAAACTTACCAAATTTGGAACAACAACTGAATGATGAACAACAACACATTTATGAGGAAGTCACAAAACAAATTGATCATGGATTACTACATGAAAATAAAGAGTGCTCATGCACATCATTTGAACCAATCAGAATGTATGTGAGTGGACAAGCTGGAACTGGAAAAAGTTTCTTAATTAAAGTAATTAGAAGCTACCTACAGAAAAAAACTGATTCAACTTTGTCTTGTGTTGTTACTGCTCCAACTGGGTTAGCAGCATATAACATAAAAGGAATTACCCTCCATCGTTTGCTAATGTTAGCAGTAGAGCATGAGAACAAAATACAATACCACAAGCTAACAGGAGAAGCATGTTTTAAAGTTTCAAGAGTATTGTAAAAAATGAAAGTTCTCATTATTGATGAGGTAAGCATGGTATCAAACTTAATGCTTGCCTTTGTGCATTTAAGAATGCAGCAAATTCTAAAGACAAACTATGACGTGCTATTTGGAGGAAAACATGTTATAGTTTTTGAGGATCTACTGCAGCTCACTCCAGTTAAAGGACAACCAGTATTTCATACTCTTACACATGAAGACACGTAAAAGTCGTTAGGAAGTATAGGTAATGTGTATATTTGGACATACTTTGAGTACAAAGAACTCATTACCAATATGCGGCAAGCAAATGATGATGATTATGCAAGTATTCTCAAAGATATCAGAATTGGACTACTCACAGAACATGGCAGAAAAGCTTTACAGAGTCCATTGCTATGTAATTTGTTTCCAACAGAACAAATAGTTCCAGAGAAAATATACAAGAAAATTGCTGGAAAACATACTGTAATCTGTTTAATGCCAACACTACATGAATGCTCTATATTCAATCAAGAACTTTTGAAATTGGAAAATGAAGAGATTATAAAACTGGAAGCTGTGGATAAAATACAGCATGAAGGAATAACTATTATATTGACAAGCAAATTGACAACTAAATTGGATTCTCTAGAGAAAAACATATCAAAACAGCTGGTTTAGAAAAGAATCTTTTTGTATGTATGAACTGTCGAGTAATTTTAAGACGTAATTTGGATGTAGAAAAAGGTTTAGTGAATGGAGCTATGGGTAAAGTTGTGGGTTTTGTTAATTACCAGAAAAAAGATGGAATTGAATTTTTAAAAATAAAATTTGATCAGATTGAAGAGGTTCAGTTCGTTTCTTGCTTGTGAAAGACTTATATGTACGTAGGAAGCAGTTTCTCTAGCATATGCTGTAACTATTCACAAATCTCAAGGATTAACTGTAGATAGTGCTTTTGTAAACATTGGATCTAGTGTGTAGAAAATATGTTTAGTCTCTCTTATAAATGGGAACATTGTTGTGAAAACTGTATGAACACATGCAGCACTAATGTTGATTCTGAAAGGTTCATATATTTAACATTACCAGAGAGTAAATCAGTGACTTTTAGTAAATTAGTTAAAGATGCAAATCACAACATGGAATGTTCTCAATGTAAATCAGAAATGTTATCAACGTTATTTTTAAAGAAATATGGACAGTATGCAATTTTAATGATGCAACGTTGTAGAGCTGATGGAACAAAATTGGACACTTTAATAAAGAAGTTTACAGGAAATCAATTATCAATATCAGGAAAAACTTTTGTTGCAGTTGCAATCATTTTCCATGATGGACCTTCTATAACTTCTGGTCATTACACAGTTTATCTAAAATGTGAAAAAGGCTGGACACTGTGTAATGATTCACAATTGATTTTCAAGCAACGTTTGCCTGCAGAATTACCAAATTCCTACTTAATTTTTCTAAAACCAAAATTTTAGATGCAAATTGCAGCATCTGAAGAAACCATTATTTCGATTTTATAGGATTACCAATGGATATTTCACCATTAAAGAATTTAAAAATTACCATTTGGCCTCATGGAAAGGTAACTGTTTCTATTGTGGACTTCTTTGACAGATATTATTTTGGTGTATGAGCTTAAGCAACAAGATTTACAGACGTTACTTATTGCAAATAGTTATTGTTCTTAGATGATATTTTTAATATATATGTTACATTTCTATCAAGGTATGTTTTAGAGATTCAGGGCTTTTTTTAAACAATCTTTCAGATTGTTAATTTTTTTGCCCGCTGTTAAGTGATGAATGCAATTGATTTCACAATTTGCAGTGAAATTCAATATATTCTGAAAACAGCAAAAAAAGGGCAAAAAATTACTTTGGTAAATATGAAAATATGTGTACTGTGTTCTAAAATGTATTGTTAAATATTACTACTTTTTTTCTTTTTTTTCAGATCGAGAAAGAAAATTTAGGAAATGTAATCCTTTTTTCTAGCAATTAAAAAAAACATTTATTTATAATTAAGTTATTTTGTTGGTCAGGTAAGTTTGAAATATCTGTATTTCTCACCCCTTCACTTTCATGCTCCCTTTTCTTCACTTCTCCTCACTCTGCTTTTCTCATTCACCTTCTCTCTCTCTTCTTCCTTTACTGCTCTTTCGTAACTCCCTCACTCCTTCTATACTACTCCCCTAGGTTTACTGCCTCCATCACTACTTTTTCAACCATGTATCTCTCCCTGTCTCCATGTGTCTCAGTCATTCTAACTACCTTACTCCTTCTCAGTTCCTTGCTCTCTGTCTCTGTTTCTGTCTCTCTCCCTTTGTCTGTCTTACCCTTAATTTGCTTAACATCTCTGGGGAAGATTAACAAGGCCCCTGCGCCACCACTACGTCACTTTTCATAACGTACTGGTGGCGCAGGGAGCTCCTCCATATTTACAAGGAGAGAAAAAGCCACCCTGTGTGACTTTTCCTCTCCACATAAATACAGCCACTTCACATGCAGCACTGTGCATTGAAGGGGCGTTCCATGGGTGTTGTTGTGGGTGTTCCCACGCAACACACAAAGAACTAGACACATCTCCAGGTTTACGAGAAATCGTAACTCTGGAGATGCGTGTGAATGCTACGCCACCCTAGAGGTGGTGTTGCGAGGCACAACGAGGAGAAATGTTTTTATTTCTCCTAGTTTTTTCCTCTTTTAGTGCGTCTTCCATTCTACAGCACGCATTGAAAGAGGAAAAAGCCTCTTTTGATTGTTTTTGTGCAGGAAGGTGTCCCTTCCTGCACAAGAACAATCTCCCCACCACGCAGGCATCCTTGAACCATGGTGCAAGGGAGCCTGCGCCGGCGCATGGCTGTAGTTTGTACGCCTGCGCAGGGGAAGCATAGAGATGCGACAAAAAAATCGTATAAAAAATAGAATTAAAAATAAAGTTTAAGTGTTTGGATGTTGGTTGGCTCTAAAAAGAGCCATTGTGTTGAGTGTTTTTGGTACCTATAAGTAAGTATCGATGCAGAGTCTAAAGATCAAGAGGAAGACTCTGTTCCCTTCATCTGTGAAATGTACACCGTCTACTCTATAAATGCCTTGCCAATCCCCTCACTATTTCTTCTTATTTCGTGGGACAAGGAGAATAACAGGTATCAATTTTAGTTGTAAATGGCAGAAGAGCACTCTACTTCAGGGAGTGAGGAGGACATCTGGATGCACTCAGAAGCATTGGTTCATAGTAGTTTCTCTTCCAGAATCTTCATACACCATAGCCACTCCCCTCACTATTTCTTCTTATTACCTGGGACAAGGAGCTGAGCAGTAATCAATTTTAATTGAAAATGGTAGAACAGCAGTGTATTTCAGGGAGTGGGGAGGAGACCTGAATGCACTCTGAAGGTGTCTTTCAGTAGAATGACAAAATGAAAAGAAAGGTAGTTGTAAAATGGAGGCTTATATACTTTTTTTTTTTTTAAAGAACTCATTGGCTGTTTCAGACCATTTTACAATAAAAACTAGGCTGTATGTTTACATTTTTAAAAGCATGTTTTGTGTTGGTCGAGAAAAATGTGTCCCCACAGAACATTACTTTGGATTTGCTGTTAGGTTTGAAAAGTTAAGCAATCTTGCTCTTTGGATTAGAAACATTATGTGCTGAACTTCTGACGTCTCTGCTCACACCAGTGTTCCATGATCTAATGCTATGCTAGCAGGCAGAAGTCATGTTGGGGGTAGAAATCATTTGGAAAGGGTTGAAATATGCAAAAAAAAGAAATGTGTGTTTCAATTTAAAAGAAAGGTGGAGAACGTGAAAAGGGGGCAGGGTACAGAGTTCCTGACCCCCTAGCTTTTGTCAGGGGGTCCCTGAAGAACCATGAAGGGTGAAAAAAACATTTTTTTTTTTTTAAATCGCGGGGTGCGTGCACGGCGGGAAAAAAAACATTAAAAAAATAGAATTAAAAAACAAGTTTAAGTGTTTAGATGTTAGGTGGCTCTAAAAAGAGCCGTTGTGTTAATTGAGGGACAGAGGAAAAAAAAGACATGGCAAAAATGATAGGGTGCCGCACATGTGCTGCTGTATCTTCCTCTCTATTAGCGGAATGCTGGTGTCCGCATAAGAGATAAGAGCATTACACGAATTGCACCGTATATGCACCCTCTCAAACAGAGGGTGTATATCCAGAGGAACCGAAGAAGGTGAAGCTGCCGCCGCAGATGAAGTGCTCTGCTGAGCTGCCGATGATGTGCTCGGCTGAGCTGCTGCGGATGTGCTCGGCTGAGCTGCTGGAGGGTTTTCTCTAGCAGCTCGAGCATAAGCCACAGGATGTACATCTCTAACGTGCCTGATCATAGTGAAGATACTAAAAGAGTATTTCTTTTTAGGATCTCCTCTTGATAAGACACGATCACAAAGAGTGCAGGTGACTTTGGGAGCATTCACTTTCTTCTGCCCCAGTGGAAATGTAAAAAATTGCCATATAAAAGAGTCTTTCTGTTTCCTCTGTCTCTGTCTCACAAGGGTCTCCTGCTCACTCCCAGAAGATGACTGCTGCTCTGCCATTCTGAAGTACTGAAGTACTGGAAAAGCTGCTCAGCTCCTTCTCCCAGGGAATCAGAAGGAATAATGAGGGGAGTGGGTGTGGTGTTGGAAGTTTCTGGAACTGAAACTACTATAAACCAATGAAAAGTATTGTTTCTTAATCACATGACCTGAAACTACTATAAACCAATGAAAAGTGTTGTTTCTTGATCACATGACTTGCTGTGCGCGCAGCGAGCGCGTACGGTGCGCGCACGGAGCACGCACGGTACAAGCACGCATGCGCGTACGGAGCACGTGCGTACGGAGCGCGTACGAAGCATGCACGCATGCGCGAAAGGAGCGCGCATGCGCGTACGGAGCACGCGCGTACGCATCACGCATGAAGTATGCATGCGCATGTGGAGCACGTACGCATGCGCACACGGAGCACATATGCATGCAAGCACCATGCACGCACCGTACGCGTACTGTACGCGTACCGTACGCGTACGGTGCGCGCATGGTCAAAAACCCTTAAAAAAGAAACATGTTTAGAGGTTTATAGAAGATATTAACTATTCTGTTCAACTCTATCCAAAATAAAAAAAAAAAGCTGAGCCATTCCATATTTCAGGATGCAGAAAATCTATAATTATATACATAGGTAGCTTATTGTAAAATAAATAATTAAAAAATATAGTAAAACATGAATAAATTAGCATTTAGAAAACCTTGCAAATTCACTGAAAAAACCATAGGTTTCACACACGTTATATTTAGGAATTAGCATTTAAAAAACCTTGCAAATTCACCGAAAAAACTATAGGTTTCACACACGTTATAGTTAGGAATTAGCATTTAAAAAACCTTGCAAATTCACTGAAAAAACCATAGGTTTCACACAGGTTATAGTTAGGAATTAGCATTTAAAAAACCTTGCAAATTCACTGAAAAAACCATAGGTTTCACACACGTTATAGTTAGCTGGACATTTCACTCGAAAAAAAACATTGAAATTCCCCCGTTATAGTTAGTTCAGCTAACTATAACTCACGCGCCCGCAATCCACTGCTGATGACGTCACATATTACATCACTCATGCCATGGTCAGTGACATCACTGATGACATCACTGATGACATCACTGATGACATCTCAAATGACATCACTGATGACATCACTGATGACATCATCAATGTGTTAAATTACTGCATCTTCTCACACCCTAATTTAATCGATTATACACAAAGTCAAAATTTCAGACGTCCATTCTCAAAACCATAGATACATATATATATATATATATATATATATATTTATATATACCAACACAATTCGCGTGTGCTCTCAGCCTCTCTCGGCGGCGGGCTCGATTGAGGGCACGAAGCTCCAAAATATATTTAATCCAATGTCGATAGACAAAAGTTCATCGAGCTTAATTCCATGAAAGCGTGGAAACTTTATTTAAAACATAAGCAAGTAAACGTCCGCCGCGTTTCGGTGCAGCTGCACCTTGGTCACGGGTCATGGACTGTCCGTGACCAAGGTGCGACTGCACCGAGTCGGGCGTTTACTTGCTTATGTATTTAATAAGGTTTCCACACTTTCATGGAATTGGGCTCGATGAACTTTTGTCTATCGACATTGGATTAAGTATATCTATATATATATATATATATATATATATATTCACTGAAAAAACCATAGGTTTCAGGCACGTTATAGTTAGGAATTAGCATTTAAAAAACCTTAGAAATTCACTGAAAAAACCATAGGTTTCAGGGGTGTTATAGTTAGCGGGACTTTTCACTCGTACAAAACCATTGAAATTCCCCCGTTATAGTTAGTTCAACTAACTATAACTCGCACGCCCGCAATGCACTGCTGATGACGTCACATATTACATCACTCATGACATGGTCAGTGACATCACTCATGACATCACTGATGACATCTCAAATGACTATGCATACAATGAATCCACGTGGAATGTATTTACACAGCAAGTGAAGCTCTGACATGTCTGACGCCCTACCGTGCCTAATCCCGACGCCCCCGCCGGTGGGTACTCTCCAAGTAGACACCCTTGTCGTTTATTTATACAAACATGGGTAGCTATTGACGGGCACATTTAATACACATGCACACCAAGCCATTCGAAGGGGATTCGACAAAAATTCAACCAGACTATGCAAGAAACCTCCCTCACGGTTAATAAAACACACATCAAAAGAACCGGCTGCATGCCACCTCTGTGACGAAGGTGAAGGTGGGGGTCCCGATCAAATTTCGGGGGGTCCAAGCGCTGGTAAGGTGGAGTAAATTTTCCAGTTTGTTTGGGTGGGACCTGTGGGGAGGAAATATTAATTTCATCAGTAACTGTATGGAGGCGGAAGAAGGTGGATACCCAAAGGGAATAGTTTTGCCCCCCATAGTGGGCCGGTATACCTTAAGAGCTAGAGCTGCTTACTCGGTACAGAATTCAGAAATTACCCAGGCCACAGTGATCCCAAAGAAAACGTCTGTTGTTAATTTAACTAAGGCGAAGCTAAGGAGGTCGGGAGCCAGATTTGGGGAGGACGAAGAAGAGGAGGAGGAATTGAAACAAAGAGGGGTTTCTAAAACCAAATTTAGAGCAAAAAAGAAACCCGTATTTATCTAAAAAATTACCCCCTCGATAAAAAAGACTTATTATAGAGTCATGGCCACCACTGTGGAGCCTAATGAAACAATGGTGGCGAACATTAATGAACTGGAGGGAATCTTCACCAAAGTAAAACCAAAGATCAAACAGAAATCTGCCGTTAGCGATGGGAGTATTTCCTCCCCTATGACCCCTTCTCTCAATGTAAACAAAGGGGGGCTAAGCAAATTACTAAGCAACCCATTGGGCCTCTCACTGACTCTCCGGCACCTAAGGCTTTTTCAGAAAGGTGTGACTCTTTCAAACAGGTTTAATGTCTTGGGGTCACAGGATGAGGAGTTGCCTGTATCAATTAAGGATTCCTCTAGAGACATATTAACGGGGGTTCCTTCGGGAGCATGGAAGCAGTAGTCGGTTCCGAAGCGCGATCTTTGTCCGATTTATTGATCGCTATGAAAAAGGAGATGTTAAGTGGATTCAAGGTATCGGAACTAAACCAAGCAGAGCTTGCTGGTAGGTTTTCTGTCTCCGAAGCCAACCAGGCGGCGATCAAGGCATCCTGTGAAGTTTTGTCTCAGAGGCTCGATGAGGTGGTGGTAAGGACAGGTCTCCTCGAAGCAGAAATACCTGGCATCAAAGAAGCTATAAGTGAGGCCACAAGGGATATGGGGAAGTTACCTCTACAACAAAAGATTCTGAAGGACGACATTGAAAGGCTGGAGAACCACTCAAGAAAGAACAATTTAAGACTCCTAAATATCCCCGAGAACTTAGAGGGATCAGATTTAAAGGGGTTCGTTATTTCCATTTTAAAAGGGTCAGTTTTGAAAGGGCAGCCCGATATTGACTTGATATCAGAAATTCAAAGAATTCATCGTGACCCCTTTAGGAAAAACCCGAAAAAACAGAAACCCCGGAAGATTCTGGTCAATTTTCTTTCTTACTCAGTAAAGGATCTAGTCTTATCACTGGGTCTTAAGGAGGGGTCATTGACTTTTTCCCCTAATGGCTCGGATGTATTTACCTTTCAGATTAGGTCTGACATTCCCCATATAACGGCTACTAGGCAGTGGGAGATGGGAAGCAGACTGGAGGAAATGAGGTCTCTGGGAGTTAAGGCGCAATTAAAATTTCCGGCTCAGCTGCGTGCTATGCATAATAATCAGATGCACTTATTCCACACAGTCGAAGAGGTGGATCTCTTCATGGCCGGATTGAGGAAAGCAGAGTAGGCAAAGTGAGCAAAAGCTAAGTAAATCAGCGATGGGTCTCCTTGTAGGATAAACATATTTTTCGATATTTTATTCTGCCCCTATTCCCTTCCCCTTTTTAAAAAAAAATGTTTTACATTTTTTTTTTTTCTTAGTATGTTTATTTAGTTGAGCCCGAGGTGAGGGCGACCAAATGGGTTTACCCATCCTAAAGGGAGGGTTCCTCAAGGGGTTAGGGACACTTATGGGGACACGGGAGGGAAGGGGGGGTCTGGGGGGAGCACGGGGGTTCACCAGGGGTGGGCAGGGATTAAAAATAGAAAAAAAATTACCTCATCTTACTTTATGGATTTGACCACCGAATGGACATTAAGAGGAAAGGGCTTTGTAAACGGATGGCAGGTGTAATTATAGATCAGGCTGGTTTGGGCCTTCTCTCCTGGAACGTAAATGGCTTAAGATGTATTCGGAGGCAAAGGTTGATAATGAAATATCTGGAACTCGCAGAAGCCCGGGTTTGCCTCTTACAGGAAACCCATCTGACTGCCGGGGAGTCGGATAAACTATTCTCAGGAGTACCCTGGGTTAAAGCCTATGGTGTTTCGGACCAAAACATGAATAGTCGTGGGGTGGCAGTCTTTTTCAAACGGGGGTTAACCTGTTCGATTAAATCCATCCAGACCAACCAATCAGGGAGGTGGGTGATCGCGCAGCTGGACTTTGGGGGTCCTGTTTTAACGTGCGCTTCATTCTATGGCCCGAATGTCGACGACCCCTCTTATATCGTTAAGCTGCAGTCTAAGCTCATGTTGGTGGCTCCCACGATAATTGTCAGAGGAGATTTTAATGCCTTGTTAGACCCCTACATGGATAGGTCGAATCAGGGGCGCTCCATTGCGACTCCTCTCGTTAGACGGGCAATGAAGAATCTGATTCACGACCTTGGCTTGGCTGATATATGGAGGTTTACGAAAGGGGATAGGGCTGGGTACACATTTTACAGCAAGAGATTTCATCACTCCTCAAGGATTAACTACTTGTTAGCCAATAAGTGCTTACTCGAAAAGGGTTCGGATATATCCATTCTTCCCAGCCATCTATCGGATCATTCCCCTGTTTTCTGTACCATCAAAAAATTCATTAAAAAAGTTCAATCGAGATGGACACTCAGTATGGGAAGGCTAGATGATCCAGAATTAATTCAGGTAGTTAAAACATCATCCTTGGAGTTTTTCGATCTTAATATAGGTTCAGTAGCCATAGAGGTCGTATGGGATGCATACAAGGCTTCCCTAAGAGGCCGATTACACAGTCTCATATGCTTTAAAAATCATGCTGAAGGGCGTGAATTAAAATCGGGCGAAGAAAAGATCGGATTGCTAGAATCTAAGCTTCTTAAGCTATCAAATTCTCCGGAAGGACAAAGAAAGGTGCTGGTTGAACTTGAGCAGGCCAGACAAATCTATAGAGGTATCCTAGAAAAGAAGTGCAAGGTCCAATTGGAAAGGAGTAAGATGGAGAACTATGAATACGGGGAGAAGGCTGGGGCTCTTTTGGCGTGGAAGGTGAGATCCGATCGCTCGAAAAACGATATCGCCGAGCTGGTGATAAACAACCCAGGGGATAGATCAACAGACACAGGCGATATACAAAATTCATTGCTTACCCTATTCGCAGATTTATATAGGGAGAATGTATTCCCTTCTAAACAACGAATCCGTGGGTGGTTGAGCTCAAAATCCCTTTCCACGTTAGCTCAGGCCAACAAAGATTTCCTCGACTCCCCAATTACGTTGCAGGAGATAAGAACCCAAATAAAGATCTCAAAAAACAGTAAAGCCTCTGGTACGGATGCCCTGCCAAATGAAGTTTACAAGTCCCTTTCCGAGGAAGTAACCCCAGTCCTGGGTTCCCTGTTTCATTCAATCTACAGTCCAACCGGTCATATCCCTAGCTCATGGAAGGAGGCAATCATTGTCTTAATCCTTAAACCGGGGAAGGATCCGGTAAAAGCGGACTCTTATCGCCCAATTTCCCTGCTGAATGCAGATTATAAGATCTTTATGGGTATCTTGGCAGGGAGATTGGGTAAATTAGTCCCTGGACAGGTTAATACAGACCAGAAAGGGTTCATTTCTGGGAGACATATCCAGGAACAAACCCAGCTCCTTATTGGTAATATCGATCTGGCGATCACTAGAGCGGAACCCTTGGCGGTGGTCGCGTTAGACGGCGCCAAGGCTTTCGATAGGGTGTGCTGGGCCTACCTGTGGGAGGTGCTAGAGGAGATGGGTTTTGGTCCAATTTTTATTCACATTCTGAGAGGGTGTTATCAGGATGCCTCAGCTAAAATCCTCATCAATGGTCTACTCACTCCTAGCTTTGAAATTCAGAGAGGGACTAGGCAAGGTTGCCCTATTTCTCCCTTATTATTTGATCTATACATCGAGCCTCTCGCCCAGGCTATAAGGCTAGACAAGACTATTTCCCCGTTTAAGACCCAGCAATATCGGTCTAAAATCGCATTATATGCGGACAACATAATTATTTACACAGATAATCCCAAGACAACACTGCCAGAGGTTGGGGCCCTGTTGGAAGATTTTGGTTTAATTTCCGGTTATCTGGCTAACTCCACAAAGACGGAGGTTATGTGTTGGAATATCGATCAGTGGAGCGGGGCCACCAGCAATAAATTTAAATATCTTGGCATTATAATTGTGAAAGATCTCGAAAAAATTCCATTAATAAATGTTGAAAAAATAATAAAAGAAATAGATCAGCATTTCGCAAGCTGGAGGAATCTCCCCCTGACTATTTTCGGGAGAGTGAATCTAGTAAAAATGATCATCCTCCCGAAATTAACTTATTTGTTTAACGCGGTTCCTCTAGGTTTTCCTAAACACTCCATCTCAAAGGCGCAAAGTGAAATCGGGAGTTTCATCTGGGGGGAGAGGGGTGTTAGGCTATCTTGGAAAAAACTGAGGTGCCGCTTAGCTAAAGGGGGTTTGGCCCTCCCCGATATCCGCTGCTATTTGGTCGCCTTTCAATTCAAGGCTATCAGGATGCTCCTAGGTGAACCAACTGCAAGTGCCTGGGGTAAACTGTTGGGGGAGTCGGTCACCACTGAAGGTGGGGGGGTAAGGTAGGGTTCCTTTATAAGTTTGGTTCACCAAAATTCTTTAAACGAGTAAGGTTGAAGGTGATTAAAAATGCCTTGGAAGTCTGGTATAGCATTCGGTCTAGATGTGGGATGGGTTACTACTGTGATCAGGATCCGATCTGGGACTCCCCTGGGACCCCCCTCTGTCTTCAGGAAAGTATGGCTCTCCCCATTAAAAGCGCCGGAGTTGCCATATGGTCCGGCTTGGGGGATGAAAATGGTATACACCCTTGGGAGGTATTAAAAGCAAGAATAGGCTCGGGGTTTTCAAGATTTAAGTTCATCCAATTAAAATCCTGGTTTGAAACAGAAAAGGAGAATTTAAGGGGCAATGGAGAGGTGGAAGCTGTGCTTAAAAACACTCATCAGCTGAAGAAGGAAATCGCAATTTGGTATAGGTTCCTGATTAACGCAGACGATGTAGGTATTCCACAACAGGTGTCAGCTTGGAATGACTCTCCTTTTGAAGCTGATATCAGAAACCTTTTGGAACCTTCCCTGATCCTGCTCTATAAATATACAAACTCAGCCAGTTTGAAGAAAAATCATTTTTTTGTTACTAATCGAATCTACTATACTCCGGAGAAGATTTCGAAATTTGCCCCAAACCGAGATGTCCTAGGTGCTTGCTCCCCAAAGCCAATGATATACATACCTTTTTTGAATGTCCCAAATTGGAAACATATTGGGAAGGGGTGTGTAGATATCTATGTAAGACCTTCGGAATTGATATTGTTTTGAATGGGTCTCTGATTTTTTTTGCCAATGACCAGGTGTCTACTGTTCATATGGAACAATCCCACAGAGGTCTGTTGTTATGTCTGATTTTGCTGGCCCGAAGGGAAATTTGTCTTAAATGGAAAGACCATCTCCCCCCGAAAGTTGAAGACTGGCTAAAGTCTGCACTGGCAATGGCTCGGCTAGAAATCATAAGATCCAGCCCCAGCCCCCCCAAACTCTGGGCATCTTTTATACGTCTGGGTCAGGAATTGAGACTTTGTTGATTCTATTCTGTCGATTTTATGGGTCAATAAATATCATGGTCCTACGAATAACACCTAAATCCCGGATGATAAAAGGGGATTGGTTGGATAACCTAAACAAGTGCAGGCGGTCGGAGGGCGCCCCGCTATCAACGCAGACCGGATATGTCCTGCTAGCAGTTTATAGGTGAGATGAGGACAAAAATATTTTTACTAAAAATTACAAAAAGAAAAAAGAAAAAAAGAAAACACACATCCACCGCCGGATGTGGAATACTTTATTTTACTCTCTGGAAAGGAGACGAACCTCACTTGAGAGTCACAGCGTGCTCCTGGCTGAGCCCAATGCTGTGTTACACCCACCAGTGCCAGCCGAGTGCCAAACACCTCTGTGTTGTATTCCACCAGCTAGTGCGTATGCTATGACACTCTCTAGCCATGTGCACTTTAACATCACCCCGTGAATATGTCATGCCACACTTGCCTTCGCACGGGTTATATTGCCCCATCTAACGTGCCTTCCTCGATGCCTATGTTATAACGCACAGCGCTATGCCATACATATTACAATCTGGGATCCATATCTTTGTCACAGTGCATATGCAACGTTACACTCCCCAGCACATATTTTATATTACAACTTTCGAGACTAGTTAGGTTACACAACACTGCCCTGTGCATATTACACTCCAAGGCGCATATCGCATAGCACGCGCTAGTGCCTGTGCTATCTCGCGCTCTCCAATGAATCTGTCATTGCGCACAATGTATTGCATATTATATTTCACGCCCCGGTTCATCTTATATCACACTTTTTGGTGCATAGTTTATACCATATACTATATCTAGTTTTCATTTTCAATCGTGCTCTCAGGGCAATGTTCTATATAACACTGCGTCCACCTACCCTTTTCACGGGCATTACATTTTGCGATGGGGGGTGGAGGGTCAGGGGGTGTTTCTGCCAAGGGAGCCCAGAGCCACAGTCACAAACGTCCTCTTCTTCCTGAATAAAAGTGAGATTATGCTGCATACTTGTTCATATTTTAAGTAGTTCGCACAGACACACATTTTAAAAACAATAAAGTTCCTAATACCCACCTTCTCTGAACAGTTAGCTTGCTGCCCCATCCACCTCCTCCCTATCCTCTTTTGTCTGAATCCATGGACTAGCCTCCTCCCTCCTGCCATGCATGGTCTGATGTGCTGCCACTGCCCTCCATTTAGCATGATGTACCAGTCCACTCCTCCTGCCCTCCATTGCCCAATTCTATGGCCCATCATTGACCTCCTGCTTAGCTTCTGTGCTTAGCTTGCTGCCCCTATTCTCCTTCCCCCTGCCCTCCGATGTCTTTGTGCATGCCCCTGCTCCATCCTTTTTGCCCACCGTGTTCCATGGACCTGCCACTCCTATCTACTCTGAGTGTTCTGTTGAGCTGTCACTCCCCTCCGACCTGCCTAGCATTGTCAGATGACTGTAACCTGTCCCTGCCACCTCCACCCTGCCTGTCCACATGCCATGCCCCTATCCCCTTCCTCCTGTCCTCCATGGTCCATTTTACTGCCACACCCTTCTGCCCTCCCTGGTCTGTTGTGCTGCAACTGTTCCTCCTGCCTGCCCCGTGCAGTCTGTTGTGAGGCCCCTTCCCCTGAACTCTCTTGGCTGTGCCCAGGTCCTGACCCTCCCTTCTATCCTCCATGGTCCTTTGTGCATGCCCCTGCACCATCCTTCTTGCCCATCATAGCCATTGTGCTGCCACTAACCCTCCCGCTTACCATGCATGGTCTTCTGTGCTGCCATGGCCCCTCCCACCTTCCCTGTGTGGTCAGCTAGCTGCCCCTGACCCCCTCCCACCTTCCCTCCATGGTCTGTGTGTATGCCATCATAGTCTCATTGTTGCTCTCCATGGTGTGCCTTGTTTCTAGTGCCCATCCTGCCTGACCTCCATGGTCATCTTGCTGCTCCTGCCCTGCCCCCTTCCCCCCAGCCCTCTGTTTCCATGTGCAGAACCCTATTCCCTCCCTCCTGGCTTGTCTGTTCCACTGTAATGTCCCTGATCCGTCCCTCCTGGTTTATGGTCTGTTATGCTGCAGCTTTCTCTCCTGTCTGTCCATTATGGTCAGCTAGCTACCATTGCCTCTTTCCCCTCTGTTCTCTGTTGTCCATGTGCATGGTCCTGTCCCCTCCCTATTGCTTTCTATGGATTGTTGTGCTGCACTTCCGTCCTACATGCCCTGTGTGGTGTATTGTGCTGCTGCAAACCCTGATGCCTGCCCTGCAGGGTCAGTTTGGTGCACCTCTCCATATCCCTCCTGTCCTCTGTTATCCGAGTCCATGTCCCTACCCCAATTCCTCCTGCCTACCATGATCCAATGTACCATACTTGCGAACATTTTGAACTTGGTAAGGGAGATTTTGGAAAAAAACTGGGGTATTGATTTTCCCCTTTGAGTTACATTGAAAAAGAGGATATTGTAGACAGGAGACAGATCAAATAAAGCCCATTTGAGCTTAAAAACATTGGACGTTTCCTGGCTGAAACTGGTCTGTTGGCATGTATGGTTGCACTACCACTGCCTCTTCCTTCTGCCCACAATGGTCTATTATAGTGCCACAGCCTCTCTTGCCAGTCCTGTATTGTTGGTTTGTTGCCCCTGCCCCCCTTTCCACTGCCCTCCATAGTCTGTTGTGTTGCCACTGCCCTTCCTGCCTGCCCAGTGTGGTCAAATTGTTGCCTCTGCACTCTCCTACCTGCCTTCAATTTTCAGAGTCCGTGCCCCTGGCCTCTGCCTCTCAACAGTATCCCAATGAACAACTAGATTGCTTACATTCTATATTTATTACAAAAGTGTGGAACGCCTGACGTCATCTTGATGTAATCAAAACTGTAGTACCTAGAGCATTTCCTTTAGAAATTACATATATGAGAGGGTCTTGTTTGCATCAAAATTATGGTTAGTGCTCTAAAAAACTAAAATGAGGACATATTTTCTCAGTTTTCAAATAGCGACAAAGAACTTTTCAATTATTTGTAATCTTTATTTTTTTTATCCAGTTGACCACTTGATTAAATGTTGCACCTAGGGGAGAGGATGTGGTGTTACTTTCAGAGCTGCAGACTTTGCAACTGGGGAACTAGGTTGGAGTTTCTGCTTCAGCTCAACATTCTGTGATTCTGGTCAAATCACTTAATCTCCCCATGTCTACAACCAAAATGAATTTGATCTTGTGTGATGTAACCAATGCTCATGTAAAGCACACCAATACCTGACAAGTCTGCACTATATAAAACTGCAAATACACAAAAAATAAGTGTTTTGCACACTTCTGTCATTGGGCTAAATGTGGGCTACATCTGGGTGATATTTGTGCTGCATTTGGACTCTTTTGTCTCTGGTGGCCATCTTGGGAGATTTATTTGTTATGAAGTTTCCTAATGTCCTCATTTACTGCAGTCTCCTCAGTAGGAAATGCTTTCAGTTTTTTACTTTGATTCCATCAAGAAGGTGTTCAGATATGTCACACATTTGCCATAATTTCTGAATGTTAGCACTCTAGTTGCTCATTAGATCACTGTAGTAAAGCTACTGCTCACCACGGAAGTCTGCTGCTGGTATTCAAAGTGCATGTTTCAGTCTGCATGTCAGAATTTTTTAATGAAATAGAAGAGGATTTGAGAAGTCACTCAAAATGTGCCCTAATTTTTCTTTCTTCAGCACTAATCATAATTTCTATGGCAAAATGAACCCCCTCATTGCGTTCCTTTTTAAATTAAATGTTTTAAGTGTTACCAGTTTATTCCAATCAAGATGGCTTCAGGTGTGCCATACTTTTGTCATAAGTAAGACAGTAAGCGCTCTAGTTGTTCTTAAGAACACTCTGGGACATTCTGCCATTGGGGTATACTTGGGCTACATCTGGGTGATATTTGGGCTCTTTTGTCTCTGGTGGCCATCTTGGGAGATTTATTTGTTATGAAGTTTCCTAATTTCCTCATTTACTGCAGTCTCCTCAGTAGGAAATGCTTTCAGTTTTTTACTTTGATTCCATCAAGAAGGCATTCAAATGTGTCACACATTTGCCATAAATTCTGAATGTTAGCACTCTGGTTGCTCATTAGATCACTGTAGTAAAGCTACTGCTCACCAGGGAAGTCTGCTGCTGGTATTCAAAGTGCATGTTTCAGTCTGCATGTCAGAATTTTTTTATGAAACAGAAGAGGATTTGAGAAGTCAAAATGAGCCCTAATTTTTCTTTCTGCAGCACTAATCATAATTTCTATGGCAAAATGAACCCCCTCATTTTGTTCCTTTGTAAATTAAATGTTTTAAGTGTTACCACTTTATTCCAATCAAGATGGCTTCAGGTGTGCCATGCTTCTGTCATAAGTAAGACTTTTAGCGCTCTAGTTGTTTGTTAGAACACTCTGGGACATTCTGTCATTGGGCTATACTTGGGCTACATCTGGGTGATATTTGGGCTACATTTGGGCTCTTTTGTCTCTGGTGGCCATCTCGGGAGATTTATTTGTTATGAAGTTTCCTAATTTCCTCATTTACCGCAGTCTCCTCAGTAGGAAATACTTTCAGTTTTTTACTTTGGTTCCATCAAGAAGGCATTCAGATGTGTCACACATTTGCCATAAATTCGTAATGTTAGCACTCTATTTGCTCATTAGATCACTGTAGTAAAGCCACTGCTCACCAGGGAAGTCTGCTGCTGGTATTCAAAGTGCATGTTTCAGTCTGCATGTCAGAATTTTTTTATGAAATAGAAGAGGATTTGAGAAGTCAAAATGTGCCCTAATTTTACTTTCTGCAGCACTAATCATAATTTCTATGGCAAAATGAACCCCCTCATTTTGTTCCTTTGTAAATTAAATGTTTTAAGTGTTACCACTTTCTTCCAATCAAGATGGCTTCAGGTGTGCCATGCTTTTGTCATAAGTAAGACTGTTAGCGCTCTAGTTGTTTGTTAGAACACTCTGGGACATTCTGTCATTGGGCTATACTTGGGCTACATCTGGGTGATATTTGGGCTACATTTGGGCTCTTTTGTCTCTGGTGGCCATCTTGGGAGATTTATTTGTTATGAAGTTTCCTAGTTTCCTCATTTACCGCAGTCTCCTCAGTAGGAAATACTTTCAGTTTTTTACTTTGGTTCCATCAAGAAGGCATTCAGATGTGTCACACATTTGCCATAAATTCGTAATGTTAGCACTCTATTTGCTCATTAGATCACTGTAGTAAAGCCACTGCTCACCAGGGAAGTCTGCTGCTGGTATTCAAAGTGCATGTTTCAGTCTGCATGTCAGAATTTTTTTATGAAATAGAAGAGGATTTGAGAAGTCAAAATGTGCCCTAATTTTTCTTTCTGCAGCACTAATCATAATTTCTATGGCAAAATGAACCCCCTCATTTTGTTCCTTTGTAAATTAAATGTTTTAAGTGTTACCACTTTCTTCCAATCAAGATGGCTTCAGGTGTGCCATACTTTTGTCATAAGTAAGACTATTAGCGCTCTAGTTGTTTGTTAGAACACTCTGGGACATTCTGTCATTGGGCTATGCTTGGGCTACATCTGGGTGATATTTGGGCTACATTTGGGCTCGTTTGTCTCTGGTGGCCATCTTGGGAGATTTATTTGTTATGAAGTTTCCTAATTTCCTCATTTACTGCTGTCTCCTCAGTAGGAAATACTTTCAGTTTTTTACTTTGGTTCCATCAAGAAGGCATTCAGATGTGTCACACATTTGCCATAAATTTAGAATGTTAGCACTCTAGTTGCTCATTAGATCACTGTAGTAAAGCTACTGCTCACCAGGGAAGTCTGCTGCTGGTATTCAAAGTGCATGTTTCAGTCTGCATGTCAGAATTTTTTAATGAAATAGAATAGGATTTGAGAAGTCTTTCTGCAGCACTAATCATACTTTCTATGGCAAAATGAACCCCCTCATTTTGTTCCTTTTTAAACTAAATGTTTTAAGAGTTATGAGGTTCTGTAATTTTCGAGTCTGACTCCATTTTGTTCTGTGCCACCATTTCATGTTGCCCTCACGTAGGCCTGTGAAGGTAGCCTGGCGAATAAAGTGGCCTGGCCTTCTTAGTTTATGTATACATTAACTAGGTTTCTTTTTTACTCTGAAATGAACTGTAAGAAACTGACCTCTGCACCTGAAACTGACCCCGCAAAGCCAATTTCCCTGATCAATCTTTGTCTGAGATTGCCAATCAATGTTCAGGACATCGTTAACTTTTAGTTTCCTTGCACATGCCTTATCTTGTTCAGCATCTGTTACCGTTTTTTTTTTTATGTTTCTTCATTACATGGGTTATGCTTTCAATTATAGGTTTGTCCGGCTTGTGGAGATTGAATTTGGGGCATTCCTAATAATTAACTTTTGGGTTGGGATACTGTAAATTGAGTTTTTGTTATGTGACACTTTGTTTGAAATTGTACCTTATTGGCTAGAATTTTGTGCAGTGGGTGTACATTTATAATGTGAATATTGGGTATAAAAGGAGACGTCTCGCCTTAGTAAAATGAGCAGTCTCCTGAGAATTTACACGGTGATGTATTTCTAGGATCACTGTTACTAGCTGCAGCTAATAAACTTGGTCTCTGATGCCATCCAGAAGTATTCCGTGTCTCTGTATACCAAGACAGGTGAACTCAAAGATCTTAGGTGTGTCCCTGACGCCGCTGGGTTAAACCCCGGTTCTTCAACTGGCGCCCAACGTGGGGCAACTTCAGTGGTACTGGTCCAAGCCCAAAGATTGTGAGGAGCCCCGTGAGGAAATTCTGGAGGACGGCCGCCACTTCATTGACCCCTGCATGTCGACGTGGACTGAAGGTTTTTTTCTGCGAGGCTTCCCCTTTCTGACGGCTGCGAAGGACTGCTGCCCTGACTGTCGCCCTGTCTTGGACCCTCTTGTGATGATTTGTAAGGCGAGACGTTAGACGGTCTTCTGGTGGCGTGACAGACATTTTGGTTAAGTATAAGTGGGTCGCTCCCACGACTTTGTTTTGTTTCTTGGTTTTGATTCGGCCATTGCAATAGTCGAAGCCGGGGGGTTCGTATATTTGCGGGTGTATCATTTTTGATAACCCCTTGAAGTTTGAAGCAAGACTAGTGAGCTAAAAGATGCCTGGTTTTAGCAAATTTAGGAAATGGTTTTGTTGTAGTTGTAATAGGGATTCCCGATTGGAGGACTCGTGTCCGATACCTCCGGTTGGAACTCCAACTTATGAGCTCTATTCAAAGCATGGTGTAGGTCCCATTACCTTTAATGAAGTATGGGTCCGTTATACAAGGAAAGATGGTGTTTTACGATGGCCCCAACATGGTAGTTTTGAATCAGATGTTTTAGATAACCTAGAAGTTGCGCTATTTAAGAAGCCCGGCCGGCGATGTTTGACTCTTTCCGCCTTTGGCGTAAGGAAACCAAACAGCGAGAAATTAAGCAAGCTAAGAGAGATAGGAAGGAAAGGAATATATCGGTAATGCAAGCTGCTAGGCAGTTTAAGGAAGATGAAGAAGATCGTGCGATTGAAGTGTCAGATAGACAACATTGCATGGCCATTGACAAATGTTACCCGGCTTTGCCACCTCCCCTTTCAAATGTGACTGTAGACCCTGAAAAGGATCCTTTGAAGTCACATTTACTGAGATTACCACCCCCTTATGTGCAGGGTGCTACTGCACCTCCGTTACCTCCAGTTGTTGCACCCCTTGTTGTCGTTCAACCCCCTGTTGTTGTTCAGCCACCCGTTGCTTCACAGGGGGTTCTTCCTCCCCCGGCGCAGCCCCCTCCAGGGCCGCCAGCCTTGCCGCCAGCCTTGCCACCAGCCTTGCCTCAAAGTCCTTTGCCTTACACTCCTTTATCTTCGACATCTCTTATTTCTGTCCCTACGTCTCTGTCACCTCAAAACACTTTGTCTCCTGTCCTCATGTCAACTTCTTCTCCTTCTGCTCGGCAACGAATGACTGAGACTGTCACTAGTGTTTTGTCTCCTTTCTTTGGGTCACTGAATATCACCCCTGTTTCTGAACGTAAGCAGAGACGTAGTCAGCTCCCAGGTCCCGAAGAGCGGGCAGTGTTAGATCTCCTTGCTCGTAGATGGGTTTCGAATACCTCCAAGTACAGTCCACAAGTGGTTATGGATATCTTCCTACAGTGGGAGGCACCAAAACAAAGGTATGTTTTTGATGTCATGTGTACCTTCCTTCGTCAGGAGTGGGAAGATAATGAGTTGGGTTCAATTCCACTGGAATTGCTTAATGTTCAGTCTGAATTTGCTAAAGGGACAATAGTGGGTTCCGATGTTGAGGAAGCGGTAGAGACACTACTCACTTTTAGGTCTAGACTTCCACCTCAGTCATTGTTCGAACCTGACCCTTCTATTAAGAGAAAAGTGAAGCAGTATCCTATGAGAGAGGTTCCCCCTGTACGGAGAGAGGCAGTTGTGGCTGATGCCGCTCATGGTATTGCGGCTGCACCGGCTCATTTTCAGCGAGTGTGGGTGCATGTCCCTTGGAAGAGAGCTGAGGTCCTGGCTCTTAAGCAGACTTTGCCTGACCCCCGTAAAAATCCTGCAGGTTATTATAAGGAGTTGTCTCAGACAGTTGATGCGTGTGTTATGAATTTAGCTGACATAGATATGTTGATGGGTAATGTAGTTCCTCAACCCTTGTGGGTGAAGATCCGTCACGAGGATCACACGCCAGAGTTAGGAGATACGTGGGTTAATATTACTGCTGCAGATGGTCGGCAGGTAGGAGGTGCCAAACCTGAACCTTTAGTAGCAGAACTATCTGGTAGGATTATTAATTTAATGAAAACTATGATGCCTCCTCTGCGGGTGAATTGGGACAAGTTAGCAGCATGCAAACAAAAGAAAGACGAGAGTGTGTCTGATTTCTTCACTAGGTTTGAGGAAACATTCATTGATCATAGTGGTCAGGATATGAGTACAGAAGGTGGTCAGAGGTTGTTTGTAGATAAGTTTGTTTTTAATTTACTTTCTGAAATTTCTAATAAGTTAAAGGACTCTTAGAGTTCATGGGCTGTTTCTTCTTCAGCTCAGATATTGGCTACTGCACAATACTATGAGAATAGAGATAAAGATGAGAAGGATAAAGTAGAGAAGAAGACTAGAGAATTAAAAACGAAAGTTCTTCTGCAGCAGGCTTATCCGCCTCGCCCTAATCAGCGTCAGTTTCAGCAACCTTCCCAGTTTCAGCAACCCCCACAGTTTCAGAAACTGTTGCAGAAACATGAGTCTTTTGCTTCGCGACTCCCGCTAGGCCCTAATCAGTGTGCTTATTGTAAAGAAGAAGGTCACTTCAAGAATAGTTGCCCGATCTTGCTACAGCGTGCAAATGGTATGTCTGGTCTGAGAGGCCGTGGTGGTTTCCAACAAGTACCTAGGGGTAGGGGACGTGGTACGTTTCCCCAGAATGAAAGTTCCTTTTCCCCTCAGAATTCTATGAATTATTTTGACCAACAGAATGTTCCGACCGTCCAGTCCGCTCAGTACTACACTGATGATTATTATGTTGGAAGTGAGAGTGCTGGTTTTAATGATAGTTAGGACAGCCATGGACAAAGGGAGGGAGTAGTGTCAGTTCCAGTAGATCAGAGTAGACCTTATGTTGAAGTGATTACATCAGGTGTGGCAGAACCTTTTCTTTTGGATACTGGTGCAGCAAAGAGTTCTATCATGCACTCTAAACTCCCCGGCGCACCTTTGTCTGGCTTGACCAATGTTTCAGTAGGATTTTTTTCTGGTGCCCCAGTTCGTAATCCGGTTTCTTGTCCTTTGCCCCTTTCTATTGGTCCCTGTGAATTGGAGGCTCCCCTTATTCTAACGACGGGCTGTGGCGAGAATCTGTTGGGTTTGGACTTGTTGAAAAGATTGCATGCGACATTACATTGTTCTCCTTCAGGAGTACATCTTACGGTGGGTAAGAAAGTGATTTCCCCGATGTATCTGTCTAAGGATCGCCTTCCACTGGAACTGCGTTCTCTCCCTGATACACTTTGGGCTACAGGTCCCAATGATATTGGTCTCTTGCAGATTCCACCCTACGTTGTTACCCTTAAGTTGAATGCTAAATTACCTCGCATTCTCCAGTACAAAATTTCCAGTGATGGCGAAAGAGCTCTTTTAGCGATTATCTATGATTTGGTTGAGAAAGGTGTGGTTGAAGAAACGAGAGGTAATGTGTGTAACAGTCCTGTTCTGCCTGTCCTTAAGCGTACTGACTCTTCTCAGCCACCTGTGTATCGGTTTGTGATCGACCTTCAAGAGGTCAATAAGATCGTTGTGCCACAGTTTCCTGTTGTCCCGGACATTACTGCTTTATTGACTATGATCCCTGCCTCAGCTGCTTGGTTTTCTGTTATTGATCTGTAGAACGCTTTCTTCAGTATTCCGATTGCTGAGGAAAGTAGGGATATTTTTGGCTTCTCTTTAGGAGGCCGCAGTTTCCGGTTTAAGCGCGCTCCTCAAGGTTATTGTGAGAGTCCCTCCATTTACAGTCAAGCTTTGAAAACTCAGCTTGATACTCTTGCATTGCCTTCTGGTGTTACTCTTATCCAGTATGTTGATGATCTGTTGGTTGACTACTTACATGATTTGACTGCTAAATTGCGTGTTCTTCACCAACAGGTCCATGACACTTTGCCTTCAGTTTCTGTAGACGCAGGCCACACGATTCAACCTGGCGACTGGGTTCTAACTAAGAATTTCCAGAGGTCAAAGAACTTGGAACCAAGATGGACCAGTCCATACCAAGTCCTGTTATCAACTCGGACTACCATTAAGGTGTTCGGCAAGAAAAACTGGGTACATGGTACCCATTGTAAGAAGATACCTTTGCCCTTACCGTACGATAAGTGGGTCCGGGAAGGTGTTGCCGATTCCGAGAGTGAAAGGGTTCCGAGATTTGTACCTTTTAGCGATGCACATCTGGAATGGACTCAGTCAGAACGTGCGAATGATAAAGTCTTGCAAGAAGCTGTGCCGCCGTGTTTGAGACTTGATACTACGCACCCAGAGACACTCTTTCAGGATCAAACTGTGCCTGGTAAAGAACGCTACAACTTAAGGTCTAAAAAGGACAAATAAAATTTGAATGTTTTTGTGAATTACACTCTTTCAGACAAGAGACTATTTTTCTTTTTCTTTTTCGAACCACCATCCGGGTTCAGCTGCAGGGCCGCGGTATAAGAACTTAAGGGGTGGCCCGCATATTGACGAAAGGTCTGCGGTTCTAGGGACGTCTAGGACGCCTGGACGCACACTTGAGTGAAGAAGGAAAATTGCCGCGAGCAGCACGTTAGAGGATGGAGTCTGTTGTAACTGAAAGAGATGTTGAGAGAATAGATCTTAAGACAAGATTTTGTACATTGATACATAGCAAATGTTTTATAATATTGTGCTTTTTGATGTTTTTAAGTATCACATTAGCTTGTGTGGGTTGGACTGTCTATGTTACACAACAGACATCTGCACCCAACCCCCAACCTATGCTTTCTTTCACTACTGTTTCTTTGCACCAGTTTTATACGTTGCCTGAACATGAACAGACAAGGAGATCAGAATTTGTCAACAACTCGTTTATACAGTTGTTGCATCAGCATCAGTTAGTAGTAAATACCACTAATTGTTGGGTTTGTGGTCTTAGGCCTCAGACGACAGATAAAGGTATGCCATATTTAGTTTTGCCTTTTTCTTTTAATGGGTCTGTGTGGGCTTTTCAGACCATGTTTATCTATGCAAATGTGGTACGCCCCTTACGTTCCCTTAAAGATAACTCGAGCAATAGTGCCTTAATAAGGGGAATAGTAGCTATGATCCGAGATATTGATGCATATAATGCTATCCCTAAGGATGAGGTGCAGGCTTAAGTTGGTTGGAACGTGACTGGATATAGTACCAGTTTGACAGAGAAGGAGAGACGAAAAAGGTCTTCCCCTATTTGGATTGTACCCCACCGAGGCCACTTTTGTTTTCAAGGTAATGGTCGGAATCCGAAAGCTCAGCTAGGTAAGAGTGTGTGTGCTCAAACCTATGTCTATTCATCTCGGACTTCTCCACCGTTTGTGCCAGCTAAAGGCACATATTTTGTTTGTCATGACAGAGCCTACACATGGTTGTCACCTGATTTTTCAGGAACGTGTTATGTGGCGTTTCTACTTCCCCCTACATACACTACTGCTTCAGAATATCATAGAACGAGATATGGTAGAGGTGTCTTCAATAAGGAAGACACCGCAGCACATGAAGTAGGAGATTTCTTCAAGGGGTCCTATGATCAATAGTAGGCATATTCGACACCTTGTCCGTGTTGTTGAAGCTACTATTAATGAGACAGCAGGTGCTCTTAGTAATGTTACAGCTGAGCTTCAAGCGGACCGTCTTATGACTTTGCAGAACCGTATGGTATTAGACATCATACTTGCAGATCGAGGAGGAGTATGTAAATTGATTGGATCCAGTTGCTGTGTTTACATACCAGATAATGCCCCTACAGTGTAGCAAGCCATCTCTAGGTTGTATAAAATCTCTGAGTCTATCCATGTAGACGAAGGAGACTGGTCATTGACGGGATGGTTTTGGGGACTGCTGTCGAAATGGGGATGGAAGATTTTGACATTCCTTGGTATGGTATTAACCATCCTTTTCTCTTGTTGTCTTTGCATCCAGTGTGGTTCCGCCATTTGTAGTCTTTGTGCTACTATGTGTGTTCGGAGACCTGTCACAAGAGAAGTAGAGAATAATAAAATGATGCTACAGCAACACCTTGATGACCTAATGAATATCGACATAGACCTAGATTCAGATTAACATGAGTCTTAGGCTATTGCCGACGTAATGGCAAAAGGAGGGTCTGAGGTTCTGTAATTCTCGAGTCTGACTCCATTTTGTTCTGTGCCACCATTTCGTGTTGCCCTCACGTAGGCCTGTGAAGGTAGCCTGGTGAATAAAGTGGCCAGGCCTTCTTAGTTCATGTATACATTAACTAGGTTTCTTTTTGACTCTGAAATTAACTGTAAGAAACTGACCTCTGCACCTGAAACTGACCCCGCAAAGCCAATTTCCCTGATCGATCTTTGTCTGAGATTGCCAATCAATGCTCAGGACATCGTTAACTTTTAATTTCCATGCACATGCCTTATCTTGTTCAGCATCTGTTACCGTTTCTTTTTTTATGTTTCTTCATTACATGGGTTATGCTTTCAATTATAGGTTTGTCCGGCTTGTGGAGATTGAATTTGGGACATTTCTAATAATTAACTTTTGGGTTGGGATACTGTAAATTGAGATTTGTTATGTGACACTTTGTTTGAAAATGTACCTTATTGGCTAGAATTTTGTGCAGTGGGTGTACATTTATAATGTGAATATTGGGTATAAAAGGAGACGTCTCGCCTTAGTAAAATGAGCAGTCTCCTGAGAATTTACACCGTGATGTATTTCTAGGATCACTGTTACTAGCTGCAGCTAATAAACTTGGTCTCTGATGCCATCCAGAAGTATTCCGTGTCTCTGTATACCAAGACAGGTGAACTCGAAGATCTTAGGCGTGTCCCTGACGCCGCTGGGTTAAACCCCGGTTCTTCAGTTACCACTTTATTCCAATCAAGATGGCTTCAGGTGTGCAATACGTTTGTCATAAGTAGGACTGTTAGCGCTCGCGCTCTAGTTGTTCTTTAGAACACTCTGGGAAGCTGCAGTAGAACACAAAGGAATCAACTGACAGTCTCTGCCCTTGTTGGATGTACATGTTTTACTGAGAATGTCAGACTTCATTCTCACATGACTGAGAAAGATAATGTGAATTTACAGAAAATATGCTCTCAGTTTAGCTTACGGATCACCTTCTAAACCTCTGTGGGAAAAGCATGAGAAAATAGATTTCTCTCAAACATGATTCATGATATCACAGCAGAACGCATTTTCACATGGTAAAATCACCTTAGAACACACCACAATTCCTAAAATGAGTATGGTACCATCAACAAATGATTTATAATGTAACTAAAGTCTTAAAACCTTCTATTAACTGCAATGCTTTTTAATGAGGTGCTATCATGTATATTGGTCCCAAGATGGCTGCCAACACTTCTTGGATGAAGTACTGACAGCCAATCAGATTTCACGATTAGATGTGTGGTTAGGCTCCGCCCAGATATATCTATCTTTTTAACTCTAATTTTCTCAGGAACTACTGAACGGATATACACAATTTAAGCAAAAGGCACGAGTCTGAACTGAGGACTAGCTCTTTGCCAAATTTGGTGTAATTCCGTTCAGCAGTTCGGGCTGTAGCTGCGTCAACAGGTTAGGGGAAAATGCATGGGGAAAACGTGTTTTGGGACCCCCCTTTTTTCTCGGCCCCCGCTTGACGAATCACTGTGAAATTTTCAGGATAGGAGCGTACCGGAGCTAGCCAAAAGTTTGGAAAATTTCGCGAAGATTCGTCAATCGGCGCCAACGTTAATCCAAATAGAATGTTGTGGATTTCCTATGGAAAATAGGTCCTAACTATAACTACCTACCGCGACTGCCAGTAGGTAATACACACACACACACACATATATATATATATATGTCTGTGTGTGTGTGTGTGTGTCCCACTGGCAGTCACCGCTGGGTAGTCACAGTTAGGTAGTTCGGGCCATGTCTCCAAAGGAAATGTATTTTTGATTTACTTATAACTTTGTCGCCTTTTCACGAATCTTCACAAAACACTCATATAAATAAAGACTTATCAACCCTAGATCCATCTTTGAAAGTTTTGGATGATCTATGTAGCAGGGATGAGAAAAATGAGTTGTCCCAATATGCTTTTTCCCTGTGCACAATTCCATAGGGAAATTAGTCACAGCTCCAGCCACAACAAAATGACATCAAATTTATCAGAATGCTGGATATTGGCTCAGAAAGGGTGCTTTGTGTGATTTTGTGTAAATCCATTAAGAAATCAAGGTTCAAAATGCATGTATATATCATGCTGTGGACAATTCTTAGACCCACAGATCTAGAGATAAATCTGATTTGCTGCCACCACATCAAAAAAGATGTGATGGCAGCCAATTTTGGACTCTGGTACTCAGACCCCTATCCTGAAAATAAATGTAAGCACAAAGACAGGCAGGGATATGCTGTGACCCTAGACCTGGTGAGGGTTGTCGCAGAGGGATCTTGCCTGGGGCCAAAAACTGCCTGCCCTTGTTCTAGCAGACAGGGAAGTGCAGTGACCGAGAGGTTAGGTTCACTGGGACACTGCTGCCACTGGCTTGAGGGATGGGGTCCCTGGGGCAACTGGATGGCTCTGGGAGGGGGGCCCTATGCCCCCTCTTCACAAAAAATGAAACGTCACAGAGGATGGGGTCCCCAGGGTCCAGTGGAGGCTTGAGGACGGGGGCCTGCATCCCCCTCACCAAAACAGAAAAGTCAACCCCTGTTGATGGGTCCCCAGGGCCCTTACATGGCCCAGAGGGGAAGTGCATGCCCCCTTGCCTTTAGTAAAGAAATCAGCCCTGGGAGATGGGGTCCCTGGGGCATATAGAAGGCTCATAGATGGGGTATCAAGCTCTCTCCCTCAAAAATAAAAATCGGCCCGGCAGATGTAGTCCCCAGAACCCTTAAGTGGCTCAAAGTGCGCCCACTCCCTCCTCCCCTTTGAAAAAGAAATCGCACCATGGGATTGGGTCCCCTGGGCCTAAGAACTCATTCAGTTGTAGAGTACCAAACGTAGGCCCAAACCAGCCAATGGGCAGTGCTTTTCCATTGGCTGTCTCCCCGAGTTTGTTCCCATGGCCCCTTTCCAAACTGGAACTATGCGTCATAATAACCAGAGGATCAACTCAGCGGAGTAAATTTATGATAATGATAGGAATTTGTACGAAGTAAAGTTTTAGAAGAAACAAACTCTGTATTACACGAATAATATTTAAATAGTGTTAAATAGGTTTAGGAATAACTGTGTTTAGGTATAATTATTTTCTGGCCCACTAAACTAACTTCTGGTTGAAACGACTTAAATAGTATCAAGGTAGATGAGATGTATTTATCTGAATAGGTGACTTCAATTTTATTTTGAGAAGGAACATCATACATCACTACAGTGCTGCTTACTGTTTATTCACATTTTCTAATGTTATGGTTTTACCATGAACCCATCATGTACTGAGGGTGAATGATAGCATGTAGTAAATGAAGTTCTAATGGAGTCTCACCACTCTGTATTTTGTGCATATGCCAATTTTTGAAACGTTTATCTTTGATCATAACGAATTGTATTATTTTTAATTGAAATCGATATTGTCATAACAATAAATGGCCTTGGTGAAGTGGTTGAAAAAGGTTAGATTGGCGTCTGTGTGTGAAAAGAATCTCTAAACAACTTAATGACTTCTAATTTGGAACTCTGAGGACTACTCAGGCCTAATAGAATGAATTTCATAAAGCTTACATTATTCATATGCTTATATGATATATGTAAAAAATGAGACCTATATGTGTATATTATTTTTTATAAAATTGCTTTCAATATATTGTCTTACTGTCTTAATCATGTGACAAAGAATCATGAAACACGTGTCGGATATTTTTGTTTGGAAATGGATATTATCAAATAACTTTATTAATGAACAATTTTTAATATGAATCAGATTTGCCTCTGAGACTGTGATTTTGTATTCAATGAAGAATGTTGGCTACAGCTGTCCTTGTGACGTACAAGTTGGTGCAGTCTGCATAATTGGTGAATAGGAACCCTCCTATTACACCCATCAAAAAAGATTTCCACTGACCACACAAAATCACTTGGTCACAGGTCTTCCCCAAGCTGGGCATGGTTAGGTGTGGCGGTGCATGTCATTTATGGGAATTGAACACAATGTGATCATACGGTGCTGGAAAACCAATTGCTTATTCTACCTAAGTAAGTAAGTAATGTTTATTATTTAGTTAGTTAAAACCATAAAAATTTAAAACAAGTAGCAAAAGCACAAGATTACAATGAGCAGTTAAAACAGAAATTTAAGTATAAAATCATTTTGTTTCTTAAAAGTTCAATGCAGAAAGTTAGACATCATTTGCCCAGCTTCCGACCCTTTTAGCAATGCTTTTTAAAGGCTTTAAGAAATTTGATCAGTCGGCTATGCAATGGGGGGGTCTGAGGGGCTTAGGCATGCCATTATTGCGGCTCTGCAGGATCTAATACCTCTTTCGTTGAAACTTGTCTTTAGAAGGATTGCACGTTCAACCCCCAGTTTTTTACATATACAAATTATATGAATAAAGTCTTCTTTGTGATGATTGCACAGCCGGCACGATATAGGGCCTGTGTGCAGCCAAGCTGGCTGATCAGCCTGAGATGGTAATGTTCCAAAACGCAGTGCCATAAGTTGTTTTTTTATGTTAATTGAATAAGTTTCGCATAAATAAGCCGCCGGTGCGAGGGACTTATAGTGGTTTATCACCATCCAGGTGTGCAACCTTGATCTTAGGATATTTTTGTCCAGTAGCAGTGAATGAGTTTTTTAAGCTTTATTTACAACTTGGTACGGCAAGTTTTTTTTCCATATTTCCGTCGTACATGTTGCCGAAAGGGATTTACAAAGGTATTGATTAAAAGGGGAAGATTTGTCTTGGTTTAGTTCGGACCAGATGGCCTTGTTAATTTTTGATGTAGCAGCATTTAGCTTGAAGCGGTACCAGGTTTTCACCGTTGCGTACATTCTGCCAACTACTTCATTTGTAAGACCGAATTCCAGCCGAACCTGAGCTGGGGAAGCTGACCTTGGAATCTGGAATACTTTTTTGTAGATGGAAGCTATTAGTTGGTTTAGGAGCTCTCCATCCTCGCCATGGAAGGCCGCGCTGGAATATGTTAGAGTTGGCAAAATGTTTGCCTTCATTACGGCGAGCAAAGGTTTATAAGAGGGGCCCTTCAGCTTTTTAGCTAATAGGCTAAACGCAAATGTTAGTGCGCTTAATCTCTGAGACATATATTTTTTGTGCTCCGTAAGATTTCTTGAGTTGTCGATATAAAGGCCTAAGTATTTGTATTTTTTTACCTCCTCGAGTTGGATTCCGTTAAGCCAAATTGTCTGTTTTCTTAACTGTTTTTTCCCAATCACCATAGTTTTTGTTTTGGAAATGTTTATTTCAAGATTGTTTTCTGAGATGTAGACTGACATTTCATTCAGGCATCTTTACAGGCCGATCTTTGTTTGGCTCATTAAGACCACGTCATCCGCGTATGAAAGATGCGTAAGTCTCAGTTCGCCAAGCTTTGGTGGATGGGAATTGGTACAGTCCAGCCTTGGAGAGAGGTCAGATAAAAACAAATTAAAAAGATGGGGGGCCAGAACACACCCTTGTTTCAAGCCTCTGGTGGTTGTCAGCTTCCTTGAGAGTCTGGACCCATAACCTATCTTAATCCTTAGCCAGGTGTTTGAATAGAATAACAGGATGCCTTTTAAAAGCCTCTCAGGGATACCCCAGGCTCGCAGCTTTTTCCACAGGAGATGGCGATCAACACTGTCAAAGGCAGCTTTTAGGTCTATAAAGCAGAGGTAAAGTTGCAGTTTCCTCTGCTTACACTTGTTTGTAATTAGCGAGAGACCTAAAATGTTTGTCGTCGTACCAAGGCCTTGTCTAAAGCCCGTCTGGTTTTCCAGAATTAGTTTAAGGTCGTCAGACCATGCCTTAAGCTCTTCTAGTACCAGGGAGGCATAATATTTGGCCTCTACGTCCAGCAGGGCTATAAATCTGTAGTGCGCTGGATTTGCTCTGTCTCCTCCTTTAAATAAAGGTGTCAAAATCGAACCTTGCCAATTTACTGGTATGATGTTTAGTTTCTCTATTTCTTGATATAAGTAGAAAAGGTGTTTGCCCCAAAACGGAATATCGTATTTGAAAATTGCTTGGGGAATTCCATTGGGGCCTGGTGCACCGTCGTTTCTGCCTTTCTTAATTATACGTCTAACTCCTTCTATCGAAGGGGACAAGTAACTTATGGCTGGGATCAGGGAGACATTTTCCTCCATTGGATTTATGACCACGTTCAATTGCTCCTTCTGTTTTGGAGTTGCGGCGTCTACTGGGCTGGGGCTTCCCAATAACCCAGTGGGCTTTACATGAGCTGCCCCTTGATCATAGGTGTATCCCACGATTAGTTCTGGCAAGGGAGCTTCCCAAAATCTCCTGGATAGAAATTCCACCCACTCAAATTCTTGTATATTTGAGGATAACACTGTAACCGGTCGATTCAGATTATTTATGATCGTCCAAAACTGTTTTGAGTTGGATTTCTTTGAACTACAGAGTAGTTCGGCCCAGAATTTGTCCTTGCTCTTTCTTTTTTCTTCCCAGAGGTCTTTTTTATAACATTTCCTGAGCTGTCTCACACTGTCCCATGCTACTGTGTCAGGAGTTGTTCTTTTTAGCATCCTTATGCATTTTTTGAGTTTACGTTTCAGGGTTCGCAGACCTAACGTTATTGTTTTTTCCCGGACGTTGGGCTTCTTTTGTCCTGACGCCATTAATGTTTTTAGCTCAGCTGTAAAGCTTGCCCATGCTTGTATTTTGTCCTGGGCTCCAATTTTGCTAATAATTAACACGTTTTTTATTTTTAACTGCAATGTTTCAATTGTATCGTTTGACCATTTTAGACGTTTTAGGTTCACTGTATGTATGTTGCCATCAATAATTGTATTTACCTGATGTTTGGTAATTTTTGACTTAAAATGTATCAGCTGATATGAATGGTCACTCCTAGTTGTGAACTCTATCGAGAAGTGCGATAGGGATGGTATCAATGATACTGAGATTGCTGTGTAGTCCAATCTTGACCTTGTCTTCCCCCCATGGAATGTAAACTTAGGGGGGAAGTCATCTGGAGTTCTACCGTTCAGTACTCTTAGCCCAAGAAATTCTAAAGCATTAACCAACCCTTGTCCTATGCAGTCCACTTTTGGCCTCAATGGCTGGAATTGATGTGGGACGGACCAATATATGTTGTTTGCTGATGTGGATTAGTCCTCGTCCGGGGTATAAATTAGGTTTGAATTAAAGTCCCCTGTGAGTATCAAGTCCCACAAGGGAAAGGTGCTCCGGATGTTAGTAATAATTCCAACTAGTTGTTTATTATGGGCCAATTTTTTCCTGGCCGAAGGATGTGTGTATGTATTTATCAAGAGGACGATTTTTAATCTATTAGCAGGCCCTAATGTCAGTTTGATCAATTGAATATTTGGTCGTTCTGAATCCATTTGTTCACTTTCAATCTTTAACTCTGAAGAGATATAGACTGCCAAGCCCCCTTTTGGTCGACCAAAGGTTTTGGTTTTGGTTGCTGAAACTATATAATGGATGTAATTTGCCAGTGGGAGAGCTTCTAGAGCCCAGGTTTCCTACAAGGCTATTATATCGTAGTTTTCCCATTTTTTTTGGAGTTCTCCGTTCTCCAACCATTTTTTTGCCCCCGCGATGTTCCACGAGAGCACCTGTATGTTACTTGTGTCTTGAGTTGGTAATTTATTTTCCGTTGGTCAGAGGCTTGTTTTCGAAATTAGTACTCCTGGCAACCATCCCCAGTTGTCCTTAGTCCTATCCAATCCGTTTGCCTGGTCATTTTGTGGCCCCTCTTTCTGTGTTGTAGAGAGGTTGCCGCCAATTGCCCCTTTGAGTAATGTTTGAATATTAGGTGTGTTATCATTTCGCCTTTGAGCTTCTCCTTTGCTACGGTTGAGAGTATTGTATAGGGGGCCGGGATAACGGGGGGTCGTTGGTTTTAGCAATTTAATTCCCCAAGCTTCAAATTGCACCTTAGAATCCATGATGTGCTGCGCATCTTCTTCAGTCAGCCAGGTGGTCAGTGTTTGCTCCTTGCTCTTTTGGTGTTCCATTCCTATGAATTCTACTGCCAGTAGATTCACTGATGTTAAGTATTTTAATGCCAGAATGTTTGATGTTAACTGCAAGATGTTCCCTCTATTCAATATATCATGGGGCCCCTTTGAATCGTATTCTGGGATTAGCAATAATTGCCGTTCTGTTGGTGCGTTGCAATGGCCTGCCAGGGGCTTTGGGTGTTCATCCTTGTTTTCGAATGTAATTTGCTTTAAGTCACCTGTAATTTCGACTTTTATGTTGACCCGGTGGGACTTAAGATCCATCGCAGATCGGTCGACCAGAGGGTTGTCCACCCAGCGTCCAACGCTCGAGATAGTTTCTGCTTCCTGTGCCGTACACCTTAAGATAGAATCGGCTTCTTGTTTCAGTTGTGGTCTCTTATGGTTTTCCACCAATCTGTTGGTTCCCCCTAGGCTAAGCATTTGGAACTTTGGGATGTCCGTTTTCTGGGCAGCTTTCGTGCTGTCACTGTATTTTTCGTTCCCCATGTTTGGAGTTTCTTGGTTGTCAGGGAGTGTCCATGTTTCTCTTTGTCCATCTACACGATCTCTATTGGTGTCATGGACCGATTCTGATTTGTGTTGTCCTTGATTGTTTGCAACTTTGTTTCCACGGCATTTTTCTTCAGGGCAATTTTGAGCTATCAGGTTACTAATTGAAGCTCGTTGTTTGCCGTGACTTCTCGCGTCTTCAATGATGGTTTCCATTCCTTTCCCTTTTTTTTTGTTTTTTTGAACCCTTGTTCTTTGTTGGGTTCCAGTAAAGTCTCCAACTCGGGTCACCTCTTTATTTGGGCCTTGTTTATTATCTCCCATTCCTTTTACTTGCTTTTCAGTTGCTGCCGGATCTAAGCAAGCTCGGGTCACCTCTTTATTTGGGCTTTGTTTATTATCACCCTTTCCTTCTGCTTGTTTTTCAATTGCTGCCAGATCTAAGCAAATAACACTATCGGTGAGATCATCTGTTGAACTAACCGAGGCTGTTGTTATGTAACCAGTCTCTGGTAAGCGAAACATTGGATAGATCTTTGTTGTATGCTGCTCTAAAGGCAGAGACAGTTTATTCCGTGCTTTCCTGTTGTGTTTTTTTTGTTTGCGTGATAATTTTCGATTTTTGTTGCTTGATCTGTCCTGATTGTCTGTCTGTTTATCTGCTTTTATGTCGTTGTGGTGCTCTGGGCTTGAAAGAGGTTGATAATTTTCTATTTTTATCTTTGTCACTTCCGTTTCTTTTGTTATGCCCTTCACGCCCAAGGAGGATTTATTGAATTGAATTATCTGATCTAGGACTGTTGGCAACAAGCTTAGTTTGTCTATTATTGGGCTACATGCGCACTGGACGGAGTATTTTGCCTGGGCTCTGGAAATAAGTTTGTTCATACTCTCCAATTTAGTATTGATCCCTGCTATTTGTGTTGCTATAATGTTCATCAGATCTATTTGAATATCCATCTTATCGTTTTGCATGTTAAACGCAGTTATTGTTGTCTGTAGTGTATTCAATAAAGATTTAGATGTCTCCGAAAAAAAACTATGGTTACTGGCTGTTTCTCCTTGTTGCAACTGTGATTTTAAATTTTTGGTCTCCTTTGAATCTTGATCTTGGTTAAGCTGATGGATGTTATCGTCAATCTCCCTGCTGAAGCTATTGTTGGTATACCTTTGATAGCTTTTTTTTCCCAGGGCGGTTTCCTGTTGCGTTGTATATTTTGGGAATTAGCATCTATGCTTTCCGCCCGCTTGGGCAAGCATTTCGGAAACAGTTATTTGCATGATGTCTTTGTTTGGTGGTGACATTCGTACAATTTGCCGGACGTTGTCAATACCTTCTTGATCGTCTTGGTCCGGCTGGTGCACCTGAGCGGCTATGTGAAGCCTTGTTGAACTAGCGCTGTTTGTTACAGGCTTCGGGGTGGACGATGACATTTCCCCTTTGGGTGTTTTGAGTATTGTTGTTGGCGAGTAGGATTTTTCACTGAGACTTAGCGCCCTTTGGTCGGAGATTGTTAAGCCTACTGTCTGATTTAGGCGGACCGTGGGGTTAGTTAGTTCTGTGTTGAATTCAGTGATATTGTATATAGTGCCCTCGTTATTTGTCCTGTATGCCTGTGCTATGTCAGAGCTCAGGCTTAAATCCTCTTTAAGTGCCGTTCCTTTGCTGATACCGTTCATCAACTCCTCCCTTTCTGACACTGACAGAACGATCTTTTCCTCTTCCAGGCTTGGTTTTCGTAGAAGCCACTTTTGATGGTACGGGCTGAGTTTTGTCCCGCTACCTTTTGAGGCTTGTTTTTTCCATTCCAAGGCAAAGAAAGTGTCTGAGGAGCTAGAGGAGTCATAAGGCCTGGGATCTCCGCTGTAGTTGAGTAAATGGCTGCACCAGGATCTTTCAGCAATAGCAGTCTGGCGCCATCCTTTGGGTTTCTGAACATTGTTGCAATCGGTGATATTAGAGGGCTTTTTTGCTTGGTGACACAGCTTTCTGCTTCTGTTTTTGCTTCTGTTTTTGAGCCTTGTGTTTTCTTTTTCTTACTCTGCCTGTCGCTCTTGGTTTTCTGAGTGGGGGTCTGTCTGACTCTCCCCAAACTCATCTCCCTGGGTTGTCTGCCCTCGTCGGTCTAGCTACTTGCCACCAGGTTGAGCCAAGTGCGCGGGCTTCCTTTATCTTCTTGCCTTGTGCCCCCTTATAACCCCCTTTTGCCCTTTCCTTTGCCCACAACTATGCCTTTCCCGGCCTATGGTGGAAGAGCGGGGTCACGGACGGTTAGCAGCCCCCTGCTTGTGGAGGCTCGTTCGCGAACTCTTTCTGCCTTTTCACTGGATTTTTTGTCGAAAATAGCAGATTGAGACTAGACTGCTTATAAAGTCATACAGTCCAACTCCTGATTAGTGCGCCCTGAATTATAGATGTAGCCGATATTATCCGTTTATCAATTCTGTTGGATTTATCAGGCCACTGTGATTTTTTGCCATTTTTCCTGCAGTTTTTCTATACTTTTCCTTGCTTTTCTGCGACTCCTGTTGACTGCAAGGGCGGGATGCAGTAAGGAGGGGCATAGGTGATGAACCTCCGGACTGTGTCTCTGTGTCTCTGAGGCTAGCCAAGGATGTAAGTGAGGCGTGGGTGAAAGGGGGCAGTCTGAAATCCTGTACCCCCCACAAAACCTCTGCCTTCGCTTCGCCTCTCCTCGCCCCCTCCTTCAACACATGACGGTCTCAGTGTTATTCGGCATCTGACCCTTGCAGCAGAGTCTCAGCACGACTCACTGCTCGCTGCTCCTCTCACCTCAGCTTTGACTGCCCTCGACCCTCCTACTCAGCGTAATTCAATATCGCCGCCGCTGCCTTTGCTGACCTCTGGTTCCCCACACGATACCTTCAGGACAGGTGGAGGGCTGCTGCAGCTGCTCTGCTGCACTATCAAGCAGATCCTGCAGTTCCTGGTGCTTTTGGGGAGACTCTCGTGGCTCCTGCTGCTGCGGGCGACACTGCTGCGGGGGACACTGGTGCGGCTCCTTCCGCTGCGGGTGCACAGGCGCGGCTTTCCGCTACTGCGGGGAGACTCTCGCGGCTCCTACCGCTGTGGGAGCGCTGACGCTCCTGCCGCTACTGGGGCACTCGCGTGGTTTCGGGGCGATTTTCGCGGGTTTGCGGATAGGTCTTCGCACCACGGCAACTCCTGGCAGCCCCGCTCCCACTCGGTGGTAAAAAACCGCGAGCTGGCAACAAGGAGCAGTAAAAACGCACCGGCACCGGCAGCCTCTAGCAGCTTCTGGCTTCTGGCTTCAACCCAAAACGAGGCTTGAAACGCAGCACAGATATGAGATAACAATGACCTGTGTGTTCTTATATCAACCCCCAGGAAGATGTACACTTCGGGTTCTGTCATTTGGGTACCAAAGTGGGGACATGGGGAGCTGCTGTATCAGGTGAACTGTAGATGCTGAGAACACATTTCTGAATACTGCAACCCCTTCTGCGATCGATTGCCTAGACGCATACCACACACTGCCAAATCATCTCAATGTACTCATCATGCAAAGGAATATTTGTATTCACAATTGATGTCGAGACCCACAATCCGACAAACTGCTAGTCTCTTCAGTCAATGCGACTTATCAGTCTTGGCTTTTGTAGATCACGGAGCAAAATCACAGCTCTATTTTGATACTGTTCTTTCAAGAGAGAAACTATGTAAAGAATATCTTTATCTATTCATTCATTCAATGATAGATAAGTTAAAAAATGGAACTCTGAAAATCTAAAAATAGAGAGGTGGTTTGGGCTGTTATAAAAATGTATAAGCAAAAATGTATCTGCAGACAGCAGGTTGCAGGTTTGACTCTCTCCTGAGGAAGTCACCTTTCCAAAGTGGAGATAATGGGCGGCATAGGTCTGATGAAAAGGATCCTAGAGAGGTACATCGACGGATCGTGGCTTGATTGCCTCACAGAATCTCTTTGTAGAACTCTTTAGACACGATCTCTCTCCTGTGGCACAAAGTACCTGACAAAAGCAATCTGGAACTTTCTCTGATATTTATTCATAACTACCTTATAAAACGTAGAGAACCCGGAAGCGACCCTTGCCGAACTTCTGTCCGTTGGATGGACCGCTCCCTTCAGATCGGCGTCCCCACCTTATTCTGTCTGGCAGCTCTATCCTAAAAACCTCTGGAAACTTTCCTCAGCTTTTTTACTGCTGCAACCTCATGTGTTACCTTTCTAATTGTTTTATTGATGTATTTATTACTACGAAAAGAGCTCTGCGGCCTTTGCCAGTGGAGTGGAGTCTAAATGCATTTTGAAATATATCATCGAGACCTCAGCTGGAAATCCGAGTAATATTATTTTACTGTGTGCATTCTGCATAAGCAGTTCGATTTCTATGCAACAAACCCATAAAACTTAAATCCATTTGAGACTTCCCTTCGATACATCTTGTTAGACGTGCGCATCTCTGTAACGCTGCCCTGTATGAGTGTCATTCTATTTCGCCAACCAATCCCAATCTGTGTCACTGCACAACTGATGCTGTGCTCACAATGTGTGAATAGTGTGTATTTCATAGACTCTGTCTTTGGGCTGACATGTCAATATTATGCTTACGACGAACAGATTTTGGTGATAACATAGCTGAACAATTAAAACTAAATGAAATATGGAATGGTGACAGCCACATTGTATTCCAGCATACAGTGCTTTAAATGGGCCGGTACTCACCGGTACTGAGTACCGGCACTTCCAACTTGTTCCACCTACAGTACCGGAACTTCTCCTTGGCCAGGGAAAGTACCGGTACTCTGGGGCAGTAGCCAGGCTTATATTACGAATGTGTAGCAACTTTGCTTGGACAGCATTGCTGTTTTTGATGAGACTGGCTATCAGGCGCGCATCGTCCATAGAGCTCAAAGGGCTTCAGCCCCTCCGCCCCTCCCACAGGCCCCTTCCCCCCTCGTGTGTCTCATCCCAGACTGAGGCAGCTTCTGGCGACCGTCTTATTGCAGCTGCACCCGAGTACGTCACAGGTCTTTACAAGACCATTCACTTGCTAACAAGGCTTTCTTGTGTTTTCACCCCTTCTTAGAGCCCCTGCATCTCCACACATATTGCTGGAAGAATCAGCCCCCCCCCCCGAAATTTTTAGTAGACCCCCCACCGAAATTTGGCTCTTGTTGCGCCTCTGTTGGCTACGAAAGGAGCCGTGGATATGTGCATTGACAGACTAGATGGCGGCAAGTACCGATAACGCCTCGATTGAAACAAAACCTGCTGAGATTTTCTATTTAAATAGCTTCTCTCACTCTTCTGCTTCGCCACCTAGAGATCCGGGTGATTACAGCACAGAACCTCGAGGTGAAACAGGCGTCCTGTCGTAGTTTGGCAATCATGGGAAAAGCAGTTTCAGAACATTTGCTAGTGAAACAAAATAATAGCACAAGGAACTTTCTGGTCAGCACTCCTTTTACTTTTGGGCAGTCAGCAGGTAGCGCTACCCACACAATCCCAATGTAGCGCTACGCGCTAAATCCCAAATTGGTATGAATTTGAGAAACGTTTGTGCACCTTTCTCTTGCAGTCATAATGGGGCTGTATGAAACATGGGAAATGATGACATTGGGTGCTGAGGGCCTGTTGTCAGGCTGAGAGTGGAGGGGGATGCCACTAATCATCAGGGTAAACACATACATTTAAAGTACAGCTTGGATATTGCATTTGTAAAAATCAGTTTTAGCGAATGATGTGCGTGTTAGTGTCTGTGTGAGAATCTACGTGTATGTGTGTCACAGACAGGGCCGGACTGACTACCGGGCGTTTTGGAATGCTGCTGGGCTGGGGGCTGATTTCGTTGATGGGGACCTGCGTGTACTGAACGAAATTAGTTTTGCTTTAATTATTTTGAAGTACACGCAGGTCTCCATGAACGAAATCAGCCCCCACCGCAGTGAAATCAGCCCCCTGCTCGGCAGAATTCCAAAACGCCCGGTAGTCAGTCCGGCCCTAGGGTCACAGATGTGCACTATGAGCTGATATGGAAAAAAGTTATTCTATTTCAGCAGATTACGCTTATAACTTTTCAGTGCAATAGAGTTCTGTGCTGCATAGGCTGCTCATCAACACATAATGAATAGGGCATGCCCAATGGAAATGTGAATACTACTTCATATATTGGCACAGTGAAGTTATAGTGCCACTATGCACAGCGCTACATAAAACTCCTACATAAATAATTCAATACTTACCATGAAAATGCAACCTTATATCTTATATCAACTATGCAGTTTATATAAGTTGTATTTCAGTGCCAGTGTCGGTGAAGTAAAATACACACAAACAATATCTATTTCTTCATCAACATTCCCAGATGTACTCCGAGAAAATCTTGATCCCCTAACCCCACACAAAGCACCGCACGTGTCCACAGCACAATTTTATGAGTACCTGCACTTATTTTTTCCCATTAAAAGCACTGAGCATACTCATCATCTGTGCGCATAGGTAGGGGGCTGCTAACCGCATTAATTAAACAAAACGCACAGGAGATTAAGATGCAAATATTCAAAAACGGATGCAACTGCAACAAGCGGATAAAAAAAAAATCATTGGAAAATGCAAAGAATGAAGTAGAACTCCCTTCATATGGAGTGCAATAATAAAAGCAGAAATACAAAAAATAAACTGAAACTGAGAAGCCTAAGAAACAAAATAAATTAATGGTGAAAATTAAAATGAAAAGCATGTACTGAAAACAAATCTTTAAAAACACTTAATTACAGAGATGTACTTTCATGGTACTGTGCCTGGTCGGCCATTTCTCCCATCCTTCATATTCTGCACAACCTTTTATATATCTTGTTCTCCTTTCCTTCCCTAAAACACTCCCTTCTCACTTTAGGTACCAACAGCCTGGCTGCTACCTGACACTGGGTGCTGGTAGCTGCTTCATGGCAACCCAGAGCAGTCATTTACTTACCTTCTTCCACTGCACTGAGACTCTGCATTCCTCTCGGCTACATTCTCACTTCCCCATCAAACACTACTTAGGGGCTTATTAGTGCAATGAGGTTTTAGCTTTGATCTCCTTCACCGCCACTAATCTACCCACTACCAGCTACTCAATATTCAAAAAATTTGCCCACACTTCTCGTTCCATTAGCCTGATCCCTAATTATCGTTCTAGTCTTTAGAAAGCTCAACAACTACAGTGAACTCCTTGCCCCTTTAATTCCTTCTAAATTTCAGCACTCACTGGATCTGTGCTGGAGTTCCTCCTTCCACATACATTAAGCCTGCCAAAAGGAGGCCAGGAAAGATGGCCGACTGAGAAGGAGCCCCCTTCGTAAGCTCCCTGGGCCAGGGTTCGCAATCTGCGTAAATCCTTGCTTAGACCCAGCCATCAAACTCCTTCCTAGGAAAAAATAATAATCTAGGAAGAAACCGCAAGGCAACAGGTAAACATCAGAGAAAATATCAATGCAGAATACCTCCGCACAAACCGCCAGCCCAGGTCCACTGTTGCAACTCAGTCTCCAGTTGCAAGACAAACCTGATGGCACTCGCTTGAGCTGCTGAGGCACATTAGAGCTGCTCCCTCCGTCCTTTTATGGTGAATGAGTGATCCTACCTGGAGACTCATCTACACACCTACTGGTCGCAGGGCGCTCCGCTATCATAGTGGATAACGCTTCTGAGGAGAAGGCTGCGACAGATGACCCCCATGGTGAGCTCTGCCCTATTGCTCCCTTGCCTATGGCTGTGACCCAACCAGAGGAGTCATCTAGTTGGCCCCTGATACTCCCGCTGCTCCACAGCGACCCGCAGTGACGACTCGGGGATGAGCAGTGCCAAGCTGACCCTCTGCCACTCTCCTTTCCACCACTTACACTGCCTGAATCCTTCTTGCCCCCTGTACACATACCACTACCAGGGCTCCCTGCTGCTTACCTGCAGTGGTGACTCCTTTGGTGGTTGGTGCTCTCTAGGAGATGCACCAACCCTGCTACGCTTGCTGCCTGTGATGCTGGCTGCGCAGCCCCTAGCATGAGCAGTGTACTCGGCTATACATCGACACAAGCTGCCTACTACTGGGTCGGGCGTCTCACGGAGGAGCTCTTGAAGTGGGTGGTTATCGTGCCGACGTTGATCCCTGAGGGGTATTTCTGCTTGCTTACATCTGGATTTGTGGTGAAAAAAGAAAAAAATTATGATAAAGTGTGTCACTTTGCCACCTTACAGTCTGTTGTGAAGCCCGATTTTGGGCTGTTCACCACTTGTGATTTAGTGTGGCTTGTGATGATGACCTCCATGATGGGTTGATTGGCCCATCCCAGTCACATGTGTTTTCCTCACACGGCGGCCAGCTTCCCTTTAAACCCCTACAATCTCCTAACAAAGAAGGCAAAAACCTAATAAAATTTAAAAAGACTATTTCCCAAGACCATCCGAGGTCTCAATACTCAGTACACCAAAAAATGACTACACCTCAGCTACAGCTTTGGAGCTCCACCTAGTGCTAAACTATCAATGGCAAATCCATAATAGAACCTTTCAGAAACCACTAATTGTGAACTACTAAACTGACCTCTACTGTCTAACCCTTCCTATACATAAATGATACCTGAACACCCTATAGACCAGAAATTCAATAGAATGGTTTGTTCCGGAACATCTCCATTTTATTAAAGAAATGCTGAAACTGACCCTGGCCCACAATTACTAACTCCACCCACATAAGTTATGTGCTGAATTCACTCTCAGCCCAGAAATCCTCTCAACTAACCTATATTAGCACACATAAATACTCCCATCCAACTCTGTTGTCCCCACCTAACTAACTTATGTCCTCTAGATCATGAAGCAACACCTCTTGCACCCATCTAGGGCCTCACACAGCAAATTCTTGGAAAGATATGGTCCCAATTACTACCTCATAGAATTCCTGTAAACCTCTCCAAATATGCCACAGAAGACTACAAGCACAAACTCCTCACAGAACACCCAGAAACACTAATAACAGACATTTACTACAGTACGACAAACTGAGGCTTTAAAACGGATATTATCTTCTACACCAAAAACCCTGCCAAATGCAAAGAAAACGTCCTACTGCACTTGCATGTAACCAACATCCCACATCGATCAAAATTCACTATTTCCCCATCCCAAAAGTTTGGCACAGTATTGTCCATATCTATATACAGAAACTGAAACATCCTAACCCAAGCCACAGAACCTCTCCATCTTTGACCACCATAACACATATCTCCACACCCCCTCTGCACCCAGGAGAATTTACTGTTTCCCAAACCTTACGCACCAACACCATCGCCACTTCCCTACATCCTTTCTCATCCTTAAATCACACAAAGCTAAGGTCATACTCCAATAATTATCTCCTCCTCCATTAAGGCTCACCTACCCTGCACTTCCAGACCAATCTAGGACACTTGAAACTTCACAGACCTCCAACCACATCAGACTAGATACAACCAAAGCCCCCACACTAGGTTATGATGACCACCAGCCAAACCCACTCTCTACTTCAGATCCAACCGCCTCTCAACTGATGCCCATACTCACCCAACTTGACCTTAAAATAAATACAATACTTGAGGAAATCACCTCATTACAAAAGGATACACACTCAACTGGCTACAAATTAAAGTAAAAAGCATATTCAAAATGGCATGCATAACCCACAAAGTTCTTCACACTGAAAAATCAAAATAGCTCAAAACAAACTATCAAAAGTTGGCCGAAAGAGGCCTCTGCAAAGTTTAAACACTCTACTCCTGATCCCTCCCAAATTTAAGAAAGAAACATCACTTGCCCATTCCTTCTGTGGAAATGCACCTAGAATTTGGAATGCTCTACCCCAGGATCTACGTGACAATCAATCATTCTTATGCTTCAGTAAAAACCTTAAATTATTTCTTCTCAACAAATAACTGAATCCACCCTCCTAAAATAATTGACTTGCTTCTGTGCCCTTTCCCTCCAACCACAAAAAGCCAAGCATCACTACCTCTGGAAATAACTGAACATTTATTCCTCCAACTACCGAAAAACCTAGCATCTCTACTGCTGAAAATTAATGATCATCTACATTTTATTGTATATTACTACACTGTATGCCTACTATTTTTCTTGTGTATTCCTTGTAAAAGGATGTCTGTTCAAACTTTGTAAAGAACTCTGGTACCCTCAGGTCATGTTCGCGCTATAAAAACCTTGAAAAAATAAAAAAGAAACACATTACATTATCTAGTGGCATATTACGTCAATGGCCATGCCCCTTATCTTGGGAAGATTTTAGTCTAGAAACCTAACAATGTCTCGGACCCTGCCGCCTCAACTCCATCGCATGATGCATGATGAAAAAGCAGTAATACCTCACTCACTGCCCTCTCTCCTACACACTGGCTCTCTGCTATCATTCATAGCAACCTCTCATCACTTGATGGAACTTTTGTATAGCAATTCTATTCCAGATGATTTCTCAACACAATTTCATTGATTTAGTTGCTGTTTGTAGCACTAAAAACAGCTAGTGGTGTCAAAGTGCTATATACCAAAATAGGGTGCACATTATATAAAATCAGAGTTACATGCATAAATCGTTTCTGTAGTGACTAAATTAAACCATCTTGACTATGGTATGTCAGTCAATCAATCAATGAAAACTTTATTCGGATCATTGACAATCCATAAAAGTGCAAGAGAAAAACAAAACAATTGTGAAATCATACAATTAATAATAAAATGCTGTTTACACATGGGGAATAGTCCATATAAACTTTAAGACATTGTTAACCGGGCACGAACCACGGTTTTTAAGAAAGAGCACACACGAAAGACAAGTTCATCGTCATCCGGGGACAAAATCATTGAAAATGCGAGTTCCAGGCTAATTGGTTTTAATTTTTTAAAATACGGAGTTAAAAACCATTTGATGTACTTCATATAAAATTTACAAAAGAATAAAAAATCTAAAATTGTTTGCCTGCTCTGAGAGTCACAAGGGCATGGCTCAACACATTGGTCATTAAAATTCCATAAAGGGAAACTAAGTGCATGTTTAATACTGTCTGCCCTAAGGCGAAATATAAGGCCACGCTCCCAATGGCTCAACGGGAGGTTTAAATAATTGGGTGTGGGGTGAGTTATGAAATTGCGGGCTAAATAACCACAAACACTAGATTTCGAAGACTCCCTTGCTACCCTTTCGGCATCAAATGACATATAAAGTGCTTTTTTAAGTTCACATTTAGTAGGGAGCGTAGTAGTGGTGGGTTTTAGGAAAGTATCTTCAAAGTTCACGCTGCGAAAGACGCTATGCACCCCTGACAACCAGGGAATGGTCATGCCCTTATCGCAGCGTAAACAATCCTCGATGATGTCCCTAGTCAGTTTGGCGGCGGGATTTTTCCAGATCGCCAGCCAAAAAAGGGCTGGACGAGCACGAATAAAATCCCCTATAAAATGCAACCCCAATTCCCGATGACATATAAAATGTGGGGAAGTAATGGGAACACAGAGAAGTTTCCTACAAAATCTATGTTCCTCTGCAGTTATATATGAACAACTGGCAGTTCCCCAAACCTCAGCACCGTATGTGGCAACCGGGACGCATTGAGTTTTGTATATTTTTAGGATAGCGGGCAATGCCCCGGTCAGTTTTGGACGGGGGAGGCTCAGAATTGAGTTGATGGACTTTGAGAACTTACTCCTGGCGTGGGCAATATGCCCACTCCAGGAGTTGTTCGCAGCAAAGACCACACCCAAATACGGGAAACTGCTAGTTGACCCCAGTCTTTCTGCCCCCACAACTATGCTGCCAATATAATGCCTCTTCGGGCCGCAGGACATTAAAAAAGACTTTTTAAAATTGGTCTTCAAGTCTAGGGAATCCATATGTGCGACGAAGCCATTCACTAAAATGTGTAATGCGTTTGGGGTGCGTCCCATAAGGACCGCGTCATCTGCATATAGCAGAGCGGGGAGATAATTACCTTTTATGGTCGGGACGTCACCGGTTAGAGAAACCAGATGTTTATGTAGGTCATTTATATATATTATGAATAAGAGAGGAGCTAGGACGCAACCCTGTCTGACCCTTCTATTAACTCTAACTGGCTCAGAGACCTCACCCCAGTACCAATCCTGACACAGGCCTTCAAGTCTCTATGCAAATAGGCCAGGAAGTGTACCAGCGATTCATCCAGACCATAATCCAATAAGGCCTTCCAGAGTAGTGACCTATTGACAAGGTCAAAAGCAGTAGATAGGTCCATGAAGGCCAAATAAATTGGGCAATTACGTGCTACGGTGTATTTGCCCAAAATAAGGTTCAGATTAAGGCACTGCTCCGCAGTTCCGACTTTATTGCGGAAACCCAACTGGCAACTCTCTAAAATTTGGTTATCCTCGGCCCATGATAGGATTTTATTATACAGTACTGTCCCTAAAATCTTTAGAGTATTATCAATAAGGGAGATAGGCCTATAACATGACGGTTGGGAACAGTCACCCTTCTTAAAAATAGGCACTATTATGCTAGATGACCAGGTTGGAGGTGGTAGAGAAGTAAAATTTAAGTTCTTAAAAACGTTCAACAAGAGTGGGGCCCATAAATCAGGGTGAGTCTTAATAATATCAATTGGGAGGCCATCTGGGCCAGGGGCTTTATTCCCCGCGCTCTGTGCGATGGCCTCTTCCACCTCAGGTAGTGATATGTCAGCCCGTGGGGGGCTGTTGAATATTGGGATGGCCGGCGCTGAGGGTGGAGCCGCGTAGATCTTAGAAAAATGGTCCACCCATGCAGCTCCAGGGATAGTGCAATCCATTGGGGTCGCGAGCTGACTCGCGCAACGCAGGTCTTTGACCGCGCCCCAAAAAATATCTCCCCTACCCCGGGCGGCAGTTTGCGCTAGCACCTCCCAGCGCTCCTCGAGAATCTCCTCCTTCCTTCTACTAATGGCCAATTTATATCGGGACCTAGAATTTTTTACATCAGTCAGGTTCCTCGGGCTAACAGATAAGACTAGTCGCAAGTCGCGGTTAGCCAGAGAACACTCATGATCAAACCATCCCTGGTCATCCGTGATGGCGCGCGACGAAATCGTGAGCTGTGCTCGAAGGGCTGAGCAAATCTTAACAAAATCGTCTACTGCCCCAGGGTTAGGACTTAAATCGGACAAACATGAGAGGAAAAGAGGAAAATTATCTCTGACAAAGGTCTGAACAGTCGTCATAACATTAATGCCCCTCCATTTTAATCTGAGATTGTTTGAGCCAATGGAGAGGTTCCTAGCACCACATTCCTTATTGTAAACTGGTCGATGAATAGTCTTTAAACTGATCTTAATAGGATTATGGTCCCCTTGGGACATTGGAATTACCTTAGCCTTACTAATACGATCTGCCAGCCCAGGGGATATAAAAATGTAATCAATTATTGAAGAGCAATCTCTACCTCTAAATGTGGGCACTAGGGGGACAGTAGGAAAACGGTCCATAACGTTCTCCAAGTTATGTGTACTCAAAAAGGTAATTAATTCCGCACCCCTTTGACACCCCAAACCCGAGTTACAATCCTTAAAAGTTGGGCAATCTTCGTTTAGTTTGGCATTAAAATCACCACCCAATACAAGACCAGAAGTGTCGTTAAAATCAGCCCTAGACTCCAGAGTGGTAATAAAGGTAAAAAGGTTCCTAAAATGTATATTAGGTAATGAGCTAAAATCATTGTTATAAAAATTAACCAGAAAAAGACTAGTTTTCTGTTTAAATAATATAGCCTGGAAGTTCTGATTGTTCGTCGATATGACCCTGGTAGAGCCTCCAGCAGAGATATTAATCCAGATGGATAAACCTCCGGAAGGTATGTCATGTTAGGGGCATACCTGCCAACTTACAAATTCATGCCACTGAAGGGGGCGGGTCTTCATGCCAAGAGCTACCTAAGAGGCACTGTGCCCCTCACCAAGCCACTGCCACACTTCCCTCCCACCCCTACGCCTCTCCCAGAAAAATAAAAGCAAAGAGTCATTGAGTCTGTTGCCTATGTCCTGGGGTGTTTTCACATCTCCTAATGGACTTCGGCTGCTTACAGCCCCCAGAAACGAGATTAAAACCTCTGTAAGTAGTGGTTTTTTAGCTCGTTTTTCCTGTCACCGTGTGATTTTGGTTCTTCACCTGGTGACTGTGTGAAGGGAGCCGGAATCGTGTGACACATAGTGCCACCGTGTGAGTTGCCAGGTATGTAGAGGTTCTTGAATAGAGCTGTAGACTCATTCTTGAAATAGTAGAAAGCTGCATAAGGTGAGGACTACTGTAAGAGGAAGGGTTAATTCAGAGAGGCTGGTTGCATTTCGTTATGGCACCACTTGTCATGCCTAGCAAATAATTTGTAACGAAAAGAGGAAATAACTAACCTTGGGAAGGTCAAGTTCTGCCAAATCCTCCTAAGTGGGTCTTCCCTGGTCTTGTTCCACCAATGATACTCTCAAACTGCACCCCACCAGACACTGAGGTGGGGTGCCGTTGAGCATGATAGAGGCCCAGTTTCAATTCCACTCGTCTAATGGGACCACAGGGCTAGGGGTTGCACAGGTGCATGCAAGACATGACACAAGGGGCAACCACCGGCTGTGCTGGCAATGGAAAGGCTAAAGCCTCAAAGTTTTGTTGGGAAGATCATTGCAGAAAATAAGTTTTGGTGTTGAAATTCTGGTGGATTTTATTAGAGAAGGAGTCATTTTTCTGAAATATGTAGGACAATGGGCTAATGACATGGGTTATGTGGTATTTTTTAATTATTATCATGCTCTATAAATCTATATAACACTGATTAGAGAAAGCTACGTATACTCTGCTGACGGGTGTGGCCTGCTGACACCTTTGATTCTCCATGTGGTTATATTTCTGAATTCTGATACCGTTCTTAAACTTATATAAGATTGTGGGAACTGAAAAGGATCGGCAGAGGTTGTAAGGTAGCATCATGGGGCTATATATCTAACCGAAAGGTCAGACATGCCAGCTCACAGGGTGCCACTGCGCGTCACACCATATAGGCTCCCTCTGCCCAGTCTCCCAGTGAAGAGCCTCTAGAACATTCTAGCACACAAATTTGAGATGGAAAAACCTGCACAGAGCAGGTTTCCAGCTTGTGTTTAAAAGCTCTGTACTTTTCTGCCGGTCCATCGCCAAGAGTCAAGGGGCGACACGAAAGGAGATAGCAACGCCGCCGCTCCGGGACCACAATTCCCGGCTGTCCCTGCGGCGGCGCGGAGCTTGGACGCCACATCTGCGCCAGGAGGCGCGTATAGCTGACGTCGCGGCCGGCGGAGCGGGGGGAATCTGTCCTACCTGCACCGTCGTGCACGCCACTGCCACGAGTCAAGGGGCATTAATTTCACCTGGTCACAGCTGCTCCCTGGTTGCCGGTCCATCGCCAAGAGTCAAGGGGCGACACGAAAGGAGATAGCAACGTCGCCCCTCCGGGACCACAATTCCCGGCTGTCCCTGCGGCGGCGCGGAGCTTGGACGCCACATCTGCGCCAGGAGGCGTGTATAGCTGATGTCGCGGCCGGCGGAGCGGGGGGAATCTGTCCTACCTGCACCGTCGTGCACGCCACTGCCACGAGTCAAGGGGCATTAATTTCGCCTGGTCACAGCTGCTCCCTGGTTGCCGGTCCATCGCCAAGAGTCAAGGGGCGACACGAAAGGAGATAGCAACGCCGCCGCTCCGGGACCATAATTCCCGGCTGTCCCTGCGGCGGCGCGGAGCTTGGACGCCACATCTGCGCCAGGAGGCGCGTATAGCTGACGTCGCGGCCGGCGGAGCGGGGGGAATCTGTCCTACCTGCACCGTCGTGCACGCCACTGCCACGAGTCAAGGGGCATTAATTTCGCCTGGTCACAGCTGCTCCCTGGTTTCCGGTCCATCGCCAAGAGTCAAGGGGCGACACGAAAGGAGATAGCAACACCGCCGCTCCGGGACCACAATTCCCGGCTGTCCCTGCGGCGGCGCGGAGCTTGGATGCCACATTCGCTCGTTTTAAGAAGTGGTGAGGTAGGGGGAATCCAAACAAAAAAAAAAAGAATAAATATTAAAAAAATTACACTTACCTGCTCTGACGGCCGCCACCTTCCTCCCCATCCTCGCCACCAGGACGTCCAGGAACTGCTGCACACTGCACAGGCTCCCAGTTCCCAATCCCAGCGCTACTCCATTGCTAGGAATACTATGGTCTGAGTGCCTCGTTTCGGCGTCCAGACATATACTGGTAGCCTGTGTTGGTTTCTCTACCCAGCTGTACAACACAGCTAGGTGGAGAAAGGCTAAGAGCGCATGATGCTTTGGTTGGCCCCAGAGGACCGGCCAAACCATTATGCGCACTTGGCAGTGCCCACCACTCCCCCCTTTTCCCTGGTGCTGCAGCATCAGTGTGGAAGGCCATGCCCTGCCTCGGCTCGCAGCCTGCAGGTCTAAAAATCAAATGATAATATAAATGTTTTGTTATCATTTTATTTTTGTGAGTAGCCTCTGCTGGCTTTCAGAATGGGTCTAACGCTCCTCCGCCATAACGGAGGAGCCGCCCCTGATAGATTTCACAACCACCACAGGTCACGACGGCAGGTGTTTCAGTAACTTTTTGTGTTTGTGTCAACGGAAAAGAGTAAGCACCCTGTCCCTGTCCCTCATCACTCCCATGTCCCTCCAGAAAAGCTGGCTGTCGGCCCCTGAAAGGCCCACCCCATTTCCAGGACACACCTCTTCTGAACCTCCCTCCCCCTCACTCAGTGAAAAATGAATCCAAGTTGGCAAGCAATGACAGGTGGAGCTGAATTACACTGAAATCAGCCCAAACTGAGCACAAATACTAACAGAAGGGTGGGGCTCAAGTACCCTCCAATCTGTTATCAAAACGGAAGCTCTCTAGTGACCTATGATCTTCAAGAAAAACCAAAATCAGTTTTCAGTATCCCATTGTGACAACAGCCGATTCTGCCTAATAGTCTTACAATATTGCCATTATAAATCGTAATGAGAATAAATCCATTATATCTCATCACTATAAATTCATATTATTAGAATATTTACAGCATTTCTGGAGCGCAGTAAACGTGACGTGCACAGGCGCTAACTGATACCATGGAAAGATGTACAGGGCTCATATGTCTTTTATAGCAATCAATCAAAATCTTGTCTTCAACTTATTTATTCACAGCAATATTGGTGCCTAGAGGCTCCAAAATACAATTAAATTGAATACAAATATTATCAAATATATATAAATTATTATTTCTATCTACTCTTTATAAAAATAAATGAAAACAACTTTTTTTTTAAAGTCCACAAAGTCACCTACACGAAAGCTCATTCATCTTTACAAACCATATCAGAAAAAACAACAAATATTAAAAATATAATATTAAGTCTAGTAGGAAGTATAATGATTTCACAGGGAAAGTTTTTCAGTTCAAACTATTTTATTACATTTTATCATGCAATAAATTAGAATACAAGATGCAATAAATTGGAAAACATCATGCAATAAATTGGAATAGGTGAGTATTAAATATTATATAATAAATCATTTTTTGTGTATAGTTTGTGCTGAGTCTTGCAAAAGCTTCTCCGTAGGATGCTCTACAGAGCGCATCTCTCCCTTATGTTGCCAACATGTTTCTTGTCTTGAAGGACTGCCGGTTTGCCTGACTTTCTGGAGCAGCCCGGACCTGAGCATGCACAGCTCTGGTTTCGGAGCAGCGTGGATAGGTGGATGCAAGGGAACAGAAGGAGAGGCAACAACAGCAGCCAGAGAGAGCGCGAGGCGGACTCTGCAACGGGCCCGGTCCTTCCACGCCAGGCTTGGGCTGTCAGGCTCTGCATTATTCACAATGCCTTCTCTTCAAGAAGGAGGAAAATGTGTTGAGAAGGATTCTGAGCTTCCTCTACCCGAAGCTATTAAACACAACACTTGTTATACAGGGCAGGGGATGCAGCAGCGGGAGTCGTGTACGGCAACAGGCAACCTCTGTCCTTGAAGCTAGAGCTTAATTTGAGCCTGTGGTTTCTGTTGCTCAGCACCTGCACTTAATCATCAACACCAGTGCTTTTCATTAGCACCAGTTAAGGACACTATTAATTTACGGGGAGATTAAGTGATTTGCCCAGAATGACAGGATGTTGAGTGGACGCTGAGACTCGAATATAGTTCCCTAGCTCCGAAGTCTGCATCTCTGTCTATTACACCACATCCTGCCCCCACTTAGCAGTTGGTTCTCTATTAGGCGGCGCTAAAAGGAGGAATGGGCTGGTGCAAGCTGCCTCCTGACGAGAGCCCGACACTTATTTTTTTTACAGACTAACCACTTCCTTAAGCTTATAACCCAGAACCTTTTCTGAAGAGAATGGGAAACGCAGGGGTTGGATAGCCTCACAAAGCTCTAACACCTGTCCTGCTGAGTTCTCACCTTCTGCCACCACATGCCCATGCCAAGTCAGAATCAGCGCTCCCCACCATGCTGCATTCCCACCCTTTACATATAGCATGGCCCGGTGTCTGCTACCCCACTGTTGATGCCTTATGGTCACCTAAAACCTGGCCAGCTAGCTAGAATCAAACCTCATCATATCCTACTCCTGCCAATGTTATTCACTCTATTCTCCTGTTTGGCTCTTATCTCAATCTGTCCTCCTGTGTGTATACTACCTTTGTTTGTTCCCTTCCAGCTTCTTTCCCAGCATTTCTCTTGTCCGCCTGTCTCTTTCCCGATTCTGTCTTCTCTTTATCATGCTTCCTCACACAAATTCTCCACTGTGGTTTACCTGCCTGTTCAGGGTGTCCTAATTATCTTGTCTGAGGATAAAAGCAGGACTGAGCATGAGGGAAGGGGTGGAGAGTCCAAGGTCACTGTCCGGGAAAAAATGCAAAACACGACAGAGGGTGGGAGAAGGGACTGTCATTAGCACCGAAAAACTGAAAAAGCCATTTGGCAAGTGGGATAGGGAGTGCACAAATAATTAGCATCAGGGCCAGCATGGACATCATGCAGGGGTCACAGAACCGACCCCTGCTGTGCCCCTTGTGACTTCTGGCACTGTCTTTGCGACCCCTGGCCTCAGGGGGGCAAAATCAGTTCCTAGAACACGAGGGAGCTACTCATTCCTTATTGTCTGCCTGTTTTTATTATACTAACAGTAAATAATATTCTATTATTCACTATTAGTGTAATATAAAAATAGAGCACACTTGGGACCTATGGTGGCAGCTGTGGTAAGTAAATATGGTTTTACATGTATCTTGTATGCATGTTTGCAGGAAAGAGTGTGTTTAAATCAGAATGTGCATATGTGAGAGAGAATGTTTCTGTATGTGTAAGCATGGGTGTGTGAGGGAAAGTAAACAAGAGTCAAGTGACATGTAGTGAGTGAAACTGTGTGAGATTGAGGCTCAGGGTTACTATTCTTAGATACAAGGCACTGCTGCACCAAAGTTGATGTGCTACCTTGCGTCATGGAGGATGCATTTTTTATTTCCCATTGCATGGACTCACTTTTGGCAAACGTAGCACACATACCCTTGTGGCAAGTGCAAGGCGGGTGCACTCTCTAAAGCTTGGTTTTGTACCGGAAAGGGTTTCTTCCGGTACAAAAACTATGCTTTTAAAGCATTTTCCGCATTGTATGTGTGCTGTACAATAAAGCACACATGCACATTTAGTAAAAGGATAAGAAATTAACACATTTTTCCTCATTACATCTGCCTCAATGAGGCATAAGATTTTGGCGCAAATTCCTGTCTACCATTGTTCGTAGATAGTGATTTGTATCAAAACCCATGGGTGGCTGCATGGGCACTCCTGGCACCATCCATGGAATGCCCCCTTGATACAAAACAATGCAAAGTAGCACATAGTGTAACTTTGTGTTACACTGTGATACTATCCATCACAAATCCTTTCATTGTTGTGATGTTGGGTTATGTGACATGCGTTCCTGGAAACAATTCAGGGTCAAGGATCATATGATGTCCCTTACTGTCATGTCATTGAAGTCAAAGGGTATGGGATGTCACTTACAAGATCCCTGGCATTTTGGTGAATCAATGCCCATGAGGGCCAGACTAAGCAAACACAAGGAGATAATGGACAGAGCGTTGAAACTTTTCAGACATTCACCTCCAGTCACAGATCTGGGTTGAAGCCATCATCGTTCTTTAGCTCACTTTGCCACCCCAGTTCAGACATAGCTATATGCAAATTAGTCTTGACCCTGTGCCTCATGGGAACAGTCCAGCCCGAACTGCCAAGCCAGGTCTTCCCTGTACCGGAAACAAGCATCCTGGGATTGGTTTCAGACTCACAGCTCTCATCAGCCAGGCTAGCTTGAATCCAGTGGCAAAGTGTCTGGCATTTTACTCCATGGGCATTTCCTCAAATGGCTGATGCCAGTTTTGAAAGCTGAGGTATGATCCTCAAGCTTCTGTCACTTTCTCAAAGCCCACAAGGTTAATTGCAACAGGCACAGGAAGGGTTAAAAAAAAGAGAGAGCGAGAGACAGAGAGCACGAGAGAGAGAGAAAGAGATAGAGAGAGAGAGAAAGAGAGAGAAGGAAGGAGAGAGAAGGAGAGCGAAAAAGAGAAAAGGCAGGGTAAGGTAGCGAGAAAGCTATCAGGGAGGAAGAAGAGAGAGAGAAGAGGAGATAGAGAATGGAAGGATGAATGGAAAAAGAGAAAGAGAACTTGTGCAAGGAGATGAAGGGAGCCGGCTGGTTTTAGCCTTTTTGCCTGGGTTGCTTTTGGTTCATCAATCCACTCTGGCTAGCATGAAAATCCAAGTCCCACTCAAGTGGATTCACAAAATGACCCCAGCTTTCATACCCAGGAAGCGATCAAAACCCACACCAAGGTGCACACATGTGCAAGTGAGGTATGAATACGGCATCAAAAAAATCGATGGAGGGGAAGGAAAAAGGTAACGAGTGGACGAAGAGGAAAATGAAGACATAGTAACCGAGGGTCAGAGAAGGACACTGGCCTGCTTATTTGGATAGGTTACAAGACCTGACAGGCTCACTTTTGAAGAGACATCAGTCCAGTTTATTGCCTCAACATAAATGCAAATAAATGTCTGATACTTTCCTGACTCAGTCCCGACCCTGTTAACCATTTTAGATGTACTGGCTTACAGAGCCTTCTTATGACTTCTTTTGCAAAGAAGAAGTGTATACCGAATGAGAACTAAGTAGCATGGGCTCATTTGTTAACACAAGCCAAGCATAAACATAGGAAAGAAATGCCTCCACAAGTCCTGGTGTCACCCGCTCCAACTGCCAATCCCCAGATCGCTTGCCCCAAAATCCCAACATGACACAACCTGCATTCTATCCACAATACTCACCAGAGCTACCAGCACACTACTACACATTCCGTTTCCTTTATAACACAAAGCATCACACACATGCCAACCATGCATAGCAATGGAATATAGTGACAAATGCTCCATCTCAACTACCACAAATAAACTTTACAATACTCTCAGCACATTGTGATAAATCAACCATATCACTGAACAAAGCCATCAAATGTTCTAGATATACATCTACAATGCACACTGTGTTGGAAAGAGTCAACTTGAACTCCTCCAATCCCTCTTTGAACTCTTTGCATCTTACCAGGATAGATATACTCTGACACAAATCCTCAGTTGTGCCACTCAATGATCCTACAACTGTACCATTTGACAAGTCCACCACAGTCCCTCTTGTAGAACCACTCAAAGATGGAAATTCAGCCCCTAAGAAAACATTACTTTCTTCCCTATCTAGTGATCTAATCCTTTGACATCCCCTTATTGAAATAGAGACCTTTCCTATGTTCCACACCTTCCACCCTCACAGCTCTTTTGATCGTGTGTAACCATCTGTGGAGAAGACCTTTTTGCTGTTCCTTTTCCATTGTCGGATAGTTTCTTACCCACTGGCCTAAAGAAATGTTCTGCTTTTAAGCACTCTAATGAGCAATATTCATATATTGACTCATGTTCTCATTGTCTCTAACCATGTGCGTTCTGGCCTCTTTGGAGACAACATCCTCATCAGTAGTCTGTCTCTTCCTCAACCACCAAGGAAATAACTTAGAGCCAAGAGGATGAACATGCAGTAACTAAAATCGAGTACTCCCTGTAGCAGAATGAACTGTCATACGGTAAGACAACAACATAGCTTGAAGTCCTTTCTTGCAACACGAACCATTGCCACCTGCCAACTCTATGATATCCATTATAACGTTGTTGAATCTCTCAGCTGGCCCATTTCCTTCAGGAGGGAAAACCGAAATTCTTTTATGCACAATTACAAAATGCTTAAGATGATCTTCTGTGCCACCACCAATGAACTGCGGACCATTTTCTGAAATCAAACTTTCTGGAAGACCGTTCCTTTTAAAGATATCATCAAGAAATTCAAGGACTGTATCAGTATCAACCTTTCTTTCTTTGTGACACTGGCCACTTAGAAAAAAAATCTATTAGAACAATTACAAAAGCTTCTTGTTGTGGGAAAACTGAAAATGGGCCGATAGTGCCTCCACGGAACATCAAGGACTCCCTCTAGTTTAGGCTCAATTCTAAAAGGCTTAACTGTTTTATACTTTTTAAACAAAGAACACAACTTCAAACCTGGTTATCTATTGTTTTATCCATTCTTGGCCACAAAAGGATTTCTCTTGCTCATCTCTTGCTAGAGACATCCCTGAATGCCCTTAATTATATTGTTCAAAAATAACCTTCCTCAAGTTAAAAGGAAGTAACATTTTATCCCCATGAGACATAATGTAATTTTCACAACTCATCTCATCCTTAATTGTTCTTCCATTTCTCTTCTGTCACACATGTTGTAGATTCCTTATCCCTTCTTACAGCTTGCATTGTAAAAGCTACTTCCTTCTCTTTCTCAATAGATATAGTGTATCCTGAACACTTTTACAGAAATCTAGACATGAAATTAGCATGCACATTGCGTGCCCTTGGTACATACATAACCACAAAATTAAAACAAAAAAATATTGCAGCTATTCTAGCTAATTTAGAAGTTAAATTCTGACCTGCGTCTGGAGATAGGATATTGACTAAAGGTTTATGATCAGTTCTAAGAGTGAGTCTCATTCTCCATACAAATGTTCTGCAATGCACAGGCAAGCATCTCCTTCTCAATAACTGAGTCATTTCTTTCATGTTCTCTTAGCGTTCTAGAACCATAGGTAACATACATTAATGATTTCCTTCTTTCTGCATTAATGCAGCACCAATGACCAAATTATTACTATCTACACAAATTATGCAATCTTTCCCAATCTGAAATGGTTTCAAACAAGGTACATTAACGAATTCTTAACTTCCCAAAATTGATGTTTTGCTGCTTTCTCCAAATAAATTTGACATTCTTTCACAAAAAATCTTAAAGATTCAACTTTGTGAGCACAGTTCTGTAAAACCTTTGAGTAGAATTCAGTGAGACCTAGAAAGGAAGCCAAATGTTCCTCTCATTCTTTTGGTGGAGCTTCCAAAAAAGCGGTTGTATAATAATTCTTGGGTTATATACCCTTAGCTGATATGCACTCGCCAAGATATTCCATATTCCTGAAAGTGAACTGCCATTTATCCACTCTTAAGGTTAAACCTTTGAGTTGTAAAATCTCCAAACGTATCTTCTCTTGTCATGTTTCAAACTATTTTGTCCAAAAACGTAAAAATCATCTTGAAAAGCTACTGCTCCAGATACACCACCTAAAGCAGTAGTTCATAACCTGTGGTCGGAGGACCCCTGGGGGTCCACGAGGCCTGCTCAAGAGTTCTGTGAATGTTTTACAAAATAAAATATTATTAAAGTTAATACATTAAAATTAATAATAATATATACAAATGAAGAAGCAAAATGTAACATTTAAAAACTTGATTTTGAATTAAACACGATTTTTCAATATTGGAGAATTTGTTTGGTGTACATTTGTTTCTGTATTTTTATGAATGGTTTTGAGGTTCAAATCATAGAAATTGCTTAGTTTGGGCCTCCATGAAGGACTCAGTGGGGGTACCCAGATTCCAGTAATGATTCAGTGTGGGTCCTCCGTAGTTAAAAGATTGAGAACTGCTAATCTAAAGTTTCCTTCATTAGTCTCTAGAATACCATGGCAAGACTTGATAGTGCAAAAGGCATCCAAATGAAATTTAAAAGTCCTTCCTGAGTATTGTTGTCAAAAAGTTTGTTTCTTCATGCAATACCACTTAATGGTAGGCTCTAGCTAAATCCAGAGTGGTGAATGCAGAAGCCGCTGATAATGTGGATTCCAATTGCTGTATGTTAGGAAGAGGTTGTTGACCCACACAAATTGCATGATTTACACTGCGAAGATCAACGCATAAAGGACGTCCACGATATGACTTAAGGGAAATAACCACCAGATCCTGTGCCCGCTTTCCCTGACACCACTGGTCGGCCCTGCCTGGTGCCAGACTGCCATACACCACTGCATGCAGAGTTGCCAGCGTCCAACCTTTCAAGCAGGTGCTCCACCCGCTTGCTTGCCACTGTTTCTGCCTCCTCGTTTGACTGTTGAATTGGTCGTAAGAGCGCCCACTCTGCCCTGTGACTGTTTTGTCGTCTATTTCACATGCATTATTTCCCTGTGTTAACCCTTGTACTTCTGTTGTTTTTTGTTCTGTCTGTCAATTTTACTCACTTTATAACTTTTCCCCGTGTTTTAGTACTTGCACTTTTCATTCCCTTTGGTCAGTTAGCCTTTCCTTTTAGTATAAGTTAGCTCACCTGGCCCCCTCGTGCCGCTTTTTTCCTGCCGTGTCTGCCGTTCTGCCGTCAGCCCTTCTCCTGCCACCCAGCACCCTCTCTCCCTCAAGAGCTACTTAATGGAGGCTGCAGCGCAGCCGTGCAGCGGACGGGCGCAGTAGGCACACTGCCAGTTAGCTGAAGGCACTCCAAAAGCAAGCCCGCCTGTGCCCATCCGTTCCTAGACCCGCCCAGTGCCAGGAACCCTGGATCGCCCACCATCCGCTGGTACTTCACCACCGAGCTGCGGGCCCTGTCCCAGAAGTCGTGACAACTGCTGCAGCACTTCTCCATGGTCCACAGAAGGGCCTTTTGTCTGCTACTGCTACACCTGCAACACCGGAGCACCTGCCGTTCCTGCACAGCCGACTCTGAGGAACAGCACCAGTGCCTGCTGCTAAACATCCAATCCCTCTGCATGCATGCCACAGAGATCTGGGACATCCTACCCACCCTGACCCCGATGTGATATTTATTGCAGAGACCCGGCTCACCCCGCCCCCATCTACTCCTGACATCGCAACTGAAGTTCCATACGGCTACAAGATGAAACACAGAGACCACGCCAACAAGCACAGGGGAGTCATCTCTATCATCCGCAAGGACAGTCTCCAATACACCACCTGCAAAAACAACATCTCACCAATCATGGAACACAGATGCGAAAACAACCATCAGAGGAACCCTCACCTACAGACCATCAGACCCACATCCCGGCTTCTGCAATGCTATCTCAAATTTCATCTCCCCCTGGCCATTGACTCCAAACACTGCATCTTCCTTGAAGACCTCAACTCACCTCGACGAGCCCAATGACACCAACTTCGCCAACCTCCTGGACAGCAGGAGCAACATTGGACTCACACAGCTGGTCACCAGTCCCACACACAATGCTGGACACACTTTGGATCCCATCTTCACAGCCAGAGACAGAATCAAGTTCTCCCATGTGACTGAGCTAACCTGGACTGACCACAGCTTTGTCCACTTTACTATCACAGGCCCACCTTAACTCAACGCCAAAACCCCCATACCCTCAGATGGCAGATGGAGCAAAATCACATAGACACGATGGGCTACTGTCCTCAATACCACCAGGCCGGACCCCTAAGGCAACCTCGAGCAAGCCACTCAGAACTTCTCCACCTGGATCCTCAACTGCGTCGACACAGTCGCCCCTATGAGAAAGACTAGCATGAGCAGATCCATCATGCACACCAGCTGGTTCACACCCCAACTTCGACCCCTCAAGCGAGAACGCAAGTAATTAGAGTGACAATGGAGCTCCAGCAAGAGCCCCACAGACCTCACCACCTTAAAATCGGTGCTCAGCAAATACCACCACCACCTCAGGAAGGCAAAGAAGGACACCCTAACCAACCACATCAAGGCAAGTGCCAACCGCACAAAGGAACTCTTCAGCATCAATCAGAGAGTTCTCATGCCCTTCCACCACAGAGAACACAATTCAACCTTCCCAGGTTCTCTGTGACACTCTGGCAGACTATTTCCATGACAAAATATCAGACATCTACAGCAACTTCAACCCACAACCGACCAACTTCGACCACCTCCTGATGCTCACTGATACCACTCACTGCTTCCTGCTCACCAACTGGAAACAGCTCACCTCGCAGGCCACCACAGCCATCGTGAACTCTATCCATTCCAGAGCACCGACTGACCCCTGGCCCCACCGCCACCATCATCAACCTGAGAGGGAAATAAATCAGTAGTGCCCTTACAATCATACTCAACTCATCCATCACCACGGCCACCGTCCCAGACGCATGGAACCATGCAGAGGTCAAACCATTCCTGAAGAAACCCTCCGCCGACCCCAGCGAGCTCAAGAATTACCACCCCATCTTGCTGCTCCGCTGTCCCTCCAAGGTCCTAGAGAAAACCCTTAACCGCCAACTCACCGAACACTTGGAAGAAAACAACCTGCTCAATGTCTCCCAATATGGCTTCCGCTCCAACCACATCACTGAGGCCACCCTGATTGCTTTTACAGATGGCATCAGATCCCTGCTGGACCGAAGTAAAACTGCAGCCATGATCCTCCTCAACCTCTCAGCGGCCTTCAATGCCCTCTCCCACCACACCCTCATCACCAGACTGCACCACATCGGCATCCAGGCAAGTGGATCACCTCCTTTCTCACAGGATTCACTCAGAGGATCTGCCTACTTCCTCTCACCTCTGAACCCAAGAGCATAATCTGCAGCATCCCCCAGGGATCCTCCCTAAGCCCCACCCTCTTCAACACCTACATGACGCCACTGGCTGACATCATCTGCACCTATAGACTCAACATCATCTCATATGCCGATGACACCAAACTCATCCTCTCCCTCCCGTAAGCCCCGCCAGCACCAAATACAACTTCAGGAATGCCATGATTAGACTTGCTAACTGGATGAGGTCCAACCGCCTACAGTTGAACACGGACAAGATGGAAGTGCTCATCTTTGGAAACAACACTTCACCCTGGAACGACACATGCTGGCCCACCACACTTGGACCAACACCGACCCCCGCAGACCACACCTGCAACCTCAAAATCATCTTCGACAGGTCAGTGCAGTATCCTCCTCCTGCTTCCACATGCTCTGAAAGACCTTCAGGTGGATCCCCGTCAACAGCAGGAAAACAGTCACCCAAGCCTTTGTCTCTAGCCAACTCGACTAGAGAAATGCACTCTATGTCAGAACCACCACACAGCTCTTCAAAGGACTCCAGACTATAAAGAACACTGCATCCAGACTCATCCTCAACCTTTCCAAATGGACTAGCATCACCCCAGAAGCCTCCAATGGCTCCCCGTCCAGAAAAAAGGCCAATTCAAGCTGCTGACTCTCACATATAAGGCACTCAACAAAATCAGACCCACCTACATCAGCCATTGCCTGAACTTCCACCGACTTCCCACAGAACTCCGCTCCGTCTTCCTTGCCCTCGAACACACCCTACGCATCCGTCGAAGTAGCAGTGGAGGTCGTGCCTTCTCCTACCTCACCGCCAAGACCTGGAACAACCTCTTCCTCCACCTCCGAACCTCTCCCTCCCTCGCCGACTTCAGGAAGAGGCTCAAGACTTGGTTCTTCAACTAAAGGCCATCAGAACTCCAGTGCCTGGATACCGCTTGGGGCGATAAGCAATGCTCTATAAATACCTGATTGACTGATTGATTGACCACCAGGGAGACCCAATAGGAAGACTCTATATGTTCAATTATATCTTTTGCACACAAATCCTATAAAAGATTTAAGTTTTCCTTTATAATTAATTGGTACTTTCCACCCTTTATTACACACAGGTATTGAATTCTTAAGAATCATTTTATGTTTGAAACCTTTGAATTTCCCCAATTTAACTTACAAAAACATCTGGAAATTCCTTCTTCAATTTTTGTTCAAAAATTTCCGTATGACCTTTTTCCATATCACCAGATATACATTATAGTGGTGGTATAGCTCAAAGATGAAGTCTTATACCTAAATCTAGGTTAAAGTCTGTCTCCTCCTTGTCTGCAATAACAAATTTCCTTTTTGAGCTTATTTTGTTGAATCCTAAAACCGCCCAAAAGAGCAACAATATTTTAATGCTATGTCCTATGTAACCACCAGGGCTAATTTCTCTAGGTAACAATTACCTATTAGGCCATAATGATTCAAACAAACCTTGGCTAACTATAAAATACCAAGCACAGGAGTTCATCATCATGTGAAACTCAACACCATCTATTTTAATATAGGTAGACGGTAACTTTCCTTGAATTCTCCACTCAATTACATTGAGCACCAATAACAACCGAGAAATCAAATCCTCATTTCCTTTTCCATCCTTCATGACCATACTGACCTTTCTAAAATTGCCCGCTCTACATACCGAGGCAAAATATGCCCTCATCATGCATTTACTACAAATCTTATTTTCTGCTGAGTACCCCTTAAATTTTCCTATGCGGTTATTACTAACAAAGTTAATTTCTGTGTTTCTAACTCCTTTCTTCTTCCCTTTCTCCCCATCCATTTTTTAACAACTAAATTGACATCATTCGTTTTACTTCTAATTTCTTATACAAATTCTCTGAATTCTCTATGCTCTTGTTAATCTCAGGACCCAAAGTTAAATTGGAACAAACTTACAATCGTTCTTGCACTTTTTGTATCTAGTCCCTTAAACTTTGCTCATAGTAATGCTGACTTCTAGAATTACATTTTTTGTTTCCATACATGGGTGGGTCCTCTGCTATGGTGGAGGACCGTTGCCCCCTCTGCCAGCAGCGTTGATTTTTTTTTTTACAATAAACCCGTGTTTAGTATTGTTTTATTTTGTTTCCCAGCCAAGTCTTGGGGTGGGGCTAGGGGATGACAGGCACCAACGGGGAGTGGTTGCACTGCTATCAGTGTGCATGACGGTTAGGCCGGCCATCTCAGGCCGGCCAAACCATCATGCGCACTGCAGCTCTCTCCAACCCAGCTGTGTCGCTGGATTGGAGATAGCAAAGCACAGGATCCCAGTCTCCCTGGGAGCTCAAATCATTGGCCCTCAGGCCAATCCTGAAGCTGCTCTCATGTGTGAGAGCAGCTTTAGGATTGGTCGCAGGGGAGTCTGGGACAAAAGAAACAAATGATAGATGGAATGCTGAACAATGAACCATTCACTCACAGTCACAAAGATGTGGGTTTAATTCGTCATTCTTTTGCTCACCACGCCACCCCAGTTTGGATCCAGCCATGTGCAAATCAGTCTTGACCCTGCACCTCATGGGAACAATCCTGCCCGAACTGCCAAACCAGGACTTCCCTGGACTGGAAACAAGCATTCTCGGACCGGTTTTGGGGCATCTCCCTTCATCAGCCAGGCTAGTTTCCAAAGTGTACTTCTTTGGCGCCTTTATAAAATGGGTGAATATTGTTACATGTTTGTTGGGCCAATCAAAGAGTCTTAAAACCAACTTCAAAATGGGCGATAATCCAGCAGTTTGAACAAAGAACTGGTGTGGTGGACATTGCCACACCTCGTCCCACAATGAAACTAATTTGAAGATTTAAATTCAAGGCTTTGATGAATGTATGGAAATATCCCCTGAAATTATAAAACAACCAAACTTACCACCTCCTCTTCAACCAGAGTTTCAGTAATGAATGGTTTATGCTGTTATGCATAGCCCAAGTTTATCATTCCGTGGATCAGAGAATAGCATTCAATAAGACTTGGAATCAAGTAAAAAACACATTTCACCTCACCACAGTCTTTGATCCAATTCTTAGAAATACTATAATCATTTCCGTGTCATTGTGCAGAAATGTAGAGGATTATAATTGCTTCTGATTCATGTCTTAATATGCTAAGAAATGATCACCTCAACGCTTTCAGGTACTAAAGGGCCTGAGTTAGAGTTTGCCAGATGGGATAATCTGTCAAAATGTGAGGGATATCCAGTCCACCATATTACAAGTGAAATTAGCTATAATCAGGGCCACTGAAATTGTGCGATATTGCAGCTGTGGTGTTTTCCCCATAATTATAGATTTACCACATTTACCACATAATCCATCATCTGCTTGATAATCTGCAAATTTTAACAATGAAAAAAGTTGTCTCTAGCTAAAACAAATCAAAACTTGCCAAAACTATGACAAGAGGTGTTGCTGCTGGGTGGAAAGCTCCTTGCAAAAGTTGACTTGCCTCCTTTCTGACGCTACTTGAGTATTTGACTGTTAAACTGGTACTAAAGAGGTGAAACCTTTCCCCAGACAGTGTCAACTAATATAAAATAATAAAATAAGGAATTAATACGGTCACAAAATGTGCAGCATTTCACCACATAATTTGCCTTTTTTTGCTGCATAATTTGCTCAACTGTGCCACATAATTTGGTCCTTCCCTGAAGCATAATTTCAATGGCCCTGTCTATAATGCACTTGTAATATAGCAGAAGGGACACCTAACACGTTAGTGATGGTGCATTTCATCTGCAAACTTTAAACAAGGTCCTAAACCATGTAACAGTAAATAATGTTTGCAGCACACACAAGGATTGGCAATTCCAGTGCTACCTTTTATGGTTCACTAGATTTTGATGGTTCTTACTGAAAATGCACAATGTTTCCTTTTCAGAGCTTTTGAGCAATACCTTGCAGTAAAAGAGCTGACTATTAATGCAAGTAAGCCTACAGAATTTACTGCTGAGTTCACCAGAAATCTTCAGCCATCTCTTTCGAGGGGGAAGCATCTCCTTGAGACAGCAGAACATGTGGCCTGCCTGCCAGAGAGATTTCAGGCTGAAAATGCTCCAAGACCCATCCTGGAGTATTCTTTGGCCCGAAACATCTGCAGTCATTGAATTGACAATTTGGTGGTTCTCACTTGTAAAAAAGAAATTGGCAGCAAAGGAATGGATAGCACTACAAGTGGTACTGGTGCTTGGGGATTTTTTGTCCTGTTTTAAATCGGGAAATATGCATCTGTATTTTATTTTTCAAAGAATATTCATACCAACTTCAGTTTCTCACAGCGGATTTATCAAATCAACAGAACAAACAAAATGAATTTTTGAAAAAAAACAAATCAACCTATTGGGGATATTGACGCAATGGGGAAAATAGTACATTATTTTAGGAAAACAAAAATGAAACTACCTAATATGTGATTTTTAAAAAAAAACCAGAATGTATGCTATCCCCATAAATTATCAATAATACACTGTGGAGCATCAAACTCTATACATATCACTTCCTCATGCAAAAGTCCTGCATAACTGCAGAACCAAACACCTTTTGGTTTTACTGGGCCTTACATGTGGCACAGAACACAAGTGATAAACAAACCAAGTTTGTTTGTTACTAGTTTCCTGGGGTCCCTGTGTCACTGTTACCTCAGACTGAAAACCAAGAACACCATTTCAGCACTTGACGCACAAGGTAGCGACAGCAGAGCAGCCCAAGGCTTCCACATGAAGGGGACGTGGCTTGGAAACTCAGAAATCAGTCGAACATGTAATAATACTCAATAAATCATTGTACAGTGGAGTTAATTTAAAAACAGAAAGGAACTTCAATGTTCATAAAGCTAGACACTACAAATTGTAATTTTTTTCCCCTAAAAGGATGTGCTTTACATTCATACATACTGAATACAGTTAGCGAAACAACATACAAAACAGCAAACACAATGAGAATGGCAACAGCAGTTTAAAACCCTTCCTCAAAGCGCCTCTTCAATAACCAAGATACAAATCACATACCCTAAAGATTTATCACAGAGCGTAAGTAATCCTATAACCCCAGCGTGCTGACATTCTCTGCAAGTTACCTAGTGAACAATTGCATGCCTTCATACCTTAACATGGAAACCCGCAATACCCCCAAATGGCCCACTTGCAATAACACACTCTTCACGGTCAACACAGTTTGGCCTACAGACTTTTTCACTGTAATCACAATCAATATCAAAAGACTATTTACATTCACATATGTTTATATCAGATGTAAATGCTGTAACTCCACCAAAACATTAACATAAGGCCTATGCCTACAGAGACCTAAACCTACCTAGTAGAGACTTAATGCATGTAAGCATTAACAATAAGCCCATCACCTAAGAGACAAACATACAATTGCCTGGCCTGAGAAAATGCACATTTTCATTATCACAGGGCTCTCTCCTGAGAACTAATCAAACTCTAGCTGTGCTCAATTTTTCACCACCGGTGCCACTGGTGCTCTGAGACTCCTGCCTTGTCTACCACGATTGGTATGCACCCCTCAGGTGAAACCTCTGCCAAGGTCATCCATTACAGGGCCCTTATCAAAGTTCGACCTCAGCAGATGCTCTGAAGCAGCACCATCCTTTTCCAGTGCACTTGTGTTCTCTTCTTGAAGGTGAACTCCAGCCACCAGCACCTTCTTCCGAATGCCCTTCTTGCTTCAAACTTGGTTGATCTCAGTTCTAGATCCTTCCTGTACAAGTGTGGTATATTTCTTTGCATAGCACTCTTATAACACCCTTTTCCCAGTGAATATAGCTTCTTCCCAAGATGCAGATTTTCTTTTAAAGTTAGGCAGAAGCCCATTGTACAGCAACATACTCACCAGACAGCTGAGCTTATGACTCCAAAATGTAGGGTTCTTCTTTGGAGGATACAGTCCAGCTATGCCCTCTCTCCTTCTAGGGGTCTCCAACCAGTAGCTCGTGAGCTACTGTGACTCTCTACCTATCTCTGAGAAGCTCACCTGCATGCAGACCAGCTTATTAGATTAGAAAGATTTTGCTTGGTTGAATTAATATACATGTAAAAAACTGAGATTATACAACACTAATATAATTAGTAGCTCTCAGTGCGTTTTATTGAACCTAAGTTGCTCTCAGTGCAGAAAAGGTTAGAGACCCAGTATAGCTCTTGTTGTTGACCCTGGTAAGGAAGCCAGCAATCAGACTTTCCATCTCTGGTGCTCAAGCAATTGCAAACCATGGTGGTTGGATAATGTAATTTGTACATGAGAGTATTACATTACTTACTAGGGGTTTCTGTCCCAACCGTATGCTAAATTTGTAGACACAGATTTGCATATTCAAAATTCTATGCATTCCTACCAGACTAGTCAAGCAACAGCCTTTGTCCTCTTGTTTCAGTGAGAACAAGGGGTAGAGCCCTCCCTCTCTGTCTGGAAGAACTAAACCAAAGGTCTAAAAGAGGGAGGGACTTACTGTCTCAGCTACTTTTCAACCTAATGGCGGTAACACTCTTGGGAAGAGAATGAAGCAAGAAGGGCAAAGGACTGTTCCTATAGTCCAAAGTGTGCCCTGTCTCCTGTCTTTTCACCATCTAGAGTCTGGTCCACTTCAGACGACCTCAGAGATGCTTTGGATGAGCTATTAAGTTCATATTGCTGTCTGGCAGGTTCACTCCAATCTCCCTTTTAGGTACTACTCACACACTTGAGAGACTAATGGATGTCTGCCCCTACACAGTAAAGGACTAAATATACTGTCCATGTTCCCTACATTTCACACATGCAACATGCACAGTCTACATGCACTCTCCATATATCTCCCCTTTAGCCTACCTAGAGCTCGTATATTAGCTGTCCACAGTTACCTTGCCCTAATTTTAAAAGGCTGACAATACAGGTTGCAGCTCATAATCCAATTTAAGTAGAGTTTACGGCATAATGAGATCCCATTAGGGATACAAGCCGCACAGCAGAGATCTAAATACAATTGTTTAGAAAGCAAAAAACTGAATATTCATTCTGCAGAACCCTTTTTCCTAACAGTGGCAGTTCAAGTCATCCGTCTGGAGTTAAGGTTTTATTGTTTGAGGAGTGTATCACTTTACCACTCCTGCCTTTACCACATATGCCTTTTCCATGCAGCCTATGCCACGCAACATAAGTATATTTAAGGTAAGTAAAACGCTTATCTCTATATATAATTTTAATTGAATATTAAGTTTACTTTGTTACGGGGCAACCCCCAAACTTCTAATGTTTTAAAAATGTACTTCTAAGCTTCCTTTACCACTATCCACCTCTAAACCCTAAAAATCCCCATACCTCCCTTTACCACTACCCAATCCTAATACCATAAAATTAATTTTAACTTCCTTAGCCACTACCCAACCCTAAACCATAAACCCTAAATTTACCCTCACCTCCCTTTACCATTATCCACCCCATAACCTTAAAATTAGCTTTACCTCCATTTACCACTACCCACTCTAAACCCTAAATATACCCTTGCTGTCCTTTAAAACATCCCACCGTAAACCCTAAAATTACCCTAACCTCTCTTTATCACTACCTGCAACTAAACCTTAAAATAACTTTATCTCCTTTTACCAGTGCCCATTCCTAGATCCTAAATATACCCTTACCTCCCTTTACCACAGCCCCAAACCCTAAAATATACACTAACTTTCCTTTATCATCTTCAGCCACTAAACCCTAAAATTACCCTTAACTCCCTTTACCACTGACCACCCCTAACCAATAAATTTACAATGTCTGTCACTTGTAATATATATAATCTGTGTGTACACTTATTTTAAATATACTTCCCGTGCGTGGTAAAGGCATCTGTGTGGTGTCATCTCTCAAATTTACAACTAATATAGTGGTTGTAACCTGTGGTAGCAAACTCTCTAATAGAACTGGAGACCTATGAAGCTTCTTGTATGTATGTTTATAAGTGGTATTTCTGTAGTACAAATTTAGCCAAAAGGCATTGGAACACTGTACCTTTTCTTGTGCACACATTACCTATCCACTGCAAGCTCTTATGCCAAAAATACAAAGGTACAGAGATGTGGGATAATTGTTTTTCGTCAATGGGGGTGATAAATGAACAGTTCAAATTATCTATCGTGTAGATTAATTTCTGGTACAATATAGATTGCATTAGATTAAAAAATGTTGATCCTTCGGTGGCGGAGGACAGAACCCATATACTTCGGAAGGATCTTTCCAAAGATGAAGTATGTGGAAGTTCCATTTGGGAATAACCCCCTTTAGTTCATGAGTCACTCAAACAAAATGAAGTGGGAAGATGCTCGATGTATGTGATTTGTAATAGGAAACACTCCATCATTCATTCTCCTCGGATTTGCCTTTTTTTTTTTGCGGAGAGACAACTTTTTTCAGACCACTGTCCCTAAAATCTCAGGCGCCGTTAACATCTTCATTGGTTTTCTATGGTCTCTAGGAAGGATTTGCAATTTTAAACTTTACTTTAAATGTAAAACAATTAGTTATTTTGCTACTATGGTACACACATATGTGTTGATACCAATTAATGTTGAGTAGTCTTGCTTGGAATAGGCTTTGTATCTGAAACACAGCTATTTTATTGTTGTTGTGTGAAATCTTATATTAATGATTTTCTTTGTCTTGTACTTTACAAAACAGTGCATTATACTGCTTTATACAAATACTGTTAAGAAACTACTTCAAACATCAAATCAAAAAATCTGTAAATGGTCGAAGTGCACTAAAATGTTCAGAGCACAGATTAAACCACCTAGCGATTCTGACCACACTCTATGCAACAATCTGAAAACATCCCAGACCACCCCCAAACATCATGGAAAAAAATGGAGGTCCTTTGAAGTGAACTTGAACCTGTTATCTAGATCCATCTTCTGGTGATTTCTGATACTTTTGTGGTTGATGTTCTGGTATACTATCTTCTTGTGAGGTAGGACCATTGACATACAGAAAACCTTCCGAAAACCCAGATCACCGCTATTAATGCCCTTGCATCGGTGGTCTTGTGATAATTCTATTGATGTGTCCTCTTTTGTCATGGGTCTATGGGAGAAAAAGGCAGTCTTCTGCCAGAGTTGCGAAACTGTTTTCAATCTAAGCAGTATTTTTACAAGCCACTGTATTCGGAGACATGAAGTTTGATTGCTTTTATTTATGAAAGATGACCACAACAAACAGAGAAATACTGCGTTTTTATATGTAAATCCAGGGCTCAAAGCATGGTGCGCCAGTGACATGGTGCCTACAGTATCACAGTGTGCATTGGAACTTTGGAATGTGGAGAGCTGCATTGAAGACAATGGGGAGCCTCAGGACTAGTAATCGATAACCCTGGGCGTGAACTCCGCTCACTGAGTTTGCAGGGTTTTCCGCATTCCATGTTATGCAGAGATCACGGTGTTCCAAAAAACTCTGTTTGGCGTTGCGGAGCAGAGTTTTTTGCCTTGCTCACGTTCGGCAACATCATGTTGGCGAGCGCGAGCGAGGAAAATTCACGTTTCGGTGAGATTTTTCCTTGTTCGCGATCGTCAACATCAAGTTGGCGAGCAGGGAAAATCAACCTTCTGCCAAGATTTCTCAACGCGGGGGGGGGGTCAGATTTTTCATTGCGAGTGGTCGCGTATGCTTGCGACCGCTTGCGTTGAGAAACTTCCATTTGCATTGAGAAAGCTGCAGCTCGAGTAAAAATCTACTCGAGCGGCAGAAAGGAACGCAGCACCCGCTTGCTTTGTGCATGGTGCCGTTCGCGGTGATTGCACAGTGCGGACAAGCATCTGGCACCGCAAATCACCGCAAACTGTATTTTTCTATTGCACTTCGCCAATTGCGGAGTTTTTTTTCCACTTTGCGGAGTTCAGCATAAGGGGACTCCGTGAACTCCACCAAGGGTTAGTAACAGACAAGGCCGGACTAACCAGCCCTGGCATTGGATGTTTACCTGGAAGACTGGAATGGTGGAGGGGGGCACTTTTGTTACTGGGGCTAGTTTTGTAGCAGTGCAGACGTGTTAAAATCACTGCAGAGTTCCTTCTATATCCAACAGTTTTCAGGTAACAATGAAAGTGCCAAGATAACTCTGGTGATTTAATGTACCTGCTGGAGAGAGATCAGAGTTTTGTCTAGTGGCATTTTGACTCATCTAAGGTAGCACAGAGGGTTAATATGCCTGCTGCAAAGAACGTGTATTGTGCAGATCACAGACCAGTATTTTCTGTGTATAGCTCAGAGGGTTACTGCTTTTGTCACAGAGCTCCTGTTGCTACTGTGTAGTTCAAAAATTGCATTCGTAATCTAGGTTAGAAAGTTATGTTTTCCCCAGTTTTTCATACTCCTAACTTTGCTAAAAAGAGTTTGCTTGAGTAGAAATAAATTCTTATCAGTAAAGTTGACCCTAACTGTGGAAATTTAGCTTGTAACTGAACATTATCTGCGCCATCTTGCCTCTCCCCAGCGCCACGCACAGCGAACGCACGGCCGCCATTTTAGGCACCCCACTCTCTCCCCCGCTCATTGTCGATCGCCAACGCGTTCCCCTGGCGCTGCAAGCATCCCCCGCGCGCCGACCACCCCCGCTCTCTCATACACGGGCCATAAACCCTCTCCTTCTGTGCGACCCTGCCATGGAATCACACCCCGCGCCTGACCGACATCCCATACATGGTCATGCATCTCTTTTATAACCCCCTTCCTCTGCGCCCCATTGTCCGAACCGATCCCAGGCCATCACCTAGCCCTGCGGATGCAGTTTTATTGCCCCTACTGTAAGGGAAACACCCCACATCAAAGGGATTACAGTAGATCAAAGCCCCTACCCCCTGAGACTCGGCCGGTCGCACACACCCCCGGGAATTGGCGGAATGTCCAGCTGCGTGATAGCCATCTCCTACTGTGGATGGGGTGGGGACTTCCACTGTAGATATGTGTGGGAACGAGCTCGAAGTGGGGATTCCGAGGATGTTCTTTCATGTTCCAAGACAATCTCAAGAATGTGCCATGTATGATAACTCTGCAATAAAGTCATAAACCTGTGTATAAGAGGCCAGGCCTCAGAGATGCAATTAGAGCACCTCGTGACGATACCTTGCTGTCTGATCTGATGTGTTCTGCTCCGACGGAATAAAAACTTTGTTTCCTGCCTTCCAGTCTCCGGCGCCTGCCTCTTTCATTGGTAAATTATCGAATGGTATGAGAGGCGATTACCGCCGGGCAATACTTGAAGGGTTATCGACTGAAACTGCCGCTACCATTTAACAATTGGCGTCCCAAGCGTGGGGCCCATCAGCGACACGTGGATCCAGTGGGAGAGTTCCTGACGACAGAGTGAACGACTGCAACGATCGGGAGAGCTCCTGCCCGATAGACCCTCGTCTGGCAGCCGATCATCCGAACTTCACTGGTTCTGAGCAGACCTCTCTCGAGTGATCTACGGTCCTGACTGGGAACCATCAGGAGTGCCGCGGCAAATACGGAAAGTAGAGGACGATCGGGCGCTGGAGGCGGAAGACGAGAAACTGTCCACGCGGTCCGGGTAAGGTCGTGAAACACGACAAATTGCGAAATAATTGATTGATTATTTGAAATACTAGTATTGCTCATTGATTGTTCTCTTTGAGATATTCGCTGTCTACAAACGGGGAGGAGTAGAAATACTCTCTCTCTCTCCCTTTGCAGATAGTGAAGGGTAGGTAACGCAGACTTTTGTTCCCGTTGTAACCCGTCGTGCCTATCTTTATCTCCCCACTGATTGATTGTCCGAACATTGATTGTTTTTGAAGAATAGTGCTCTTTGAGATATTCTCTGTTTGCAAATAACGTAGAATAGAAATATTCTGTCTAGTCTTTGCAAATAGTGAAGGGTAGGTAACGCAGACTTTTGTCCCCGTTGTAACCCGTCGTGCCTATCTTTATCTCCCCATTGATTGATTGATTGATTGTCCGAACACTAGTTGTTCGATATTGGTTCTTTGGAGGTATTCTCTGCTTACAAATAACGAGGAATAGAGATATTCTGTCTAGTCTTTGCAAGCAGTGAAAAGATAGGTAGTGCTGACTTTTGTCCCCGTTGAAACCCGTCATGCCTATCTTCTCCCCACTGATTGGTAGTTGGTTCTGCCCGGACCGCTTATTAGAGGTGAACCATCCGGCTCCTCTGGAAGGCACCCCTAATAAGGACATGTTCACTAAAATACGAACTAATCGCCGTAGTTTATAGCAAGCTATGGCATAAAATATACAAAGGGGGACCCCGAGAGTCAGTGGCCACTGGTAGGATCCTTTTTGACCCTACAAAACTAAAGAAACGCTAGGAAATAGCCCTTTGTAGGATATATGGAACTAGGGGAAGGAACCAAGCTCACGGTCAAGACGGCCACGAGGTAGCCCGGCCCATCGCTCTCGCTGCCTAAACATGTCTGCCCTACCACCCACCCCGCCCAATAGACACAACCGGAAGTCTGTTGATACCCACCATCAACGTCACCGAACTTGACTAGGATCACGATGCCATTTTCCGATTACACTAACTAGATTGCAAATATGTACAACACTCCAACAAAGTAGTATGGTTAAACATTTTAATAACTTATAGGTATAACAACATTCCGACAAGATGAACAGGTTAAAACACATTTTAAACAACTATTTACATGACAGTCTGCTGCGACCTGCATCCCAAAGCATTTACGTCCACGTGACACCGTCCTCGCCTCTCCTTCCTCGAAGTTGCAACATTGGCCTGTTTTGGGCGGTCCTTTTAGTCGGTTTTGGGCTATAAAAGCCATGCAAAAATCCATTGACATCAGTGGCGGACGACTGTGCGAATAGGCCGGAGGCTGCACGAAGCGCCGAAGCTCTGGCAGCGCCAAGGCGGAGTCTGCCACGCCGTGCGGATCTTCCCATTTTCTTCTTCTTCCTTCAATAACGAAGGGTGCCCTGGCGGGGGGAAGCGACGCGGACGGGCTTCCCCCGCCTCCCCAGGTGGAGGCTCACCAGCAGATGAGGGCACCCCAACCATTTTTCTCGCCGGCCAGCTGAGTTGCACCCTGCCATTTTACTCGCCGGCCGGCTGAGTTGCACCCTGCCACTTCATTCGCCGTTCGGCTGAGTTGGCGCCCTTGCACTCGACCGCCGGACAACCACCCAAGCACGGGTTCACCAGGATTGCCACTAGCGCCCGACGCGAGGAGTGGGCCCCCGCAGCCGAGTAATCGGGGACCCACCCCGGTGGCGATACCATCCAAACTGTTGCTGTCGCTGCTACTGGACCCCTCCGGTGGCGATACCATCCGAACTGCTGCTGTCGCTGCTACTGGACCCACCCCGGTGGCTGTACCGAAGAGCTGCTGCTGCTGCTGCCTTTGGACTCCGGCGGTTGGTTCTTCGGATCCAGGCCTAGCCCACCGTGAGACGATTCTGGACTCGAAAGCTTGTCTGCTTGGGCGTGGGCCCCACCCTTGGAAAAACGCCACCACAGCTTTGCAGATTCTGCGGGGGTCATTGGCCCTCGACTCCCGCGGACTTCCGGTGAGGACAAACCGCCGCCATTGTTCTTTGCCCCGGGCGGCAGCCACCTTGCCTCCGCTTGGTGCAGTGAGAAAGACTGATTCAAGGCGTCGGCGGAAGAACCCGCCTGCTGCCCCGCCCCAAGAACGGACCACGGCATTGCTACAAGATCGCGGTGACGCCATGCTGACGCAAGCTGACGCTAACGAAAGTTCTCGAACTACCGAAAGGAATTCTGGTCCAACAGCTAATTCATGGAAAGACTTAGACTGTACACTGGCCCGACCTCGCCCCAAAATGGCGCCGATGTAGGAGAGGCCTACAACTCCTTGTGGCGTTCCAGTCACGTGGCATTTGTGTTAAAAGGATATGTATGTGATATTTCCACACATGATGAGCAGAGGGACGGGAATGGTACTGACCGAACATACGTACAACCTTACTGATTGCTGACCTACCCATTTTTATTTAGCGTTTTTATTCTTTTATGCTAAGATAGTGCTGCTCATGATACTCGATGCCTCTCACGCCGTGGCCGGCCTGAACGGTTGTAGGCCCGTATTTGTATACTGACATTGTTTTAAATAAAGGGCTTCTTGAAAGGATTACGGAATCAGTGTCATGACAAATCATATAGGTTGATAAAGATTTTTCTTTTGAATAAATGATTGTTATTCCCAATCAATAGAAAACAGATAATGCAGACCCCATTTACATGAATCTTTTTGATTAACGGAATTTGTGCCCGTCACACCTGTCTTTTCCAAGAGTTGTCAGAAAATGGTCAACCATAGCTTAAGGTATATGCCGAATGCAAGGTATGGTATCTTGCACCATAATACACGACCGATTGAGAAATGCATGTACGACCAGGGAACCCGAATTTAGGAGATGAATGAAATAGAGCATCTTTGTCTCGGAAGAAAAGAATAATAGGTCTGTGGTATTACCCACTCCTGCGGCTAGCCTGGTACGTGGTAAGTAGAACTTTTTCGTGTCTACGCGCGCTAAGGTACTTTGAATACTGCACATCCCCTCCCCTCTTTTTCCCCTCTATAGGTCACGACGAAGTTCCGACTGAAGAATGGAGTGGACATGGACCGCACCGTGTTCAATATCGGGAAAAACATAGACAAACGTTGTGGGATAGTGCGTAAAGTGCAGACCACCATTGGGAACATGAGAAACTGTATGGTATGATTGTGCGTGTGTGCTACGATTATACGGTATGAATGTGTATGCATTTCATGCTTGGGTCACTTGAAGAGAGCATCACCGTATGATTGAAGTGCTCGTCCATCGATCAAAGGGAGGAGAGTAAAAGGTCCGACACCCCCCCCAAGATAAACTACAAAATACTGAAAATACGCAGCATGCATAGGAAAGAGGACAGGAAAGGAGAGGTCCCCATACTCAACGTAGCCCTGAGTCTCCGTCTTAAGTTTCTGCGCTTCATGCATGTACTGTCACACCCTATCCGGTATTTGTGTGTACGTGATCACCGAATTTATGTCTTTTTCCCGCTTGTGTTTTCTTACATAGAACAGACCCATGCTACTCCATGTTGTGTGTGCACCAAGTGGCCTATTATCGTACCCATGTCTCTCTCTCTCTCTCTCTCGTTTTGTGTCGTACATATGCCAAATAGCCTACTTGATGCACACGTCTCACTCTCACTCTCTCTCCCTCTCTCTCTCTCTCTCTCTCTCTCTCTCTCTCTCTCTCTCTCACTCTCTCTCTCTCTCCCTCCCTCTCTAAAGGCTTTCTTACCCTCTTTCTTTTTGAAATAAATTAACGACACATACCTCTTCGGTAAGTGTATAATTGGCCTGAAACACGGTGGTGTTCGAACAAATTGACAGAAACAAAACGACCATACTTTACCACGTTACTACCTCTCCTTTCTGCAAATGTTGAGCTTAAATTGGCTGAGAAAGAAAGGACAGGTAAGACGACTGATGTCTCCCAATCTGGCCCTCATCACGGGGACTATATGTCAGTGGTTTTCGTTTTTAGAGCTTTAACAACACCATCTCCACCGCCCAGAATTGCCCCCGCCCAATTACCCCGAAATAGAATGTCTAAAGCACCCCGTTCTCCCAAAATAACCCCAGCCCTATACTAGCCGTCTCAGAGTATTTCGAACGAAACAGCTGATGACCTTATTCTCTAAAAAATACATCGCCTAAACTGATAAGGGTTACCTATTGTCTCCAGCAAGAAAAATGTTTAGCTAATGTCCCTCCCCGAAATAGATACCTATGAACCCATGACAGTAGCACCTCGCACTTTTTTTTTCATAAACTTAGCAGTCCTCGGAGGAAAAATGTGTATTAACAGAACTTGTGTTGAGATGAACGAGTCTCTACCGGAGAAGCCGGTTCGAATTTTTTAATAGACCAGAAGGTTGACAGATGTCAGGCTTCCTGCAACGATTATAGGGCGCAGGAATCGACACCTAGCAGGCCAGACGATGGACAGGGACACCCACAGAAACCTGCACCACAGCAATGATTAATAGATTAGTAACACGCACACTAACATCAGAGTTAATAGACATCAATCATACAGCAACCGATAAAAGCATTTCCGCAACTACTCGGTGGTTGGGAGAGAGGATGAAGTGTGTAAATGTCTTCCCTGCCAACTCTCTAAGATTTTGTTTCTTGTACTCATTTAAAGATAACGTGCTGCCATCGGAAGAGAGGGGTCGGACGTGACGTACAGCCTGGCTGCAGACCATGGAACATCTATGGCATCGACCAAGGGGGAAGCAACGAAGCAAAAAGGGCGTGAGACGAGGCACCATTATCAGGATGATAAGCGATAGAACGAAGGGCTACATCGAGGCCCCCTGCTCACTGACCAGCGTGCCTGAAGTCCCAACCCGTCGGGCCCGATTGATGGGCCCAGTGCTGGAAGATTCTGCTCTCCTTGGTCCGCATTTTTGGTCCGATCCCACTCCACCCCCTCTTCCCTCGGCATCCCGAAGCACGTCACACCCTTCTCTCTCTCTCCCTCTTTTATATGGATTATGAATTTGACCTAACTACAGAAGAACAAAAAGCGGGTACCCTGTCTCAAAGTACCTATGATGAACTGTGTTAGGGAACAGGACTGTGATCGGAGAACAGCGAATGGTCACACCCTGCCACGTGAGAAATTGGATTTGAGCTGGACCTTAGCTCCACCGCCGGTGCTCAACAGTGCCAACGAAAGAAGAACAACAATAAGAGCTTACCAGTGATGGCTCTTTATAATAGGACACTGGAAAGAAGAACCCATGTTAAGTTGAAAATCCTCTCCCAACCACCTTTTTATATTAACTATCTTCCTATCGAGTTTTCATGATGTTGCGTCAGTCACTTCCGACTGTACACTGAGAAGTTAAGAAAATCCAACTTTGTATAATGACATTCATACAACACCAGCCATGCACACGACTGTACTGACTATTTTTGATCCACACGAAGTCTGGGCCTTAAGTAATGTACGAAATATCCCTTGTTTTGCCAGAAACATTTTTTTGCTTTACAGTATCCTGTTTGTGCTCAAACAATCTCCCCTCCTCCTATCCCTGGGCCTGACATGCGGCGCAGCTGATGTAATTTTGTATGTACTACCTCCTCGCCTACTTTATCAACTGTATGTAACTATGTACAAATGTGTCAGATTACTCCTGCCTGCCCTAAAAACTCTGTATCTTTAAGAAATGTATGAAAAACATTAACGGTATTATAGCTGAAGGGTTAACGAAGGTGAATGTCGGCCAGGCAAGCTGGCGAGATATGTTAAAAGGGAGGACTGTGGAAATTTAGCTTGTAACTGAACATTATCTGCGCCATCTTGCCTCTCCCCAGCGCCACGCACAGCGAACGCACGGCCGCCATTTTAGGCACCCCACTCTCTCCCCCGCTCATTGTCGATCGCCAAGGCGTTCCCCTGGCGCTGCAAGCATCCCCCGCGCACCGACCACCCCCGCTCTCTCATACACGGGCCATAAACCCTCTCCTTCTGCGCGACCCTGCCATGGAATCACACCCCGCGCCTGACCGACATCCCATACATGGTCATGCATCTCTTTTATAACCCCCTTCCTCTGCGCCCCATTGTCCGAATCGATCCCAGGCCATCACCTAGCCCTGCGGATGCAGTTTTATTGCCCCTACTGTAAGGGAAACACCCCACATCAAAGGGATTACAGTAGATCAAAGCCCCTACCCCCTGAGACTCGGCCGGTCGCACACACCCCCGGGAATTGGCGGAATGTCCAGCTGCGTGATAGCCATCTCCTACTGTAGATGGGGTGGGGACTTCCACTGTAGATATGTGTGGGAACGAGCTCGAAGTGGGGATTCCGAGGATGTTCTTTCATGTTCCAAGACAATCTCAAGAATGTGCCATGTATGATAACTCTGCAATAAAGTCATAAACCTGTGTATAAGAGGCCAGGCCTCAGAGATGCAGTTAGAGCACCTTGTGACGATACCTTGCTGTCTGATCAGATGTGTTCTGCTCCGACGGAATAAAAACTTTGTTTCCTGCCTTCCAGTCTCCGGCGCCTGCCTCTTTCATTGGTAAATTATCGAATGGTATGAGAGGCGATTACCGCCGGGCAATACTTGAAGGGTTATCGACTGAAACTGCCGCTACCGTTTAACATAACCACTATGTTATGTTCTGAATCCTGAGTGTGTGCTTCCCCAGAATGAGCACCCCTAAAAAGCATACCAGTATGGATGACATGAATCCTACACCTTGTAGTCCTCTTTGTCTTATGTAACATTTTCTATACACTGATTTACACAAGTATGAATCATTGTCTGTGTATGTGTATGTGATGTAAAATGCTCCAATACCCTACACTGGTATGTGAGGTGCAATAAAACAAATGAAATACAAGTGAGAGAGGGGCTATGGAGAGATGAGAGGCACTGTTGGAGGGTGATAGTGAGGGAATCATTGAAGAGCCCCAATAAAGATTATTGTATCCTGGTGCTATGAAATGCATCAGCTATTATGTTTCAAAAACGAATATAATTGAATATATAATGAAAAGTTTGTTGTAGCATGCTCAATTTTTGCCAGTTGTTCCTACATTTTCTTGGAGCGACAACCTCTCAACACCCTTTCTAATGGTCAGGCTCGCTCACTATGCACCATAAGGGGGCTGGTCTGACAAAATTTGCCAGGGCTGCTTTGGGTTCCCAGTCCGTCCCTAGTAATAGCCGGTATTTCCCTTCATCTCCAGCATGCCAATCTTTGTGTCTCTACATAACACAACCTAACATAACTTAAAAAACACAGCCTAGCGTAACATAAAATAGTCTAACATAACATAACATATCATGAAATTATGTAACAAAAGTGTATCTTGATTAGAGTAGCCCCAAATTGAGCCAGATAGTGGCGTTAGCTCCAGCTAGGACACTTGGGCATTGTACTGTCACTTTAAGACAGGCTATATTATAGACATTTTCCTCAGTTCCTCCATTTCTAAATAAAGCACTGGGTGCATGAGATCATGGAGACAGTTATGCCCTGGGAAGCAGTGATGTATGACCTACTTACTATGCACCTATAGGGGATATTCCAATTGGGGAATAAGGCAGCTATATCTTTACTTTACTTTCAAATGTACCAGCTCTGGGAATCCAGCTCTGCTGATTTTAAATGTGTGTGTAACATTTACACAATCTTGTCTACATAATATGCTGCTATCTAGGAGTTTAGTTTATTTTATTTCAATTATGCCATAGGATATGTGTATATGTTTGCGTCCAGCGGCGGCTCCTCCGCTAAGGCAGAGGAACGTTGCCCTTCCAAAAATGGCAGGAAAAAAAAAATAGTCTTGGGGTGGGCCTGTGGGGTGACGGGACTGAGGGGAGTGATAGTGCACTCACTACACTGCGCATGATGGTTTGGCTGGCTGTCTCAGGCCGGCTAAACCATAATGCGTAGTGAACCTCTCTCCAACCCCAGCTGTATTGCTGGGGTTGGAGAGAGCAGGCTATGACTCCCAGTCTGTTCTGGAGTGCTAATTGAGGGCACTCAGGCCAATCCTGAAGCTGCTCTCATGTGAGAGCAGCTTCAGGATTGGCCGCAGGGCAGGCTGGGAGCTTGTGCCTGAAGAAGAGGAGCGGAGTAGCACGATGCAGGCCGTCGCCGGCTGAAAGTACGTTTTTGTAAAAATTATTATTATTTTGTATTAGCCCCCCCCCCCCCTCTCTTCGCGACACCTATGCCCCCTCAAGGCCACGTGTAGCAAACACCGTCCGCTACTGTTGCATCAGTTTGCAAATGTAAATACCTCTTGGACAATCAAGCTGGCCAGACCCGTTATTCCTTATAATCATCTCTGTTTCTTGTTTTTAGTAGAATTTAGTTATGTTTGGCATGTGACTTTCTCTGTTCCAGCCCTTCTAGCCTTCGAGAGGCGCTTTTACGTTGTTAAACGTCCACCTTTTCTAAAGATTAGCTAATCTCAGACTTGGACTTTAAAATCAATCTCAGGATGGACACAGTTTTGAAATAAACACTGATTTCCAAAAGCTCTATCAGGCTACAAGAAAGGAGCACTATCAGCCCCCTCCCCCCCTCCCCCCCTCCCCCCCCCCCCCCGCTTAATAGCATTGTATCCAGGAAAAGAGCTCTCATTATTATCCCTGATCAGCCAGTTGGCTCTGAGCCGGAGCGAACGGCCTGATAACAAGCATTATTGCCCAACTACACATTCAATAAGGATGCATTAGTAGGGGTTTTGCATATAGGACTGACTGCGCACAGGCGTCTTTTTGCTACATTTCTTTTCACATCCATCAAATATTTAAAATACAATACAAGCAGAAGCTCAAAGTGCCCTAATGGGAATGCGACGGACACATAATAAGCGTTATTATAGCATTAGCACACAGTTCAGAGGGGAGTGAAGCAACAGTACAGAAAGCTGTCTCGAAAAACAGGCACCACAGATGCAAGAGTAAGACAGAGACACACACTATTCTAAATATTAAGAATTCTGTGCGTTCATTGTTGGTCATGAATCCCCAGGTTCCACTGTTTCCAGCTTGGCATCATTGTAGACAGCATCTCAGACTTTGTCAAGTGGCCACGTGGGGCGCTGTGCCCCCCTCCTCCAGTTCTACAGGCACAGGCAGCACTGGGCTCCTCCGACTAGCTTGGTGCTATGTGGCTGCCTTCGTTTTTGCCCCCCCCCCCCCTTCCCTTCCAAATGGGCTACCCCTTTCTTTTATAACTGCCACCTTATTACAATTATAATTTGCATTCCTATCTCTGACTCCTCCTCCATCACACTCAAGGTGGGACTGACCTAGAAGGCAGTCTGGCAATGCCTGAAGGGTGGTCTGACAGGGCAAAGTGTGGGCGCTTTTTGGGCTGTTTGTGGGCCTGCTTTAGGGTCTGGTGGGCTATTTTTAGTATACTACTGATTCCCCTGAAACAACCCTCTGCCAACCTTGCGCTCCCCCGCGACCATACATCCAATAAAGAGCGCAGGCCTCCCACAGCAGGGTATGAAGCAGTATTTATATTTACGCATATTTATGTGCAATAGCTATGCCGAGACATGGGTCCTGTGGGCCCTGTATACTGAGGCTCGAGGATATAGGCCCAGCCAAGTCTGGGGTTGCTGGGGTTCCTTTTCAGACAGAACCTGGCTTGGCAGTCGGGGCAGAACTGTGCCTATTAGCGGGACCAGGCTTGATGTGCACAGGGCTGTCTCCTGTCTGGCACGGCCCAGAGGGCAAACACACGCTCGTGCACTCTGTTGAGAGCTTCCTGGGCCTTGTGTTTCCTTCCAGCCCCCGACCTGAAATGAACCAACTGCAAGGCTGCAGTGGGGCTAGTGAGGCTGACCACTAGCCGAGCAGCAGGCCAGCACTGCCTCTCAGCAGGAGGGACTCCATTTTACCTCCGGCACTCGCGGCCTGTGCCTGGTGGGCCTTCTCGGCCCGGCTTCCTGTAACAGAGGTCGCTGCAGCTTCCTGCACGTGAAAAGTGCCCTGGCTTCTGTTCGTGTTTCACGCGTCTGTGCAGGCATCCCAGGCTCCTTCCAGAGGGAGCCGTGGTAAGTATTCGCTAATAATGATGAGGGCAATTTGCGCACACGCGCTTTTTGACTTTCAGAAACACGATTCTGATTTCCAGATATTTAGGTATTGAAGCTTTCAATCTTGCAGCGATTATCTGATGCGCGTGTTGTTCACTTCTGCCCGCAGCACGTGCGTCAGTGTTGATCTATGTGTAAAATCAAGGCGAACATCAGTCTCTTTTACTTACTTAGACAAAAATCACGCACTGCTCACGCTTGGCGGTCCAACTGGGGCGTCAGGTGTGGCCTGTCGAATCTAGGGCAGTTGTGGAGGTTTTGCTATAACGCGCCCTAGCATATCCAGTACCATTACCCCCAGGTCCCTCCGTCCTCGTCCCATTCCTTACAAAGTGGAGATTACTATCTCCGCGACAGAAAAAAAGAACAGGAGCATGCTGGGATACCTAACCCACTCCCTCCCGCTGGGAGTACATAAGCGGTACCAGCCCAGCATGCAGCCTGTTCTTTTTTTCTGTCTTCCGACAGATTAGGACGTGCTGATCTTACCTGTGATTTCTTCGTTGGATGTCTCGTGGGGCTGCTGGGCTGTCCTCGACATCCTCTTCCGCGTCTCCTGGCCTGCTGGGCTTGCTGGGAGTCGCGTTGATTGGCGCCCGGCCCTTTGCGGCTGGGGCGCCGGATGTCCGGATTCCTTCCGGGTTACCGCGCGCGTCCTCCTACGGCTTGGCCTGGCTGGAAGACGCGCTGCTGTGGATGAGATGGGAGCCCAGGGGCTGCGCCGGGCGGTGCTCCTGGTCTCCCTTGGTGTGCTGCTCGCCTCCTTTCCTACCAGTGCCCCTGCTGTTCCTGAGGTTGGTGCAGGGACGATGCTTGATGGGGGTCAATGTCTGTTCGGTGGCTGCAGCTCTCTTCCTCGCCCGGCGCTGGTGTCTTGGAGGGCGCCTGGGCTGGGTCTTGGGGGCAGGGCGCTTTTGGTGTGCTCTTCCTGCCCCTGTGGTGAGTACCGCATAGCGGTTCCGATTTCTTCCATGCTTGTTCCTCTGTCTCTGTGCTTTGCCTGCTGGGTCTGGCTGTGCACGGTGGGCTGCTTCGGCGGTCTTGGCTGGGGGTCTTGCTTGGCTGCTTCGGGGGTATTCTCGCCGTGCTTGCTGCCTGGCGATTTTTTACTCTGGGGCCTGGCGTCCTCTGGTCTCACCGTTTGCTGGTTGATTCCTGTTGGGGTTTGTCCGTGCTGGCTTCTGGCGCTCCCTGTTCCTGCTTGCTGGGTTGGGGGCGTTGCATGGATTTCTGCGCTGTGTCCCTGCCTTGCTTCCCGATGCTGCGGGGGGGGGGGTGCTTCCTCCTCCGGTTCTGGGTTCCCTGTCATCAGGAGCTATAGCTCAATGGTGAGTCTTGTTCCTACGGTTGTAAAGGGTCTCACAGGACAAGGGTTCGAGTCCCGCACACTCTGTCAGAGTGGCATAAGGTGGCAAAGTTTCTCACTCATCTTTAAAGCTCCTTGTTTCCGCTTGCTCGACGCTTGTTGCTGAATGGCGTCTGGGCGGAGGGGTTGGGGGACGGTCTCTGTTTTATGGGGTTGGCCTGTCCCCCTGGTGGGTGCCGTTTTTCTTCTTCCATGTGCTGCGCTCTTCTGCTGTGCTGGCCTGCGGCCTTGGCTCCCTGTTTTCCACTGCTGGGGGTGTGCCGGGGCGGGCGGGTGCTGTGGCTGTCCCCCGTTCCCCTGTGCTCGCTTCTGCTCCCCTGGGCTATTTTCAATTTCTGGTGAGGTTCGTCCTGGTTCGTTCCTCTGTCCTGTGGGCTTCCTGCCTTCCTGCCCTGCGTGCTTCTGTTTCCCCCTGGTTGGTGCTTGGTTGTCTGTTCGCACGGATTCTTCAGCTGTTCTTTTATGGCCAGCCCTGGTGCGTGCCTGTCTGGGTGCCTGCCTGCGGCTCGGGCTGCTGGGCGCTTCTTGCGTCCTTCCAGGGGTGTTGGTGTGGCCCGTGCTCGGGGTGCCTTGTTTTTTTCTGCCCCCCTGTGCCTGTCCGGTGCTCTGAGCTTCAACGTGTGGGGTTTCCTGACCTGTGGCCTTCCCTCCCTGCTGGCGCCTGCTCCTGTCTTGGTGTTGCAGCTGGGCACGCCGGTGCCCTTGCGTCCGCTCTCTCCTGCCCTCCGGCGTATCTTCCTGCCTGGGTTGGTGGGCTCCTTCCCCGGCAGGTTCCCTGTGGGTGTACTTCGTGCTGGTTGTGGTCGGGGGGGGTGGGCCTGTGGCCCCCGGTGTTCCCCCGTCTGAGGATCCTCCACTTTGCGCTTGGCCTCTGCTTGTGTTTGGCTGGGTTGCTTCTTGCATCCTGCATCTGAGTCCTTGTTGCTTCCGGACTCCCTGTTTCTTGGGTTCTCGGGGGGGGGGGGGGAAGGGGCTGTTGTGCCTTCCCTCTGTTCCGGTGGGTCTTGGCCTTGGTTGGCTGTTGACTCCAGGGCTTTCCTGGTGGGCTTTCTGGCTGGTGTTGCTGCTTGCCTCTTCCCTCTTGCCTGATGCTGTGTTGTGGTGCGCTGGGTTGACTGATGGGGTTTGGTTTCCTGTTGTGGTTTCCTTTCCCCTCGTGTCTCTTCTTTGTGGCTTGCGGTCGTTTGCCTCTCGCTGCCGCTCCTTTGCCTCCTGTGGTGGCTGGGGGTTGTGGGTCTTCCTTGGCTTCTGCCTGGGTGGTTCCTTGTTTCTTGGGTGCACTGCTTCTGGGCCTCTCCCTGTTTATGGGTTCGGGTTGCCCTGTGCCCTTCTTTCAGGCTTTGGGTACCGCTCCCGATGTCCTCCTCGCCGTGCCTTATCTTGGGCTTGGCCAGTGGTTTTGTTGGTGGGACTGCCGGTTGTGGTCTAGCCTCCCGTAGTGTGTGGGCCACGTTGCTACGTCCCCGCTCCTCTTTTCGGCCTTGTGCTGGTGGTTGGCTTTGCCTGGGTCCTGGGGCTCTGGTTTTCACCTTGTGGGCCTTTTCCTTGGGCTTGGGGGTTTCTCGCTCCCGTACGGCCTGCTTTCGGCCTGTGGTGTCTCTGGCCGTTGCTCTTGCTGGCTCTGCGTGCTTTGTTCTTCCCTTTTTGGGTGTGTGCCCGCTCCCCCTGGGGGTTGTGCGCCTTTGGTTTCTCCGGGCTCCTCTCCTTTGGTTTGGGGGTGCCGGGGGTGTTCCAGGGTGCTGATGTGTTTCCTCCCTCCGGTCCTTGTTTTTGGGCCTTCCTTTGCGGGTTCCCTGCCTGGGTCCCTGCCTGGGTTCTTCCCTGGCCGCTCGTTCTCTGGTGCTTTGGGCCTCTTTTTGGCCTCTTGCTGGCCGGTGGTTCTGGCCCTGTTGGTCTGGGTGCCGGGTTGGTCCTGTGTTCTTTCCTGAGCTGCTCCTTTGCGCCTGGCTGGTGTGCTGTGACCTCTGTGTTGGTTGCCAGTTGTGGCTTGCCGGTCTCCCTCTCTGTTCCCCGGCTGCTTCTCCTCTCTTGGTGGCTTGGCGTGCTTTGGTGCCGGTCCCTGGTCCCTTCTTGTTTGGGGTTTTTGGGTTTGGGTCGGTTGACCCTTTGCCTCTCCTTTCGGGTTCTGCTGCTCCAATTTGGGGCCTCCGGGCTGGCTGGCTTGTCCGTTGTCCGGTTGGCTTCTTGGGTCTTCTGGGCTGCCTGCGTTGTTGGGCTGTTGGCCTCCTTGTTGGTCGTTCCTGTTTCGCCCTTTTTGGGGTACGCCTTAGGAGGTTCCTTGGTGTCCTCCTGACCTATGGGTCGGCTCTTGGTTGGTGGGGGTTTCTCCTTTCCGGTTCTGGGGTTTCTTTCCCCGATTCTGTGTTCGGCCCTTGGTTGTTCTCTCCTGGCTGTTCGCTGACCGTGTGTGGAGTCTGCTTTGGGTGGCGCATGTTGCTCTCCCTGGCCTTGCTTAGGTGGGTTCCTGGGTTCGTGTCCCTGTGTCTCCTGCCTTTGGTTGCCTCGGTCCTGGCCTTTTGACTGGTTCCTGTGACCGGGTTTTTTTCTCCCGACGTGGCGGCCTTGGCTGCGGCCTTCCGGTGTCTCTGCTGGGGTTGACGGCTTGTCTTCCTGCCTTTTGGCCTGGGCCTTCTGTCCTTTCCTCTTCGGTCTTTGAGGCTCTGCGGGTGTCTTCCCCTGATGTGTTGGGGTTGGTCCTGTGAATGGTCGCGCTCGGTGTTTTCCGTGTTTGACGTGCCTCTTCGTTCTCCTCTTCATTCCCCTCGCCTCTTGGTGTGGTGTTTGTGGATTGGTCCGGCTGTGGGTCGCCTTCTTCTCTGTTCTGGGGGGTTCGCTCTCTGGCTTGCCCTACTATGTTCCTTCCTGGGTCTTTGGCGTGTCTCCCTGTGCGTCATGCTCTCGGGTGCTCTGCGTTGGGCCTGGTTGTGCTGTTTTGTCCCATTTGCTGCAGCTGCTTGGTGCTGCCTGGGGCTGTGGGCTTCTCCCTTGGTGGTTTTTCTCCCGGGTTGTTTGTCCTTCCTGGTTGGATTGCTCCTTTGGGGCGCTTCCGCTTCTCCGGGGTTCCCTTTCCCTGGTGGTTAGGGGTGGTGGTTTCTCTTTCTGCCCCTCTGGGGGTTTCCTTGGATCTTGCTTCTGAGTGCGGGGCCTCCTTCGGGCTTTCCTGGGGGGTCTTGTGTTCGTTTGCGGTCCTTTCTAGCTAGTCCCCTGCTTCTTTTGGGGTCTGGGTTCTTTTTGGCTTGGTTGGAGGCATGGCTGGTTGTGTTCTCCTGCCTGCTTTTCTTGTGGGCTCCCTATTGCTTCTGTTGGGGTCCGTTTTTCTCGGTCTGGTGACCCTGGCTTTGGTGGGGTTCCGGTAGGCCGGGTTCTCTGCTTTGGTATTCTCCACTTTGTAAGGAATGGGACGAGGACGGAGGGACCTGGGGGTAATGTCCTATTACTTACCGGTAATCTTCATTACTCCTGGTCCCGTAGTCCTCGTCCCATTCCTTACTTCCCTCCCTCCCTCCCTGGCGGCCGGCCTTCCGGTTGTTGGCTTGGTATTTTCAGGCTGCATGCTGGGCTGGTACCGCTTATGTACTCCCAGCGGGAGGGAGTGGGTTAGGTATCCCAGCATGCTCCTGTTCTTTTTTTCTGTCGCGGAGATAGTAATCTCCACTTTGTAAGGAATGGGACGAGGACTACGGGACCAGGAGTAATGAAGATTACCGGTAAGTAATAGGACATTCTATCTCTTCAAATGTTCTTTTCAGTGGATAAGGATCAAGAGAGCACGTGCAGAAATGTGGAAGACCCACTGTCGGGCTCAAGACATCTTCTGCACTCTAAATAGCCGATTGGGACTCTCTGAGCCCTCATCCGCAGACATCACAGGAAGTGACGTCACGTGATCTTTGACACGTTGACAGTACTTGCACTTCATTTTAACTATTGTTAACTCAGTAAGCAGCCCACGAATTCAGTGATTGATAACCATGCCAGTTCAGAAGGCTTTTCATATTTGAATTATTTTTATTGGCTATTTGTAAAGTGCATGCTTACAGAAGTTTCATGGTTCTAGATAACCAGGAATGAATATCTTTACGCTATGTCCTAATGATTAAACAGTTGTTTTTTCAGTAACTTCCTGAAGTGAGTAAGAAAATAATCATGTCACACGAATGATGGCCGGGGTTTCAAAATTTTGGCAACAGCACTTCAGCAAAGGTGGTGGGATAAATACAGTTCTTACCCTCAATGCAACAAGACGATGTCGCGAGGTGAACTGCAGATCCTAAAGAGTCTTACGCAAATTAAATTTAGAGGCAATACATTTCGGACACTATGACCTATGAACATAAACTTTAAAATTGCTGTATTTCACATAGGCAGCCAGTGTACCTGTTTCAAAACCAGCAACAGGAAACAACTTTTACAACTCAGTCATTACATCGCACTATCTTTACATAGCCGTCATTACATCGCAACATCCTTTACATCGCATGTCATTACAACGCAGCTATTGCATCGCATGTCACTACAACGCATGTCACTACAACGCAGGCATTACATCGCAAGTCATTACAATGCATACCATTACAACGCATAGTACCCTTACACTATCCAACACTTAACCTACTGTTGCACTCACTGGAGTTAGAATAGTAATTTTTACCCCTACACTATCCAACACTTACCCTACTGTTGCACTCACTGGAGTTAGAATAGTAATTTTTACCCCTACGCTATCCAACACTTACTCTACTGTTGCACTCACTGGAGTTAGAATAGTGATTTTTACCCCTACACTATCCAACACTTACTCTACTGTTGCACTCACTGGAGTTAGAATAGTAATTTTTACCCCTACACTACCCAACACTTACCCTACTGTTGCATTCACTGGAGTTAGAATAGTAATTTTTACCCCTACACTATCCAACACTTACTCTACTGTTGCACTCACTGGAGTTAGAATAGTGATTTTTACCCCTACACTATCCAACACTTACTCTACTGTTGCACTCACTGGAGTTAGAATAGTAATTTTTACCCCTACACTATCCAACACTTACTCTACTGGTGCACTCACTGGAGTTAGAAAAGTATTTATTACCCCTATACTGTCCAACACTTACCTTAAATGCGATGTAATGGTATGCATTGTAATGGTATGCGTTGTAAAGGTATAATGCGATGCCATGGAATGCATTGTAAAGGTAGTTTCTGAAAATGCGATGTAATGGCATGCGATGTAACATAATGCGTTGTAAAGGATGTTGCGTTGTAAAAACTGCATTGTAAAGGCATGCATTATAAATGTATGTGTTGTAACGTCATACATTCCCAGCGACTTGTGATGTCAGCGGAACATTGCTGATGAGACGAACTGCCGTACCTTGGGGCAGCTGAAGATGATTTAATATGTTACCAAGAGCAGCTAGCTAATAAGATTGGACTAAGGAATTCACAGTTGGAATGTGAAACTTTAAATCCACAAATGGAATAATATGGCACAAAGTTTTCAATTGAAAAAAGCAGCAACTTGCATTTTTGGCTTCTTGAGTCTCGAAGGACCGGTTTGAACTATTCATAGGGCCAAGATTACAGGCCCCTTGGGACAGCATAGGGCAGGATCCCATCCTATCCGGCCAGGCAAGCAGCTTAGATGCAAGTGCTTCCTCTGGGGTAACTAATAGCTCCATTTTAGTTGGGTCCGGGTTCATTATCTGGGTCTGCTGGCTCAGTGGACTAAGGTGCCCACTATAGGGCCTGTGTTTGACCTCATGTTCACAGGTTCAAATCCTGTTGGGTCCATTCATCCTTCTGAGGTTGATAAAATGAGTACTGTTGGGTAACAAAAAACATCTGTTATTCAGAGTCAAGATGACCACGTCAGGAAAAACTGCAGGCCAAGGTTGAAGCATTTAAGGTACTCCGAGAGAACTCTAAGACCAATTGAGTGTCGCTAACATACATGGATTATCTGATCCCTCATTCTTAAAGCAGATGAGCGAAAGGACATGTATAGATATTGAACAATAAAGGGGATCCTGAAGTATACAACAATTGAAAGTACTGGGCTCAGGTTTAAAAGGCGACAGCATGACCAACTGTTGATGGTTGGTCAGATAAGCAGACAGCCACTTAAGCGCTATACCCGAGGTGCCCATGCACACGAGGCTGCTAAATAGGATGGCATGAGCATTGGTGTCAGAGGCCGCAGAGAGGTCCAACAAGGCCAGGGTCCCTATCTCTCCTTTATCCACTGCTCTAAAGAAATCATAAAGGACCGAGACAACCACTAGCTCTGAATAATTGCCAGCACGAAAATCTCCTTGAAATAGGTTCAAAATTATTTTTCCCCCCTATATACCTGTAGCAGAGATGCTCAAAATTCAGTTTATATTTGTAAATTACACCTCTTAATTGAATGCGTGGAATTGTATGATTGTAAAGTTTACTTATGAAGGTGGATAATGTACCAGAGCAGTAAAGGGTGGGAAAGTATGTCTACCAAAGCAATGCATGAAATACTTTGCATTCACAGAACCTTTGCATGGTCATTCCCTCTCTGGAAACAGTTGTGAAATTACTGGCAGAGCGGCTCAAAAGGAACACACCTTAATTCCATGTGGGTGTTTGGCAAGAGGTTTCTCTTGAAATATAATATTACTTTTCCTCAACAGGAAAAAAGAAACAATGTGAAATGAGAAAAGCCACATTTCTTTTGTACTTCAATGGAAAGTCGACTTTGTGGACACGCTCCTCACTGAGTGACACCAGGGTGATACTACTCCTGGAAATCTGCAGCTGCTATAGAAACACAGAAGAAACCTCCCAGGTGTCACTTTCACTTTTTATAAAACTTCTTGTGATTCGAGCCCACTGACTTAATAAATGAGTATTTGTAGAATCACCAGGGGTGGAAGCAGTCCACAGGAGTTGCACGCAGCAGACAGTGGCATGAAAAGTTATTGGCAAATGATGCAACTGCAGTGCATGAAGTGATGACCTCAGATTTGTTTCTCAGCCTGCCTTGATGGCACTATTTATAATACACTGACATCACTTCCTGTGCTTAAGGGTTTGAGCCCTGTTGCCACCGGAAAATGTCAACCTTTGTGAAAAACAGCAGGAAGCCATCTTTAATACTGAAGGTAGTGCCTCAATGAAGAGATCTGGTAAAACCTATAATACGGAATTATGATGCTAGGTATGCAGAGACAAGCATAGCACGTATATACAAACGTGGACACCTCTATCACACCCTTCTCATTGCTTAAGTGCAGCTACAAATTGGCTGTGGCATGGCTGAAACAAACCTGCAGGCCTTATGCAGAACACTTAAATACGTCCTACACAGACCACACGAAATGTTATGCTGCTTGCTGGACCCACCAGAAAGAGCTTTTGGGCATCGTTAAGGGAGAGAACAGCATATACAAATGCTGCAATGCAATTCAAGAAGTCCACCGTGCCAAGGCAGTCACCACAGACCTCAGAGCAGGGCCATTAACCATTTCTGTGAATCTGGCCTCAACGAATAAATTATGTTAGGTTCTGTCATATTTTAGGAGGCTTACAATGTAAAACAAAGGAAATTACCCTTCCTAGGCAGTGGCCGAACAAGCAAATTAATCATTAAAAAGTGCTGTTTTTCAAACTTCTCCCCTTGTACTTTATAACTGTGTGTTAGGGGATGAAAAGTGTGTGAACTGTGTTAAGTATACTTTTATTGATTTATGTTAACGTCTGCAAATGGCATTAAAGGCAGTGGTGAGTCACAGACATTTATTGTATCTGAGTAGAAATAGTCACAGTAAAGGGATACATTCCGAGAATTTGCAAATAATCCGTGAGGCAGAAAACTGCACTTCCACAGTTGGATTCAAGTAGGTGATTCCTTTTTAGGTCTCGCCTGAGCCAGCGCTTGCGCTACACTGGCGAGACTTTTCGTAAGTGGGCTTCTAAAAGCTAACCACAGCTTTTGGTGTAGCCAAAAGTGTGCGGTTATGCGCACAGTTACGAGCACAGGCGCCATCTGGCTTTCCTGTCTCATCATGGCTCATTAAGTGCATCGCTTGCGGCCACCCTTAAAGCCCGCGATCACTTTCACTTTCACGGCCGCGCGGCCAATGCTTGTTTTTATTTCCTTTTAGCGCCCACGCCTCCTCGTTCGCACCTTTGCCAGTCATTGCTTCCATCCTTCCAGCGCCTGTCACTCCGTCTGAGCACACTCGCTGAGAGTAATTGGCATCCGCTTTTAAGCAATGCTTGTTTTATTTGCCGATTGCTTTGGTGTTAAAATAAAAAAAGAACATTGTCATTGTATATGTGGCAACATGCTCCATAATTTGTATTTTCTTGTCCCATAATTTTGCCATTCTGCCACACAATATGTTTTTTTAAATGCCGCAAACTTTGTGTGGCGCCCTTATCACACTTTTGGGCACACTCAAAAGGGGGATGTTACGGAGACAAGTTACCATCCCCAAACTAATTTCTGGACGTTGTCGCCTATCGCCATCTGCAGGCCAAAACTGTAATTTGTGTGCTGTAATCATATGTAATCGCCACAAGAAAGATCTGAATGGCGTCTGTTGATAGGGTTGAACGTGTGATTTTAAGGAGTTCTGCCTACAAAAGGTATTCCCTGTTCTTGTTTCCAAACATCCTCTCTTCATTCTTCCCTGGTTTATGTCACCCTTCCATGTTCCATTCCTTCGTTCCTTCTTACATGTTCGCTCCCTCGCTTTCTAACACTCTTCTCCGTCGCCACCGCGTTTCTTAATTTCCAGCCTGTCATTCCCCTTTATCATTTTCTATCCTGCTGTCTCAGTCACCATCTCTCTTCCCACTAAGACCTACCATCCTATCTTGTCTGTTTCATTCCTTTCTTTATGGGGGTATCTCTTATTTTTCTTTGATGCCATCCCGAACTATTTTCTGTCCCTGTCAACCCAATCTACCGCTCTTTCACACACTCGCATGAAGCGCCTTTTCTCACCCTCTCCTGCTCCCTTGACATCTCTTCCTCTCCCCTCTTAAACCCCTTGTTCTCGCATGTCGTTTTCATTCCAGACTCTCTTCCCTTGCTCACGGGCTCTCCCCATTTTTCCTCCCCTCACCCTCCCAGAATCTCCGCTCCATACGTGAACGAGCCAGGACATCATACATGGTCTCATTAGCTCCTCCTTTTCTCATTGCTTTCCTATCTTCTCAACCTCAGCTCTCTTCATGCTTTGCCCCGTCTTCACCTTATGTCTTTTTCATTCCAGTTTCCCGCCACTCTGTCCCCCTTTACATATCCTGCTCATCACTCTTCTGAACCCTTCTTCTCCCTGGTCCTGTTTCTACTTTGTGTTTTCTTCGCCCCCTTTTCTCCCTCATTTCACCATCTTCTTGGACCCTCATCTTCTCCTCTTTCCCTTTCCTATTTTTATATCTGCATTGTCCTTTTCCATCACTCACTCCCTTACGTTGTCGCCTACTTCTCTCCCATTTTATATGTCTACCCTCTTCTGACCGCTCCTTTCGTCACACCTTTCTTCCCCTCTATAGCCCATCTCTTTATCCCGCCTGTCTTTGATATTCTGCCATATTTTTCCTTTTTTACATTACCTTCCTGTGCTCCCATCATTCTCCCTTCGTAAATTCCTTATTGTCTTGCACACTCTCCAGCTCCCTCTGCCTTTACCAATCCCACCTCTCTTTCATCTCTCTTCGCACCTCGCCATGACACTTCTCTCCCACCTACTCCATCTTCAATGACGTCACTTAATTTAAGAACCTTTGATGTCCTAAACACACCTTGCCCTCAGCCCACTGCCTCACCCAACCCCCTCCCTCTCTCTTTACACACTCTTACTTCACTTCCTGTCACTCTCTCCCTCCTGCTCCTTCTCACCTTCCTCTGACTCTCCATCTGTCTTGTTCTCTGCCTGCCCCACCCTCTCTAGCCTCTCTTCAACAGTCAAAGCCTTCTCTTTCTCCACCTCTCTCGCTCTTGAACCCCCACCCCGCCAGACCTTCTCACTCACACAGATATCTAAGCCTCAGAAATCCATTTCTGGGGAACCTTGGTAAATTGTAATTGCATTTATATAACACTTACTACCCCTGACGAGGTGCTGTAGCGCTTTACCCTGGGCAGCATGCTGCTACCGAACCCAAGGTTAGTGGCTAGTCATGTGATTGGTTATTGGGTTTAGTTTAGTGACTCAAGCAACTATTCCATGCATTCACTAGAATTTCCTCGGGGTAGATGAAATAAATAGCAGTTGGGTGTTAACATTAGTGGAGTGGGGGAGTGGTTGAGGTATGTGAGTTGATGCAGATGTTTATTGGGATTCTTCATGCTGATGTTTGGTGGGATTAATAAAATACAGATGAATGCAGATATTCTGAACCCTTTCCGTGTTCCATGTTATATCTCGCTGGATGTCCTCCAATTGCTTAAAGCTCAACTCCAACAAGACTGAGGTCTTAAAGTTTGGGAATAATCCACTGGTATGGACACCGGACTGGTGGCCGGAAGACCTGGGATCCTGCCCTGTACCTACTAGGAAAGCCAAAAACCTCGGGGTATAAATGGATAACAAACTCACTATGGGTGATCAAGTAAGCTTGGTGACCTCAGCTTGCTTCATGATTCTTAGAATCATTCGGAAAATTAAGATCTTTCTGACCGAGAGCAATCTCAAGACAGTAGTTGAGGTTCTGTAATTCTCGAGTCTGACTCCATTTTGTTCTGTGCCACCATTTTGTGTTGCCCTCACGTAGGTCTGTGAAGGTAGCCTGGCGAATAAAGTGGCCTGGCCTTCTTAGTTCATGTATACATTAACTAGGTTTCTTTTTGACTCTGAAATGAACTGTAAGAAACTGACCTCTGCACCTGAAACTGACCCCGCAAAGCCAATTTCCCTGATCGATCTTTGTCTGAGATTGCCAATCAATGTTCAGGACATCGTTAACTTTTAGTTTCCTTGCACATGCCTTATCGTATTCAGCATCTGTTACCGTTTCTTTTTTTATGTTTCTTCATTACATGGGTTATGCTTTCAATTATAGGATTGTCCGGCTTGTGGAGATTGAATTTGGGACATTCCAAATAATTAACTTTTGGGTTGGGATACTGTAAATTGAGTTTTTGTTATGTGACACTTTGTTTGAAAATGTACTTTATTGGCTAGAATTTTGTGCAGTGGGTGTACATTTATAATGTGAATATTGGGTATAAAAAGAGACGTCTCGCCTTAGTAAAATGAGCAGTCTCCTGAGAATTTACACCGTGATGTATTTCTAGGATCACTGTTACTAGCTGCAGCTAATAAACTTGGTCTCTGATGCCATCCAGAAGTATTCCGTGTCTCTGTATACCAAGACAGGTGAACTTGAAGATCTTAGGCGTGTCCCTGATGCCGCTGGGTTAAACCCCGGTTCTTCAACTGGCGCCCAACGTGGGGCGACTTCAGCGGTACTGGTCCAAGCCCGAAGATTGTGAGGAGCCCCGTGAGGAAATTCTGGAGGACGGCCGCCACTTCATCGACCCCTGCATGTCGACGTGGACCGAAGGTTTTTTTCTGCGAGGCTTCCCCTTTTCCGACGGCTGCGAAGGACTGCTGCCCTGACTGTCGCCCTGTCTTGGACCCTTTTGTGATGATTTGTAAGGCGAGACGTTAGACGGTCTTCTGGTGGCGTGACAGACATTTTGGTTAAGTATAAGTGGGTCGCTCTCACGACTTTGTTTTGTTTCTTTGCCATTGCAATGGTCGAAGCCGGGGGGTTCGTATATTTGCGGGTGTATCATTTTTGATAACCCCTTGAAGTTTGAAGCATGACTAGTGAGCTAAAAAATGCCTGGTTTTAGCAAATTTAGGAAATGGTTTTGTTGTAGTTGTAATAGGGATTCTCGATTGGAGGACTCGTGTCCGATACCTCCGGTTGGAACTCCAACTTATGAGATGGTGTAGGTCCCATTACCTTTAATGAAGTATGGGTCCGTTATACAAGGAAAGATGGTGTTTTACGATGGCCCCAACATGGTAGTTTTGAATCAGATGTTTTAGATAACCTAGAAGTTGCGCTATTTAAGAAGAAAGCCCGGCCGGCGATGTTTGACTCTTTCCGCCTTTGGCGTAAGGAAGCCAAACAGCGAGAAATTAAGCAAGCTAAGAGAGATAGGAAGGAAAGGAATATATCGGTAATGCAAGCTGCTAGGCAGTTTAAGGAAGATGAAGAAGATCGTGCAATTGAAGTGTCAGATAGACAACATTGCATGGCCATTGACAAATGTTACCCGGCTTTGCCACCTCCCCTTTCACATGTGACTATAGACCCTGAAAAGGATCCTTTGATGTCACATTTACTGAGATTACCACCCCCTTATGTGCAGGGTGCTACTGCACCTCCGTTACCTCCAGTTGTTGCACCCCTTGTTGTCGTTCAACCCCCTGTTGTTGTTCAGCCCCCTGTTGCTTCACAGGTGGTTCTTCCTCCCCGGCGCAGCCCCCTCTAGGGCCGCCAGCCTTGCCACCAGCCTTGCCTCAAACTCCTTTGCCTTCCCTGTGAATTGGAGGCTCCCCTTATTCTAACGACGGGTTGTGGCGAGAATCTGTTGGGTTTGGACTCGTTGAAAAGATTGCATGCGACATTACATTGTTCTCCTTCGGGAGTACATCTTGTGGTGGGTAAGAAAGTGATTTCCCCGATGTATCTGTCTAAGGATCGCCTTCCACTGGAACTGCGTTCTCTCCCTGATACACTTTGGGCTACAGGTCCCAATGATGTTGGTCTCTTGCAGATTCCACCCTACGTTGTTACCCTTAAGTTGAATGCTAAATTACCTTGCATTCCCCAGTACAAAATTTCCAGTGATGGTGAAAGAGCTCTTTTAGCGATTATCTATGATTTGGTTGAGAAATGTGTGGTTGAAGAAACAAGAGGTAATGTGTGTAACAGTCCTGTTCTGCCTGTCCTTAAGCGTACTGACTCTTCTCAGCCACCTGTGTATCGGTTTGTGATCGACCTTCGAGAGGTCAATAAGATCGTTGTGCCACAGTTTCCTGTTGTCCCGGACATTACTGTTTTATTGACTATGATCCCTGCCTCAGCTGCTTGGTTTTCTGTTATTGATCTGAAGAACGCTTTCTTCAGTATTCCGATTGCTGAGGAAGGTAGGGATATTTTTGGCTTCTCTTTAGGAGGCCGCAGTTTCCGGTTTAAGCGCGCTCCTCAAGGTTATTGTGAGAGTCCCTCCATTTACAGTCAGGCTTTGAAAACTCAGCTTGATACTCTTGCATTGCCTTTTGGTGTTACTCTTATCCAGTATGTTGATGATCTGTTGGTTGCTGCTGATGATGAAGAGATTTGTGAAGAAGTTACTCTTTCTTTGTTGCGACACCTGTCTGACCTTCATTATAAAGTGTCACCTTCGAAGTTGCAGTATTACCGCCAAGAATTGACCTACTTAGGTCATCTCTTGTTGAAGGAGGGAAGGCGATTGACCCCAGAGCGTATTCAAGCGATTGCCCAAATGACTGTGCCATGTACACAGAGAGAGGTGCGTGCCTTCTTAGGTATCACCTCGTATTGTAGACAGTGGATTCTGAATTTTTCTTTGCTAGCGAAACCTTTGTTGGCACTTACTCTTAAGGACACACCACACCCTCTTCCTTGGTCTGACGAATGTCAGAAGAGTTTTTCCGAATTGCGTGATGCATTGTGTTCTGCTCCGGTGTTGGGTACCCCCAACTACAGTAAACCTTTTACACTTTATGTGCACGAGAGAGAAGGTTGTGCGTTGTCAGTGTTAACGCAACAATTTGGAGACAAGCAGCGCCCATGTGTGTATTTTTCAGCTACTTTAGATCCGGTAGCTAGGGCGTTGCCTAGTTGTCTAAGAGCTACAGCGGCAGCGGCTGTTTCTATCCGACAGTCTGCTGGTTTGGTATTGGATAATACATTGATTGTGATGGTCCCACATGCAGTGGATACCCTATTGAATAGAACGAAGACTCAACATCTTACCAGTGCGCGTTTGTCAGGTTATGAGTTGACGCTTTTGGCTAGCCATGTGCACATCAAGCGGTGCAACACATTGAATCCAGCTACATTGTTGCCGATTTTTGTAGAGACAGATGCTCAGGAACAGCATGACTGTTTTCTCCGGACAGAGAAGGAAACGAAGGGTAGAGTTGATCTGAAAGATACTCCTCTTTCGAATCCTGATGGTACCCTATGGGTAGATGGTTCGTGCTTTAAGCTTCCGAATGGAGAGACGACTGCAGCATATGCTGTCAAAACTTTGCACACGATTGTTGAAACAGCACGTATTGCACAGAATTCAGCGCAAGCAGCGGAGTTGATAGCATTGACTAGAGCTTGTGTGTTGTCAACAGGAAAGAGAGTGAATGTTTATACTGATAGCCAATATGCATTTGGCGTGGCTCACAGTTTTGGTCGCTTGTGGAAAGAGAGAGGATTTCTTACTTCCCATGGTACGAAAATTCAGCATGGACAATTAGTGAGTGAACTTCTTGAATCACTTACTTTGCCGACCCAAATTGCGATAGTGAAGTGTAGTGCGCATAAGAAGGTTACAGATGATGTGGGTCAAGGGTATGCATTTGCAGATGAAGTAGCGAGAGAAACAGTGAAAGATGTGACGAGTCGGATGTATGTTGCAGGTCCCGCCAGATGGGTTGTGGAAGGTTGACTGTGTGAAGATACAACAGAAAGTGTGAAGATGATTCAGGCAGAAGCTACTGAGAAAGAACTGAGTATGTGGAGAGAGAGTATGGGAATGTTGGATTCAACAGGCTGTTGGGTTGAGTTGTCAGAGCACCAGCGAGCTCTGGTCTTACATGGCCCGATGCCTTACCATTGGCACTTTTGTCCACGAGAACGACAGTACATTCTCGAGTGGGACTTAGCCCATACGAGATTGTTTTTGGACGCCCGGCGAATGTCTGGGGTGTGCCGAGGCCTAAGAAGTACAGTGATATCGAGTACCCTATGTTGGTTGACTACTTACATGATTTGACTGCTAAATTGCGTGTTCTTCACCAACAGGTCCATGTCACTTTGCCTTCAGTTTCTGTAGACGCAGGCCACACGATTCAACCTGGCGACTGGGTTCTAACCAAGAATTTCCAGAGGTCAAAGAACTTGGAACCAAGATGGACCGGTCCATACCAAGTCCTGTTATCAACTCGGACTGCTATTAAGGTGTTCGGCAAGAAAAACTGGGTACATGGTACCCATTGTAAGAAGATGCCTTTGCCCTTACCGTATGATAAGTGGGTCCGGGAAGGTGTTGCCGATTCCAAGAGTGAAAGGGTTCCGAGATTTGTACCTTTTAGCGATGCACATCTGGAATGGACTCAGTCAGAACGTGCGGATGATAAAGTCTTGCAAGAAGCTGTGCCGCTGTGTTTGAGACTTGATACTACGCACCCAGAGACACTCTTTCACGATCAAACTGTGCCTGGTAAAGAACGCTACAACTTAAGGTCTAAAAAGGACAAATAAAATTAGAATTTTTTTGTGAATTACACTCTTTCAGACAAGAGACTATTTTCTTTTTATTTTTCGAACCACCATCCGGGTTCAGCTGCAGGGTCGCGGTACAAGAACTTAAGGGGTGGCCCGCGTATTGACGAAAGGTCTGCGGTTCTAGGGACGTCTAGGACGCCTGGACGTACACTTGAGTGAAGAAGGAAAATTGCCGCGAGCAGCACGTTAGAGGATGGAGCCTGTTGTAACTGAAAGAGATGTTGAGAGAATAGATCTTAAGATAAGATTTTGTACGTTGATACATAGCAAATGTTTTATAATATATTTGCTTTTTGATGTTTTTAAGTATAACATTAGCTTGTGTGGTTTGGACTGTCTATGCTACACAACAGACATCTGCACCCACCTCCCAACCTATGCTTTCTTTCACTACTGTTTCTTTGCACCAGTTTTATACGTTGCCTGAACATGAACAGACAAGGAGATCAGAATTTGTCAACAACTCGTTTATACAGTTGTTGCATCAGCATCAGTTAGTAGTAAATACCACTAATTGTTGGGTTTGTGGTCTTATGCCTCATACGACAGATAAAGGTATGCCATATTTGGTTTTGCCTTTTTCTTTTAATGGGTCTGTGTGGGCTTTTCAGACCATGTTTATCTATGCAAATGAGGTACGCCCCTTACGTTCCCTTAAAGATAACTTGAGCAATAGTGCCTTAATAAGGGGAATAGTAGCTATGATCCGAGATATTGATGCATATAATGCTATCCCTAAGGATGAGGTGCAGGCTTACGTTGGTTGGAACGTGACTGGATATAGTACCAGTTTGACAGAGAAGGAGAGACGAAAAAGGTCTCCCCCTATTTGGATTGTACCCCACCGAGGCCACTTTTGTTTTCAAGGTAATGGTCGGAATCCGAAAGCTCAGCTAGGTAAGAGTGTGTGTGCTCAAACCTATGTCTATTCATCTCGGACTTCTCCACTGTTTGTGCCAGCTAAAGGCACATATTTTGTTTGTCATGACAGAGCCTACACATTGTTGCCACCTGATTTTTCAGGAACGTGTTATGTGGCGTTTCTACTTCCCCCTACATACACTACTGCTTCAGACTATCATAGAACGAGATATGGTAGAGGTGTCTTCAATAAGGACGATACCGCCGCACACGAAGTAGGAGATTTCTTCAAGGGCTTCTTGCCCTTTTGGGGTCCTATGATCAATAGTAGGCATATTCGACAGCTTGTCCGCGTTGTTGAAGCTACTATTAATGAGACAGCAGGTGCTCTTAGTAATGTTACAGCTGAGCTTCAAGCGGACCGTCTTATGACTTTGCAGAACCGTATGGTATTAGACATCATACTTGCAGATCGAGGAGGAGTATGTAAATTGATTGGATCCAGTTGCTGTGTTTACATACCAGATAATGCCCCTACAGTGTACCAAGCCATCTCTAGGTTGTATAAAATCTCTGAGTCTATCCATGTAGACGAAGGAGACTGGTCATTGACGGGATGGTTTTGGGGACTGCTGTCCAAATGGGGATGGAAGATTTTGACATTCCTTGGTATGGTTTTAACCATCCTTTTCTCTTGTTGTCTTTGCATCCAGTGTGGTCCCGCCATTTGTAGTCTTTGTGCTACTATGTGTATTCGGAGACCTGTCCCGAGAGAAGTAGAGAATAATAAGATGATGCTACAGCAACACCTTGATGACCTAATGAATATCGACATAGACCTAGATTCAGATTAACATGAGTCTTAGGTTATTGCCTACGTAATGGCAAAAGGAGGGTCTGAAATTCTGTAATTCTCGAGTCTGACTCCATTTTGTTCTGTGCCACCATTTTGTGTTGCTCTCACGTAGGCCTGTGAAGGTAGCCTGGCGAATAAAGTGGCCTGGCCTTCTTAGTTCATGTATACATTAACTAGGTTTCTTTTTGACTCTGAAATGAACTGTAAGAAACTGACCTCTGCACCTGAAACTGACCCCGGAAAGCCAATTTCCCTGATCGATCTTTGTCTGAGATTGCCAATCAATGTTCAGGACATCGTTAACTTTTAGTTTCCTTGCACATGCCTTATCTTGTTCAGCATCTGTTACCGTTTCTTTTTCATGTTTCTTCATTACATGGGTTAAGCTTTCAATTATAGGTTTGTCCGGCTTGTGGAGATTGAATTTGGGACATTCCTAATAATTAACTTTTGGGTTGGGATACTGTAAATTGAGTTTTTGTTATGTGACACTTTGTTTGAAAATGTTCTTTATTGGCTAGAATTTTGTGCAGTGGGTGTACATTTATAATGTGAATATTGGGTATAAAAGGAGACGTCTCGCCTTAGTAAAATGAGCAGTCTCCTGAGAATTTACACCGTGATGTATTTCTAGGATCACTGTTACTAGCTGCAGCTAATAAACTTGGTCTCTGATGCCATCCAGAAGTATTCCGTGTCTCTGTATACCAAGACAGGTGAACTCGAAGATCTTAGGCGTGTCCCTGACGCCGCTGGGTTAAACCCCGGTTCTTCATAGTCATGGCCCTTATAACGTTGCGTCTGGACTATTGTAATAGCCTATATTTGAACATACAAAAACAAAATATGTATAGGCTCCAATTAGTCCAAAACGTAGCAGCCAGACTACTGTCCGGAACACCTAAATTTGCTTCTGTGAAAGGAGAGCTTAAGAAATTACATTGGCTTCCGATAAAACAAAGAGTTCGCTTCAAGGCACTTTGTATTGTTTTTAAGGCCATTAATGGAATAGGTCCTGAATCTCTTAAGCAAAAGTTCCATTGGTATGTACCTGGTAGAACGTTACGCTCTACCAATGCGAAACAAGTGCAAGTCACCAAGGCAAAAAAAGCTAATTGGGGAGGCAGGAGCTTCACATTTTGTGCCTCTCAAGCATGGAATGAGCTTCCCTTTTCCCTTAAGACTGCCCCGGATCATCTCTCTTTTCGTAAGGGCCTGAAGACATGGGTCTTCTTGCAGTAGCACTCTTTCAGCTTCCCAGGTAATCAGTACTTAGCGCCAGGACACCCAAGGGTAATCGCACGCTCTATGAGTGCAAATAACATAACATAACATAACAAGCAATAGGCAGTTCTCGGGCACAGCCTCCTTGTCCTAGCCTCATCGCAGCCCTGGGTCCTTTGTGCAGCAAATCACTCACTGGTGTTGTTTGAAGACCTAAACCTTTCCATCAAATAGAAAACAAGCATTGGCATAGCCAATAAGTCTCGCCTTTGGGACCTTATAAGTGTTTAGCCATGCAACAGTTGATGTTGTTGCACCAAGGATATTGTGCTGCATAACTAAATACTTATAAGTTCCCAAAAGTGAGACCTATTGGCTATGCCAATGCTTGCTTTCATAGAAATCAATTTTCTTATGTGCTGCAGGGATGTCCCGATACTTTGACCCTAGACATGCTGCGTCATCATACCACAAGCTTAGTGTGTGTGGTGTGTGTGTGTGTGTAGGACCAAGGGACCATTTTTCTACTTACTGATGTCTATACTGCCCCAGCTCCAGACTCGTTCTGCTTGTACTATGCATCCGCCTGGAGTTACACCACATACCCTGGTAAACAACAGTGACGCCTTCTTACTAGTACCATGTTCAGAGCTTGTTCTTTTTAAGATTGTTTTAGATCTCATCAACTGAGTAAGTTTCTTGATCAGGTTTTTCACCTTGGAGAGTTCAAAGTCGATTCACTTTAGAAGCAGCTGTAACAAAGATTTAATTGTGGATATAGACAAAAAAGGCACATTAGGTAGTATATTCAGGACAGAAGTCCTAAAAAATCAAGTGAGGGACTAATCAAGTTAGGCAGTATGCAAGTGACATCATGATGCATGACATCACAGCGTGAAATCAGGGTGCGGCATCTCAGGAAGTGACATCATAGGAAGTGACATCATAACCCCTAATCTTACAGTGAGGGACATCACAAGGATTGGCACCATATCTTAGCACCTCACTCATAAATTTCACAGCCCTATCATGAGTACATTTGAGCACATTATGAGATTTAACAAATGAGATTTTGCGTTGGGTTTGTGCCAAAAAATTGATGCATTTCCGATGCAAAATGTGGGTATCAACTTATACTTAAAAAACTCTGTAACACAAAATCAGCGACAAAAGAGAAACGTGGCAGCCAATCTATTTTCTTAACTGGTCGCAAATTCTGCAGTTTAAGATATCTTATGGAGTTAAGGCACACGCTGCAGAGCTCTTTGTGTGCCCAGTAAATCCCAGGGAACAATTATGGTAAGGTAACTTTGGAGGGCAATGCATTTGTTGGAGGGATCTGTGTTTTCTTTAGTCCCAGTTTTGAACCAAAGTAGCAAAGTGGGTTAATGTTTCTCCTGCAAATCTCATCATCTAACATGCAGAAGGCAGATCTATATATTATGTAGCTAGGTAAGTGAGTTATTGCCTTTAACACAGAGATCATATTGTTACTTGCAGTCAGGGGCATAGCATGGTCTGTAAGACTGGGGGTGTGGTAGCTTCAGATTTTCTAATAATCACACTGGCAGATCATGTTAATTATTATATGGGAAGCAGCGCATGAGGGGGCATAAGGGCCAGTGGAAAAAGAATGGGGTGCGGGTTGTGTTGGGTACTTAAAACACAGTGTTTTGTAAAATACCATGTTTAAAGACCTTAAAACAGAGACTAGAATATGTGTTTTTGTTTTTGCCTGAGTGAATTTTTTAAAATCCCAGATGAAATCGAACGGACATCTTACTACACCCGAATGAAAGCTTCTGTACTCAACTATTTATTAAATATTACATTTATTAAGAGAGTGGAACACTCCAAATACCCCTCCTGAAGCTGCACCCCTGCTTTCAATTTATAAATCGTAATCCTTCTAATATCACACAGCAAGCTATGAAGGACACCTAGCACCTTGTAGTCCTCACTGTCTTATGTGACGCATCCTGTACATTGATTTACACATTTATTTGATTTATTGTCAATGTGTAATGTGTAGTCTAATGTAAAGTGCTCTGACACCCTGTGCTGGGATGGGTAGAGCTACAAAAGAAATAAAACGAAATAATGATATTTAAATTGTTATTTGTGTAAATATAGGGACAGACCTACACATCTGACATTCTTCCGGTGCAACGTAAAAAATTGTCAAATTTCCCTCATGGATTTACTCAATAGTCTCCAACTACAAATTTAAGATCAATATATATTGAACCAAAGACAAGGAGTCCATAAGACTTGAACACAACAAAAAATAAAGTGTATTATTATTTTATTTAATTTAAAACTTGTTGTATACCTCAGATTGTATTACAATGATTTGTCCACAGTTATCAAATACAGTGGGGTAAACATCGTCATAAACAACATACATATGCAAAAATAACTCTCAATAACAGATGAAATCAATATTTACACATAATTAAATCAAAATTTTAAAACATTCAATATGAGAATCAAGGATGTATTACATACACATAAAATTGATTTAAAAACACAAATATGCTTTTGTCCTCTTGTCGACGCGTTTCGGTGTAAAGTGTGATTTGTAACACCTTCTTCAGGACCAATAGATTAAAAACAGCTCTCTCTATCAAGTTTAAACAATCTATAAAAAGAGAATATATATAATTATAATACATACAAGTACTCATGATATTCAGCCCTATCTTTGGTTCGACATACTTGATTGTGGATGACTGAACATTTTAAGAAAGTTTTAGCAAGGTCTGTTTATGAATAAAAGGTACAGAAAGCTGCACCAAATACTGTCCCAGCCTCGCTATTACAAGACCTACATTTAGGCCTATTCTCTTGTGGCCCATCAATCTGTTTAATCGTTATGGTATTATTTTATTTAATTCAATCAAGGACCTCCTGAGAATCATTACATTTTGTTAGAGGCTTACATTAAATAAATCCTCCCCAACAACGATTATTATCTAGAAAATATTGCTTTTACTTCTATTTTTGCTGTAAATGGGCCAAAATGAATTTTAGGCATATACTCACAAGGGAATAGGACCATCTAATCGCAGTCCTTAGATGACCAGAATAACGTGATAACTCAGTACATCATACTCCAATCTAGGTTAAATAGTATGGAGATTATATCAAGATGTATTTTTTCAATTTTGTCTATTTACTACTTATTTTCATAGGCATATACTCACATAGGAATAGGACTTTAAATCGCAGTCCTTAAGTGACCAAGTGGCGTAGTTGACTTAGTACATCATACTCGAATCTGATATAAAATAACATGGAGATTGTATCAAGTCTTAATATTTTTCAATTTTATCTATTTGTCTCTTTTCTTCATAGTTATTTACTCTAAAGATATTGTTGTATCAATCGTTTTAGAGTTAATGGGTACTACTCACCCTAGTTGGGCATGTATCTCTTCTAAGACTGTTCGTCAGCGTTAAAAATAGCTTTTCAATTCCAAGCTCAGTTAATTCTATTAGGACAAATTGGATATGGACTTAATTAGTATCCAGATAGATGATACACCCCGATAGTTATTGATTCTATTACGCAATGACTTGGCTTACCATAGAGTCAGCAACGGTGTATTCATTACTTTCTTGCCTTTCGGTACGCTGAATTGTCGGTCATTCCGCTGTGGACCAGGGTATCTATACTTGTGACCCTCGTGTTTCGTTTGGGCGGAGACCGATTTCTAAAAATTTGAGGAGAAAAATCGCACTAGTTTATACGATGCTAGAGATCAGGTCGGTCTACGTTAACTTTTGGGGCCATTACGGATATTGTTGTGGGTTAAATACTCACGCCCCATGCGTTATCTAGTGATATTACTCTCTATATCACTCGAACTAAAACGCTTAAAAATTTTAACAAGCGCAGTGCTCATTCATAGGGAGTGCATAGTGCCACGACTGACAATCTTTGTACGCTATGTGTCTTAACGTGACACTATGTTAAGGGACTACCCGCTTATTGTACTCTATTCGGTGGTAGCACCTCTAATCTCGTCAATCACGGACCTCAGATTCTTACCTTTCAAGGAGCGTAACGTCACCTCGTGTCGGCTTCTCTGGTATGGCTCACCACCTTCGTTTTTGTTGACTTTCTTTTTATACGTATCCACGTTTCCGGCGATTACTTGATCACGTGTTTACGTATAGTGGGGCCATCTTGGTAGTTCCTAGGTGTTTTTTTCGATTGGATCTGAGTTTGCGCAAACTTTATGCAATCCAAATAACAACCACAAATGGGTCAAACTAAGATTGAGACGTCCGCAATTTCGGCATTCGTTTGTTTACGTGTTTGCGTGCCGTGCCGCCATCTTAGTAGTTCCTTGCTCTATTTCTTGCAATTAAAGACACATTTACAAAAACTTTATTAAATCTAAACCGCCACGTCTGTTGGGTACTAACTGTATCAGTTGTTAAAAACCTCGCAGTACTTATGGTTTTTTGAAAAAACATTTTTAAGTATTTACATACAGTGTGGCCCTCTTGGTTATTCTGATGTCTTATTTCCTTTTTAGTTGAAGCTAAACTTGATTTCAATATATGCCAACACCAATGTGTGCAAAGGTTAAATGATAATAAATAAAGCCACGCAGCATCTAGATGATTATTGTTAATTTTTGGTTTGTATAAATACATTTATTTTGACAAAATGTTCTCGAAATTATAGATTCAGGTTTACTATGTCTTCGATTTTAAGGAGTGCTTTAATAGCAGCTACATATTTTACTCTCTTATACATGGCAATGAGGTATTACATATCCTGCTAACAAATAGCATTCGTGATCACGTTTGATGTAAACTGAGAAAAACACACAGGCCATATTTTTCATGTAAATAGAGTGAGTTAGGAATAGATTTATAGTACCTTATAAACAATATAACTCATTGGATAAATGAAATGGTCAACTGCCGAACTAAGAATGTGGTATACCTTCTAATCTGTCCCTGTCAAAAGGGATACGTAGGTGAGACAAGCAGAGAGATGCGGTCTCGCCTCACTGAACATAGGTCAGCCCTAAAAAATGGCAAAAAGAATGCCCCTTTGGTTGATCACTGGCAAGAAATGAAACATAAGGAGGATGATCTCAGATGGTTCATTCTAGAAAAAATTAAAATTGAGAGGCGGTGATACGGATAAAAGAAGAAAACAAAGAGAACAATTTTTCATGTCTAAATTTAAGACTTACTACCAGGGCCTCAACAATAGAGAAGAGTGGGAAAGAATCATCAGGTAATTGGATCACTTCACTCACAACATTAATTGCTGTTACCGTTTTCAAAGTGCTTTTTATTCTTATTTTTACTTTTATACAATGTTCAGCCCTGTATCCTTGTGTCCTTTATAAGGTACTATAAATCTATTCCTAACTCACTCTATTTACATGAAAAATATGGCCTGTGTGTTTTTCTCAGTTTACATCAAACGTGATCACGAATGCTATTTGTTAGCAGGATATGTAATACCTCATTGCCATGTATAAGAGAGTAAAATATGTAGCTGCTATTAAAGCACTCCTTAAAATCGAAGACATAGTAAACCTGAATCTATAATTTCGAGAAAATTTTGTCGAAATAAATGTATTTATACAAACCAAAAATTAACAATAATCATCTAGATGCTGCGTGGCTTTATTTATTATCATTTAACCTTTGCACACATTGGTGTTGGCATATATTGAAATCAAGTTTAGCTTCAACTAAAAAGGAAATAAGACATCAGAATAACCAAGAGGGCCACACTGTATGTAAATACTTAAAAAAAAAAATCTTCAAAAAACGATAAGTACTGCGAGGTTTTTAACAACTGATACAGTTAGTACCCAACAGACGTGGCGGTTTAGATTTAATAAAGTTTTTGTAAATGTGTCTTTAATTGCAAGAAATAGAGCAAGGAACTACTAAGATGGCGGCACGGCACGCAAACACGTAAACAAACGAATGCCGAAATTGCGGACGTCTCAATCTTAGTTTGACCCATTTGTGGTTGTTATTTGGATTGCATAAAGTTTGCGCAAACTCAGATCCAATCGAAAAAAACACCTAGGAACTACCAAGATGGCCCCACTATACGTAAACACGTGATCAAGTAATCGCCGGAAACGTGGATACGTATAAAAAGAAAGTCAACAAAAACGAAGGTGGTGAGCCATACCAGAGAAGCCGACACGAGGTGACGTTACGCTCCTTGAAAGGTAAGAATCTGAGGTCCGTGATTGACGAGATTAGAGGTGCTACCACCGAATAGAGTACAATAAGCGGGTAGTCCCTTAACATAGTGTCACGTTAAGACACATAGCGTACAAAGATTGTCAGTCGTGGCACTATGCACTCCCTATGAATGAGCACTGCGCTTGTTAAAATTTTTAAGCGTTTTAGTTCGAGTGATATAGAGAGTAATATCACTAGATAACGCATGGGGCGTGAGTATTTAACCCACAACAATATCCGTAATGGCCCCAAAAGTTAACGTAGACCGACCTGATCTCTAGCATCGTATAAACTAGTGCGATTTTTCTCCTCAAATTTTTAGAAATCGGTCTCCGCCCAAACGAAACACGAGGGTCACAAGTATAGATACCCTGGTCCACAGCGGAATGACCGACAATTCAGCGTACCGAAAGGCAAGAAAGTAATGAATACACCGTTGCTGACTCTATGGTAAGCCAAGTCATTGCGTAATAGAATCAATAACTATCAGGGTGTATCATCTATCTGGATACTAATTAAGTCCATATCCAATTTGTCCTAATAGAATTAACTGAGCTTGGAATTGAAAAGCTATTTTTAACGCTGACGAACAGTCTTAGAAGAGATACATGCCCAACTAGGGTGAGTAGTACCCATTAACTCTAAAACGATTGATACAACAATATCTTTAGAGTAAATAACTATGAAGAAAAGAGACAAATAGATAAAATTGAAAAATATTAAGACTTGATACAATCTCCATGTTATTTTATATCAGATTCGAGTATGATGTACTAAGTCAACTACGCCACTTGGTCACTTAAGGACTGCGATTTAAAGTCCTATTCCTATGAGAGTATATACCTATGAAAATAAGTAGTAAATAGACAAAATTGAAAAAATACATCTTGATATAATCTCCATACTATTTAACCTAGATTAGAGTATGATGTACTGAGTTATCACGTTATTCTGGTCATCTAAGGACTGCGATTAGATGGTCCTATTCCCTTGTGAGTATATGCCTAAAATTCATTTTGGCCCATTTACAGCAAAAATAGAAGTAAAAGCAATATTTTCTAGATAATAATCGTTGTTGGGGAGGATTTATTTAATGTAAGCCTCTAACAAAATGTAATGATTCTCAGGAGGTCCTTGATTGAATTAAATAAAATAATACCATAACGATTAAACAGATTGATGGGCCACAAGAGAATAGGCCTAAATGTAGGTCTTGTAATAGCGAGGCTGGGACAGTATTTGGTGCAGCTTTCTGTACCTTTTATTCATAAACAGACCTTGCTAAAACTTTCTTAAAATGTTCAGTCATCCAAAATCAAGTATGTCGAACCAAAGATAGGGCTGAATATCATGAGTACTTGTATGTATTATAATTATATATATTCTCTTTTTATAGATTGTTTAAACTTGATAGAGAGAGCTGTTTTTAATCTATTGGTCCTGAAGAAGGTGTTACAAATCACACTTTACACCGAAACGCGTCGACAAGAGGACAAAAGCATATTTGTGTTTTTAAATCAATTTTATGTGTATGTAATACATCCTTGATTCTCATATTGAATGTTTTAAAATTTTGATTTAATTATGTGTAAATATTGATTTCATCTGTTATTGAGAGTTATTTTTGCATATGTATGTTGTTTATGACGATGTTTACCCCACTGTATTTGATAACTGTGGACAAATCATTGTAATACAATCTGAGGTATACAACAAGTTTTAAATTAAATAAAATAATAATACACTTTATTTTTTGTTGTGTTCAAGTCTTATGGACTCCTTGTCTTTGGTTCAATATATATTGATCTTAAATTTGTAGTTGGAGACTATTGAGTAAATCCATGAGGGAAATTTGACAATTTTTTACGTTGTTACGTACCCGGTCCCTTCTGGTTAAACCTGGGAAACTCTCTATTTGTTTTTGGATTCTTACGGTGCATGCATATCTCTTAAATACAGGGACTGAACAAAGTCAAAAGCATGGCTCTCTTAAACATTTGTAAAGTAATAACAAGCTGTGCCTTTGTTTCCCCTCCTTTTCATTTGCATCTAGGTGTGAGGTTCAGATAGCTACCAGCAAGGATTGTGGAACAAAAGGAGGCCCAGCTGGAGTTTGAAATATGAAAGTCCCCTCTGGCTTCTTGGAACAAAGAAGACAAGGTGCAGACATTGCTGAATGTGACCCGGTATCTCGAAATTACACCATGTCTTAAAATTACACTGGGACATGGTCAACATATTTCAGTGAGGCCCACTTTTTGCAGGATGGATGGATTCTACCCAGTGAAATCAGTGGATAGACGTCATCTACTGGTGTGTACCCCCAACTTGTGCTCTGATTATATTTGATGTTTTTTGTGGATGTTTAGTAAATTGTTACTGAACCTCTTTCCCAGCAACTATTCAGTTTATTTCTCACAAATGTTTCTGAAGATTTGGCGGCCAGCAAATTCCAATAAGGTGCACTACAATGGCCAGAATTCTACCTTGTAAATCATTGTTCTTCCCAGGAATGTGTTGCACTCTGCTTGCATGTTGCAGCTATGCAGCACACAGCTGGTCATGTGACTGCCACTGAACCTGCACCTTGGATTTTGCGAATGAGAGCCTGTAGTGGATAGGTATGTACTAAGAGCAGCTGGTAGAGCAAGTTCCATGGCAAGACAGCTCTACCGAATGTGCCCTTGCGCAGTGTGACACAGGCAGATGCCTACTTTCAGGATAGCGTTCTCTGGCTGCCACCAATCTCATCTGTGTATTGTATTGTAGCATTTTTATAGTTCTTTATTCCCCTAACAAGGCACAACTCTCTTCTGTTTGTTGTGCATGGATGGGAGACTGTCTCTGTAAGGCTTGTGTAGAGTTGGCTATTGTACATAAGGTTCAGAGATGTGCTCAAAGCATAACAGGGCATACTCATTGCTGTACCTTAGCACAGAGTAAAAAAGATATACATGGGGCATAGTAACATTTGTGTATGCTTAGCATGCTTTGAGTAAGTGGCTGCTTTGTTTGGTGTACATATTTGGTACACCGTGGGCTTATAGGATGCCTTGTATGTATGGGTTGCGGTTTTGGGGCCCTGAATGAGATCTAGAGATTCTCGAAATGTACAACAAATTTGTGGTGGCCCTTAAGAATAAGATGTAATGGCGATATATGTTTGCATGTACTTAAAATAATGGCGGCAGACTCCGGAACACGGGGGCTCATGGTTCAATCACCGTCACCGGCGGCAGGTTAGCCCAGCGCCTTTTGACTCTGGGCAATAACTCACTTAATCTTCTCGACGGCCCCCAGCACCGGGACACCTAGCTGAGGTAGTTGCGCACTTTACAAATGCTGGTTTTTATTTATTTAATGGTGAAGTGACAATCAGGTATCACTACATGTTTGCCCTAATTCTTTTTAGGTCTCTGCTTTGCAACATAGAATGTCAATTGTGCTGGGGGCAGAGCTAACCACGCTGGGAGATGGCGGTTCTGTAAGAGAGCTCCTCCGGTCGACTCCAGATCCTGCAAGTATCCTGCAACCATAGCTATATAAATAGCTTCCAAATTGGGGAAAATAAACTCTGGAGAGCAGCGACGACCGATGTGCCAAGTATCGCCGCTGAAAATCAAGGCATTAACAGTATAAGACCGCCGAACTGCTTGACCCGCAGCACAACTTGTGACGTTGTGGTGCGCGCACCCATAGAGTCTGATACGCGAGTCCCGTGGGCAGGGATTTCGGAGTCCTGGCAGGCAGGTCGCACCTCTGCGCAGAAAAGTTAAGCTAATTGCAGGCTGCCAGACATCGTTCCGAGGTGCTATTCATCTGCTACCGCGGAATAAGATGCTTTGGGAGGAGGACGAGAACCGTTGAGCGTCCCGACCGCAATTACGCCTGCGAGGACAGCTGATGCAGTAGGTGAACGCGTGGCCCTTGGAAACACCGGCGTGGCGAGAGGCCTGGGATGAGCTTGCTGTGGTGATCCCTGTTGCCCCCCGAGGTCAGTGGGGTGCGGGGTACATACCGGGAGCCTGGCTTCCGCTTCACGACACTTCAAGACATGAAAATGCCGATGTGGGGACAGAAAGCCCTCCCTCATTAGAGAGGCTGCTGTCCCGAAGTGCTACAGAGGCAGAAACTTACACTCTCGGCACACAGGCGTGCTGTCTGGTACGGTGAGTGGCCTGCGTCTTTGTATGAAACGTGGGTGGAAGTCCAATGCAAAATAGAAGACGAAGCAGACAGATGGCGTCAGGGTGAGGCTTGTAATACTCTCTCCTTACAATATTGGCCTGCCACAAATTGAAGACACCTGTGTTGGTAGAACTCGAAAGTGCCTTAACCTCTTTTACAAAGTGCACAAACGATACACAGGCTCATTACAATATGTGCGGGGTCCACAGACTTCAGGCTGAGATACGCAGCTATACCAAACCTATACTGGAGCCCATCTTGGACAACAAGGTGATGTAGACACGCAGCACTGCAACCCACACTACACAACCAGAGTCCTTAATATATTATATTTGGGACTACAATATACGAACCACATTTGGAGGATTATTGATATAATAGGCTTAAGAATATACATTAAGAACGCGTTTTTAAAGAGGAAGACGCGGACAAACTGTGCCAGACATACCTAGATAACGCGCCTGATTACTATCTCTGTGCCTGCCACGTACAGGTCACGTGGTGCCACCAAGGAAGCCGAAAAAACGAGCATCAAATTATCTACTACCTACCGCCTCTACAATAGGGAAACCAGATAAAAATCAGCCTAAACTGCACTTCGAACAGGAGAAGAAAGGAACAGAAAATACTTCCGAAAACCCAGCAGGCAGCTAAGCGACTACGTCGCAGGAGAATCCTGGTGCTGCGGTGGACTTCCAGGTTATGTTCACCACGATTCAAGCTACACTATCGAACATTGATGGGAAAATAGATTCATTGACATACAGGGTGGACCGCATGTCTGAGCATCTAGACAGGCACACGGAGAGAATAGACATGACGTATCTCAGATGCTGAAGATGCACAGCGCCAACTGGAGACGAAACATGCAAACTCGGATAAGACGATATCAATGTTGCTGGCAAAGACAAAAGATTTAGAAGCGCGTTCACGCCATAGTAACCTGCGCTTAATGGGGATTGCAGAGACAACCAACACAGGCAATATGGAACGATATATTGAAACTCTACTAATCAAACTCTTTGGCAGAGAAACATTCTCGGATGTATTCATCATAGAGAGGGCACATAGATCCCTGGCACCACCACCTCCAACAGGGGCGAGACCGCGACCAATCATTGCAAAACTCCTGAATTACAGGGATAGGGATGCAGCTCTTCATAAAGCCCGTGAACTAGGCACCCTACAACATGAAGGTATGGACATCTCCATCTATCCAGATTTCACTTCCCAGGTTCAGGAGGCCTGCAAAAAATTTCTAGACGTTAAGAAGAAATTGCGAGAAAATAACATTTCATATGCGATGATTTACCCGGCTCGTTTAAAAATATCAGACGGCAGCACGAATAAGGTATTCAATGAACCCAAAGCTGCCCTTAAATATTTGCAAATGAAACTGTCACAGACTACGCGTCGAAGATCCCCCAGAGGCACACAAGAAGAACAAGGGACGACTTTGGATGTTGAATGACCTCTACAGTTGCCCTGTCTGAACCTATACCATGTTCGGCGGACCTCGGGGTTCATCTCCAAATGGAGACTGTCTGGACTCAGATAAGTACTGGATCTATGTGGTTGTCTGGAATTTAATATATGCACAAAGTGATAATGCCTACTTGTATAGTGTTAATGTATATACTAAACTTGCAAGGGTAATTCGCATCACACAAAGATAATATTTAAATGCTATTAGGTTGCGTTAGAATGGTTAAGTTTATAGATATAATTGTACGACTGGACATACGACCCCCCATTTGACATTGTCATCGGGCCTCAGGCAGGTAGCTCCCACCACCGTTGTGTACACCACACTTATGCTTTTGTTAAGTTTTGAAATGTTTTTGGGAGGGGGAGATTATTACCTACTGAATGGGATTGTCTTCACCATAATTGGGATGGTGAATTGGGAGGGGGGAGGTTGGGGTAAGAAACTTACAAAAACAGTCACTAAGCAAATCGTTCGAAATATTCAGTATGATGCACACGTCATCGAAAAGACATCAGACATATAGCACCACGCTAAATGGTAATGACTAGTAAGACATTGACCACGAGGAAGTTGACATTTCTGACATGGAACATGCGAGGCCTAAAGAATCCACAAAAGATTCGGAAAGTTTTTGCCTATTTCGAACGGCATGATGTGGATGTTGTTTGCCTACAAGAGAGACACCTCACTGACACCATGGAGTGCAGAATAGGAGCCAAAATGGGCTACATATAGGTTAGCCTCCTCCTACTCCACATAAGCTATGGGAGTATTATTGCATATAAAAAAGGGGGTACCCTTTAACCTACTACACTCGATTACAGACAACCACGGGAGATATGTAATTCTACAAGGAGACTTTGGAGGTACACTTCTAACTATAGTTAAGACTTATGGACCCAATATAGATGACCCCTCTTTTTTTGCGGAAATATGGGCGAAAATTCGATTGCTCCCACCTTCTGCATTGCTGTGGGGGGGCGAATTTAACACTTGCATTGATCCCATTATGGATAGATCCACCTGCAATGACAGGTATGGAAAACAATCTACCAAGACACTTAAGGACGGTATGGCAGAACAAGACATGATAGATCTATGGCGAATACGCCATCTTCACTATAGAGAAGGCACGTGCGTATCTACAACACGTAACACATGGTCCAGAATCAACTTTTGGCTAGCTACAGCAGATATTAAAGGTTGGACCACAGCAATAACACATATGCCTAAAACTCTCTCAGACCATGTGCCTGTTAGATTAGAACTTGCCATCCCCACAGTATACATGGCGCCTCCACCCCAGCGCGATACAAGACCGAGGGGCAGATTTACTACTTCTGGCGCATCTATGCTAATCAGCAGGGATGCGCCAGAAGAGTTGCGACGCATCTGCCCACCCGTGGCCACCACGGATGGGCAGATGCGTGTCGCATCCCCCCCGCGGAAAGGCGGTACATTGCTGGAGTTGTGACGTAAGCACGACGCAGCTCCAGCAAGGCTCGGGGTGCCCCTATCCCTAACATGCTGCGTCAATCCTTACGCCTACTTCAAGCAGGCGCAGGATTTTGACGCAGCATGGCCGTAAAAGTGACTGAGTGAAATCTTGTAGATTTCACTCAGCCACTTTTCGGAGGCGTTCCTGCGCTGGAACGCCCCCCCCCTGTGCAGGAACGCCCACATGTGGCGCAGGGCTTTACAACGTGACACATCTCCCTAGATGCGTCACGTTGTAAATAGCCCGCGGCATGGTGCTGGCTTTGCGCTGCCGCTGCGTCACAAAAGTGACGCAACGGCGGCGCAAATCTGGCGTAACAGGCTTGAAAATTTGCCCCAAGTTTTTAAGACTGAACTACGGCAAGCGATTACAGACTACTTTGAACATAATGCCAAATCAGTAAATAGTGCCAAGGTGGTATGGGAAGCCATTAAGGTAACTATCCGGGGCTTCTGTAGCGGCAAACATGCTGGTATATTGAAAGATATCCAAAGACAAATGTCCAAAATAGAAGAGGATATTGGGAGACTGGAACATACATACGCTAGCACACTAGACCCCTCGATGCTGGTGACTATAAGAGGAAAGATCGATACATACCACGAGTTCGCAGAGAGTGAAATTAAATATCTTTCACGCAGGTACACAGCTCGAGTTTACGGAGAGGGAGCCAAGCCAGGTAGAACACTGTCCAGCAAGATCAGGCCCCAGCATGCTGCCTCCTTTATATAGCGCAGATAGTGGACGATCAGGATACACCTTTATATGACACTCCCTCTATCACACAATGTTTTTCAAAATACTATGCAAATGTATATACTGCAGGGACAAACTCGAATGCTAGCTAAATAAATCAATACCTAGATGATATAGCCCTGGCTTGGGAAAACGATGATCACAGGGAATACTTCAGTCATCGTATTACAGAAGACGAGATGCGAGAAGCTATAAACTCCCTACCCAACAATAAAACACCTGGCATGTATGGACTGCCTGGAGAATTCTATAAAGAATACAAAGACATCATACTTCCTCACTTAGCCGCTATGTATGACAAGGCTTATGAGGATGGCATATTACCCCCTTCATTAAGAGAGGCACTATTAATCACTCTCCTTAAGCCAGATAAAGATCCGGTCAAATGTGAGTCATACCGCCCATTGTCACTAATCAACACAGATGCCAAAATACTGGCAAAATGATTGCTCTCAGACTCAAACCACTGATGCAGAATCTGGTTCTACCAGATCAGGCAGGATTTATCTGGACACGATCAACCACACAAAATATACGAACTATATTTGCAATGCTACACCATCTGGACCCAGAACTGCCGGCTACAGAAGCACCACTTGATGCTGCTAGGGCGTTCGACTCAGTGGAATGGCCATATATGTTCCAGGTCCTGCGACGGATGGGATTCGCGGAGCCATTTATGAAATGGATCATGCTATTATATACGAAACCTTGTGCATGAATACGTATAAATGGTAACACATCTGACCCCATTAATGTATATCGAGGGACGAGACAGGGCTGCCCTCTCTCGCCCCTCTTATTCACACTAGCATGGGAACCACTGGCGTGCAAAATACTTCAGAGACATGCAGATTCAGCTTTACAGTTCCAACTACGACCCATTACTATATCGTTATATGCAGACGACATGGTGCTGTACACCAGACACTAGATATACATTTAAACAAACTTATTCGCGAGTACATTCGATTGGCACTGTTCTCTGGTCTAAGTATAAACTGGTACAAATCAGTGATCATTCCACTCACCCCGATAACAACTAAACCACTACTTGATTATCCATTACAATGGCAGAAAGACCCAGTTAAATATTTAGGGGTGTGGATACACTGAGACCCAGAATTGGTATTTAGAGAAAACTATGGCAAAGCAATAGCTGAACTAGAAGATCAGATAGATCAGTGGTTCCCAAACTTTTGACTCCTGAGGACCCCCATTGAGTCACCACTGGAAGCCGGGGACACCCAAGCAATTTGTAGGATTTAAATTTCAAACATTAAAACAGTAATACGAAAAAAATAAACACATGTGTGCACACAAAACAAATACTCGAATTACTAAGGATTTTAGGGGCATATATATTTACAAGTCTCTATCGCCATGGGAACGTCACTTTTTGCGACGTTCCTGTGGCAATAGGGGCTTTGCCTTATTTACAAGGCAGCGTTAAGCCACTTATTGTAATAAGGCCCCCTTTCACGCAATGCTTAGCGTGAAAAAAGGTGGGCAGTGGGAGTTGCAGTGGGCGTTTCACTCCAACATCCATTGATTTTGACGCTGCCCTCTATTTACAAGGTCAGCTTAAATAGGAGACAGCACCAAATTTAAGACCATGAGAAACCTGGTCTTAACTTAGCAAAATGAGGAGAAATGCCTTATTTCTCCTCGTTTTTGCTTTTTCCAACAGAAAAAGCAAAACACCTTTGATTGTTTATGTTCAGGAAGGTGGCCCTTCCTGCACATAAACAATTTTTAATAAAAATTACGTTTTGTAACTTCCATGTGTGCTGCATTAGGCAGCACACATAGAAGTGACAAAACGGCATTACCAAATTGTTCATGTGCAGGAAGTGGGAACATAGCAGCATCAGGCTAATGATAGACTGGGAATAAACATATGTTGATAACTTTTACCATGCAGTTTGCAAGCAGCTCTTTGATGACAGTTTATAGGACACTGCTAGATTACGATAGTCCCTTATGAATTGCACAGTGACAAAAGAATCTCTGTGACAAAATCAGTAACCCACTGACCTATGCACATAAGATACTGTTTTTTAAAATGCATTGTACACGTTCTTTGCAGTGTCACATTAGATAAGTCAAATCTGCCACTGCACAAAACACTCATCTCTCTCCAGCAGGTACATTAATCACTGGCATTTTCTTGACACTTTTATAGTTGCTCAAAAACTGCTAATTTTACAAGGAACTTTGCAGTGCTTTTAAAACTGCTGCCTGCGGACCCCCTGGGAATGAGCCACGGACCCCTGGGGGTCCTCGGACCCCAGTTTGGGAAACACTGAGATAGATAGATGGATCAGATTGCCACTATCACTCGCTGACAGAATAGCATTACAAAAAATTGTGATATTCCCAGATTTCTTTACTTATTTATGAATATTCCTATATGGATCCCACTAGTACTATTCACCAAATTACGGACGGCACTGCTGCGGTTGACATGGGCTGTAAAACACGCATGGGTGGGTTGGAGTGAATTGACTAAACCTTACACACTTGGGGTTTTTGGGGCCCCGGATATTCAACTGTACTATTACTGTGCACAGGCACAACATGCCCACTATTGGCTACACCCACATGGAGACATCCCGCACATAGTCGTTGAATACGAAAGTATGCACCCTATTCCATTACCTACAATCACCTCAACACCGAGGAAAGGTGCTCCAAACAGAGAAATACACCCAGAGATCTGTACCTCGAGGGCATGGTATACGTTAACTAAACGTGCACACAAGATACCAATATATGCACCCGCGCTGCCGTTAAGACACCACCCACAACTCACAGTGACGCAATAAACTAAAATGATCCATTTACTAGACGAAATGGGATTCCATACTATGGGGGATAACTTCCGGAATGAATAAAATAGTGTGTATCTGTAAAAGAATGTAAACATTTCTTGCTTGACTAAGAAAAAGAAAAAGAAAAACAAAAATAATGTCAATTGTGGTAATGAACATCATTTGTACTTCTCAGCCTTTGATTAAATATGTAATTGATTTACCTCCTTATGGGCTCCTGTGTCTGGAAACGGCTCTTCACCTACCTGCCTTTGCCTTGATCAGATTCAGAAGCTTTATTTGAACCTAAATCCCACTGTGCATTAAAGAAATAACCTTGACACTCGCTGTTTTTTATTATTTTTGAAAATGTATCGAATACTTTGTGTATGAACTCTGATCAAAAATAGACATATGGTGCCACCATGTGGGAGATTGTCTAAATAAGTGATTGTGTTTATAATTAAGTGCCAGTGTCAAGCACCAGCAAACACTGGGACCAATTAAGCAAGACTGTTTACCCAACTCTAAGCCTGCTGATGGTGAGCAGGGCTAAAAGTCTGCAAGCATGAGATTAGGTGAAAAACAATTTGCTATATATATCCTACTGTCTTTTTGTTTAAACAAATGGAAAACATTTTTTCACTCTAATAAACTTTCTGTAAGATACAGCAAGCCAGAAAGACCGGGCAAAGACAAAGCTAGGAAGACAATAATGGGTAACGAAGGCCAACACAAAGATGGGTGGAGCACTTCAAAGAACTGCTAAACCAGCCCGTGCCTTAGTCTGCACCAGACATACAGCCAGCTGACAAGGACTTGCCAATTGACTGCAGTAGACCAACCAAGGAAGAAATAGGACAAGCCATCAAACATCTGAGAAATGGGAAGGAAGTAGGACCCGACAACATTTCCTGCAGAGGCATTGAAGGCAGACACTAAAACATCAGTAGACATGCTCTACTCTATGTTTAGAAGGATCTGGGAAGAGGAAATTGTGCTGTCAGACTGGAATGAGGGATATCCCATCAAGATCCCCAAGAAAGGTGACCAGAGTAACTGCACAGAGTAACTGCGCAAACTATAGAGGGATAACACTTCTATCAACTCCACACAAAGTGTTAAACAGAGTCATCCCGAACAAACTGAAGGACCAAGTCAACACTCAGTCCAGTAAGCTGGCTTCCGCAAATATAGTTCCTGCACAGACAAGATTGCAACATTGTGCATCATCATCCAGCAGTCGAGGAATGGAACTCACCCCTCTATGTCAACTTTATTGACTAAGAGAAGGCATTCAACAGTGTGGACAGAGAGAACCTTTGGAAACTCCTCCGCCACTGTGGTGTGCCAGATAAACTTGTAAAAATCATCAGGTACTCTTACAAGTGAATGACCAGCAAGATAACCCATAGAGGACAACTCATGGAAGCCTTCCAAATGAGGACCGGAGTCCGGCAGGGTTGTTTGCTCTTGACCTTTTCTCTTCCTGCTGTCTATTGACTGGCTCATGAAGACGTCCACAGCAAGGAGAAGAATTGGGATTCAGTGGACACCTTGGACGTAGCTCAATGACTTAGACTTTGCAAATGTCCTGACCCTACTCCCCTACTCTCCTATACCCATCTGCAGATGAAAGAGAACACTGACAATGTGGCAGCCACATCGGCACAACCTGGCCTCAGCATTTACAGGGGAAGAACTATGATCCTGGAGGCTAACATGTTCAGCACAACTGCAGTCACTTATGGAGGTGATGCACTGGAAGAGGTTGAGGCCTTCACCTACATGTGCAGTACCATAGACAAGCAGGGTGGCACAGACACCAACACCAAAACCCAGACCGTCATCAACACCTGTCTGAGGAAAATTCTTCAAATCCGCTGGCCAAGCGCCATCAGCCACACGACCTATGCAGCAGACATTCCAACACCCTTTTTATGAAGAAATCAGGAAAAGAAGCTGGGGATGGACCTCTGATCTCTACATTAACTGATTTCAGGTGTCCCTTATTGTTAGGTCCTGATGAGACCTCCTACCCATTTTGAAAATCTTAATGTACGTCACAACCTGTCACTTGTATATATAGGTTCTGTTTTCACTTGGGACACCTTACACCCCTTTCTATTGCTACATGATTTCTCTGTATAAATAACAACGCATTTTACTTGTTGGCCCTTTTGAGTGTTTCTTATGAGCTTGTACATCTTCCCTCTAATTATCACCATTGTGCTTAACAAATAATATTATTACAAGTATTATCGTTACTGTTTTATTATTTCCACAGGCACCAATGTTTTTTTAATATATAATATGTACCCTGGTTCCTCGTGAGTAGGGTGACCCTAGTCTCTTCTCAACGGGACTGGATAGGTCAAACCATCTGCAAGCCTGCATCAAACACCACCAGGCAAGCCCTGACCTGGCACCCTCAAGGGAAACGGAAAACAGAAATGCCAAGAAACATCTGGCGCTGAGACTTTGAGGGCGACTACAAGAAGATGGGTTAAACCCAGAGTCAGATTGAAAGAAAAGCCCAAGACACAGATGACTGAAGGGTCCTGGCTGATAGTCTATACCCCAGAAGTAAGTAAGTAAATCCCTTGGCCTACACCTACATATTTTTAGTACAAAGTTGGGATGTTCATCTAGAATGGGAATAATCATTGTAACTGTTTGAGAATTTCAAGAAGTAAGGACTTTGTATGTGTTGTCACTAGACAACACTCCGAAAAACTCCAATTGAAACATTAAAGTTACCACCCCTTTAAGTCATTTTATGATGGGAGGAGAAATTCTGGCCAACTTAGGGGTTTTCCAGAGATGTGGTCTAGTGACAATAGTGGCCAACTTTGGAACCATGTGACTTAGGCTCTAATCTCAGCATTGGCACTTGATACTACATTGCAAGACCGCTCTTTGTCGAAAAACATAAATATGTGAAAAGTAATTCTCATTTGATGTGCACAAACTTGATTATCTTACAATACCTCATGCAACATAAGGCACTCCTTTGCTCCCTAACTAGGTTTGTAGTATTTAAATGGCAATACATTCGATTCAAAATTGAAAAAGCACGTGCAAAAGAATATGAGACGTTATTTCGTATGCCATTACTTCGCATGCTATTACTACGCGGTTATTACTTAGCAATAACCGTTACTAAGCAAGTTTTTACTTCGCATACCATTACAATGAAAGTGTTAATATATACGAAGTAAAAACTTACCTAGTAATAAGAATCGTATGCGGAATAACGTGTCATACTACCTTACACCTCTAAAACACTAAAACACTACAATACATTAAAACACTACACTACCCTATACTACTGAAACACCTGAGGTTCTGTAATTCTCGAGTCTGGCTCCATTTTGTTCTGTGCCACCATTTTGTGTTGCCCTCACGTAGGCCTGTGAAGGTAGCCTGGCGAATAAAGTGGCCCGGCTTTCTTAGTTCATGTATACATTAACTAGGTTTCTTTTTGACTCTGAAATGAACTGTAAGAAACTGACCTCTGCACCCGACACTGACCCCGCAAAGCCAATTTCCCTGATCGATCTTTGTCTGAGATTGCCAATCAATGTTCAGGACATCGTTAACTTTTAGTTTCCTTGCACATGCCTTATCTTGTTCAGCATCTGTTACCGTTTCTTTTTTTATGTTTCTTCATTACATGGGTTATGCTTTCAATTATAGGTTTGTATGGCTTGTGGAGATTGAATTTGGGACATTCCTAATAATTAACTTTTGGGTTGGGATACTGTAAATTGAGTTTTTGTTATGTGACACTTTGTTTGAAAATGTACCTTATTGGCTAGAATTTTGTGCGGTGGGTGTACATTTATAAAGTGAATATTGGTTGTAAAAGGAGACGTCTCGCCTTAGTAAAATGAGCAGTCTCCTGAGAATTTACACCGTGATGTATTTCTAGGATCACTGTTACTAGCTGCAGCTAATAAACTTGGTCTCTGATGCCATCCAGAAGTATTCCGTGTCTCTGTATACCAAGACAGGTCAACTCGAAGATCTTAGGCATGCCCCTGGCGCCGCTGGGTTAAACCCCGGTTCTTCAACTGGCGCCCAACGTGGGGCGACTTCAGCGATACTGGTCCAAGCCCGAAGATTGTGAGGAGCCCCATGAGGAAATTCTGGAGGACGGCCGCCACTTCATCGACCCCTGCATGTCGACGTGGACCGAAGATTTTTTTCTGCGAGGTTTCCCCATTCCGACGGCTGCGAAGGACTGCTGCCCTGACTGTCGCCCTTTCTTGGACCCTCTTGTGATGACTTGTAAGGCGAGACGTTAGACGGTCTTCTGGTGGCGTGACAGACATTTTGGTTAAGTATAAGTGGGTCGCTCCCACGACTTTGTTTTGTTTCTTGGTTTTGATTCGGCCATTGCAATAGTCGAAGCCGGGGGGGTTCGTATATTTGCAAGTGTATCATTTTTGATAACCCCTTGAAGTTTGAAGCAAGACTAGTGAGCTAAAAGATGCCTGGTTTTAGCAAATTTAGGAAAGGGTTTGGTTGTAGTTGTAATAGGGATTCCCGATTGGAGGACTCGTGTCCGATACCTCCGGTTGGAACTCCAACTTATGAGCTCTATTCAAAGCATGGTGTAGGTCCCATTACCTTTAATGAAGTATGGGTCCGTTATACCAGGAAAGATGGTGTTTTACGATGGCCCCAACATGGCAGTTTTGAATCAGATGTTTTAGATAACCTAGAAGTTGCGCTATTTAAGAAGAAAGCCCAGCCGGCGATGTTTGACTCTTTCCGCCTTTGGCGTAAGGAAGCCAAACAGCGAGAAATTAAACAAGCTAAGAGAGATAGGAAGGAAAGGAATATATCGGTAATGCAAGCTGCTAGGCAGTTTAAGGAAGATGAAGAAGATCGTGCGATTGAAGTGTCAGATAGACAACATTGCATGGCCATTGACAAATGTTACCCGGCTTTGCCACCTCCCCTTTCAAATGTGACTGTAGACCCTGAAAAGGATCCTTTGATGTCACATTTACTGTGATTACCACCCCCTTATGTGCAGGGTGCTACTGCACCTCCGTTACCTCCAATTGTTGCACCCCTTGTTGTCGTTCACCCCCCTGTTGTTGTTCAGCCACTTGTTGCTTCACAGGTGGTTCTTGCTCCCCCGGCGCAGCCCCCTCCAGGGCCGCCAGCCTTGCCACCAGCCTTGCCTCAAACTCCTTTGCCTTACACTCCTTTATCTTCGACTTCTCTTATTTCGGTCCCTACGTCTCTGTCACCTCAAAAAACTTTGTCTCGTGTCCTCATGTCAACTTCTTCTCCTTCTGCTCGGCAACGAATGACTGAGACTGTCACTAGTCTTTTGTCTCCTTTCTTTGGGTCACTGAATATGACCCCTGTTTCTGAACGTAAGCAGAGACGTAGTCAGCTCCCTGGTCCCGAAGAGCGGGCAGTGTTAGATCTCCTTGCTGGTAGATGGGTTTCGAATACCTCCAAGTATAGTCCACAAGTGGTTATGGATATCTTCCTACAGTGGGAGGCACCAAAACAAAGGTATGTTTTTGATGTCATGTGTACCTTCCTTCGTCAGGAGTGGGAAGATAATGAGTTGGGTTCAATTCCACTGGAATTGCTTAATGTTCAGTCTGAATTTGCTAAAGGGACGATAGTGGGTTCCGATGTTGAGGAAGCGGTAGAGACACTACTCACTTTTAGGTCTAGACTTCCACCTCAGTCATCGTTCGAACCTGACCCTTCTATTAGGAGAAAAGTGAAGCAGTATCCTATGAGAGAGGTTCCCCCTTTATGGAGAGAGGCAGTTGTGGCTGATGCCGCTCATGGTATTGCGGCTGCACCGGCTCATTCTCAGCGAGTGTGGGTGTATGTCCCTTGGAAGAGAGCTGAGGTCCTGGCTCTTAAGCAGACTTTGCCTGACCCCTGTAAAAATCCTGCTGATTATTGTAAGGAGTTGCCTCAGACAGTTGATGCGTGTGTTATGAATTTAGCTGACATAGATATGCTGATGGGTAAAGTAGTTCCTCAACCCTTGTGGGCGAAGATCCGTCACGAGGATCACGCGCCAGAGTTAGGAGATACGTGGGTTAATATTACTGCGGCAGATGGTCGGCAGGTAGGAGGTGTCAAACCTGAACCCTTAGTTGCAGAACTACCTGGTAGGATTATTAATTTAATGAAAACTATGATGCCTCCTCTGCGGGTGAATTGGGACAAGTTAGCAGCATGCAAACAAAAGAAAGACGAGAGTGTGTCTGATTTCTTCACTAGGTTTGAGGAAACATTCATTGATCATAGTGGTCAGGATATGAGTACAGAAGGTGGTCAGAGGTTGTTTGTAGATAAGTTTGTTTTTAATTTACTTCCTGAACTTTCTAATAAGTTAAAGGACTCTGAGAGTTCATGGGCTGTTTATTCTTCGGCTCAGATATTGGCTACTGCACAATACTATGAGAATAGAGATAAAGATGAGAAGGATAAAGTAGAGAAGAAGACTAGAGAATTAAAAACGAAAGTTCTTCTGCAGCAGGCTTATCCGCCTCGCCCTAATCAGCGTCAGTTTCAGCAACCTTCCCAGTTTCAGCAACCCCCACAGTTTCAGAAACTGTTGCAGAAGCCTGAGTCTTTTGCTTCGCGACTCCCGCTAGGCCCTAATCAGTGTGCTTATTGTAAAGAAGAAGGTCACTTCAAGAATAGTTGCCCGATCTTGCTACAGCGTGCGAATGGTATGTCTGGTCTGAGAGGTCGTGGTGGTTTCCAACAAGTACCTAGGGGTAGGGGACGTGGTACGTTTGTGAGAGTGCTGGTTTTAATGATAGTTAGGACAGCCATGGACAATTAGTGAGTGAACTTCTTGAATCACTTACTTTGCTGACCCAAATTGCGATAGTGAAGTGTAGTGCGCATAAGAAGGATACGGATGATTTGGGTCAAGGGAATGCGTTTGCAGATGAAGTAGCGAGAGAAACGGCGAAAGATGTGACGAGTCGGATGTATGTTGCAAGTCCTGCCAGATGGGTTGTGGAAGGAGGAATGTGTGAAGATACAACAGAAAGTGTGAAGATGATTCAGGCAGAAGCTACTGAGAAAGAATTGAGTATGTGGAGAGAGAGTACGGGAATGTTGGATTCAACAGGCTGTTGGGTTGAGTTGTCAGAGCACCAGCGATGGTTGTTGCCGGATGCATATGTGCTTCCGGTGGTTACTATGGCTCATGGGTTGGCTCACATTAGTTCAAAAGGGATATGTAAGTTGTTGGCTCCGGTTTGGCAGAATGGTGGAATTCCTAAGTGTGCTGAGAATTTGGTTAAACACTGCATGATTTGCTTGATGCATAATACTGGAAAGGGAACCCCAACTCCAGCGGGTCATTTTGCTCCTCCAACGTATCCGTTCGAGGTGCTGCAGATAGACTATATTCATATGGAAAGATGCAATAACTTGAAGTATGTCCTTGTGGTTGTTTGTGCCTTTTCCAGATGGATAGAGGCCTACCCCCTAAAGGATAATACTGCCTTGTCTACAGCCAAGGTTTAGCTCAAAGAATTCTTTCCCAGATATGGCTTGCCGAGGATGGTATGGAGTGATAATGGAAGTGAATTCGTGGGTCAGATTATGAAGAAAGTATGTGCGGGTCTGGGTAGCAAACAGAAATTTCACGCTGCGAATCACCCCCAGTCAGCAGGCCTGGTCGAGTGCTATAATGGCACTCTGAAGCTGAAGTTGGCCAAGGTGCAAGCGAGCTCTGGTCTTAAATGGCCCAATGCCTTACCATTGGCACTTTTGTCCACGAGAACGACAGTACATTCTCGCGTGGGACTTAGCCCATACGAGATTGTTTTTGGACGCCCGGCGAATGTCTGGGGCGTGCCGGGGCCTAAGAAGTACAGTGATATCAAGTACCCTATGTTGGTTGACTACTTACATGATTTGACTGCTAAATTGCGTGTTCTTCACCAACAGGTCCATGACACTTTGCCTTCAGTTTCTGTAGACGCAGGCCACACGATTCAACCTGGCGACTGGGTTCTAACCAAGAATTTCCAGAGGTCAAAGAACTTGGAACCAAGATGGACCGGTCCATACCAAGTCCTGTTATCAACTCGAACTGCTATTAAGGTGTTCGGCAAGAAAAACTGGGTACATGGTACCCATTGTAAGAAGATACCTTTGCCCTTACCGTACGATAAGTGGGTCCGGGAAGGTGTTGCCGATTCCGAGAGTGAAAGGGTTCCGAGATTTGTACCTTTTAGCGATGCACATCTGGAATGGACTCAGTCAGAATGTGCGGATGATAAAGTCTTCCAAGAAGCTGTGCCGCCGTGTTTGAGACTTGATACTACTCACCCAGAGACACTCTTTCAGGATCAAACTGTGCCTGGTAAAGAACGCTACAACTTAAGGTCTAAAAAGGACAAATAAAATTTGAATTATTTTGTGAATTACACTCTTTCAGACAAGAGACTATTTTTCTTTTTCTTTTTCGAACCACCATCCGGGTTCAGCTGCAGGGTCGCGGTATAAGAACTTAAGGGGTGGCCCGCGTATTGACGAAAGGTCTGCGGTTCTAGGGACGTCTAGGACGCCTGGACGCACACTTGATTGAAGAAGGAAAATTGCCGCGAGCAGCACGTTAGAGGATGGAGTCTGTTGTAACTGAAAGAGATGTTGAGAGAATAGATCTTAAGACAAGATTTTGTACATCGATACATAGCAAATGTTTTATAATATTGTGCTTTTTGATGTTTTTAAGTATCACATTAGCTTGTGTGGGTTGGACTGTCTATGTGCTACACAACAGACATTTGCACCCACCTCCCAACCTATGCTTTCTTTCACTACTGTTTCTTTGCACCAGTTTTATACGTTGCCTGAACATGAACAGACAAGGAGATCAGAATTTGTCAACAACTCATTTATACAGTTGTTGCATCAGCATCAGTTAGTAGTAAATACCACTAATTGTTGGGTTTGTGGTCTTATGCCTCATACGACAGATAAAGGTATGCCATATTTGGTTTTGCCTTTTTCTTTTAATGGGTCTGTGTGGGCTTTTCAGACCATGTTTATCTATGCAAATGAGGTACGCCCCTTACGTTCCCTTAAAGATAACTCGAGCAATAGTGCCTTAATAAGGGGAATAGTAGCTATGATCCGAGATATTGATGCATATAATGCTATCCCTAAGGATGAGGTGCAGGCTTACGTTGGTTGGAACGTGACTGGATATAGTACCAGTTTGACAGAGAAGGAGAGATGAAAAAGGTCTCCCCCAATTTGGATTGTACCCCACCGAGGCCACTTTTGTTTTCAAGGTAATGGTCGGAATCCGAAAGCTCAGCTAGGTAAGAGTGTGTGTGCTCAAACCTATGTCTATTCATCTCGGACTTCTCCACCGTTTGTGCCAGCTAAAGGCACATATTTTGTTTCTCATGACAGAGCCTACACATGGTTGCCACCTGATTTTTCAGGAACGTGTTATGTGGCGTTTCTACTTCCCCCTACATACACTACTGCTTCAGACTATCATAGAACGAGATATGGTAGAGGTGTCTTCAATAAGGAAGATACCGCAGCACACGAAGTAGGAGATTTCTTCAAGGGCTTCTTGCCCTTTTGGGGTCCTATGATCAATAGTTGGCATATTCGACAGCTTGTCCGCGTTGTTGAAGCTACTATTAATGAGACAGCAGGTGCTCTTAGTAATGTTACAGCTGAGCTTCAAGCGGACCGCCTTATGACTTTGCAGAATCGTATGGTATTAGACCTCATACTTGCAGATCGAGGAGGAGTATGTAAATTGATTGGATCCAGTTGCTGTGTTTACATACCAGATAATGCCCCTACAGTGTACCAAGCCATCTCTAGGTTGTATAAAATCTCTGAGTCTATCCATGTAGACGAAGGAGACTGGTCATTGACGGGATGGTTTTGGGGACTGCTGTCCAAATGGGGATGGAAGATTTTGACATTCCTTGGTATGGTTTTAACCATCCTTTTCTCTTGTTGTCTTTGCATCCAGTGTGGTCCCGCCATTTGTAGTCTTTGTGCTACTATGTGTGTTCGGAGACCTGTCCCGAGAGAAGTAGAGAATAATAAGATGATGCTACAGCAACACCTTGATGACCTAATGAATATCGACATAGACCTAGATTCAGATTAACATGAGTCATAGGTTATTGCCTACGTAATGGCAAAAGGAGGGTCTGAGGTTCTGTAATTCTCGAGTCTGACTCCATTTTGTTCTGTGCCACCATTTTGTGTTGCCCTCACGTAGGCCTGTGAAGGTAGCCTGGCGAATAAAGTGGCCTGGCCTTCTTAGTTCATGTATACATTAACTAGGTTTCTTTTTGACTCTGAAATTAACTGTAAGAAACTGACCTCTGCACCTGACACTGACCCCGCAAAGCCAATTTCCCTGATCGATCTTTGTCTGAAATTGCCAATCAATGTTCAGGACATCGTTAACTTATAGTTTCCTTGCACATGCCTTATCTTGTTCAGCATCTGTTACAATTTCTTTTTTTATGTTTCTTCATTACATGGGTTATGCTTTCAATTATAGGTTTGTCCGGCTTGTGGAGATTGAATTTGGGACATTCCTAATAATTAACTTTTGGGTTGGGATACTGTAAATTGAGTTTTTGTTATGTGACACTTTGTTTGAAAATGTACCTTATTGGCTATAATTTTGTGCAGTGGGTGTACATTTATAATGTCAATATTGGGTATAAAAGGAGACGTCTCACCTTAGTAAAATGAGCAGTCTCCTGAGAATTTACACTGTGATGTATTTCTAGGATCACTGTTACTAGCTGCAGCTAATAAACTTAGTCTCTGATGCCATCCAGAAGTATTCTGTGTCTCTGTATACCAAGACAGGTGAACTCGAAGATCTTAGGCTTGCCCCTGACGCCGCTGGGTTAAACCCCGGTTCTTCACACCACTACACTACCCTAAACCCTAAAGCACTACCCCCTGCACGAACATACTCATTCCCCTACTCCTGTCCCTACACTCATTCACTACCCATCACAACCCCCCGACACTACACTAAACCCTAAAACACTACCCTACACTTCACTAACCCCACTACACTACCCTAAACCATAAAACACTAACCCCAGCACGACCCTGCCCCTACCCCAGTCCGTTCCCTACTCCCAAACACTACCATTTCCGACCCCATACAATACACTACACCCAAATACACTACTTTACACTACACCAACACAACCGTACAAACACAGCTTCACTTACCTCTCTCTCCTCATGGATCACCTTCCACTGCTCCAGCTTCCTGCGTCCTCAGAGCTGTACTACGTTTTTAGAGATCCAGAATGTGTGCATAGTTGCAGAATGGCGTACAGGCAGGTGCTAATGGCCCGGAAAAAGGCAGTAAGAGAGGACGCATATCATTCCCTAATTTAGGCTAGTGAACTCAAAGAGAGCAAACTTTTTGGGCAGACTGTAAAGCTTAATTATTTTAAGAGGACTCACGAAACTGGCCTTGACAAGGTGATTTCCTCTGATGTTTGGGTTAAACAGTTCACACAAGTATACATAGGCCCAGTCACTACAGAGAGTTCCCTGTCCATTGAGACAGAGGCTGATTACCCCTCAGCATCCACAACGCTTATTCTACCATTCATTGGACTAGAATTTGAGTTGAGTGATGTCATAGATGCTATTAATAGATGTCAGGCAGGAAAAGCTCCTGGACCAGATGGGATACTGGCTGTACTTTTCAAAGCAATTATGCACCTGGGGGCTCCTCTTTTGACCAATATTTTGAAACAGTTTTATGTACGGGTCTCCGTAAAGCATGGTCGCACGCAGTTATTGTGCTAATATTTAAGAAAGGCTCCAAAGGAAATCAACATGCTATCGCCCAACATCTTTATTCAACTCTACTGCCAAATGAATGGGTGGGATTCTTCTGGAACGATTGCAAATTTAGGCAGACAAGAATAATATTCTATCTGGGCTACAATTTGGCTTTCGTTCCGGTCTTGGGACGATTGAGCAATGTCTCAATCTATATCTATTAATAAACAAATACACGGTGGCCAAGGAGGGAAAGATTTATTTAGCACTCTTGGCCCCAAGTTTGGCTTTCGACTGTTAACAGATCCAGGCTCTGGGCCATTATGATCCAGATTGGGGCAGAGATGAGTATTGTTAATTTCATTAGAGACTATACTCAGAAGTGACTGTCAGGGTGAGGTATGGGCCTGGTGTGAAAACAGCAGAAGCTTTTAAGCTTTCTCTAGGGGTGTACGGCAGGGCAGTGTCCTGGCCCCTCTCTTTTTTCACTGTATGTCAATGGGCTTGAAAAGAACTTGCCAGATATTAATGTTAATTGCCCTAGGGTAGGAAATTGCAATGTTCCATCGTAGATATATGCTGATGATTCAGTTCTATTGCTAGATCAGTTCAGCATCTTCATGGTGAATTTGGACCTTAGGGTAAACCAAGAGAAACACATGTGATGGTCTATGGGTAAAAAGAAAAAAAATAGAAATGGCCTTTACAGTGAATAATATGAAAGTCAGTACAGTTCTATCATCTCTGTATTTGGCAATCTTGTTCAATGCTAAACTTACCAGGGGCCCTTTGAAAAGACCCAGAACAGCCGCGATAGCAATAAGTTCGGAGGCGGTCCTTAGTTTTGCAAAGTGGATAGGCAATAAACCCATTAGAGAATTATTGACAATCTATGAGGCTAAAGGCTGATCAAATGAAACTTATGGGGTTGGTCTATGGGGGATCAGCGATAAAACAGGGAAGTTTGAGAAGGGCTTCATTAAACGTCTTCTTGCCGTACCAAAAACGACCAGTACTGACATTTGTCATACAGAAGTGGGGTTGGGCTATAGAAATGACCTTATGAAGCTACAGCTGTTGCTATTATGGCCAAGCATTGGACTAAGATTGAGACTTCTTCTAACGGACAGTCCTTGCTGATTGTTTCAAGCTTGACTGAAGATTAAAAATATCCTGGTTTGCGTATGTATACAATACTTGTATTAAACTGAGCTTACTTGATCTTTTTGATAATCCAAGTAGATATTTGGCTACTTTTTCTAAACCTTTGAGGCAAATGTTCAGATGAAAGGTCATTTGAAAATGTTGGGAAGCCTGCTGTCCTATATCTTGCATTGACCTCACCTAGCTTGGGTCAGTGAACTGTATCACAGGTTCCCGTTAACTAGATTGAGGCCAAACACTGTACATTTTCTCGTCGCCTACCAGTCGATAGTTCATATTTTAGTAGTTTACACCCTTTCCCAAGTGATGATTACTTAGGAAGAGTCTCCTCTTGCCTTTTAAAACTAGTAAAGTTTAGACAATGCAGGGTTGCTATGGTGTTTCTGCAATCATTGAGAGCAGAGAGATTATGTGTTTTAGTTGCAACCTTCATGCAAATACCTCTGAGGGCACAGAAAGTCAAATGAATTTACTGTTAGTCTTCTTTTCTTATTCTTTTTAATCAGCAAGTATTTATGACTCTTTTAATATTTCTTGGATCTGTACATGCTGCTATGTTGTTGTTGTTTCATATAAGATTGTACTCTATTGTATCTTTATGATCATTAAATGATTGAACAAAGAATGACAACTTACAGAGGCTATCCACAACATACAATCGCGGTTATCTTGGACTCCTGCAGAAGGTATTCTCAGCCACTACAGAACCTATCCACACCTCTTAAGGCAGTTATAATTCACGCCTACATCCGCTGTTATCAACCCATGTAGTGGCAACTCTTAAGCACTACATCAGCCATTTTTAACCCCTAAAGCGACAATTGCTTGCCTTTACAGTGGGCATTGCCCTAGGGAATCCTCGTGCTTCTAATCATTGACATCAGGAATTGAATCAACCGACTATCAAGCCCAGCACACTGATGGTAGAAAACGTATGGAAAAACAAGTCTGCCCCAACTTGAGCAACACAAGCCCTGCCTGGGCTCTGAGCAAGTTTGCACTAGCATCACACTACCTCTAAATGTGAAAAGGAGCCCCCGTCATATAGTATATCATGCAGTGTTCAGTGCTGCCACTTACACACAAAAATAAGCACCAGCTTCCAGAGCATACTAGAATTCAAAGTTAAAAAACTAAAGCTTGCACTTATTTTCACCTGTCTTTGCAACTGTTACCAAATGCATCCATGCAAGTTCACCAAAGCCGATCTCTGCAGCCTTAGAGCAGTCATCCAACCACAAACCAAATCAGTGATCCTGTACTACAATCAACTACCAGAAAAGGAAGCATAGGAGAGCATCTCTCCAAATATCAGTGTTTTTATCCAGGAGCCAACTCGTGTGTCTGACGTTCTGTCCCAGAACTCCCGAGGCCCACATTTCCTAAAAATTTTGCACTGACGCATGATGAAGAGAGATGTGAAGCAGCACAAATAGCAGCTGCGATGAACTTGCACACACAAAAGCTATTTGACTCTAAAGCTGACCCTCTTGCAGCTTTATGTTAATTTGTGCAAAGGAGCATGTCTGGTACAGAACAGCACAAAAGCAAAGGTTTTGGTGCAAAGTCAGATCTACAAAAATAGTGTGCTAAGTGTTTGCAACAAAAAAAAAAAGAGTGAGCACAACTCACGTAATTTGCTGTAGAGAAAATTACACAATTATGCAGCAAACTTTTGTGACATTACACGGAATTGTACGTGGAGCACAGACCCACATTTAGTGCTATTTCCTTAGATCAAAATACACCCTGACATCCAAAATGGACCCGAGGATCCATTTTGTGCTAAGAAATTAGCGCTAAATGCAATAGAACAGGAACAGCAGCAACCGATCATGCTCTGTTCATGTTCACTCGGGTAGGCGTTTTTGGCCGAAATTATGTATAATTACGCAAACTGGCATAATCGCGTAATTTTCTGCAATTGTACTCACAAGATTGACGTGAAGTTATCAAAATTACTCTGACATAAATAAAATTTCGCCAAGCCCATAAAAATGTCCTAATGCTGTGTGAAACCAGGCACAAGGAAGGGGTCAAGCGCCCTGTGATGTGGTTTATACATAGAGATTTGTACTGGAGTGTGTGCATGTACCCGATTACAAATCTTATGCGAGTCACCGATGGTTTGTTTTAGTGCCATATCACAAGAATGAACATCATGCACACAGCCACCTGTAGTGTGAGCACTGGCACCGCTCTTGCTATATCTAATTTCTAATTTAATTTAATTTAATTTCTAATTTAATTAATTTCTAATTTAAAACATTTCTAAAGCGCAGCGTACACCATGCGGTTTCTTGGCGCTAGTGGGCAGGATCGGCAACTGAGGGGAGAGACAAGAGTGATAAGAATGGGGAGCTAAGCGGGGAAAGCCTGTTTGAAGAGGAAGGTTTTTAGATCTTTACGAAAAGAGAGGTACTGGGTAGCAGAACGGAGATGGTCAGGAAGGGAGTTCCAGAAGGTTGGAGCCAAGGTGGAAAAGTTGGCCCCACCCCACTTTTTACGTGTGAAGCGGGGAATCTGAAGAAGGGACTTAGAGGAAGACCGGAGGTGTCTTGTGGGAACATAGGATTTGATTAAAGAAGAGATAAAGGCGGGGGCAGTGCCTTGGCGGGCCTGGAAGACCATGCAGCCCGTCTTAAAAAGGGAGCGTTCTTTTACGGGAAGCCAGTGAAGCTCCTTGAGAAGGGGGGTGGAATGGTGGTAGCGTGGGAGGCCGTAAACCAGCCGGGCCGCCTGGTTCTGGATCGACTGAAGTCTCCGCAGGCTGTAAGCTGGAATGCCATGATAGAGGGCATTGGCATAATCCAGTTTTGATATCACCAGGGCGGCCATAATGATCTTGAGTGCCTGAGGGGAAAAGAAGCGGGAAACAGAGCGGATGGTTTAAAAATGGTTTGCACCTGCTCCCGGCTTTCCGCCTCAGGAGCCAATCGTAGATGCGACGCCTGCCACTAGCGCGCTCTATTTGTAGGTATGGCGGGGGGGCGTGGCCAGCCGAGGGGGCGTGTCTCGCCTCGCCCTCGGGAATGGCGGCTGAAGGAGGGGAATCGTTGCAGCGAGTAGCGCTGTTCGTGAGAGTTCAGGAGATGCTGGTAAAAAAATATGCAAATAGAAACACAACACAGTAAGTTTAAAAATGGTTTGCCCCTGCTCCCGGCTTTCCGCCTCAGGAGCCAATCGTAGATGCGACGCCTGCCACTAGAGCGCTCTATTTATAGGTATGGCGGGGGGGCGTGGCCAGCCGAGGGGGCGTGTCTCGCCTCGCCCTCGGGAATGGCGGCTGAAGGAGGGGAATCGTTGCAGCGAGTAGCGCTGTTCGTGAGAGTTCAGGAGATGCTGGTAAAAGAATATGCAAATAGAAACACAACACAGTAAGTTTAAAAATGGTTTACCCCTGCTCCCGGCTTTCCGCCTCAGGAGCCAATCGTAGATGCGACGCCTGCCACTAGCGCGCTCTATTTGTAGGTATGGCGGGGGGGCGTGGCCAGCCGAGGGGGCGTGTCTCGCATCGCCCTCGGGAATGGCGGCTGAAGGAGGGGAATCGTTGCAGCGAGTAGCGCTGTTCGTGAGAGTTCAGGAGATGCTGGTAAAAGAATATGCAAATAGAAACACAACACAGTAAGTTTAAAAATGGTTTGCCCCTGCTCCCGGCTTTCCGCCTCAGGAGCCAATCGTAGAATCTGGTGCTACACTATTTTTTGTTACTCATGTAATGAAGCACTTCAATTTTATATGAAGCGCTAATATGTATGAAGGATAGTAAATCAGGACCTTTGTGTTTCCTTTCGTTTAGTTATTTCTGGTTAGGACTGCTAACTCCTCTTTGGTGTGATTAAGAGCAAGATTTAATCGTACCTGACACATTTACAGTGGTTTAATCGGGGGCAACAAGAGCGACAAAAAAACTATATTGTCGTTCTTTTCTATGAAAGAATAATAGATAGACAGACAGATAGATAGATAGATAGATTCCCACTTAAATGAAATAAAGCAGTGACATGTCAAGTTTCACGCAGATTTGCCTGGTAGTGAACCAAAAAGGGAATCAAAATGTTGTATTTTCAAACTCTCAAATGAAGTTTTGCGATCCGCGACATCAAAAGCTGCTGTATAAAATTACTTCAAGTTGACTTGGAACTAGTAATTTCCTCTGAAGTGCAGCTGTGCTTACTTTGATGTGAATCTGTTTAGTAGTTTTAGAGAAATCTGTGTTATAAAAAGTGTTAGGTGGGTTATGAAGGGTTATGAAGGGTAGATTGGAAAAATATCTATTTTTTGACTGTTCATTTATCGATTCTTAATTGATCAGAATCCTCTCATTGTCCGAGGTGAATACATTTGAAAAATAAACAAAATCCTTTAGAAATGGAGCATTTCCGCTTTCATTCAATGTGGAATTCTTGCAACCTCAGATTATTCATGGATCCCAGCAATCTGATCAATATCACTGCTTCAGCAACCAATGCAGGGGCTAGGACGTGTCCCCTGACCCCGAAACAATGTGTGTGTGTGGGGGGGGGGGCTGTGGAGGGGTGAGGGGCCACAGTGGTACTCAGAGGCGCAACTAGAGCCAAATTTCGGGGGGGGGGGGCTGAGCAAAAATTTCGGGGGGGGGGGGCTGAACTTTAAGCAATAGGCAGAGTGGAGCTGCAGGGGCTCTTAGAAGGGGTGAAACAACAGTGAGGCCTCATCATCATGCAAATGGTCTTTTAAAGACCTGTGAAGTGCTCGGGTGCGGCTGATTTTTTGCCCGGGAAGGTATCTCATCCCGGGCTGCCACACACGATGGGGGGGGGGGGGCTGAAGCCCTGTGAGTCCAATGGGTGTTGCGCGCCTGGTGGTACTAACACTGCCCCCAAAATTAGAAAAGACACAATCCCGTTCTTGCAGCATTCATGGGTCCAAATTTCCGTTTATGGGACCACAAATTTGTATTTAGTGTCCTAAAGCATAAAAAAAAAACACAGCGCACTTGCACTGTGGACCCCAGACCCAAAGGGGGCTCTGTTGTTTGCCCATAGAGGGTGGGGTGCCAGCCTGGTGGGAGGTCTGGCTATGCAGCACACAGGCGCTATGGAAGGTTGATGTATTATATCACAAATACATTAAATACATTGGTGAGTTTAGATCATAGTATACAACACAGCATTCAGTGCATTGTAACGCCTACCAAGCTTTGGCTGCAAAACTGCCTTACAACACCCCCTCCTTCCCTGATAAACAGTCCGTGTGCCAGTCTTCGTGTCGGCTTCCATACACAGGCCCAGGCGCGCAACACCCATTGGACTCACAGGGCTTCAGCCCCCCCCGTCGTGTGTGGCAGCCCGGGCTGAGACACCTTCCCGGGCAAAAAATCAGCCGCACCCGAGCACTTCACAGGTCTTTAAAAGACCATTTGCATGTTAATGGGGCCTCGCTGGTGTTTCACCCCTTCTAAGAGCCCCTGCAGCTCCACTCTGCCTATTGCTTAAAGTTCAGCCCCCCCCGAAATTTTTGCTCAGCCCCCCCCGAAATTTGGCTCTAGTTGCGCCTCTGCACAGGCCCCATCAATCCTGGACGCGCTGCGACTTCTGAAAGTAGTGTGCGGTCAGGAGTGCTGGCTCGCCACATTTAGTCAAGCCCTTCTTTCAGACACGTTCAGGCACCAGGGCAGACACCTATCAGATTGACATAGGGGTACATTTGTCTTTTGGTGAATTAATGGTGCTACGTATCACTGTAAGCACTGAGGGGCGCTCGAATAGACGGACAAGAGGAACCATGGGAGAGGAAAGGAAGCGACGTCATATGGAAAATAAGGAAGCTGCCTTGTGGGTGACATTATCATCCACAACTGGCTGGTATCCCAGTGGGCAGAGGCAGATCATCGTGAAGATGCCAGCAATGGGCATCTGATGACCATGAGCCGGGCAGGATGGGGCAAGACACAGCAAGAAGAACAGGAGAGGGAAGGACGTAGGAGGGGAACGGGTGATAGAGAAATTATTGTCCTGACAAAAAGCTAAAAATCATAGAACATTATTCTTGAAATACAATACTAGATGTGGCTGGTTTTTTTAAAACAAATATTTCAGCTTTATTTGGCGAATATGGGTAATTTTAACCCTTAAAAAGAAGTGGGAGTTTTCCTGAATTTGCCCAAAGCTGTGGTTCTTACTTACCTTCCCCAAACCCTGAAGCTGGATGTCTTGCCCAACACGGAAATGACATCGGGCTGCACACAGTGGCTGCCACTCGTCTTCGCCGTCTCCTTCCCACGTTCCTCGAAGCCCCGCCCTGGGACTTCCAGCGGCGGGGAATGCCGCTGACCGCGGCCCCCGCAGGGGGCCACTCGGCGGTCGGCGCCTTAGTGGCCCCGGGGCCCCGGTCACCCCTCCCCACTCCCTCCTTCGGGGGGGGCGGGGGCAGGGATCCTGATTGTTGCCCCCCCTCCGTGTCGGGGGCCGGAAGTGACGTGCAAGGCGCGTCACTTCCGGGCCCAGGTGTGAGGGGAAGGCTATTTAGCCTTCCCCCACCCTCACTGGCGACCTCTTTGTCGCCCACCTCGCCTTTTCGCAACACCGGTTGGGGTTCTCGTCTCGTTGCATAGGGCGTCGTCTCGTCGCTGTGACCTATCACTTACGGTGAGTCTTGCTGTCCTACTCCGCCCCAGCCCCGTCCCTGGGCAGTACCAGGTCGACGGGGCCCTGTGGCTTGGATGGCCACGGGCGGAGGGGGCGCAAGATTAGGGCGAGGGCGGCTATTTGTTAGAAGCTGCCGGCAGCGCAGCAGGAATAGGGCCACCGATGTGTTTTGAAGGGACCATAGCCCGACTGGCGAAGCATCGGAGGGCGCGCGAAAGGTACGATACCCGCGCGCCTCGGTTTGGCGATGGATCCCCCCCCCCCCCCCCACCAAAGTCCAAGTCTCGGCACTGGCTCAACGTATTCTGAGGGAGACGGTTTCAGGAGCCCTAGTTCTCTCCCGCTGAACTCCGCTGTACATATACTCTGACCTATACTCTAAAGAAAGCCCCCCAGTGTGTACTCCGCTTGTCATACACACTCTGTGAACACGTACTTTACTATGTGCATCGCCCAGAGTGCCGCGGTGCCTTGTGAATAACTACACCCTCTTTAGACAGCCCGTGCACATGACCCTATGCTGTGCACACCCCGTTGGTACCCCGCTCCCGTGCCTCCTCGTGTACCGGGAGCGTGCCCCCTCATATGTACCCCGCGTGTGCCCTCGCACTTAACCCACGTGTGCCCCTTACGCGCCCCCTCACGAAAGCCTGCATTCCGCCTCGAGCTAGGCCACGTGGGGGTGAGCCGGGGCGGTGCACTAGTGGTATTAGTGGTAAAGGTTACTGGAGGAAAGTCGTATGTTGAGGCCTCAGGCGTGCGGGGTGCGCTGTCGACAAGGAAGGTTGCGTGCCTCGCGTTGTATAATAGAAGCAAATTACTTGGTGCAATTTCCATGGGTGATTATTCATGCCATTGCCGTTCCGGTGGTACGCTATAGTTTCCTCCCTACCGAGAGGAACAGAGACAGCTCTCCCCAGCAGGCATTGTTTTAGGGATTTCTGTCCCATCTCAGTGGCCCTTCCAGCTCTGCAGCACCCTGGTGCAGCGCGGGTACAATGCGCGCTGCTCCCTTCCATGTGCACTGCAGGACAGTTAGTGATCAGAACACAATCTCTGAAGCTAAGCAGGGTCGGGCCTGGTTAGTTCTTGGATGGGAGACCGCCCGGGAATACCGGGTGGGGTGGGCACTTCCAATACCTTTGGCCGGCCTCTGGAAGCCGATCAGGCGACTTGCCAGCTTTGCAGTGGCTGTATCGTAGCCAGTGCGGTCTAACTGTGGCGTGATTACGGCTTATTGCGAACTTGAAACTTTAGGGGCAGTAAGGTGCCCGGGCTAGCTGGCCCGCTCGGCTGCCACGGTGGGAACCTGCTTATAGGTCCCGATCGGGTGGTGGGCTCGAGGCTGGGCCCAGAGGTAGGCCGCGCGCCCAGTACCTCGATGTATAACGTAAATAGGGCACTCATGTAAAGCGCTCCAATACCTTCGGGTCGATGCGCGCTATATAATTATGCAAGGAGATTGTAACGGGGCGGCCTGGGTCCAACAGGTAATCGTGCTGCCTATATACGAAGATCCATGATACCAGTGCATGCATTGTTCGCAGGTTTTGCTCCAATACACTCGATCTCGTAACCTTGTACTTGTGGACGAAGCGCCCAGTGCCTAGATGTGTAAGGGAAATACGGCACTCATGTAAAGCGCTCCAATACCTTCGGGTCGAGCTTGCGCTATATAATTATGCAGGGAGATTGGTAAACCGTGCTGCCGGGGGTCGCGGGCTGTGCCAGCCGCGTGGTCGTGGCCTAGATGTGAAGGGTATCTCCCCCCCCCCCGTCTGAGGTTGTCCGTCGGCCGCGTTGCCGATAAAGGCGTGGTATCGCAGGCTGCTAGCCTAGTGGCGGCGCCAACACCCTGTGATCCTGGCCTAATGATTGAAATCATTGACTGTGAGTCGTGTGAGTCCGGGCGGGGCATGGAAGATGTGGTCCGTTGGCTGCGCTGCCGCCAAATGTGCGGAAGACAAGTGGCGCGCCTGGTTAAGGTCTGAGACTCTGATTCGAGGTACATCAATCCCATCACGCCGCGATGGGTTTCACGTGATCTTGCCCCAACACCCCAGGTAGCAGTTCGTGCGGGTCAGCAGGCGCTGGTCAGACCCTGGCATACATGACCGTGCATAAGAGGTGGAATGGAGTCAATACACACTGCCACCACCCTCACCCCCTCCGGAAGGCGTATTGTAAATACGGTGCGCGTGTATAGCGCTCCAATACCGTCGGGTCGAGCTGGCGCTATATATAAATTGCAGCGAATTTTGCAGCCTTTCAGATGGGTGCACCCACCGTCCAATGGCGAGTTCATTGGTTTGGGAGTGCAGTTAGCATGGGATTTGAACGAGCAGGTCAGGTAGAAAGACGGAGGGATGGGCCTCGGATGGACTGCCGATTTTGGTGCTGGTAACCAGGGTTCAATCATCTCGGGTCGCGTCAACATCCTGTGATTCTGGCCAAATCATTTAAGTTCCCCATGCCGGAATGCGTAATGTAAATACGGCGCTCGTGTAAAGTGCTCCAATACATTTGGGTCGAGTTCGCGCTATAAATAGGCAACAATCTTCACAACCTTTCAAAGAGGTGCAGCTCCCATCTTTTCGATCGGTCGTCGCCGGGTCTCCATATTGCGGTGACTCTTGCTGCACCCACTCCGCCCCGGCCCTGTCCCTGGGCAGTACCAGATCGTCAGGGCCCTGTAGGGCAGTGGGCCACGGGCGGACGGGGCGCAAGATTAGGGCGAGGGTGGCGACTTTAAAGGGCAGTTACGCGGTCCGCCGGCCGAATTTATCGGTGTAGCGAGGGACGTAGCCCCGACTGGTAGAGCTCCTGATGGGGTGCTAAAAGTAGCGGGATCGATGCCCGCACCCCACGTTTTGCAGGCAGGTAAACCCTTGGGTGAGGTTGGCTTCGACGCCGCCCACCCACCCTGCGGCTAGTCATTTAGTATCCCCGCGCCGCGTGATCCTGGCAAATTAATCGCCCCCACCCCCTCCGCCTCAAGCTTGGTCAAAGTGGGGGTTGCTGGTGCGGGGCCCGGTGGCACGGATTGGCGGCGAATAGAGAGGGCTGCCAATCTCTGTGTACTGCGGTCCAATACCTTCGGGAGAGTCGCACCGTGACCCGGGGCTAATCTCTTAAATCCCGAGTTCGCTATGTACTGCACTCTGGGAAAATCACTTAATCTGCTAAGATGTACATTTTTTGGGTCGTGGGTGAAATCAACAGTCTCTACTTTGTGATTTAATGCAGACTGTTGACGAGTCAGCCTGCAAAGGGACTAGTAGAAGTAGTAGTTATAGTTTATTCGCTCATTTTTGACATAAAAAGCAAATGAATCAGGGTGGTCCGCATCCTTTCATGCCCATCTGCATTCGTGGTGCGCCCCATCCTCGGTGATTTCGGCCAGTATGACACCCCCCTGCTCCGGAATGGGCGGTGCGAGTGCCCGGCGCTTTAGGGTTTTCGCGCTCAGTACAGGTTTGAAGGAATTTCGGTATTCCACGCGGCTGGGGCGAGCGGGGGCAAGAGGTAGGCGTTGTAACCTGTGAGTTGGCTGTTGGTTTAGGGTAACCAGTTCCGGCCCGCGGGGTTGCGTCCGCATTCGGCCATTAGTATACCCCCCGCACCTCACTGGATAATCGGGTGCGGTGCTCGTGTTATCTGGTACACTCGATCACGTAATATTGTATTTTGAATTAAGCGCCCAGTGCCTGGATGTGTAACGTAAATAGGGCACTCATGTAAAGCGCTCCAATACTTTCAGGTCGATCTCGCACTATATAAATATGCAACATGTAATTGCGGGCTGCCTATATAGGCAGATCCATGATACCAGTGCATGCATTGCTCGCAAGATTTTGCTCCATATACTCGAGCACGTAGGAGACTAGCGTGGGTTCACGGCCCCAAAACACCAGCACTGCACGGCTGGGAGCTGCCTGGGTCCCCGCTGATCGCGGGAGTTGCAACACATGTGGCGCTCCCTGGTTAAGGTTATCGCCCCCCTCCCGTCGGCTACGCTGCCGTTGAGGGTGGGGGGGCATGCAGTGGGCTGAGTGCGGCAGGCGCAATGGACCTGGCACGGGGATCGTTTAGTATGATACGAATCTTGTAAGCCCCCCGTGCTTGAATGGGTAATGTAAATAGGGTGCTCAGGTAAGGCGCTCCAACACCTTCAGCTTGCGCTATATAATTATGCAACATGTATTGCTGGCTTCCTATAAAGCAGATAAATAATACAAGTGCATGCAATTCTCACATACGCGATTACTGGCATTAATAAACCCCCCGCACCTCAATGGAGAATCTGGTGCGGGACTCGCGCGGTTCGGTCGGGGAGCGGGTAATATGGTATGAATGTCGTAAACACCCCCTGCCTGAAGAGGTAATATAAATACGGTGCTCATGTTAAAGTGCTCCAATGCCTTCCGGTCAAGTTCGCGCGATATAACTATTCATCATGTAATTGCAGGCTTCCTATAAGGCGGACACATGATACCAAGACATGCACTGTCCACATCACGCGATTACGGGTATTACTAATCCCCCCCGCTCCTCAAGGGTTAATCGGGTGCGGTGCTCGTGTGGCCGGGCACGGCGATCGTGTTATATGGTACGAATCCCCTATTCTCCCCGTGCCGGCTTGTGTAAGTACGGGGTCGAGTTCGCGCGACTTATGAGGGATAATTACAGTAAGGGTCGCGCAGTCCGATCCTGACCACACGTGACCACGTGTCGCTCGTCTCCAACCTTTTGCTGAAAGGGGGCTTGGGTCGCTTGTCATTGTTGTCTCGTTACCCACCCCCATTGCTTACGGCCTCGCCCTCCCAGGTGCATCAGTCCTTGGGCAGGGCGGACCAGTGTGGGGATAGTCCTAACGTAGAACTGTCATTGCCATGTTAGTAACAGTTAAACACGGGTCGCTGCCGACAGTCTAAAAGAGGTATGCTTAAGCCCGCAACTGGCCCCGCCAACATGCTTATGGGGGCCGCCTTCAACGGTCACTGACATGGGGAACTCACACATATCTAACTGTAACCTAGACACCCGGGTGGGTGCCTAGTCGGGCAGGGCAACGCAACCGAGATAGAATGGTAGTTATTATCTAAGGCTAAAGGAAGTCTGGATTGAGCCACTAGATGGGTTAGATATGGGTGCAGCTCAGCGCCCCAATCGCATTGAATTCGGGGACGCTCTGACATAGCGGCAAAAGAATAAGTGGTCACCACATAGCGCATCACTAGGGCCTAAATCACGGCACAAGGTTACCGGCGTGATTGTCCAAGTGGTGGCGGGTGCGCCGCTCGCGAGCGGATTGCAACCCGTGGTTTACCTCTGAGCCGATTGGCCTGCAGAACACTGAGCTGGGCACCATAACCAAGAGTTAGGCCTGCAGGAGGAGTGGTATGGTTGTTATATAGCAAGTGTGCGGTCGTTCAAAGTTTGGTAAAGACCACGTAGAGCCCCAGGGCATCAGGGCATTATTGACCGTGCAGCACTCGCTACGTTCAGAATAGGGCCGGTATTTGCACCAAAGTTTCCGGTTGGTTCCCACAGACTTGTCTGCTCCCAAGGTTATCCTCTAGGGGTAGAACTTGAGACTAAGGGGGCATTGCCTGCTTCGGCGGCACAAATAAGCGATAGCTACGCCGGGATGGAGTTACCATTCAGGTCCTGCCACCACTGGGTTCCCCCCAGGTGATGGGATCAAGTTAGTTGGGACCGCGAAGTCTACGGTTCTTGGGAAACTTCCTGCAGTAGGGCATTTAGCAACAGATAAGGTACCAGCGTGTGAGTATTAGATATCTGCTTTCCAGCAGCACCGTGCCCTGGGAGCACACGCGTTGCCCTAACTCTGTGGCCCTCCCACAAGGGAGCCGGGTAGCAAAACAAGTGCATAGGCTCCTTAGGCGGGCCTCTGGCCTTCAGCTGGGTGTAATCACCATCAATTGGAGAGAGGCCCAGGTAAAAATGGGCTTTCCGTAATGCTTGGAGGACCATTGCGGTTGGTGGCACCCCCCACTGGAATCACTGGTCGTGTACGGCAGCTGCAGGAGACTGGTGCTGCTGTCCCAATATCTGGGGTGTCAGCGGGGCAAACACAAGGGGACATTATGACAGCGCGCAACGCTTAAGCCAAACAGATTCCCGAAGCTGGTATGCCTAAGGGATCATCACTGAGGGATCCGTAGGGGCATAATTCCTATAAGGTATAAGGGATGGTGGGCAGGGGCAAGAGTAGCCCCTTGCCCATGGTCACGCGCTGGCAGTGAGGTGCACTCCTGTGCCCCAGGTTAACTATCTGAGGGGACTGTACAAATGTTAAGTAACCCTTCTCGTCATAATAGTCAAAGCGGGCAGGCCCAGGATTGTGAATAGGTGTAACCTTCCTGCTGGGGGGCGAATAGTTATCGCACATCTTCACAGGCCCCTCTATTTCAAACAGACCCTATCCGATTGGGATAGCGTCTAGGGATTGGGGACATAGATGGGGCCATCTACAATCCAGGAGCTATAGCTCACTGGTATGTCTTGGGCCTGTGGTTATAAGGGATCTCACAGGGTTTGAGTCCCGCCCAAAGGGGTTTGGGCTTTATTCGCCATGAGATGATTCGGGGGAATGTAAAGGGGTACTTCGACTTGGATGGAGTACACCTCTCCCAAATAGGCATGGACCTGTTTTTATTGGATTTAAGCGAAGCATTGGTGAATAGAGGGTGCAGGTAAAGAGCTAGGTTGGTGGGGGGCCCTGGCTGCGACGGTTAGCCGCCTCCAGGGCTGTGGCGGAGTTACAGGGCGATCTGGAAGCAGGCCGGTACAAAGGGTACCTCTGCGCGGCACCACGTGGTGCCTGAGCCAAAACGAGGAGCCTCCAGAGAGGTCCCGGAAGCCGGTCGGCGCCCCGCTAGGCCTGCGGGCGGTTGTGGGCCTGAACAACCGGGGGCTTGCTATGCGACGCTACGCCCCGAGAGGGGGGGTGTGAGTAGAATCTCAACGGCACGTGATCGAAAAAAGAATCACTTGGGGGGCAGCACTTGCGGGTCGTTCCCGTGCTGCCCGGCTCATCAGGCGGGGCAGGTGAAGTAGATGGCCGCCTGCCCTTGGATCGCCCGTAAGATAACCCACCTATTACATATCCTGGAATTATGTAATAAATCCTGCAGCATTTGTTACCCATTCACAACTGTTTCTTGTGTCTTCTTTGGGTAACCTAATTTGGGGGAGGGGGGAAAGCGGGGTGCCCCTGGGGGTACTATGCCGCTGACCGCGGCCCCCGCAGGGGGCCACTCGGCGGTCGGCGCCTTAGTGGCCCCGGGGCCCCGGTCACCCCTCCCCACTCCCTCCTTCGGGGGGGGCGGGGGCAGGGATCCTGATTGTTGCCCCCCCTCCGTGTCGGGGGCCGGAAGTGACGCGCAAGGCGCGTCACTTCCGGGCCCAGGTGTGAGGGGAAGGCTATTTAGCCTTCCCCCACCCTCACTGGCGACCTCTTTGTCGCCCACCTCGCCTTTTTACCCTCCCTACCGCTTACCCGGCGTGGTGTGGTGGGGTGGGGTTTTTGGCTGAACGTTTTAATGTTTTTCTTTTCGTTGCAGGCGGAGTTACAGGGCGATCTGGAAGCAGGCCGGTACAAAGGGTACCTCTGCGCGGCACCACGTGGTGCCTGAGCCAAAACGAGGAGCCTCCAGAGAGGTCCCGGAAGCCGGTCGGCGCCCCGCTAGGCCTGCGGGCGGTTGTGGGCCTGAACAACCGGGGGCTTGCTATGCAACGCTCCGCCCCGAGAGGGGGGGTGTGAGTAGAATCTCAACGGCACGTGATCGAAAAAAGAATCACTTGGGGGGCAGCACTTGCGGGTCGTTCCCGTGCTGCCCGGCTCATCAGGCGGGGCAGGTGAAGTAGATGGCCGCCTGCCCTTGGATCGCCCGTAAGATAACCCACCTATTACATATCCTGGAATTATGTAATAAATCCTGCAGCATTTGTTACCCATTCACAACTGTTTCTTGTGTCTTCTTTGGGTAACCTAATTTGGGGGAGGGGGGAAAGCGGGGTGCCCCTGGGGGTACTATGGAGACAGCACGCGGCGCCACCTATTAACAAAGTAGAGAGATGCTGCTCGCAGCAAAAAGGTCCCTGCTTTCGCGCATGTCACATTTATTTAGCTTTTTCTGAGGAGGAAAAAAATAATCATTCATCACAATCTGTGAAGCTGTGGAACTGGAGTTATTTTCAAATGGGCAAAGTTGCGAGCAGTCAGGCTTCGTCACAATGTGGCTCAGCTCAGCCCTTATTAGGAGAGAGCAGGGATAGCTCCTCGGAAGCAAAGCTCTCCCTTCACCTCCATTCATAAATTCTTCTCGCAGACCTCCCCTGCAGCCTCATCCAAATAGATGCCTTTACTGGGCTGGGGGGCTCGGAGGGTTTATTTCAGAATTTAGAGGAACATCACAGGGTTTACACCAAGGTGAACAGCAGACTGCGGAGTCCTGGGCAGTGCTGAGTGCACGTGCACATTAGAATTGAGGCGCTCATGTCAGTGTTTACTGCATCTCAGAGACCCTTCATCAGAGGTCAGAGTGACGCTGTCAACCTTTGTCTCTATTGGCAGAAGCACTCAAGATCAGTGCCAGGTAGTTACAGTAACCCGGTCACGCTTTCTGTCAGTGTTTATGGTGACAGAAGATCTTTGAGCAGAGGTAAGAGTAACCCTGTCACACTTTCACTCAGTGTTAACCCTAACACAGAGATCCTCCATCAGAGGCCAGAGCAGCTCTGTCAAGCCTTTGTCACTGTTTACAGTGACACTTGAAGCCTTTCTCCAGAGGACAGTCACACTGGCTAGATCGTTTGATCAATAACACTGCCATGATATTGCCATGGTTTACGGCATGGGTACTCACAAACTTTCTCTCAGGGGCCAAATTTACAGTGTGGTTTCTGGCTGAGGGCCGCACCGGTGGGGGCGGGGCCAGTGGGGGACGGGGCGGGGCTAGAGCAAAAAAAAACTATGACCATGGGGTTGAACACAGGCCACTGCAGCGGACGCCTTCATCCACTGAGCCACCAGACCCGGTATGCACACATATCTATCTATCTATCTATCTATCTATCTATCTATCTATCTATCTATCTATCTATCTATCTATCTATCTATCTATCTATCTATCTATCTATCTATCTATCTATCTATCTATCTATCTATCTATCTATCTATCTATCTATCTATCTATCTATCTATCTATCTATCTCTCACTCTGTCCCCCGCCCTCTCTATCTATCTATCTATCTATCTATCTATCTATCTATCTATCTATCTATCTATCTATCTATCTATCTATCTATCTATCTATCTATCTATCTATCTATCTATCTATCTATCTATCTATCTATCTATCTATCTATCTATCTATCTATCTATCTATCTATCTATCTATCTATCTATCTCTCACTCTGTCTCCCGCCCTCTCTATCTATCTATCTATCTATCTATCTATCTATCTATCTATCTATCTATCTATCTATCTATCTATCTATCTATCTATCTATCTATCTATCTATCTATCTATCTATCTATCTATCTATCTATCTATCTATCTATCTATCTATCTATCCCTCACTCTGTCTCCCGCCCTCTCTATCTATCTATCTCTCACTCTGTCTCCCGCCCTCTCTATCTATCTATCCCTCACTCTGTCTCCCGCCCTCTCTAACTATCTATCTATCTCTCACTCTGTCTCCCGCCCTCTCTATCTATCTATCTATCTATCTATCTATCTATCTATCTATCTATCTATCTATCTATCTATCTATCTATCTATCTATCTATCTATCTATCTATCTATCTATCTATCTATCTATCTATCTATCTATCTATCTATCTATCTATCTATCTATCTCTCACTCTGTCTCCCGCCCTCTCTATCTATCTATCTCTCCGTCCATCACTCTGTGTGTCTCCCTTTCTCTCTGTCTCTCTCTCCGTCCATCACTCTGTTTGTCTCCCTTTCTCTCTGTCTCCCTCCCTGTTTGTCTCCCTCTCGCTCCCTTTGTCTCCCTCCCTGTTTGTCTCCCTCTCGCTCCCTTTGTCTCACTCACTGTTTGTCTCCCTCTCGCTCCCTCTGTCTCACTCACTGTTTGTCTCCCTTTCACTCTGTCCCCTCCCTCTCTCTCTCTCCCTCTGTCTCCCTCCCTCCCTATCCCTTCCTCTGTCTCCATCTCCCTCCCTCTGTCTCCCTCCCACCCTCTGTCTGCCTCCCTCCCTTTGTCCTCCCTCTGTCTCCCTGCCTCTCTCTCCCTCCCTCTCTCTGTCTCTCTCTCTCTCCCTTCCTCTCAGTCTCCCTCCCTCTCTCTCCCTCCCTCTGTCTCACTCACTGTTTGTCTCCCTTTCTTTCTGTCCCCCTCCCTCCCTCTCTCTCTCCCTCTCCCTCCCTCTCTCCGTCTCCTTCCCTCTCTCTATTGCTCTCTCTTTCTCTCTGTCTCCCTCACTCTGTCTCCCTCCCTCCCTCCTCCGTTCTCCCTCCGTCTCCCTCCCTCTCCCTCCCTCCCTCCCCCTCCCTCCCCCTCCCTCTCTCTCTCCCTGTCTTCCCCCCTCTCCCTGTCTTCCTCCCTCTCCCTGTCTTCCTCCTCTCCCTGTCTTCCCTGTCTTCCTCCTCTCCCTCTCTCTCCCTCCCTCTTCCTCCATCTGTTGCACTCTGTCTTCCTCCCGCTGTCACCTCACCCCCTGCTCTCACTCCCTGCTGCCCTCCATCACCTCACCCTGCTGTCCTCTGTCACCTCACCCCGCGCTGAGACGGCTTCCAGGGAACGCACACGGCCGCCGCACCCAAGTACTTCACAGGTCTTTTAAAGACCATTCACTTGTTAATGAGACTTTGTGTATTTCACCTCTTCTTAGCGCCCCTGCATCTCCACTCAATCAGAGGGGAGATGCAGGGGCACTAAGAAGAGGTGAAATACAACAAAGCCTCATTAACAAGTAAATGGCCTTTAAAAGAATCGCCCGGCCTCACAGCTCCGCGCTGCTGTAACCGGCGGTGTTCGCTGACAAGCACAGGCACTATGTCTGCAAGGTCCGCGGGCCGCCAAGGAAGGCTTGCCGGGCCGCTGACGGCCCGCGGGCCGTACTATGAGTACCCGTGGTTTACGGTAACAGTGAAATTGTCATTACAGTAACGCTGATGTGTCGGAATTTACAGTAATACCTGGGAGCTTTTATCAGCTTCATAGAAAATGATATTGAGCCTTTTGACATTTTCACGCTAATATTGTACGGTTTTCCACAGGATTACAGGAAGATTGTGGAGGGTTTTTTCATATCTATATTAATATAAATGAGTTTTTGTCAGTTTAACAGTAATATAATTAGGCTACTGCCATAGTTTATATTACCACGGTTTGGAGTTTAGCACCCTTTACAGTGGCATTGTGAAAGCTTTGTCAAGATTTAGAGTAACATTGTCAGATTTTGTGATTGTTAACAGTAACACTGTAAACCTTTTTGGCAATGTTTATATTACCAATGTAACACCTCTGTCAGTGTTTAGCACACCACTGTAGATAGTTTTCAGTATTTAAGTAGCATTCACTGGAGATCTTTTCTCAAGGACAACAGTAACACGTGGGGGGGAGGGCAGGGGGGGGGGCGGGTCTTATATGTATTTACAACAACAATTTCGAGTTTTGCCAAGCTCTACAGTAATACTGCAATGTTAGCTTGTTTATTGACACAATCGATTGTGTCCGGGGATACATTAGCTTCTGTCCTGGTTTACAGTTACACTGACCCTATTTACAAAACAGTAAAACTATACATTTGTCGACAGTGTTAACAATGACGCTACTGAGACATAGGTCGTTTTTCCCGAACAAAACATGCATAGGGTTGAAACGTTGACACAATAGTAGTGTACTTTTTTTACTTGATTCTGGAACATTTCACTCTATGTCAGAATGTGTATCAGTCACCCTTGTAGCCTCAATCAGTCACTAATTATGTACATAGACGGCATAGCACTTTACACCCACTTATTTCCCTTGCACTGCACCATTGCACCATGTGGGAGCACCAATTTATCTCTAATTGTCTTGAATATGAAAGCCCAATGATTTTACGTTTTGTTGAAAAATGTAATAAAACATTGTTGTTTGAAACAGAACCAATCTGTTAATGTTTAAAATTTCCAAGGAAGAAAAGATTTACACTTCCCCCTCAAGAGGCCATCGTTTCCTTTATCAACTTTCCAAAAGTGGCATTTTCAGAATTGTAACTTAAAATCCACCTTCACCATTAAAGAGGATTTTAACTTACAATTCTTTAGAGACTAAACTCAACATTTCTACCTACTCCCATTTTAATGTTACCACTTATTAAAAATATTAAGGTAATCCAATGTTATCCTATTGAAGAGGTAGGCCTTTCAGTAGTGAAATACTAATTTAATAGTTTTTCACTACCAGGACATGTAGAACTTGAAAGTAAATGTCCAGTTTTTTAAATACACTGCACTCTGTTTATTGGGTGTTTATTGCCTACATTAGGGGTGACATACATGTATTAAAAAGAAAGGTTTATGCCTGAAAAAACTTTTATTTTGCAAGGTCGATATGGCAGTTTAAAACTGCACACATATGCTGAATTGGCAGAACTACTTAAGTAGGTGGCACAATGAGTGCTGAATGTCCAGTAGTAGCATTCATTGTACAGGCTCTGGTTTCATGCAGTAGCACTTTACTAGGGACTCAAAAGTAATTGGAATGTGCCATTTGGTGTCTTACACACAATGTTTAAAGGAGAGAGAACAAGCACTTTAGCACTAGTAGCAATGGTAAAGTGCCCAGAGTTCTGAAAGTCAACAAAAGCTGGTTCAAAACACAGGAGGTTGAAGGAAAAACATTTGGGGTTGACCATGCAGAAAGGGTGGATATGTCCAACAGTTATCAATTCGTTCGGTCATCAGGGACTTCTAAAATGTAATTGTGCCAGGTACGTTTTTACCTGCAAGTCACTTTACATTGCAAATACTGAAAGCAGTGATGGGAAACACTTCTGCAAGGCTTCTGCAAGTTGGATTTGGTAAGGTTTACTTTCTGGAGCATGACAGCAAGTTTTCAAGAAAGAAGTGTGGGTTTTTCTTCAAGGAAGTTAGAGGTTCTGGTGTGGAGATAAATAAGGGTGATGAATGGTAGTGGGGCTATACATATACATTTGACTAGGGGCAGTGCACGGTACCTAGAGGTACAAATTCATAGCACCTGTCTCCCCAGAAGAGTTGGTTGTCCTAGTCTGAAAAGCATTTAGAAAGGAAGAGTAGGTCTGAGAGTAGGTCTCGGGAGGTCACATGCATGCTGAGAGTCTAGTGCACATGACAAAGAAAGCAAATTGTGTGGTTGCCCTTCAATATATGTGGAGCTAGAAGTCATTACCAGGCCCCTGTTTACTTCTGCCATACATCACGCTGGTCCAGGGAAAAAGTCTCCTATGCAGTGTCGAGACAGAACGTTTGCTGTTGCCGTCTGGGCTGGCCCCCTGATCTTCATAAGAGAAACGCGCATTTGTTGCGCTCCACTGCATAGGAGACGTGAGGTCCTTTTGCTCTTCCACCTTGGTATTTAATGCCTCATGCCACCGTGGTTGATTGATTCCCTTGGGGGTCCCTTGGTTGATTAATCCTCAATTGACAGCAGAATATGGTAGCTGCATGATCATATACACGACCCTGAGTCTTACTGGGCCTTCTAGGCTGTCCCGCTCGTTCTTGTCCTGATGAAGACCCGCATTGACTAATACAATAATGCTCCTTGGGTTGAAACGTCGACTTTTTCCCTGGACCTGTTGAAAGACTCTGTGTCAAGACCTATTCATTTAATCCAACAGAGCTATTCAAATATCGTTGTTGTTCTGGCCTTTCAAAAAACTATATTTCTGTGAAATTCACTTTGTATATATTGTGCACCTTCACTACTGCACTGAGCACTATATTCACCTTGTCACAAATTGCAACGCATTTTATGTTGTGTTCTTACGTTTTGACAGCCTCATGAATCAATGGTGGTATTCTTAAATGACGTAATTTATAAAGCTTTCGAATACCCTCTATGGTGTCTCTAGGTGTGTTACTTACATGTGGTTTTCTTGAAGAATTATTTGTCCCTGTGAGTAAACCAATGACTGGTTAAAGGGCTTTAAAGGAATTATCTTTACCCGACAGAATCAATTGTTCACATTATATTTCATTGCCCAGGTTCTGAGGGATACTGGGTCACCCCATTGTTTATTTATTCATACATCACGCTCCAGGCAGCCAGCGATCTTATGACAACATATTATGGTGGCTCCTTCTCCGTGCTCTCTACTGGCAAACACAAATGCAACGGGATATTGTGTGTTTATTCAACTTAGGGTGCCTGCTCTGTGGTGAATGAAGCACTGACTTGTAAACAATGCTATGATCAAGCAGTCCCACATTTGTAAAATGTCACACAGCGCAATGTCTCATTGCATTTTTCTAATAAATCGATGCTTACTTTTGTGGGTGGCCATCGGGCATCATGGCTAAAACCAACCAAGATCTGGCACCACCAGTTGTCCAAGTAATATCAGATCCATCCTCACACTTAGATGCTCAACAAGGATTGTTGACTCTGTTGTAGTGAGTCGCAACTTGCAGCCACTCACTCAATGAAATGTAGACTGTCTCACAGGTACACAACATCCACCTGTCTGAGAGAAGGCTCAGGATCCCTTCAGAAGAGAGGTGGCTCTACACACAAACAAAAGTGTTCCCATTCTTCCTGGTTGAAAGGTGTCCTTTAAATGCAAATCACTTTTATTATTTGATTATCTCACCATCTGTTTCCCTGGCAAGTTTTTTCTGAAAACCCATCTCTCCTCTATTGCATCTAAAAACGAAATGTATCTTTATAATCCCACTATTGTGTACTATCTCCCAGAGACCCCATTCTGTGGTGACACATTATGGTCCTGTACAGCTGGAAGAAAGACACCCAGCACATGCAGCCAAGCTGTTCTCTGCTGCATGCCATTATGATCTCTGCAGAAGCTCAACTGGTGAGACCGGCTGTTAGTATGAAGCAAGGAAACACCACACAACATCTTCTCTTAGTATGAATCAAGGGAGCACAGTACAACAGGAAAATGCTGCGCTTATGATAGGGTCAGAAAACACTGCATAGCACCCCAAAGCTGCTCTTAGGCTAAATTAGGGGAACACCACACAACAGCCAAAAGCTACTCTTAGCAGAATGCAAGAGCACACCACACAACAGCCAAAAACTGCTCTTAGGAGAATGCAAGAGAACACACACAACAGCCAAAAGCTGCTCTTAGGAGAATGCAAGAGAACACCACACAACAGACAAAAGCTGCTCTTAGGAGAATGCAAGAGAACACCACACAACAGACAAAATCTGCTCTTAGGAAAATGCTAGAGAACACCACACAATAGATAAAAGCTGTTCTTAGGAGAATGCAAGAGAACACCATACAACAGCCAAAAGCTGCTCTTAGGAGAATGCTAGAGAACACAACACAACAGACAAAAGCTGCTCTTAGGAGAATGCAAGAGAACACCAAACAACAGCCAAAAGCTGCTCTTAGGAGAATGCAAGAGAACACCACACAATAGCCAAAAGCTGCTCTTAGGAGAATGCAAGAGAACACCACACAACAGACAAAAGCTGTTGCTCTTAGGAGAATGCAAGAGAACACCACACAACAGACAAAAGGCTGCTTTTAGTATGAATCAAGAAAACACTGCATAACAGCTAAAAAATGATCATAGTTTAAATCAAGGAAACCCCATACAATAGCCAAAGCTGCTCTTAGGATATGGTGAGAAAACACCACACACCAGCCAAGGCTGCTCTTAGTATAAATCAGGGAAACACCGTGCAACAGCCAAAAACTGCTCATAGTATAAAGCTAGGAAACTGCACAACAGCCAAAAGCTGCTCTTAGTATAAAGCAAGGGAACACCACACAACAGTCAAAAGTTCCCCTAAGTATAAAGCTAGGAAACACTGCACAACAGCCAAAAGATTAAAGCTGGGCGTAGTGGGCGTAGTGAGGCTACGCGGAGCATCACGGAGAGGGGGCAAATCTACGCCCACTCGCACACTCCACGTAGCCCCACTACGCGCCACCCGCCTCCCTCCCGCCCGCTTTTAAAATACATTAAGTATAATGTTAAACTTTAAAAAAACAATGTTTAAGTAAATTAAATAACTTACCTGAGCTGCGGCGTCCCGGGGCTCCCTCTTCCATCTCTCGCCAACGACTTCCTCACAAATACGCATGCGCGGCCGCCCGCGCATGCGCATTTGTCACGACAAAGGTGCATGTGCGGGCGGCCGCGCATGCGCATTTGTGAGGAAGTTGCAAGCTGCAGTGGTCTCCCAGCGGGAGCCCCCGGCACTTAATTTTTTTACAAATTAAGCACTGTGTTAGGCCCTAGTCTGTTGAACAACAGAGAGTGAATGGACTGTTTCTGTGCAAAGGAACACATTACACCTGCGCATGCTTCCCACTCATGGGCAGTTCTTTGAGTGTTTACATCAGGCTGTTCAACGAGTGTTTACCATAGGTGGGCAAGGGATTGCAAGCAAAATGGCTGGGGCTGTGCGATAGGAAAAATTATCAAAAACTCTGAAATTTTTTACAAACTGGTTAAGTGCAGGATCAGGGTTGCACACTGCACACCTCTCCTCGCAGCCTCTAAGCAATGCTGTGCCGCCCCAGAAAACCATGTCAAGGGTTGGGGTTTACTTGACATCCAGAGATGCCGGTTCCATAGAAACCCAACTATCAGTGGTGTAACGAAGCTTGATGCCCCCCCCCCCCAACTCGCAAGGTACATGGAGGGCCCCTCTCCGGACTTAAGCAGGAGCTCAAGCCAGGGCACTGGGCTGAGGGGTCCCGCTGGGGCTGCAGGGGCCTATGTTAAGCCACTGCCGACTATGGGAATTCTTGCAGCTCTCACGGTGAGAAAGGTCACGACATAAAAATCTGATGAACAGTGAGCTGTGTATACATAAAAGGTATGCCTGCCAGGGACACCGGGGACGCTCCAAGAGACGATCGAGTTCCTCCCGACCTGCCCATACCAAGATGGCGGAACAGAACTAGGGCAGCCACGTACATTAGAAAACCGTCAAGTTGACGGGCACCATGATGCAACACTGAATAGCAGGCGAGTGAACTCGTGAGTGCCTCAGTTGTTAAAATCAGCAGGAACGAGGGACTATGTAGAACAGGAGTGTTGCTGTCACAGAGTCGTTCATTATCTGTGAAGAACAAGTGCAATGGGGTCAGCATTCTCCACTGTGAGTCACATAGCAAGAACACGTCTGTGCGTAGACGAGCAGCAGAGGTGAGTCAATCCCATGGCTAGTGGCAGTTTGTGTTCTAGTTTTTCTTTGTTTATTGTTACAGTGCTGGAAATAGGAATACACATTGGCAAAGGCAATAGGTCCTGCCAATGCAAGAGCTACTGGCTTTGCCAATATGTTTTTATCCATATTTTATACCAGTGTGGCTTCTGTTCACCATGGCTAAAAGTGGAATAAAGGAGAGTGGTGTAGAATGTAATATTGTAAACTGGAGTATCGTGGCGTATTGTGGAGTGATGTGGAGTGTTGTAGAGCGGAGTAGAGTGTTGTAGAGTGGAGTAGCATGTCATAGAGTGGAGTGGCATAGAGTAACAAAGTAGTGTGTCGTAGAGCAGAGTGGAGTGGCATAAAGGGTGTTGTGTAGAGTGGAGTAGAGTGTTGCAGAGTGGATTGCTGTAGAGTAGAGTGGCATAGAGTGGAACAGTGTAGTAGAGTGGAATGGCATAGAGTGGGGCGGCATAGAGTAGAGTGGAGTATTGGAAAGGAGTAGTGTGATGTTTAATAGAGTGGAGTAAAGTGGCATTGAGTGGCAATGAGGGAGTTGCATAGAGCATTGCAGAGTGCTGTGGAGTTGCATGGAGTGTAGTTGTGTTTAATGGAGTAGAGTGTCAGAGTAGAGTAACGTGAAGTGGGGTGTCATTGAGTGGAGTCTTGTAGAGTGTATAAGAGTGGCCTAGTGTGAAGTGACGTAAAGTGCAAAACAGATTGGTGTAGAGTACACTCTCATAGAGTGCATTGGTTTTGATTAAAGTGCTGTAGAGCACATTGGCGCAGAGTGCAATGATGTAGAGTACAGTGGCATAGAGTGCAGTGGTGTAGAGTTGAGTGGAGTGGTGCAAAGTGGAGTGATGCAGATGGAGTGGCGCATGGTTGAGTGGCGCAGGCAGGAGTGGCGCTGGGTAGAGTAAAGTGGCAAAGAGTGCAGTAGTGTAGAGTGCAGTTGCGTATGTAGATTCAGAATAGAGTGAAGTGGTGTAGAGTGGAGTGGTGCAGGATGGAGTAGAGTGGTGCAGGGTAGCGTGCAGAGGTGTAGAGTAGAGTGACATATAATAGAGTCGCGTAGAGTGCAGCAGAGTGGCATAGAGTTGAGTGGTGCAGAGTAGAGTGTAGTGGTGCAAAGTAGAGTGGCGTAGAGTTCAGTGGCAGAGAGTACAGTCTTGCAGAGTAGAGTGCAGTGGTGTGGTGTTGAGAGCAGTGCTATAGAGTAGAGCGGTGCAGAGTTTAGTGGTGCAAAGAGCAAAGACAGAGTACAGTGGTGCAAAGTAAAATGGAGTGGCAAAGAGTGCAGTGACATTAATTGCAGTGGTGTACGGTGGCAAAGCGTGCAGTGATGTAGAGTGCAGTGGTGTAGAGTGTTTTAGAGCAGAGCAGCCACGGCCCCTGCAGGTAAGAGAGGTGGGGCGGTTGGGCCCTGTGAGGGGGTATTTCGACGGATGATGATGAAGGAAAATTAAATAAATAATTAATTTTCCCTCATCATCGTCCGTTGAAATTCCCTCCCACCGGGGCCCACCACTCTAACCTGCACGGGCCGCAGCTGGAGCAGAGTATAGTGGTGTAGAGTGCAGTGGTGCAGAATAGTTAGCGTAGAGTGCACTGGCCTAGAATAATAGGTAGAGTGGCGTAGAGTGCAGTGGTGTAGAGTAGGATGGTGCAAAGTAGAGTGGAGCAGCAGAGTTCAGTATCATAGAGTGGAGTGGTGCAGAATGGGTAGAGTGGTGTAAAGTGCCGTTGCACAGAGTAGATTGTTTCAAGTAGAGTGAAGCGGTGTGGCGTGGAGTGGTGCCGGGTAGAGTGTAGTGGCATAGAGCAGTGGTGTAGAGTGCACTGATGTGGAGTGGTACAGAGTAGAGTGCATTAATGCAGAGTGGAGTGGCATAGAGTGGAGTGTCGTAGAGTGGAGTGGTGTGGAGAAGACTGGAGGGGCCTACACTGGAGTGGTGTAGAGTGCAGTGTGGAAGAGCGCAGTGGGGAAGAGTAGGATAGAGTGGCGTAGTGTACAATAATGTAGAGTGGCATTGAGCGCAGTGGCATAGAGTAGAGTGTTGCAAAGTATAGTGCTGTAGAGTGCAGTTATGCAGAGTTAATTGGTGTAGAGTACAATGAAGTAGAGTGCATTGGTTTTGAGTAAAGTGGTGTAGAATGCATTAGTGTGGAGTACAGTGGTGTAGAGTGTAGTAATTAGAGTAAAGTGCAGTGGTGTAGAGTTGTGCAAAGTAGAGTCGAGTGGCGCAGAGTAAGGTAGGGTAGAGTGGAGTGGTGCGCGGTAGACTGGAGTGGTCCAGGATAGAGTGGGGTGAAGTGCAGTGGCATTCAGTGAAGTGGTGGAGAGTAGATTAGTGATACAGAGTGGATTGGCATAAAGTGCACTTGGATAGAGTAGAGTGGCATAGAGTGGAGTGGTGCAGAAAAGAGTGGAGTGGCTGAGACTGGGGTGGTGTAGAATTCAGTTGCAAAGAGTACAGTAGTTCATAGTATAGTAGAGTAGGGTATAGTGCATTGGCCAAGAGTGGTGCAGATTAGAGTAGAGAGGCAGAGAGTGAAGTGGCGCAGAGTGGAGTGGTGTAGAGTGGGATGGTTTAGAATGGAATGGTGTAGAGTGGAGTGGCGTAAAGAGGAGTGGCGTAGAGTAAAGTGGCACACAGTAGAGTGCAGTGGCATGGAGTGGTGCAGAGTAGAGTAGAGTAGAGTAAGAATGGTGTGGTGTGGTGGCACATCTTCAATTGAAATGACCATTGCATTTGCACAGACATACAGTTTTACTGATAAAGTTATATATCACTCAAACGATAATGTGCTGCTGAAATTTCAATCACCTAATGTAGTGATTTTTTTTTATCAGATTAAAATTTTTGTTTACACCACACTTCAGAATTACCAACAAATGAGCTTAATTTGGGCTTCCCAAATTCTGAATTATTCTGAAATGTCTGCACAGTTCATTTACAGACATTTAGATTTTGTTGTGTGCTAGAAAAAAATATACAGCCTTCCATACAGCACACCTCCAGTAGCCAGCATCTGTCACATAAATCCTCTCATATTGAGCTCAGAGGAAGAAAAGTAAACAGCAAGCTCCTTTGAAAGACACAGCCTGACATTTGACCTCTCTCTTTGAATGCACAGCTAATGTGACAAGATAAGAACAAACTTTAAAGGCCTGTTTAGAGAAATTGTAAATAGGAAATTAGCCAAGGAAGGGACACACTCACCCTGGGCCGCCTATAACAAATAAAGCCAGCAAATAGAAAAGAAGCAAATGTGAGTTACAAGGACAATGGTAAGCAATGGACAGAATGCAATCCTATGGAAGCGTTCTGAATGCCTCCAAGATGTAATTGGCAAACAAGACAGCTGTCCTCTCTGGTGGGCTTCGGCCTACAACGATTCTGAGAACCGACATACTTAATGGAACAGAAAGGGGGGGGGGTACTGAAGGCCCATGCCATGAGGGGCAGAGTCACGAGAAGCAGATTCAATGAAAGTTTGCTTATGGTCTACAAATTCAAATGGGTTTGTTTTGCAATCTCAGTCCCCAAAAACTGACAGCATAAAGATTGTGACAGTATCCCAAAAATCTCGTTCTATAACATGGCTAAGATAACTCCGCTGGCTAATGCATGTGCTGTGGAGTGATGTGCATAATCTCTGATCACAAGTTTGAATCGTTATGAAATATCAAAGCAGATTAATCGATTAGCTTCTAAGTACTGCCTCCAATCGACAGGTCACAGGTTTGTATCCTAGGATGGCTTAGTGTTTCAGTGCTTTTGGGGCAGAAAGCCTTACGTCACCAGTTCCAACTCTGGAGGAAAGAATGGGTTATGTGTCCGCTGCAAATATCCGCATGTAATGAAATCTGCAAGACAAACCTTTGAATACTTTTACGTTTTTACTCAATGTTTTGTTTTCGCACAAGGTTGATAAAAAGAATACAAGTGCGCTCCATAGTAATTAACACCTGTTATTTACTTTCAAAACCCAATTAAGTTTGTATTCTATGCTTTTGTAAACACACACAGGCCAAAATACAGCGGATACATACTGAATATACCAAATAAAGCACTTTCATACCAGCGTTTAGCACTTGAATATTTGTGACATGGAAGCCAATGTGCCTGTGTCTCCTCTGTTCGGCGCCTGACTGTGCAGCAAGATCTGGCTCAGTCCATCTGGCCTCCTTCCACATAACTGAGCCCAGCATGGCAGAAACTCGGGCAAAAGGCATTGCTGATGTTCCTTGAAATGAGGCATTTGGAGTCAAGAGGCTGGTGGAGAACAGACCCTCCAATGCCCAGGACACCCTGCAGGCTGCTGGTGACACACTATTTTGTGGATGAGTTTAAGTTTATTTGTTGATTAATTAAAATCATTACAAATAAAAAATACAAAATAGTGAATATCCACAGCAACATCTAACTAAACATATACATATACAAATACAGTGAGATTTTTTTGATTTTTTTTGTTTTAACCAGGGTAAGATCTACAACAGAGCCCTAACACAAGTTGCAAATAACTGTTAGCAACAGAATATAGGGTGCCGTGTACTTACAGCACCAGAACTAAAGTGCCTTGTAATAGCAGCAAATATAAACAATTTTAACAATATGCCAATAACAGTTAGCAACAGAAAAAACGTGCATTATAATTTCAGCTCCAAAACTAAAGAGCCTTATGCTAGCAGCAAAAAGTTGCAACATTTCAGGGGGGAAACTACAACATTAAAATAACTTGTACAAACAACAAGAATTACACATAATCAAAATAAATTTAAAACACATTAAAATAGCCCACATACTCGCTAAAAGACACTTAAGAACATTATATCATTACCATTTTTCTATTAACTTTCATAACAAGTATTTCATTTACTTAAAATGTCTGCTTTACAAAGTTTATTTTCAGCCATAAAAAAAAACTTAACAAATTGGTAAATAATATGAATGTTAACACCTCTTAGACATAAAATAATTGCAGTCCTACATGATCTAACCCCCAATTCCTTAAAAATAGGCTTCAAAACGATCTTCCGCTCTTCTAACAAATTTGGACATAGAGTTACTATGTGCAGTAAGGTTTCGTCACACAGCCCACATAGCCTACAAATACTCGACGGCCATTTATTCTCCCATTTTGGGATTCCATCTTTAGTTGGATATATCCCAATCCTTAATAACATGAATTTATTTTTAATCAGAGGTTTTAACCCTTTCCGTGCTTGTGACGGAGCGGTTCCGTCATGCGCGACGGTCGCGCTGTGCGCATGACGGAACCGCTCCGTCACGGCCTCGCCCGCGCACGGAACCTTCAGCGTGGCGCGGAAATCCGCGCCGCGCTGAAGGGGTTAAATGAAAGAGCAAATACGGTTGGGGCGACAATTTGCCAAAAGAATTAACTATTGACCATAAGTGATTTTTTTTCCTTAATTCATCTTTATCTGTTATAGTAGACAGTAAGGCTGCTGTTTGGTTGATTGATTTTTTATAGACCATTTTGCTCCTCACTTCATTTACTAAGTTTGGGCATTCAAAATTGCATAAACACTCATTTAAATAAACTTGCCAGCTACTCGAATATTCACCTTTCGAAATCTCAAGCCAGCACAGATTAGCTTATGAGCCCTCTTCAGCTCGAGATATTGACAGTAAAGACTTTAAATATGTAGATTGTTGAGGGAATATACATACCTCTCCGCAGTACACAAGTCCTTTTCACGGTTGGATTATATCTTCGTACCTCGGGCGATCGCGACACGGGTACTATCTGCAGCGATCCTTCCTAGAGGACTGTCAGATCACTCGCCGGTGTCGGTAGCATAGCAGTGGGGCAGGGGGCGGCAGCCGTTTCGTTGGCAGCTAGCGGTGTGCAACTTGCAAAATCCAGCTTATGAGAGATGTATGAGGGAGGCGATCGCGGATTACCTTGTCGCCAACGCGGGGTCAGCCCCCAACGCGGTAATACTTTGGGAAGCCCTGAAGCCCACCCTTCGTGGGGTAGACATTGCATGGTGTGTGGCAGCCCGTAGAGAGCGTCGGGAAGCGTTGGTTAGGGCGGAGGTGGAGGGACTTGATCGTCGGAGTCGGGGGACAGATAGCGGGCTGGCGGTGCGACAGCTGCTGCTGGCACGACAGTCTTATGCCTCCCTCCTGCTGGACGAGGCTCACCAGGTGTGGCTAGCGACGCGCAGTAGAATTTATCAATAGGGCGACAAGTCGAGCACGATGCTACATCGGCTCTGCCAGGGTGCGTTTGCTCCACAGGTCCTGCCGGGGGTGCTAGATGAGAGGGGAGCGTTGATTATTGACCCGCTGATCATAGCAGAAAGCTTTGCCGCCTACTATGCGGATCTCTATGCCCCAAAGGAATGCCTTGCGGAGGCAACAGTGGTCAAATTCCTAGAGGACCTCCCGCCTAGGGCGGTGTCAGACGAGACGCGCCACCAGCTGGAACTCCCCCTCTCGGAGGAGGAGTTGGGTAAGGCCTTAGGGGAATTCAATTCCGGGAAGGCGCCGGGACCCAATGGGTTCCCAAGCGAGTTTTTTCGTCGCTACCACTTACAATTTGCACCATACTACCGTGCGGCGGTTGAGGAGGCCAGGGAGACCGGCCGGCTCCCACGGGACTGGCGACATGCGGAGGTGGTGGTATTCCATAAGCCTGGTCGGCCTCCGGAGCAGCATTCGTTCTATCGCCCCATCTCTCTCCTAAATGTTGAGGCCAAGGTCCTGGCCAAGGCCCTGGCTAATCGCCTTCTGCCTTATATCTCGACCCTGGTTCATCCAGACCAGGCCGGATTTATGCCTCATAGAGCTACGCGGCACAATATTCGGAGGGCTCATGCTGCGTTGGCGGCGGTTCGAGGGAGGGGGGAGCCGGCGGCGCTTTTACTGGCAGATATGGACAGGGCATTCGATTCTTTAAGCTGGATTTACCTGTTTGCACTACTTCGCCGGATTAATCTTGGCCCTCGGTTCCTGTCATATGTGAAGCTTTTGTATACTGACCTGACGGCTTCGGTCCGCGTGGCGGGCACGGTCTCCCCCGGCTTCCCTATTTGTCGGGGTACTAGACAGGGGTGCTACCGGTTGCCCTAGTTATTCGCCATCGCCATGGAGCCATTGGTGGCATGGGTGCGTATAGATGCGCAGTTGCAGGGTTTTGAATGGGCCCCTGGACTGTCGGACAGAATAGCCTTATATGCCGATGACGTTTTATTCTTCCTAACAGCATTAGATAGGTCGGGACCACGCATACTGGAGATAATGCGAATCTTCGGGGAAACATCTGGGTTATATATGAACCCTCGTAAGTCCACGTTGTGGGTCTTGGGCGGCCGGGTGGGAGTGGGAGAGTGGGCGTCTGCGCTGCAAACGGCAGATGGAGGACTCAAATATTTGGGGGTCTTCCTGTCGGAGGTGCCGGAGATATCGTGGGAACGAAATGTGGCGCCGGTCTGGGAACGCCTCCGGGAAGACGTTGCGTCCTGGTCCCGAATGCCGCTGACGATATACGGTAGATCGGCGATCTTTAAGATGGTGGCACTTCTCCGCCTAGTGTATCAACTTCAGAATCACCCGTACCCGATTGCACCTCGCTGGTTCCGAATGGTGAATTCGGTGCTAGGCCAGTTTCTGTGGGGACCGGGGGAGGTGCGGGTGGCGTTGCGCACGTGCTTTCTCTCCACCTATTGTGGAGGGCTTGCGACCTCCGACATACTCTCGTACTATCAGGCATCGCACCTGCTGGTCCTCAACGAGTGGTGGTATGGGGACAGAGGGGACCCGGCATATGCCCTAGAGAGACAGCTAATGGGGCGACATACTCTCCACACAATCCTATACTCAGCAGCGCTGCGGAATGTGCTGCCACAGGTGTCCAGAGTGGTCTTTCAGATTTGCCGGTAGTCCCTGAGGCGAATGGGGTGGTGGAACACACTAACGGGGGAAACTCCGTTATGGCACAATGGACGACTGCCGGAACTGGCGGCGCTGCAGGGGTTTGGCGGGTGGGACGACATTGGTATATCCACCCTAGGCGACGTGATGAGGAATGGGTCCCTTAAATCGTTTCGGGATTTACAGCAAGAATTTGGTATGCCCCGGACACAGTTTTGCCGCTACCTCCAGCTCCGCCATGCGCTTTCCCCTAGCCTGGAGGGTCTTGCTGACATTCCCGAATTTAGCCCATTGGAGGCGAAAGTCTTTATGGGTGATCTTGTCACCAAAAAGATATCGCGGATCTATCAGTCCCTGGTCACCCATAGTGCGCCCACCTTGGACAAACTGCGGAGGGTGTGGGAGGAGGATGTTGGCTCGTTGGAAGAGGAGGATTGGACAGAGGCCCTGGCCGCCCCCCGGGCAGTGGCCATTGCGATACGCCTCCGCCTGGTCCAATTCAAATACCTACACCGGGTATACTATTCTCGGGCGCGACTGCACCGAGCGGGCTTGATAGCTTCCCCGGAATGCCTCAGGTGTGGTAGGGAGGAGGGCACATTCCTACATACGGTCTGGCATTGTTCGTCGCTGGATCGGTTTTGAAGGGGGATCTTTTCCTGTTTGTCTGAGGTCCTGGGATGGCTGCTCCCGCGCACGCCGCAGCTCGAGTTGTTACACGTCATGGATGGCATCGGGGGCAATATTTATAAACGGCACCTCATGCTGCTTGGTCATACGCTGGCGAAACGTGATATTGCCAGGATGTGGAAAGATGAGCGGGCCCCTTCGGTGGTCGCCTGGTAAAATGGCCTAGACTTTTGTATGGGGCTGGAACAACCTATTTTTGTGGCTCGGGGCTGTCTGCGTAAGCATTTTAAGATATGGAAGCGGTGGGCGGATTATCGGGGCTTGTGGCTGGAACCCCCAGCAGGGACGGAAGATCTCCCAGTGGGATTAGGGCAGTGCTAGAGTGGAGGGGCCTGCGATTTGGGGGTAGGGGGGCTGCAGGGGGTGCAGGTGCGTTTCGGGTGGGACGGGCCTCTATTAGAGCGAGTAGGCCGTCGTTCCTATTCCTTTCAGTGGACTATGGGTGCGGGCGGGTGAGCGGTTCTCAGTGGGCAGAGCGCAACTTGAAGGGGGGGGGGGGGTGGTGATCCGAGATTCCACTTTAGATCAAAGAATGTGTTTGCTTTGTTTTTTCTTTGTGGTTCCTTTTCTTAAAAATTGAAAATGTCCTTTGCTGTGTTATTGCTTTGTAACTGGATGCTGCAGCGGCCTCTGGGGTACAGAGCCCTGCTTATAATGTGCAAATGACAAATAAAATTTGTTGTTAAAAAAAAAATAATGTAGATTGTCGGGCCAATATCTGTTTTTTTAGACCAAATTCGAGTCTTAAATTAGCACGACTAATATATCTGGGAACCCTAAAAACAGATTTATATGTCCTTACTTCTATGTCATCGAGCAGTTTCGCATCCTTGCCCCGAAAGATAGTAGAACCGTAGTCCAAAGATGGAATTAACTTTGCTCTCATGACCTTCAGCAAGTGATCGTAATTAGGACATACTAACTTATCCCTCAATTTTCTAAAGGCAAATGCGAGCGAAGTACCCTTTGCTTCAAGGTTATTAAAATGCTGCCTAAATGACAAACCATCATCAAATGTGATTCCCAAATATTTGTATGACTTTACACTTTCAATAACCAAACCTTTAATATTCCATTCTTCAACTCCCAATTTGCCTTTTCCCACTGTCATTATTTTAGTTTTTTTTGTATTTATTGTTAATACGTTTTGTGTAACATATATATTAAAAGAATCGATTAATCTTTTCAACCCTATAACAGTTTGACTTAATAAAATGGTGTCATCTGCATATTGTAAATATTTTATCACTTTATCCGACACAAAAGGGGAATGAGAGTTAACATAATTAAAATGGGCTGGGAGATCGGACATAAAAAGGTTAAAAAGGCAAGGAGCCAAGACACATCCTTGTTTTAAGCCTACATTAGCTTCTAGGCGACGGGTTGTATGTCTTCCGTCGCCAACTTTGATCTGTACCCAAGTATCGATGTATAATAATTTAATCATTTTTAAAAGTGTTTCAGATATATTCCAATTAATTAACTTCGACCAAAGAACATTTCAGGGCACAGAATCAAAAGCGGCTTTTAAATATATGAAACAAATATACAATTTTTGTTTCCTACACTTGGCTGTTTCGCCTAATAATGTCAATAAAATCAAATTAGTATAAGTTGATTCTCCCTTTCTAAAACCAGTTTGTAGATTTGGAATCAAATCCTCTGTTGTAGCCCATGATTCCAATTCGTCCAGCAGACAACTAGCAAATATTTTCGCATCTACACCTGTTAATGTTATTAAGCGATAGTTTGCGGGATTATCCCGGGGGCCACTTTTATAAATTGGTTGGATGATACTTCCCTTCCATGATTCCCGAATAAGGCCTGTTTTAAGCACATCATTAAACAGGAGCGTTAATAACTCTGGCCAGTTCTTTATCTTAGCTTTAAAAATGGCATTTGCAATACCATTCGGTCCAGGCGCTCATTAGATCTAATCTAATTTATTATTTTCTTTACTTTATCAACAGACTATGGCTCAATATCAATAAAACTTAGTGAATCATAAGCACTGGAATGTGACCCCCCCCATCTACTATCTCAGATTGGCAATGATGTAGATTACATTTACCTTCATCGCACTGTGGGCATTGAGAAACAGTTTTCAAATTGTGAAAAACGTTTACCCAACTTAATTCATCAATATTGACACTATTACTTCTATAATTACCATTTTCAAGGTTATTAATAATACCCCAAAATAGCCGCGCATCATTAGATTTGCATGCACAATGTAATTTAGACCAAGTTTCTTCATAATATGCCTGTTTAGCCTTCCAAATTTCGTTCTCATAACCCTTTTTCAGATCTCTAATTTGTAAGGATATCAAAAAATATGATGACCCTTTTGCTTTCCTATGTAGTAATCTTATTGTTTTATTAAGGCTTCTTTTAAGGTGTAATAGGCGATAAGAAAACCACCCTGGATTCTTAGGATTTAAAATTAAACCCCCAGAAGGTTTCTGGTTAGAAAATTTAACCAAAAGCGCATCACATAAACCAGGCCAAAGAGCAACCATAGATTTTCCTTCAACACCGACTTCCGCTCTGCACGAAGCCCGCGAAGTCTGAACCTCGGACGACCGAAGCCATTGCCGTTACCATTGCCAGAGCTCGGGCTCGAGCGGTGAGCAGAGCAGGTCCAGTGTCCAGTGTCTAGTGTCTAGGGCAGGGTAGTAGCCCGTGAAGCACGTGAAGCCCGTGAGGGAAGCTTGTCCTGCTCCCTCTGTGCAGGCCAGTTGGGGTGAGACAACTGGACCGACTGGGTTCCATCACGAGGAAAGCTGCCGAAGCCTGGGTCTGGCAGAACCCCTCTCTCTCCATTCCACAGTTAAACTAGTGCTCATCTACCACCACCAAGGCTGCCTTCGGCACTGTAGCAGGACACACTGATGAAACATGTTACACAACGAGAACACAAACAGCTCCAGAAACCAGTGCTGATAGAAATACCAATATCGATACCTACAAAGGAGGTGGGAAGAAATAAAGTCCAGCTAATGTTCAAGAAGTATTTTGTATTTGTATTTGAGGATTTATAAAGCACCAGAATCACCCCCGAAGGAGTATCTCTGTGCTGCACAGAAGCTAAAGCCAGGTCAGATAGATCAGTAACAGACTAGGTCAGTCATCAGGAGTTTCCTGAACAGAAGAAGATTGGAGCATTTACGCAATTCCACTGGCAGCAAGATCCAGAATTTCGGTGCAAGGTAGGCAAAAGTTCTGCCTCCTACTCGTAGTTTCCTATAGCGGGGGACTGTAAGCAACTCTTTACCTTCAGATCGAAGCAGTATGTTCCGGAGGTAAAACTTAAGTTTTTCCGCCAAGTAGCTCAGGCTCTCACCATAAAGAGCCTTATGAGCTAGGCAGCATAGTTTAAACCTGATAAGCTGGTGAATGGGAAGCCAGTGAAGCTGTTTCAGCAGGGGCCGGGGAGAGGTACAGGGAGGCATCTTGAGAGCCAGGCGTGCAGCAGTGTTCTGGACTATCTGCATTCTACTCAAGAGGGATTCATTGGCCGATACCATAAGAGCGTTACAATAATCGAGCCGACTAATGATCAGGGCTTTGATCAGAGTTGTGCAAACAGATATGGGCAACCACTGCAACACTCTTTGCAGAAGGCTAAGAGTGTGGTAGCAGGTCCCAGCAGTGGCTATGACTTGGTCTCTCATAGATAGAGTTGTCCAATTGGACCCCCAGGATTTTAGCCGTGGGGTTCGGGACTAGAGCAGGGCTTAACGTAGCAGGCCACCAATTTGGGGACCACGTCGTTTGAGCGGTGCCAAAAAACTAGATCTCCGTCTTGGCAGCTTTTAGCTGGAGGAAATTCTCTGTCACCAACCAGATATAGCTTGCATGCCCTCAGCAAAACGTTGTTTAGTTAAGTGTATGTCATTATCAAAAGATAGAAGAAGTATAGATGGTCTATACCTCCCTACAGAAAGGGCTCTCTCTGTCCTAAATTGGTAATTGGAGGGTTTGCACAGATCATCCGTAGTTGACAACCCTCACATCTTTTCTAGAGAGGTCGATGTTGCGGCAGTGCGCCTTCGGAAAGCACACACAGGTGATAAGTGGAATGCTAGACCTTGGTGCCATGCTCCTTAGTTGACAGTCCAGTAAAGTGCATTGTTTTAAAGTCAATCTGTTGATCCAATCTGTTCCAACCTAGTTTTCTCCTTCTACCCACGTGGGAATGTGAGACAATGAATGATCCTAACGAGCTGGTCCTGGACCTGATTGAATTTTAGTATCAGGCTCTGGAAATCCCACCCAAACCACGTGTCAAAATGTGTCTCAAGAAAACTCTCCCTGGTGTAACTAACAGGCCGTCCTATTGCACTGCACCGGAGAAGTACAGACTGGCCAAGCGTACACCTCAGCGCTTGAAGCTTGCAGTCTGCATGGAGGAGCTCTCAATCTTATGCTGGTCTACCGCTGTGTATGCAGAAACCCAACTACAACTGACTGTGTGATCTTGTTGGCATTTAGAGCTTCGTTGAAGAAACACAGGCAAAGTAATTATTAATTATAATGTTTACTATTTATACAGACTTCCGTAGCACTTATCTAATAGAAGGATTCATTCGCCACCTTAAAGCTAGTCATTTTCTCACCCGTAGATTTTATCATCCCAAGAAGGATGAAAGGCGGAGTCGACCATGATATTGAACCTGGAGGTAAGATAGAGGGTTCCACGCCAGTAGCTCATTATAGTGACTCACCTCATCAGCATGTGGAGTCCTGGATAGGCTGTTAAGGAAGGAGCAGAACAGTGCAGGTGGTCTGTTATTGTCAAGAGGGCAGTCTGTGGCTGCAACTGCTCTCTCCAGTTTTGATAATTCCTCATACTTAGAGGGAGCTCAGTAAAAACGTAGCAGCTTGCATTCAATGTCTTCTGAGTAGTAAGGCTTAACAAGGATTCTTTGGTTAATATCAGCCATTTTGTCTCGCTCTGCTCATTACTAGATAGAAGCTGGTGCGGTGTCATAGGCGATTGTATATATTGCTCAACAGACAGAGCTGCATTTTCTCTCCCTAGCAATGGGTGAGCTAGAACACATCACCGTCTGGGTACATATCAACACGCTTGACCTTCAGTCACTGCTTGAGCAATATCTACTCAGGCGCCAACAACCAGCCTCTCTTTGAGGTCAGCTTTGACCTCAATACCAAAGCAGAGCCCCTTCAATGGAGCAAGTGGCTGGAAACCAACAACTCCCACCTCCTGAAAAACACTAGATCAAAGGCCAGTCAAGGCCTGTGGAATCAACGCCCATGTCTGACATCGAAGCTCACCCCACACCCTAAATGGCTTGTGTGGGAAACATGTTGCCCCTTACAGAGTGCATGCTGCACGACTAGATCTTTGATGCCTACAGCTTCCTGGAGTCCTTTGGCACGCATTGAAAGCCCTGCAACCCAGCCAAAGTTAACCCACTGAGCAGCTGAAGGACTGTGGCCTCAGGCACCTGCAGTCATCGCATCAGGTCCAAGCCCAGTCTCTACTGGAAATAAAACAACACAACATAGCTGTACAGGCTTCTAGAAAGCCTTCCATATGAGGGTCCGATAAAAAAACATTGGATATTCTTCCAAGTGAGGTGTGCGGCTACAGTTTCAGATCCTAGAAGAAATGATCCTTTCTGAAACCTTGATTCTTTGCACAATGGTTATTTGAAGGGTCTGGCCTATCTACACTTTCAATTCAGTGGGCTGACAGAGCTTTTCAAAGCCCTGCGGAAGATCTTTCAGCCATTATTCCGTTGGCAGGTAGAATATTGAAAAGGTTTTGGCTTAGAATCCCAATAGTTCATAGCCCCATTTCAAATTGAGATTTGTCTATAATACTAAAGGGCCTTCAAGAACCACCCTATAAGCCTTTAGAATCGGCCAAGCTTCCGTGGCTGTCTGAAAAAGCAGCCTTCTTGATAGCTATTATCTGAGCTCGGCAACGGGGGAAGCTTAGAGAAAAGGCCAGGAATGTTCCCTTGAAAGATTGGATATTTCTCATCTATGGATAGGGGTTTCATATGTTAGATCCAAAGCTGTGACCCCAATTCTTGAAATAGCTGTTTGGGATCAAAATTAGGTTCTTGTCTTTTTGGATCAACATGATAATCAGCTCATCTCATTGGTATCACCATCTTCTATAGACTGAGCGTTCCTACCGGATCTCCAAAAGCGGCACAAGTCCCTTACAGACAAAGCAAATTTTGACCGATGTTGGTGCTTGACTGCTTCTTACTGAATCCTCCAAAACCTAGAACATTAATGGTCTGGGAGCTGAAGAGCCCTGGAAAGCAGAGAAGCCGCTGGAGCTTCTGGGGAACCTGATTGAAGTTGGAAGCCACCTGGTCAAACGCCTGTTCGTTGCTGTGCACTGGAGCTCTGAGAGAGACCCCTGCACTGGCTCACTCTGTTGAGTGCTGGGTCTTCATCAAATGGAGAACCACCTGCCTGGGTTGCATCACCCAAAGACTGCAAACCATCCACTGTGGGGTGCTGTGACTGATAGAAAATGTTGTTAGTGGTACTTTTCTACTGCAGGTGGCTTCTCCGTCAGGAGACACTTTCTAAATGTAACACTGTATGACTTCATGCAATTGACAATCCCTGTGATTGCGGAGAAGACTATGCTCTGTGTCTGAGCAGTTGCAACAGTAAAACTGTATTGTTGATCGATCTTTATCATTTCCCAAATATATTTGGCCTCCCATGGGGTTGTAGACGTCTGGGAAATATGGAGGAAGAAGCGCTGCTGCCGAACAAGGCATCACTGCTTAGTCAGGATTCGGCGTCCTTGCTTGGTTGCATCCCAGTAAAGCTGCTCTGAGGCTTGTCTATCCCACAAGAAGTCTCTTCACTTGAAGAAGAGCTGAACTTAGAGCTTCTGTCAGCAGTCTTTAGTTTCGTCGCACATACATGGGAACTCGGATAGTCTTACTTGGGGAAATTGGCCTGAAGTACCGGTGGGTCATTGGATTTTATAAGAGACATCCAGGAAGGGTCATCTTCCATGACTCTTCTCCCACCTTCTTCTGGCCTCTAGCTCCACCCTCCTCCCTTCACTTTTCTTTATCTTCTCTCCACTTGTCTCCCATGCCCCATTTGTTTCTCCTCTTGTACCAGTACCCTTCGTCATTTCATTCTACATCTCTCCCTTTTGCTGGCATTCCCCATTCCTGTCCCCTTTCATATTTACTATTGCCCAGTGCCTTCTTAATGTATGGGCACACTGGGCAGTTGCCAGGGGGGCCCACGAGCATAGGGACCCCATGCAGGCCAGAATTTAACACTAATTTTCCGGAAAACTTTTTTATTCATGTGAGTGGTTGTGTAGGCAGGGCCCAGTGCACTTCTTTGCCCAGGGGGCCTATAATGCTGTTAGGACAGCACTGCCGTTCCTTCCACCACCGTCATCACTCCCCTGCCCCCGCCTTCCCCGCCCATCGGCTGTGATTTGGTGTCAGAGTGAAATCAATGCTAATGTCTCGCAAGCGTTCATTAACTGCTGCTCTCGCCCATGGTCTGTCCCATCACAGCTCTAATGAGACACGTGGGATCAGCAGAAAACAAAAGAAGAATGGGAGCCGCCTCCCGCTCATGTTTGGTAGAGCTGTAGGAGCACTGGAACAGCACTGTGCGCTGCGGCTCATGACTGCGGTGCACTGACAGAGCAGCGACAGGCCCTCCAGCCCGGAATGGATAGCAGGGTGTGTTGCAGGTCAGCACTGTGGGTAGTGTGAGTCCTGACAGTGCTTGATTTGTAAAAAAGAAAAAATAAGTGCAAGGGCACTCTTCAGGAGACCACCGTAGTTTGCACTGCCCATTGCAACTGCCAGCGCTGACAATTACAGTACCTACACAACTACTGACCATCACACTGAAGTGTGACAATTCAGACTGTTCGCGGTTGCCAAAGCTTTGAGAATGGCTTGGGAGGTAGGTTTGTTTTTTATGTATATTGAATTAAGAAACAACTGTTGGTCCGTGTATCTCTAAATTTAACAAACAGCATTACCATGTGGTCGCTGTCATAAGTATCTGTGTTGATAATTAAGTGCCGGTGCTGAGCATCTGAAACCACCGGCTCAAATTAAGCACTGGTCCCTGAGTACTGGAATAGCAGGGGGTGCTGCAGGTCATGACTATGGGTTGTCTAAGTCCGCGAGTGATGGAACAGCAGGGTGTGCTGCATGTCTGCACTCTAGGTTGAGCGAGTGCTGGAATAGCAGAGTGTTGTGCAGGTCAGGACTGTGGGTTGTGTGAGGCCCCGAGTACTGGAATAGCAGGGGGTGCTGCAGGTCATGACTATGGGTTGTCTAAGTCCGCGAGTGATGGAACAGCAGGGTGTGCTGCATGTCTGCACTCTAGGTTGTGCGAGTGCTGGAATAGCAGAGTGTTGTGCAGGTCAGGACTGTGGGTTGTGTGAGGCCCCGAGTACTGGAATAGCAGGGGGTGCTGTAGGTCAGCACTGTGGGTTGAGTGTGTCCCCAGGCACTGGAATAGCAGGTGTGCTGCAGGTCAGCCCGGGGGGTGTGTGAGTACTGGAATAGCAGGTGTACTGCAGGCCAGGACAGTGGATTGTGCGAGTTCTGGAATAGCAGGGCGTGCTGCAGGTCAGCACTGTGCATTGTGTGAGTCCACGGGCACTAGAATAAAAGAGTATGCTGCAGGTTAGGAATGAGCTTCACTAGAAAGGCTGTATGTAGCTGTCAGTGTGTCTGGAGGCCAGGGCCAGTGAATTATAGGTATTAGCAATACATAGGTGGATGGTGTGCAAGACAGGCTTCTGACACACCAGCAGACTGCCTGTGAGACCCAGCACTTGAAAAGCCAGGCATGGGGCAGTCAGTGTGCTGTACAAGAATAGCAGAGTATGCTGTAGAGCAGGGCACTGGCCCAGAGGATGGCAGCACACATCACTATCACTGAGCCATAATGTTAAAATCACAGAGCACCAGTGCTTATTTGTAAAAAAAAGTAAAATAAATGCTGGGCCCTCGCCAGAAGGCCACCGCAGTTTGCACCACACATTGCCACTGTACTTACGCAACTACTAACCTTTACACTGCTACAAGTTAACAATTCTGACAGTTTGTGGCCACCAAAGCTTTAAGTAGGGCTTGGGTGGCAGGTATTAGTTGTTTTTAATGTATATTGCATTAACAAACATCTGTTTTTCTGCTCATCTTTAAATTGCACAAACAGCACCACCATGTGGCAGCTGTCATAGTGCAGGTTCTGGCAATTAAGTGCCGTTGCCGGCAATAAAGTGCCCATGCCGAGCACAGTAAGCCACCAGCTCAAATTAAGCACTGCAGAGTACTCGCACTGAGCTATGGCCTTGCAGCACATAACTCTACTACTGATTCACAATGCTACCACTCCACAAAACGGTACCACAGAACCACACGGCCAGTAATACAACTGAGAGGAAAGCAATCACTTCACAGCAGTACCACTGAGCCAAGAATGAAATGAACCGCACTACCGCTGAGCCACAGCTCAGATATCACCCCGTAATACCAGTTAGACGTAATCTCAAAAGTAGGCCTGGGCAAAAATTTTGTTCCGTTCGCTGAAATTGCTATAATTTGACATTTTCGCGTTCCGCGGAGAGCGCGAAAATGTCAAAATTTCCGCTTTCCGCAGCTTGGCGATAACTTGTTTCTTGCTCGCGCTGTAAAATAATACATTCTTGCGCGCGCGCGATCGCCTTACCTGAATCCCTGCGTTCGCCGACAAGTTTTCTTGATCCGGTCGCGTTCTCCATGAGATGTTGGATTGTTTTTAGCCATTTGCGCAGTCTCGCAACAGTTTGCGCCCGCAGTGACGTCATGCGTCGCGCGATCACGTCTTTCTTCTCGTGATCATGCACCGCGAGACAACTCAAAACAAGATGGCCGCGCCCGCGAGCAACCACATGGGTAAGTTGGCGACCCGCAACCATGCAGAAAATCTCGCGAACATGCGGGAAAAAAAATTCCGCATCTTCGCGATATTTCCGCTTGTTTGCGATAATTTTAAACATTTTCGCGATAATTTGCGAAAGTGGATTTCGCAAATTCCGCCCACCCCTACTCAAAAGCACAGAGCAGTTGCACGGGCCATGGGTTCAACAGCACCATGGAATGGAAGCAAACAGAAGAATTGATGAGCCCTGGAATACGAATCAAACAGCACTAGTGTAGAGGTGGACGAGCCACTGAAGGCTGCAGGCAGAGGACTAGCTCAACTTAAGTTCCTCTGGGACCCTCAAGCCAAAAATGATCACAGCCTTCATGTGGCTTCTGCCACTCAAACTCTGACCTCCTTCATCAACTTCCCGCACCTCAAGCAGGAGAAGGATTTGTTTTTTCACAGCTGGGCTAATAGTCAATACCTTGCAGAATGCTGTGAAAGTGACCAGAGAGGGATGTTTATGTTTGTTGAGAAAGTGGATGATTTGAAAAAACATTTGTTACATCCCCTTCGGCAGCGGTTAATTTGTGAAGAAATAAGTGTTGGGGCTCTCGAAAGGAGTCAGATTGTACCAGCACATTTCTCCTGTTAGCGCCGCCTAAATCAGGAGCAACTACTAACCATGAAAGTGGGTAAGAGGATGTGGCGTAATGGACAGAGCTGCCGACTTCGGAGCTGGGGAACCAGGTTAGAGTCTTGACATCGGCACAACATCCTGTTATTCTGGGCAAATCACTTAATCTCCCTGTAACTGAATGTAATTTTAACTGGTGCTCAGGAAAAGTGCCGTTTTTTACGGTTAAGTGCAGGTGCTGAGCACCAGAAATCACCTGCCCAAATTAAGGACTGCCTTTCTGAGCACCTTAAGGTCACTGTTCAGTTGAGCTGTTGCCCCTGCCCAATGGAGTAATGAAAAATACAAAAAACCTGCATGGTGTTGGCTCTGTAAAATGGAAACAACCTGACTGGTTTTATATTGCAGTTATGTCAAAGGAAGACTGTAACTCTGTGGCCTGCTCCATTGGAGCGGAGGAGCACTACCCCACTTAAAAGCCCCCCAAAGCCCCAGAGATGAAACATAAAATAGTAATTTACTATCATTTAATTTTTCATGCCCTGTCCCGAACAGAGGGTCAGGACGGGGGCGGGCAGCTGCTGAGTAACACTCAGCAGGCAGAAGGGTGGTCTGGCTATGCACGTGTCTTTTTGTCTGGCCATCTTGCGATGGCCAGCCACACATGTGCACATTAACCAGCTCTAACCCAACTGTCTTAAGACAGTTTGATTAGAGCATGCCAAAGACTCCAGAGCGCTGTGGAGTGTCGAGTGAAGCCGCTCGCACCGATGCCAGCCGCCACTGCTATAACTGCCTTCAGTGGAGGTGTTGAGCCTCTTCTGGTATTGCTCTCTTTGCTAAAACATGGAAGCATATTATATAAACACTACAACAGAGTGATTTTCCTCCCTTTGATGTGGTAATTATTTATTTAAAGACATCTTTTTCAGCTTGATTTACTATGTAATAATGTGCATTTATTTAACGCAGGCTGCTGATGAAGCCTCTCGGACAATTAAACACAAAGCATTAAACTTTGATATCAAATTGAAGAGGGGTGATCCCCACGTAGTGACAGTATTTCACAATGTGAAATTCGGAAATCTGGGACCATTCCTGGCTCCTTCATCATCACATTTAAGACCCCCTTCAAATACATCTTCTGAGCATATGTACTGTAGAAAAAGCACATGGCTTAATAGAGTATAATGTTGCTCCATCTATAAGAACAACCCAGGTCACATCTAAGGAGTACATGACAGCTGATTTGCCTCTTGGCTCACTAACGACATCGTCATCAAGGTGCTGGTGGGGCATGCATTTTTCTACGTTCTTAATAAAGGTCACTAACTGCAGTGATATCATCTAATGAACTTAGGTGAACTGCTTCTGCATGTTAAAGAAGTTTTATAGAGTTTCTCAAATGTTTACATATTGGATGTACGATTGACATGCAAAATATATTGATGGCTTGGCTCGTGTTACGAGTCTTAGAGCCAAGCCATGCATTTGACTCGGCTCTGGCACAGCTCTCTATGAATTTTCTATCATGCCCACCTCGAGGCACTACCACTGAGCCACAGCTACAGCAGCACACAACGCTACAAGGGTCAGAC